>NC_079290.1:86522642-87772642 GCF_023638135.1 Falco biarmicus
TCAAGAGTAACAGATAATCATCACATTTCACTTTAACAGACTGTTGGGTTTCTGAGTCCTGGTTATGTTTGATTAGCATCAGGCTGGAAATAAGGAGGATTTATTGGAAGAGGGGAAAATTAATGTTCTGGTAGAATTCAGCAGGGAATGCGTCTACCCTGCTGAGTAAAATAAGGCCAGAGGCTGTCCTGTGGATCCAAGGCCTGGTCATGTCCCCAGGGTTAAATTATGGAATCATAGAATTGTAGAATAGTTTGGGTTGGAGGAGACCTTTAAAGGTCATCTCATCCACCCCCTCTGCAAAGAGCAGAGACATCTCCCATGCAGGAAGGAGGTGACAGCATCCAAACTGTCTGTTAGGCATGATCACTGGGATGTGCTGTGCTGAACCTGGGTCATTCTTTGGGATAATAGGACAAAGCTGCATCAAAAAGCATGTATGGGTGATGGAAAGCCAGCATTTGTCATGCTGGCCATGCCTCATTCCTTTTTGAGTTATGAGTATAGAGGTAGCTGCTTTGTGCCAAAGTTTCTGCAGGAACCTGAGTGCACTGACACTATCTGCCTATCTTCCCCTTGCTCCAGGGGTCTGGGTGACCCATGATGCACACTGCTCTGTATCCTTCTATTACGCTGCTGTGAGAAAGAGCTGTGGGATGGCTCCGTGGGAGCAGCGCTCCTTTGCTTGGGAGATAAAATGAAGCTCAGTCTCTTGCTCTTGGTCTTTCCCTGAGCCATGTCATAGGTCTGCTCTGCCTGGCCATATACCATGCTGAACCTGACCCAACTCACCGGTTTGACTTTCTGGCTTGGCTTTGGATCTGCCTTATTTCTACAGATGAGATTAAAGGTCACTGAACCTTTAGCTGACCCTGATTACTGTCACTAGACCTGCCCTACTCTTGCTTGAGTGCTGTGGGACTGAGCCCTCGCCAGTGAGGGTGTTGCCCCAGCTCACCTTGATGGCACCCTCTCTTCTGGCTTGCCCAGAAGAGTATCTTGCAGGTCTCTATTAAAATAAAAATTCTCCTAGGGAAGCATAAACTTCATTAGCCTTGGAATGATTTTTATGGAAGTTGAGTCCAGCGTTCATAGGGATGCAGATATATCAGTGCAGTTCACCAGCTCTGGCAGCTGTGCTGGGAGTCACAAGATACCTAAATTTTATTCTTGATGGTCCAGTCAGAGATTAACTTTGTGTGCTCCTTGGGGTCTTGTTTGATTCAGTGCATATTTTTTTTTTCCTGGTTTACTTTTTGAGATGTATTTATAAACAGAATAAACAAGTTTTGTACCCATAGGTTTTGAAATAGTTGCAGTGTGGTCAGTAAGGATATTGCAAAGTTGTTTTACTACTAGCGTTACTTTTTCATGGCCTTAAAGGAATTCTTGATTTAATAAGACAGGGGTTTTTTTCAGTGCTAGAAGAGATAACAGAGACAGCATGAAGAGGTGACTGAGATGCTAGTTGGACCCTTAAGCTGTGATAGAAACTAATCCCGAATAATGCATTGGGAACGAATCTTTTCCACTGTGATCATAAAGTTGATAGTCATTAATTGATTAGTTGCCATTTATAGGGGCTCATAGAGTTCATTTTTTAGGAATAGGTAGGCTGGAGGACTGAGGAGGCGAGGGATAACATTTTTATACCTACCTGGAAGCTCATTTTAGAGAGACAAAGAATGCTGAATATAGGTACTGCTTGCATAAAACCAAATTGTGTTGGCAGGGAGGACATTAATTTCTGGGTATTGCACTTAGAGAAGGTTTAAACATAGCAGAGGATCAGCAGCATGAAATAAAGACCTGAAAGTCCAAGGATTTGGAAATGAGAGCAGCATCCCCAAGACCAGGCAGCAGATGATCTGACCACAGAGCAATATAAAGCAGCAGAAGGAGGTGAGAGGCGAATTCTAGCAGATCAGGGCCTACTTCTTTTTAATTTACATTTCTCTTTAATTACTTGGAGTATTTTCCACCATGTGGCAAAAGAGCCACAAAGTCAGATTCTGCTCTTGGTGTCATTGTCATGAATCCAGAGAATCGTCACAGAATTAGGCCAGAAATAATCTGGTATAAAGAGAGCAGTATGTCCCGCACTCTGACAATGCTGTTCTGGACCAGGTGAAGGATGCTTTCTGCTTTCTCACCCCCAAAACTGTTTGCCTTGCTGAACCGAACTGTAGTGAAATGCCTGCAGTGTCTGCTGGCTATGGCACGCTGTGTTGCACAGCAGCCTGCTGCATCAATAACCATTACCATATACACCCAGTGGCTACCAGGAATTAGATCACTTCTGCAACATGTATTCCCAGTCTTCTTCAGCAGCATTGCTTTCAGTGACAGGCAGTGTGGGTATTGTTTTATTGCTTTTCTCTGGCCTCCCTTGCATTTTAGCATCCAAAGCTTATTAGGATTGAACAATAGAAAGAGGTTATTGAATGACTCTTCGCAAGCAGATTATAAAATTCTGGTGTACATGTTTTGTTTGTAGAAATGGATAAAATATTGGCCACCATGTAACCATCCACAGATGGCTCTTGAGTGAGAAACCAGCATAAACTGGTATGGCAAAGCTTTGCCTCATGACTGGGGTTTTTCTGGTTCGTCTTCTAAATACAGTTCCAATGCCAAAGGAACAGGTAAGGAGTCAGCAGCCTTTCCTCATAATAACTCCAGAAGGCAAAAAAAAAAAAAAAAAAAAATTACTTCAGATGTACTGCTGGAGAGCAGTGAAAGAAGGACTCATCTCCAGAAGGTGGAAGATGTATTTTTGACTTTATGATCTGTGAACCTTTGTCTTCCCACCTACTGTTTTAATAATGTAGCCAATCTTCTTTCCCTTTGCATTGGTCACTTTCACCTTAATGGACTATAGGTCCATTTCCCCTTAACGGACCTACAATTGGACATTGTAGGTAGGGATTGTCAAAGACATGCTGCGGTCATGTCACTTCCTCTCTTACTTGTTACTAGAAGGAGAGGAGGACCAACGAACAAAACCCTTGAAGCATCAATTCTTACTGAGCCTAGATTCATCCAACTGAGAGCCAAGATTCCCACAGATTCCTTGGCATCACCAACTTCTTACATGGCTGAACCTACCAGTAGCAGGGTTAAAGATGGGGAGGGATATGTCAGGGGTAGAGCAGCATCAGGAAACAACCAAAGTAGCTGTACAGCCTGCAAAGTCTGGATGACTTTGATTGTAACTATGCAACAGACAACAACATGATGTAGAAGTGCTTCCACACAAGGGCCCAAAGCACCCTAACCTCTGTGGCACAGTGCTTGCTGCAGGTTCATTAAGTCTGCCAACACAACAGGTAAATTTGCTTGCAGTGAAGTTGTACCCTGCTGCCAGCTGAGCTGGCGCTGGCCTCATGCCTTGCTAACAAAATGTACCAGTACTTGAAAGCACATCAAATGTCAACCTGGTAAAAGCTGCACATCAATTAAGCTCTGCTGAATCGAGCTGTGGTGGCATAATACGTTACCATTCCCAATGTAGATGTCTCCACTGGCAGTGACTGCTAGCAGAGCAGAGTCTACGGGAGGAAATGGATAAATGGATATCTACGGCCGAAAGGCGGCAAGTGGTGGGAAGTTCATACTGCTCCTGTGTTGCTGTGGGTTGTCCACACTGGATGCGACTGGCAGTCAAGATACAGCACTTCTAACCAAAAGCAGTATCTACATTCATTGCATTTTTCTCAGTTTCCTTGCAATCACTGAAAATACTTAATTTCAATCTTCCTGAAAGTTTGTGAAAAGGAAAAAAAAAACCAACAAAAAACCATAAGGCTTAATCAGTTATTATTGGGTTGAATTTGTTGCCTAGATGCATTCAAAAGGCATCCAGACAATATATCGTTTTCTTAACATATCTGTCACTTAGGACTAAGCTTAGAATAAGCACTGGGCCACCTTATACACTTTGGATTTGAGAACGGTAAAGGCATTAGTTACCTCCCATAAATATGCATGTGTATGCTCTGTTTGTCTTCCAGCCAGCTGAGGCAGACTGTGTTGCAAAGCTCATCACCCATTCCACCAACATCTGAGAAACCTCCAGGTCACCTCAAGCTGGGAATGGTTCAGCAGTACCCAAGTATATTAGCTGATATAATTCTCTTTTCATTTTAGCTAGTTGGATTTGATTTTTTTTTCCATGGTTCAGAGAAAAAGATGAGAATTTTATATACTGCCTGTGAAAATTATTCTTCATTCCTCTCTGGCAGCCTGATCAATTGCTTGAATGGCTTTTTGAGAGTATTTTGTAAAGCATTAAATATTCCCTGCCATGATGTTAGTCTAATACTACTTGGTTTGACTTCACTAACTGATAAAACAAATGTCCCTTTTTTTTTTTAAGACTTTTTTATTATTATTTATAGGCAATTAACCTGTCTTCCCCAGGCCATATTTTCTTCCAGTCTTTTCCTAAGACTTCCATCTGTAGTGGAACTTGTTTGCTAAGTGTGGATGGTCCCCTCCAAACTCACTTTCTGGCATACAAAGCAAGTCAGTCTGTGGCCCTTTGATGCTCAAAACTAAAGCAGACGACAGAAGCAAGTCCATCATGCCAGTTTTATATGAAGGCAGCAAATGCAGGAAGAACAGCGTCGTGGCATGGGACACTGTCCTGCCACATACATTGTGTGAAACAGGATTGGTTGTTGATACGCAGACATGGCCAAATTAAGGCAGTGTGGTAGATGATCTTCCCCAAATCCAAAACCACTGATCCACACAACTATTGAATCCTGTTGTATTTCTTGCATTGCCACTATGGTTGTAAGTCAAGATCTGTTTCCTGAAAGGTTTAGCCATCCCTATCATCTCCAGGATAGGGGAGGAGAGCATGGCTAACACTAGTAGCTCTTCATTTCAGCAGATCTTTGCCTCTGCTCAGCTGTCAACACTTTCAGGTTGCCTTAAATTAACAAATATATTCAATTCCTATATGAAATTCTCTTTTCTGGACAAATGCATTATAATCCAGTGAGATTCATGTGTACACAATCCATGATTAGAGTACACCCTGTGGGGAAGATGTCTTCGTGACCTCAGCTGTTGAGTATCCGGTACCCAGAAGCACTGACTATGAGGTAGCCCTTGTAATTCTTGTTCTGTTTGCACAGCAGCAGATGCTGCTCTTGACAACAAGCCAATCTTCTGCTGAAGCTCACTCCTGTTTGTTTGGTTTATTGTTTGGGGTTTTTTTTTCTCCTCCGTAGCATTCTCCATCAGAGCACATCAGTGGTTCATTGAAAATTTTTCATTCCCAGGTCTGTGGGGTCTCTTGGGTTTAACTTATACATAGCTTGCTTTCTCAATTTCTCACTTTACTTCCTTTCGTTTTTTTTCTCTTTCCTTTTCCCCAGCCAAACAGAAAATTGCTTTTCAGGGTGAAAAGCTGCCTTCCTTTTGTGCTTTTACTCTCAAATCTACCTCAAACTGAGGAATGAACATGATGAATCAATTGTAAAATGTGTCTTTTTGAAGCACTTGGGCAGAAAGAAGTTCCTTGATATAATTTCGTCACCTAAGCTTTTTTTCTCACATTCACAATCAACATTTCACATTCTTTCTTTTGTGAAGTTCTACAGATGTTTACCCCATATCCAGGGAGAGTTGAGAGGTGGTAATACAAAATTCAGTATGTTTCACCTTTGAAATCCCAGTTTTACTTTTACAGGAAAGGACAATTTGGGAGCTTCCAGTCCTCCATACAGCCATGAAGAATTAAGGATGTCCTTTACGAAACAACGTCCAGAGTGCCAAACTGAATTAGAAATGGGGGAAGTGCTTTTTATATATGTTGGGTGTTTTCTTGGTCTTGGTGAACAAAGGATTCATCAAGGCTGAATTATTCCCTCTGCTTGCACAGTTGCTTTATTTTTTCATAGTCCAAAATTCAGCAATGGGCTTTGCAAATCATGGAACACAATAATCTACATTTCCCCTTGACACTTTTCTGAGTGTTTCACTGAGCAAAACAGGCAGCTGCCTCCTCTTCCTCAGGCCAGGTGTCCGCTGCCCCTTCAGCCCACCAACACTAATCCTTATCATGGCCATGATTCACTGGCAAGAGTTTGGCTTTTTGAGGCTTGTTTTTAAGCCTCAGCAAATATTCCTTCCTCTTCCTGGCGAGAGGGACATACCTCCTTTTCTTCAAAAACAGGAAAACATAAAAATTTCAGGGTTTTCTGGCAGACCAAACACAAGCCTGTTTTGGCACTCTCTAAAATTTATTCTTCTGCTTGCTTTGCAGCCTCCAAACAGAAGAACACTGATGATGTGGGGTATTTCTTTCCCTAAATGAAGAAATCTGGCCTTGTGACATATTCTACCTATACCCATATTCTGCACTTCTAAATCCTTTAGCCCAAATTATGAAAAGCGTAGAAGACCTAATTACTGCTGGATTAAGTGGGACAGAAAGACTGTACTACCAGTGCAAAGCTTGATGTTATATCTAGTATGCTAAAGGATGGTACTTCAGGGGAAAGAGCCTTTAGGTAAAGCAACTTGAAACATAGTTTCTTTAATTGCATTAATCAGGCTCTTAATACAATTGAAACAATTCCTCCTTTCTCTTTTATCCTGCAGCTTCTTTATTTCCTCGCACAAATTCCATATTTGTATCTGCCTGTGCTTATTTGCATTTACAATCATATCTAAAAAACAAAGTCTGACAATTTCCAGCTGAACTCACCTCCCAACAGAGAATGGTCCAGAAATGGCAAGCTTCAAAAAATTTCCTTCTCTTTGTTTGAAGAGGTGTTTGCTCTTGTGTGTCCAGATCTAGTGACCAAGCCAAACTACAGATGGTTTCTATGGTTATATTTAGAGCTGGACAAAGGTAAATTTTGGTCTCTGGTTTCCCAGTTTCAGTCTGGAATACATCCAAATAACAAGGATACTTTGTTCATTTGCTTTGTTTTGCTCCTTTTTTGCCCTGTTGAAAGTGGATTCTTGGAAGAAAGGGTGACTGAAGAAAGAGGAGGAGGAGGTTTAAGTTACTGTTTCACTGTGACAAATTTATTTCCAGCATCTTCCACAGTAAAGATGGACTAAGTGCTGAAATCAGTGCTTACTCCAACAGTATCTTCAGGGCAGTGAGAGCAGAACTTCACCTATTGTGACTATCAACAACCACCTCCCCAAAGTCCTTACACTCTTAATCTGATGCACCCCAAAATTAAATTATAAGGAACTATCTCATTAAAGACTACAATGGGCCTTAACAACTCTAAACTCCCCTGAAGGCAGCATTCTTGCAAATGTCATTCTGTTGATCAGATTTTTATAAATTTGTACAGTCATGGCATTATGTATTTTCCCCGCTGTGTTTCTGAGAACTGTAAATTCAGTCATTGCTTTTTTCCTCTTTAAAAGTAGAGTGCTGGTTTTCTGTCAAGGCTCCTTAAATCTATGTGGCTTTGTCCCCCCAGCCTCACATACAGTAGTTGGATGTTTCTATTATATGCTAACATTAATGCAAAATAGGAAAATAACCTTGACCGAAAATTTAAACCAGTATGCTCTTCCACAATAGTTATAAGGGTAGGGTGGAAAGGGAATGTTTGAGCTATTGCAAAATGTTTAAAGGAGAAAGAGATCGTTCCAAGTAGCATGTAAATGTATCATACATAATTTTTCAACTTTATATCACACCAGCCTGACAATTACATATAAAGGTATAGATATATTTCCTTTAACACTCCTTATAACTGCGTAAGTATGAAATAATCTGAAGGAAGTCACTGTCTTTTGTAAATTTTGTTTCTCAGTCATCCTGTACTGGGGTATCAATAGCTCTTCTTTATCCAGAATGGGTGATGTTTTCTAAGGCCATGAACAGCTGTAAGGAGAGAAGTTTCCTCTTTTATTCCAGCCACTGTGATGGGCCACATAACAAACTACTGGAGCACATCAGCATATTGGTGGCTTTCATTCTGAGAGCAGGACAAAAGAAAATACTGTTTCTCCCACCACAGAGTCAAAAAACTGGCCTACAAAGGTGGGGTTCATGTAAGCTTATTTTTCTGTAGAGGAGGAATGGGATTAACCTGGTCAGAAGCAGACCTACTCAAGTAGGTGTCTCAATCTGAAATAGCTACCTATTCTTGTTTTTTAATTAAGGAACAGAAATAGGTACACTTACAGCACAGTTTGTACGAAATTAGTGAAACAAAACATGTAAGGGATACGTATTTGAAACAAAATTGCTATTAGTGACACATTTTCAGTCGTACTCACTGTCTCATAGATTTTGCTCACACTCATGCATCCGCATATCATAATTTATATAACCATAATACCATAATCACTGAGATATGTGCATCAGGTGGTGTGGCCAGGATGACTTCTGTGGGCCAGGACAAACAGCACTACCTCAAATCCTTGCTATATCTCATATTCCTCTACAAAATAATGTTCAGACTGCCTTTTTTGGTATAAAGACACATCAGCCAGTCTTTATCACTTTAACTATTATCCATTGTGTCCATGATTATCAATGTGTGCCATTTCTGTAATCCTTCCTCTAATGTTTGCTGTGGTACTTCCAATCACAGAAATTTCCAGTTGTTCAAACCACTCAGTATTTCTGTTACAAAGCTCTACAAATTAATTTCATCCTACAGCAGATACCTAAAATTTATCAGGTGAATGGCTGTTTTAAAAAACCTTTTTCCTCTCCCTGGCTCTAAAGAGCTGAGGATGTCTAGGTTGGCTACATCTATCTCGCTTTGAACCTATGCTAAACCACTTGTCAAGCTTTCCTTCTTAACCACTTGAGAAAGATCAGTTCCTTCAGAAGGTTAGTCATCCTCCCCCATTTTAAAGATCTACTTCAGGATTCAATTACTTGCTCTCTTAAGGAAATTAATCAAAGAAATACTTTGGTTAATTACCTGGGTTGTAGACGTCTGAAGTCAAGTGAGTTGAATCTTGCACAGCGAAACTTTTGGCTTTCCGTACCCCAAATTGCACTCTGTAAAACAAATCAATGTGCAGACGCTTACATTCATTGTCATACTGGAGGCAAGGCAGCAAGATCAGTGTAACTAGTTGTGTCCAAGCTACTATGCTTTTCTGAAATGCCAAACAAGATACCTTTTATGCCTCCGACATAGCTGTTCTGCCTCCTGAATCTAACTGATATCTCTGCAGATTGCTGAACTACTGGCATATGCTAGCTCCACGGACTGCTACCTTGGATTTTGCAAGGTGGCTTTCCAAGGATCTAACAGAAGACCTGCAAGCTGGCAGTTGCCTCTTGCTCTTACAAGGAAACATTCTAGTGATGAAATTTGTTCTCTTTTAGTGGCCGAATATCACCTCAATAGACAGTCCATGCTATAACCAAACAAATTAGGTTAATCTTGGAGATTGTTGTCCTGGAGGTCTGAAATAGGAGATGGAAAGAAGTGGAGGAATGTTATAAATATACACCTTTCCTTATAGCCAAATAGGACTAGGTGCAGAGGTTTTTAAAAATGTCTTTCAGAAGAGGATCATAATTATGGTCAAGACTGATAATTACGGGTTTTATTTTCCATGTCTTTAGTGATAAAAATGACTGACAAACTTCAGGAAAATGCAGATTTTAGTAGTGACAGTCAGTGCCTTTTGAGTCCCATTCTTTCATGGGTCTTATATCAGATGAGTAGCCCTGGCTTCTGTCCTAACATTTCCATAGAAATTAATTGGACCTTTAGATTTCAGGAGCCTTGAGATGATGAATATTGTGTTTTGCTGATCACTGCGTTTTTATAATTAGCAGTCTCAGTTACCAGACTCCCACCAAGCAACTAGGACATGCTTATGTCTTCTGACCACTTAAAATTGTAGCCATATGGACCATGGTCTTAAACACTGGCACTACAAAGGTCCATTATTTTACCATGTCCTGAATGAAAAAAAGGATAAATGTTCTTCTGTTCAGAGGTATTTTCACTTGTAACAGTTGCCACTATCCCATTCCCATTATTTGCCTTGCTTTATATCATCTACAGAGGCCAAAGAGGTTTTCTTTGAGAAGGCAGATAAGGGAAAATGGATAAATAATTCCATGGTAAATTCTGGGGATTTAATTTAAATAATTTCTGTGCTACAGACTTTTTGACCTTAGTGACACGAAGCAGATCTTCAGTGGGAAAGACTTGTCAATAAAGTTGCTGCTGTATGTTTATACTTGTTTGAGGATAGGCAAATTAATGTGTGAAGGCATAGGTGGTTATACTTGTGACATTTATTTGATTAAACGTACCTCGTAGCTACAGAACAAATCCTTTCTGTACCTAGTGGTTTTCCAAGTAAAGTAATTAGTGCTGTTTTTTAGTTTGGTTGAATACAGGTGTGTCTTCAGTAAGGCATTCACCACTATCTACATACCCCAAGAACAATGACCATGAGTGGTATTATTTTACTGAAAAACTACTTCAATTCAGATCAGGTCTACCTTCCTAATGATAAATATGCCACCCAGTTCCAAAAAAAGGTTGTGAGGAAAATTACGTTTGAAAGATAATAAACTTGTGAGCAGTTCAGGTGTTATAGGAGCAGGATCCATATAAGTATGTTAGATAGACTGCCATGTTCTCCTCTTGGGATGTGTTTGTGCATCACCTTCAGGAAATAAACAGCATGTTGTATAGATGTGCTTTTGCAAAATCTGTGTCCTTTTGATGTATGTGAAATCATAATACCATAGGGGCCCTTTCTGTCAAGCTGAAACTATACAGCTGCTCCCTGCGATGTTTAGTTCTTTTTATGTAACTGGCTTGCAGAAGGAAATGTATGTATCTATTCCACTACAAATGGACATTTCAGAAGGTGTCAGGTCATAAAATCACTTTATACCACTTCTTCGACGCAGTTTATGATCACTGGATATTGTGCTTTTGGCCCATCATGTGGGGCATTGCCGTATTGATTAAATGCCTTAGGCTGTTACAGGGGGAAAAAAATAAGGATATTTAATCAATAGACCTGCACTTTAGTTACTGTTCCTGTCAGGCTGGAACAGAAATAGCTCAAGAAAGGGGCAGCTTCGCATGCAATTTGAGGGAGCTAAAGTTTGAAAGAAGCTAAATAATGCCTTTCCAGACCTGTAAGGGAAGATAATCAACTTAGCAATTGCAAGTGTGGAGACTGAGTTACCAGATTGGTCTGGCTTAAAGGTTCAGAAGGGTTGAGAAGGGACTTTGAGCCATAGAAGGGAGCCCCAAAGAAACCGTGGCTTAAACATAAGCAGAATAAAGGTTGGTTGCCAGTGATACATCCTGATCCTGAATGTTACATCTATAAGGATTAATTACCTCTCAGCTAAAGCATCTCATTTACTGAGATAGTTCAGCGGACAAGTCTCTCCACATCTGTGCTATAGTAAAAGTGAAGCAGCAGTTTTCCCAAGAGTGCCTAACTTTGTTATTGAATCTCGTGACTGTGGTGTTTTCTTGCCATTATTTGCCTCTTATTACGTTATTGTAACTCAGGACCTGTATCTTTGGATATACTCCCTTGACTACTGTCAAACAGGTGTAATTTATCTCACTGACTTAGATGCCTTCTTTTTAAGTGCCTACATTCACTTCTATAGTCAATGCTTTTGTTATAGAACAGAAACAGGCACTTTGAGGACACAGTTTGTCCCATCTATTTTCAACATTTATCCTTGGCTGAGAGGGGCAGCAACAATCTTATCCTGCTATTGCCTGTCTGCTCCCGCTGACTGAAAAATGAGCCTAGGTTGACTAGTTGTGAAGAAGACTTCCACTCCATAGAAATCTAGGACAGGTGAGTCCTCCTTAAGATGCAGGATGAGGTTTTAATTCTGCATCAGAATGGTCAAGAATAGACATCTCTTCTTGCTACATTTTAAAATGGGCATGAAAAAATTCCAAGTTGGAATCAAAACCATATATGAAAAGAACTAGAAGTGTATATAGATTATTGGAATTAAGACTTAGAGGAAACTTCATTACACCGTACTTGTACTGTCTTCACAGGAAAATACTCAGCATTCAGGGTTCTCAAATGTAGCAGAGAAAAAACATAGCAAGAATCAATGCCTAAAAGCTGGAGCCAGACACTTTCTGGGTGAAGACATTTACTTCATTATTTCTAACAGTAAGGGTAATGAAAAACTGGTGTAAATTACTAAAGGAGCAGTAGGTTTTTCATCTTCTGATGGATTCCAGTCCAGGGTGGTTGCCTTAATGATAGATTTCTCTAAGGAAGTGATTTATACTTGATGCATAAGAAGCATGTGGTGCAAAGGCAGACAGCATAGATTAGTTAAGATGACCTAATTGTTCATTCTCATCCCGAATCTGTGGGAATTCATGGCAAAACAAAAACAAAACAAAAAAAAAAAACCAAAACCAAACCCAAAGCAATGGCTTTTAACATTATTTTTTAGAAAAGTAACACAAACCATGTGCCTAATTCTTTTTGTGCAGACAGATCTTACGTGGTGATTGAAGTGTACTTGGTATTTGCTGCCTGCCTTTTTCTTTTTTACTAGAGCGTAAGAAAGGAGTTGGCTCAAGTAGGGTTCTTGAAGCTTGGTACACTTCAGTCATTGCTACTTGGGGTAGAAAGGACTGATGTATGCGTTGAGGAACAAATACAGCTTGATAGGATACAAGCTGTTAAGCCAACCTGACCTTTGTGTGTCTCCTCTATGAACAGTAAACTCAATTAGCTGTAATGCTATCAGGTCCTGTACCACCATTAGGAAATGCCTTATTCAGCTAAAGTTGTGGAATTTTATTTTATTTTATTTTATTTTTTTCAGCGAAAAAAGCATTACAATATCTATTGTAAACACTGCCAGCAATAAGTGGAAGGTTCTCATATTGAGCAAGGTCTAAAAATTATTTGGCTTTGCTCCTTAAATACAAAATAAATACATTCTACACAGACAAATGTTTCAGAGCTAAGTTTTAGCCAGTTGGGTTCAAGCTAAGTAAGAGCTCTGGCTACTGCTGGAAACGTTTTGTTGTAGAGTTTGGGCTGCTATATGTCAGTTTGGAGGTCAGCTGAAATCACCAACTCTTTTTCTACAAAGACAAGGGGAGCGTTAAAAAAAAAAAAAAGCGCTAATATATAGGACAGTGGACAATGAGTTTAGAGTGTGCATGGTCTTCTGGGTAGCTTACATATCCTCCTATGTCATTTAAGTGCCTCAGTTTACCCCTCTCTGAAGGGATATCGTGATCCCTTGTGACCTCTTGTGTTGTATGTAAGTGATTTAGACTTCATCTAAGTCTCGTAAGTTCGTTCTTGACGTCATCGTAGTATTTCCAGAGGCTTCCAGTATCTGAAGGACAAGAAGAAAAGATAAAGTGTTGATTTTTGTTGGAGCAGAATGGAGGAGCACTACAGGGAAAATGAAATCGTTTTGGATGAGTAGTTTCTCAGATTTTGAGGGATTGCAAGATAAATTTCTTCGATATTGGACCTTTGACTCTTGTTGGGGTGACAATCCATGGAAAGCTTCCTATTATTTTGATGCAGAAGGATGTTTTTGTGATTCATAGGAGCTATATACTGTTGAAGAGCTGGAGAAACAACAGGTTTTGCATGCTGTCCACATCATACAATATACAAGAAATGCTCTTTTTCTCTCAATTTCTTACATAACAGTATATGTTGGCACTTCTGAAACAAAGCTAGACCTCCATCAGGGTAGATATATTACAAAAGAAAATCTCCTAAGGGAACTCACAGTTTAAGTAGACTAGACACTCAAACGAGAAGGAAGGCATATAAACAGCTCTGGTTTACAGACAGCTAATGGGATGACAAAGGTTGTGTAAGGAACCTGTAACACACCAGGAGAGAAACACCAGTCGTCTTGGGCATACCTTTACTGGTAAACAATATAGGGCAGGGACTGTTCTCTAGCCCCAAAGCTATCCTTTGTAGTTGAGCATGTGTCCTTTTAGGGTGCCTGCAAGCAGATGGAGTGGCTGCAACGTGTATGCCCGTTTCGGTGGTCACTGACCTGTATGAACCATTTGGCTTTGCTCAGGAGATGTCTGGGAAGGGGTTATTTTGCCCAGTCCGAAGTTGTGCTGGGACTACTCTAACAATTGATTTCTCTGAACAACTGCAGAGCTGTGTGTTTACTGCTACTGATGTGGCCACTGGATCCTGGTCCTGGGCTTTCAATGGATATTCAGCCTTCAGCTCCTGTACTTCTGTTGGGCTTTGGTTTGGTTTGGTTGTGGGTTTTGTTGGTTTGGTTGTTGTTTTGGTTTTTGTTTTTTGTTTGTTTTTTTTTTTTCTTTTCCTAGTTTATTTGGAAAACTGGACATATCAAGAGAGATAGTGGCATTTAACAGTAATCAGTATGTCTCATCAGTATTAGAGCAGTGCAGGGCAGAGATTGCTGAAGATCAATTCAGTTCCTGAACGCAGATTTCAGTGCTGCTGGAAGCATTTCAGTGGTTTCAAGATACCCAGAATTATATCCATCTGTGTCAGATGGGATACAGGACCTAGGGCAGACTCATGCTCTTCTGGATCAGCAGTTGGAGGCCAGGTGGGATGCCTTGAGGTCTTTCAAATGGCACTAGACTCCTATACATCCAAATTGAGCCCCAAAATTCAAACCCCTGCTCCTTTTCCTCATGGTCCTGCCTCAGGGGCTGACTACCCAGATGCATGCTGTTCCCTACCACTTCTTAACCAATACCTTGATAAGAAAACATTATGGATACCTTGTCTTGATGCTCTGGTGTCACAGTTTTCAATGGCATAGATAGATACTTTTTTGTGTACTACATTCCTGAGGTTTTGGATTGTTTCCTCTACCGATCATACATTTCTCAATGCTTTATTTTCTTCACTTGGCACCTTAATATCTTTCGAATTCCTGGTTTAAATTGGCATTATAGCTTCTCAACAGGAGAGAGAGAAGCAATATTAATCCAGTTTTAAAAGCTGTTCCTCAGTCGCTCTGCATTGATTTGTGTGGAACTGTCCTTTTAACTCTGTTTTCCATCTGACTTCTCATAGCCTTCTGATGAAAGGCAGTCTTCAAGTGCAGGGTTGGATTACATTGATTATTCCCTTGTTGTCTTTCTGTGACCCCTTCTGAACTACAAACTCAGAGTTGTGGCTTGGTTGTGAAGCACTTTTATTCCTATCATGTTGACGATAACTATGGATTAAGCAGTTGAATGTGACAGGCATCTGATCTTGCTTCTGGGCAAACAAAGAAAAAAACGTCCCACCCCATGTTCAACTGCGGTTTGTTTCTAACCAAGAAATATGTTGACAACTGACCTCAAACCGTTTGCATTCAGAGGCTGTGGGATGAGAGAGACAAGCAAATAATATGTGTGCCGCCTTTGACACAGTTCGGGTAATTGTGTAGGTAAAGCCAAAGATCTGCAGATCTCATGCTCTAGATATATTAGCACTACCCTAAAGAAGCATTTGCTGCTGTATGTGTTGTAAAACGGTCATGTTTCATTTCAAAGGGAAAACAGGCAGTAAACACTTTTACATTCCACTTCAGCGATGGATGTTTGCAGGTGATTGGTAACAGTTAGCATGGGTTTATCAAGGGTGAGTCATGCCCCACCAACTTGATTGCCTGCTATGATGAAATCTGGGGTTGAGAGAAGAGCAGTGGATGTTATTTGTCTCAACTCTAGCAAGGCTTTCTTGGATACAATTGCAATTGTATGCAATTTAGGATGTGACAGTCTGGATAGGTAGACAACTTGATAGGTAAAAACTGGCTGGATGATGGGACTCAGAGGATAGTGGGTAGTGGCTAATGGGTCCAAGTACACCTGTAGTTCTGTAAAAAGAGTGCCACAGGTGCTGCAACCTGTCCTGTTGAACATCTTTGCCAATAACTCTGAAGAGGTGATGGAGTGTGTTCCCAATGACTCCAAATCGGGGAAGGACTAGTCGGTACACTGGTCCATCCAGAAGGACCTGGACAGGATGGGGGAATGGGCTGTCCAGAATCTGCCAAAGTTCAGCAAGGAAAAAGGCAAAGTCCTACACATGGGAGGGATTGAGCCTTTGCAGCAGAACACACTGTCACTGGCTGGCTGAGGAGCAGCTCTAGGTAAAAGGCCCTGGAGTACTGGTGGAAAGTGAGCTGAGCGTGAATGAGAGGTATGCCCTGGTAGCAAAGAAGGTATCCTGAGCTGTGTGAGCAGGAGCACAGCCAGGAGGTTGAGGAAAGTGATCATCTTCCTCTACTCAACACTTGCTAGACTATAAATAATCTGTCCAGATCTGAGACCCTCAGTACAAGACATCGATCAATTGGATCAAGTTCTGAAAGGCCATCAAGATAGTCAGGGCTGGAGCACTTGTCTGGTGCCTTGTGTGGGATGGGGATTGTTCAGCGTGGAAAAGGGGTGGCTTTGGAGGGGCCTAATAGCAGCAGCTCCCTATATTTAGGGGGAAGGTCATTAAGAAGACTGAGCCAGGTTCTTCACACTGGTGCCTATGTGGCTATGAGAGACAACAGATCCTAACTGAAACAAGTCATGTTCAGACTGCATCAAAGATAATACTTTTCCCCTAAGTACAGTCAAGCTGCCCAGAGACAGAGGTTGTGCATTCTCAGAGGGTTTTGAGACCCAAATGGAGAAAGCCCTGAGCAACCTCGTATGGCCTTGTAGGTGACCCTACATTCAGCAGGGGGTTGGACTACAAACTAGAAACCTACTGAGGTCTCTTCCAGCCTGAATTATTCTGTGATCCTATGGATGGCTCTTGCATGAGTGAAACTTTGCAGGATGCTCTGCAGTGATACAAATATGAAGCACCATGCAAAAGAAAAATGATAACCATTAGGCTTTGTAGTTAATCTGGAGTACAATTTCAATTAGCTTTGTTGCCTTAGTATGTACCTTGTTCATCTGCTTAATACATTTTTGGAAGATACAAAAAGTGTTAATTTATCTGTTAGTGTTTTCTTTGGAACACAAACAGTAGGCACTAATAATGTGTGCCTAAATGCAGCTAATACATCAAGGACTAGTTTTCCCAGATTTTAGTATACTTGTTATTTTCTCCTGGCTTTTTTACTTTTTCTGTTTCTCTGTCTGTCTCCTCACATATATGTGTTCTCTTTGGCTACCCCAGACATCTTTTGGAAATTTCCACTTTGAATGAAATTACTCTTTCCATATACCAGCAATGAATCCAGATACAGCACGTAATGCCAGTTTTCAGCAGGAGCAAAAGCAAGTTATCAGGTTGTAAAAAAACAATCTTTATCTACTCTTCATAGCAGTAGAATAATTCATATGTGTCATTTACTGAATCTTTGGAAGACCAGCAGAATGCAGTCAGGACTGCATTATATGACCTTCATCAGTAAAGAATAAAAAAAATAAATGTATCTGTTTGGTATTAACTGTTTCTGAACCCAGACTGTCAGTACCTTTGAACTTGAACAGGTGGCTTCTAAACGGTGAATGTGGTAGACATTCGTAGCAATCTAATGTTTATGTTATTTTAGGGGGGAAAAGGAAAATGGAGATAAATATTCTCTTGTGTCCTAATTGAGCACCCTATCCAACCCTGAGCATCTTTGAGCTTCAGGAGTGATACGTTATCACACAAGGGTCTGAGCCAAGGTCTTGGATCCATGAGACCGTAACGCTTTGGGGAGCTTTGGATCTGAAAGTGTTCCCTCTTTTGTAATATACCAGAGTCATATTCTTGATTCTAACACAGTCAGGCCCCAGGAAAATGACAAATAAATGCAGGTATAAACATAGTGGATTGAACACATCTCTACTGTATATCATTATCGTCTTCTACATCATATGAAATGCATGACCTGATCAGTTGGCCCATCTGCACATAACCACAGGCTGTTTGGAAACGTATGCCAGGAAAATCCCAGTCATTTCTACCAGCTTCTCTTCATTTGGACTTCACTGCTGTGAAAATGATTTTGTATGGGCACCAAAATGGCTGTTGGACTGGTGCCACAATATCCAGCTTGCACGTGCCAGTGAGAACAGACTGTGGACCTGTGGTGAGGTTGTTGCAACTGCTGGAGCTCCTTGTCTCTGGAAACCCTGCCTGTCCCACAGACCCTACCCCATTACAAGTTCCTCTGCCTGTCTTGCCCTCTGGACTGCATAGTACTGATGGCAGAAAAATCAGAGAACTGAAGAACTGAAATGTGTCAGAGCAGTCAGGATCATGGATACTGGGTGCCATTATCACTAGTAAATGGTGCTTTTAGAAACTAATGAACACAGAAGCACAGAATCATAGAATCACGTAGGTTGGAAAAGACCTGTAAGAGCATTGAGCCCAGACATAAGCCTAACACTGACAAGTCCACCACTAATCCATGTCCCTAAGTGCCACATCTACACTCTTTTAAATACCTCAAAGGATGGGGACTCAGCTTCTTCCCTGGGCAGCTTTTTCCAGTACTTGCCAACCCTTTCAAGGAAGAACTTTTTCCTAATATCCAGTGTAAGCCTCCCCTGGCAGAAGCTTGAGGCCATTTCCTCTCATCCTATCACTTGTTACTTGGGAAAAGAGACTGACAACCACATTGCAAGAGCCTCCTTTCAGGTACTTGTAGACAGCAAGGAGGTCTCCTCTGAGCCTCCTTTTCTCCAGGCTAAACAACCCCAGGTTCCTCAGCCTCTCCTCACAAGACTTGTGCCCCAGACCCTTCCCCAGCTCCGTTGCCCATCTCTGGACACGCTCCAGCACCTCAATGTCTTTCTTGCAGTGAGGGGCCCAAAAGTGAACACAGGGTTCGAGGTACAGCCTCACCAGTGCTGAGCACAGGGGGACGATCACTGCCCTGGTCCTGCTGGCCACACTGTTGCTGATACAAGCCAGGATGCTGGTGGCCTTTTTGGCCACCTGGGCCCACTGCTGGCTCTTGTTCAGTCAGCTGTTGACTAACAACCCCAGGACCTTTCCCACCAGCCACTTTTCCCCAAGCCTGGCCGCAGTGGTGAGCCCTGGGGATAACAAACCTATACAGATGGCTTTCTGAAAGAGACCCAGGTGGACAGGAGCTAGTGCTTTTTGCCAGCAGTCTTCTGCCTCCTGATACTGTTGAGATCAAAGAAATTCTTTTCTTTCACTGAGAAAGTTGGGCGGTTTTGTCCTTTTAATCTTTACCATTCCCAACTGCTGTTTACCTGAGGTCTTCTGAACTTGAAGCTACAGCAGTTGCAACACAGATACTGCAAAGTGGAGAAACCACAAATGGATATAACTGTGAACAGGATGCAGAAATTATTTCAGTGATTCCTTCTTGCCCGTGCTGAGAGAGGTAAAAATTTAAGTATGCTATAAATAATATAAGTACACGATATCATATAAACATATAAAATACCCACTTGTATTTTCATCAGTTGGTAACAGTTACGCTTTAAAAGTATATAAGCAACATATGGTCATTATGACAATGTAGTTTTAATGAAGCTTTAATTGAAGTGAGTTGCTGTACTGTGAGGAGAAAGGCTAACAAGCAAGTTCAAATGAGCAGGAAGGGAAATCAAACCAGAGATCCTGAAGCAGAGGAATGCATTTTACCAGTAAATCTAGAGGCACTGGAAGAGTTTTAAAAGAGAGTTTTAATTTTCAAAGAAAAGTAAATCTAAGATTTTCAACTTTGCAAACAGATTTAAGGAAACGAAGCAGCATGTCAGATTTGACATCCTCGCCACTGTCCCTTCAGACTTAATGAAGTGTCACTAAGTTCTATAAGATAAAGTAATATTTATCCCTTAGCTTCTTCCCCTTGGACTGGGTTTTCAGATGCAAAACTTGGCAAAGACTCAGCCTATGGCACTACATCATCTACCACTTGACAGTCATGTCCTTTGTGACGTTGACTCAGATTGATTTTACTGAAATGCATTAGTTTTCTTCTTACTCCTTTTAGCTCATCGGGCTGTGATGGAGGTACGCTGCAGCAAGGTGGATGTCGTAGTATTCTGCACTGTGCATCAACAACAACAGAGTCATTTAATACTTTTTTATAATCAATGTGATTGATGAGGATGCTTGAAGGAGAAAGGACGGACATCTTGATAATCAAATCCCTGGTGAAGTTTATAGTATTGGCTCTTAGAAAAAAAGCCTGCCATATACAGTGATAGAATTTGGCCCACATGAAGAAAGAAATGTGGGAAGTAACAAGATTGTATTTGTTGTTGCTTTTTTGATTGCAACCATAATGAGAGGGAAAGAACTACTGAAAATACCTTTCTGCAAAGGAAATCAGTCTAATAGGAGCCAAATATGCTATGCGTTGTTTTTCCAAACACACTGAACAGGCACTTGAATCCATTAGGTATGGAATGAGTCCCATAACACTTTGACAAGACCACATTTCAGTCTGTGTAGCAGTAACCTGAAGTTGCCCACTAGATCACTGTCCACTGTCCTTTTGTAGAAGGGAAAAGAGAATAATCAACATACTTTTTGTCTCACTGTAAAAGCATAAGGTATGAAAGAATCCTCTATTCTAACATCACGTTTGATCTCAAATACAGTCCTAGATTAGAGAATGTGAAATTTGGACAGAGAAAAAAACAACGAAACAAACAAACAAAAAAAATATCTGCAAGTAAAGCATCATTCATTCACATATCTAGTGCTCCCAGGTGTTGGAAAAATCAAGCTTATTCCAAACCTTTTAATTTATGGGACACTGCAGACAAGATGTTATGCCTGTATAACTGTTAACTGTGTTGTCCCAAGCTAATTCTCTAAGGAATATGGGCAAGGTAAGCATCCTCTGAAGGGTGAAAAGATCTTAAGCCTTTCATCACCTCTTTGAGAAATGACCACAGGAGTTTGTTTGCCTGTTTACCACTGAATGTAAAATCAAACTCCCTTCACAGATCCACAGAAGCCGTTGGATAGAGATCCCTTAATCCCTGTGGCCAAGACAGAGCTTCAAATGGGTGAGGACTGATGGAAAGACCTCTATCCCATTACCTTTTTCAACCAGTTTGCCCTTTGGATTTGAATTTCTGGCAATCAGGGCGGTTCTTTTTCTTTAAACCTCCCTTCTACTCCCTTCCACCTTATCTACAGACATGTGGGTTTTATGCCCCGGCCATTTGCAGGTCTGCCTGTCTGTGGGTCCTGTCTGCGCTGCATAAATTTACACCCATTTGGCTGGTTTCTATCAAAATAGACCAAAGGGAAGTCTTCAGTTTTACATTTCTGCAAAGTTTTGCAAAAACCTGTACCCAGGTAGAGGAAAAATACTATTAATATCTCCACCAAGGGAATGGCTACAGGGCAAGTTTATTCCCTGTTAGATGTGAAATAACCCACACAACAGAAGGCTTGTGAAAAAGAGCTTTGATACGGTTGATGCTCTCTCAGTTACAAAATTTTGAAGTAAGCTTCAAAATGAGCCACCATTACTACAGTGGGGAGCACGGAACAAATGGATGAACTGTGCACACCTGATTCTGCACCAGATGTGTGGTGGCTGTGGTCCTCTGAGATGAAAGCCAGACAGGCTTTGTAGTGAAGGTCATGTCTTTTCTTAGGCTGACCCATATATCTGGAAGAAAACCAGAGACAATTTCAGGAGCACAGTCCCTTGGAGTATCCTGGAGAATGGCTCATGTGCCTGCAGGCTTTCTGCCTCTTCCCTCATCTATTTCCATCCCTCTAATAAAAGATACATGCTCTTCCTACAAAACTTGTTTGGCTGACATCACACGGATCTAGATTAGGAGAAAGAGGAAATGAAGAAACAGTGTCCAGACAGGGAAAAAGAAAAAAAATAAGAAAAAAAAAAGTTTTTTAGTTATTTCAGAATCAGGCCCTGAAAACTGGGGGGGGGGGGGGGGTTGTTTGTTTGTTTGGGTCTTTTAAAATATTTAAAAGATTATGGTGATGTTGCATGCAGCATTGACAGACAGCCAAGTTTTAGCTACAAGAATAGTCAGGTTTATGGCTATAATTTTTTCCCCTCACTTGCAAAAAGTCCTCAGCTTTCTGATTGAGCACACGTGCAAATAAAAACTGTACAAATGAAGAGGTGGCTGTAGCGATGATGTGTACGTACCAAGAGATTATCCATTTAATAGAGCCAAACACCTGGCTATTTAATAGAGGTCACCAGCTAAATCAGTTAGAAACAGCTTAGGCAGGCATGTGGAAGCAGGGCTGAATTAGAAATAAGTGAATCCTAGCTTTGTCCACAAATGTGTGGAAAATGAAACTAAATTAAGTTGCTTCAGCCCTTTCACTGGCACAAACTGATATAAATTGGTTTCATTAAAAAACCTTAACATATTTTAAGGCTGCAGTCCTAACCTATTACGTTTTGTGTGGTTGCCGAGAGCTAGTAGCTTAGTGGCATTTTATGTAGAAAATGAACAGGGGACAAATAGAATTTTTATTGCTTTCTAAATGAAAAGGCTGGGAAGTTTTAGAATAAAATTGATTTTCACATCTGGAAAAGTTCGCCTTATCATTAGCTCTGTGCTTGCTCTCTCTCTGTAGCTCTACTTATTTTTCACTCCATTGTTTTCCACTTATTTTGCAAGGCAGCCGTGTAATTTCCATTCTCATTCATTCATGTTCCCAAATTGTGTTTTTCTTTTCCAAGTGCAACATTTGAAAATGTTTGCACAGAGGCTGCTCAGCTCAACTGGTACTTGGATGAGGTGGGACAGGCAGTGGTCTCTGCCTTTTTTCATCTCATACTTCTGGATATAATATTTACAGAAGTGTTTTTTGAGCGTTTTCGGAAACACTGACTCCATTTAAAGGAGTTCTTTATAAGCTCTGTTTTCCACTTGTCTTCCCAATTTACTGATACGTCATAAGGAAAATGTACCCATGGTACAATACAGCATTATACAGAAATACAAGAACTTATATGCCACCTAAACTTGCATAGGAATGCTGTGCTTATGTGAAAGGGTTTAGTAACTCAGGTTATGTACCTTCTTGCAGCTTTTGGAGAGCTGGGTAAGTTGGCATCTCTTCACAGATTATACACAATGCACTGACTTTTGCCACTTGCATGAGACTCTTCATGCATTCATCCAAAGATCACTCCCTTTTTAGAAACCACACGTGCTCCATTTTGCAGTGGTCATGTGGCTCAAAATGTATAGAATAGCATGTCAGTGTACCAAATTTTGTTTCTTGAAAATGGGCAAGCGCCACTTTAGTAAAGGAAAGGGCTAAGGGAGTGGGTGCTCCTTCCCACTTATCCCATCACGTGCAACGTGTTGCGATCTGTGCCCCATGAGGAAGGAAAAGGTATGCAGTTTTCCATTGCACATCACAGAAACAATGTGCCCTGAACTGTGTGCTCCTTGGAGAATGCTTAACTCATTGGTGAGCCTCTGGAAAGTGTCAGGCACTTGTGGCTACTACAATACCTGCACTGTAAATTGCATCTTTTGCACCAATTGCTGCTTCAGCTTCTGTGCAGGGTCCAGCATGCCAGTGCCTGTGGATGTCTTCTCATCCAGAGACAACCTAAGGTTTCTTGATGTGTCTCGCACCTCTTTTAGCAAAAAATGGGGCAATATGCCTGGCTGATATTAGCGGCATGAGATTTTCAGATCCAAGTGTGTCCCTCAGGCATATTCAGGGATTGAATCCCTCTCTCAGGGAGGTGCACACTATGATGCATCCATGAGGTAGGACATTTGGAAAGCAAATTATGATCTATGGAGAGTTTGAAGGGCATGGACTGAAGTCACATTGCATGGTGCAGCTTGCTCAAAAAACTGAGACATACCTGTGTTTGATCTGGAGATGGTGAAGAGGCCACCCCTTGTCAATGTTGGCTATTGATTGGGGTGCTTTATGTACCTTACTGAGCCATGTTGAGCTGGCTAGGGCATGATTTCTCACCAGTCTCTTGGAAACTGGGAGAGAAAACCATGTGTCTGAAAGCAGAGGTCCATGTTGATAAAAAGAACGTAATTCTTCATGGCTTTCCTTGGCAATGACAAAGATCAAGCTGTCATTTTGTCCTTGGACATCATTCCTCTGTGTGACACTTGAGGTGTTTTACAGAAATGTGTGCTTGCAGGAGCTTGTCCTGCCCCTGCCCACCCTACTGGTTCTGTGCCTACTTTCATTATTCCATTCTTATTAAAAGGAGAAAAATCTGCACTCGACCACAAAAAAAAGCCTTATCACAATGGTCAGCTGTGAGTTCGAGCTAGTGATTACAGAGTAATTTTGGGTTTATTATGGCTGTCTAGATAGTCTAAAACCTGTAAACTTCCACACCTTCCCTTTTGTACTGGCTTGCTAAGTCACATTGTATTTCTTCAGCTAAGGTAGGCCTCTCAAGGGTTTTGTCTCCAGTGCTGTCAGCTGGTCACCTTTTACTAGCACTGAACACAATTTAAAGTGAATAAATTCAGTAAGATGTTTTGCCAAGAATTACTCAGCTCTTCATGCCGAAATATTAATCGATAATGCCTCTTTAAAATTTCTCTTCACTCCAATCATTTTTATGGTCTTGCAATTTACTGCATGGAAGCAGGGTAGTTAGAGATAAAAAAACACCTGTTAAGTCACATTAGTATTAATATTTATCTGTCAGTTACAGAGCTCCAAAAGGTGCGCGCAGCACGTTCCTGTTGGTCAGCCTGCCAGGCACCACAGCCGCTTCCCCAAGAACTGCAGCTGTCAGTGCATACAGGACAAAGAGACACTGTAGTCAGAGAAATGCCTTTGAAATCTCACGGAGCTTTCTGTCCAGGGTGTCCTGATTGGCCTTTCATGGCTTTTAAAATGGAAAGAGAAAGAGCATGGTTGAATTTGTGGGAAGGCAATGCTAGATCTCAGGCTCTGAGCCAAGGAAGATTAATTTAGAAATAAAAAATAAAATAATGTGAGGTAGAGTTACGTGTAGGACAGAGAGCTCTGAATTAGAACTGGGCAATATTGTTTTGTTTTGTTTTGTTTTTCCCTCAGAAACTTTCCAAGATTTAATTTATTATTCCAAATTTACTCTAAAGCAAATCTAAAATATTTATGGTTTTGTTCTCTGCTTTCCTGTAGTGAATATAACTATTTTGCAAAAAACCACCTTTCTCAACACCAAATACTCAAGAAGCTCATGCCCAGGACACCCTTAGATGTGTGGAGGTGATCCAGGGTCTAGTCATTACTTCTCATTCCTGTGTATCCCAAGGGAAGAGCCTAATCAACAAAGCTGGTGGTTGCAGCAGGGAAAGGTTTTGGTCAAGAATTAAACATTCATTGGTGATGGACAGAATCTCCTGCAGTCCATGTGCTACACTGCTGCAGATGTCAAAGAGGAAGACAGAACAGGTCTCCCAGAATAGCTGCAAGTCTGCTGGTGAGAAACTCATGGGGAGCCAGCAGTTCAAGGCTTGGGGCTGGACTGAAGACAGGGATGTTCTCACGGCCCATTTGGTTACGGCATATTCCTCAAGGGTCTTTCAGCATGTGATGCAGGACATCAGCCACGTGCTTGAGCTGTGGAGCAATTCACCAGAGGTTGAATCGGTTACATATACTTCAAAAGGATATTAAACCTGATGATGAGTGTGCACTGACGAAGGGTGAGGAGGAGGGACAGAAGCTGTATTTGTAATAGAACATGTCTAGAGCGTGGTGGTATATTTTGGTAGGTCACACCTTCATTGGCCCATATATAGAGTCAATGTGCGACTGTGCTCCTCAACACCATTCCCTGGTGAACTTGAAGTTAATAAATAAGGAAACTGCACACAATATTTACTCCCACATCCTGCTCTGTAATTGAGATAATTGTACTCAGTCATGAAAGAACTATGTGATTCAGCATGTAGGCAATTCCAGTAAGGGAGCGTGTTTGGGGAAAGAGCAGTGTTCAGGCTTCAGTGGTTTTCAGACATTGAAAATAGCACAAATATGTTTTTATAACTGAGGTTCCAAATAGTGGTAATTAGACTGATTATGCAGTGGATGTTTTGTTTTCATCTTTTATAAATCCTTTATCCCCTTACCATTTTAAGTGGACTAGAGGTTTTGCTTTTCTCTGATAGAAACATAGGAACAGAATCTCATTAGTTACTATCTATGAGCAGCAGGAGCAAAGCAATGTCAATTCAATTGTGCTTGACTGGGGAAATCATGGTATCATATGCTGAATGTACAGTAGTATCCAGTGTCCCAACACTGGAAATGAAGGCATGATAGATACGTACCACCTTGGAAATGCCAGTCTTGGTCTTCCCAGGCTGTGTTTTATGAGCCTGTCAGTAGTCTAGTGCCATCCCCCCTTCCCCCAACACAAACTGTATTATGAGCCTTGACAGGTATCTCAGACACAGGGAGATTTTAAACAAGATACTTTCTCTCTTTCCCTCTCTGTATTATCTATCTAGCCTTTAAAAATTGTTAAAAAGATGGTTTGTGGGTTTTTTTTAATGGAAAGATGTGGTGTAGTCTAGCCCTACTTATGTTTGAGAAATATTTGGAGGAACTTTGTTTACATCCGTGTTCTGAATTTATGCTTTTGCAAACCACAGTACGTTACAAAAAAAAAAAGCTGAAAGCTGCAAGGAAAGAATCCGCAGTCTTCTTTAGCCATTGGATCAGTTACTCTCCCACAAAGGGCAATATGAGGAGCATTTGCAGGACACTGTTTAGTTACGGTTGCAGCTGAGTTTAAAATGAGAAGGAGCAATATTGTACGTGAACCTTTCTCCAGTTTGAGAGTTCTCATGGCTGCTGCTTGCACAGCTCATTTGTGCTAATGCTGGAATAAAAACCGATTTCTCCTGGGAAGAGACAAATGCATGAACAGCAGGTCCACATCTCTTGGGAAGAACATTGGAGGGACAAACACTTGAATGTCAGTCTGAAGGAAAAGCAAACCTTAAATTGTGTTCCTGGGACATCTGACACCAGCTGAGCATAGTGAGATTTACTGTAGCCATACTGGGCTCACAGGGCATTTCTGATGCAAACTGACATCAGGACTGTATCAGACAAGGAGGACACGAGTTAAGGATGAAGAATAAAGAAAAATGGTGAGTGCACACTCTTCGGAAAACAAACAAACAAACAACAAAACCAAAAACAACAACCAAAAAAAAAAAACAAACCCAAAAAACCAACAGCCAGAAACAAAGAGGAGGATGCTGGCAGACCTGTGGACCCCAGAATAGAAGAAACTCAGCTTTATTTCTTTCTGCCCATGCCAGTGCAGGGTATGAACCTCTCCCTTCAAACACAAGTGGGACATCACCTCTTGGCCTCACTTCTCACCAGCTTCTTCGAGAGTGGCCAATGAAGCAGTGCCATTTGCCTTTGTGGTTTGGAGGGCCTTAAATTACTTCGTAAGGAGCCTTAAAATGCAGTGTGCTTCTGTGGCTCCGAAATCCTGAAGAGAATGTAAGAAAGTGGATTTCTGTGAGTAAATTGTGAATGAGTAGTTTTCTCTGAACGGTTGTTTAATTGAGCTGCAGCTGGAGCGATTATGTTTGTTTTTCCTTCAGTGTCTCTCATTTCCTTTCGTTTCTGTTAATTCCTGCTTTCATTGGGTAACTGTTGCTCTACAAAATTTTAAGAGTGGTAAAAAGAAATAAAAAGGAAAACAAGGAAAAAGTGCATATTTTGGGAGCTTTTTATGACAGTTGTTCCTGAAGACACCTGTAAACTATTGAGCTGAATTGGGCTGCAGCTGCTGCTGACTGTATGGGGTGTGAGGTAGAAGGGGTGTGACTCATTCTTCTGTTGTTCCACCACCCTCTTCTTTGCCGGGGCCTGCTGAGGTGGCTGTCAGGCCATGCGTGCTGTGATGTCAACTGAAAGGATCTACAGATCAAGAAAATACTAGACTGTCAGAGACTGAAAGCAGGGGATGGTTGAGGGGAGTCATCACTCCCACATCAATTTGGACAGGGCGACAGCACTGCTGTACTTGGAGGTTACACGTTATGACATCTAAGGAGGCATCTATGGTGTCACTGCAGTATATGAGAAGTCCAGCTGCCATGTGTCCTGGGAAGACAATGCTGTTGGTGGCTGCGTAATGAAATCTGTATTTTTTTATCTAATTTATGTGAATAGAAAGCAAAAGTGATGAAGATGGGCTGACAGCAACCTTGTGAACTTCTACAAGAAGTGCCAAATCCTGCAGCTGGAAAGGGACAACCCCATGCACTGATATATATTGGGGGCCACTCATCTGGAAGTCAGCTTGGCAGAAAAGGACTGAGGGATCCTGGTGGACGCCAAGTTGAACATGAGCCAGCAATGTGCCCTTGCAGCAAGGGTGGCAAGTGGTACCCTCAGCTGCATTAGCCAAATATTGCTAGCAGGTCAAGGACGTGATCCTTCCTATTTACTCAGCACTGGTAAGTCCGCACCTGGATTACTTTCCAGTTCTGGGCTCCTCTGTACAAGAGAAACATGGACATACCAGAGAGAGTTCAGCAGAGGATCACAAAGGTGATTAAAGGTCTGGAGCATCTCTCCTATTGGGAAAGACTGGGAGAGCTGGAGCTTTTCAACCTGGAGGAGAGAATGGTGAGGGGGGAATCTCATTAATATCTATAAATACCTGAAGGGAGGGTGCAATGAGAACACAATGAGGGCACAAACTGAAACACAAGACGCTCCCTCTGAACATCAGAAAACACTTTTTTACTGTAAGGATGACCTCACACTGGCACAGGTTGCCCAGGGAGGTGGTGGCATCTCACCCCTTGGAGATATTCAAAAGCCATCTGGACATGGTGTTGGGATAAGTGTCTCTATGTGGCCCTCCTTGGGTGGGAGATTACACCAGATGACCTCCATATGCCCCTTCCAACCTCAACTGTTCTGTGATTTTGTGAGATATACCTGTCAATGGGGAGTATCTTAGTATTTTATTATTTGTCCTATGGACTGTCTCTTCTGCTTTGCTTACCTTACAGAACAGATGCTATGGAAAGAAGTCATGTTACACTGGAACTGCTGGGGCTGCTAGGTCAAATTTGTCGTACAGTGCTCACCCAAGAAAGCTTAATATGAGGAAACAGAGAGCATGTTGTGGTTTTCTATGGGGCAACATGTCTCATCTTTGAAGCTTAAGTTCATTTGCTTTTTCAACCCTTTTATCATTCCATGTCATACCCAAGGGAACCGTCAACTATCTATGACATTCAAAACTACATGACCAGCTGAAACTTCAGTCTTCCGTGAGTATAGCTGGTTTTGTAAAGGAAGAGAGAGAAAAATCCTCCAGAGAACGTTGGAGGCATGATAAGATCAAGATCCTGACTGATCTGGAATAAATAAATAAATAAATTGATATTCACATGCTCCCAGTCTTTGATTCCCATTTAGACTGTGCAAGAGTGTTTTGTCTGGAGGAGGAAGTCCATTGCTCATTCATTCTGCATCACCTTGCTTCTCCGCGAAAACCATTTCTTCTTGGCATCTGCCAACTTCAGAGGGCCACAGTCAGCTGGCAGTCTGCTTCTTGTGCTGTTTAGCTATTTTCTTATGCAAAGAGACAAATACGGAGGTCTCTGCTACTTTCTTCTGTGTAAGGGGGTTCATTTCCCATTCTAACAGTGCTGCTTTTGTCTCCTGTGGCTGAAATATCCTAGGTGTCCTGATCTGTTCTGAACCCTCTGCCTCTGGATATCATGGTGTCAGCCTGTGGCGTTCCCCTTGACACTGCAAAAATACCCTGTGGCTGATTTCCCAAGATCACCTCTATGCAAGACAGTCATGCAGCCATATTTTGTTATTTTCTTTATCAACAGCTGTTTCTTAACAACTCCAGGGTCACTGAACATACCCAAACACATAAAACCAAAAAGAGCTCAGTTTTCCTCTGGGATTTTGTCAGTCCTTCTTTTCTCAATGCTAAACAGACAACCAAGGTTTGAGGTATATCACCTTGCCACACTACCACACGGTAGCACGACAGCCTTTTGGATAAATGTTCTATTTCAGCATTGTAGCTGTGACTGTATGCCATGTCTTTTAACCAATCTTTGATAGCATATGCATTCACTAGAAGGTGTCTCTACAACTAGGTGATAGACTCTTTCAGTCACACTTCTAGGCAGAAACTTAGAGAAGCAATTCAGGAACAAGTTGCCATAAATTGCCTTTGATAAAATTTTTCTTCTTCGTGACTATATATCCATATTTCCTGCATAGTACTTTGAAGCTCTTACAATCTGAACTTACCCCCGGTGGCTAATGTTTTTAAAAAACAAAGCTCCTTGGGACAGAGTCCCTTCCTTGCCTTCAATTTGTAGTTGCCCAAATTGTGCTGTCTTGTAATAGCAGTGAATTCATAATTGTGGATCCATATAAAAATATTTTCCCCCAGTAATTTTGCCCAAGCATTTGTATGTGGAATAGGATAATGTTTCCTTATATATGGTTTTAAGAAAAAATCCTGCTTTAAGGGCAGGTTTCCTGCCAAGCTGCAGATATTTCCCTGTGGAGTATCACTGACTCTGCATGGAATTAAAGTCAAGGCAGAATTAGCCCTCAAATTTGAAGCAACCAGAATTGAAGCAAATGGACTTGCCAGCCTGTCCCTTCAGGTGGTGATTTCCTCATCCACACAGGGAAGGCATATTCTCTAGGAGCGTAATAGGGATCATGTTTTGGAGCAACCCCTTGTTTCAATGTTACCTATCAGCTGTCTCACCAGTGCAAAGTCTCAACTAATTGGCAACTCCAAGGAATAAAGGCAGCTTTATAATGCTCCTGGGGGACCCAGAAATGGACAGGGTTAATTTGTGTTTTCTGTCTGGGCTAGAGCAAAATCTTGTTTAGCTTGCTTTATGAGAAAGAAACTAGTGCATCAATCCATAGCACCTCCTAGTCTACTTGGCATCCTGCTTTTTGTAATGAATACATTTCTTGCATTGCCACATGCTTCTCTGGGTGCAGATATCTATGATTAATATGCCTTGTCTTTTATAAACAAACCTAATGCAAAGCCAGTAATGTGAGTCTCATTTCTTTACTGCCAGCCCACAGTTCAGCTTTGTTTGGGTATATATGTAAAGGAAGAAAGATGAATGTTCACTCAAGCTTGGGAGCTGGAGCCATAACAAATTTATGGGATGAAAAACACACATCAGTGTGAGGCAAATATGGCCTGGGAAGGTCTGTTTTCCTTGCTCCCTTAATTTTACTTTCTAATAGTAAGAATATTGTGTCGTGCACCCAGCCAACAGATGTCCCGCTACGCAAGCACACTGCAAGGGGAGGAAACATACTGAAGTACCTAGGAAGCTTTTATCAGTGACTAGATTCAGGCATAATATCATAAATTATGAAAGCAGAGGGAACTTCTGTGATCACCTAAACAGACCATTAGCCAGTGATGTTTTCCCAGATCGGGTTTGGCTTGAACTAGTTTGCCTCAGAGACAAAAGAAGAAGTAAAGGGAGGAATTACAGTGTCCGATTTCAAATAATGAGAAGGCTGAACCACAACCTGCATCCTGCTTCTCTGACAGTAATTCCATTTAATGCTCAAAAGCCACACCACATTCCAAGACCCATCTATCTTACGGGTCCTACCATGGGATTTTACTTTTCCCTTGCATGCTACATTAAAGGCCCCATTAGAAAGTCATATTCCCCAGGTAACCATGTCCTGTGACCATGAAAGGCCTTAATTTCTCTTTGATAAGGACAGATGATACAACTTCCAGAGCCCAAATCTCTTCCAAGAGAGACCGGGTGTGTGGCTTTGGGGTTTTGTTGTTTGTGGTTTGTTTGGGGTTTTTACCTCAGTCTTTCAGTTACTGATTTTTTTCTGGCCTCTTTCTCATTTGTCATGATCTTCTGTGGCTTGTGGATCCTAGATGTGGATCTCAGCACTTCAGGAATCTGAAAGTGTGCTGAAAACCAACTCTTATTCCTACTTGGGACTCCCACATTCCTCCAGCAGCTCCTGTGAGGCTGATTATCCATACTACTCCCCAACACTTTTTAGGGTCACCCAGACAAGAATCCCCATCACGATGCATCCTATCAGTATGGCCTGAATTCCTTGTTCATCTATGTTTGGATTTACATTTGGGCCCACTGACTGCTTTCATCTTATGGAGGACTCTTGATACTTCTGTAACAAGGATCCCACAAGGATTCAGCTTCAGCGTGATAGATTTTTCATGTTACTAATAGAAATTGTCAATGGGGCAGTTTGTAGGAAAAACATATAAATGCTTTCTCATGTAGTATTTTCATAGTTACTGGAACAGCCAGAGACCAGAGTTCTTGGCCATCCTTTGATTTGTATCGTATGTGTCATGGGGATGCATTGCACCAGTTGAGACACTAATTCTACATAATTGGCTTCATCACACAAACTAGTACTGTATCCTCACCAAAAGGGACATAACTTTAAGTTAATGAGATCTGTTCTCCAGAAGCCAGTAATGATTGACACTGATTTATATTAATTCTCTTTAATTCTTCATTAAAAGTCCTGTATCAGTTGCTCCATTATTTTGGCTGAGATCAGTGTTAGATTGGCAGGTCTGTAATTACCTGGGTCATCCCTTTTATTATCTGCCTACATCATCTGACTTCTTCCCAAATAGTGGACAAAAATTTCATAGAATTCATTCACTTCCCTGCCACCCCCTACCCCACCTCCAACTTTATTATCAATAGTCTTTCATTTTACCTGCAATAATAATTTCTAGTTGATGATGGATTTTTCTTTTATGATACCGGGAAAATTCTCTTTTCTTATCCCTCCTATTGCCAGTCACAGGTTTTTAGTTTATGCCCTGTAGCTCACCTGATGAATTTTCTTCAGTTCCTATCCTCTGATTTATATTACGTTCTTTTTTTCCCCCTGTTTTCAAAATACCTGAGCATTTATAGTGATCAAACCCAATAGAAAAGACAAGCATGGAAAATCAGTCCATTTAAAGCAATGGGTCCAAATTACAATTTGGTAGAAAACCGAAATTTAGTTACAATTGATGTTCCTACATTCATGAATAAAGTTTAGGAAAATCTAGGTTACATGCTAATGGTGTCTGTTTTCTTTTCAGAATTTTTCTGTTTCTTGTATTGCCAGAATTTAATTTCAGATTCAGATTTTTATATTCAGGTGCTGAATTTACTGATTTAAAGCTCAGGGATGAGTTGTCATTAATTCTAGTGGCTTTTGGACAGGCATCTAATTCAGATCTAGACAATAATAGATTAAACACAAAACTGGATAGGGGTAATGGCAGTGTGGAAATAATAAATCCTTTACCATGGAGAGCTTTCCACCCCCACTGAGATTTTTAGGTTCATATTCCTTCTGATTTACATAACAGGAAATAAGCAGAGACTAACTGAATTAACCGAGTGACTGGACAGTAAATCATTTGCAGAATTGGGGTGGAAACCTGACTTCTCCATGTCCAGAAGGCTACATTTCTTACTGAGGATGAAAAGATTGCAGATGAAGAGTTGTTTACACAAAGTTAAAGTCTTTCTACTGCACTTAGCAAAACCTTTGGGTGGGGAATATATATGTATTTTTTAAAAAAAATGTGTGTGATGCTTTGGGAAAGTCATTTCTTATTTAGAAAAGCTCTTGATCAGTGAGCAAGGGATTATCTTAAAGGCTGGGTAAATACTTCAAGTTCACTGCAACTCAGAGTGGTTATTCTGAAATTCTTTGAAATATATGTCAAACCACCTATATTCTGGGTTGGTAATGGAAAATAAGCTTTTATAGGGAATAATAATGGACATAGAAAACAGTTCATATATCTAATGTGGACAAGAATGCTTAACATAAGGGAGAAACTGGCATTTCTGAAATTAGCTGCTTATTATATGTACCTATACTTCTGAGGTGCCAGTTTTTGAAAGCGCCCTATCTTGAGAAGGTCTTATTATTTAAAAGAAAAATCTGTTGCATAGATACTAGAGCAGGAAAGTATTCTTTATTAATCATTTTTGCTACAGGAGTTGGGAATATCCTGGTCTGTGTGATGATGTTCTAGATTCCTTGCAAGCATCCTTGCAAAAAAAAAAATAAAAAAAAAAATGAACTTTTCTGAATATTTTGCTGAAGGAGGAAGGCCATTGTGGGTGACTTCAGGGAGGACATTTTGGGGTTAAGTTACAGCACTTGACTTTATCCATTTACTTGAGGTACCCAAATTAGAGCTCAGACCTTTACAGTATCAAATCATCTACTGGAGCAATTATTCTCTTTCTTTTGGCTGAGAGGGAGTCTCGGTAAATGTTGGTCTAATTAAGATGTTTTACTTTGATTCCTGAAGTTAAGAGGTGAGTTAAGAAGTGACTCTTCACTCCAGTCAGGCCTAATAAGAAGTATGGAAGAGTCCCCAGAGGAGATTAGGTTAGCAGCTGGCAGAAGGGACCCTCATCCTATAAAAAGGAAAGCAGAGGGGATTGAAAATTGAGTCACTGCAGGTGAGTGCAGAGAAGCAGTGAATGCAGACCTCCATAGAAACAAGAGGAAGGAATTTTGCCCTGGTATTCTGAGGAAGGTCTTCAAGGAGGAAGACAGGATGGTCGAAACATCAAGTATGGGATCTGAGCATCACTTTGTCTCTGGGAATCAGTGAACTGTCTGAAAGGTGGAGAAGTAGAAGTAGTCAAGACAAAGAGGGTTGTTTATCTAACCTCTCCTGATAGATCAAGTGTTCAAACCCTTTTGTCATTCTTGTTGCTCTAGCAGGACTATTACCAGTTTATATCTACAATTTGTGAAGTGCAGTGTCTAAAATCAGCTATAGCACTTTAACTTGCTGGCACTGAATCGCTTGCAAAGTCTGCTCTGCCTTACTGATAACAGTCCCATCAAGACATTCCAAAATGAGTTTTATTTTTCATGTACAACATTACATCATTGGTTTCCATGGAGTTTGAAGTCCCCTTTCAGCACCAGAATTTTGTCTAATAGCCTGCTGACCAGACAGATATTTTAATATTTGTGTATTTAACTTCTTCGTCCCTGGCATAGCACACTGCATGACCATACACTAAATTTCTTCCTCCTAATTTCATATCTCCATTTTTTTCAAGACAATTTTGGATTCTACCTTTGTTCTCCAAAGTGTTTGTACATTTACTCAAGCCTGCTGTCATTCACAAGCATTTAGTTACATGTTTTATTAAAACAAGTCAGTGCTCATAGTCTGAATAGAACCAGGCCTAAGAAACATCGCCGAGATATCTCATTTAAGATCCCCTTCCAGTCTTACGCTAAGAAGATTTGACAATTAAACTTCAAAAGTGATTTACCAATCAGTCCTATCTTACTACAATTACATCTTCCTAGCCTTACTGATAAAACATCATTTCTAGCATAATATAGCATCTTCTTTTGCCTTCCTTCTCACCTGGCTTTTTACTAAGCCAGAAATTAAATTTTCTTATTTGGAATTATTTCCTATATTACATCTACATCTTATTTATTTATTTTTAATAAGGTGATTATCTCTTGGGTATTTGCAAATGGTTGCTTAGTAATTTCTTCTAGCATCTGCCCACAAGTTGAAGTTAGGCCTACCAGTCTGTAATTCCTCAACCGTTGTTACCGAAATCTCGGAATGAAGAACTTATCGACACCAATGTGATGTAGTTAAGCAGACACTTTTTTATTGTCGGCCGGGTGTGTGAGTGAGTCCTCTCACGATCGACGCACACCATGGTTCAAAATCATACACCTTATATAGAACTCATTCATACATATTCATTAAGTATTCATGCATTATCATAATATTTCCCATAAATCATTAACATACTCTCCTCCCATATCCGATTCTGCGCAGTAAAGGTTAGAAAGGCCCAGAAATAGGTCTGGGGTACGATTTGGGTAGGTGGTACATGAGTCAGTGGTCTCGATCTCCCCCTGCCAGAATTACCTTTCACTTAATGTAACTGTTTCTTGGCAGGTAACCATGAGTTGCTTCACTTGACTCTCTCCAGTTCACATTAATTCTCATTTTGACATTTTAGTACATTCTCCTAAGTTACATATAAACAATCATCTTGAATCTTAAGTCTGTTATCTAAGTTCTAAACATTCCTACTAGGTGATTCTGACCAATTCCTGCAGCCTTGGTACGGGGCTGTACAGAGGATTCTTATAGCAGCTTTTACTGTATAACTATAAGTTTCATTAAAATATATTTCTTATCCTTCTATATTTCCATTACATAATTGATTTTATAAAATCAAATAATCAATCAAAGTCAATCAATCTTAACTTATTAGCAAATCTGTAATATGGTGGCAAAGCAGCCTCATCCCTATCATGCTGCTACAACTGCGCTTTGATCACACTGAAAACTGTGCCAGTGAAATAATCCAGGTGGTTTTAAACAAAGAAAGAAATAAGAAAAAAGTAGTTCTCACCACCACCCTTGCATAATTGCATAAATTCCTTCAGAGCACAGCAGGGTGAGGCTACATGTGATGAAGTGCCTCTGGGTGACCATGTTACCTCTCTAAAAGGGAGAAGGCACACTACCCTCTTCCCCAGGTCTCATACTTCATCTATCTTTTCACTGGCTGTGGTGGTTGCTCAGCACTGTAGCGGCAGTTTACTAACCTAGTAGAGAAACAACTCAAAAAGGAAGGAAGGAGTTGCAATTCTTCAGCACTAGTGAATTCAGATAGCTCCAGGAAGAGTCAATTCAGCACTAGAACTGGCTCACACTGGCACAGTGGGTGGGTAAGGAGGAACTTGCACTGAGGAGCAAGACACCTCTGTCTTGAGTGATGTTTTATTTGCATCAGTTCAACCAAGTTGCACAGCTTCTCCCTGAGGGGACAGAGAACTACAGTGTATTGGCAGACATGGACCACTGGAAACCTCTTACAGTGTCTTCACAGCCAGATAAAACTTGTCTTCCAACAGTCACTGCAATAGGTGTCTTTTAGGCTTTACTAATCTTCGGCTGAGCCCTTAGGAGTACAGCAGTCAGAGTTTGCCTGACCTTTGGCAATCTTAATTTCCATGTAATCTCCAGCTGTAGTTTTGCTTTATACATAATGTCTGGAAGCAGTAATAAGAATGATGGAAAGGGCTATGCAAAGCATCTGAGGAGGAAGTTTATTCACTTCTCTGCACACCTGTACTCCAGCACCTTTTATTCCTGTAAATGTTAGAGATTACATTCAGTGCTAAGAAGCAAGTGTCTGACTGTCGAAAGCGCTGAGCTCCCATTGTCTTCAGTGGGTGTTATGGCTGCTCAGCATTTCTGAAAACCAGACTCACAATGATCAGCATGTTGTGAAAATATGTTAACAGCTATATCTTTCTTGTCCCCTCCTTTATATCCTCAAGCCAACAGAAAGCTTCTTGCTATCCCACATCCTGCTCCCTGTAGCAGAACCACCTTTGTCCCTCTGTCCCACCTATCCCCTTCATCTAACATTTTACAGGTTACGCTCTTCACCTGGAGAACATTTGGTGAGAGTCATCAGATTAACTGTGGGTATCTGCAATGTGGGCGTCTGCATCTGGGCAAGTTGCCCTGGACTCTGTTCATAGTCAATGGAGAGTGAGTCAGTGGAGTCAGTGGAGTTTAGGGCGTCATTTCACATCCTAAAATAGGCATCCACATTTGGTCAGATGACTCACACTCTGAACTCCATTGCCTATATTTACTATACCTCCAGTGTCTTCAACGGGAGAGTAGACAAGAAACTCAGGTGGGACGCCTGTATCAAATCCTTACAGTGAGATGAAGTTAATCCCACCCCTCCTGTGAATTAATACATCAATTCACTGCATATATCACATTCACCTCCTTCTTTAAGAACTGCTTCTGTCTTGGTGTCAGGAAATGAATCAAGCAGTAAAGGGTAGTGAATGGAAAAGATAATGGTAGGTCATAGCAGAAAGTCAGACTGACCCTTAGGTTGGATAAATTCGAGCGGGTTTATTGAATCCAGTGGAATCTGTCTCCTTCATTTAGAAATGTTGCTTAATAGAATTCAAAAACCAAAACAAAAGAAAACAAAAGCTAAGTATGCCTGTGAACTGTCAAGGCATATTCTAGCCATTATCTTTCCATGTGAATCTATGATTCATCATATTTTCCTTCCAACTTCACTGCTATTGTCTAAATTAGGAGACTTTCCACAGTGGTAGGCAGGTCCTCCTCCTGACCCTTGCTCTGTGCTCCAGCATCTCACTGATTTCTGCTGGTAAGAACTGGTAGAAAACTGCTGGCATCTCTGTAGGATTATAGGCAGAGTGCAATCTCTAGCAATGTGAGATCACATATAAAATATTCTCCACCTCCTTTGCAATACAAAGTCACCTTTATCCTCAGTTGTGTGCCCCATGTGGAGACTTTAGGCTTTGGTTACTTCTGATTTCTATGATAATTTAGGAATTGGTCAGTTCCCTGTGGGCTAACTCTCATACTTCAGTTTGCAGAAATTAGCAATCAATTTACAATCTGAATATTTAACCCCAAAGTGATTTTACCTGGTGCATCCTAGAAACTCCAAATGCAGGCAAAAATCCAAATGCAGCTTAGCCAAGCAGGGAGCAGCATAGCAGGGAGAGCATAGTTATGCAATAGATACATAAGAATCAGTGTGGAACATAGGAAAATAGAGAATAATAATAACAAATAGAGTTTAATTAGTTCTCCTCTGGTCTTCATTATTGCTATCACCATCTTTTGCTATTCCAATTCATCAGGCATAAGCACAGATGCTATTGCTACTTTCTACATATTTAAAAGACCCACCCTCCCCTCAGCCTTAACCATTTCCTCTGAACTCCCTCATTCATTACACTGTCCAGCTTAAAATTACCCTTCTGTGTTCTAAAACCCACCATAAAGGAAGACCAGCCTCTGCCACAATTTTCCTCTCTCTCTCTTTTTCGTTATTAACAGGCATTTTCTGGAGTATTTCTGCTGGTGGTGAGTCTTTCCTACAGCTCTGACTTTATCCTTGTGCCCCATTTGTTCTGACTCATTTCAAACATAAGCTGAAAACAGCTCATCTCTCCCTAGCTTCTGCCTGTTAATTTCTCCTTCCCTCTGTTACTATTTAGCTATAACCATATTATTTAACTCTAGACCACTTCATGGGTGCAACTGGTATGAAAGGTTCTGTGTAAAGTAATGTAGTAGGTAGACAATTTGTCATGTACTAGAACAGCTAACGAGCATTTTAGATCTGGCTGGTCTGAGTCACTGAAAACAGACTGTGTTACCAAATCTCTTTTTATGAAGATTGAACCACACGTTTATTTACTCCACAGGTGAAAATGCTCAGAAAACAAACCCTCTCGTCATCTTTCTCTTGTCTGTGCATGTAGATTTGTGAGTGTATCGCACCTACCAACACACACAAATCATTGAACAATATAAAAATCTTCCATAATGAAACCCTGAGATCTGTTGCTAGTGAAGGTTGTAGTGTCACTCAGGGACTCGTTGACAAGCTTTGAGGCAAGAGATAGATTCTCGAGAATGAAAGAGCCAACATCTATCAGCCATAATTGAGCAAATTAATAGCTTTGAGAAGTCTCTTCTTTGGTTAGCATCCCATGAAAAGACAATAAATGTGGCAGGGTTTCACTTGCAGCCTCTGCTTGCTTTTTTCTTTTTCTTTTCACTGTTGTCTTGTGTACAGTGTGTAATGACAGTGAAACAAAGGGCTTCCTCTGCATAATCAGCAGCAACTTTAGCATTGAAACTAAGATGTAAAAGGTGAAGAGTTAAGAGTGTTCATCTTCCGCTCTGTAGGAAGGAGGGAGGAAAGTTGAAGGAAGATTTCTTTGCATTTAGACACCGGTTTTGCCCCAGGCATTATCTCAGTCACAGAAGGAATCAGCAGGGAGCCAGTGATGACTTCTACTCCCCTGTCTTTTAGTAGGCACTTTACAGCCCTTTTCTTCCACTTCTCCACTATTTGTGGACGTCAATGGCTATACTGCTGCAGTTGCTGCGGAAAGAAACACTGGCAAGTTTTCCTGGAAACAAGGACTTTTCTCTGGGCTTGCTAGCAGAAGAAGAAAATCTTAAAAAGGTGCAATACCCTCCACTGAAAGAACTGGGAAGAGGGTGCTCTCCATTCCCATTGCCAGGGGAAGAGAAAAGCTAGTTTGGGCCACGGTAACTGTAGGCAGTTCTCTATATTTTGGGCAACTCAGTGCTCTTGCTTTGTTTATGCTCTGAAGTGTAAATACGGTAGTAAATTGTTGGCATGAATGTCTTTATAAAGGACATAGAAACTGTTCAAGATACAGCCAGCATGAAGGTGCTGCTGCAGGCAGGATCCAGCCGTTGCTATTTAGAGCAAAGCAGTACATCACAGTGCTCATCAAACTGAGTGTTATAAGTAAACAGAGATGAGAAAGTGGGGCCCGAATACAGATCCAGATACTAATCCCTAGTGTGGCAGAGTATTCTGTCATACTCCCAGGCACATACCTTAACCTGTTTTGGTTTTTTTCTGAAACAGAAAGCTACCTTAAGAAATTAATTTAAGTCTTTGAGTCTGCCTCCTTAAAGCTTTTCCTTCAGTTTTAAAATAATATTTGTTTATCTTTCCCACCCATTATCTAGTTTTTCTTTTTTGTTTTCCTTTTTTTTTCCTTTTTTTTTTTCGTTTTGTAGTTGATTATTTTTTTTCCCCCGCTAAAGGACAGCAGTATTCTAGTATTCATCTCATTTACAGAGTAAAGCAAGGTTGTTATTTGCTTTTACTTTTGTAGTCTCTGAAATTTCCCTGGTATTCCAGATCTATTAAAAATAAACCTAAGTGAGTCAGTCTTCTTCTAAAGAACATTCCTTTTTGTGGAACTTGCTTGGAATTTTTTTAAGGATTTTCTTCTGAGGAAAAAAAGAAAAACAGGAAAGGAAACTTTGATTTCTTACTATTTTCCCAATTGAACCAAATATTTCTCATGTGTCTGTCACATGTCAGTGGTTTTGATCTGTGTGCAATATATAGTTTGTTAAATGTACTTAGTTTCTAGTTGGAAGGAGAGATGAAACATCTACAGTCGGCTTCAGGGACATACAGTCCTTGTGCATGGTGGGCTTTCTTTGCAACTGAGTTCCTAGTTCTTCTCGGTTTAGAGGATGGCCCATTCTCTATGGTTTCATTTTTGTTTTGTTTTCTCCACCTCAGATTTATTATTTATGGAGTTATTTATTTGTTGATTCTCTGGAGGAGAAAAAAACGTTGAAAATAAGCCAGTTTAAAAAATGAAACCATGCTTGTGTCCCTGAAGTTTGTGTGCCAGCAGGGAGTGGAGAGCTGGTTGATGCTTAGTCCATACAGCCAGCATTATTTATTTATTATTTAGGAACATAAATGCATCAGTTTCTATGTTCACACCCATCAGTTTGTTCCTTCCCTCACCACTTCCCACTCTGGCTGTTCCAGAGCTTCACAACCCTTATGCTGACAGCCTTATTCTCATTTCCAGTCTGTATATCTTTATGGCCAGTTTACAAGCATTTCTCCTCGTGACAACTTTTTCAGTTACTTTAACTAGCTTGTCTCCCTCCCTGCTGTCTACTCCCCTGCTTTATTTATAGAAAGTGGTCATACCTTTTCTCACCCTTCATTGTGGCAGTCTAAACCAGCCACGGATGGTATACACACACACAAAATTAAACCCGCCATCTTCAAAATATCTCTCATGGGATTTGAAATTGGTTTTGGACACCATAGTCCAAATCTCCCGAGTCATAGACCAGCTTTAAGACTCCAGAGTTCTGCTTTGTGACAGTGATATTGCTCCTTTCAGGCCCCCAGAAGCAGCAGTGACTTTTAAAGAGTCGACTGGAATATTCTCTCCTGACACCAAGCAAACTGTTCCAGTTCCTCTGTGGAAAATATCATTATTCTGTAGAAAAATAAGCAAGTGATGGAGCTGGTTTCATAAGGTTAAACCCTAGAGCAGGATGTCATGCAGGATCTGGCCTCTTCTTCCTTGCTTATGGGGTTTTGGAGAATTTAGGACTTGGCACAAGCAATAAAAGAACGCGATAGTGCAGAAGTTTATCCATTGCTGTCCTCATCTGTTGTCACAGCATTGGCTCCCATTTTGGGGAGTTGCATTAGGAAAGCTACAGGGTTAATTGCTAAACTGCCTGGGCTAGGCCTAGGTCATATTGGCCCTGCTTGACATCCTCATCTCATGCATTCTCCTTCTCTAAGGACTGCTCAGCAGCAGGTGAAGTCATCCTTTCCAGAGAAGGGCCTTTACTCATTCTCCGGCAGGTCTCAGATTTGTGCATCCGTGGTTTTATTCACATTTCATTCGTTACAGCAGTCCCAAGGAAGGTGATATTCTGGACCAGTCTGGCCTTCCTAATAGGACCAACATCACACTTTACGTATTACCTGTAAGCCAGGGCTAAGCTGCAGACCATCATTTTCTCTGAAACCTGAGAAGTTTTCTCTGTTCTCTCAGCTTCCCTGTCAGCTTGCTTTTGGCAACGTTAGAGTGCATGAAGAAGAAGAAGATCTGCCAGTTATATCCTCACTGTCTGCTGCTCAGGGGGCAAACACATGTCTTATGCATTATGATTCAGAAACCTGCTTGCACTTTTTTTTTCACCACTTCTGAATTTTCTGTATTGATCTATCAGTGAAGGGAAAACCAAAAAAGAACTGAACGAGGATTATGGTCCAGTGCGAAATGTGTTTGGGCAGTACTTCAGGGCAAAAGCTTCCGCCCAGCAAAGAGCCAGAAAACTTACTAGCAGCCCCAGTTTTGTACTCATGAAGAAAAATCGGTCACTGATTTGATGAAAAGAATATTGGTGACTGAAAGGAGTCTGTAGTCCAAAATTAGATTTCATTTAGACATTGCTTATTCTTGAATCGGAATCAAAAGAAAAATCCAGTTTCATTTGGTTTAAGTTCATTGTTTGCTTTTGGCCTCCAGAAATAGTATGCTGAATCTGTGATGTTTTCAGTATTGAAAGAAGGTGACATCCAGGAATCTACTAGGAGCTCCTGAGTCAACATGACCTTTCTGAGATATCAGAGGCTCAAAAAAGGTTTTTCTGTCTCTTTTTCTGACCTGCTTTAGGAAGCATCCCCCAGTGTGATCCACATCCCTACTATCTAGAGCAAACAAGTTGAAACAATGCCCTTGAAGCTCACCAGTGCCTGCAGGGAGTGAGTAGTTGCTTTTGGTCTGACAGTGAACCCAGCAGCATGGGCAATGGGAGGACTAAAACATGGGGATGAACCCTAAAAGGATGGTTGCTGCACTTAGAGTGAGATGCTGACACTACAGAAAAAGCACAAGAGCCATATTTTGTCACACCTCTGTTTATCTTTTCCTTAGCAGTTTTCCTATGTCAAGCTAGAAGCAGTTGTCTAGCATGAGAGCTGTATAGATGGCAAAGAAGTTCCCCATCAGCTATTTTTGGGAAAAATCAATTCTCTCTATATTCAAGAAGCTCTGAGCTTGCTAAGCTCCCTACCTTTTAACCGCAAATTGCTCTAAATATTTTCCCCTTACCACCAATAGAGCACAGGGAAGCAAATCCAGTTTGAGTCTGAGCTGGTATATTTTCAGGCCATTTTAAGCCAGCTGTTATTAACTTATTTTCACCCATGTGTGCAAACGCCTGCCTCTCTTGAAAGCTGTGGAAGTCCTGCTTTGATGATGTGAAGAACAGTCCAGCCCAGAAAGGTCTAAGCCCGATCAGCTGGTGAGCATTTATGCCACCTACTGCCTGCACGGGGAGGATGGGTTGCATCCTGGCACTCCTGCCGGGCGCTGTGTTGCTGGTGATCTAAAGCCAGGCACCTGTGAAGTACCCTGCCTTAAAGTGAACACAGAGAGGCAGCGTCAGGAGCAAGAGGGTTTGGGTCCAAACCTGAGCGAGCTGGGAGAAGTGAGGGCCAAAAAGTGACCCCCAAGGATTCTTTGTAATCAGTGGGTATGATTTTAACACCCGCTTTGTTCAAACTGGGCCAGATTTCTTCCAGCAGGGGTTGATCCCCTGGGGAATGACTGTGGGAGAGTAAAGCACCGGCAGCTGCTGTTGCCCAGTCCATCAAGCAGGCTTTGTACGAACTCTTCGGCATTGTACGAGACACGAAATGGCTTGCCTTCAAACTGCTATTGTAATTTTCATCAAAACTGTGCTTTGACTCAACACACTGTATTTAACACAATTTATGACAATATTTCTCCCTCAATAGCTTTTTGTAGAGTATGTGCAACCTATTCTGCAGACTGCTGGTTTCCATACTTAGCATCTATTTTATGGTCTGCATTTTAAATTCCTTTAAGTGCAGGCCGTTGAGGAACAAGTTTCTGAGAGAGAGAGAGATCACTACTCAATCCCAATTCCCTCATGCAGTGGCTGTATACTCTTTATAGGCCAGTACCTTCTCCCCCAGAGACTGCGGCATTTCAGGAGTAGACACAACCATCCCAGCCTATGTAAACCACTTAAAATTACAATGTTCTGTGAGATAATTCTATATATAAGATGGAGTGTTGATGTTGATATGACAGTAACTTTTAGCAGAGATCACAGACCTCTTATACTAGGCATTACCCAATTCCATAGGGAGAATTTGTTCCTGCTTCAGAAAGCTTGCATTGTAAATAGCCATATGAGATAAAGGATGGAGGAATAAACAAAGACAACCACAGAAGATGTGTCTATATTGCCAAATAACTCCCATATCTTGGTCCCCTGATCATCCACATTGCATAAGTATTAACTCTCTGCCATTTGTTTTTGGATTTTTATTTTTTTGGGGGGGGGGGGGGCTTGTGTTTGTTTGTTGGGGGGGCAGTGGTATTGAGTGAAACAACTAGTCCACTCCAAGGTGAACCCTGGATGGTTGTGCAATTAATTACCTCTGTCTGAATGGAAACACACCATGTTTAGCTCCTTACACCATCCAGAGCCCTCCGACGCTCCACTAGACTTATACTGTGAGCCTCCAATGTGAAAGCATAATAATCCATCCTTTTCCAATCATGTCATAAAACCCAGCTCTGGTGGGCAGCAGCAGAGTTTTCATGTGTTTCAGGCTGCTTTGATGTGAAGAAAAAAAACTGACACCCAAACCACAAAATCTTCATAATTATATCTTAGAGCTGCAGAGGCACTGTAAGTCAAGAGCCCACACGGTCACTGGTGGGCCCTGCTGATCCATTTCAGAGGGGCCAGTCCAGGACAGGGGAGAAGCAGCTACTCTGTTCCATGTAGTCAAAATCCCAAAGTAGACATTTTTTAGCAGTGTAATTATAACCGTAATGTAGTCCCACGGCAGAAAAGTTTATTAAACTCCCAGCGTCCTGCTCCCAGCTCCAACTGTCTTGCCACTGAGCACACCTTGGAGAAAGGGGGATGAAGGGAAGATGTAAGTCTAGCATCTTCCCACGGGGTGATCGCAAGGTGGAAAGCCTGAACTGCCATCAAAGAGCAGGATTAGCACTGCAGGCAAAAGCCAGGCACACCGATGACACCTGACAGTGTAATGTACACCAAAAGTCAATTACATCCAAGCACATTTTCAGACATTTTAAGTACTCTAACTTGTGCATAACTGATTACTTTTAGAGCTGAGAATTTGTATTTTCATTATGGCGTTAGCTCAGGTTCAGGTCCATAAGTCAACAGATGAGTGTTGTGCAGGTGAACTCCAGAGGTCATACAACAGAAACAAGCCCGAATCCTTTGACTGAGGTATCACCCCTGTGTCCTCAGCATGGCCTATACAATCAGAGCATGTTGAGCAGTAGAGCTGACAGGAACAGTGGGAGCGTGAAAACACTAGATTAAAAAGGAGTCTGTCACAAAGATTTCATTTTGTTTTTCCACACCACATATATGCTCCCAGCCCCAAGGCTTTGTTCTGTGTGCATTAAGGGTGATCAGATGGTCTTCTGCAAAGCCTAGGAATCACTTTAATCCCCCAAACTCCTTTGTAATGCATTGGCTTTTCCTAGCCGTCTAGACCCAGCAGCTTGCTGTAGAACTTGGCTGAAGGCATTAAAGGCTTTATGGGATGTTCTGCGATGTGGTGAACTGTACTGTGTCTTTCTTTAAATTCTTGAAGTTCTTAACAGGCTGCACCAGCAAAATACAAAATTTAGTTGGATAGCTTAGGAAGATCGCTTTTTTCTGGTACATACAAAAGCTTAGTAGGAAATCTGGAAGATCTTGTGGCCAGAAGTCTTCAGGTTAATTGCGTATCTCATGATGCCATATTATTATCTGTAATAAAACTTTATTTCAGCCACTGATGTATGTGAACAGTATAACCATGTACATTAGATAGATGCTTTTCTTCCTTACCATTAACTTCATTAATTTAATTTGGCTTTTCTTACAAGAAGTCGTCACACTTGTAAAACATCTTCCATCTGTCTCACCTGCTTATTTAAGAAGCAGAGAGACAGGAGGTTTTCAAACCTTCACAAAACAAAAGCATAAGCTGTAATTTAGGAAATCTACTCAGTAGTCTATCACGCAAAATGCTCATCTCTCCTTTTCTGTCCCTTGTCCTCTTCCCACAGTGCTGTGCTGTACTGTCTTAGCTCTCCAAGCTTCCCTTCCCCCTGTGCTTCCCCTCTCTCTTACTTGCCTGACTTTCCCTATCCCAATCACAAATCTGTCATGCTCTTGTTCAAAATGAAATAGCTTATTCTTCTCTTCTCTTCTATCTTGCTTTGTTCACAAGTCCTCTTGGCCTTCTGATCATTTTCTTTGCCTATTCCTGCCTCCTTCTCTTCTACTACCTACTGTATTTTATTTCATTGCACTTCATTTTATTTCATTTCATTTCATTTCATTTCTCAGGCAATACAGTCAAACTTGAACACAATATTCAAGGTGAGGGCATCTCATTAAATGAAATAATGGCATTGTGCTAGTTTAGGCGTTACTCTCAGTTCCATGCTTTCTGTACAATACGATTTTCTTTTCTTGTGCAACTGCCATTGTGGATGTGGCAGATATATTCATGGAAATGTCCACATTTGGACTCTGAATGGAAGAATGTGAGAGTATCAAAGAGGTTACTGCACACAGCTGTACTACAAGCTCAGAGATGTAGTTCAGCAGACAAAATCTTCACTCTTATTTTCCATGGAAACATTGGTAGAATGGCTGTCTAGCTGTACAGAGATCTTAGGCTGAATAGTTTTGTTTTGTTTTGTTCTGTTTTTCATTGTAGGGGACTTGGAGGTCTAGGGAAGAAAGATTCTTCATCGCTACAGAAATAATCTGGATCTGAGTTCAGGTCAGTTCCTGGCACAGAATGATATTGAATAAGATGCTTTGCCTTGCTGTGCTTTTATTCTCCATCAACAAAACACTTCCTAACCTAATTTCTTATTCACTGGGATGGAAGCTCTCTTCAGCTTGGAGGAGGTGTTCCTTGAATATGAATCAGCTTTTCTGACCCCCTCTTTCCTGTAGGACCTTATCCCATGAGACTCTTCCCAGCACATCTTTGGCCTCTTCACTCATCAGTGCCATCAGACTTCTGTCCTTCATGGTAGGATGCTGTAGGATATACAGTGTAGGTGTGATGTAAATACAGTGGAGGCATCTTAGGGGCTAGCAGTGTAAATGTGGACAGGACATTACCAGGGGGACCTTCTCTAGGGCTGGTCTCAGAAGCAACTATGCTGTAAGCAAAGATATGTTAATCTCTTCTGCTGGGTTAGGGAAGTAAAATGCAGAAACTGGTTGCACAGTCAAGTCTAAATTAATTCTAATGAATTTCTAATGACTGTCAGTGGTCAGTGGGCAAAGGATGTTATTTGGGAAGATCAGCAGGAGCATGTTGAGTTCTGCCGAGCAAGGCAGAAAGTAGCATGGCTTGGGCTGCTTTGAAGAAAACCAAGATTTCTAGGAAGTTGTAATACTGTGGTCCAGGGGAAACAGATGAAAATCTGGACATATTGGTATACTGGGGCAGAAAGCTCTAGAATTACTATATACATAAGCCTTGCTTTCTTGGTTTGGCTTTCTTTCTTTGTTTGTTTGTTTAAAAACTAGATCCTACAGCACTTTATTCAGGTTGACTTTATTAACATGTAAAGGCAAATTTCTGCCAGCCGCGCATCTGGCAGGGAGATCAAGTCTCCTCAGAGGAGGTTTGGTTTATGTTTACTCCTTGAAAGTGACAGGGAGACACTGTGGCACCATGTCAACATGGACATTTTCATACAGCTCTTAAACTCATTCCCCTTGTCAAGCCTGCTATATACCTTCCCTCTTACTGTGTGTTAAACCTGTTCCCACAGCAAGCAGTTTCCCAGTTCTAGCATCATTTTTATCCCAGCTGGTGTGTGCAGTTAAAGCCTAAGCACAGACAATCAATTCTGTCTTCACAGAGCTTTCCTGGCTACTTCAAACAATTTGAGAACAAAGTTTATATAAATAGATTCCCTTCATCCCTCCTAATCCTTGCTACATGTTAGGCTAATTTTGTGTATTGTGTTCATGAAAAACATCAGTGATATACAAAAATATAGTAGACTTGTGATTCCTCAAGACAGTTAGAGCAGTGAGTTTCTTGTTTTCCCCTATCAGTAGGTTTAAAAATGCTGGTTTTATGAAAATACTTCCAACAGTGCTTTTATGGGTCTGTGAATGGAAGGGAAGTTTTGAATGGAATGACCTTTACATTTTCACATTCCGCTGTAAATCAGTAGAGTAAGAGAAAATAGTTTTCCACATCTATAAATGTAGAGATTTTTTTTAACCATGGAAAATACCCTTGTGCAACTGCTAGCATCTCCCACACCTCTATCCTCCATTCACTAAAGAAGCACTTGTTAAGTCTGTAGTATCTGCTGGGAAGAATATGTGGCTTATTTAGCTGATACTGCAGCTTGGGAGTTTTCTCCTGTTTGGCTATCTCTTTGTACTCCACTATCCCAATTGCAGGAATTTATAGCCTTCTCTGTGGGCTAAAGCTGGGTTTTAATTGCCACTTTTCCATGAAGAGGACAGTCAGATTAAGTGGGGGGAAAATGCATTTCAGCAGCAGTATGAGTTACACACAATTAGAGGCAAAGCCAAGCGTGTTTACCCCAGAGCTCCCCCTTCCCCAGCAGTCCGTGGCCTCTGATCCCCCCGTCATCTGCTCCTGTTACTCCAGTTCTTCCCTATTTCTGATTCCTCCCTACCTTTGCACCTCCTTTTCTCCCAGTTGTGTGAAAGTGGAGCTTATCTGATGATCTATTTGCCAAGTAACCCTATTTTTAGAGTAGCATGGGCTATAGGGTGCAAGCTAAGCATGAAAAAATACAGCAAATGGAGTGTGTAAGGCAAAACAAAAGTGATACAACATTACACAGTTTATCCAGTTCCTGCTGAAATCGGTAACTGCCATCTTTAGCTTCCGTTGAAAATTCCCAGTTAATATCGGAAATGGAATACTAGAAAGAAAGAGGTGGTGAAACCACAGGTTGCTTCACTCACTGATTTCTTGTCTAAATCTTCATTTAGCTCTGAAAAACATGCAATTTTTCTAACTTCTTAGAGATCTTGTTTTAATACTCAAATACCTCAGCCCAGACCCTTAATTTTTACAAGATATAAAAGTTGTTTTATGCCCAACTGCTTACACATTTAAGCCTCTGAATCCCTCAGTTGGTTTTAGTGCCACTTTGACAATGAAAAGGGCTAATTCAAGATCTATTCTTACATTTATAGCATCATAAAGAATGTTCAGAATAAAGACTTCATTTGCATACATCATAAAAATAAACAAAATAATTTGCATAAAAGACTGCATGTAGCAGTACTTTGAATGGGGAATCTTGGGAAATATGTTTGTAAGATGAGAAAGAGAGAGGGGGTGAAGAAGATGGATGGCTTTCAAGGTATGGGATGCTCTGCTTTTTTATATTGCCGAATCATTTGATATTTTGGAGTTTTGAGGCAGATATGAACTATAAAGATCTCTGGGCTGGGAATCCCTTGAGAGCTGCTAGGTGATGTGTGGCAGCTTCAGGGATTCTCTGGGTTGAAAGTGGTGATCAGTGCTTTTCCTGGTCCAGTCTAGGATTGTACCAGTCTGGCCAAAGCTTGAGAGAAATTCTGGTGACTGATTATGGATAATTAACATGCATCATTTGTCATCTGTGTTTGCATCCCAGATTTCTCTGTGTTGGGATTCAGTATTGCTGAAGTCAGTAGCCTGCATTGGAAGTGTGCAGATTTATTTTACAAGGAGAGAATCTAGGCTGGTGGCATACCTTTATGGCATGATGTGGTACCCATTTAGGATCTCCCAGAATTTTACATCAAGAACATGGAAAATAACCCTGACAGCCTACACTGATGGTGTCGATTTTAGTCATGGTTGCGTCACATTTTACTGTCATATCTACCTTTTTTTTTTTAGAATGTAGTTTTGCTTTATGTTTTGATTAATTCTGTGTGCAAGCATTGTCCTCCATGGTGCTCTACTTGAAGCAAATTTGAATCCAGAGGACCACAAATTTAAAAGATAGTAAAAAGAACCAGCTTCTTACAGCTTTTAAAATACTTGGCCACTTTCCTGCTTTGGGACTTTGACGATACCACTCCAGATCTCCCCAGTTCCCTGAGTCTTTCAGACAGGGTCTAGGTTTCTGTGACTCAGTTCTGTCACCTGCCAAATGAAGATTGTCAGAGGCTATGCTGAACAGTGTAAAAGGTGCTGTGCAAATAGGATGGAAATAGAGATCTTCACAGCTAAGTGAAGTAGCATAAAGAGTTAAGTGACAGGTTGTGCCTGTCCTGTGGTCTCCTCTCATCCAGCTAATGAGTGTAAAGCAAAATTGCTGTTGGGATGGAAGAGCCTCAGGAAATGTTTGAGTCCTATGCTTGAGTAGTTATGTCTAAAGCCAGGGCGATTAGCTGGTGCTGTGGGGAAAATCACTCGATACACAGCAGGATTTCACAGCCCTCTCCGTTTCTGCCCTCGTGTAAAGGTTAATGGATCCATGAATTTCTGGAGCACATAGACCTTACCCATGGGCCCTGCTGACAAGGCAGCCCATGAGGACTGCAGGTCTAGCACCTGTCTGTCCACCAGAACACTGCCACTGCAGGGAGGGTCTCCCTGTGGATTCAAGGGAGGGAAGACTGCTACATGCATCATTGTTAGCTGAAACTTTTCACCTGTATTTCATAATAAAGGCTGTGATTATGTCTTCATGTTTTATTAGTTTCGGAAGACTGTGTTATTAGGCATTAGAAATCCCACAGGAAGCAATTTGCAAGATTTGGAGTTTATACTTGTCTTGGCCCAAATCTTCATGCAGACATTTCTCCTTCCCACCCTTTTCCTTGCAATTGAAATGACAAGAAATGTGCTGTGCTTCACACACTGGGGCCATGCAATGTTAATTACAGACACACACACAGACAGGGACAGCTGCATTTTAACAGAGAAGTAAAACATATATGGCTTGACATTCAGTTTTAACCCATTGGTGTAAAACAGCTCATTGTGTGTTGTACTATGATTGCAGTGCCACTGGGACTGGCATCTCTGGAAGCTGAAGCAGCTGAGACTGGAGGAGCATAGACAAATGATGAGACATTGTCACCAGCCTTTGAGGCCCCCTCATTGAACAAATCTGGGTCCCAGGTCCCCCTAGCAGGACAGGTCCAAGCTCTGGGTCTGAGACTTTTGCAAACTAAAGAGCATCTTGCCTGGCCTGTTGTTTCTCCCAGCTGTCAGCACTGAGATCTCGGTGCTGTCGAGAGGAATCTCCACAAAATAAATGGACAAAAGCAAAGAGAAAAAGTGGGGGGCAGGGACTGAGAAAGGCAGTTATACTTTGTGAGCTCTGCTTGTGAAAAGTTCCATGCCATGCATAGAAAGTTTTGTTTGCTCTCCAGTACATACCACTCTCTTTTATATAGGCCAGCAATTTTGTGCCTGGAAATTGAAATGTTGTGCACTTTTAGGATATTAATATTTTTGCCAGGCATGGTATATTTTCAGCTTTGAAACAGAATCCCCTTTAGCTGATTGCCAGCAGCATGTTACAATGAACAAGACAGCCAGTTTGGGTGTGATGCTAGCAACACCAGCTAGTAATTTATACCATATTACACAGCAGGGCAGGAGCAGCTAATGAAGTGCTACCTAAGTAAATAGTCATTTGTGTGGCTCAGATTAAACCTTTGGAAGTATTTCCAGCAGAGCATATAGCGCTAATGAATCTCATTATTACAAATTGCCAAGCAGCGCCAAGTGTATGGGGAGACCTTGCCAGTCAGCCCTCTGCGGCCACAAATCTTGCAGCTGTAACAGCATGGACATAGCTTGCACCACAAAGAAGAAGAATCCTCGAGATGAGCTCTGCAAAGGCAGTCAGCTTGGATGCAGCATCCCTCTCTCCTCTTCTGCTATCTGCCTGTCATCCTGAATATCTCCAGTTTCCAGCCTTCCTCTCTTTCTCCCTGACCTCACTTTTACCGTCTGTTCTCACATTCTTCCCTCTCCAAGAGTAGCTCTTCTTTGATTTTTTTAATTTTTTTTTCTCACCCCACCCCCTCCCCCCAACGTCTCTGCTGAATCATAGCAGAGAAATGGAAAATAAAGAGTATCCAGCACAATAAAGATCATCCTTTGTCCAGTTCTCCTGGCTTCTTTGCTAGAGATAATACAGAAACAATCAAGCCAAATAAGATCAGCCTGTGAGGTTTCTATCACTTTTTTTTCCTCTTCTTCACCTTATTAATATTGCAGCTGTCGCACTTTATAATCTCATGCGTTAGCTTTACCCAGGCATGCAGCTCTGTGTTGATTCGTTTATTTTAATCAAAGTTTTGCCTACTGATATTTTTCCCTGTCCAGGCTGGAACAGAGAAAATGAAATCTCAACAGAAAATGCACACACAAATCGTTAATATTTGACCTCTGGAAAGAACTCATTTATTAAACACTTTTTCATCCCTTCAGGGTATTCAGAGACATAGTTTCTTTGTGTGTTATTTTGGCAGTAATACTAGAGCATTTCCCCATGGGCTTCTCTAAGTGATCTCAAGTGTACACTAATAGCCCTTTGCCTTTGGCTTCCATGAGTATACACACACTTAGTCACAGGATCCCCTTTGGGTGATGTGGTGGTTTTTTTAGGTGTGGGTGTTGTTTTGTAGGTGTTTTTTTTTTCATTTTTGGATTTTTCTGGGGGTTTTTGTTGTTGTTGGGTTTGTTTCTACAGCTTACAAGAAGATGGTTTGTTACTGTTTCAGTATGAAGTATAGGAGCTTTCTGCTGCAGCTCTGGAGTTTTAACAGATGGAGAATATTAAACCTTCATATATATATATATATACACACACACACATATACATTTCAGAGTGTAAAAGGATTGATTGCCACAGAGCAAGACACTAAAAGCTAGTTGCTGTTTTTTCTCATACTGAAGCATGTTTCCCTCCTGATGGTAAATAGCTCCAGAAAGATGTTGACATACTGATTGTCTACTCATATCATTCTGGGTGGCGGAAGCCCTTATTGACAATTTAGAGATTGAAGGGCTTGGAAGTACATATTAAAGAAAATTTAAAATCCAATCAAAGCAACATAATAAAAACACAAACCAGAACTGCAAGCGCTACACTAAGCACTAAATCTTCAATGGGGGTGTTTCAACAAGCTGTCTGTCAAAGTTTAGCCGAAGAAACCTTCTCCATTCCTGGGTGGAAAAGGGGATATTTCTGATGAAGAAGGACATGGGATCATGTTGTGAAGTAGTGTTGCTGGGCTCACATGGCCAAATTCAAGGGTTCCTGGACTAGTGGGAATTTTAAAATGTTAGAATTGGTAGAAAGAATAGTTTCCACAGCTTGAAGGTTGAGCAATAACTGTGGACCAGTCTCTGGTCTTCACAGCAGCATGGGATGTGGGACATTTCTAGTCCCCGTGTGTCAGATAGTGCCAGAAGACTTTTTGAGTTGGAGAAGGGAAAGATCTGGGCCCGTGCAGGAGGGCTGGTTAGTTTGGTCATGCTGGTATGGATTTATATCCTCTTCTCTGTTCCTTTCAAAAGTATGAAGTATCTGGACAACCTGTAGATTAGATCAGACCCAAGGGATGGATCTGCATATACCAGTTTATGCCAGAAAAAAAAATAAGAGTGCAGGTGTCTGCTTTCCTACCTTGCCCTACTTCCCACATACAACCCCAACCTCAGCCCGGTTGCCCTGCAAGACCAGCTCTTTGCTCGCACTCCCTGGGCTACCAGGCACTTGCTGGGGGCCAGAGTCAGTGTCTTCTCCATTTCAGAGCTGCCCAGCCATGCACATGCTACATTTTTAAGGGGCACAGAAGGAGATCTATGTGCAGCACTGAGCCCATGAAGAAGCAATTAGCAATGATTTCTAAGTTTTCTTCGTTAAGCTCTCATTGTATCTCACCAGCCCACTCTTTCCCTCCACCCCATCCTTCAACAGCCAGTCCTTTCCCGAGATCTATTAATATCCTGTGATTTACCTACATACAAAGTATGTTACTTTCAATTCCCACTGGGCATATAAAACAGATGTCCCTTTTCAAGGGATTTATCAGCAATTACAAATAATGCAGTGTAAATAAGTTTTCCAAGACCTTCAATTATGCTCATTAGCTTAAAGATAATGAGACGTGGGATCAAATTTAAATCCACTAGCCTACCAATTTGGGATGAAGAGCCTTGCTTTAGTCCACAGCTTTAACATCTGAATGTGAAGCCAGTACAACAAGGCACTCTAGGTATTTGAGGCAAAGCTCCTCAGGTTTTTACTAGGAGCTTTGTATGAACTAAGTTCATGACTCAAGCTTTCATATTTTTACCCCAGATACCACTCAACTTAGTCTTGTTTGTTCCTTTAAAAGGGGATGCTATTTTAGGTCCGCAGGGGTGTAAAGTCTTTAAAGAACACCCTCTTCAAGGGAAATCACAGGGCAACACAAATGTTAAGGTTCTGCTTCTGGGGAGAGAGGATATGTTTAGCTGTGGCCTACCCAGGTATTTTTAGTTGCACATACATCAGGTGATATAGCTAAGAGTACATCTGGACACTACAAGTCCTGTGTCTCCTTAGACCTCTCATGGTTAGAGTTGTTGGGGAAAAAACCTCAAACCAACCAAAAAAAACCCCCACAAAAACAACCAACCCACAAAAAAACCCAAACCAAACCAAAAAAACACCAGAAAAGCCCCCATGTGTATTGTAGATAGGTCTATTTCAGCAGCTCCACTTAACGTTCATCAGAACCATTTCTGCAAGCTGATAGTTGCAGTGCTGTTTCTTCCTTCTACTTCCCACAGGAAGATCTCAAAATCCTGTCAAATATCTATACCAATATACATGCACATGTGTGTCTTCTGCCACAGATCCTTTTGCCTTAAAGATTGGAATGCTTAACAGAGTAGCTTCATTTGTGGCTGGCTATTAGTAAGAACAAGGGAGAAGAAGGAGCTGATGCACAGAGAAATACTTTCTTACCCTTCTCAGTTTCTCATCTTCAAGGAGGATGTGTCTACTGATCTACCCCAAACATATCTCAGGGATACTCAGGATAACTAATATGTATTTAATATGCTGATTTGCTGTTGTTGGATCTTTGTTGAAGCTCCAGAGGAGATGAGACAGGATTAAATACATATCACGGAGATAAAAAAAGGTATGTCTACTGCAGAAATGCAAAGCAGCCTTTGAAGTCTGTGGGGGGTATGACTGTTTCCTCCAACTCAGAATTTGTGTCAGATTATTTAATTAATTTTAGGACTGTATATTAACATACTTTTTTAATAGTGGTGCTTTAAGCAAGTAAGTCAATGAGTAGTTTGTAATAGAACTACCACATTAAACTTCTGCTCCCTGTGTCATGATCAATAATAGATCACCATCTCCACTGCTCAGTGTAAAGTGGAAGTACACCTCTCCCAAAAGATGATCTGCCTAACACAGGAATTATTTTCCCCCCCTTAATATATATTTAGAATAGAAAGATAGGTAGAATCTATTCTGGTGAAATTATGTCTCTCTATACATCTATAATAGATACAAAAATGAGCAAAAGGAATGTTGAAGATGATATTCTGTGGCCACATCCAAGAATGAGAGGCATCCTGGAAAATTCCAAAATGTGTTTTTATATTTCATCACCCAGTAAAAGGTGCCCAAATTGACTTTAGAAGTACATTGTTGTTATTAGGAGTTGCTATAATAAGCAGAATCAACCAGCAGCTATTTCCTAATGGGGTTTTATAATTGCTTGTTGGATATTTCCAGTTTTTGGCTCAGAGCCCTTTGTTCTTGTTGCTAACAGAAAAAGTGTAATAACCAGTAGCTGCAGCCTACTGTGGAGGACACCATCCAAGTTAGGAGAATATGTAATGAGCAGTTTTGATTCACATTCTCTTAGTCTTTAGAAAATAATTCTAGTCTTTAAAAGGCTCCATGCACCACTTAACTCAGTAATTGGCAAAAGGGGATGGAAATACAACATTCTGCAAGCAAAGTTGCACATTTCAGATAACTCTTATGAGGAGAGCGGGCACTCTGTCACATATTTGTAACTTCTTTCCAGTACTCAATAACCATTTGATATCAGTCAGTCAACAGAATCTTGCTCTGCCTTGCATGGAAGGATGCTGCCTTCGTGGTCTCAGGAGTATGTTACAGGCATGGTCACACGGGGCTCTTCCACATCGTATTTTAAGAGTTAGGCTGGGCAGGAATTTAATGGTTGTAGGACAGAGTAACACAGATGCTTTTCAAGTTCATAGGGAAGAGATTTCCACATGAAGGTGTCCACAGGCTAGAAGGGTCACAAAAATGGCTGTTGTCCATACAGCTCCCACCTACCATATGGTGCAGCAGTCTTCAGAAAAAAACGTTGTGAATAGGGCATATCTCACCTAACTTTAGGTATTTATAGTGTTGGTGTCTGTACCTGGTACCCATAGGTATCTAGGTTCCTATTCAAGTCACTGACATTTAAGATGGAAGTCATCTCGGAAAGTACAAACATCTGTGGTATGGTGAGAAGGTTCATGTCCTCAAGTCCACTGCTCACCAGCTCATCATTAAGTATGCTTGGGTCTTTTGGGAAGGGAGGGAGGGAGGAAGGAAGGGAGGAAGGAAGGGAGGAAGAGAGGGAGGAAGGGAGGAAGGGAGGGAGGAAGGAAGGAAAGGAAGGCAGGAAGGAAGGAAGGTAGGAAGGGAGGAAGGGAGGAAGGAAGGAAGGAAGGAAAGGAAGGAAGGAAGGAAGGAAGGAAGGAAGGAAGGAAGGAAGGAAGGAAGGAAGGAAGGAAGGAAGGAAAAACGTCATACAGTGTATCTTTAGCTATCATTTTTTATTCAAGGCGTAGGATTTCATGCCCAAATGCAAAGCACAGCAGGTCCTCATTTGTGTGGATTCTGACTGCTTTTTACTTTTTCAGGGAGGCTAAAATTTGAAGGAATTAACTGAACTTAAATGCATTGTTATGGTTTGCTAATCTCAAGCCAGTGTTTTCAGGAAAACTCGCAGGTATTGAAAGCAAAGCCCCTGCCGAACTGACAGCCTCTCTCAATTTACTTAACCTTCTGTAGTCATCCAGGAGTTTATGCTCCAACAAGAGATTTTTTAAGGTACAAAATCTTGCTTTCTAGTTCACTGAACACATGGGGAGCCTTTTGTTGTCGTTATCTGCACTGTATCTTCAGGGAAAAAAGCAAATTTATAAGTGAAGAGGTTTGTGACATTCATGTCCAAAAGTCAGGGAAGCAAACAAGCAGAGAGATAAAACATTCCTGACAGGACTAAGTTCAATATTACAAAATGGAGAGGAAAACAAATTCAGAGGGAATTAATGCATCAGGGAATGTGAAACTAAAATTAAATCAGTTAGTTTCTCCAATGCTTGCATATTCTTTATGGAGAGTTCAATTATGGTGAGATTATTAATTTGTTAAGTGATTAATGTAAGATTATATTAGAATAGACAGATTTCTCATTACAGATATCCTGGTTTATCTCATCTCTGCCAGCTACAGTGTCAAATCTTGGAATGTTTAAATTCTACTCCTCCTGTAGAAAAGGGAAACTTTCTATTCTTCTAGACAAACATGTAATACTTGTTTGGAGGCACACTTAGATATTTGGACTATAATTTGGATACTGGAAATTAATTTTCAGTTGCTGAAAGATGTCACATGTCTGGCGGATCTTGGGAAAAGTGGTTTACCTTTATCTGTCTTTTTGTATATTTTTTAGTTGTGCCGGTATTTTCTATGCAAATTAAAGATACTACTTTTCTGGTTCATCATGTTTGTTCTTTCACTATACCATAATCTCTTTGGGGGAGGTGTGACAAGATGACAGATGACACATTGTTTAGGAAAAAAACTGTGAATTCAGGTTAGACTTAGTTAATACACAAAGCTAAAACCAAGCAAAATCTGTGTGTTTTTTCTTTTTTCTTTTTTTTTTAATTCAGAATAATGTTAGTAATGAAATTTAAATTGATTTCTTTGTTTGGTTTAATCAGACCTCAAAAACCGTACGGTAAACTATGTTCTAATCTAAGTCAGGCAAAATACAGTCTTGCACTTACACTGGGAGAATTTTTAGCCAACCAAACTTCAGCCTAGCTCCATTAAGGAACGATGGCCCACTGATTGATTGCCTCCTGACTGAAATCCGTGGCTAAGCTTTCCAGGAAAACTCCATGAGTTTCAACTCCCCAAGTTGTCATAGTGTCATCTAAATGTCAGGATTTGCCTTTGTCAGGAAATGCCTCCTCCCTTCACGTCTTGAGACCTGGCATATACTGGAGAAGCAAAAGGTGAAGGCAGTATTATAAACTGAAAGTATGAAAGACATGAAATACTGTTTGGGTGATGCCAAAGCCCTGTCTTTGAGGGGCATATGTTTCCCCGAGTGTTGTTGGAGGTTCAGGTGCTGCAGTTTTTAATATAGGAAAGCTTAAGTAACTTTATAAATCCTCCTAAGGAAACAACTGCAACCTACAATGTGCTGCTCTGCCAAAGTACTTGACAAAATTTGGGTAAGAGAAGCAGCATAGCATTTTCTGTGGTGCAGGAGAGCTCGCTCACCTTTGTATCTGTGCATAGCACCACTCCTCCCTGAAGAAATCAGGAATACAGACATCATTCAGGATCAGTGGGGTTCTGTCAGTAAGGTTTGATTGAGTGAAAGGAGAAAATTTGAGACAAAGAGGAGTATCCATAAGATACCACAACCAACCTTCACCTAAATACTGGAGGCAGTGGGGAAAACCTCCCTCTGGTTCCATCCACTTCTCACTTGTCCATGGCCCATAGCGGTGCAGATTAACATCTTCATGGCCTGATTCAGTTCCTACTTGAGCAGCAATTCTCTCTCTGTGAAGCCATCAGTATTTTTTTCCTTGCTTAAGTGAAGTGTTTAGTCCCGGCTGTCATAATTAAGGAGAAGATTTTGCAGCATAATATTTCCCAAGGATGTTTATCCTTTCCTGAGATAAAGATCAGAGTTTATTTTGCTTTTGCTGGAATTTCATTTCCCTGCAAATTGTCCTAGTATATTTTGATTTTTTAGAGGATTTTTTGTTGTGGGTTTTTTTGGGGTGGTGGTGGTGTGTTTGTTGTTTTTTTTACAAGAGGGCTTCTGATACTAACTTTCTATCACATCCATTTGCAGAATTACTCCACTTTTCATGCACTTTATTGTCTTAAAAACTGGCTAAATTCCTTACTGATCTATGTATTTAAGCTGACTGCATAAAAAATCAGAAAGAGTAAATGTAATAACTATTGAGTGGAATATTTTCAGCCTTTAATCTGGCATTGATTTAAGGCTCAGAATGAAAGTATAAGTGAAGAAACACAAATGAATTTGCTTACATAAAACTCACTTCTTATTAAAAGTGATAAGCAAGGTGAAGGAGAAACATTTATGCAATTCCTCTTCTTTTGTTTATTTCTTGCCTTAGTAGGCAGGACATCTTGTAAGTGACTACCAGAGCCTTAGCAGCCTGGCAGTGAGAGGTGGCAGAAAACAGGGGGTCATGTTGTGAGAGGTCGGTCCACATGTCCCACCTCAGGTCTGAGACCTGCCTGGCACCATGCAGAGTGTGGCAAAGGGGTCCTGGTGCCTGGTTTATTCTCCGATGTGGCGTTATGACTTCCACGACTACTGGGGAGGGAAGTGATAGTCCACTCTGTTGTTCCATACACCAAGCCGACCTTCGCCTCTGCTGATTTCACTTATCTCCTTGCAAGCACTTCAGCAACTATCCTTTAGCAAAGGACTGGCAGTATTTTTACAGTGCCTGCTATTCCAGACTCCTTTTTCCTGACCTGTAAGTACTACCATAAGCATGATTAACAATATTTATTATAAGTGCACATTATATTATGCATTTTATGAGGCTTCTAGAAATCCATGGTCTTTAAAACGTGCATTTCAACTAGAATTCCACCTAAGCTAAAACAACATAAGAATTATTACACTGCAACACCAACAAAACAAAAAAAACCCCACCATTTTATTTTTCAATAACACTTTATTTTCTGTAGATGAAGTCACAAGGGATCTTTTTATTTGGCTACAACTGCTTGCACAATATTTTTCCACTCATCTTTCTTCCCAGGGATCACATTCAGATTGAATGTGCAAGGATTGCACCCCTTGCTAATGGTATGCAGCTACTTCTGGGGTGGAAACCAGAAGCTTTTAATTCGCATACCATTCCATATTGGAATTACCCACTGGAAATTATAGGTCAAAATCGTGTGGTGGTATGTTATCTGCCTTTTTCTATGTAATCTATTTTTAGAGACCAACATCCAATTGCTAAGTCAGCTACAAAAATATTTATTTTTATGATAACATTCAGGAGGTTTTAGATAAGGAAATTAAGCTGTTGAGGTACATGTAAAAATCAGTAAGCTCTTTGATATATTATCACATGGAAAGTGAATACTTAATTTGAAAAAGCTAGAGATTACAGAAGACGCTTAAAAGTGGGTGAAACTGATTTAAGGGAAGATGTTGTGATATGATCAGTAGCTGCTGGATTTGAATTGGCAGTACAAACTGGGACTAATCTTTTTTAGTAATTTCATAATATGTTATTTTACCTTGGTGCACAGTCAGGAGGTATCGGGAGTTCAGAGGAAGAAAAGGATATCACATAGGAAGAATAGTTTTAGCCATATTAGTGAAGCAGCAAATACATTTCCTAACAGAAAGTACCAGGTTCTATAGTTAGGCACTAATAATTTCCACTGTAAAACGATATTACATCAGCTAAAAATGAGACAGAAAAATAGCTTGTGCATTCCAGGATAAGAATAAATTGTTAATGTACAGGATCATGAAAAGATGCTTGTGACCACAGGATGTGGTAGTCAAGATATTTCTAGTGCTAAGGAGGGGCTACTGCCATTGTACCAGGTACTGTGGGGACTTCAGTGAAGAGTACTGTACGTCACTCTGAGCAACAAAAGTGAGTTCACATAAGAGCAAAGCTTAACAGAGGTATTGCCATGATGGGGAGAGGGAAGATACTACCTGAAGAAGGCATTTATACCTGCTGCAATCTGCAGCTTAGCACTGAAACATGCTAGCTGGCTTCTTATGCATTAGCTCAGATAATGGAAATACGGGCAGTGCACAGATAAAGAAATTTGCCTGTTTGCTTTCCAGAGTAAAATGCCAAAAACAGAGCTCCTGTGCCTGGCACTTCAGCAGAGTCACTAATAGGTATGATTAGTCTCTATATGACATAGCAGCACAGCAAAATAAAGGCTGAGAGGAACTGGTTTTTGCTAAGATTGATAATATTGTAAGAATAAACAGTTGTAACATACTCATGAATAAATTCATGCTATACTTGGATTAGGACTGTCCAGAGGTGACCATCTGACTAGGGTTTAGGTGGAGCCTGATCAGCTGGCAAGCTGGCAGTAGCAGGGAATAGGTCACCAATGCAAATGGTGCTCCTAAATAAATCATAGCAACAAGCACATTTCAGGGAAAAGTACCTCAGCCTCCCCTTTTGAGTTCTTAATTCTGCTGGACTCAACTGTGCTCCTGCGGCAGGGGTCCCCATGTAGTTTTAGTGGTACCTGAGACCTGCTGTGGAATTGTTTATCACTTTCATGCCTTTATGCATTTGAAAGAACAACGTCTCACAGTAAAATAGACAAGAAGTATGATTATGTGCCACAGTTCTCTTCGAGAAGAGGCAGTTGTACCCAAAAATTCAGGAAGGTACCTTTTCCCTAATATTGTAGTTTGAACTGTTCACAGCTACTGAGAATTGTGACTCTGTTCTGCCACCAGCTCTTCTCAAACCAGCCTAAAGAAAACATGGCTCATATACATGAGCTTTGGATTATGTTTGTTTTGTTTCTCTGTGTGATGCAAAACCAGTACTTTTAGTAAAAGCATCTGACAACTTTTTCTCCTTGGCATAATTTGTTACTTTTAAAATTCATCTTACTTTCAAGATTGTCATATCTGAGTGGTTTTTGTTTAGGATAGTTATCTCTATGTGTTTTCCCAAGCTCCCATGTACTTTTATTTGTTGGGATTTCAGCATGTCTTACCTGTGCATTAGATTTCATGAGTAGTACTTAGAAGAAAGCCATTTATTTTATTTAATGATGCAATTACAAAGGTATCTTGTTTATTACATTAGTGCCCACATCCACGTCAGACTTGTCTTCAGGAGAATTAGTATCATTTGTCTCATTCAGGACCTGTAACTTTATGCCTCAATTATTCTGTACTATTGCATAAGTAACATTGCCAGGATCTCTATTAGATGGGAACACCAGGTGACTTAAGGAAATTTAATACCCTGGCATTTTCAGCCACAGAGCACTTGGTCCTATTATTAATCAAGGCGCCAGAGCCTTATTCATCTCCTGATTAAAGATTTCAGCAGAAGGGAATCATGCAAGCCTTAAGTACAGTATTTTTAATTAGGGACAAATTCAGAATATCACTATGCATTACTTCTTTAGTAGGTGTAATTAAAGAGCTGATCTGTAACGAGCCCACTTGGAAAAACACTCTTCTTTAAATCCTAGCAGCCTGCTCTTAAAAAAGAGACCAAATGAAATGGGGCATAAAATCAATCCCTCAGAAATCAGGATGGGAAATGTCCTGTGGTCATTGTGACCACATCTTTAAGGAAGGCAGGTTCGGTCACAGTACGTGGTATGCAAAGGCATAGTCACACAGTCCTCATGCAAGTTGCAAGTATGTGGAGAGTCACTGCAGTTTAAGAAACACCTCATGAATTATCTGTAAAAAGCAGTAGGATTTGCTTTTCCTAACTTTAACCATCGAAATATGATATATCTAGTTTAAACTAAATCATCGAGGCTCCTAGTAGGAAGAGAAATACTCCCCCAGTTAGAGATTCATCCCATCCTGTGGCAAGTCTTTGAGGCTGGTTATTGATGCAGACTGTATGACATACCACACATGGCAACTAGGCTACTCAGACATTTGATGTGAAGCAAAGAAAGAAGAGTCTATATGACCAAAAATGTTAAGTGACTGAATGCTTTAGGAACTCAGTAAAGACATTTGTTCCATCTGTAATCAGAAGCCCCTCTGGCTTGCATATATTAATAATTTCTGCAGTGGCTACTACAGCTTTTTTTGGACTTATGCTTCCCTTGCTTTCCCTCATCGCAGGCTTCTTCCACTGAAAAAAAACTATGTTGGTTTTGTAAAGCTTCTGTGGTGGTATGGACATCACCATGGAGCACAACTGAAAATGAAAGGTGCATGATACAGCACTGAGATGGAAAGTTTCTCTGAAGTGGCTGATATAATATATTTAAATATTGCAAGTCCATTATTATGGGAAGCTTGTGCACCAAAACCAAAATAATATTATTTTGATAACTTCCCTACTGTTTCTCACCACAGATTCTTTTTCCATAATCTGCTTGGAGCTTACTGATATGACCTTGAGTTTTAGGAACCATCACAGGAGTTTTGAGTCCTGCCCAATGCATATTTGAAGGATTCTCCATTGCTAAAGGGAATGCTAGTTTAATATAGGTTTGCAGTCAAGTTAGAGCAGCTGAAAAATCTACCACACCTCAGCTTCCAATTAACACTTTTCAGATGAGATGCTATAAATGAACATGTTAGTGTTCCCAGTTTGTTCCAGCATGAAGAGTAACAGGGACAGCATCTTAGCTGAGGAGGCACCAAGCAGGACCCAAGAACAACAAATTCGCTAGTTTCTATGAAAAGAAGGTACCTAACCACAAATATAATTGTTCCTTAGTGGATGCTCACGGGGCAGCTGAGATGTCTGAAGGAACTGGTTGATAGAGAGTTGATGGAGAATACCAGGCTATATGCTGGATATACTCTCGATGTAAATCTACACCATGTAAAGACTGTAATAAAACTGAGGATAGCTTACCTGGGAATTAGCCACTACTGTCATTATCTGCAGTGAGTCATTGGAAGTAAACTAAATACATGCATGAGCTTCAAAGAAAGGTATACTGTAACTTGCAGAAAAGCTTAGGCTGTGATTCTGAAATTTGTGTTTTAAACTATTAATGCCAAAAAAAAAAAAAAAAAAAAAAAAAGCTGTGTCTATGTAATGCAGTGTATTTGTTGTCTAAAGACATTCATCTCATCAAAATTTGTTCAATAATTGGCTGGAGTAACTTTGCCATGACAACCTGTACATCAACTGGGGGGTATCCAGCCTGGTTATTCTAAGTTTCTGTTAAAGTAGATACCACATGAAGATGGCATGCGCTCTGTTTCACTGAATAATTCAATAGAAACATGGTGGTACATTCCACCTTGTTCGCTGTGATCCAGATCTAGTCTTGAGAACTGCAGATCATAGCTTGATCTTTCTTTCCTCCTCAATGACAAAAGGTGACTGTACTGGAAGGCTAAAGAGCATGTTGAAAGTTACTGCAGACATGGATGGAAGAGAGAACAGCCACAGGCAGAAACCAACTTCATTTGTACCAAACACTAGCATGCTGCTGGCTGATTCTGAGCCTCAGATCCTAAATTTCTTTGGGAGAATTGTCTCTACAGGTGGAAAGTAGTAATTCCATTTATTACATTTTTATTACTTTTCAATTTAAAAAGGTAAATAATTAAAAAGAACTAAATGCTTTTAACAAAATCCAAAGGCACACTAAAGTAAAGGGAAAAACATTATTTACCTCACTAGGAAAAGTGCCTTCAAAGGCAATCATTCCTTTTCAATGAACCAAAATGACTTTAGGGAATTAGGATGACAGCTTCAGGAAATAAAATAAGGGTGGGAGTGTACTGAGAGAGTACAGTAGTAGATCAGACACTATCTCAAATTTGGTTGCATTGTGTAGGGTTTCTGCATAGGGGTTTACTATGTTTGGGTTTGAAGACTTGACTTTCTTCATATAATTTTAATGTTGCTGGTGAACAACAGGAATAGGCATGTAATGATACAACCCCAACACCAATTTCCTAGTGATCAGTGCTCCCTAGCTCAGGCAGTTTCTTAACCATGTTGTCCATGTGTTTAATACTTTCTGATTGAAATATACCAATATGTATTTTCCTTCCATTATTTTTCTACTCATATTTTGCATGCATGTAGACATCTAGCATCCACTTTCTGCTGTGGTAATAATTTCCACAGTCTGGATTCATTTGACAGAAAAAAAAAAAAAATAATCCTTCCTCTTGTTTCAGACTTGCCATAGGATACTTCCATGTGATGGTCAGTCATTTTTGTATCAATGATCTAGGTGAGGGAAAAAAACACTAAAAACCTCACCCACAGTTTATTTGAAAAGAACATGGGAAGGAGCTGATCCACACACTAATGTGGAGGTATAAACAGTGTTGAGGTAAATCGGCTTGCACCCCTCCTTGTGAAGCTGAGGCACCATTGATAAAGATGTTCCCTTAAGACATAGAGTTTCCTACCCCAATGCTCAAAGGTGCATATCTGAATTTTGTACTGTGTATTCATTGGATAACATGGCCAAGCCGATTATCTCAGTGCTGTTGCATAAATGGGGGCTAGACCTTAAGTGCTACTAATGTTTGCTCATGATATAAAGGCAGGAGGCAAAATCAGTGCAGAAGGGGAGGGAGAAAGAAATAAGTGATCCTGAGGACAACAAAGAGATGAAATGTAATATTCAACGTCATGCATTTGGGGATGAATATTAAAGAAAATGATCCTACTGTTGTATAATTTAGCCCATATTATCAGAGACAGCAAGAGGGATATGAGCCAAGGATTAGGACGCCGAAGAGCTGAGTTCCAATCTTGTTTCTGCAAATGGCTTGATGTATGCCCTTAGGTAAATTCTCTACCTTCTCTCTTACAGCTTCTCTTTCTGCATTAACAGGATAATAATATTTAGATGAGCTTTGCAAGGACTAATTAGTTAATGATTATAAAGTGCTTGAATATGTAAAGTGCAATGCAAGTGCTAGGGATTATTATCATCTTCGAAATAATGAAGAATGTTTATTAGTTAGTTATTGTGATTATTTCGTTTAAACCTCTTTATTGCTAAGTGTATAAGAGGCTGTCATCCATAAAGTGGGTTTTACCAAGGGATTTAAAAGGGAGGGATTGGAGAAATAGTTAGGAGGCACAAATATAGTTTTAATAGGGAGTTTTAACACTGTAAGCGTGCCAGTTCCCACCTGAATATGGCAGCTGGTAGTCCGGACTGGAGTACAGAGGACAGCAGCATTTGTAGCCTCTTGACAGTGTTTTGCCACTTCTGCTCTGTGACCTTGCACTGCCTACTTGTTGGGTACAACTGCTGTTTAACTGCGCAGGGGTCTACAGACTGTTCCTCTGCAGTCAGGTAAGGGTTCTTTCTGGGCTGTAAGATATAACAACCTATATATAAAAGCTATTTTTTTTATATATATATATATATAAATATATATATAAACTATAATAAGAGGTCAGAGGGATGACAAAGATAAACACATTGTTGGGTCTAGACTATGAAGGCCATGACTGTCTGGGAGCTGTGTAGGGATGCACATCAGGAGGTTCTACCGACAGAATCACGGAATAATTGGGATTGTGGCATCTCTGCAGGTTGCTCAAGGCTATGTTCAGCTGGGGTTTGAATACTTCCAGGGGTGGAAATTTCCCCAACCTCTCTGGCCAACCTGTTCCCCTGTTTGAGCACCTTCACAGCAAAAAAAAAAAATGTTATTTTGTGTGTTTAAATGGAATTTCCTGTATTTCAGTGTGTGTCCATTGCCATACCACTGAGAAAAGCCTTGCTCCATCTTCTTTTGTTCTTCCCTCCAGGTATTTATCCACATGTATAAGATAATACTGACCCTTCCCTTCTCTGGGCTGAAAAATCCCAGCTGTCTCACCTCTCCTTCTACGAGATATCCACTCCCTTAGTGGATCCCTATGCTGGACCTGTTCCAGTATATCCATGTCCACCTTTTCCTGTGGAGACCAGCACTGGCCAGAACACTCCAGATATGTCTTGCCATGGCTCAGAATAGGGGAAGGGTCACCTCCCTTGACCTGCTGTCAATGTCTATGTGCCTAATGTACCCCAGGAGGTTGTTGGTCTTCTTTGCTGTGAATGAACATGGCTGGCTTATGTGCAATTTGGTGTCCACACAGGACCCCAAAGTCCTTTTCTGCAAAGCCACTTTGCAGTTAGTCAGCTCCCAGACCAAACCAGTGTATGGGGTTACTCCTCCCCAGATGAAGGACTATAGACCAGGGGACACATAAATCCTGAACCGTAAATAAAGGGTGTCTTCATTTTCAAGATTGTTTAGCTCTTAATTTGAGTTGGGTAAGTAAAATGCACAGTGACAATTGGTTACCAGGGAAATGACATAAGATTATATGATAATTCGGGCTGGAGGTGACCTCACCAGGTCTGTAGTTCAACCTCCTGCTTAAAGCCTGCTGGTTCTACCTCCCAAGTACTGCCTTTTTGCATCGGAGCCCTGTCTTGGGTTGTCGGCATAGCCAAGCTTGTCTCCTGATGTGTCCAGTTGTTTTGCTGAGCATTGGGATGCAGTGTTCCCACCATTCTAGTGCTTGCAAGACGCTGTCCATAAAATTCTGTTGGCTTTTCAGAATTCCATTGCCCTTCAGAGTGTCCTTGCGTGGGATCCACCAGCCGGTTCCCTTAACAAATCAAAACCTGCTCTCTTAAAGGCCAGGGTCTGCAATGGGCTTCTATTCTTCTTCATCCCTTCAGGATCTTGAACTACACTGGTTAATGCTCACTACAGCCAAGACTACTACTGATTATCACCTGTCTGCTTCACACAGCTTAGTCCACCTGCACCACACCTGGAGCTAAAACTGTGCTGCAAGTTGCCCATCAAGATGGCTGGACGTGGGACACTTTGAATCTGAAAACCTGCTTCTAGGATGTTTAGCAGCTCATCTATTGCCATTGTTTTTGCTGGGCCCTTTAGCTGGAGGATCACACCATGCAGGAATGACAGTATAACTCCTGGAGTTTATTCTTGCCAGCCTGCAGTGCTTTCCACCGCACGGTGTAGACGTGTTCTACATTTTCTCTAACATCCTAATCCTTCTAGAGCACTTTGCTATCAAAGCCCCTAAAAGTATGTTAATACTTAACCTGTAAAATCTCTGCTTATCTTCCTCCTGCCCTCCCACCATCCCAAATAGAAAATTGCTGACAAGTCTCAGGATGAAATAAACTGGCTCATGAGGGTGAGGAGAAGGAAAGAGACTTAAGCTGACAGCCTTGATCTCCTCCTGCCATCCTTTTCCTCCAGACAGCCCTTCAGAGCTCCAGTCAAGCTGCATGTGGAACAACTTTTACATGACAGCATTTGTACTGCTGTATCCTTCCCATGAGCTTCTTAGGGAGGAAACTGGATTTACTTCCATTTCTCTGAACTTCTCTTCTGGCAGTGCAGCACAGCCCTCTGCTCTCCTGCACACCCTGTCAGATGGTGACAGCGTGATCTACAGGCGGCTTCTGAGAGGGAGAGTAAGCTTATAAGTGCCTTAAAATTTCACATGGAGATGGGTTTTCCATTGTAATAAGAGCTGACGGTACTTTTTTATAATCAAAATGCAAACTCCCTTCCACTGCTCACTGCTCAGGAGCACAATTGAGAGTGACAGAATTCATTACACAACGGAGACAGATGGAATACTTTAAAAAGAACCATACATCAAGAGCGGAGGTCTGTGAGTGTGTAGATAGTGGGCAAAAAAGCTTAAAAACTTCAATCCCCTCCATGCTGCTGAAAATTACCAATCTTCTTATCTTGGCAAAACCTTATTATGCAAATAGTTGTCAAGTGGAACACTCAAATTGGCAAAATTACTTTATTGTAGCACTTTTTACACTCCCTCCAAGAAAAGTCTGTTTTGCTCCTGTGATAAGTAAATGATTGATTACTCTTGCTGTTTCAGAATAGCAGAGTGGAAAATTATGTAGTGACACCATCAGTAGCACAGGCTCCATTAAAACAGAGGGATGCTACCATTTCTTGAAAGGAACATGCCTCTTAAAAATGGCCCAGTCAGTACCTTTTCCTTCTCCTGCTTAACAATTCTGGAGACATGAAGGTAGGTAAGTAGACAGATCTTCCAGAAACCAAACAATTCCTCCCTTTTGCTTGCACTATTATGGACTTTGGTTGTTTTCAAATCAAATAGGGAACTTGCAAGCACTTCTTCCCTGAGGAAAGTAGTAGAGACTTTAGCGTTTTTAATTCCTCTCCACAGTTTATTGTATTGCAACATGGAATACTTCTCTCAGCTGTGGACTCAGTGGTGGAATGTGTCTATTACTTCCACATGAAGAGTATTTTTGCCTTTGATGTTTTCTTAAGAAGCCAAGAACTGGAAATGGCTAATGGAGCAGTACTGCATACTCTCTCTCTTCAGAAGTGTTCAGCCCTCCTCTCCAGAGCTGATTGAAACTGGCTGTTGAATCGTGGGCACAATACTGCCAGGTACACCAGTCAGAATTCTTGACACTGACTTAGTACTAAATAATAAATGGCACCAGAGAGGAACCAGACGTACCATAAAACTACCTGAAATGGTCATTGCATTATTAAAGTGATTCTGTTTGTATCGTAGAATCATAGTATGGTTTGGGTTGGAAGGGACCTGTAGTCCAAACACCCTGCTGTGGGTAGGGACATCCTTCACTAAACCAGATGGCTTAAAGCTCTGTCCATCCCGACTTTGAACACTTCCAGGAATGGGGCATCCACAACTTCTCTAGGCAACATCTTTCAGTGTCTCACCACCCTCATTGCAAAACATTTTTTCTATATGTTCAATCTAAATCTACCCTCTTTTAGTTTAAAACCATTTCCTCTTGTCCTGTCACTACAGGCCCTGCTAAATAATCTGTTCCATCTTTCTTATAAGCCCCCTTTAAGTATTGAAAGGCCACAATAAGGTCACCCTGGAGCCTTTTCTTCTCCAGGCTGAACAACCCCAACTCTCTCAGCCTGTCTTCGTAGGAGAGGTGCTCCAGCCCCCTGATTATCCTCGCCGTCCTTCTCTGTACTCACTCCAGCAGGTCCATGTCTGCCTTGTACTGTGAGCCCCAGAGGTGGACACAGTACTGCAGGTGAGTTCTTACAAGAGTGCAGTAGAGGAGGACAATCATTTCCCTCGAGCTGCTGGCCATGCTTCTTTGGATACAGCCCAGGACACAATCGGCTTTCTGGGCTGTAAGCACACGTTGCCAGCTCGTGTCCAGCTTTTCATCCACCAGTATCCCCAAGTCCTTCTCTGCAGGCCCACTTTCAATCCGTACATTCCCCAGCCTGTATTGATATTGGGGATTGGCTGGACCTAAGTGCAGAGCCTTGCCCTTGGCCCTGTCGAACCTCATGGGGTTTGTATGTGCCCCCTCCTCAATTCTTTCTGATAGGAGACTGTGCTTGCAAAAAGCCATTCTTTCACAATGACTAGTCTTGCCGCCATATGAAGCTATGTATGTAAGCAAATGGAATGTGCTGATGATACAGATGCGGGCAGATTCCAGCTGCCTTCCAGAGTAATGAGGGTCCCGGGTGGTGGTGGGAGCAATCTGGAATGCACATCACTGTTGGGAGTTTGCAATCAGCTCTGGAGCAAACAGATGCCACCTTGGCACCAAGTGATTACTGAACAGTGGGGGAGGGGGAAGGGGGAGGGAGCTGTTTTTCTCCTTACATCCCACTGAGTTGCTGTAGGTGACACTAAAATGAGTGAAAAAGAAATCACACTATTTTTTCTCAAAGCAGGGAGTGGAATAGCAACTGAAAACCATGCCCATGGGCTAACAGTGCAACAGCTTTTTGGAGGGCAAGCAATGACCGTTCATCTCCTGAAATGCCTTCACAGGAAGAGAAATTCAGATAGTTTGTTCGTCAACTTGTTGGCAAGTTGCTATTGCTGGTTTCCCCATCCATCTTTTTTTCTTCTTTCATAATGTGATAAAAGCAAAAGAGTGTCTGCTGACATTTTCTGGGCTGCACCAGCCTGGCCACTAGCTGTGGTAACAGTAGTTGCAGAGTCTTTGTGAGTTTTGTGGCTTGTGTTACACAGCTATGTATCCTCATTGAAATGAACTGAGTACTGTGTACTTTTTTGTCTGCTGTTAGTCTTAAGAGTGGCAGATCTTATCAGAAAGCTTTCCAATTCAGAGACCATGTCTGTCCTTTTTAAGCTAATTCTTGTTTTGATAGATCTGTCCTTACTGATGCTGTATGTGCATTCTCTTCATCTTTTATGAATGTCACCTTCCATCATTTTTGTGGACGTGGAAAGTCTTACAGCCCCAAATGTTATATATACAATTCACTGTCAGAGCAGTCTCAAATACTTTGTAAGTACAGTGTGCTTGATATTTCCACCATCTTCAAATGTTTTTTTTAAGACAACTGTTAAAATGGTGTCTTCCCCCTACTTTTTTATAAGGCCTAACTTCACCGCTTCAACTCCCGGCCCCTCTGCCCCCGCGGGCCGTGCCGTGCCGTGCTGTGTGTCAGCCCGTGCCGGCCCCTCAGCCCCGCTCCCGCCTCCTGCCCCGTCTCCCTGCGCCAGCGCGGGCCCTGCCCCGGGCTGCGGCCCTTCAGGGACCCGCTGCTCCCGCCGGGGCTCGCCAGGGCCGCAGCTCCTGCAGGACAGAGCCCCCAGCTGCGGCCTGGGGCCCTCCCCGGGCTGCAGGCTGGGGCTCTGCCCCGGCGGGGGCTCGCCAGGGCTGCAGGGGAGCCCTGCTCCGGGCCTGCGGCACCTCCTGCCCTCCTCCTGCTGCGGGCTGGGGCTGCCGCTGCTGCCGCTGCCCCCTGGGCTGCCTCCTCCTCGGCCTGGGCCGCCCGTGGCCCTTGCGGAAACCTGTGTCCCCGCTCCCCGGCGCCCCCGGCTTGGCTGAGGGGCTCAGCTGTGCCCTGGGGGGGGCTGGCAGGGACCTCCGTGCAGCTGTGTTCTGCCAACACTTCCAGTGTCTATTGGCAATACACTGTCTTTATTTGCTGCAGAGGGACCTAGATGTCCAAGTCACACTCTAGATAGCTGAAGTTAAATGAATCCAGGCTGAAACGGAGGCCTTTGCTTTCTAGGAACTGCCTCTGTACAGAGCATGCTTCACCATACCATGAGGGCCTTGTCCCTCAACCACTAGACAAAGTATTTTCCAAAACAATCTATGGCTTCCATGTGAACCAACATCTCCTTGTTGGAAATATATGAAGTAGTGATACACAGACAGTTCTTCCCTGTTGTGATGTTGGGATGTACTGGAGCACTCCCCTTTCCCAAGAATGTGGAAGTGCTCTGGGATTTAATAGACATAATTTAGACATAGCCACAGAGTTCTTCATAACAACATACAATCATAGCATCCTTTAGGTTGGAAAAGACCTTTGAGATCATCAAGTTCAACCATTAACCCAGCACTGCCAAGCCCACCAATAAACCATGTCCCTAAGCACCACATCTACACTTTTTTTAAATACCTCCAGGAATGGTGAATGGTGACTCAACCACTTCCATGGGCAGCCTGTTCCAATGCTTGACCACGCTTTCAGGGAAGAAATTTTTCCTAATAACCAATCTAAGGTTCCCCAGGCATAACTTGGGGCTGTTTCCTCTTGTCCTGTTGCTTGTTATCTGGGAGCAGAGACCAATTCCCACCTGCCTACAGCCCCTTTCAGGTAGTTGTAGAGAGCCATAAGGTCTCCCCTGAGCCTCCTCCTCTCCAGGCTAAACAGCCGCAGTTTCCTCAGCTGCTCCTCGTAAGACTTGTGCTCCAGACCCGTCTCCAGATTTGTTGCCCGTCTCTGGACACACTCCAGCACCTCAATGTCTTTCTTGTAGTGAGGGGCCCAAACTGAACCCAGGATTTGAAGTGTAGTCTGAGGATGATCACCAGCATTCACCATTAAGTACATTTAAGCCTCGTGAATGGACTTTGCTGCACACACAGAGCACCACTGAAGGTAACGCTAAGCCTTACCTCCTAGGTATGTTACAAGGGAGTGTGTATCTGGGTCCTTACAGGAGTCAGTGGGGCTTTGTGTGGATAGAACACCCTGCCTATAAAGAGTTGTTCATGAGACCAGTGCATTGCCTGCAAAGCAAGCAGTGTGTCATTAACTACCTTTACTGGAGCACTAATAAATGCTTTCTGTAATTCTAATTCCTCAGGAAATGTGGTTCTGGTTTTTGCACATCTGCATAGTTTTGTTATCCCTCCCCAGAGCAATACATCTGTTTTTTAAATGTAGCATTGTAGACAGCACCACTTAACAAATAAATATATTTCACATGGATCTATCTAAATTGCATGTTTCTAAAGTACTTTATCGGAAATGTAGTCTAAATATAAATAAATAGTTTTATCTCAAATGACATTTTATGAGTATATTTACATATAATGTATTTAGACAGTTTTGTTAAGTCTGTGTGGAAATGATGCAGTTTATGTTCAGGACAAGTGCCATATGTAGGCAATACAGATTCCTTTCACTTTGCACAAGCATACAACCTTGCTGCTTCAGATGCTCTCTTTTGCCCTTCTTTGAGTTAAAGTAATGAAATCTACAATTCTGAAACTTCACAGAATTTTAAATATGGCATTGATAGTGTCAATTTTCGTAAGTAATTAGATGATCTGTCTGATTGCTTATATATCAGCTCAATTACTCGTCCATTGAGTCTCATAACTGGGGGTTTTAAAAGCATCTATTACGCTAAAGTGTCCAGGCTTAACTAGCAGACCAGAGTCAGAAATTATACCATTTGTTCCAGTGGTTAACCAACCTCACAAGCACTGTACCTTGCTTCTAATTAGAATGTAACTGATGTCTGCTTCCAAGTACACACTCTTTTGAAATCTTTTCCGTCACGTTAAAGAGCCTTTTAATAGATGGAACCTTTTTTCTGTCCATGCACATATTTACAATTATGATCTTCTGTCTTTCACTGAAAGACAGTTTTCCAGCCTTCAAATATTTTTCCTTTTCTGATCCATGTTGTTTTATTTAGCATCCATTTTAAACCATGTATTCATCATTTTAGTACTAATCTCCACAATGTCATACACAGTCATGTAATCTCATCTTACTCCTAGTTGCCACAGTGTGTGGCCAAGGTTCACCTCAGACCTGTGGACATGTGATTGCACCAGTAGCTCACCTTGAGATGTTTATTTTCACTCTTAAGTCTCCTGCACTCTCTGCTTACTAGAATAGTTTCCCATTTCCAGTGTATATACTTGCCATTCTCAGATGTTTAGGTTTACACGTTTACAATGAAATGCATTCATTTATTTGGATGGATCTCTTTTGTCATGTGTATTGCCTTGTGTTCATTGACATGTCTCAGCTCACTGTTGCAAAGATCAGAAGCAAAAGATCTAGTGGCTGTTGCTGAGAACCAGATTGCAACTTGTTCCATTCAATGTGTCTCTCAACAAAAACATAAAGAAGTGGAAGGCTTTGTGACTTAAGACCATGTCCCAGAAAATGGATCATGAGGGATTATTGGAGGATACAGAGTTTCCTTGCCTTTCCTGAAGTCGATTCCTTAGTGATATACTGGAAATACACGAGCTTCTTCATTTAAATGGAAATTGTGTTTCATGGGAAATGTAGCAGTGCTGTATTTTCCATCAGAGCATTATGGGCTGTGGAAGTCCAACACCACCTATTTGACAACTGGATCTTCACAGTCAGCTTCAGCAGTGAGTTATGTAACTTTTTAGAATGCAAATAAATTAATCCAAATATTTAATGTTTAAAATTAATTAATAAATTAATAAATAGGCTGCTACTGGGTCCAACCCCATACTTGAACTTATGCTCAGTGGATTGCTGTGTATTCTTCTGAGGTCAAACAGCATGTTGTTATCTTTCTTGCCACTTTTGTGTTTCTTTGAGTGGGGGTAAAACCTAAACATTCACTCAGCATTTTGGAATTTCCCCTGTATACTAAGATTTATTGATATTTTACACAGCAGTGGAGTGGGTCTACTAGGCTGTTTCTTTAGGAGCCCTTGGGAACAGGCTGTCCAGACTTGCTGATAAAAGATTGCAGAAGTTTAAAATCATTGTGTGTTCCTAATATAAACCATCAGAGAATATAAGCACAACATCCTTCATTAGCCAAATATGCAAGAGAGGTGTTTATTGAATGTATTTGTATTTCTCTGTCCTTAATAGCAGTGTTCTCTCTCCACCCTAACTGGTGTGTGACAATGTTAGGATTTATTTAATTTCTTTCTCCCAAAAATTCCACAAGTCTTTTTCTTTATCCTTGACAGGAATTGTTTGTATTGGTGCATTTAGCTTCTTTTTATAGTGCATAGCTGACATTACATTCTGTCTATTTATATTACATTTATATTTTTAAGCTTTATCTCTTAAGTAAATGAGACATATTTAATCAATCTGTCTGTCAGCGTCTATCATCACTGAGGCTTGAGGATATTGCAGATTAAGGTGGATTTTTGGCTATCCCACATGGGGATTCAGGCCTATGGATTTGCCATTGGTGACATCATTGTAAGAGCTGTGGTTACCAATGCATGGACATATACAGTGTGCTGGACTAAAAACGAGAGGATTGCAGAGGGCTTTCATCCCACGTTCACAGTACAAGTCCTTCGATTTCTAATTGCTACTGAAAGTTTATTACTGAATCAGGATGGAGTTTTAACTAAAACTCTCAGGTTTTCAGTTGTGAGATCAAGGCATGCTGGCCAGTTAATAGGCTGTTCGAGTTCTCTCAATTTTCTTTCTCATTTTTCTATTTACTTGCTTTCTGCTGAGAATTTTTCTCGGGACTTTCTCAATTTTGGACGATGTGCCCTTTTGAGGCACCAATTATATGCATAAGATGTTACTGATTGAGGATTGATTCTGTTTTTCATATTGAATGTAATCAAATTCTGATCACTCATCCCTTGGAAACTACAGATTTCCAATCTAGTAAGTAATTAATCTATATCCATCATAATCAGGTGCAACCAAGTCATGTTAGCTTGGCTACTCTAGCCTGACATAAAAAGTAGCAGCTGCAATTTTTATGCATTATTAGTGGCTCCTTGCAACCTTAATCATATTCCTCACAAACTGAAATTTCCTTTCACAACATAGACTCAATTTTTAATTTTTTAGTTGTTTCTCATCAACAGGCAGGTGCTTAAGGAGTAACTTCATTTTCTCTGTTTTCTTTTGATAGTTATAACAAATCTCCACCACTGTGTCTGCTCCCGGGCTTTACTTATTAGCACTACACATTCAAAATTATGAATTATTCTGCAATGGTGGCTCACCCATGATTTTGCAAATCTGAATTAATAAGAAACAGTGTGTTTGACAAAGAGTTCTTATTGTCCCCCTCTACACCTTTCTCACCTCCTTGAGCCTTGTTAAATAAGAAAGTACTTAGCATCAGAAGTGTTTGTTTCTGGTCTTCCAGAAATAATTTAATTATTTCACTTTAGGTACATGTTTTCATATGTAAGAATTTCCAGAATTTTTGCTTGTTTTCCAGACTTCCAGCAGAAGCATATAAGCAAGTTGAAAGCATTCTTTGTCATGTCAGGATGATCAGTTCAGCACTGTAGAGGTAAACTTTGCAGCACGTCTGCCTTTTACACATTCTCTTTTTGAATTTTGAGCATGGTTGGTCAGACAGCATTCGACCAGAAAAGATTTATTTTCCTCTGCATGTGTCAGATGCACTTTTAAAGTAAAAACACAAAGCTGCAATGAAACCAAGGGATGTCTGCAAGGCCAAATACTGACTTTCTGGGAAAACTGAGAGGTAAAAATCCCCAGATGTGGTTCCAGCTCACCAACTGCCAGATAGAGATTAAATCCGTTGCCCTCCTCTCCTCATAGGCTACACACTCATCTTCCAGTGGAAGGGGTCAGCATCTGCCAAGTTGGAGTACTGTAGATCTCTATAGCAGAAATGTGTGCACAGGCATAACAAACACACAGCATTATGCATTTGTTCTGGTACTAGACCTTTGACACATCTTGGCCTTTTATTGATGTGGCTGTGTCATCTGTTGGGATGCACTTCAAAATTCAATATTGCCTTATAGCTGAGCTGCTGTGGAAAACCTAGACACAAAGAAGAGGTCAAGCCAGTCCCCTAATCAGAAAAACTGGTTAAGAACTGCATCAGCATCTTCATTGACTGTCCTGATGAAGATTAAGCATTGAACAGGCTGTGGGCTCAGAACATTTCCCCTGCAATGTGTAATTCTTCTGCAATACCACCCCAAGCTGAGGTAGGAGATGATGGGGAAGTGGAAATGCTGTTGCCTATATTGTGGCACTTTTTTTCCTCTGAAAGGATTGGGGTTTTGGAGCCTGATTACCCAGAACTTCTGTGCAAACCTTTCTTTGAAAAACGTAATTCCTCACTTCTCTTTTACCACCACACCCACACACTCATTTATTCATTCACCACAGTTACAGGATGACAATCAACAGATCAACACATGAGCCCAGCTAATGAGATTAACAGAACTAATTACAGAAAGACAGTAATTATTTCAGCTCCATTGGTTTGAACATCATAGCTTAATGTATCCAAAAAGGCTCCAGTTGCAGGGATTTTACAGGCTAAGTGTGTAGGCTGTGAATTTTAGTGAAGCTCTAGACGTTCCTGCTCACCTCAGAAAATGCTAGGTACTAGATCCCTACCCACCTCTCCTTCTTGTATGCTGCTGTTCCAACAGGAGGTTAAAAAGGAGGAGCCTGATCCTGTCTTTCCTGCATACAGCAGCACCCAGGTACTAGGTACCTGTAAATTTGAGAGGTGCATTCATGTTTTTTTAAACAAATAAGCTACGTCAGGTAATATTTCTACATAAGCGTCCAAGGAAAAGCACCTTGTTTTTTCCTATTGTCTGCTTCAGAGCTCTGAAGTCTTTGTGATCTGTTATCAATGGTAATATGCTCTGAGGGATTAAGCTACGAGTGCAGGCAATTAAAAAAATATAAATTAAATATTCCACTCTCATGGTGTTTAGCTGTGTGAAACAAACAAATAATGAAAAATTTACCCACCAATCTGTTAATATAATTTTGGTTCCATTGAACAGGTGGAGCAAAAGTTATGAGTATTTTTTCCTTCTTGGAAATATCATCTGTGTGTCTTTCCAAGATGAAAAAATATCACTACATTCACCTGCCAGCCATCTGGATTGTCTTCTGAGCCTTATTTAAACAAAAAATGAAAACAGTTCCAAGATCTTTGCATTAAAACCATGAGGAAAAAAATCAAACAAAATTCAGCAAGAATAAACTGTATGGATTAATGCCCAAAACCAGCACTGGAGTTACAACTCCAACTCCACTGCGTGTTGGTTTTTCTCACCTCTTGGCATCAATACCAATGACAGTTTTTAAAGCTGACAGCCCTTTGTTGCATTGGCATGGCATACAAGTTCCTTGAAGCATGAGAGATCAGATGTTAGTAGACAGCTGAAAGGCAACAGCAGTCCAAAACTTTACAACTCCACTGAGCTTTTTGTCCACTCACTGTTACCTCTGCTCTGACATTGCTGGAATAGAGTCCCACAGTTCACATGGTGAGTGCAGTTTAACTCACCTATTTGCTGAGTCTTTTCCTGCTATTCTTCAAATGTATGTAGTAACTTAAGGGCTTCTGAAGGATGGTGGACTGGGACTATCGAGAAGAAAATTCTCTATTCAAGAGCAAAACCTCCAGTGCAGAAAAAGTGGCCTGTGAAGCCAACCTTTGCTTCCATTGTCTTTCATTTTTTTTCTTATGCCTGGAGATGGGAGGATAGTCTAATATCCATGACTGGTTCGGTCTTTGGTTCCTTGCTGCTAAAAGGCTGGTAACTATTCGTTGTCGAACCTGTGCTCATACAGCATGTTTTCTGCTTGATTGAGAGGCATGGCTTTTCTGCTTTGTCACATATTTCCTGGTTAGAGAAGTGATCTGAGACCAAATCCAAAAGAGACCTTTGCATTATAAAAAGGAGAGTGAAAAATGAATTATTATTCTGTTGTATCTCTGCCTGCTACAGGCTTTTCCTCAAATATTGCCACTGCAATCGAGCCTTTTGGCCAGGCAGTAGCTTTCATGGGTAATAGGCAATTACATTTCACTGTATCACAGAAGCACTTTCTGAAATTCTTGGACTGAAACCCAAGTTTTTCTGCAAGCAGCAGATTTAATAATGTCTAATTTACTATCAGTTGTGGCCATTGTCACCCTAAATTTCTTTTTTTCTCATGTCTCTCCCCTTTGCCTAAAACCTGCTATGCATAAATTGAAAAAACATAGTGTTTCCAGAAACTGCACTATTTGCGGTTTGACCAATTTACTGCTGCCAAACCAAAGAAGTGTGTGTTTCCTCTACAAGGCACCAAGTATCATGAGAACAGAAGTATTTTACAGGCTTCTGTTCCCCTCTCAGATGTGATTGAATTTGGCAAAGATGCTCAGAGCTCTTGGGAGCAAGGAAAGGGACTGACAAACAGAATACCTACCTTCTCGCAAATTACAGAACTAAAGACAGGGCACATCAATCCTATTTTTAGAGGATATGTTTAAAAGGAAAAAAACAGGTTTAAAAATCATGTAGTTTCAGATTCAATTTTTATCTATCAACAATGATCATAGAGATAATCTTATAAGCATAAACTGTCATGTACATTTGTAGAGCAGCATTTTGGATATTTATTTAGGGACTCCCTGGTTATACAAGTATTTTGCATCCACAATTTAATAAAGCATATGATAAGATTTAGTGGTTTAAAAAAACCCAGCAACCAGCAAACAAAACAAAACAAAATAAAACAGTTCGCTGACATTCTCTATCTGTCCTCTCTTAAATAGCAACCACCTACTGCATGGCGGGACTCAGTTTGAATCAGAGACATTTAACATAATAAAGTCATGCACTGAGATGTTTTTGCCTGTCGCTTAGATTAGGTTGGATTTCAGCAAGGATTCTTCTGGTTTCAAAGAGACTGCTATATTCACATTCTAAAAGAGAAGCATGTTTGAAAACCAAGAATTTCCCAAGAAAGTAAGACAAAGGCAGCAAGCAGGTCTTGGCTATAATTGAAGGTAAAAAGCTGGAGAAGTACACTGAAACCCCCACAAGGTACAAACTTCATGTGTATGGCTCAGCTGTATCTACAGCCCTGTCAGACTGCTCTGAAGAGAGGTCATAATAAACGGCTTCCTCGCTCCCACTTTGGTTGATGGATGCTTCTGCCTAATCAGAATTTGCTGACTCACAGCAAGAAAATAACTTCAAAGCGAGGATCTGTGCTCTGTTGTTTGGCTAGTGTACATGCTAGTCTACTGTCCAGTATTTTGCTAAAAGAGCGGGAGGAAAATTCATCAGCTATGTTGTCAGATTTTCCTTTAGAAATTTGATTCTGGGTAGTCCATCAACCTAGAAGTTATTTCTAGTAGGTAGACAATAAATTCATCATATACCTGATAGAAAATTTTCTCCATCCAGCTATCAAAGCAGTGTTTCCACTTCTCATATGATTTTTTTAGCACTCTGTCATAAATAATCTAAAATTGTACTTTAATTTTAAATATATATGTATATTTTTCCCCTTGGGGAATAATTACATAGTCTAATAGAACTTGGTGTTAACGCTTTTTCCTTTCTTGAAGTTTAAATTGCATATATTTTTCTCCAGACACATAATGTATTCCTACTACTCCTTACGGAACACTCTAAATTATTTTCATCTTATACTTTAATTTTTAGCTTTCCCCCCCACACTTCTCTGCAACAGTTTCATTGCCTTTTCTTCAAGTTATTAATAAATAAAGACTTGGCTTCGTACGTTCCTTGACATTTTTGCAGACATTCTGGCAACTGATGGAACAAATTATATTATCAGATGTTAACCAAAGCAATGGCCTATTATGAATGGAGAAAAGCAAATAACACTAGATCAAGCTTGGCATTTCAGCTCTTACAGCATGTGAACTGTTGTATTATTGAATCCTTTGTTGCTGTAGCAGTAGCCAAACAATAACTACGTGCCTGAAGGGTGCGATGGAACATGCACATCCCTCTGACCTTTTGCAGTGCTATTTCAATGGGAATGGCTGTTTCTTTCTCCGGCCCACTCTTTTCTCCCTGCATGTGTGCAAGAGTCAGAAAATATCACTGTCTCACTTGCATAGCACATTTTGGGTCTCAACATCTCTACAAAGGAAACCAGCTTTCCTATTCAGTAGGCCTACAGCAATCACCAACTTTTTCAAGCGTCACTACACCATCAGCTGTCAACCCGTGCCATCCAATAAAGTCATCCATGATTAATTATTCTTAAATGACAACAGCATATTGAAACAAGCTGATAGCTGCTGACAGTGGAAATCCAATTAACCTGAATTACTATCTTGATTGTGGCCCAATTAATGTCAGCTGTGCCATGTCGGAAGTGAAGGCTTGGCTAATATAATTGTTTAATTAATTTGCTGCAGAGATTAGTTGGTGTGGGACTGCCCTTATGCTGACTTCTTTTCTTCCTTTTTTTCCCCCTCCCCTGCTGAACATTAGATTTGAGAAAGAAGGATAAGCAGCTTGCTGTCTACAGCTTTTTGCTTTAAGTAGATAAATGAAGTTCTGTCTTAAAATAGGGTTTGAAAGATCACAGAGGGAATAGTAGAGCTGTTAAACTTCTGTTAAGAGTCTGTTGTTGCCTGTTGCTTCAGTGAGTTTTACTGTGCCCCATAGCCGAGTCCAAAGGGATTATAAGGACTTTTCCTTGATGCGTTTGAACTGGAATATGATGTTGCTCTGCATTAATGGCTCCTCTGCCTTTTAAAGTACATACAGTGAACAGCAGGAAGGCTGGTAATGGTGAGGGGTGGATTTATTTACCTTTAGAAATAGAAACTTGAGTCAGAGGTGACTGGAAGTTTGTTGTTCATGATGTAATATCTGCCTGGTGTCTTGAGATTAGTTCATCTTCTATCTTTTGTGCAAAGACAGTTTTGCATATCAAATGATTAAGAGTATTAAGAAATGCATTATGAACTATTTTAGGAACAACTCACTAAAGAAAAGGTGGCTCTTCCAATTGAAGCACATTATAGTAGCTATCGCTATCTTTGCCATAAATGTTTTAATTCCTGTAGCTCTCTGCTATAACAGCCAAAATGCCTTTAAAAGAAAGTGATGCTTCCATTCACAAAGGGCAATAAAAGAAACAGAGAAGTGCAACAAAACTACTGTAGCCTAAGTATTGCACTGAACCACTAACTAATAATAAATGGGAGTTTGTGAAGTAGAGCAAAAGAAAACTTCCCTTGATCTCCACCAGAAACTTTAAAATATTCTTAAAAAATACAGGCAAACTCAGACTGATTAGCAAATAAGAGGATTATAATGAAAAAAGGAGCTCTAATGACTTAAAGGAGCTAGCATTAAAAAGTTAAAGTCAGTAAATTAATACGTTAAGTACAGAGGCTTTGACAAGCAGGAAGGGGGAAATATGCATACACCCATACAGATTTTTTTTATTTTTTTTTTTTACATGTGTAGCTCAGCTATTTAAGCTCTTGTCATAGATGCTGGGAGAAGAGAAATTGAGAGCTAAAAGCTTTGATCAGCTGCATGTAAAAAAAGCTGGGACACTTAACAAGTTCAGAGGTTCCCTTCACTTCTCCAGAGTCTTCAAAAATATCTGGTCCATTGAATGCCAACCTCAAAAAATTCCACAAGCAGGACCTCTCTGGAGATGTCTGCCTTTGAATTGTTCCCCAAATAGGACCAGTGCATAATCTCCCATGGAGGTTTTAGTTTAAGTGGAAGTGCTCAGAACTACTTCAGAAACTTTCTCAGCGCTTCAAACCAGTCACTTCATTTCACTTTTCAGGAGTTTGAGAGGATTTGTAGAGAAGTTTGGGAGGATTTGCAGATAAGCCTTCTCCTGAAAATTGATTAATATCCTCATTTTCTCAGCAGCCTAGGAGAACCACCCAGCATATTTCTAAGAAAACCATATCACTACAAACTGAACTACATAAAAACATTGTACACTTACCCTACTTGACAGTTTATTAATTGGTTGGCTTTGCATCTCTACCAAGATTTCTTTAGATGGTATGTAACTGAAATTTCTTTTTCTTGGCTAAAAACTTAGGTATAGTCGAGCGACATGTCTTTCAGCTGAATGCCCCCAATTCTGCAGTGCTGGCTGGAGGATCACATCTCTGCTGTCTTGTTCACTGGAGGAAATGTTTACAGATTGTTTTTTCTTTACACACCATAAATGGAGGCAGTAGATGTGCTTTTTAATGTGAACCTTGCAAACTGTCTAAAAATTGGCACCATGGCATAAATCATGCACATAGATTTAAAGATACGGTGGGTTTAATATATTTTGTTGCTTTCTGCCCCCTTCCATCCCTGCAATGGGATAAAAGTCAAATATGAAATCTGTTTTTACTTTTGCCCTTAAAGACTCATAATCTCATTTAATTCCTTCTTTTGCAGGTTGTGCTTTCATTGCTGCTAGTAATGGATATGCTCTGCAGGACAGACTGTTGACACTATGCTTTGTGACATTCACAGAGCTCTATTATGTTGTCTATCACAGTCAAATTATTACTACACACTTCACATAAAAAGTCCTCCGTGTTGGCAGTGCTGACTAGACTGCACCTAGACCTGGGAGTTATGATTTTGACCAGCAGAGTCAGGCTCGGAGGCCATTTGTGAAGCAATGCTGATATTCTGTTTGTAACAATTACCTCTTTTATTCATAATCCATTACAATTTGTAAATACATAAGGATTTTAACACATGCAGAAACATGCAGCTTTGATGACAGTGAATAATGCAGCATACTTCTGAATACCTTTTTTTTTTTTTTTTTTTTGCCAGGAACACATGAACAGTAAGTAGTTTAGAGTTGTGATGGTTTTGAATGTTCATATCAGACATTGTTCACCTTAGCTTAGTTCAGAATAAACTACAGTTTAGGACATGCATTTAAGTATAATGCTGCAGAGAGCTCCAAGTGTTGCTTGAGAGATGAAGGAAGGGACTACATTTTATTCCTCTGCAATATGAGCACGGAACTCTGTACTGTGACTACATAATTAACAAGAAGTGCTGTCATCCAGGAAGATGTTAAAGGTTCAGCTGAACTGGCTTACCTAACACAAAACCAAGGAAAAACCCATCCACATACAAACTGGATATTAAAAAAAAAATAATAAAACAAACCAAAATAAACAAACCACAAACCAACACCAACAGTGCTTGCGTGTTGGTCTTAGCAAATAATGACATCCGTTATCACAGGTGTCCCTAATTTTCTCCATTTATTTAATGAAGTAGCATCCCTAATCTTATAAAAGGGGAAATTAAGGAATGAAGAGGTTAAATAACTTATGAAGCATCACATAACAATTCAACAAGAAAAGGAGGCATAGATGCTATATCTGCCTGTACAGTTCTCTGCATTGCCTGCTATTTTGGGATTTTTTTTCTTTATATTGAATGCTGTTCTTACAAGTCCTGAACTCTGCTCTTTGTTTGACTTTCCCTGGATCTCCATTTGCAAAATTGAGACAAAAATCTCAGGAGAATACTATCTCACACAAAAGTTTCCAATACTTTGTGCTTTCTCATAGAGGCAGAAGTGCAGTATCAACTCAGGCTACCTCCTGACATTTGTGCATTTAATCCATCAGAAAACTGCTAGCTTATAGGCCAATGTAAAAATGAAAAAAATAACAGAGAATAAAAATACTATTCAAACCTTGAAAAGCTTGTTTGGGTTTAAACAAAAGCTTAGATCAGGAATTTTGATAGCCTAAGCAATTCTCCATGGCTTCTACAGAAAAACATGCTACCTCAAATTTAATTCTGTCCCACCCGATAAAATGATATGAAGGCACTGCTATTTCTTCTTAGTTTCACTGGTGTTATGTCACTAGATGTGACTTCATCCACTTCTTGTGACAGACACTAATAAGTAGTAGAAAGTAAATATCCCTTGGTCCTTCAATGATGTTCATTTGGGAATTACTTAAGACTTGCATCTTATCTCTGTGAGATTTACTTTGAATAGGTGAAGACCCACATATAGATATATATGGGGTTAAGAAGCTGTAAAATAGCTTTTGCTCTGCCTGTATATCTCTGCTGGGTTAGGCAGAGTGTGGAGGTGTGTGTTCCTTGAGTTCCTAGCACACAATTTGTCACTTTTCAGAAATATGATTTTCCTGCCTGGTCTCAATTTAATTTACTCACTGTTATTTAGGACTTTGCTCCCCAGTACTCTGCATACTGCAAAGGAGCAGCAGTGACATGGTGGATGCATGTAAACTGGTGAAAAACAGCATGCCTGGGAGGAAAAATCAGTCTTGAGCTTTAATAGTATTCTTTGGTGAAAAACCTGGTAGTTGTCTTGGGGTTTCTTTTTTAAGAAACATTCTCTTCGTCTTGTTATTGAAACATTTTCTTTTTTTCTACACTCTTTGGGCTTCGATACCAGAAAAGCCCTATTTATGATGTTTAGAGATCTATTTAAAGTTCAGTGTAGCAGAATTCAGCTTTGTTCTACAACACTATGAAGTAATGCATGGTAGTTTGTTCCTGTCAGCCACTGCTTTACATGCTAATGATGGTACTGTTTTAGCAGTAGCAGAGATACTACTAGAATAGGAGTGATGTCAATGATGGTCTCGAGATTGTAGTGAGCAAAGTTTGTGAGAAGTAATGTCGTAATGTCCTGTATTAAATCAATGGACACAGAAAAGAAAAATCAGATAGGCTTTCAAACAAAGCAACAGAAGCATTTTCTGCTTTTTGTTGCTCCCCCCCCCCCCCCCAATCATATCAGTTGGTGTAATGAGAACACAAACACAGTATACTGCCTATTATTGTTCTGTGACATTTTCACTCAGGAGATTCATCAGCTCCTAACACTAACTTCCAGAGACATGGATGACACAGTACTTCCTGGAACCCCTTCCAAAATTTGGTTTTACTTACGATTCATAAGGTTGGAAGGAGCTTTTTCATTGATTAGTTACTCTAATGTACTGGCTAATGTTTATATGCGTAGATGCTTTCTGGTGATAGAAGCAGACCAGCTTAAACCTTCAGTCTGTTCTTTAGTGCCTGAAGACTTGAAATGAGGGTCATTTGTCTTAATTACTGCTGAGATTTGAAGGAAAGTCCTATATACAAAGTACTGTGCTTTGAAACCAGAAAATCCCTTCTTTCAGTCCCAATGTGAGCAATATTATTATATGATTATTTTTTTTTCCTGTAACCCCAGAAGGACCTTGTTTTTCTTTATCTGACACTTGCATTTCTTTGAGGATGGTCTGAAGACCCTTCCTGGCTTATACTCCACCCTTTACCAGGCATTTTATTTTGATTCGAATTTTCAAATAAAAATGTGCCATGTAACTATACACATGGTGCTAAGGAGACATTATGAATTCCTTTGGACCAGAATTTCATAAGGGTACAGTGGAGTAGTTCCATTAAAACCAATAGAGTTAAGCCAAACTATACACTTTCTTGAGCTCTGGTCCTTTTAAGCTTGTGCAAAGTTTAATCTAGTTGTTATTGGCAAAAAGAGCCAATCTGGGGAGCCCAGGCATTTTTCAGGATGGAGAATGAGCTAAATCTTTCCTCAGCTGGTTCCACAACTACAGCTTTCTGCACTGGATGCTGTAACCCTCTCATGGGAAGACTGGGTAAGTGGGGTGGGTTGAAAGCTGGCTGAACTGCTGGGCTCAAAGCTTGAGATCAGCAGCACCGTGACCCAAAGATTGTCTTTTCCAATCCAGCCAAGTAGTCCTATTCATACAATAATATAATCTAACTAATAAACACAGCTCAGCAAGAAGCCTCTCTCTGAGCACAGCACTGCTTTAATGCGGTCGAATCACTCTCTCTCTGCTTTGCTCCATTGCAACTGTGTTTCTGCATTTGAATTGTTGGGGGAGTTCGGGTCTCTGAGAAGCTGCCTGTGTGGGGCTATTAAGCGTCTTGTGGTTTCTGGAAAAGTATAAGGGCATTTGCTTTTCTACCTTGGGCAAATTCTGTTCTGGGAAAATGCAGGCTCTCTGGTGTTTCAGGTACACACAATAGTCATTACCTGCTTTAAACTGCTGGCTAGATTTGCTATGTAGAATTTAAACAGCTGCCAGAGGTAGGTGGCTTTGTTCCAGTGCTGGGGAAAAAAAAATTAATCCTCTTTACAGTGAATTTGTAAAACAGATTGGAGGTCTGCTGCCTTGAAAGACATGATAGAAATGTAAGCCATTATCGTGTGTTATTACAAATGATGCCTCAGCCATTAAAAAAAACAAGTATATTAAGGGAATATTAAGATTGCTAATTCAAGCATTCAGAAGTTAGAAAATGCAGCAATGAAATCTGTGTGTACAAGCTTAACATCAGCCCCTGTCAGCTTTTGGGCAAATCAACACAGAAATTGTTGTGCTTCTGTGCTCATCCTGATAGGAGACACTTGCAGATGGTGAAAATTATCTCAGATTTTGAGCTAGTCATGAGTACATGAAGTAGGGTTTGAGAGAAGTCATATCTGTCCGAAGCTGAGCCAAATTTCCTAGAAACACTAAAAAGTGCACCCTCACTTTTGGGAAAAACTCCTTTCTCCCTATTCCTCCTCACATTCCCCATCTTTCTCCAAAGCATGGAGGCACTATCTTTTTCAGGATGTGGCACTTGGACATTTTTCAATAGTTTTCTTCTTTGATTCAGCTGCAATATTTTCATTTAAATGAAGTAGTCTGAGGTAGATTGCAGGCATAGAAAATGTAATCCTGAGTGGTCATCACTGGCTAAATAGCTATGCGGCAGAAAATAGTCTTACAATAGAATATGCTGAGGAACCATATCTACGGAGGGCAGTTGGCTTTACCTAGTGTATATGCAAAGATGATAAATGAGTGAGAAGGGAATCGTGAAGAGACTTATGGGAAGTGCACAGAATGCACAGAATTAGGGGAGAGTAGCAGATACATAGACACAGGGTCATAAGGGAAGGTTTGAAATCAGTCCAGATGTTGAGGAAGTAAAGGCACAAAATGTGTCAAAGCAAAGTGATATTTCCTTGCTGGAGTGGGCTGGCTTTTTCCTGTTGCTGTCATATCTTGTGGGTTTTACTCATCTGCAACTTGTCTGCTTCATTCTCATTTAAAAACACCAAAAGTGCTTAATAATATTACTGGCCTTTTCTAGCCTGTCTGCAGAAGCAGTGATATTTGATAGCAAATTCATTGTTACTCTATAAGGAAGCTTTACCATAAAGGTCACCAAATTTGGTCAGTGCATTTTAATTTGTACACACGTTAAAGGTCATATTCCTCACTTCCATTCCAATAACACAGTGTGTTTACTCTCTTATCAGAGGTGATTGTGTATGACTTAGCTAAAGGATCTTATAAATGTAAACGGAATATAAAACAAAAATAATAATGATGAAAACACTGGTGCAAGTGTAGGGGGAATTTTTCCCTCTGTATGTTTACATAATGCTTGGAGGTAAACACACATCTGCAAGGTCTGATTTTCTGCTGTGTTACTCCAGTATTTCCTTCGTCCCCCATGAGAACTCCACAGCTTTCAGCAGAGTTTCTGCTGGTGTGTGTTGGAATGACAGTAGTTTCAGATTCCTAATATAATCTCTGTATAAACACATCCAAACGTAATTAAGGACCTGGGCTCTCAATCCAGCAGACCTCAAATTAGCTTTCAAAATGCATATTAAGGGCATAGACAAATGCTTCCATGCAATTCCAAATGACCTCTGAGGGCAGGGTGAGCAGAATTGTACAAACCTCTTTAATGTCACAAAACTCTCTACAGAGATTTGCATATAAAGTGTACCATTTTATGTCAAACAGATTTGTTAATCTTACAATGAAGGAAACAGTACTTGAAAATTAATCAAGGTGGGTTTTCATTGCCCAGCAGAGGCTCTTAAAAGTACCTGACCTGATAACTGGAGGCTGTTACTGTGTGGTTTCTAAATTCAATCATTTTGGGGTTTTATTTGCTGGATGGGTTTGCAGGAAATAGATCTCCATGGCAGATAAATCTTCAACGGTGTCTTTGTTCAAGTAGTAGAACTGTACTTTCAGAAGTGTTTGTAATCCCGGCTCTGTTGGAAAATGTTTCATGATTTGTTCATTATTTTAAAATTGTCTTTTAAACAAGCATAAGCATTTCTTATGGTAGGTAAAAATGGGTAGTTTTATTGAGCCTTTCAGTATTGAGTACAGGGTAGCTTTTTGCTTGCTTACCATAATAACCTAGCTAAAAAACAATGACTGAAAAATGGACCTCCTTTCCTTGCAGACAAGTTCTTGCCCCTGCAACCTAACCGAAAACCCTACGGTGTGTCAGCTGCATACATTATTTGGCATTGCGAGAGGGAAGTACATAGAACCATGGTCTTGGGTTAACCATCTTGGGCAATGCTCTTTCTCTGCTATCATCATCCTTATCCAAGTCCAAGGACTAAGAACAGGGACAGATGGAATAAGGAGGTGAGGTATTGGTGAAATTAATTTAGCTAATGACAGCAACCTGCCTAATGCTTTTGTCCTGCAGGAGACCTAGAAAATACTACAACCGTGGAGTCGTAGGGTATGTCTCTACTCTGAAGCAGTGTCACATGCTCTGAGGTTCCAAGAATAGAGCAGCTCTTCTAGTACAAATCCCTGCCTGAACTAAAATGCCTATTTCTAGGGCTTTTCGCCTCCTTAGTAGAGCCAATTGTGAAGTCTCGACTTTCCTGCCTTGCCGTGTACGCTGTAACCAATCCATGGAGGGTAGAGAAGCACAGTGCTGTTTTTCCATATGTGAATCAAACATATTTTTTCCTATTCTATATAAATACAGGAAAAACCGTTTCCTCTAGCCTCTCCTGTTATTTATGCTTTGCTACAGCTAGCATTTGAATCCTCGGCAAGAAAACATTTCTTCCCTCCTTGTAAATGCATTTGCTTAGGAATTTCCAAGATGAAGCTCGCTTTTCTGGGCTTGGGGCTGTAATGGGCTTTAATAGTTTTTAATTACTTAACTCTCTGTTGTGACATAATTAGAATGTCCTTCAACATTTCACATCTCACCCCCAAGAAATAAATATCTTCTAGGCTGTAAAATATGACGTGCAGCTTATTTTTATGAAACAATGAGGGACAGGATTCTTCCAGGCTCAGTCACTACCAGTTTGCCTGTCAATATAAAGTGCTTCTCAGCTGTGTCCCTAAATAGCCTTGCTCATTCCTTCCCTGCTTTTCTCTCCTATTTCACATGTCTCTTTAAAGAGCCTCTGTCAAGATTAAAATATATCTTTACCTACACCGTTTTACTAAAAAACCCAGAGAACCTAGCAAAAATAACTGTAAAAAGCCATTACCTCTTACTACAGGATTACGGGTTTTTGTCCCACGCTGTATTCTTTTCATCTTGGGAGAATGTGTACAATGAAAACAGATTAGCTCCAATGTAATCAACAGATTCTTGGTTATGGGAAATGGGCTTACAACAGGTTGGGACAGAACTATAAAACTAGAGCAGGGAACAGCATACCATGCAAAGTTCAGGATAAGCTAGTATATTTAAAATGTAATCAGATTGTACCACTTACAATTATTTCTCGTACATTTTCTAGCAGAACATAGTACTTTCTGGTAGCTTTAAACTTTTCCCATATTCAGCCTGAAATTTTGTTTGTTGCATTGATTTCTGTATCTCTATTTAGATACTCATTTTAAGTGATAGTTAAAGGGACTCAGTGTTTCCCAAAATGCAGTTTCCCTGGGAGCAATGTGGGTTTTTAGGAGTTGGTTGTTTGGTTTGTTTTTTGGTTTGTTTGTGTTTTGGTATTATTATTATTATTATTATCATCATCATTATTATTATTATTCTAGTGCCTCATATGTGGACAGGGCTTTGCAATTTAGCAGGAAGAAAATGGGAGAAAGCAGTCATACCTTTTTTTGACCTCTAGGAATGTTTGGCAAAACTTCCAAGTCTCTGACAAATTTCTTACTCCCTCAGTTTTTCTTGATACTTTTTTGAAGTTTGAGACCCTCAAAGCTCAGTTTGTACCAAGAGTACACTCCAGCTGTTGATACTTGTGCTGTGCCAATAGCCCTAGGTATGTCTTTTCTTTGGTAAGCAACTAAGTATGCTTCAAGTGGAAGATGCTAGGCAAAATTATCTTACCATTGCTCCTGCAAGCAGTCATGGATGTAAGTTGCAGGAACTGAGAGGAGGTCACACTGCTGCAGAGCTTCCTGTGCTGGAGCCCAGGAAAGTCAAGGAGAATAGGGAATAGCTTTATCCCCTAGCGTGAAAGAAAAGTCTTCAGCAGCTGAGTGAAAAAAGAGCTGGAAAAAGTTGAGCAAAATCAACTGTGGATTAGTTGGATGCATGGAAAGGTTATAAAAATGCAAAGCTCCCTGAAGAATTATGTTGTAAAATAAATGATTCATTTTACAGGTGGTTTGGTTTTTTGTTGCGTTTGCTTTTTTTTCCTTCCTCCTTAAATTTTTTGTGGCTGCAGCTCTGCTGTTGTGAGACTACTAATTCTGAGGCAGAAACCTAGTAGTATCTGTCTCAGGGCAATAGGGAACTTGCCCTGGTGAGAAATGATACTGTTATAGATTTGCAAATGGTTTAACATTTCCATGTAAGCATAGATTAACCTTGACACAAGGAACGGCATCATGAATCACATTTTTTTCTTCTTTTTTTCCCTCCTTTGGAGAATTGGAATTCTCTTGATATCAGCTATACTTCCACCCATGGCTTGTGTCTCCACTTCCTTGACTTAAAGTGAGCATAAACCAATCACTGCATTAATGTTTGAGATGGAGAGTATTAATTATATTATTCTGTGGTCATGGAACTCACATGGGAAGATTAGAATCTTTATGTTAAGTGAAAGGTTTGTGTGGTCTCATGTGAACATGGCTTTAGATGGACATTCCCAGAAAACTTGAGTAGATAAGTAAAAATTATAATTCATTATGTACATAGCTTAATAATTACCCATTTACAGGATAAGGCAGAGATCCTGCTTGAGAGAGATGGCAGGGGGTGGGGGATGGGGGGAAGTGCTACTTATATATCCATACATGGGAAACATACTAACACTTCCTAGCTGTTGAGTGCTTGCATTTCTGATGCTGATGTACTTCCAGTGTGTGTTGATGCCTTGGGATTATTAAAGACATACGGATGTGTTTCTTTTTGTCTTGCAGCTTCCCTCAAGAATGACAGTGATGGCATTAAGACACCATTTATAATCTCGGTTTAGCAATCCACCTGAGTGACGAAAGGAGCTGGGGTATAGGGCCGCTCTTCCTCAGTGCGTGTAGAAAAGCTTGGGCAGGGCTCAGAAGCTGTGTTTCTACTGCTCTTCCAGCATGTACAAATTTATGACTGGAGACTAAAGGGACTCAAAAGAACCAAACATTTTCCTTATTGAAATATAAAGTAAAGCAAGAACTAGGAATTAACAGGAGAATCCTGCTACAGATTATATGGCTGTGAAGGACAGTAATACTAAATCCACAAAGAGATGCTGTAAACAGAGCAGGAATAATTATCCTGACTTACCAGCCAGGACAAGGTCATAAAATGTGAACCAAATACCAGAATGAAGGTTTGGCTGCATCTCTTCTACTCTCTGATTAGTCTGTTAGTCTGTTTATGATGGAGTTTTATGCTTGCTTTATATTAGTTATAAAAAAGAAAAAATGAGAGGGGGGAGAGACTATGTAAAGTGCAAAGTAAGAATAAACAGGACTTCGCAATGCTAGAAGGAGCAAACCAAGGGAATCTCTCTGCAAAGGGACTGATGGAAAATCCATCTGAAGTGGCAACTGTACAGCCTTTGAAAGTCTCGTTAGGAATATTTGAGAATGCTGCTTGATGCTAAATGACCCATCAGCATCCTCTGCTGACCAAACAAAGGCTCTGGTGTTTTAGAAGTGGACAAGGACATCTAGGTGTGTTAAGGTAGTCTGCAGTTTGAAGCAAAGGGATCCTGTTTTGTCTTGGAATCAATCAAGGTTAAAAGAAGAGAGGATGCTGTAGCAGGCCTGTTTTCTCATGCACTCAGCTTTCAGGATGCATTGTAGTTACCCCCCTAGAAACGAAGGCTGCAAGTGCAGCACCACTATGAAGAAACATCACTTTGTGTTTGAAAAAAATTGTTAAAGCGAGCATCACCTTTGTGCACCTGTAGTCTCCTCCCAAAAACTCACAGTAGACTGCTTGAAAAGTGTGAGCAAATGAGTGACCCCAAGTAGGACTTTAGGGAGGGGAGAATAGTGTCCCTCTGCACACTTCTTCCAAGCATACCTGACAAAAAGATTCTTCTTAACACATGTACATGGAATGATATATTTAAAACACCTTTTATTTTATTTTATTTTTTAAACGAAACCCAAAGGAAACATTCTGTGTGAGTAATTGCAAAAGTAGAGAGCCAAGATGAATCACTGATTATATGCTATGGAGGCAGGACAGCACAGCATTTAATTTTTTTTTTTTTTAAATAATCATCTGGAAATCCACGCTTTAATAAAGAGCACCAGTTTGGTTGGTGGTTGATTCTGGAGGAGAGGACAGATCGTGCATCACTGTTCCCTGCTGGAAGCACTTCTCCAGCTCTGCAAAGCAAAACAGATGGGCCCTGGGAGGGTTGCAAGGGAATGAAGCACTGCACTTTTGAGCACCGGTGGAAGAGATGACTCTTCTGTCACCTGCTGTATAAGAGCCAAAACATCTGTAGAACAAAACAACTGGGGAACTGTGTCTCTCTGGGAAATGCAGTGCGGTGCAGAGTGGTGTAAACCAGTTAGTAAAGGATCTGAGGCAGGCTGGGAGACCTGACTACAGCAGTTAGGGGAAGAAAGGAAGGAAAAGTGGGTAACAGCAGTAACATCGACATAATCTGTCCTGTGAGAGAGCTGCTTCAGTTGTATGAAACGTAAAGAACTCTGGGCAAAAGCAATTGGTTTATCTTGTCGAGATGGTGTTATCAAGTCTGGTGGCTGGAGGACTGGCTAATCTGGTCTCAAGCAAATTGTCTGTTTCATTGAAGTTACTTTTTGTGTGTGTCTGTGTTGCATAAGAGGATTACTGACGCTGCGGGGTCATAGAAACACCATTCTTCTAATCCATCCAAAAAGGAGGAAGAGGAATTGAACTATCTGCAAAAGTTTTTAAATGGGAACAAACAACATTATGTCCTATGAAGGTCACTGTGAAGGCTGATGGGTTTAAGTAGAAACAGATGTCAAAATTAGAATGCTGTAGAACCTCTTTTACCATATCTTAGAATGAAATCAGGGTGGATAATGCTGGAGGTACATTTGCCTGCCCTGTAAGGAGCCTGCCTTATTGCTTGGCTAGATTTCATTGCACAGCAGGTTGGAGAGAGACCTCTTTATCTTACAGGAGACCATCTTCTCCTGGCAGCCAGAAACAGATTTGACACACTCAGACCAAAACCAAACTGAAAAGCCTTACCCAAGTCCAGCCCTCCAAGCAGTCTGGAATTTTAATATCACACAAACAATGATTTAAGCAGGAAGAAAGTAGTGTAGAGAAGGTGATTGTAATTAAGGGGAATTTTCACTGAAAAGGAAGAATCTGGATTGCCCAGGATGAGTCAGTCCAAAAAATATACAAATTCTCCATGTTGTATTGACTTGTTTCAAATAGTCCTTCCAGTGGAAAATTAGCAACATTTCTTTGTGGATTTACTGTCCATCTTTGGGTTAAATGTCTATGTATTTATTTCTTTGTCTTTTCTCCTCTTAGCTACGAGCAAGGAAGATGAAGTGCTGCCTTCTCTCTGTTGCGCTGGCTGTTCTGCTGTTCATCGTTATAATTATCGCAGTCTCAGTCAAGCGCTGATCTGGCTACGCTTTCCACAGGTAAAAGCTTTTAACTAAGTCTTTTATCATACACTGTGAGATGGTTGGGAGATGGTTTAGGAAGCTGATTATGGTAAGAAAAAATTATCTTGGTTTGCAGATTCAGGTCTGGCCTATGAAAATAATTTTCTTTAAAGGGTTTATTTAAAGAGCTCAGAAATAACATCCTTAGTGGATCCTTATGTGTAAGCCAAGATGATATTCAAACAAAAGATCTTATTACCATTACTATTTTCTCTGTTGTTTCTGGTGTGTTGGATTTTATATGGAACTCATAGCAAATCTAATCAATGAATCCTAAATCCATATGAATTAGAGATGCAGAAGCGGTGTTAAAGACCCCAGACTGAAGCAGGGTCAGGGGCAATCCAACAGCCCACAGCACTGGATGTTCCAAAGTGCACCTACCTTCTGAGATGTTCCAGAATCATCCTGGAGACAGGCTGTCTTGAGGAGCAGGAAGATAAACAACTAGAGATTGCAGTATGGACAAAAATTCTGGTCATCTTTGCTCTGGATCCACCTCTAAAAGGAGTAGTGGTCTGTAATAGGGAAACTGGGCTGTAAACTTACCAAAATAGGTGAGACATAAAAGCAACTTCATCCCACTGGTGAAGTTGAAGCTATAGTATGTTTTCTTTGTAAAGAATGTGCTTTAAATGTAAAGCATAAAACACAAATAAGGTTTATATTTTTTCCTTTTTTTTTCCCCCTCATTACATTAAGAGAATGACTCATAAGTTATTTCTGATAATCTCTGTCAGATAGAAAGCATCTCTGGGTGTCTGCTTCTTTAGAAGGTCACCAGGCCATTTTTCAAGGAGGAATTATCAGATTTACAGAATTTCTAGCACCAAAAGGACTCAGGCATTCCAGCTCTGCATGCCTGCTGCCATGGCAGCGGTGCTGACTGGTAAAGCCAGATCCCAAGCACATCAATGGGACTTTTCCTGCAGACAGCAAGTAGGAGCCCTGAGGCAGAAAGCAATGGAGGGTGGGGACAACTGCTGATTTAGAGACCTCTCAAGTCCTACAGATACTTGCATGAAGCATGTGTGATACCACTCCTGTACTTAGTAGGTACCACATTACACTGAGGCTCACTACGACCTTTTACAATAATTTAAGCTGTGATTTCTTAGCCTGAGCTATCCTCTGGAACTACCCTAGAGAAAGCACAACGGATTGATAGATTTTGTTTACTGTTTTGTTTTACAAGCGTTCAGTGTTACTTGACAATGCTATCCTTCCACCTAAGGATGAAGTCATTCAACTGAAACTAGCAGAGGTTGGTTGAAAACAATCAGAGAAAGATGATTCTTCACACAAGATGTACTTATGCTTTGGAACTCCTTCTGGCATGACTTTGTGGATGTGTACAAAAAGGAATTGTACAAATCCATGAAAGAAAAAAAATTGTTGAAGGATGGCAAGTACCAAAGTACCGTTTCACTGGTTTGTGATGAGGATGATTATGAACCATACATTATTGCTAGGATAAATAGTTGTAAATATTTTTCTACACTTAACGTGGTTACCTAAGTGTTCAGCCAGTATTGAAGCGAGGAAGCGAGGACAGTATCAGTGAGGTGGACTGCATATGGATGTTCTTATAGTGCATATATAGATATATATTATATATATAATGCTACATATATTTTTATCCCTCTTTTACATAAGAGACACTGCTTATGGGTGCAGATCATGATATGTCCTGCTGATTTAAATCTAGAGCAACTACAGTAATTTTAGTTGCATTACTCTGATTTTACTCTGCATTAGTCTGGTTTGAAAATGTGATCTATCATGATAATCTATTATATGATAAAATTTCTTTATTTATAGTTAAATCTTCCTATCTACTAGAAATCACAAATCTTATCAACAGTTGACTATATCTAGACACAATTTAATCTAAATCCCTTAAGTGAAGAAAGTCAGAAAACCACAATCTTTTTACAATAAAACTCCATTGGAAAACTGGAATTAATATTCTGTTAAGAGATCTATGTCTTGAGGGAAGTGAACCTGGAGATACTAATGAAAGCCCTAGGGAAAATATAATGCTCTACTTTTCATCATCACTTGTGAAACTAATTACTAAGATTCTAAAACATGAGTTACTCCCCAGCAGTGCAAATGTAGACAAAACCTGCATTGAGTTATCATGGAACACATACACTTTTTGATTGTTATACACTGTTCTGAATCTAAGTTGACCCCAAATGGTGTGCAGCAGATTTCACATTTATATTTGAAGATTTCTGAAGCAGAATGTTTTCAGAATTTCCATGTCCATAGTGAACATTTTTTTTCTATTCTAAATTGCGATGCAAGTAGATTTTAAAATATCAGTGAATTTAAAGTTTCAACTACCTCAACAAACTGTTTCATATAAAGCTGTCTTACATACTTTAGGGAGATAGAGAACAGCTGGGTTTTAATGTATAGCAGCTCTACGTGTCCATTCAGAGAAAAATAAAGCGAAGAAAGCAAGCTAGGAACTAGTTGCAAAGTACTCTGATTGGCAAAGGATACATAACTGAGTAAGATCCCAAGTTCAGTAATGACTGGCCAGAACTTCCATTTAATATATCATCAAAGAGTTTGCTCTGTGCTGGATCAGTAAGGAGCCAAAGGAAGCAACACCAGCCACCCCATTCTATTGGTTTAAGTCCCATTTGCATGATATTCCAGGTAGGCTGCTTTAGCTTTCACAAGTGCAGCCACAATGAGAAATCTGAAGGTCAATATTCAATGAGGTAAAGAAAGGATACCATTAGTATCTATGATCACTAATGATCATTATGTCATTAACATAAAGTCTTCATATTTTTTTTTCCTCCTGTTTCTACTTTTGCAATAATGATACTGAATGAATAGTTCTTCTCAAAAGGACAAAAAAACCACAAACACACCCTGAAAATCAGACATGACTTTGACAGAGAAGCCCATTCCTTCCACAGGAAAGATTGCTTTATGAATCTTGAAAAGTAAAAAGCACTTTTTCCTGTGAGTTTCTCAAGCTGTGGTGGCATCACTGGCTGCTTGCTCGGTGCATGCAGAGAGACCAGCTGTTCAGGAGAGCTCGGAGCCCTGACTTCTGCCTGTCAAGGCCTCCGCTGTAAGTGTCACTGCTCCCCTGGGGCAGTTTTGTTTGGCAGAAAGAGAGAAGAACATTGATGGAAGTCATGGAGAAACTCCTGGGAACTTCTGTGTGTATGTTTGTTTGCTGACACCTTAGGAAAGTAGCCTGGGAACTTTTGGGTCACACAGCTCATATTGTAGCAACACTGCAGCTGTTCTTTTTGCTGTTACAGTACAACATCAGTAACCGTTGAAAAGGACAGTATTGCAGTGGCAGTCTAAGAGAAGTCCCTCCTTTAGCAATATCTTTGTATAGTGTCAAGATTTCCTAGCCTAGATAGACCTTCTGTGTCCTCCTCCTTTTGATTCATTTGGATGAGTGCACAATTACAGAAAGCGACAATCAAGGCAAGTTGGAATCCTAAGCCTTAGCATTCTTTATACGAAAAGAGAGGTGACAAACTTTGAAGTAGATGCTACATGTATTTGAGGGTTGGAAAATAGACTTTTGAACAACTTAATCATCTTGATGTAGCCTAAGAAAGAAAGAATGAAAGATGACTTGACTACTCTGCACCCTTTTCTTGGCAGAAGTCATTGCAGCAGAAGGTGCTGTCCCTCTTTACAAGACACACTTCAGCCAGACAAAGGTTGCTGGACTGAGCACATGGACTTTCTCGTATAGATTCCTTAAACCCTGTGGACTTACTGTTCTTTCCAGCTTTAGAATCTGTCAGTGAATAAAGAGGCGAGAGCCCAGAGGGGTAAAATGGCGTTTCCCTTCTTGGTAGCTGATGCAATGGGTGACAGCGATGCTCAGCTATGCAAGAGTAGAACAACAGGCAAGTGTCTAAGTGGTCATTCAGCAGAATATTCTCCCACCCTTCAGTGACGTGAAGCTCAAAGGCATACTGATCCAGGAAGAAGTTACTTAATCTTTAACAGCCATTGATCCATTCCTTTATTGTTAATGTGACCAGATGCAGTTTCAACCGCTCTAAATTTTTAAAATGGGAAATGTCCTGAGCAAGGAGTTCCACTCTGATTACGATCAACATGTAATCTTTAAAGTACAGCTACAAATCCATCTTGGCCAGCATCTCCAGAGCGGGGCTGTAGTCCATATGAAAAAGCAATAATTAGGCTCCAGGTATCTGTTTCCTGAATGTGCAACTGTCTTGTTTTGAACTTAAATTGAATTAATTATTATAGAAAACTAGAAAATGTTGTTTCAATTTGGATTATTTTTTCCCCTCCTTTGCAATTGGTTTTCCTTGTCTTAATTCATTTACGGGTTTATTATGTGGTTAAATGTTTTCTGTAACCTGACCAACGAGGATGAGATTCAGACAGCTGATTTTACACAGTCCATCTTTAGTGTTTGGTTTTTTCCTTTCTTTCAGACCTCAAGTTTCATGGGGTTTGGTTGGGTTATTTTAGTACCTTATGCACTATAGTGTTGCTGTGTGCTGTACCTCTGGTTCCTTGCAATGCAATAGAAATCATAAAGCCTACACTTGTAGTTCCTGTGTGTGCTTGGAGGAGCAGAGGACTGCTCCTTCATGTGACTTGGCCCAGGGAAGTAAAGATCATCTTCATCTCACAGTTTTAAATCTTGAGGTTTGAAACCAGGACAGCAGCATAGCTTTCTTCAAAATGGGATTTAGCCCCTTCTGATGTCATATCAAATACTGCACCTTTCCCTCATAGCAGCAGACTAGAAGGTTGGGCATAAAGTACCATGTGGAGCCAAAAGAAAGTTCTTCCAAGGAAAGGGACGTCAATAACCCACTAGCAAATGCAACCAGAGCCTGTATCTGTCACAGTCATAAGGGTTGTGGGTGGCAGGGAGAGAAAGATTGACAAGTGGCTTTGTGGTACTTGGCATTTACAGTTCTGTTGTTCCTTCCCAGCCAGAGACAAGTCTGGGCATCCTCTTCTGACACACACAAGAGAAATTCTGACATTTGCCCAGCACATTTCTTGCCTGGCAACGACAGGTTGTAAGAACACAGTAGTTCCTATACAGTGTTGAAAAGAGCAATAATTCAACATAATGTGAACATTGTAAATAAGGGCAAAATACAGAAGGATATTTGATGGTATTGCTTTTGCCTTTAAACTGATACCACAGGGCTGGCTTTACTTAGTGTCTGGTTTTACCACACATCTATATATGGCTTAATAACTCTCTGAGTGGCTCAATTTTCAAGCTTGTATCAGTCTATCAAGCCCTGTAAGGGTCATAATATTTTTGACAGCTGTCATTCAAATTCTAAAATAATTCACCCCTCTGCCCTGGCTGTGGCATTGCTTCCATGTTTGCTCTACAGCACAATCAGGAATCAATAACTCTGCAGTATTCCTGCCCCCCCCACCCCCCATTTCCTATTAGTTTGAAAAGGTTCCTACATTTATAGTCAGGTGTCAATTCTTGTCATTTCAATTTTTGTCTTCTAGTCTATAATTAATTGCTGAGAGCCTGGCATCCTTGCACAATTTTTGCTCTCGTAGGAAGACGGGTACATCCTGTTTCTGCGGTAACTTTTAGGCTTCAAATTTAAATGAGTCAAAAATATTTTTCACTTATTAATATATAATGGATCTGGGTTTAAGATTTGACCCATTCTTAAAAATTAAGCCAACATTAATAGTCTTGAAGAGTTTCCTGATTCCAATGGCATGTCTGCACTTCTCTTCTTCCTGACAGCAAGTTAAAATCTCTTGTACAGATGCGTAGAAGAGAGAAGAGAGAAATGACTACCAGTAGAAAAAAAAATAAAATTAAGAGTCAAGAGTCTGCTTTATGCAAAAAAATCCTTCAAGATAACAGGGCAAGAAAGGCAGAAGATAGATTAATTTCTATGAAGTTCTCTGAGTTTTTAACATTTACATCTATCTTCCAAACCCTCAGATGAATGTTTTGACGGGACATCACATGATCGGGTTACTGTGATTGAATGTATTTCGGTTTGACCTGAATTGTTGTCCATCTGCATGTTCTTTGGTCTTTATAAGCATCACATAATGCCAGGTCATTAATTCTACTGAGAAAGAAAGCTAAGGGAGGGTGCCTTTGCATTTATTTTGCCTTTGCCTCAGCTCGAGTCCACATGTATACAGTTCCTGCAGCTCAATTAACAAGGAGTAACATGAATTCATTGATATGAATCCAAAGTCAGTAGGACTTTTGAGCAGTTAGCAGCTTTCTTTGTCCTGTCTCGGTTTTCTACACTGTTTCTTTGCAATTGGTAGGAAAATGGAGTACTCCCACTGAATGGCTGTGCACAGTGCAGACCCTTCAGATGGATGGCAAGTCTTTGATCTGAGCTTCCCAAAGCAATCTGAAAACATTACTTATTGAAGCTTTGCAATGCCTTTAAACTTTAGCCATAATGACACACCTCTAAGGACCTGACAGCAGAGGCTGATCTCCAGTACCTTCAGTTTGAACTGCTAGAAACAACACAAAAATGGCCCTGTTGATTCAGACCAATGGTCTCTCTGGCTTCATGTACTGTGTCGTTCACAGGTACTTAAGGAAAGACCATGTGAAAATGTAGAGGAATTATAGAGGAATGAAGCTGGGTTAATTAACATTGATAATATACAGCTGTGGGATGGCTTCAGGGGTGGTGGGTTGGCTGATGTGGATAATGTGCAGCTGTGGCTGGTTCCTGCTAAGTAGTTAAATAGCTCTAAGGGGTATGGGTGAGATGGGCAGTATGAAGGAGAGATCTGGAAGGAGGAGAAGAGAGCACCCTGGATGTAGGAGAGACCCTGGGAGAAGAAGGGAGCCTGAATGAGGAGAGGCTGACTGAAGAGCAGTCTGGAGAAGGAGGACTCCAGACATAGTAGAGGCAAGAAGCAGGGTGGACTGGCCTGCAGAGGATGAAGCACCAGTTGTTCCTTTAACTGTCTATAAGTATGGCTTTAGGTGCCTAAAATTTAGGTTCCAATTTGGAAAAGTTTGTCACAAGTATATGTCTAAGGTCTTTGAGTCAGTGGCCAATGTCCTCTTTCCTACGAATAGTCTAGTTTCTTCAGGAACACTGATGTTGGGTGGAGGGAGTAGCTGATTTACAGTACAATTAATGGCTCGGGAGGGTTCTCTGAGGCATAAATCAGTAGCCCCATAAGGGAGGATTAGGCTCTTTGAAAGAATGACACAAAGTTATAAACTGCTCTCATGCCACTCCACCACTGTTAGCTGACATTTTCAGTTGGCAATACTTGATTTATGTCTCATCGAGCCCCCAGAATACAGTGGTATTTCAGTGTCCTGATGGGGACAAGTGCAGAGAAGAGCAGCCTAAGTTAGTTGGTCCATCATTCATCCTGGTGCCCCTTGGCTCTGGGGTGAGTGGACTTACAATGAGGTTGGTTTGTGAAGGTGTGTGGTTCTTTAATAAGGTTAAACCAGCTTATTCTTCTCTGGAAGGCAATTTCTCTTGACCTGGGGTTGATGAGGAAAATGGGTAAGGTTGCCACAAATGAATGTGGAGTTTGGTGTCGGGGGGACCAGGAGGCCCTGAGTAGCCAGTTCTGTGCTGGCATGTATTGATCCAACAAAAGCCACAAACTCTGTGTGTTTCATTACCATTTCAGTCCTAACTGGTTCTGTGATATTTTAAAGCTTTTTCATGTGAAAGAGAAAGTTCAAAAAAGAGGTCTCTGCTGGCAAACAATAAACAGATCTTTACTTTCCCTACTCATATTATTAAAATACTATTATTCTTCTTTGTCTTTTCTCTATAAGTAACTTAGAAATCAAATCTCAACAAAATTGTTATTCTATTGGAACAGAACAGCCACTGATATTATGACAATGTTCTAGCTCCAAAATCAGTAGAAAAGATGGAACCTCTATGTTTTTCCCCTTTCTGTGGATATGTACACAGAAGTATCATATACAAGCTCTGAGAACATCAGATTATATTACAGTTGGGTACTCTACCTATCTGTGTTCTTGAAACGTAAATGTGGAGGAAAAAAAGTCTCCTAAGGCAGGGAGTTTGTATCGGGTCTGGCTGAGATGGATCTGGTTTTCCCTATAGCAGCCTTTGTGCTGTGCTTGTATTGGTACCTAGAAAGATGGTGATAACACACCAGGGGGTTGGCTACGGCTGAGCAGCGCTCACACAGCATCCAGGCTGGCTCTCCAACATTTCCCTCCCCCCATCCCCAAAAGCTAGTAGGCTAGGGGGTTGGCAAGACCTCGGGAGTGGACATAGACAGGACAGCTGACCCAAACTGACCAAAGAGATGTTCTATACCGTGTGATGTCTGCTCAGTATGAAAAACTAAGAGGAAAGGGGGAGAAGCGGGGGCATTCATTATTAAGGTGTTTGTTTTCTGAAGCAACCACTATGTGTACTGATGCCCTACTTCCTAAGGAGTGGCTGGACGACATCTGGTAATGGAAAGTAGAGAATAAATCTTTTGGTTTTCTTTGCTTCTGCATGTGGCCTTCACTTTGGCTTTATTAAACTGCCTTTACCTTGACTCACAAGTTTTTTTTCCCATCTTACTTTCTCCCTGCCCACCCTGTCCTGCTGAGGAGAGGGGTGATAAAGCAGCTGCCCAGCCAAGGTCAATGCACCACAGTGTCTTATGGGTTTTCCTGGGAGTAGGGCAGCACATAGTTCGTCAGTGCCATTCACTAAATGGAAGAATATGGCTCTCATTGGTATACAAGCTGCTTGAAAATGTTAGTTGATTATTATCCTTAGTGGTGGTGTCAAAGCAAAGCAATTTGGGATCAGTGTTCTCTGGAAGAAAACCTAAAAAACAGCACAGGAAGGTTTTTTTGGTAACTGTGTTAAAGAAGAAATGTTTTGTTGATTCAGCTAGAGAAAGTTGTGTCCCAGCAGGTCAGACCCTTAGAAGAACAGTACATCTGTGATTACCTCTTCATGAGGAAAGACGTATTTAGAAGGAACTGTGTTTGGTGTTAGTTGTGCCTCTCAGAGGGTTCACATGCAGTGATGTAGAAGGAAAGATTGTTCTGTCTCTGCAGTGCCAAAACCTCAAATTCTATCTTGGGCAACTGCGGCCTAAACACTTGATGTTCATCAGGTTGGTTAGCATTTTGATGCTGTAAGGAAGTAATTACAAATGATAAAATATTCCCACTGAAGTGCTGTGCTTTACCCCAGCAATCTCCGCTGAAGCCCTAGTTGGAAGACTCTCTCATCCATCATCTACTGTAGCTTGTTACATTCTCCTTTGCAACCAAGTTAATATCTCCAAGCAACTGTAATGATCTGGGAGGTATTCTTTAAACCTGAGAGTGAAATCGGACAAAGAACAGATAGCTTATTCAAGGCTTTTTCTGTGGCTTCCTTCCTAGGCCTTCATTAACATGAAAAAATAAAAAAAATCTGGAAGTCTCACATAACTTCAGACCTGATCTTATAATGTTTGCCATGTCTTTATTAGCTATCCACCTCCTTGAGTAGATCTTAGAAATATCCACATTTTGATAATGTGTAATCTGTTCAATATATAAATAATAAACTCCTTGTTGCCTTTATCTCTCTGGTGTGAGATTCTCAAACCATCTTTAAAAAGAGGATTATAATTCCACAGTACTCCGTCGATTTTCTGAAATATCCCTTGTAGTTTCATTAGGCTTTAATAGGAGTTGGAATCTGTTTTACCACAACGTTTCATTTACGGAATGTTTTTCAGCTCTCAAAATAGGCTTTTTAGATGTATCTGAGAAAGGAGTCCTTTGACTTTAGTAGTCACTAAAGATATAACTGCCTTTATTTCCTAAAAAACTGCGGAAGAGATGGCTTTTTTACTTCTGAGTTTGGTGAGGAAGTTGCTTAAGCTTTGACAGATTATTAGTTCCCCAATTAATAGCCATATTTTAACACTGAAATGGGCTTTTTACATTACAGTGTTGAATGACTTTGCTATACGGTGCGTAAACCATTTCATTTCTCTCACAAGTAGGTCATCAGGAATTACTGAGTTGAGGGCTTGCACAAAGAGACACTGTATTTACAGCTATGCATTTCAAATGAATCTCATCGTTCCAACTCAGAAGGCGGGTAAAGTTTCTTGTCACTGAAACGATGAACAAGACGGAGTGGAGGTAGATCATTGCAATTTTCACATTACTGCGGTTGATTGAATTACCTCTTGTTAGCTGAACTGCCATAGCTGTCCATGTACAGCCTGCTGAGAGTGCAGAGTAAAATGCATTAGTTTTGATGTCATGTCATCAAAACATGCTAAGAATAACATCCCATCCATTGCTGCCTCTCAGCTGACAAGCAGTAACTCATTAAACAGCAGTAATTTGATCTTTTTTGATTGTCTGCCTAGTCTTTAGATAAAAAAAGCCATATCATCTGTGGAATATTTTCAAGGCATCTGCTTTTTCTTCTTAAAGTTTGAGAGTTCTGGAGTGCTTATAGAAGAGCCATACAACAGCAGTATCTGGAGCACCCTCTCCACAGCTTTGAATTGGGGGGATTTTTGAAATGGGGGGGTAGAAGAAAGGCTACCCAATTTTAGGCTCTGATGATGACTGTCCACATTACACATTGATTTTTGATTGTACATCTGCTGACCTAAATGTGAGTGCCTTGCAGAATCACATAATGGTTGAGGTTGTCAGGGACCTCCAGGCTCATCTCACCCAAGCCCCTGATCAAAGCAGAACTCAGGGCTTTGTCTGGTCAGGTCTTGAGCACCTCTGAGGATGGAGTCTCCACAAACTGGCTGACCAACCTATTCCAGTGTTTGACTACCCTCATAGTGAAAAAGAGTTTCTTTCTTATGCAAAAGTAAAATTTCCTCTATTTCAACTCCTGCAAAGATTGTTTTTTGCTGTCTAGTACTATGCCTTGTAAGAGTTTTCTATATGAAGAGGTATTCTTGATTATTTTGAGCAAAATTGTTCATAGTTTTACAACTATCATTTGTATTATGTTTACAACATACAGTGAAGGATTCCTATTAAATGTTCTGTACAAGGGAGATCCCAATGACCAGTATTTATTTACATTTTTTTCCAGAACACAGCATTAAAAAGGCTGTAGAGGAGAAATTTAATGCAAGAGAGAAGCTATAAACCCTGCATTTCAGCTTCTTTGAGCAAATTTGGGTATTTATTGGTTGAGGAAATTTTCTTTTTTGACACTAGGAAGTTCTCTCTTTTTGACACTTCCTTGCTGTGGGGTGACAGACACAAATTTCCTGGAACCTCTTTAATTTCTAGCAACTTCTTCATTATTAAATGATATATTCCAAATAATATCTTGTTAATGACCTGTATATGGTGTATATATGCTCCAAGCTTATTAGTACAGAAATAATTGTAAGTGGCTGCTATAGTTCATTAAGGCTTATTTATTTTATAGTTCATTAAGGCTAATTTTATAAGTATAAAATATCTTTTACTAGCCATTTTTGCCTCTGTTTTTTATGTTTCTCTGCCACCTACTGCTAGCAATAGTTTCTGAATTTCTACTTTGGTCCTAGATAATTTGCAACTCGGTTTACTGTGAACTACTCTAGTGATGGCTTTTAATCAACAGTTTTGCTGGGCGGTAGCAGATGCTAATCTTCAGTCAGGCACATATTCCATTCGTATGCTTTTCATGGGTCAAAAAGGTTCATTAGTATGAACTGTGATCTCTTGATCCAGCACACTGGAAGTTCACCTTGCTTTACGGACAGAAATTTCTCTTAATGTATACATGTGATCAAAAATTTCAGTAACTTTATTCGGTAAGTGCCTTTAAGCCCAAAATATGTTTGATTTACACATAAAAATTTGTACCATGGGAGTAAAAAGGAATGTAGGTAGTTTTATTTTTGGTTGGGGGGGGTATTTTATTTTTATTTATAGTGTAATAGTATTAGTAAATGTCTTTTAAATAGTTTCTAGAACTGTTAATGTATAGTCTATTGTTTAATACAATCAAAGCATACCACAGTAATTTAGCATATGATTAAACTCACCAGTCTGGAGAGTCAATTTTCCAGGCTGGATTTGAGCTATATATTCTTTCCTTGCTGTTTGTAACAAGCTGTTTTAATACAGAGTTTTCCCCTGCCCTTTGCTCGGTGTCTCACTGAGCCAGGGGTACCTGGCTTTTCCATGGCAGATATGGGCTTGACAGGTACTGCGTTGCCACAGATAGATTTTTCATGACTCAAGTTTTCCAACAGATCAGGAGGGAATATTCTCCATCTGTAATGCTTCTTGATTTCAATGCAAAGAGAAACTAAAAAGCAACTTTACCTTAAATGTGATCAGATTATCTCAGAGACTGATGCACACAACTTGGTGAAGGGAACACCCACATCAGCTCAGACGTGGGGGAGAGGACGGAATCTATTTCTTATGCCTTTTCTACTTTCAATGAATATTTAAGTATATATTGATGAAAAGACCAGAATTGGAGCATACTGCCTCTCATTCCTATGTCTTTGCTATCAAGTGATGGAACTGTGCCTGTTTTATGTCTGTCTGAGCAGTCATTACACATTTAGAACAGCGAAGCAAGTACAAACCAGATTAAATCCTTCTGCATGTCTTATGCCCTCCTGATTTATGGTAGAAAACCATGGTTCAGATCCTTATTCTGGGTTTAGGGAAAGATCTGGGCTTGACTTCCCATCTAACCATTTAAGACTAAACAGAAGGAATACTTTTAAGGACTACTGAACAGTTTTACTCCCTTATTATGGGACTAGAGGAACCAATGTAACAGGAATACTCAAAGGCACAGCCATTTCTGTCACTCATTTGCACAGGAATACAGCAAAATTTGAGTCTCATTCAACTGTTGAAAAGTGTAGGCAAGGAAAGGTAGTCATCTTAGGACACTTTTTTTTTCTAAATTTATGGAGTTTTATAATCTGCTGGCATCTTTGGCTTTACATGCTGTGTTAAGAGGTACTTTCAATACAATCTTCCGTTGTAATAATTCCATCTTGCTAAAGTCAAACATTCATCCTTTGCTAAAGCTTACATAGACACGTATGTGCACACACATGCCCCCAAAACCTGGGGTGCATAGCCACAGAAAAAGAACCCCAGAACTTGGGTGGGTGGAACAAGCTCACAAGAGTGACTCCAGTCAGGGATAATAAAAAAAAAAGGTAGTGATTGTTTTGGTTCTGAAGAGGAATATGTACTGTCTGGCCACTCAGTCTAAGTGGAGCTTGCACACCCACTGCACAGGGAGACAGCCGCGCTGATACCTGAAATGGAGCTGAATTTTCAGTCACAAACTGTCGTGGTTTAACCCCAGCTGGCAACTAAACCCCACACAGCCACTTGCTCACTTCTCCCTCGCGGTACCGGAGAGAAAATAGGAAGTGTAAAAGCGAGAAAACTTGTGGGTTGAGATAAAGACAGTTTTAATAGGTAAAGCAAAGGATGTGCACACGAGCAAAGCAACACAAGGGATTCATTCACCACCTCCCATGGGCAGGCAGGTGCTCAGCCATCCCCAGGGGAGCAGGGCTCCATCACATATCACAGTGATTTGGGAAGAAAAACACCATCACTCTGAGCGTCCCCCCATTCCTTCTTCTTCCCCCAGCTTCATATGCTGAGCATGCATGTTATATGGCCTGGAATATCCCTGGGGTCAGCTGTGCTGGCTGTGTCCCCTCCCAACTTCTTGTGCCCCCCCAGCCTCCTTGCTGTCAGGGCAGGGTGAGAGGTAGAAAAGCCCTTGGCTCTGTGTGAGCACTGCTCTGCAATAGCTAAAACACCCCTGTGTTATCAACATTTGTTTTCTGCACAAAATCAAAACGTAGCACCATACTAGCTACTACGAAGAAACTCTACCCCAGCCAAAACCAGGACACAAGTGGAAGTGCCATTTTGGTTTAGCAAAAGGAATTATGTGAAACATGATCTGGTTGTAGAGTTCCATTGAAATGTCACTGTGGGTGTTTGCTGTGTCTGTGCATGAGCTGGACTGTTAAGGATTGTACATGCCAAGTGCGATTCTTCTGCAGAAAACACACTGCTTCCAGGCTCCAGAGTTTCATACTGAAGAAGAGTTTGGAAACATTTCAGCTGATCTTAGCCAAAGAGGAAGGTAAAAGGACTTGCAGGCTGGTGCTGCACCTAAAATGACATTAACTCATCTAGCAGCCCTGATACACATCTTTTCCTTGCAGCAGAGATCCAGAGTATGTGGATCTGTTGTTTCAGCGGGAACTAACCAATTTATTTTTTTTTCCCCTATAAGCAGCATAATGTTTTAGTATGGTCAAAAAACACACCATGCACACCAGACAGCTTGAAGGCAGTAGCCGGTATTGCCTTCCCAGGTGTTTCTGGGACTTGGACTGGGCTGGTGGTTCATCACAGGGCTGACAATTTTGTTTTCTTCCTCCCAGAGCTTAAAATTAAGATGATGCAAAGCCCACGTGCTAGCAGAGTTCTGTATGAGAATTGTTTATGTGTCATGTGTATCTCCAGATCTCTGGTTGCATTCTCTTTTTCTTGCATCTTGCCTCTGTTTAGCCAGAAATTTATTTGTCCTTGCTATCCACAAAGGAGCAGTTGTGGGAAGGAAGATGTAAAGATGTTGAAGCCAGCAACAGCCATGGCTAGTGGGGAAAGGAAAGGTGGAACTGACCAATTAATTGACATACCTTCCCTTGCTTTGGTTCCTGCAGCTTCTTTGCCTGTCCATCCATCCAACCCTAGGATACTCAGTCTTTTCCAGAATCCCTGACACCTCCTGAGTTTCTGGGCAACTGAATTTGCCACTTTGTTTTCTGTCAATAACCATCCTGACTGTCTTAGGGAAAATAGGAAAGTACCTGTCGTACTCTGCAGTAGGTAAGAAACATTTGCATAGCCAAATGAGCTCATACAACCTGCCTGAAGTAGTTGAGAAACTGCTCCAATCTGAGTAGCCACAGGGGAATCCCTGTATTAATGTAGGGTGTTTTATTTGCTTAGATGGGATAATAAGTAAATGTTAACTTCTTGTAAGTTCAGGTAAGTTTAATTTACCTGCTGAGTTTCAGCAGTCCACATGGCTGAACTTGTTTTCAGTGTTTCCTTGCTGTTGAGTTATTCAATTGGATTAAGTGGCTCAGACCTTTACAGTAATTCATGCTGATTCAGTGGACAGTCTGGCTCTGATCTGAGGTGCATCAGGCATCCAAGGAAAAGACTAGTGATAGCCTTTCCAAAAGAACAAAGAAACATGCTTTCTCATGGTTTCTCACTGCAAAGACTTTGAGCATTGAGCCCAGATTTTGTGGGCAGTTACTACAGAACAAGGCAAAGTAGGATGTTACCTCATTTCAGCAATTCTGAAAACTAAGCATTTATGGCAAAAAGGTGATGGTGATCCTCTCTCATCAGTGGTGAAACTTAACCACAGGCACAAGTTAACTCACGCCTTTCTGTCTTTAAGACTCGCGTTAATGTTGGACAACTTGCATGCTTGAGATGTTTCTCTCCTGATAGAGGGTTGATAGCTGAGATGAGCGTGGGAAATACTGGCTTTAACATCCATGGTGAGAGTTTTTATGTGTGTTGGGCAGTACGTACAGAAATGGGTGTAATGGCCCACCCATATTCACAGACAGGGGAAAAAAACCCCAAAACAAACATTTAGGGATGGAAGAGCTCAAGGAGAGCCTTAAGCACATGCTTAATGATGAGCAGGTGTAACCTTCCTGTCTTGTAGGAGCTCATAAAGCTGCTTGTTGATGCCAAAATGGCACAGAGTAGCTGCTCAGAGGCAAATTTTGTCTTTAAGCAGCAAAGGTATTTATTTCGTGCAACGGTGGGGAGCTAGCCGATTCACACCGGACAAACTAGCTCCGAAGTTTTCAGTGAAAAGTTAGGTATTTTATACAGTTTTCATGAGAGGTTACACAACACCTTCACATACATACTCATTTCATTTTGACACCTAATCATTCCATTCACAATAGGTGGGATCTAGGTGGAGTAGACCTTTCAATTTTCTTTGTTCAATGATTTCCTGACTTGATGGTCTCCTTATCTCCTTCAGGTGCCCACCTTATCTTTTCTAATTATTCAGAGTACATTCCTTTCTCAACACAAGACCTTGTTCTGTTTCATCATGAGCTTTAGGTGCATGTTTCACTGCAGGGATTTCAGTGAATCAGATACACAGTGAGTCCATGAGTGAACTGGGAATAAAACTCATGTTCTTGCCCTTATATTTGCATTTCCCAGTAGAAACATACTTCCTTTTTGTCAGGCTATCCTTTTCATGAGAGTTCTTCCTCCCCCCAGCCTATTGAAAGTACTTCACAGTGAACCTCTACCCCCCACCAAAAAAAAAACAAACAAACCCAAACCCAAAACCAAAAAAAAAAAAACCCCAAACCAAACCAAAACAAAAACCCCAAAAACAAAACAGCCAAAGTATCAGGTTTGATGCTGCAACTCAGATAACTAAACCCCATGCTGAAATGTGTTGGAAAAGTTTAGGCTTGCCAGAAATATTTTGTCAGCCTGTGTCTGGCTTTCCAGTGAAAGGCAAGGTTTTGCTCTCTGTCAGATTTTATATTTTTTTAAATCTCCTTTTGATGAGCTTCCTATTGGGTTTTTAGCTACTTATAGAGGAAAGTTATTTTTTTTTAATTGCAGTTTCCAACAAAAATACCCCATCACTTCAGAGATCTTCTTGCTTTCATTTTTTCCTGCCATTGCTTTTACTCTTGACGTTCAGCCTACTCAACAAGTCCTGATATGCCACTGTAAAATCTTTATCCTGTCAAAGCCCTGCTGTGAGCATTGCCCAGTGCTCCCAGAATTTTCATTTAGCATCCTTTCATACCACTGTATTGGTGAGGTTTTTCTTATCACTGAGTAGCCCTCCAGCTTTATATGAAAGGGCACAAAGTTAATGAAAACAGCATTAAACTCTATTAGCATTTAGTGAGATTACTGAGCCTGTTTCTGCACTTAATATTAGTTTCAGCAATTTTTTTTTTTTTTTTGACTCACAGTACGCAGAACCTGAGACAGCAGAAACAGTCCTATCTTTGAGCCCATTTTCAGGTGAGAATGTTATTTCAGAAGGAATAGAAGGCTTACATTGTGAAGCAGATTGTTTGAGAGTTTAAGGACTTGTTTTATGTGGGTTTTTTTTCTTTTGAAGGAAGAGCCACTCATTGGAGTTTATGTTTCTTTCTGTACATTCTGACTTGAATTCCTGGAGAAATTAATCCCAGAGGGACAAAGATCTCCTGGAAGTGTCACATTATACCCTACTTCTTTTGGAATGTTAATGATTCCTTCAGACACAAACTTTGTTTGCAGTTGCTTTTCTTGGGGGGAAGAGATGAAAACACAGTGTGACAGTGATACAAAAATGAAAATTGCCTACCATGCAAGCGAAAGTGATACTAATGCATGCTTGAATCCAAGTACTCATGTGCTTTCCATCCACAGCCCTGGTTCTAGCTCAGGCAAGACCTTCAGGTGCCTCACATGTGTTGCTTAGTTTAAAAGTGCCAAGAGATTTTCTGTAGCCTCAAGGCTAAGTTACAAGTCCGTGTTGGTTAAGCATACCTTACAATCCTGTAGTGCTGAATAGCATCTCATATTACTTGACTCTGGGTCTTGTGTGGTTCTGTTGTGGTCCTAAGACATTACTTTATTTTTTTTTTGCTGTTTTTTTGTTTGGGTTTTTTTTTGGGGGGGGGGGGGGAGTTGGGGTTTTGTCTCTGGAAGTACCCGCACTATCACACTCTGCTAAGGAAGACTGAAGCTCAAGCTGAGATGTGTCACAGAACTTGATACAAAAGATGTAGAGGTTTTTTAGCTTCAGTCACTAAGCCTTTTGAATAGCTGTGGTAGGCTCTGCCCAAACCTCCTGTGTTCGAGTCATCCACAGGGAGACAGCAAGTAGATACGGACTTGTGGTAAGGTTTTTCAAAGGCACACTGGTGGTGGCCAGTAAAGGGATGGGATAGGACAGGACAGGGACACGGACATTTCAGTTCAAAGGGACCTACAATGAACATCTAGTCCAACTGCCTGACCAGTTCAGGGCTGACCAGAAGTTAAAGTGTGTTACTAAGGGCACTGTCCAAATGCCTCTTAAACGCTGACAGGCTTGGGGCATTGACCACCTCTCTAGGAAGCCTGTTGGGTGGAAGGAAAGTGGTGGGTTCTGTCTGAGAATGTCAGTCTTATCCCAGGGAAACCTTCAGGTAACACAGATTTGACATATCTGACTGCTGTGGTATTACAGAGGACGGCCAGCATTGCTGGCTATTTTCAGTGTGAGACACAGGCACTGACAAAAGTGAGAATACTCCTCGAAGAATGGCCCCAGCTGAGTACTTCAATCTTTCTCTTTCTAGAGAAGGAAAAACCCAAGAAACCATTAAGCTGTTATGTTCCAGAATGACAAAACCTATTTTTATTCTCAGACTTTGTACTGAAGGACTGATTTGATGGCTAATAAGGAAATGGATGGAGAAGTGACTATGCTAGCTTAGTTCTTGATTTTGACATCTCTGCTACGGGAAAACCTTCAGTCCATTTTTGTGTTTTTTCCCCTTCCCCAGGTTTGGACAATGGCATTTGGATTAATTGTCTGTTTCATTTGTATGTTATTTGGGTCAATTCTTCTGCTAAAAATGGGTGGAAGCCTTTTCTAACCCAAAGGTGTGTTTTTAGGGCAAATTCACTATAGTGCTTCCACACCTGCAGATACTATTGTAACATTAAGAGAGGTCATATCAGGGCTTTGGCTGATGAAAGGACCTTAGGAGAAGAACTGAACAGAATAATCTTCTGTCATGTGTTTAATCAGCCCATAAAAAATGGTAGTTACTTAAAACGTCCACAGGCATCAAAGCGTAACGGAAGCCTTAGACAAAGGAAAATAATTGAAAATACTATGGACACAATAACAAATACATTATCAGGTTTTACAAAGGCTTAGACCAAGGGCTTGATGCTTGACAGTCGAATTGCATGTAGCCAAGTGTAAAAAAAAAAAAAATTTAAATTAAAATGGATTTATAAAAGGATATTATGGAGGGTGGTATTAAGTGAACCCAGCTTGTCAGTTCTGGAGCTCAAGATGAACCCAGGTACTGTTCTCATTAGAATGAACAGACGCTGAAGCATTTAATGATAAACGCAAATGTTATATGCCTCACATACCTTTCATAATGGACTGTAAAACAGTATGCTGAACTGAAGATGTTATAATACAGATGCTAATAAAAGCCCTGCATGCCTTTCATCCAGCAGGTCTTAACTTACCACTCCAAGCACCCCTCTGAGGTGCAGAGCTATCAATACACCTGTTTTAAAGGCAGCAAAACTGAGATATAAAGAGGTTAAGTAACTTACTGGAAGCTATTAGAGGAGCACAATTGTGTCAGTTGCTCCCAAGCTCTCACCTTTCAAGCTCAAAGAGATTTTATTTGCACCTCACTCTCTTCAAAATGTGTGTTTAGATAAATGAAGCAAAAATATCTGTGGCATATATCTGATGATTTCAGTAGAAGTGCTTTGGGGATTAATTTGATCTGCTAATTTCTTGGTAGATACCAGGATCTCAGCTTTGTGTGTTTAAAGCACACTGATCCCGTCTATTGGAGCTGCCATGTAATTGACTGCATTGAGTTACAGTAGATCATCAGTCTTCTGTTGATAATTTCTTTTGGTTTTAGTATTGCTCCATTATTTTCCACTCTATTACATTTTCCACTGTCTAAGGAATTTCAGGTGAAAATTTATCCCCCAACCGATGACCTCTGCTAATAATTTCACTGTGGTATCTGGGTCAAATATTGATTGTGACTATCCCCTGAGTGAGGAAGGTGCTGATGTTTAACATCAACAGATTTTCTTTCTTATACCTCATTTCATCCAAAAAATCCCTGTGTGAGCCATCTGTAAGATTCCCAAAGAAGCAGCACGCTGAAGTCAAATGAAGAAAGACAGATTCATCTTCTTTATCTCATCTATCTAAAAGTTAGATTTTTCAGTCGAAGTGAGCTTTCTGAACTCCCCTCTAGGCAGTCAAAAGTTGTAGGTATCACCAGAGACTGAAGAGTCCTGCCTGTCTTTTAATATTGTGTTAGACTGGGTAGCTGTTCTTCAGAAAATAGGGAAGGGGAGGGGAGGAACCCATCCAGTCCACTACCCTGATTTTTGATGGGAGCTGTTTAGGGATGTTGAAGAAAACTGATGAGAAAAAGGCACATGAAGCATTTAGAGAAGCAAATTAGAGCATTACAAAGTCTAAAAAAAGATCCACCTGGGACACATTGCTTCACCCTGCTTTTTGTGTTTACTGCCACTAACTGACCTAACTAGACAGTGAGGATGTAGGTGTAGTGCATAAAGCCATCATAGCTCCTCCCAGAGTTTTGGGAAGTGCCCACTGATAAAACTGAGGACAAAAGAGAGCAGGAAAAACTGGTCATGGGTGTAGGCTGGAGAATGGATAGATAGTGAATAACAAAAAGAACTACCTAGTTCATTGATATTTGCAAACTATTGGTCATTTTCCTCAGCCTTAGTGTTAGAGTCAGGATAGCAGGTAAGCAAAAATTAATTATTATTTTGAAATAGCCCTTAAATACCTGTAACATGCCAGTGCGAAATTCAGATTTGTGGTTTGCTTTGTTCCAACTGTTCAAGTGCTTTGCGTTCATTTATTTTTGGCTTTGCTAAAACACCAGAGAGTAGGAACAATAATGTAGTATCTACTAAACTGGTTTCAAGATATCTTAACTAAATGCTTAGCTATTTTACAGAATCCAGCTCCATATTCAAGGAGCCAGTACTTGAAACTAAGACTGCTACCTTTTTCATTGTAATGTGTTTCTGCTCAATATAATGAACAGGAGTCCAGCCTCACAAGAAGCAAATGGCATTTCTACAGAAAAGTGTTTTTATTTACTCTGTTATATTAGAAAAATAAAAATAAGGCAAATATTAGAATAAGATGTCTAAAAATAAATTCTTAAGTATTTATCAGATCTCTCTATCATCTAAACTTCAAAATAATTCTGATATTCATGTGAGATACTAGTTATGCTATTTATTTCATGCCTTGCATGATTCCAGAAATAGCTTTCTATTTTCCTTTCTAAATGATACTGGAATCTACAGAGGAAGAAACAATCTCAGTTCTGTCCTTTTTTTCCAATAATAATAATAATAATAATAATAATCAGCAGGAGTAGCATTCTGTCTACCTCTGCAGCATAATTTATCATCTGAAGATCTCCAGATGCTTTTGAAAGTATGTGATATTAACTGTGCTATAGTGACTGAAGAAACGGCAGCACATAGTTAAGTGATTTTCCCAGTATCACAGTGAAACACCACTCCGATGCTAAGCACAGGACCACATTCCTCTTGTTTTATTCCCCGGTGCTTAGCTCTTCCGTAACCTCTCCACCGTTTCCATCCTGTGTTAGTTGAATTTCCTGCACCCAGTAGCACTTGGTTAGATGTGATTTAATGATGAATCCATCTTTTATTTTTTACCGTGATGACAGGAGATAAACTTTTCTCTTTCAAATTGAACATAGTTTTAGGGTGCAGTTTGGCCACTGAAGGGAGGAGTTGCCTGAGACTCAGAGATGAGATTCAACTGGGCAAGAAGTCTTTTTTGATTTCTGATGGGGTGCCTGTGCTGTGCTCATCACTGCAGTTTCTCTGCATAGGCAGTGTCATAGGAGCATTGTTTGCTGGAAGGCCAGTATTTAAGGGGCTGTAAATGATATATGGCAAGGAGTCCTGTCTCCTGTAGGTCATCAAAATGCTTACAATGATAAGGCCATTACTAATGAAGGATAGATGCCGCAGTGAATGTGCCACTCCTCTGTTTTTCCATTTCTCTCACATCACTGTAGGGCCTGAGCACAGAGGAGGTGCCGCTGACTTACTCCTGATGAGCATCCTAACCTGCTGCACACTGAGCATTGAAACTTTAAAGGAAAGAAATCAAATCAAACCAAACCAAAAATCCCCAGCACTTCAGTTTTAAAGGGATATTGTGAACTTGTTCACTCTGTATCTTGTTCATTGAGATAGCCCAATTTTCATAATATAAGCCTATACAGTGCATTTCTAAGAAAGCCTGAAGACCTCACATGGAAGTCCAGCTACCCAATTTGGCAGCTTTCAAGTGTCATAAGATTAAGTTCTTAGCTCCACCTTCCCTAGAGTAGCTTGTTCTTTAACTGATGGACCTCTTTAATCGTTGTGGTTGCACAAAGCCTCTGCAGGAAGAAACTGTGCGTTAATATCACTGAAAAACAGGCCTGAAGAATTAGCTGTAGCACCAATGCAAAGGGTTTTTTTAAAATTCTAATTCTTAGTGGCCAGCCTTACAAATCCCTGATTATTCATTCATGGAAGTGTCACATTTAAAATGCAAATTCCTTCCCACCTCCTCCCCATTTCAATGTGTTTCCTTTGAAGTATCCTTGGAGCTCTTGAGGGGCCATCCACACTGGGTTCACTGTGATCAGCCAGCTTGCAAAAGAGTGCCCTGCACCAGCTCAGGTGAATTCAGCTGAGTCCTGCTTAGCAGGCTTGGCTTGCAAAAGGCATTTGGACTTCATGGTAGAGGAAGGAAAATGTAAAATAAAGGATAGCAGGTGTACTACACTCAATGCAAACATACATATTTCTTTGTGTAGCTTTAGTACTACTATTAGGACTGATACTTTACTAAGCCAGGGTTGCCCCTCCTGAGGCACATCACAGACCCATTTCTGCCACCAGTGGTATCTGTCATGTGGCACTGAACTCAATAATATCACTAGATCTCTGTTTTGCCTTTCACATATGCTCCTGCTTTTGTCTCCTAGATAGGGAAGAGCAAATCTCTCTTATGGCATCCATTCTAGGAGTGCCAAGGCTCTACCGGCTCTATATCCACATAGGGAATGGTCCACTGTCCGTGACCCCTGCTACCATCCAGCCATGGTTATGTGTTCCAGGCAGTACTAGCTGGCCCAAGCCAAACTTGTGCTAGGAAATGAGAAAGCCTACTGTGTTCCACTGTAGTAGCTGCAGTCCCAGCAGCTCAGGGAACTTCAGGTAGACTCCAGCTTAGTGAATGCATTGTCCATGATCTGAACTTCTAGGAGCAACATAAATACTGATAATAATGACCATAATAGCATGGTAAATCATATTATCAGTAATGACTAGATAGTTTAATAATCTTCATCAAATGACTAAGTACCTTACCCAGCAGCTAGACTTGTTGTCTCCTCTGTGCTAATGCAGCCAGTACTTAAAATAGGGAGCAATATAATTTTGAGTATAGACTGCATTACTTGAGTAAAAAACACATTTTTTTCAGTTTTATGTGGTTTGTGGGGAGAGTTCATGCACACTAATAACCCCTGAAATTTGTGTCCACAAATTGATAATTTAAAATTCATCAAAGCTTATGTAACATTAATGAGGTCCCTGTAAGAATTATCTCAAGTAGAATTTCATTTCCCACTATGAGTGCAAGAAGATACAATATTTTTAGTCAAATGCATTTTCATAAACTGGTAAATCAAAACTGTACATACGCTGCTGGAGATTCACAAGTCATGAATACGTGTTGATTTTATGGGTTGGTAACGATTCATGTCCATAAACCAACCATCCTGTTGACTGTCACACAATTTAAGACCCATCAAATGCTTTCCACACAACTTGACTTCCTCACATGGTTGTACAATTTGGCTGTCTTACTGCCCTTTCCAATCTGGAACTCAAGTTTTGCATCTTTCCTACTTTTTAACCAAGATCTGGATGCCCTTAAGGGAAATGTTGGCCTTTTCAGGAAAACACAGTCCTTCTACTTATGAAGTTAAAAAGCTATCTGGAAAGTAGCTTGGCAGAAAAGGGCATGGGGGCCCTGGTGGAAATGAAGTTAAATATAAGCCAGCAACAGGACTTGCTGCAAGGGTGGTGAGTGATACCCTGGGCTGCATTAGACAAAGCATTGCCAGCAATGATCTTTCCCCTCTACTCAGTGCTGTTAAGGTCACAGCTGGGTACTGTTTCCAGTTTTGGATTCCTCAGTACAAGACAGACATGGACATAACTGGGAAGAGTCCAGCAAAGGGCCACAAAGATAAAGGTCTGAGGCATCTCTCCGATTAGGAAAGACTGAGAGAGCTGGGACAGTTTGGCCTGGAAAAGATAAGGCTGAAGGGGGTATCTTATTAATGTCTATAAATACCTGAAGGGAGGGTGCAAAGAAGATAGACCCAGAACTTTTCAGTGATGCCCAGTGACAGGACCAGAGGCAAAGAGCACAAACTGAAACACAAGACGCTCCCTCTGAACATCAGGAAACACTTTTTTACTGTGAGGGTGACAGAGCACTGGCACAGGCTTCCCAAGGAGGTGGTGGAGTCTCCATCCTTGGAGACACTCAAAAGCCATCTGGACGTGCTCCTGGGTGGCCAGCTGCAGGTGGCCTTGATTGAGCAGGGGGGCTAGAACAGATGACCTCTTAGAATCATAGAATGATTTGGGTTGGAAGGGGCTTCTAAAGGTCATCTAGTCCAACCTCTCTGCCATGGGCAGGGACATCCTACACTAGATCAGGTTGCTCAAAACTCTGTCCAACCTGACCTTCAGAGGTCCCTTTCAACCTCAACCATTCCATGATTTGTGTTTCCAAATGCTAATAGTTAGAAAGAGAAAAATGGACACATGGTTGCCTAGAAGAGCCAAACATCCTCAAACATCAGTGTGATCAACTTTGCAGCTTCTCAAAAATTTCATTAGCAAGTGGGTAGTGAGTGACATGAACTTCCTTCAACAAATTCCCTTAGCTGTGTTTGGCTTTTGTGCTTTGTATTTGGCTCCATGGGTATCTGGGATACCTACTGCTGCTTTTAAATGTGATTGGTGATTTTATTAAATGGATTTGGGAGTTAATTGTGTTGGGATGGTTCTGCCTGCCAACAGGAAACTAGAACAGCATTTTCAATGCCCTTCAGCCCACATAATCTAAATAAATTCATGAATGCACAAAAATTATTGTACCACCTTCCTCTTGCCCAGCAACACGTGTTGGCTCAAAGAGCTCAGATTTGCTGTAATCGCCTTTTCCTCTCCAGTAACTCCTTAGAAGTCAGCCGTCTTCTTCAGATAATGCTACAGCTTCCACCAATTCTAATTACCTCAGGTTTTGTTTCTTTTTATGAACTTTTGGATTTGGGATATTTTGTGTAGCTTGAAAGTGTAATCAGTAATATGGGAGTGAGGGAGTCACACCAGCACAAGTATTGGGGGGATACGCTCCTCAGTTATATATCTCTATTATATATCTCTTGAAGTCAGGAATGCTTTTAAATTCAGTCATTAATTTTTAGTACTCCAAGGAATGAATCTCTTAAACAGGGTTATCAAAGAAATAGGAATTTAGGGGTCGAAAAGAAAACTCTAAAGGGATAAAATTGTGGTTTGGTAAGGGATGAGGACAGAGTCTTTTATGCATTTCCAAAATGCCCCTTTATTTATTTAATTTTTTTACTAAGAAGATGTGATAGCTATGTAAACTTAAATACCTTTATAATCCTACTATATACTGTGGTGTTCTTCTTAAACATGTGTTTCCATATATTTGCACTGTACTAGATGTTCCATTGCTTACAAGCTATCTTTACACAACCCTGTTTTGAAAAGGCGTTAGAGATGAAAAAAGAACATCTGTTCCGTTACACTCTAAAATATAAGGTTGTTTCAACTGTTTATTTAGTCCAGCTTTATAAGAAAAAAGCAAGAGGGTTGCACTGTTTCTGTTAAGAGAGAATTCCTTGGTCCTACATGGCAAAGTATTTGGCATTTGTACACATACATTATCTGATCTTTATTTCCTTGCCATTCTGTCAGAGCAGTCAGCACTGGACTGCCTTCTCCTGTGGAAGAAGCTATGGAATTTAGTCTTGGAACGTTAAAAATCAGTTACATTTGCACCAGGATTTTTATTTTTATTCTTTATGTTTGGCCAGGAAAACTCAGTAGTACTGTTTTATGAAAAGCTTCATAAATATCTCTAGTGTTATTGTGAAAAATGACAGCAGTTTCTGGCTTGCTTCAGATTTAGTGAGATCTTACTGCTATTTCTTGAAATGTAAGAGAGTGGATTTGCACTTTGTTAGTATCTTCCCTCTTACTTTTTGGATCTCAGGCAACCATTTGTTTGCATGGTGGTCATCTGCATACTCTAAAATAGTTGCAACTATGCAACATATACATTCGATAGTGCCTTTTATCTCCTGCCTTTAAAAGATACCTATCAATCACTCCCTCTTTACGTGAAGTCAGAGGATACTACTGGAACAGGTGCACAATATAGTTTTACTCTCTCTCGATCCCACCTTACTATTTAAGTATTAAAGCGTATTATTTAGAATAAAGAAAATAGAAACTATTCCTCTTAATTAAAACTTCAAAAGAACATCAAGGTTAATGATCATTTAGCATTTTTACTTGCTATTCCTACTCACAAGAGCAGTTGCTTCTTAAGTGCTACGTGTATAACATTACATTGCAGTGAAATCTAAAGGTAGCAAATCTCCATTGCAAAGAGAAAGGAAGATCACTCCTACAAAATGAACTGAAATTTCTGCATGTCAGTTGAAAGTTTTGTTATTTCATACAGACCAGATCATGCCTGGTGTATGACAACCCACCTATTCTTTCTGAATCACCTATCATTACTAACAGTACATCCTGTCATAGGTACTCAGATAAAATATATAGCACATTATATAGGAGGTAATGTAGGATCCATCTTACTTTCTTTATAGCGATACTTAAAAGAAATGAAGCTTATTTTTGCCAGTAAAATGCAAAGACACTCAGAGAAATGATACCACTCCTTCTTCCATTATCCGGTGACTCAACTGATCAGAGAGTAGCTGTGAGGCACTGATGTGGTGTGTTCATGAGGGGTTTATCCACTAATCCATTTCCAGTTGAGATACACAAACAATAATGACATTGCACGGGTGATGACAGGATTTCCCTCTGGAATATAGGCATGTACTTATGGTTCAAAAAATAAGCTCGAGCTGGGAAGGTGGAGCAGAAGCAGAAACAGATTACTAGGAGTGTTAAGATAGCAGAGATCTTGTCTTATAAGAGGAGACTAATGAGGTTCTTTTACCATTACCTGGAGCTCTACAGGAACCCGAGTTAGCTCAGCTTGACCATGAGGGCACTTGGTCTGACTTGGAGATAATGTAGGTTGCTATTACAATGGTTTTCCCAAATGACTGAGTCCTCTCTTTCAGCACTTCCATGTTCCTGTGTGCAAAGAAATGTGGCAAAACCCACAAGGCGCCTGTGGTGTTTCATTTTGCAGAGGGGAGTCTGAGATTGGATCCAACTACTCACTATAAATCTATCAAAAAGATGGATTCCTTTCCAAGGGAGGTTCCAGCTGATAAAGATTTGCAGATTCAGTTCCTGCAAGTGTGAATGAATTAATGCATTAGCCCACATGCAAGTTGTTCTTTGTATATAATTTCTCTCCCTTTCATGTGCCTGTTACAGACCCTTGGACAGTCCGTGAATTGGGTTGTGTGTTCGAACACTCTGCAGCTCTTTGTTTTTTTGGTTTTTTCCCTGGCTTTTCAGTCCTGTTTCAAAAAAGATGAATTGCACTAGCAAAGGGTTAAAACACCTTGTAGTGGACAGTGAGACACACACAGATTGCAAAGGATTAAATATCTAAATGTTAAAGGGAGAGAAAGGAAAAGTCTGCCTTGTAATCTTGACTAAGCATCCCATCATTCCTCGATGTTAATGCTGGTGAAACAGATTAGAAAATCTGCTATTGAGCTAAGTGGAGACTGCAGCAGGGAGATAAGTGAACCAGAATATCTGTTCAGGGCTCATTTGTTCAACTTCACTCACTCAGAACCTTCCTGATGGAGACACATAGGTCTGAATACAAAATTCAGCGCTTGTTCAGCTCTGCCATTACTTTCCAAACCATCTTCATGAGTGAAGATCTACTCACTGTCATGTAGAAGGCTTCAGAGGATGATTTCTTAGGTTCAGGCATGCAGCTGGGTTTAGACTGTGGAGTTACTCCATGCTGCCTCAGGTTAGAACTTATATTTTTGTTCCTTGCTGTTGTTGCCAGAAAGCCTTGAGGAGAATGGATCGAAGAGTATTGCTTTGGATTCAAAATATGTTCTTTTCCCTTTTGCAGCAATATTAACTGAATATTCTCAGGAAACATGGGTGTTTCAGATTGAGTTATCCAACTGTTAGTCATTAAGAGATCCCTGTACATTTTCCCAGGGATCAAATCTGAGTATAGATAATTATGTTCTAAAATTATCTTTTTCTTCTTTTTTTTTTTTCATTCAGAGCTTTTTTAATTTTTCCTTTAACTTCTGTGATATGATCCAAGCCCCTGAGTAACAGAAAATCTACAGACAATTCAAATCCGGCCTGATAAATTGAAGAGTAAAGCAGTGCATGTGCGTAGAAAAGTAAAAAAAAAAGAATCTGAGACAACTTCTTATATGGGAAGAAGACTGAAGATGAAGAGAAAGGTGAAGAAATATGTTATCACACAGACAGTAGAATTTTTTATTCCTCTAAAAGTGTTTTCTATTCCACTGGGAAGGGGCTTGCATTTTAGCAATGAGCATAGTGACATTCTGTACAGAGTGTGTCACTTGGATGACAGTGATGATTAATTGATAGCCTTGGGTTTTAAAACACTGAGAAAAATACCTGAGGGCATGAAGTACCAGCTTCTCTCCCATCTAGATCTTGTTCAGACATTGCTTTGCACATGCTTTGTGGCTGAGATGCTGTCTGCATGGAATCAAATAATTCCATTTGAAAGAGGAAGATAAGGGGAAATTTCACTTAATTTTTATATTTCAATGTCATCCTAGGTCCTAGGTCCTAGTATTGTGTAGTTTTCCAGCATAAGAAGGTAGGCATTGCTGGGTTAATACCTTCAGCATACTGGTTTCAAGGTTGATAGCAGGCTAGGAAAAAACGTTTAGGAGTTGGTGTAGAAGTGAAACAGCAATCTGCCATTAAGAAACCAAAAACTTTCTGTTTCAAGGATGATTTAAAAAAAAAAACCCAAAACTGTTTCTAGGCTTTAGAAAACATGATTTGCTAAAAGACTATAGTAGAGTGATTAAGGGGAAGCGATTGTAATTGTAAATTACCATGTGCCACGTGGAAGGCACTAATACACTTAAAATACAATAGTGCATACATCTATGACTAGTAATGAAGGTGATAATCACCTTATATTCACAAAGGAAATTATGTAATAAATCCTGTATAATGCAGTTTACAGGTTACCTTGGCAAGGGCACTTTTGAATCGACAAGCAAAGAACAGGCAGCCCAATAGCTGCAGTATATATTATAATTAGAAGCATAAAATTCTAATGAAATGTTGTCCTAAGTAATACTGATTCCAGTTTGGTGGGGTAGGAGTATGAGGATGTAATGGCATTCAGCTAGGTTGGTTCACTACAGAATTAGAGAAACACCCATGCTACCCTTGATGGGGTCCTTTCAGCAAGACTTCCACCTCTCCTTTTAGTACAATTTACTACTTTCTGTCTCAAAAAAAAAAAAAAAAGAAAGAAAGAAACATTAGGAAAAGGATCTTGCAAGCACTTAATTGCAGCAGAAGCAATTTTTCAGCTTTAATTAGCATAAATTTAACGTGCCATGCAAAAAGATGGGGTTGCAGAGCATATAAGGTGAACAAATTCTCCCCAAAGTGTTCTTAATTTCACAGCTCAGTATGGGGGATGAAGATGTCTGCAAGGAGAGTTTCATTGTAAGCTAGACCGGTAAGGTGAAGAAGCGATAAACGTGATGTGTGAAATTGTGGAAGTGAATTAACAGCTGCTTTTCATGGCAGGGATGGAACTCTGGCTAAAAAAGAGCAAGGCAGACTGTATTTATAACTCTGTGATGGTGGTGGCAGATTCACAGAGGTGCCAATAGGAGCAGCATAATATCAAATATAGCCTTATGTTTATTAGTACCCTAATAAAAGTGGAAAAACTAACAATGAGGAAAATAACTGAAGGAGTTAGTTTCTGTTTTCCTGGAGAAGAGAAAGCTCTTCACAGTATTACAGTACTTAAAGGGCAGCTACAAAGAGGATGGAGGCTCTTCAGAAGGAACCACATGGAGAAGACAAGGGGCAGTAGGTACAAGTTGTACCAGGCATTTCATCTTGATATAAGAAATTTTTTACAGTCAGAACAATCAATCAGTGGAACAACCTTCCCAGGGATGTGGTAGAATCCCCCATTGCTGGAAGTTTTCAAGCTGCAATTGGACAGGATGCCAGATGACCTTATCTAGGCTCCCTTTCCCAGAAAAGGTTGGACCAGGTGATCTTTCAAGGTTCCTTCCAATCTAGGCTGTTCCATGAATCTGTGATTCTAATTACACACAAAGATGACTTCTAGTTCTTTATTTAGACCTATACCAAAAATATTCATTTGAAGGCATTATAATTACTCAGCTTCAGAGTTCCAAATAATTTCATATAAATTACTTTCATGCCATCTTTGTCAGAGTATTGTTGATCACAAAGTTAAAATCATGTGATTTTTGTGTTTTCAAATAGTAACTGAACACAACTGCAAACACAACAGATTTGGAAGGTTGATCACGTACTTTTCCATTTCCACAACAGTCCCATGGATCTAGTAAAATTATTAAAAAAGCAAAGAGCTGAAGGTTCAATTATCATGTGTTTGTTGTCAAAGAGAGTTCTGAAGTCCTATTCACGTTTGTAGTTATTCTCGTAAGTGCTTTACAAAAATAACTTGTTCATACTAAGGCAAGAAGAAAAAGCCTGTTGAGAAAGCCTGAGCCAAATTCCTCTGAGGTTGATGGTTGCCTCTGAAAATGACAATTACCTTTATTTTTAATCAGACAAAATTCCATACCCTAGGAAACATCAAGATACATTCATGCCTGTTTAGGTGGGCACACAATACAGACACTGGAATTTGGAATAACCAGGGAGACAACAATATACTTTTTTTGTACCCTTTATTTATAGTACTATACCTCCAGCACTAAATAGCAGCCCTGTATTCATGAAAAATCAAATTGAAACATTTTGGAAGATGAAAGCATATGTTGTTAGGAATCGAGGAGTGCAGGTCTTAATTCTCAGTGACTTCTCTTTTAAAGGATGAGTCCTACATTGATTACCATGCTGCCCTAACAGAATCCTTCTTATCGTTTATAGCACTGAGGCAATGGGAATATCTCACTGACCCAGTCAGTCCTCATAACTCAGTTTGTTAGACTTCAGAAGAGGCTCCTGCCCAGCAAACAAATAAACTCAGCTTAATGTTATAAAAACTGTCAGATGTTTTAAGGCAAGATTTGGATGAGCAAAACAATGTTTTTTTCGGATAGCTGTGACTGGATGCAAGTGTAAGCAGAATGGCCTACAGAACTGGAGATCATATCCTTGAAGCTTTACTGAAAATGCATCCTTGCCTGTTCATTTGTTTTTATTTCAACACAAGTGTGCTATGCCATATGCTATTTGTTATCAGGGATTTTGTCATATCCTCTGCATTGCTCTTATTCTGTCTCTGTTCTCCTTTTGTGAGTCTTTCTCATCCTGGCTGGCATAATTTCAGTGTTACAAACTTTAAGTGACAATCCATCAGGATAATGTCTCAAAGGGATCCTCAGCGGTGCCGGATAAGCGAAGCACAGTGAAAAGGGGCTTTTAAGAAACTGAGCAAAAGGTCAGATCCAGAGAACCTGAGCCCAAAATACACAGGCAAGAAGAAGTGGTCAGCACAGGGTATTTTGGTTCCCATAGTGCCCTGCACCAAAGGAATGCTTCACACCCACATTAAAGATGTGACAGAGTAAGAGAGAAGGTTGATAACTAATAATGAGAAAAAGATTAGTAACAAAGGAGATCAGAAACAAGGTCATTAATTTTCATGATGAAGAAAGTTACGAGCAGGAGCCTTAGCTGTGCTGTGCATAATGCTCTTGCAGGGGGTGAGGTAATGATCTGGTAAAATTATTGCTGACAGAGAATTATTCAGATTATTTAGAACTAAAGAGTCTTCAAATGATCTCAGTGACTGCGTAAAAGAATAAAATTCTCTGTTGATAAAAATAAATCCAGATGCCTAGGAAAAAAATTGTGGAAACCATGTGTACTCAGAATTTGAATTAGCTATTCCTGCTTACAGAAGTGATTGTACAGTCATCACCTGAAAATGCCAGCTCAGTGCTCAGTGCCAGCCAAAAGGGCAACTATAATGATAGGAATTATTAGAAAACATCTTGAGAACAAACCAGAAAACATCATTAAGCCAGTCTGTAAATTTACAATATGCATTCATACAGAGAGCTGCATGCCAGTCTAATTGCTCTGCCACTGAAAGTTATAGCAACATGAAACAAAATCGAAAGAAAGGCAACCATGCTGATCACAGATAGGGAATGATTCCCATGCAAAACCTTTTGATAATGAAGCTGCTTACTCAGACTGAGGCTTGGGCACAGCTGTTTTCCATACTCACCACCTGGTCTACAACATATACGTGTGTGATGCGAGAGACAGCCAGGAAAATGAGAGTGGCTTGAATGCTGTAGCATGTGTTTGAGTGAAATAGCAGGACTCAGTCTGAAGCAGAACGAACTGCAGGATCAGTTGGTTTCTCAATTTGTTTTACTGCTGCACATTTTTTATCCTTCTTCAAGTGAAGTAGAAAGGGACAAAATAGAAATGTCCCTCTTAGTTCAGGAAAACTGCTAGTACTCAGATCCTTGCTGGGAAAAATGCCAGCACTCCACTCATGCAAGTTCTTTCTTACTTTAAGCACACTCTTTAGGAATCGGGGGGAAAGTGCAAACAAATGGATGACCAACACAGGATAGCACACTGTGCCTCTTCTATATGCATTGGAAGGGAAAAAAAAAAAAAAAGAACCCACACCAAAAAACATAACTTCCTGGAGATTATGGTTTTTGCAAGTGTTTTCTTCACATAACTTCATAGCTCTCCATCACTGGTTATTACTGCTGTGCTACCTGAAAAGCTAGCTTAAATTCAGAAATACCTTAGGCAGGAACAGGGGGAATGGAGATCTGGAAAGGTGTTGCAGCCCAAAAAGCTTTGGGGTTCAGGAGCAGTCACACAATCTTTCTCCTTCTCAGTCTGCAATTGATGCATTTGCCTAGATGCTGTTTGACATATGCTGGGGGTCTCAAGGTAACACCTGGAGTCACAGTTACTTTAGGAGATGCATAAAATGAACTTGTCTACCTGTGTGTATTTCTGCTGAGTTTTAGGGCGTATTTGGGTAGGAGTTCTACACAGGATGAGTCAGCAGGAAGACATTTATTTTAATGGAGAAAGAAGAGGCCTTTGAAGGTTCCAAGCAGGTATAATGTGCTATATCTCATTGGCTTTCAGTAAGAAAGAGGCTGTGCTTTTGTACTTTTGAAAATCTTCATCCAAACACCTAATGACCCCATCATAACTGCCAGCGGCATTTTGCTAGCCTCTTAGAAACAACTAGAGTTTGGAGCATCTATGGGGACAAGTGTCTCACTTCTATTCGATGTCGTTCACATCTGAGGACTGCCCGTGAAGCAGTTGAAAGATGGTTTCATTGCTATTACCTATCCTAAATTATCTCATATGTAAAGAAGTGGGGGAAAGCCACCAAAAAACCCCCAAAGATCCCCACTAGTGACTGGAAATTAAAAAGTAAAAGCCTAACATTTTGGTTTTATCTCAGAGAGGACAACATGCGGTGTATAACCTTCCATGAAATGTCCACAGGATAGTGAAGCTTTAAAGCATTTAGGAATCATGTTGCTCTCCAGCCCCAGCCCTTGACCTGGAAGTTCAGCTGCTGTGGATTTAGTGGAGCCAACGGTGACAGATGCTGTGTTTAAGGAGCTAAGGTTTAGAGGAGAGAAACATTGGAAAAGACGTTAATGAGGACTACCCAGAAATGCCTTAATTTTAGGGCACCATAGCCTTTGCACTTTAGAGCGTGGATCAGATGTCATCCAGAATGAGATCTGCATGATCGAGCCTCCAGGCCAGGTCCTCTGACCATGGAAATAAATGGCAAAACTCACAGTGATTTCACTGGGGAAGGGAAGATTGAGTTATAAAAATAGCACACTAAATTCTAAAGCAGGATGCTGTAGAGGAAAGGTGTCAGCTTTTTTATTTATGTAGTGAAGATAAGTTTGTAGGACATCTGGAGTAGCTTGGGAGGTGTCAAGAGGAGTTCTGTAGCAAATACTTACTCAAATGATTCCTGATCACATTGGAGCTGACACATCAAACTACAGAGTTACACACATGCACAGGAAAAAATACATCTATCTGCAGCAATTCCAGTGACTGCAGAAACAAGTAATAGAGATTATAGCTAAAAAAAAAAAAAAAAAAAAAAAAGTTGTGGTGCAATGAATTTAAAACTGGGGATCATTCACAAGTCAATTTGGAGGACTGGTCCCAGGAAAATTCCCTCTACCATCACTAGAATTGTAGGAAGTTTTTGAACTTCAGTACATTAAGGCTAATTGTGTTTGTATCTGGTCTGATTTTAAATGGCTGAAATTATGGTGGGGTTTTAGCACCTGTAGAAGTCTGTCCCCCGGACACATCATGGTAAGGAAAGCTTAGAAAAGTATTTTTTTGTAATTTAATTTCTTAGTTTGCTCAAGCTCACTAGCAAAGTTTTTTCTTGGTATGGGATCCTACTGATCCCATTGTTTAAGTCTTTTGTCAATTCTTTTCCTAACATTTACACAAATCCTGGGCATTTTTAGTGTCAAGATAGATCTAAACAAACAAACCAAACAAACAATAAGATCAAGCCAAAACAAAGTTTAACAAAATAACTAGTAGAAAGCTACAAAATAAATGTAAGAATTGAAGTCAAGCTAAATTCTTCACTTTCATTTTCATTTCTTTCAAAACATTGAAATTTTAAATGGAAGTAATTTAACTTTCCAATTCCCTCTATTTGGTTTTGAAAATATCAAAGCATAGATATTTGTTCTCCTGCTTCTTTTAATTTATTGTTTTAATTATTTTTGGCGAAACCACAGTGCCTTTTTTGCTGTTGTTAGCAGATCTTGATTATTTATTTTTTTTCATCTACAAATTCAGAAGACAAATACCTTTAAAGCCTGATAAGAACATCTAGGTATGCCTTCTTGTTTATATACATCCTTGAAATACTAGGACGTAAGCATTTTCTTTTTAATCATTTTGTATTTCTTCAGCCAGGTAACAAGTGAAAGGATGAGAAAAAATAAAGCCGTGTAACCTGTAAAATTTAATATAATAAAATTTCATGTTTAATGATTAAAAATCTAGATAGATGAATGTGAGAGCTCCAGGGAAGAACTTCAGAGAAAAAGCAGTGCTATCTAGAAAAAACAAAGCCATGCCTATGTAGATGATATATAGCGAACTCCACCAGCCAGACAGCTTTGATACATCCTACAATGTGTTTTGCTTCGCACTCCTGTCTGCAGACACTAAGATGAAATATTGACATCTGATTTCTCATTGTATATCTGCTGCTTTTAAAGTGCATTCATTTACCATAGATTATTCAGATCTTCCCTCTTCTTCAATGTCTCAGAAGAAGACAAAGCGTAAGGGGATCTAAGCTGGGACATCAGGAGGACAGCTGCAATGAGAGGCATAACTACAAGGGTAAATAAGACTGTAAGTTCCCATGCTGAATAAATTTAAATATTTCTTTCTAAGAGACATCTAGGAACTTTCTCAGGCTTAATCAGAAGGGAAGGTAGAACAAGAAGAATCAAAATTATTTTTGTCTTTATTAATTTTGCAAACGCAGCTTAAAGTTTGTGACCACAAAAATCCCCGTACTTAGATGTGTAGATACAGTATTTATTTTAAAGGGGAGCGGTGGTAAGATCCTATGCCTGGCACGTGTGAAGAGTATGGAGGAGCCTCCTGATGCCTTTCTCTGCAGCACCGTGTCCCAAGAGATCAGCTGTGCTGCACCCACAGTTGTGCAGCCCCCATGACTGTGATTATTCACCACCTGAAAAAAGGGGTACCCTGAAACTGTGCCTGTGCACAGTGGGAGCACCTAAGGTCACCCCAGTCTCCTTGCCGCTGACACAGAGTAGGGTGAGGTAATGGATTAGGAGAAATGCTACATGGGGAGGAGGGAAAAGTGAGGAACAGGGAGGAAGCACATTTTCCCAGGCTGAGAGAAAAATATTGCTCCAGATCCCAGTTCAATGTATGAACGGTGTGTCATTCAAGAGGACTATTTCACATCCTCATTTGCATCCTCCCCATTTCACATTCTGAATTTGAACTGCAGATTTGTATAAAACAGATTAAAATGTCTGCGTATATATAAGTGCACATATTTCCTCTCTGAGGAAGAAAATGTTATCAAAGCTCAGAAAACTCATGAAGCAATTGTCTCACCTAAGGTCATACAAGACTCCATACTGCCTCTCAAAGTCAGGTACTAAAACCTTTAAGACACAGAAAGGATTGAGCGCTTGACATGTCTCCAGAAGGTATTAGCAGCACAGCCAGTGTCATTGCTAGCTTTAACCATCAAGGCCCCCAGGAATGGTGATGAGACCATTGACTTTCTTTGGAGAGGCTGCAAAGTGACTGCTAGCAAATTGGACTTTCCAGTGTTGAGAAGGTGGTATTGCTTTCATCTAAATCTCTGCAGCGAGGCTTCTGTTGAGCATCTTTAGAAGAAATGCTGCTAAATTTCTGCTCACTTGCCTACCTGGCAGGAGGCAGATAAAATGACCTCTTTATATGAAGATACATCTGAAGGCTATTGTTATCCAATGGGCCCTCCTGTCTGCGGCAGGAGCTCTGCTGCTGTGCTCCCAAACGCTGCTACAATGGATTAACTTTCACTTGCATTTTCTCATGCAGTTCATCCTGGCATGGGTTGTTCTATTTGCTAGAGTTGTAATGGATGAGGTAGTCTGAGAAAAGGGCATGTGCTCCTGTCCCTGCTGGCTTGCTGCTTATCAGCCCTCCTTGAAGATGCTGGTAGGTCCATATCCTAGAGAGTGGGGGAGGTGTATGGACACATCAGTCTGTCTTGTTATTTTGTTGGAAAAAGTCTATACACATACTAAAACAAAACAAAGCAAAGCAAAACAAAACAACCTTTGTCATATTAGTTGGAATTGTGAAATTTCTTCGATACTGGTTGAGCTTACCCTGGGAAGTGACTTTATTAAGTGATGTTGTGCAGTTGTCCATCTCTCGCAATCACAAAGATACTTTTTTCAGAAGGTCACAAAATACTGTGTTTGTTTTTTTGGTTGGGGTTTTTTTCCCCCTGATGCCAGCCAAGATATGCAACTGATATGCACATCTCAGATGGGATTGCCCCTAATCGGAGCCCTGCAATTACAGCCTGTGTTGGCCCTGTGTGACAATGGTGGTATCACCAGCAGCTGTGGTACTACTGTGGACTCTGTTGTCACTTTGTACAGTGAGGAGAAAATGTGTTCTGAAACAGACAACCAAATGGCATAGAAAATATGCATTATAGATCCCTTAACTCTTATAAATTATTTTCTGACATTTCCTAGGCTTTTGCCATGGGAGGAAATATACCTGGCCAGGAAATATCCTTGGATCTTCAAGTGGCATAGTATGGCTTGTGTCCCTGCAGCTAAACTCATTTTCTCTCCCCAAAACGAGGTGGTTTCATCCATGCTGCCTGTTTGTAACAGTCCTGAGACCTGAACAGTCAAGTGGCTTGAGCCAGTGCTGTGGGTGCAGCTGAGCCCTCTTTTAAGGCTGGCTGAGAATCTGTGGTGTCATTTCAATGTGAGTCCAAAGTGTCACCTGAGGAGAGTTATTGGGACTGATTGGAAAGCTTAGACCAGAAAGACTCGGCCCCAAAGAATGTGAGAGCCATGCCATATTCCCAACCAACCTTCTGCCCTGACTTATGTGACGTAGGTCCTCTTGTTTTCTGTGTGGGTTTTGGACCACCTTTTTTCCTGTTCTTTCCTATTTTCCTGCACTATGGAAACTGCAAAACTTTGTCGGGCTCCATAACCGTTTCCTGTGTGACTCTATCTCTGTCACAGCCTCTCTGTCTGCACCTAGGGACTTGTCCTGTCCATAGGCACTCTGCAGCATACAATGAAAAAGGGTGTATGAGCATAAATGCAAAATCCCCCTGTATCTCCGTCAGTGACACTGAGCTTTTGACTCCTTACAGTACTCCCACTGTCCCTGCTCAGCAGCACCAGGGAAGCAGAGGTCAGACCAGTGACAGGGAAGCATCAGGCCAATGAGTCCTACATTAAGAAAACACATTAAACGTAATATGAATGGGGTTGTTTAAGCCACAGGGAACCTTCTGCAGAAGTCAAAAGAAAGTTGCCACTAATGTGAAAGGTATCTCAGCTTCTCCATGGAAATAGACGAATTGGTTTATTTTTAAAGCAGGCTTGACAAGACTAACGTATTGTAATCACTGACCTCCAATGGCAACTGATTCCACCAACGTGAAGCGTAAGAACCCCCTAAAGGCACATCCTATCGTGTTATATCTGACACACTGGGAGAAGCAATGAGCCTTCAGCAGTAGGCTGCAAAACAAGATGAGCCTCATAAACGAAGAGCAGCCAGCTGTGTATTAGGTCTAATCCTTTCCCAAACTGTAATCTAACCAGAGAGGAGCTCTTTGGCATTTGGATTTATATAGGCTGTTTCCAAAAATGTGTAGCATGTTGTAAAGCACCTAAAAAAACTATCAGAGCGAGCTGTCATGTCTGAATGAAGCATTTTGCATTCACAATTTGACTTTCAGTGTGGTATGGTGGTACTTTAAAATGAAACAGTACTTGACATGTGAAAGTTATCGCTTTTCATTTATATGTAACTTGTGTTACCTGTTTTTTATCTGTTAAGAAAAAATAATCATGTAATTCAGTAACAATGAAGGGGTATGTTTCATGTGAAGTGAGTATAATCTATACATGCAAAGATATAGAAGTTTAAAAGAACTATAAGTTTAAAAAAATGAATCGAACGGTTAGCAAACATAAAAATTAATATTGCTTATATAACTTAGTTCTCTTGTGTGTATCTTTTGGTATGATATAAACTTCAGTGATCTAATCCACACAACATAACGCACAGGATGGTGAGTGATCAGTGAAAAATCATTTGTCCTTCTCTTCAACAACATGTGGTCATAGGTCTTATTTACTGCACACTAGTCAAATCTTGTTCTGAATGTAAAGTTAATTACTTCATTATGAGATTCTGTGTCTCATTTAACCATAGTGTATCTGAATTTATCTCCTGAATGTCCCTTTTATGTGGGAAGACATTTTGCTTGTACTTTATGAATGAGGACCTGAAGTGCAGAGCTGTTATTGTCAGAAGCGATGTTTGGATGCCAAATTATTCATGCTTATGGACTGGGCTTTTTTCAGAGAGCTGAGCTAGATGGTAGTCTGTATGTTCAGAACAGATGTTAATAGCAGAAGTGCAGGTCCAGAAGCTCTGGAGAAACGCAAAGGTTGGGATGATTTCTTGCCCTGTGAGTGGAAGGCAAGGGAAGCATGGAAGTGCCATCCCCTTTGCTTACATCTCCTGTGAACTTGTGGGATGAAGAAAGGAGAACTGGATGGATCATGCTTCCTGCAGGTGACATTTCTAAAGCATTTTAAATTCCTGAAGAATTCAGAAGTGTACATCCTTATGCTTACACTGAGCATAGGCAAATATAGCCTTGAATCATGGCCAATTGTATTTTTCAGACGAATGACAAAAGCCATATTCTTGATGTCATTGCCAGGATCAGTTCCCTATGGGAAAACAGTTAATTAGAATGTCTCAGCAAAGTATGTAAAGAATATTTTAGTATTGAAGAAAAAAAAAAAAAGAAGTTTCAGCAGTTCACTGTGTTTGCATCTCAATAAGGTGATCTATGGTAATCAACAAGCAAAGAATGACCCTCACTGAAAGGGAGGTAAAGATACACATGATGTTTCAAGCATTTCTGGTAGCTAGTAATTCTGGGTAAGCTCATTTAAATGGTTATGTGCCCCCTTATGGCATCATCAATGAGGCTATTAAAGCTAAGGTTATTGAGAGCAATGGACAACTAGCACATTACAAACCTGGAAGAAAAGAAGAAAAAACCCCAAAAAAACATGTCAGCAAAACACTGACAAAAAGAAAGCAAAAAATGCCAAGATTTTGACAAAGCCAATTCATTCCTCTGGCTGTTCAGAGATAACCAGTGATCAAACATCTATGATAAACTGTGTGACAATGGAGATAAATCCTTGGGGAGCAGAAACTCAAGCTTGAAATAAATGTAGGCAACTTCAGCATAAAAGGTGGGAACACTGTACTGTCTAAATATAGAATAAATGCATGCAAAACAAATGGTACTAAAATTCATGGGTTACTGTTTTCAAGAGGTGTTGTAACGGAATTTTGAGCTCTATACTATCCACTTCTGTGAGGAAAACCTGATTCTATCATCTGCTTCTTGTGCAACTCTGCATGAGCCATTTGAACTTCTCATGGCTTGATTCTGTCTTCAGAACACCTGTAAGGAGTCTTAAATTGTCTCTTAGCTTAGCCACCTGAAACCCAAACCACAGCAAAATTCCTCTGGGATGAAAATCTAAGTATGTCATTCCCCAACTCAGGCAAAGTTTTTTATTAACAGCTCAGTGTACCTGGAATCATACATTGATTATGGGAGCTGGAGTGCGGAGGAAACCTTCTGGCCTCTATTGAAACAGAGGCTATCATTTCGGGTTTAAGAAATTTGCCTCTTCTTTGCAAAGTCCTTTGACTGTGAAAATAACTAAATTTGTAGCTTTTCCTTCCACTTTGACTCTCGTTCTGCATTGAGCACCATTCCAGAGTAGAAAAGGTTGTGTAATGTCTGACTTGCTCAGGCCTACGTAAAATCTTATGAGAGCAGCATGTAAGGGCAAATAATAGAAACAAAGAAAAAATATCATCCTTTTAAATAAGACTCTATACCAGACTTGAAGGTGGAAAATGATCTATAAGGGCATCACACTGGCACAGTGCAGTCATTCTGCACGATGCTGCAGAGAGAGGCTCTTGTCTGACTGAGGTGCTGTTGTGAAATAATTTGTCTAGTTTTGTTATAAATGTATCTTGCTGCAGCATTTTCACCTCTCTTCTCTTCTAGAACATTATCGATCTACATGTCAACTTTTATTTTTACTCTTCAGCCTATAACCTCCTTGGCTCGAGTTAGACTGGAAACACAGGGGAAGAGCATCACTGAGCTGTGATGCAGACACTCAGAATCAAATGCAGGCCACTCTAAATAGAAGATGAAAATACTTCCTCCCCCACCCTGATCAAATTATCATTTCATACTAATTTCTAATTCCCAAAGTTGGGTTTTAAAACTGTTAACGCTAAATTGCATTAAGGTGGATAACGTTATTATCTACACCTCTAGTCAATTGCTCTGCTAAGGCCTGAATGGCATTACAGGGCACTGGGTTTCACAGTCCAGATGGACGTGCTCAGTGTAGAATTCAGCAGTCATTTTGAATTGAATGGAGCTTTTCAGTAGAAAAAAATTTGTTCTTACTCTGTATTTCTATACAATTCAGAATTAATTCTAAGTGATAGATTAACTTCAGCAAAATATGATTATTTTACATGCTTTTAACTACATTACTGTGTCACTGAATTTGCATAATAAACCTCCCAATCTTTTTCTCTTGTTTGAGAGGGTATTTGCCTCTTACCAGTCATTCCATCACCACACATCTCTTGACCTCATTCTGTTTTCTGGCAAAAATGATTGACCTGCCACCTTTAATTTTCCATTTTTACAATTCTTCCCACATTCCAAATTCACTTGGGAAAACTAAAGACAATCCACTGCTCATTTTTTCCCGTGAGTCGTTCCCCCAGTCTTGCTTTAGTATTTCTTGTCCTTGTTTTCATATTTGCACACCTACTTTGGTGTCAAGAGGAGAAGTGATCTGGACTTTAAAAGAGGACACATGCTAGTTGGGCTAGATGATCACTGTCGGTCTCTTCCTACTGAACTATTCTATTCTATTCTATTCTATTCTATTCTATTCTATTCTATTCTATTCTATTCTATTCTATTCTATTCTATTCTTCTATTCAAATTTTCTATTCTATTCTAATCTTTCAGTATGTCGTATCTTACTAAGTAAAATTGGTCTCTCAGTTTTGGACTGGCCTTGCAAATAAATATTTTTCTGAGGTTTTTACTGATGCAGAGCTGTAAAGCAGTTGGGGAATGGGTGATTTGCTTTCTTAATTCTAAACAAATGGAAGTCTTTTCTCCCACGTATACTTACCTGTGTAGTTTAGCTTTGACAACAGTAACCAATGGCGCTGTTACTTCCTTTCCTCTTAACCTTTTGTTGTGCTCCAATACTTCAAGTAGTTAGGACCACAACTTTAACTGATTTGTAATGCTCTGGAGTAATTTGTGACCATTTGTTGTTTCTAGAAAGCTTTTCAACTGTGTAAAGTATTCAAAAGCAATTCTGCAGCTTTGATACCTTTGGGAAGTTTGCATAGGTCTTTACTTACTCCTTTAGGTGCCAAAGTACCTTTCAAAACTTTACCCTAGCAGGATTTCTACTGAAATTGATGTGTTGGCTGGTACATAACTTCATGGCTGAATGCTTATAGCATACCAAGACAACTACAAGAGCCTTAGTGCTGAAAAAAATAAGCTGAAAGCAATTAGATGAAGGGATTTTCATAGTTTTGCTATTAAGACAAACTCTGCTATTCTTAGTACATTTTTATTTTGCACAGTGAGTCACACAAATGCAGTGAGAAACAACAAAGAGGACGTCAAATTCCATTACTGTAGTATGATGGTGGATGACAAGGGCATCTGGTTGATAGAACAGAACAGAAAATTGCACTTTGTCTGGCAATTAAGGGAACAAAATGGAAAAAAATGTCACTGTCCTATATCTGTTTAACTTCAAAAAGTACGTATGATTTCTGCCTGGGGAAGTTCTGTAGGTGGCTGCCTGCCTTCTGGTCCTACTTAAGCAACATTTTGCGTTCAAAGTGGAGGAGTAAACTAGGTGATGAAATATTCATCTGACTAAATTCCTGTCTTTTTTTTTGGTTTTGCTGTTAAAAAAATAATGTAGTCCCGTTCCTGACTAGTTTCAGCTTGAGTGTTGATGTAACTACTCATGATAAGATATTTTTTTTTAATGAACTTTGCAGCCAGTTGGTGTTTGGTACCAAAAGGGTTGAGTGATGCTGCAAACACAATAAACCCAAGTCTTCTTTTTCACAGCTGAAATCAAAAGCCAAACAATTGTGCGTCTTTGAAAAGATCTACAACAAATCACAGATCCCTGTCCTGTACTCCACTAAGGCGGATCACCAGATCCTACTAGAATAGGAATAAAAAAAGATACTAGTTTTGTAACACAACAATTTCCACATCTGTAAAAGTTCAGTGACTCAATAGTCAAAAGGAAATTTGAAAGAGTTATCCTAATAATTTCATTTCAAGCTATAATTAATATTTCAGGGGGGTTATTCCTTTTTCTTACTTGTAATTTTGAAAATCGTGGCTTCCTTCTCTGAACTGAACACAAATGAAATCCAAATCCATCCTGTTATCAGTGGGATTTAATATTAAAACCCACTGGTTTCATTTATTCTCACAAATGGAGTGGAATTCAAAATAAGTCTTGACCATTCTGTGCCAAGGTAGAGGTCACACAGACCATACAGTCTGCGGTGATGAAGCTACATCAGCAGTAACAGCAGCAGAACTGGATAAAATTGGGGCCCGAATTATAGAGATTATACATTTCCCATACTTTCTCAGGTTTCTAATTACATTATTATAATGTTCAACATTATCACTTAATTGTTCTTAATTACTTTATATGTAACAAGACACAGCTAAAAGGAAATAGACTGTTCTCTCCTCCTTCCAAATGTTTTATGAAAAGGAAAGCATCACACAATTTGCACTTATTTTAAAAGGACAAACACCCTCAAAGAGACCCTGGGAGTCACACCACGTCCTCTTGCAGCAGGATTTTGGAGGATTTTCAGTAGGAGAAGAGACGTTTTCAGGCACTTCCATCTTCAGAATGAGGCGTTAAGGAATGTGGGCTTGAGTATCTATTTCAAAAAGCTTAAGAGTTAATTACTCCAGATCTTCATCTCCACTTTTCATCTGGAGATTTCTGGCCCCATTTGGATTTGCTATTACTGTCTCTGTTACATTACAGCTCTATTTTCTCATGCATAGATTAAATTATTAGCTGGAAATTACCATAATGGCATACACTGTTCCCCTGTTGCCTCATGGCAAGTTGAATATGAGCCAACAGTGTGCCCTGGCAGCCAAAAGGGACAACGGTGTCCTGGGGTGCATCAAGCACAGCATAGCGAGCTGGTGGAGGGAGGTGACTGTCCCACTCTACATGACACTGGTGTGGTCCCACCTCGAGTTCTCTGTGCAGTTTTGGGTGCCTCAGTATAAGAAGGACATAAAACTGTGAGAGTGTGTCCAGAGGAGGGTGACCAAGATGGTGAAAAGTCACCAGGGCAAGACTTATGAGGAGCTGCTGAGGTCTCTTGGCTCGCTCAATCCAGAGAAGAGAAGGCTAAGGGGTTGCCTCATCACAGTCTGCAGCTGTCTCAGTGGGGGCAGCGGAGGGGGAGATGCTGGTCTCCTCCCTCTGGTGAGCAGTGACGGGACACAAGGGAATGGAATGAAGCTGTGTCAGGGGAAGTTCAGATCAGACATTAGGAAAAGGTTCTTCAATGAGCGGGTGGTCGGTCACTGGAACAGGGTCCCCCATGGAAATGGGCATGGCACCAAGTCTGTCACAGTTCAAAGAGCACCTGGATGACGCTCTTAGTCATATGGTTTAGTTTTAGGTAGTCCTCTGTGAGCAGCAGGGAGTTGGAATCAGTGATCCTTATGGGTCTCTCCCAGTTGTAGATAGTCTTTGATTTTGTGATTCTAAATCAACTTGGGGGGCAGTAACTCTTGGCAGAACATCACTAAAACTTTTCTAGCACTGTAAGTGTTCCCAATTATAAAACATTTAAATGAGACCTGGACTTTCCAGTTTCAGGTTTGTCACTCCAGGTTCCATGAGGTCCTCCCGCATTTTGTAGCCCATCTCATCCCTAAAACGAGTAGCAGATAGGGAGCTATATTCCTCAGACATAGCCCAATGACCAGACTTCCTTCCAACCATTAAGACCAGCAAGTTTTCATTTATGTTCAGATGTGTTTTGTATAAATAGTGGCACATAGTATATATTTAGTGTCCATGGGCTAAAAAAAATCCAGAAGATATATTTAGTGTCCATCAAGGCTTCATGGCACAGCATAAGCAGTGCAGGAAAGGGAGTGAAAGTAGCAAAAACGTGCCTGTCAACTCCAAATGAACTGTCAAATCCACAAAGCCATTTCTAGCATGTTACACCAGAGCCCATGACAGATGTTTCTCTTTCAAGCTGTCTCTTCTGAGGTCTCTTACTCAAATACAATATGAAGGCAATACAGTAGAAGGCTTTCAAATGCAAATATGAGGAGGGAAGTGGCATATGGCAGAAGAGATAGATGTGCTAGTAAAGGAATAGTTAGCTTTTTTTTTCCTTATGTAACATTTCTTAAATACGTCAAACTGTGATGCTCTGGTGATGTTGGTGAGGGTAGCCCATGTAGTCGTGAATTTTTCAAGGGATAATTGGCTTCAGCAAACCGTGTGCACTCCCCCTCCACCCCATGTGTCCCATCCCACCTGTCCCCCCCAGCCAAAGTTTGCTTTTACAGAGTTTGGAAATCCCTCTATTTGGTTTAGAAACAGATTCTACCAAGGAAATATAGTTCTTCCACTGGCAGTGCTTTAAACAAAAAGAAAAGCATGAGGCAAAAGTATGGCATTACTAGTAATTTCTGTCCTGCTGATAGAGAAGTTTGAAAAATGAGAAGCCACCAAGTGACACAAACATGTTATGCATTTCCAGAGTTGATTAGCTTATACTTGGGGGGAGCAAACAACACCAGCCTCTAAATAGAAAGTATAATTGTCAGCCTTTGTGTTTCAAGGCATGAAGTGCACATCAGCATCAGGGAAGAATTTCTGCCGTCCTGATCCTCAGACAGGGAAGTCTGTTTCCCATTTGTTCTTCAAGTCCTGTCTTAAAACATCCTTTGTATTGCCCGTCAAAAAAAAATTAGCTCAAGCTAAATAATTATATTTAGATATGTTTTGAATGTTTCAAACTCTTAAGTAGTGAATAAGAATTTCTTGGGTTTCCAAAAGATCTATTCCATTTTTTTGGTAAGGGCTTATGTCTTTGTGTGGTTTTCTGGACTAGACTTTCTATGTCAACCTGTATTTTGAATATGGTCTTTTCTTTCCTGCTGGGATTGCTGTGTGTCCTTTTTCCACTATATTGAAGATGCCTCAAGCCTGGAGCATATAATTTTGTCACTGAGCTGTGCAGAGATTCCCATGTGACATATATTCTAACATTTACATTAATCCCAAACTAATAGTCCATGTTACAAAATTTGCTTCAGTAGGATTTTTATACTTTATAGTCACCAATCTTAAATATCTATAACATTTACAAGAAGTGAAAATATATAGGTATATTGAAAGATGAGTACCTTTCCTTCACCATGTCATTCGAATGCTACTCTGTGGTCTTACGTGGTTTTCAGGACAGGTGACACTAAACTGAAAACATTTTTCAAGAAATCTTCCAAGTGCTTGATTAATTGAAGGTTTATTTGCTGCCCTTTGCCTTCGCAACTTGTATGGTAGTAAATATGCTTGAATATTTTTTTGTTTGTTTTAATTTGGGTATATGTAAACACTTTCATTTTTAGTAATAAAATGCAGGGATATGTGCAAAGAATATCTGCATGTGTTGCAACTACTTTTTTGTAGTCATGCAGACTTTCACTCCTCCAAAGCGCAGGACGGTCTCAACGCATTTGTATTATTTGGTTTCTGTTATATTTCTCTACAGCATTATAGAAGTATAATACCTCTGCAAAATAGAGCTCTGAAAGTACCTGAGAGATCTGGATATTTGTTATAAAGTAACTGTTGAAATGATGAAATATTAGAATTTTGGGATTTCTTTTTTCATACCTTCCTTTGGGGTCCAGCCCATTTTGGAGACAGAAAACCAAATACTACCATAATAATAAATAAAATCCTTACATAAGCAGAAACAGGGAGTTTTTATCACAAACAATCAGATGGCTCACAAGTCATTAAAAAAGTTATTACAGTTGAAGGTAAAGGAAATGTCTGTTTCTGTTTTCCCTAAGCATTTCATCCATGCAAGGGAAAATATTATCTGTCAGCATTTTGAGACATATTCATGATACATTATTTAGGTTTATCATTGTTATCCTTGATTCATTATTTTTACTGACAGAAGAAATGTAAAATGAGGCTCATGAAAACTTTTGCCTTTGAATAAATTGTTGCTGATTTGAAATGATTGAAAAACATGGATTTAGAGAAAGTACTGTATCAACACCTAAATTTAAAAGGCCAAATTAATCCAACTTGTAATACAGTTAAGGCATAGACTCTGTAACAACTGCTGCACTGCATTTCTCTTGGATGGATGGATGGATGGATGTGACCCCGGATTTTTTATGTATAAAGTCTCTGTACTAACTTTTTAAACATTGCTATAAAACAACAGCAGTAATTTCGAGCACAGTAGAAAGCAAATATTAGAATCCCTAGGTCTGATTGTCATTAACTTTAATGCCATTTTACACCTCTCTTGCAGTGCGTTGGGGCCATAAACTGAATTACATTAAGCATAAAATGTTTCTAGTGTGAGAACCAGACCCTCTGTATTTACAGCAGTATTACAATCAACCTCACAAAGATGGTGCAATGCTTCCCACAATAATGCTTCCTTTCCTGTTTGTTACAGAGGGTTCATCACAGCTGCCTTCTTTCTCTCAGGCTGGAACTGCTTCTTCCTTTCAGTTTGCATAATGCTGGACAAGATAGAAAGGACCCATGAAAAGAATACTGGGGGGGGGGGGGGGGCGGGGAGAAAAAAAAAGGAAAGAAAAAAGGAAAGAAAAAAAAAAGGCAAATGCATTTCTAAGGCAAAAAAGCAAATGCATTGCTGAAACTGTGTTTTTGGCTGCATCAGCCCCATGCTGGACTTAGAGATATCCTACCTCTGCATACAGTTGATCCCTAACAATTTCTTCTTGATTATCGAGTGCAACCTAATCAAAACAGGGCTGGCCAGGTCAGCCATACAGGGACATACCTCTCTGCTGTTGCTTTCCACATGGGGGCATAGAAACTAAATCCCACGTATGGGAATGACTGAAAGAAGAGCGCACCTTGTGTCACTGGGAAAATTCACAGGGTAACCTCTGCCTTTATATCATCAATTATTAGGAAAATCCTGGAAGCAATGAACACCGTGTTATATTTCAGTATTTCGTTGTATCTGGAGAATGCAGTGATTTTTCGAGCTAATAGCAAAGTCTGATCTCAGGCAAAGTAATGGATCAAGGGTGAGGTGAAGGAAGGCAGACAGTAGTAGTCACATGTATTATTGCCCTACTACCTCTTGGAGAAGCTAGTGTTTTAAACTAGTCTGACAGAAAATCAGGAATGTTTGGGAGAGAAACTCTAAATTAGTCACCAACACAAATAATAGCAAAAAAACAAAACAAATAAACCAGGTAGCTTCAGACAAAAGTCTTCAAACCGTTAGGTAAAAAGACAATTTTAATATAAGAATTGATGATGATCTAAGGATATGAATTGATAATATGTCTAGCATGACCTACTGGGCTCATTAAAAGACTTGTAAGGTGATAGCCATGAGTAGACCTAATTTTCTTACACAAGCATTCAAGTCTGACATAGATTTATAGATAGTTTGGGAAATAAAATTTGAAATTAACAGAAACATTTTAATAAAGTTCTGTTTAGTATTGCTTGGAGTTAAATTTCCATATAATCCAATATAAAAGTTGTGCTTTGTTGGAAACATCAAGCTTTGCCTTTTTCAAAATAATGAGCTATTGTAGAGAGTAGTGAATAATAATGGGGATTAAAAAAAAGAATGTTAATTATAATTTTCTTCCTAAGGAATTCAGATGAACGATTAAAATAACAAGAGTTTTTCAATAAAAGAATTAATGCTCTGAGAATATATTCACAGGACATTGTTTCTTATGCTATACAGATGGACATTGGAAGTTGGAACAAATAGGAAAAAAATCACTGATTGAGTAAATATTTCATATATATCCTGTGGATTCACTGTTTCTGTAGAACAAGGTAATAAACACTGCATTTTATCAAGAGCACATATGCAACCTTGCATGTTGTGTGTCCTTGCAGCAAGGATATCTGAGCTGCTGTTGATACATAACCCTGGGTGATGCAGTCCCAGAATCAGCACGGTAGTGTATAGCAGAGCAGGTTACCTAGAGTGCCATGCGGAATGATGCAGCCGCACTGCTGCTAATTCCAGATCTCCTCCGTTTAGTGCAGAACCCAGTGGCTCCGCATGCTGTGCTTTCACATTGCCTGAGAATGAGGACCCTATCAATTCACGGAGGATGAAAGATTGCCACCAAGTTCCCACAGGCCTTTTGAGACAAATTAAACTTACCCTGTGAAGTGGGAAAGAAATGCATATGATGACAGGAATGGCATTTATGGAAGTACAGTGAGGCAAAGATAGAAAGATGTGACAGGTATCACGTACCATTTTGGCTCAGTCACCAAAACCATGATCATCTTAGATACTTCACACTTCCTCCAGAAGAGGAAATGGCAGCCATGCCAACAAATTTGGAAACTATTAAACCATGTAGCAACCATAATGTAAATGGAACCGTATTACTTAAGCTTTATGGTCCCTCTGGCTGTTAGTCTTATTTTGGGAATGTAATACCAGCCATTAAATTTGCCACCTTTCCACATCAGGACCTATCTGAAAGCTAGATCTTCCAATAAATTGCTTATTTTCAAAAAATCGTAGATTTTCTGACTCTTTACTTGAAGTCTATATTTACCATGTTTCCTCTGCAACATACTCCGGCACTGACTTTCTCTTCTGAAGTCTTCTAGCCATTCTTTTATGCAGCCCAAACTTGATGAGGTTGCAATTACACGCAGTGAGAATGACCCTGGAGGTGGGGAAGGTACAGCAGAAGAAACACTTTAAAAACTTGAATCCTACTCCCAAACTTGTGCAACTATTTGTTGAGCCAGCAAACGCTGAAATCAGTAGTGGTATTTCTGGTGTAAGGACAACCCCTTACATTGTAACTCTGCTGTGAAAAGTTTTGTGATCAATGAGTCTTGAGTTCAAGGGTTTGGAATCAACAGAAGTTATTTCTAGGGAAGAAACAAGACCTCAAGCTGTTTTGAGCTGAAATGGAAAAGACCAATATGAATTTGTCCTTTGAACTTTGTCTTTCTTTCTTGATTCTCTTTCCTTGTGTTTTCTTTCATTCTCCCCTCTGCTCCAACCCCAGTATCTAGCATATAGCCATCTGTTAAAATATAAAAAGGGCTCCCTCCATTACTATCTATTAAAGCGCCATATGGCTGAGGTGTAGCCTTAGGTGGTGAACATCACAGAGTTCATCTCTGAGTGAACAGGGATTTCTGCATTTGAGGTTTAATTAGGTAAGTGCTTTTTAAGTAGCATCACAGCTTCCCCTTAAATATTTACTATTCCTCAGCAAAGAAAAAAATGATGAAGCCGGTCTAAAATACAGCTTGACATGTATCAATGAGACTTCCCATCCTTCTCATAAATGACTCACATCTCTTTCATCTTCACTGTTGAGGATAACAGGCAAAGTGATCTCCTGAGTGTGCATGATCCCTCCCATCCTGGTCTGCCCAGCTTTCCCACTTCATTGCTGCTGCTACAGATACTCGTGTACTCAGGGCTACACAGCACCATCTGTTACAGAGGAGGAAGGAGCTGGGTTTTTTTCAATATTCAGGTGCAATATAACGTTATTGAGAGGGGGGGAGAGCTGGAGGAATTGTGTGCTTTTAGATGTCCCTTAAAGTGACAGGCTAGGGTGTCCTGCTGCAGAAATCTACCACCTCCAAACAAGGAATTCCAAACTAGAAATCCAGTGCAGTGAAGGCGAAAGACCTCTAAGGAGAAGCTTGGCAGAGGGTAATATGAGATTATGCTGATCCTCCCAATGGCAGGTCAAGAACAGAGCAGAGAACTGGCAATAAATACTACAGATATTTTTTTTTTCCTTGCTTGTTTGCTTGCTTTTTTTCAATGCCACCACCATTCTTGTGGATGCATTTCAGCATCTGAGGACAGAGGATTTTCTCCTGCTTGGTGCGTGTGAGGGTGTGTAGGCTTCTGCTCAGTCACACTACATGTGATGTCCTGTAACATGACTCTGAAAAAGTCAGTGGGCAGTGCCAAAATTCATTGCTAACTGTTACTGTCTCAGAGATCTTGGTTGTGCAGGATGGAGAAGACTGTGCAGTAGCTACCACAATTATTCGGCTTTTCAAATAACCCCAAAGACATAAAGATAACTGAAAAATCTCTTTCCATTCCATGGATTCATAGCAATTCCCTGCAGTTTACTCTCTTGTATTTTATCTAGACTAGCTTTTCATTTTTATGTTAAGCATGCCAAAGACCTCAGTCACTGTTGTATCCAAGATCTGTTCAAAATACCTAAATGGATATCCCTTTTTTTCTTCCTTTTCCTTTTGTTTAACAGACTTTGGCTGTAAAAAGGCTTCTTTGATACCCAAAAGTTCTCTGTCTCCCAAAGCCCTTAAATACTTCATCTCCCCTCTTTTGTCTGTTAATCCCTTATACCACTGCATGCTAAAGAGTAAGTAAAATCTTAATCATTTCTGTTCACATAAATGGAACCAGAGCACAATGCAGAATATATAATGTCTACCTGGCTCTTCAGTGACTACTCATGATTATTTTCCCTCCCCAACAAACTTCTGTTTCTTTTCAAAAGAAAATGAAGACACTTCTGGAAGTCATCATAATCCCTTTAGTGATGCTTTTCTTGATAGTGAAAATAAACAGAGAGGAGTTAAATAGATGCAGCACCCTGATATATCTGAGAGGCCTGATTTTGGGGATGTAAGGACACCCACTCTTGCCAGTACAAAAGGGATGTTTCACCTCTTTACTGCCTCCAGCAGCACCCATAAGTACTCACCCAGGGAAGAGTAATAACAGATGATGTACGTAGGATGTTCCCTCAGGTACCATGCAAGTATGGGATTATTTCCTGCTTAGGGACTTCTGACACCATTGTTTGCTTAGTAACTCAGACATCTTTCTTGGAAATATTTTCCCATTCTTCCCTTCAAACTGTGGATTTTGTTTTATTTTTTCATTTTTTAGTGAGGATTGTGGGAGCGTATACATATTAGGGGAAAGGGTTGCTTTTCTGTGTATGAAGAACATCATGGGTAAAACAAGATGGGAGTCATATCCATGCAGTAAGTAAAGAATTTATGACACTTTCATCAGATGGCTGCCAGTAGGATCTAGCCTGACAGTTAACACGTGTATTTCCAATAATACTGCCCAAGGAAATTAGGATGATCTGGTTTCCATATGAAAATGGGAACACTTTGTGTGTACGTTAAAAAAAAAAAAAAAAAAAAAAAAAAAGGAAGAAGAAAAACAAACAAACAAAAAAGAAACAAAAAAAACCCCACCCCAGATGTTATCACTTCCAGAGCACATTTTTATGAAGAGAGGGTTTTTCTTTATACTACTGGTTGCAACACTAGTCTGTCTTGTCACTGAAAATTTATTTATAGAGAAAATATACAAGGCAAACCATTAAAACTTGTGAACAGAGTAAGATAATACAAAAGTTTTTTATTTCAGAAGTAAAATATAAAGCAAGCAGGGTGGGATTAATTTCACTTAAGTTTAGACAAATAAACCTGAACTACTCACCCAATATTCCCTTTCAGGCTAATGTATAGATACAGACATGTCAAATGGCAATTTTTCTGGGCTTTTGAATAGGTTAGTTAAAGGTGAGCTGGGCTATCCTCCAGAAATGCTTATATCTCTCTACTCTCTAAAGAGAAATGAGGGTGACTTCTGTTATCTGGAACATTTGCATTTGGATGAAAAGAATCTCATCTGTAGCACTCCTGCTCCGTATTTACTTGTCTGGGGCAGTAGAAAAAGTATCAAACCTGCAACAGACAGAATATTTCAGCCACCTACACCAGAAAGATGATGGGAGAGATCAAAGGGAAAGTCAACTCAGTTATTCTTACCCTGTCCTTTACGAACAGCCAACTAAGGACTAAACGAGGAGGTATCCAAAAGACACATCAAGGTTATCTACAAAATATCAGAGTGAATTTGCTTATATATCTGTGTTTTCCTGCCAAAGCCTTTGCTCTGATGGAGGACACAACTGCTTTAGTTTCCCTGGTTTCTACTAAAATATCACCTTTCTGATGAGATTAGTTTTTGCATTAATCTAGTACTTATTACTAGAGCATAAGTGAAGCAACCATGTGAAGCATACTTCCATTCAGTGCTTCAGCCCTGGCACCATCTGTATGAATAACACCAACATACGTATGTAGAACAGCATCACCCGGAGTTAATAACAGCTAGTATTCAGATGGACGCAAAAACTGCATTTATATATACATCTATGGAATTCATTAGTTCTTTTTGTAATTAGTTCTCTGTGCAGCAATTTATTTTCAGTGCTGTTCTTAATGAAAACATTGTAAGTTGCAGCTCTAATTCTAGTACTAGGAGTTTTATCCATTCTATCTCTGTCCTCATTGACTAAAATCAGTTCTGTTCCCTTCAGAGTTAAATAGCCTTTATAAAAGAAAAAATGTAAAAAAACCCCACCAAACAAACAAAACCACAACCAAAACCCCAAAACCCTCAGCTAAGTCCTTATTACATTTAAACATGCAGGGCTGCTGTACTGAAACGTTCATCAGTGCGTAGGACAGCAACACTGCTATGCAGCGTAGACAGTCTCCCATTGCGGTTTTCTTTCCTGACAGGTGAGCTTTTCAACTCTCATTTTCTCTCATTCTGCACAGTGTTATTTGTCCACCAGTTACTTTTAAGCAAAACAGAGCACACAGCTCCTGCCCCCATAGCTGAGATAGTGAGAGTGTAATGCTAACCATGTTGTGTGTCTTCTGTGAGCCTTTTTAAGGTTTATCAGCTCTATTTCCAGTAACACGTGCATGAGAATTTAAGGGTTTCTGTCACCTTTTACAGCTCTGATTTGCTTGCTCTGTAGTTAAATGCTGCTGCAAGGTGAAAGGCTGGTGTTTCCCCATGGCTCTTGGCAGGTTCTCAGGGATGGTGGAATAGTAATGATACACGGAATTGGTACTGAGTGATTTGCACGCTAGGCAGCCTTGGCTACATACTCCAGTGTTTAAGCATCCGTCTCCTTGAAATTGTCTTTTCCTGCAACCAGAAATATTTTAATCTGAGTCAGCCTTTTTCTTCCTGATAGTTAATCCAAACTGAAAGTCAAATTCCAGTAATTCTGCATGTTCCCAAAGGAACGTAAGATTTGCTACCCTTAGTGCAAACTGATGACTCATCAGGTCTGCTATCTAATCTCTCTATTTGTCTCCAGCACATGATATCTTATCTGGCCAGTGTTTTATGTCTCTCATTCCAGTGTTATCCTGAGTGTTTCCCAGAATAATTCAGTATATTTATAAAGTTGATTTTCTCCGTCCTTCCTCCTTCTACTAAACAAGAGTTGTCAAATGTGATTCTGGGAGCCCTGTCTGCCTAGGGAAAGATAGGCAGTGACTGCACAGACAAAGAAAGATGTGGTCTGTTTCAAGGCAAGTGAGACTCTAGTTACTTGGCCATAAAGTTTGGAGAACGGAATTGTGTACTGTCTGGTTCCAAAGTTAACTTGCACTTGAGGAGACAGGGGTTAAAGCATGTTTAAATCAAAACAAAGAAACAAACAAACAAAAAAAACCCAAAAAAACCCCAAACAAAAAAACCCCAAAACAACAACAAAAAAAAAAAAAAAGAGGAAAAAACCAAAACAAAACAAACAAAAAAACCCAACTGAATGTTCAGATTGCCTTGGAGCACTCTGAAGGTGAGGTAAGAGGGAAGAAAATAGGCTCTGTAAGTGGTGGTGCCTCTATCTTTGAAGATAAAATCTTCAAATTGCCTCCATTACTGTAGAAGTCTGATTAAAGAGGTGCAGTGTGAGCACTGTCCCTACTGTTCTCTGCTAGCAGCTTTTACCTGACAACCATACCACTTGCAAAAGGGTGAACAAAGTCATTCGCCTTTTTGTTCCAAGTGGCAACAGGGAGAAACAGCCTGTCCTGAAACACTGGCAAATCTGACACCTCTGTGCTGTCTTCTCCTTTACATCCTCCTCGTGAGAAGCAGGATTTTTCACTATTAACCTAACAATGTCTCCACTCCCGAAACTCTCCAGATTTTTTTTTTTTTTAAATAGAGATAGATGTGAGAAAAAGGCTGCATTTTGTAGCTGAGCAAAGTTAATGCAGCTTAAAGTGCAAAGTGAGCTCATGGATGGAGAAAAACCAATGCTCTTTCCTTGGTCACTCAGTGCCATCTGTTTAATGTCACCTAGATTTAGATCACGCATTGCTGGCAATTTTAATCTTTTTTTCAAGGCAACAAAATGAAGTCGTAACCCTTCTGCACCTTGAGCCTCACTCTTTGCGTTTCATTCTTCTAATGAAGATGGTTCCAGATAAGTTTCTTTAGTTTGTTATTGGAATGTTATGAAGGAAATCGTAAATGACAGTGATTAATTTTTTTGAGAAGTAGGTTGATAATGCTTCTGCAAGAAAGATAATATGAGGAGAAAATGTGTATGCATTTTTTGGAGGAAGCATCTTCTGTGATTTGTGAACTTGAGAAGAAGCAAGGCCTTATTTTTAAGTGGGTTTGCATCCTTCTCCTGGCTTGCTTTAGTATAGGCATGAAGGAGTTCTTCCTTTAAACTCACATTGTTCAGAGAATGGAATTTCTTGCTTACATATTTCTGTATGTCAGCTCTGGACAAATCTTCATTTTTCCTAGCTTTTCACCATTTTCACCTTTTTAGCAGTGCATTGCCATAGCACTCTGTGGGTTGTCTTCACCTTTTCACCAGTGCTTTGCCATAGCACTCTGCGGGTGAAGCAACACACATGAGGACAAGCCATATATAAGGTGGTGAAGCATCTGCAGTGAGGTCATTGTTAATAGTCAAAAGCAAGAAGTGTAGAAAAATGGTTGGAAGTGTTGAAGCTCTATGGACCAAAACAACTGGCCAAAGAGGAAGCTGGCAAAATGTCATTGAGTCTTTGGTGTATTATATTAGCTTGTAAGTCTGTGTGTCAGGTAGGTCCTGGGGAATCCTGACAAAACTTACTGGGAGAATTTGTCAGTGGTTTAACCCTGGCCAGCAACCGAGCACCACGCAGCCGCTTGCTCACTGCCCCTCACCCAGAGGGATGGGGAGGACAATCAGAAAGGAATGTAAAATTCAGGGGTTGAGATAAGAACAATTTAATAGGTAAGCAAAAGCCGTGCATGCAAGCAAAGCAAAGCAAGGAATTCATTCATCACTTCCCATGGGCAGGCAGGTGTTTGGCCACCCCCAGGACAGCAGGGCTCCATCATCCCCTTCCCTTCCTTCTTCTTCCCCCAGCTTATATACTCAGCATGATGTCTTATGGTATGGAATACCTCTTTGGCTAGCTTGGGTCAGCTGTTTTGGCCATGTCCCCTCCCAATTTCCCGTGGCCCCCCAGCCCTCTCGCTGGCAGGGCCCAAGAAATCGAAAACTCCTTGATTTAGTATAAACATCACCCAGCAAAACTAAAAACATCAGTGTGGTTATCACCATTGTTCTCACATCAGAGCCAAAACAGCACTGTACTAGCTACTAAGAAGAACGTTAACTCCATCCCAGCTGAAACAGGACACTTCTCAATCATACACAACTCTGACATTCACAGTGTGCCTTGAGAGAAAAATTGAGGTCAGTTCATTCATAAATAGGAGATTTTCCCCTTGTTTAAATCTGATAAGACAATGCTGCTGAGATTTGCTATTCACTTGCTTTTAATCAGAGTTGAGCTTGTGATGTCATTATCTGACATTGTGTATATTATAGAATCATGGAATATTCAACATCAGATAATTTAAAAATCCTTATACTCATAGTCTTGCTACTTCTATAGCAGCATTTGTTTTTAAGAGGCTGGGCAAAATTACTGCTTCCTGTTCTCCACTTCCTATCTCATTTATGTGTCACCTCGCAGGCCCTGGACATTCCACCTTTGTGAAATGTATTTTCTCATGATCCACAAAGTTCAGCTAGTAATACTCAGTTCTGAAATGTGATATCACCTGTTACATTTCTTGCCATAATTATATTACACTCTGCAATTTTGGATCCTAGGTGCAGATTCTGACAGTGCTACAGACCTTTTTGATAGGTCTACATGACCATATCAGTTGAATGTTTCTTAAAAATTTTCCTACATACTGTGACATTGTTAGGGAATGCATTGCTAAGACACATTTTTACAGCTCAGATGTAGGAATACATGGGGGTAAATTCCTACTAGGCACATGCCAGTCTTCTAGTTTGAAGATGGAAAATGGTTGGGATGTCTTTTAGTGTAGTGAAACCCAAGAAGATGGTTTACAGAGACAACATCTCTCTTGGACCGTCACACAGTGCCTGCAGTATGGGCTTGGGATTTGTGGTTGTTATTGGGATATTTGGGTTGTTTTGGTTTTTTTTGTTTGTTTGTTTTGTGTCTAGTATTATCTAATTTCTTGATTTAGTTTTTGCTTTAGGAACAACCCATACTATCCATAAGATATACCTGTGTACTTGAGGTGGTCCCTGAAAGATGTGCATGTACTTGCATTAACAGTTGCCTCTGAAACTCCCATATTACCAATGATCTGCAGCTGCCAAATAAAAACCATTGGTGTCAAGGCCAGAAGTCCTCTGTACTTCCAAAGAATCAGGATTTCTACTGGGACATATTTCTAAACTGAAAAAGAAGTTATTTCAGTGAAGTTGAATCAAAGGTGGTTGCTAAAAGGCCCCATTAACGCAGTTAAGAGAAGGCACAGGAGAAATAAATGGCTAAATGAATATGAAGCAATGTTGCATGGGGTATATCATCACCCTGCTATCTCATTCTTTCTGACAGAAGATTCGTGGGTTATTAGGTCTGTCCTACCTTAACAAGCTGTTGTGAAAATTCCAGTGTAAGCAGAAATGGCCAGTGTGACTGAGTAAGAACAGCAGCTTTTCTGCTGTGAGCAGTCGTGCCTGTGTCTAACATTTCTAGAATGAAAAGTAGGTATCATTTATTTCCCTAGAAAATTAGTAGGAAGGACTATTTAAAAAGGAATAACTTTAACTGATGAAAAAGGAGGCTTTACTGAAGGCAGAAGTCTGATCATCATATAATACCTTTGAACAAAGGCCCAGATAAAGACTTAGGTGTGGAAGGTTCACAATGTCCGTAATGCAATTCCCAGGCTAATCTGGTATCTATCAGCTTCAGCTTTTAAAAGACAGGAAACACCACACATTTTCTTAGTATAGTGACTTTTGTCTTCTTTTCCTTGTCCTTTATTTTTTCTATCCTGGAAATGCATCATTAAGAATTTATATATCTAGTAAATTAATTATATCAGGCCCATGTTGAAAATATCATCAAGGTAATCAGATAGGTAAGACACGAGCCCTCAGAGACCATTCCCCACCATCGCGGGTAGAGGAGATCAGTTCAAATTAGCTAAGTCACGCACTGCACCCCAACTGCAGGGGAAGGTTGTCCAACACAGGGGTACATTGGATGTTGATGCTGAAAGCTGGTGATCTGTTGAATACCGAGCACATCAGCAAAGTGGATCTACCACATTGTATTGGGTTTGTGTGGCACAGTTTTGGTACCTGGGGGGGCTAAAGGGGTGGCTTCTGTGAGAAGATGCCAGAAGCTTCCCCTATATCTGATAAAGCCAGTGCCAGCTGGTTCCAAGACAGACCCACTGCTGACAAAGGCCAAGACCATCAGTGATGGTGGTGGTGCCTCAGGAGGAACATATTTTTTTAAAAAATGGGGGCGGGGGGGGGGGGGGAGGAGGGGTGAGGAATCCAACTGTGCAATAGCAGCTGGAGGAGAGGAGTGAGAATCCGGGAGAGACACAACCATACAGACACCAAGGTCAGTGAAGGAGGGGGCTGGCGATGCTCCAGGCACTGGAGCAGAGATTCCCTGGCAGGCTGGGGGGAAGCCCCCGGCAAGACAGGCCGTGCCCCCGGCCCGCGGAGCCCCCGGGGGAGCAGCTCCCCCCCCGCAGCCCGGGCAGGGCCCCCCCCGGGGCAGGGGGTGCCCGCAGGGGGCTGTGACCCGCGGGCAGCGGCGCTGGGGCAGCTCCGGGCAGGGCCTGTGGCCCCGCGGGGAGGAGCCCGGGCCGGGGCCGGGCCGGGGCAGGGCCGGTGCCCCCGGGGGCGGGGGGGCTGGGGCCGGCTGGGCCGGGGGGGCTGCGCCCGCGGGGGGGACACGCTGGGGCAGGGGGGGAAGGGCTGCAGCTGTGGGAAGGGCTCCCGCTGGAGCAGGGCAGGGAGGGCTCTGTCCCGCCGGGGGGACCCGCGCGGGGCGGGGCGGGGCGGGGCGGGGCGGGGCAGGGCAGGGCGGGGCAGGGCGGGGCAGGGCGGGGCAGGGCGGGGCAGGGCGGGGCAGGGGGTGAGGAGCCCTCCCGCCGCAGAGGAAGGAGTGCAGAGACAATGTGACAGCCTGTGATGAGCTGACAGCAACCCCTGTTGCTTGTCCCCCTGCACTGCTGGTGGGGAGGAGCCAGAGAAATCAGGAGTGACGTTAAGCCCAGGAAGAATGGAGGGATGGAGAGAACGCGTTTTGAGACTTGGGTTTATTTCTCATTATCCTATTCTGATTTTGATTGGTAATAAATGAAATTCCCCACATCGAGTATGTTTTGTCCACGATGGCAATTGTTGAGGGATCTCCCTGTCCTTATCTCAACCCATGAGCCTTTTGTTGTATTTTCTCTCCCCATCTAGTTGAGAAGGGGGAGTGATAGGGTGGCTTGGTGGTACCTGGCATCCAGCCAAGGTCAATCCACCACACGTACCTGGAAAATCTGAGAATTTTCTATACCTCTCAGAACTACCATGCTCTGCAGTTTTCTCAGTCTTCTGGTATGTCAGGAAAAAGAACATTAGCAACTACGTGACTAGAGGCAGAAAGATGTAAACAACCAGAGGTTTCCTACTTTCTAGTCAATATTCTCTTGAGGGTTTTCAGAAACAGAAAACTTAGATCCTCATGATCCAAGGTGCTATCTCCTCTATAAACCTTGCAGATGAGCTGGGCTTCTCTATCATGAATGAGATGGTGTTGTAGGATTTCAACTGTCATACTTGAAAGCTACTTTCCAATTCACATCTGAAACTGGTGTAGAGTATACACTAGTTTCAGAGGAAAGCAGATAAATACGATATATTGTAAGAGGACATGGGCTTAATCAGTGTAGATTTGCATATGTGAAGGGTTCAGTCCAAAAACACTAAATGGCATTTGTGCCTTGAAAACAGGTTCATTAGAACATGAACTGGAACAACTATTGGGAAACCCCCAAAAAACCACAAAAACGAAAAATGCTGATTTAAACAAAAACGTCAAAATTGAGAGTAGGTCCTAACATTTCCTTTCTGTGGGCTGCAGCTCAAGGTGTCTGTGCTGAAGGTCCAGCTCTGTCACGTGCTCACTCCCTGCGTGAGTTTGACATGTTCAGAAGGTGGCTATAAATATTTCTGGGGAGCTGTTTCCATGTCCAAGTCTTTAGTGCTCAGTACCAACATCCGTCTGTTCATTCTGTCCTATATTCTCCATCCTTTGGACAATCCATCAGACTTACTTCAACAGTGTGGGTTTACAGACTATGACTTTGCAGAGAGACTGTAAGAACTCTCATATGGGCCTGATGCAAAGCTAGGTAAAGTCAGTGAGTGTTTGCACTGACTTTAGTGAGCTTTGGATCACCTCTCCACTTTCAGTGATGCAGACTTCCACTTGATAGGCCTTCTTTGGTCATCTCAGCTTGTAATGATTGTCATTGTTTCACACGTTCAAGGAATCATTCAACTGGCAAAAAACCTCTGCATATAGAATGGTCAACTACTATTGATAGTGGACTCTTTTAAGTTAATAAAATAATAAATCAATAATTTATCTGGATGAGCCTTTTCCAACAGAGAATTTTGTTGAGGTTCATGTCTGTGAAAACAACTTAAATCTGTGTAAAATTGAAAAAGTCAAAAGTTGTATCATCAGAACTTAATGTGATGTGTGTCATCACATTTACTTAGAAAAAAGACAGATCTCACTTGATTTGAAACAACAGCAGGTAGGATCAAATTGTTTTATTATTCTGGAAAATTTATTTTCCCATGAGACTAGCTCTGTAATTCACAGGCAGAACAGCCTAGACTAAATAAATGAGTGGAGTCTACATTGTAAACCACAAAGGGGTGAAAGATGCTTCTCTGAAGTCAAGGAGGGCCGTAGGATGGATCCATAGCTCAGCTTTCTATTGCAACTTATAGCTACCATGTGACTAGAGCAGCTCTTTACAGTCTGTTTTTGCAGTTCACAGTAAAGAGGTCTGTTAGCCTGCACAGAAGAGTAATTTTAGCAGCCCAAATAGCAGCAGGGTCTTTTTTTCATTTGCCCTTTCCTTTCTTGCCCTCTCTTTTTATGCATGAAAAAAAATCAGGATAAATATGCCTGGTTCCTTTCTTTGACTAAAATGGTAATAGAAATGACTCACTGAAATAAGATGAACAAAGCCTCAAGTCACCCAGGTTTCCACTGGTAAAGTTCCCCAGATAAACAACCCAAAGATCTAATACCCCGACATAATTTTTATTTTTATTCCCCAGGGATTGTTATTTAGTCCTCTATTTGTACAGTAGCTATTACAAGACTCTACAGTACGTTACTAGAACAGCTAAACTCATTGTAACTAATACTGCAGCAAATCATAGAAGAACCTCTTTAATTAAAACCTAAGAGTATGGCAGAACTCTTTTTCAGTAACTTAAAGTAACTAGTTTTTATCTCAACTAAACCAGAAATATATATTAAGTCTGTTGGCTTGTTGGCCCGATATATCTTTTAGTTAAATTGTGCCTGGAGAATCTCTTGTTACCTCAAAAGCCAAGTCTGTAGATTATCTATTTCTAATTTAAATGGCTTTTGCAATGGTGAATATTTTCTCTGCCTGCAAATCAGGATTCATAATCCCCTGTAGCTGTAGAGCCTGCCAAGAGTAATGGCCTGTGCTGGTAGTAGGGTTTCCTTTCATGTCAAACATATGGTGCCCTTCATCCTAGTCCTCGGAGAAAAAGCCTGCGCAAGGTCCACCGGATCTGATTAGACTGTGTTCTTTCTCGCCTGTACTCAGGCATGTGTGTGCCTACATGTAGAGCTCTCACTCAGTTGTGCACACACACATATCTAGGTGCATACACATGCATACACGCAAACATCCATACACTAATCATAAAGAAGCATGGCCAGCTTATTTAAGGCAGACCTCTGTTAGTGATTGACTTGAATTTGTCACTTACTGGTTGATCTCATTTGTGTCATGCAGTAGTTGATTGCTTGGCATTAATGAGGCTGCACTGAGAACAGTGCTAAGAAATCCAGGCAAGCAGCTGGCAGTTCTGAGATGCTAACACACACACCTTAGGCAAAGCATTGCAAGCAGGTGGAGGGAGGTGATCCTTCCCCTCTACTCAACACTGGTGAGAAATGTCTGGGGTGCTGTGCCCAGTGGTGGTCTCTCCAGGACAAAAGAGAGATATGGATATACTGGAGTGAGTCCAGCAAGGACCCATGAAGGTGAATAAGGGATGGGAACATCTGACATCTGGAGAGAGTCTGGGAGAGCTGGGACTGTACTCTGGGGAAGGAAAGACTCAGGAGGATCTTATTCATCTATGTTAATACCTGGTGGGGGTATAAAGAAGATGGAACCAGGCTTTTCTTAGTGGTTTCCGCTGAAAGGGCAGGCGGCAATGGGTACAAACTGAAATAGATGAAAATTTGCTTAAGCATAAGAAAACCCTTTTTCTATTGCAAGTGTGGTCAAACGGTGAAACAGGTTGCCCACAGAGGTTGTGGAGTCTCCAGTCTTGGAGCTATTAAAAATCTAACTGGGTACATCCCTGATCATACTGCTTCAGCTGACCCTGCTCTGAGCTGGTGATTGGACTAGATGATCTCCAGAGGTCTCTTCTCAACTCATCCATTCTGTGATTCTGTGACTTGCACAAGCAGTGAACATATTGGTGATGGGCACCTGCAGAAATATCATAGAAACATATTGTATTGTTGAATGACTTGGGTTGGAAGCGACCTTAAACATCATCTCATTCCAACTCCCCTGCCATGGGCAGGGACACCTGCCAGTAGACCACAATGCTTAAAGCCCCATCCAGCCTGGCCTTGAACACTTCCAGGGATGGGACATCCCTGAAAATTCTCTGGGCAACGTGTTCCAGTGCCTCACCACCTTCACAGTAAAGAATTTCTTCCTGTTAATCTAATCTAATCTACCCTCTTTCAGTTAAAGCCATTCCCCCTTGTCCTGTCCCTACATGCCCTTCTAAAAAGTCCCTCTCCAGCTTTTTTGTAGACCCCTTTAGGTACTGGAAGGATGCTATAAGGTCTCCCTGAAACCTTAACTTCTCCAGGCTGAGCAACCCATCTGTCTTAGCCTGCCTTCATAGGAGAGGTGCTCCAGCCCTCTGATCATCTTCACCACCCTCCTCTGGACTAGCTCCAACAGGTCCTTGTCCTTTTTATGTTGGGGAACCCAGAGGTGAATGCGGCAGTCTGAGTGGGGTCTCATGAAAGCAGGGTAGAGGGGAAGAATCACCTCCCTCCACCTCCTGGTCACACTTCTTTTGATGCAGCCCAGGATACGGTTGGCTTTCTGGGCTGCAAACACACATTAGTGGGCCACGCTGAGCTTCTTGTTGACCAACACTCCCAAGTCCTTCTCTGCAGGGCTCCTCTCAATCCATTCATCACTCAGTCTGTACTGATGCTGAGGAATGCCCCAACCCAGGCACAGGATCTTGCACTTGGTCTTGTTGAACTTCATGAGGTTTGCATGGGCCCACCTTTCAAGCCTGTCAAGATTCCTCTGGATGGCATCCCTTCCCTCCAGCATGTCAACTGCACCACACAGCTCAATGTCACTGGCAAACTAGCTGAGGTTGCACTCGGTCCCAGTGTCCATGTCATTGACAAAGATGTTGAACAGTGTCAGTTCCAATACTCTTCTCTGAGGTATGCCACTCATCACTGGTCTCCACCTAGATATTGTATCATTGACTGCAAGTTTTGAGTGTGACCATCCAGACAATTCCTTATCCACCAACTGATCTGTCAGATCCATGTCTCTCCGGTTTGGAGACAAGGGTATCATGTGGGACAATGTCAAATGCTTTGCACCAGTCTAGGTAGATGGTGTCAGTTACTCTTTCCTTACCCACCAATACTATAGCCCCATCACACAAGGCCACCAGATTTGTCAGGCACAATGTCCTCTTACTGAAGCCACGCTGGCTTGTCACCAATCACCTCCTCAGTTTCCATGTGCCTTAGCACAGTTTCCAGGAGGATCTGCTCCATGATCTTGCCAGGCACGGAGGTCAGAATGACCAGCCTGTCATTCCCTGGGTCTTCCTTTTTCCCCTTTTCAAAAAATGGGTGGGGTTTCCCCCCTTTTCAGCCAGTGGGAACTTCACCAGACTGTCACAGCTTCTCAAATACGATGGAGAGCGGCTTAACTGCTTCATCTGCCAATTCCCTCAGGACCTGCAGATGCATCTCATCAGGTCCCATGGACTTGTACACCTTCAGGTTCCTTAGATGGACTTGAACCTCACCTTCTCCTACAGTGGGTGGTTCTTCCTTCTCACAGTCCCTGCCTTTACTTCTGTAACTTGGGCAGTGTGGCTGCAGCACTTGCCAGTGAAGATCAAGGCAAAAAAGTCATTGAGGACCTCAGCCTTCTCCATGTCACAGGTAACCAGGTCTCCCGTTTCCTTCTGGAGGGGCCTCTCATTTTCTGTAGTCTTCCTTTTACCAGCAATGTACCTATAGAAGCTTTTCTTGTTGCCCTTGACATCCCTGGCCAGATTTAATTCTGTCAGGGCTTTAGCTTTCCTAACCTGATCCCTGGCTGCTCAGACAATTGCTCTGTATTCCTCCCAAGACACCTGTCCTTGCTGCCACCCTCTGGAAGCTTTCCTTTTGTGTTTGAGTTTGTCCAGGAGCTCCTTGTTCATCTGTGCAGGCTTCCTGGCATTTTTGCCTGACTTCCTCTTTGTAGGGATGCATCTCTCCTGAGCTTGCAGGAGGTGGTCCTTGAATATTAACCAGCTTTCTTGTGCCCGTCTTCTATTCAGGGCTTTATCCCATGGTGCTCTACCAAGCAGGTACCTGAAGAGGCCAAAGTCTGCTCTTCTGAAGTCCAGGGTAGCAAGTTTGGCTGTATGCCCTCGTTGCTGCCCTAAGAATGTTGAACTCCACCATTTCAAGGTCACTGCAGCCAGCCAAGGCTGCTCTTAAGCTTCATATTCCCCACCAGCCCGTTCTGATTGGTGAAAACAAGGTCCAGCACAGCACCTCTCCTTGTTGGCTTCTCTGTCACTTAGAGAAGGAATTTATTATCAATGCATTCCAGGAACCTCCTGGATTGCTTATGCCCTGCTGTGTTCTCCCTTCTACGGATACTGGTGTGATTGAGTTTCTCCACGAGGACCAGGGATTGTGAACTTGTGACTGCTCCTATGTATCTATAGAGAGCCTCATCTGTTTGGCTTTCCTGGTCAGGTGGCCTGTAGCAGATCGCACTATCGTGTTGCCTGTCCCTGCCCTCCCTTTAGTCAATTGAGAAGGTCTAAGGCAGCAGGACCCCCCTGTCTGTTTACTCAACTTGGGATGGGTCTGTGCACCACGATGCCTTGAGTGTCAGTGCCAGCATTAGTATGAACAAAGTAAAGGTGTTTCTTCCTTTCCAGATAGTTTTCATTTCACTCCACTTGCAGCCTTTCCTCTTTAAAAAAAGATCATGAAATATTAAGTGAACGGGAAAGTGAGAATGGTTCCAAAGTGGATGAAAAGTTTATATGAATAGTGATGTCCATCCCCTTTTCACTTGTCAGAGTAATTCTAGCAAATCCTTTTGTGATACTAAAAGGACTTTACTACGGAATTTGTGCAGCTAAATTTAGGTGTCCACAGTGTACGTTTCTGCATCTGAGAAAATCATCCTGAAGATCCCTTTGTAGTTAATGCTAGTCAATAACAGCCAGTGAAATTTAGGTCTTTCTGAAGTTGATGACTTTATTCAAATGACCTCCATCCTAAAAATCTGTATTGATTAGATCTGTAATTGCTGTAACAGGATCCTGGAGCCTGGGAGCCATTGTACTTAGATGGAGATACTTACACCTTATATTAGCTGAGATGAAAGTCATCTTCAGGAGGATACCTTTTCTCATTAAAGAAGTGGAAGTGTGTTCCTGTTAACTCTTTGTGGTGTTCATATGAATGCAGGGCAGGAACTGTCTTCTGTGCTTGTATATGTATGTAGTACAGCATACAATGAACAAAAATACCTGTGTGGCTTTGTATTTTGTTGCTTTAAGGGAGGGGGTGTCTGATCACTGGTCTATTTTGACACCTTGTTGATTTACAGTAAAGCATAATTAAAACAAAGAGAATTTCAAAGGCTTTCACCTGTAGTAAAAAAAAAAAAAGAAAAAAAAGAAAAAAAGTTGTTCTCAGTTAGAGGTACAATAATAGTAACAATAGTAACAACTATTTTTCCATACCTTTCCTTTCCTTTGTTATCAAGTTTAACTAGATTTTCTAACATACCATGTATATACAAATAATATTTGCTAAGGAAGTACAGGGGTAGAATAAGCACAAACGCTGCAAAAGCCTGCTTATATTTTTCATAGTGATGTTTACTACAAACACACAGACTTACTTCATGGGTGGTGAGTACAAAAGTACAATTTGTCTAACCTCAGAAGTCTGTAGTGCTGATGTCTGTCTTGGAAGTAATATATTGCTGCTGCTGTCTTTCCTAAGAAGCGTCTTTTACAGTAATTGGACAGAAGCATGCACTTTCACCAAAATTGCCTCTTTATTTCTATTAACTGTCTACATAAATACTAAATGTTTTATGTTTTAGAGCTCTACACATGGTATAGTGAGTCTTTCCTACGAAGAGGAAGTGTCTAGTGGTTTCGTTGCATGGAAAAATGGAAAAGAGACTAAGATTTCTTATATTGTCTCCTGCAAAGTGCATCAGTGTCACACTCTGACTTCTACACTTAGTCCACTTTGCAGGAAAATGTATTTTGAAAACAAAATGCACCGTCCTCCAGGTATGGGAACTGCTGGCATTGAAGAGAACATAAAATCTACTCTTTTCCTTACTGCAGCAGGCTATACGCTGTATTTCTTTTTAAATTTACTTTGTCTGTACTCTCAGCCTCCCACTTCTTCCATTTCACAATACCTTAGACTGGAATTGGTGAAAATACACTTTTTTGAGTTTACATTGACTTCATTGTTTACTATGCATTTTGGGGCCACCTTGAGTAGCCACTCCTCCATCAGTACTTTACATCAGCATGACTCTGGGAATCCTGTGAATACTTATCAGTTATTCTTGGTTTTGCAGAGCCTGTGATCACCTGTGAAGTGGAATGGATTCTCAAGGCATTTCACATTCAGGCCCTGCGTCAATGTCTGCTTTACTGATCACGTCATATTAAAACTGCTATAGACAACAAACACTAATTGTATGAAAGAAAAGCTAAGTTTTATACTGTGTGTTAGTGTAATTATGAATATTTTTTTCCTTTCCCCCCCCCCTCCTTCATTGCAGACGTTTTACCTTATGTTACAGGTTTTAATTATGCCTCCTGTGTATCTGGGGAATGCTGTTTGCCTCCAGATTTGGTGTAGAATGTGCTGTAAGACATGTAGCTGTTAATTCATCTTTATCGTTTGTGGTTTTAACATGCTCCTGATCTCCAGTTCTGCTCATTTAAAGCCATGAAAGTCAACGTGTTTTGGTTGACTCTTTTTGTTGTTGTTTCTGTACATTTAAAAAATAATCTAGTTGAGATTCTCATACTGTGCACTGCTGCTTTAGAATTGCTCTGCTGGATCTGAGCTAAGCAATTTCACAAGTCTATGTGCCATTTACAACCATATCAATTAGATGCTTATTTGAGCCCATTGTATGCATAGATCACCACACTTACTTATGAGAATCACTAGTGAAAAAGCAGGACAAATAAACATTGAGACATATTGCTACCATTTTTTTTTTAAAGGAAAAGACCTTTAATCTCTTAAAAAACTCAAGCAAGGCATCTCATGAAAAATGTGAAATTTTGCATTAGATTTCATTTCGTAGGTTTCAATGCAACCAGCATTTGGGAATTTGTTCCATTTTGACCCACAATAATTTCTGCTAAAAACATGATTGAAAATGCTGTTTAAATTCTTGAAATGTGTCATGTACTATAAATGCAGGTTTCCTCCAGTAAATAAAGCATTTAAAAAAATGGTTTTAATTAAAATGTCACAGGAATTGTTGAAGAGAATTTCACAGAATATGGGTTTTATTCTTCATGAAAAGTTATATATTTTAACAAAAATGTTTCTCACCAGAAAAAAAAAGAAAAAAATCAGCTACCTCTATATGTTATGGATTTTTGGTTACTGTGAAGATTTAGAAAAAACAAATATTAAACTAGATTCTCACCTGCACTGGTTTCAATTCTGTGCTTCCTTTCCAAAAAGCTGACACAATGTTTTGTCGGTAAAGGTTGAGCAAAGAAAATGATCAGAGAAATCTTGCAGGTGCTTAAGCTCATTCAGGGTCAAAACTGTAAAAGTTCTTAAATCAATGCAGTTAGGTTTGGTGAAGAAACAAAAGTCAGAGTTTCTGGACTTTTTTCTCTAGCTCTATCCTACAAAATCTACATAACTGGATCATTATATGTAATATTAAATATTCATTAGTTGCAATTAAGAAAACCTAATTAATAGAAGAACACTCCTGTTTTCCAGCCAAGCATAGTGCTGGCATGAAATTACAAATTATGATGTCTACTGCTTCACCTTACTACAGAGTGTACTTCTGAAATAGAATTCCCTACTTATATCCGCTATAAACTGCAGACTGCTTCTATCAGCACATTTGGCAAATCCTATAGTGAGGAAAATGATTTTCATCTAGTTAGTAAGAGCTGAAACGAACCCAGCATGTAGCTGATTGCAAGCAAATATTTTGAGAGCTTTGAGCTGCATTTGAACAAGGGATCCAGAACAAACAATCCTGGCCCATTTGCTAATCTCATTCATTAGAAGCTCAGTGATTACCTCATTAGTGTTATGCAGTGCAGAGACAGACTGATGGAGCTTTCAATGAGCCAGCTTACTCAGCAGATGCATTTGGCATGGGTGACCCAGGTGAAGAACTTCTCTACTGAAAGTATAGAGGCTGCCTGTCCTAAGCAGGCATGAAGTCTCCATGTGGCAATATGGACACACTCCCCCCTGTTGTGTATTATAGGCTTGGTTATAATAGAAAGTGCTATTTCAAAAAAAACACCATTCCAGGAGGTTGCTATAAAACAGTATATTCATGCTAAATCATAGAATCATAGAGCAGTTTGGATTGGAAGGGACCTTGAAGGATCATCTAGTCCAACCTCCCTGCCATGGGCAGGGACACCTGCCACTATATCAGGTTGTTCAAAGCCCCATCCAGCCTGGCCTTGAACATTACCAATGACAGGGCATCCACAAGTTCTCTGGGCAACCTGTTCCAGTATGTCACCACCCTGACTGTAGGAAATGTCTTCCTTATGTCCAGTCTAAATCAACCCTCTTTGAGTTTAAACTGCTGCCCCATGTCCTGTCACTACAAGCCCTGGTAAAAAGTCTCTCCCTGTCTTTCCCGTAAGCTCCCTTTATATATTGAAAGGCTAAACTAAGGTCTTGCCGGAGCCGTCTCTTCCACAGGCTGAACAAACCCAACTCTCTCAGCCTGTCTTCATAGGAGAGGTGCTCCAGCTCTCTGATCATCTTTGTGGCCTCCTCTGGACCTGCTGTAACAGATCTATGTTTGTCTTGAGATGGGGATCCCCAGAGCTGTGTATTGGGTTTGCATGGCAAGGTTTTGGTAGCACGGGGGTTACAGGGGTGGCTTCTGTGAGAAGATGCCAGGAGCTTCCCCTGTGCCTGATAGAGCCAATGCCAGCAAGACAACCCACTGCTGGCCAAGGCTGAGCCCATTAGTGACAGTGGTAGCACCGCTGGGATAACATAATTAAGAAAGAGGAAAATTTGTTTCACCACAGCAATTGCAGCTGGAGAGAGGAGTGAGTATATGTGAGAGACACCACCATACAGCCCCCCAGGTTAGTGAAGGAGGGGCAGGCGATGCTCCAGGCACTGGACAGATTCCCTGGCAGCCCGTGGTGAAGCCCACGGTGAGGCAGGCTGTGCCCCCAGCCCATGGAGGTCCACAGTGGGGCAGATCCTCACCTGCAACCGTGGAAGACCCCATGCTGGAGCAGGTGGCTGTGTCTGAAGGAAGCTGTGACCCTGTGGGCAGCCTTTGCTGGAGCAGCTCCTGGCAGGATCTGTGGCCCCATGGAGAGAGGAGCCTGGGCTGGAGCAGGTTTGCTGGCAGGGCCCGTAACGCAGTGGTGAAACCACGCTGGAGCAGTGTGTGTGATGAACTGACCACAACCCCTATTCACCATCCCACTGCACCTCTGGAGGGGAGGAGGTAGAGAAAATTAGGAGTGAAGTTGGGCGAGAGAGGAAGGGAGATGTGAAGGAAAGGTGTTTTGAGAGTTAGGTTTTATTTTCTCATTATCCTTCTCTGATTTGATTGCTAATAATTTAAACTAAGTTCCCCACGTCGAGTCTGTTTTGCCCATGATGGCAGTTGCTGAGTGATCTTCCTGTCATTATCCCAACTCACGAGCCTTTTGTTATATTTTCTCTCCCCTGTCCAGCTGAGGAAGGGGAGTGATAGGAGCAACTCTGATGGTCACCTGGCATTCAGCCAGGGTCAACCCACCACAAGCTGGATGTAGCACATCAAGTGGGGTCTCATGAGAGCAGATGGGCAGGATCGCCTCCCTCAACCTGCTGGCCACACTTCATTGGATGCAGCCCAGGATACGGTTGGCTTTCTGGGCTGCAAGTGCACATTGCCGGCTCATGTCCAATTTTTCATCCACCACTATATCCAAGTCCTTCTCCAAAGGGCTCCTCTCAATCCATTCATCACCAGCGCATACTGATACTGGTGACTACCCTGACCTGAGTGCAGGACCTTGCCCTTACCCTTGTTTAACTTTCTAAGATTCACACTGGCCACTCCTCAAGCCTGTCAAGGTTCCTATGGGTGGCATCCTTTCCCTCTAGTGTATCATTTCCACCAGTCAGCTTAGTGTCATCAACAGACTTGCCAAAGGATGCACTCAATCCTGCTTTCTGTCATTGATAAAGAGTATGGACCCCTGAGAGACACCACTTGTTAGTAATCTCCATTTGGACAATGAACCACTGGCTGCAACATTGACTGCAGCTTCAGCTGCAGCTGCAGCTGAAGATACGTTTTCTATTCATTTGCTCACGTCACAGTCACATTTGCCTTCTCCTTCCTCGTGGCAGGTATACCTGACAATGACATTAAACAGCTGTTTATGCCACTGATGCTTTGGATGAAAATACTGGTTTAGTTTGTTCTTCTTTACAGTATCAGACAGAGAAACAGAGCTCAAAGTTTTCCAGCAGCAGGAGGTTCAATATGGACAGATCCTGCAAGCCCCCGTGGAGTAGAGGGCTAACATGAGAACAGGATAAGAGGGGAAAATTTTAATCAAACCTATTTTCATGGGCATTATAAGGAGTTAGAGCATACTGGCAGTAGTGAAAGAAAAGTTAAAAAGACCCTGCCAAAATAAATTAAGAAGAGGCACATCAGAAACATAGTGAGCTAAATACCCAGTTCAGTTGTTGTCAGGTCCTCTTGCTCAGGATTGGAATAGGAAGGAGTTTTTGCCTCTAGTGCCTTAAGGACAACTGTGAACATGAGAAAACAAACCTCCTTGGCATGTGTCTTTCTGTCACAGACAAAGCAATCGGGGGCCAGTGAAATTTCTCAGATCTGAGATCTTTGCAGATGGGGACTGTTCTCCAAAGTTAGGTCTACAAAAGGATATAGATGTCAAAACAGGTAGTGTTGTACATACCATCTACTATTCAACAATTTTTTGACCTTTTGGCCCCTTTTACAATACATATGAAAACTTTTATGGAATATACAAATGTACTGTGCTGGGAAGATAGTTGTTGAGATAACCAGAAGAAAAAACTTGAGGAGCACTCTATGTTTTAATCATCACAAGGTAGGACATAAAAACAGTTCTATTGACTCATCTCAAAGCTCTGTATCACTTGGTATTCTGTCTTGAGCTCTGGCCATAAAGAGGTATCTAGGGGACAGAAAAAAGTACCTACAATCATTTCACCCTCATGATCTCTCTGTGTCCTTTCTTAATTTTTCCATTATGGGGATTTCCTGATGATTGTGTGGCTTGCAAAGGAGTTTTAAAGATCTACTACCAACCAGGAAAGAAAGAAAAGAAAAAAAAAAAAAAAAGAAAGAAAGAAAGAAAAAGACAGAAAGACAGAAAGACAGACAGAAAGACAGAAAGACAGAAAGACAGACAGAAAGACAGAAAGACAAAGGAAGAAAGAAAGAAAGAAAGAAAGAAAGAAAGAAAGAAAGAAAGAAAGAAAAAGAAAGAAAGAAAGAAAGAAAAAAGAAAGAAAGAAAGAAAGAAAGAAAAGAAAGGAAGAAAGAAAGAAAGAAAGAAAGAAAGAAAGAAAGAAAGAAAGAAAGAAAGGAAGGAAGGAAGAAGGAAGGAAGGAAGGAAGGAAGGAAGGAAGGAAGGAAGGAAGGAAGGAAGGAAGGAAGGAAGGAAGGAAAGAAAGAAACTCCCCAAACCCCAGGGTTTTGGGGTTTTTTTCATTGAATTTGGCTCCTACTGCTGTAATTCGATATCCCTTTTTTCCTTCCATCAAAAAAGGTGGCTAACAATCTGACTTAATACACCCTTTCCATCTCATCATGATTTTGCAGCCTCTGTTATATACCCCCTAAGTTGTCTCTTTTTTTGAGGTGAATAGTCTCCAATGACTCGACCTTTTCTTTTATACTGAGATAACTTGCTGGTCTGCATGAATTACTCTTTCGGCTGGCTAAAGGGCTATCCTAAACAATAGCTTTAGACTATATGCCTGACTCTTAAACAGCCACAGCTATCTGAAAGGAGTTCAGTCTTTTATCTAAGTTGGTTTGTGCTAGCAAGGCACTTGTTATCTACTGTGCATGGTGCATTTTCATCCAAAGTCAGCTGAGCTTATTGGACATACCAGGCATTGTATTTTGCTGTTCACCACTTCTGATCATTTCTTAGGCAAGTACCACAGAAAGCAACAAAACTGAAATGGCAGTGATTGGCACATTTCTCCACTTTACTATTTCATGCCTGTAAAGAGCATATGGAGTGAAAGTGAAGAACGATGGGGCAGGTCAACAAATCACTCTCTAACAACTTATTAATCTACAGTTCTGCCAGTCTAAGGGGCCTTGAAACAGTGAAAACGGCTGCAGTTCATCCATTTAGTTTAAGTGCATTAACCCACATAATTAGGTGCAGCCTTTTTCAAAGCAGAAGCCCAGAGCATATTAATGATCCCTCACATGGAGTCTGAACCATGTTTCTCATGTGTTTCCTCATTATAGGCTTCCATACTGTGGAACAGAGTTGAACATAATTAGACCAGAAAGAAATATGGTTATAATTGGTCTGGAACACCTTAGTAAAATGTAATAAGGTAGTTTAATTGGCTGCTTCTTCGTATTACTGCTTCTAGAATTTATCTTTTTCTTTGGACAGTGGACCAGCTCCACCTCATATTGCCATGGGAAACAGATGAATACAACATATGATGATGAGTGGTAATTTGGCTGATGGTAACACACAGTGATGGCAGAAAATGGTGAGTTTCACAATGAAAGTCAGGAATTCCTGATCCTTGGATGCTGTCAATAACAGGAATGCCATATTTAAGAGCAACAGGTAACATTTAGGAAAGAAGACATGTCATTGCTGCTTTGTAACCTGTGTTCCGGTGAAATGGAGTTATGACCGATGCCAAAATCCCTATCATAGCTAGCAACTATAGGCACATATATAAATTAAATAAAGACCTGTCACCAAGGTTAGCATGTTAGGCTTTTTGATTGACATAAACAGGGCAAGGAAACCTCTGTGGTGAGGTTTTAGGAAAATGTGTAGGAAAATAAGTATTTAAAATATTTACTTTAGTAATTTCAGATTGTTTTTCCTTCCTTACATTCTTCCTTCCTTCCCTCCTTTCTTCCTTCCTTCCTTCCTCCCTCCCTCCCTTCCTTCCTTCCCATTTCTTTCTTTAATCCCTCCTTCCTTCCCATCTCATTCTTTCTTTCTTTCTTCCTTCCTTTCATCCCATTTCTTTCTTTCTTCCTTCCTTCCTTCCTTCCTTCCTTCCCATTTCTTTCTTTCTTTCTTTCTTTCTTCCTTCCTTCCTTCCCATTCCATCCCATTTCCTTCTTTCTTTCATCCTTGCTTCCTTCCTTCCAGTTTTTTTCTTTCTTCCCATTTCTTTCTTTCTTTCTTTCTTCCTTCCCATTTCTTTCTTCCTTCCTTCCTTCCCATTTCTTTCATTCTTTCTTTCTTTCTTCCTTTCTTTTTTTTATTTCTTTCTTTCTTCCTTTTTTCCTTCCTTCCTTCCCTCCTTCCTTCCCATTTCTTTCTTCCTTCCCATTTCTTTCTTCCTTCCCATTTCTTTCTTTCTTCCTTTCTTTCTTTCTTTCTTCCTTCCTTCCAATTTCTTTCTTCATTTCTTTCTTCCTTTCTTTCTTCCTTTTTTTCTTTCTTTCTTTCTTTCTTCGACACCACTGTAAAAGTTAAAAGTGACATTCTTTTGCCCCTGCAGTGGAATAGTTGAAGAACCAGAAACAGATGCTATTGAAAATAAATACTTTTGACTACACAGTATCAGGATAAAACTGCTTTAGTTAGGAGATGGATGCTGGACTAAAATAACGTCCAATGAGGTTTAGATGTCAGAGCAACAGAGAGATCATGGGAAAAGATCATCACATAAGTCTTGGGTTTCCACACTTTATGCATGCCTTGCTTTTGTTTCTGGACTTCTCAAGGTGTACAACATAAAACATAGAAATAATTGGTGTTTCCAGAGTTGTAGGGAATTTCACTTTTAAAAATATGTTAGGAACTTTCACTGATCTAAGGTACAGATCTGGGAGAGAAAGTGACAAAGAGAAGGAAGGAGACAGGGAAATTAATACATATATTATTGAACATGTTATAGGCATGATCTCAGCTAACTGGTAGCTTTTACAAAAATATAGATGCTCAGGATTAAAGAAGCTCAACGAACCACAAGACTGGGATGACAAATAAGGGAAGGGGTTGACAAATAGAAGGCAAGATGACATTAAAGGCAGATTGATGCATGTATACATTTGAAAATTTCTAATACACCTGATTGTTTCTGTAAGTGCTTAAATCTTCTCTTTAGCCATACTGAGATACTCAGATTCAATGCTCCTAGTCCCACAGTCAAGTGCTGCACTTTCCCCTATCATCTCTGATGATCAGGATCTCTTAAGTCTTGTAGCTTTAAGAAAGTGCAACAGTCAATTTACTTAATGACTATGGGTGGTACCAATCTGTTTCAGAAGCAATTTGTCAATGCACATGTGAGGAAAGATAAAACTACATGGATAGAAAAGGAAGCAAGAAAGCAAGGTAGATGTTTGCACAGTTGCCATCCATCCTCATTGTCTTCTTATGAAAAATGAAGCTTCCAAGATGAATATGAAATCAGAGGCCCGTCGGAGTAATGGTTGATGATCTGATGTTCCAGGTCCCAGCCCTGCCTTCATCTCTTGTCTGGATTTACAAAGATCTTATCACCTCATTGTACCCCAGTATACCAACCTTCCAGATGTTGCAGCCTTTAGGCTTTTTGGACTGGCTATGAAACGTGGACGATGTGACTTGTATGGTGATGTACAATATAGACTCAACACGTCAACCTGAGTCACCCTTTCCCTTTCAGCTGAGCTGCTACTTGAAATCAGCTGAAACTGGTAAATTGGCTAGTCTGAATGGCAGGCTCTAAGCCTTGAGAACATGCATTTTCAGCATTTTTGCTAAGTCAGTAGGATCCTCAAAATCTTCGTTTGGAGGTCTTGTAATCCTAGAGGAAAAAGGATCTTCCTCTGCTCAAAGTTTTTACAGGATTAAAATAGCTTGAAGGAGTTTATGCATATGGGAGATTTCTAACATCAACTTAAGACAACCAGATGGAGTACCTCTCACCTAGCTTATCTATGTATTAAAAAGAAATTTCCCTCCAAGTACCTCTAGTGAGGAAGCCTTACCAAATCCCTGAGGAATTTCCTTAAGACTGCTGTTGAAATCACTTCTCAAAATGTTTTGCTTGAGTATTCAATTTCTTATTGCAACTTCTGCCTGGTCACTTTGCTCCCTTTGACAGCCTAAGGTAATCACTCCTGACTCAGGAGTAACACCAGTGCCATAGGCTATATTGAATAAACCCTGTGCTGAATCTGGTTGTTTTCAGGGGAAAAAGCCAAAAAGTTCCTGAAAGGCAATGTTGAAGTGTCCTTTTCCCTCCTTTCTTCACAGAGCTTGTAGACATGAATGAAAGGCTGTAGCAAACATCCACTGGATAAACTTAGGCATTATATGAGACACTACTACCATAGGAAGAAGAGATGTGTATTGAGCATAACAAAATGGGCAAGACAATGTGCAGCGCTGTCGGAGAGAAGGCATGAGTAATTTCTTTGAAGCGAAAGAAATTCTCATGCAGGCATGAGAATGCAAAGAAAAGTTTTGCCCAAGAGGGACCTGAGGGAAACCTGTAAGTAAGGTCATCGCATGGTACCCGTAAGCAACTGCTTGGGTACTGTATGTCTCAGGGAATAGGTGGGAGGTGTGGTTGAAAACATGGCTTATAGACTCTACAGAGTATGAATGCAATTGTGTAGCTGCGTAGGCTGCTTTCATGCTGTGTGTGGTAATATCACCACAGAACATTAACCCTGGAGGAAGAAGGAAGCACATAGAGAGAAGCTGGAGGGCACAGGGGACTCTGTCTGTTATGGCCAATGCTGGCTGAAGATAATGCATGAATGTGAGATCATGAAAGGTTTTTGCTGAGAAAAGGACCCCAGGAGTGATTACTGCAATTGTCTAGCTATGGTACTAACTTCCTATTACACTGGATAAAGAAACAAATGGGGGAAAAAAAACCCAACCCCAAAAGAACCTGATGGAGTATGTTGACATACTGGAACAGCTTTTTAGTACATGGCAAACAGGCAGTTAGCAAAACACAGATGCATGCAGTGATGACTGACACTTCTGACAGCAGCACGTAGGAAAACAGCAGACAAGTATGTTATTGCATTGTCCTTTGTCTTTTCTTTCCTTGCTTTATGTCTCCATTGGGGTGTTTCTGAAATGCCCAGCGTCAATTCTAAGTACAGGAAAACTGTGCCAGCATCCTCGAGTCCTGCAAATTCAGAGCACAAACTCAGCAATTCTTCAGTCTACAAGATGGTTTTAGAGCTTGTTTTCTTTACAGGTAAGTTGGATTCACTACTAAGCCACTATTTGCCTCATCTTACTTTAAGCATCTAAAAAAGGAGCACAGCCACTTTCAGTTCCTTTTATAGTCAGTGGAAAGAGATCTTGGGATAGGCTGTAATACCCTCCACAGATGCTTATATTTCCCAAGGGTTGCTGTGTTCAAAATTTAGAGCCTCAGTTAGGTAGGGTGAGTCCAGGCTGAGTTTCCTTTCACAATGCTCCAATACAAAACCACTCTCTGGTGGGCTATAAAGTTTCATCAGGGCTATTTCTTCCCACTTTTCCAAATCTCATATTGATCTTTCGTATTCTTTTAAGTGTTACTAACCTTCTGAGCCTGCATCTCCATTTGACATAAGACCAAATAAAATAGTCCACAGAGGTAGCAGGGCAATGCAGAAGAAAGCAACCTGGAAATGCTTCCAGGTTCTTGCAATATTTATGATCCCCAAAGGAGAAAATGCAAGCACCAAAAAGCAAAGTCCGAAAAGAAGTCACTCTCCATTCCTTAAGGCAATTAGAGGATTCATGGATGGATTTATATATTACTCAAAATCAGAAAACTTTGTTATGAAAACCTTTGCTATAGACAATGTCAGAAGAATTATGTCCATGGGGTATGGTCACAAAATTCTGGTACTGGACAGTATGAAAGGACTTACTGGGATAACACTCAGAGGGCAGATACATCTAAGTGGAGAAAATCGAACATCGGCTGAAGAGAACCTAGATGATATGAATATATAGTAAAGACAAAACAGCTTTATTTTTTTCCATGTTTGGAGCCAGATAGATAGACAGGAGTGGAAAATGCTGTTAATTCTATGGTTAGTGTGTTTTGTTCTTCCAATCCAGTTGGATCCCAGGTATGACCAGGGCTAAGTTTGTCCCCATATAAATAGAAGTCAGTTTCTAATCCTTGATTTTACTAAGAAATGACAGAAAATACTGCCAAATAATCTGTGCTTTAGAACATGAGTGGGGTCTACAATATTCTCTTGTCAATGAGTCACCGCTCTTCCGTGTTCCACAACATCTATGCAGTGTCCCCAGGATAAAAACCTTCTTCAAGATTTCTCTCATATAAGAAGCTGAAGAAGAACCATGGTGGAATGAAGGATTACTTCACGTTCATTGGCTTCTTATGTGAGTTAAAGGATTCTGCCTTTACCCTAAGCTACAGTTTATCGAATTTTGGAGTTTGCCCTCTTCTGAGGGGCAAGGGCAGTTTCCAAAGACAGAAGGACAACATCCAAGCACCAAAAAGCCAAACTGCACCACACATCACCAAAGGATGTTGTTATTCTTCACAGCTGGTGAGTCATTGGCTATAAATTAGTTTGATTTTTCCTGCTTCACTGCTGAGCAGTGTGGGTGGAGGGGTTTCCTTTCTTTTACCTAAAATTGACTGATGTGGGGAAATGAAAGTCTGTAGTTGAGTCAAAAAGTGCATCGTTATGTCAACTGTGGCAAAAAGTAGCTGTGAGGCAGTCCCAAAAGGCAGAATAACTGCTTGGCACCTCCTGGAATTCTCATTGTTGTTTCCAGCCCTTAAAGGCACTGTGTGTGTGTGTATGAGCTGGCGGAATACCAGGGAAGAGATGTGGAAATGGTGCCAGACCTCCAAGAAGTACAGGTAGAACTGCAGAGGGGAGATGGAGGGAGGAGATAGGAGTCTGGGAGATGATCCAGTGGAGTTTAGAGTGGGGACGAGGTTTGTAAAGGTTTGAAAGGCCTCTGGAGAAGGGTGTTATTCAAGAGTCACTTTTTCTCCCTTCCACTACTCTGTCCACAGTATTGACACTTTTTCCCTCTTTGCATTCTCCCATGGATTTCCCCCATGCTCATGACAGTGTAATTAGTGATTTGATCTGTTCAACCAACAACACAGATGCTCATTTTGGGAGCAGAGATTTCTCTTTACGTGCAGCCAAGAGAGGCAATCCTGGCACTGGCTTCTGATCTTATTAATCCCTAACTTGATCATGAGTAAAGGCTTGCCACTGATTTATGGATTGTTTGGTTTGGACTCAGACTGTGTTGATACTAAAGGATTTAGGGATTATATTCAATCTCCCAGTAAACCCCTTGATAACCGAAAGGGCCAAAACATGTTAGAGAAGAACAGATAAATACGCTCCTCTCACGTTCTTAGCAGTCCCTCCCACATATTATTAAACATAGTTCTCTGCAAAAAACTGTGCTATTTTTACCTTTTTGACCCCAACACTAAGCAGTGGCATTGTAAGATATAGTCTGCCTCCCAGGACCCAAAGCCCCTGCAGTTAATAATAACGTTCCTGTTCATTTTAGCAGTCCTAGATTCATACCCTGATTTGTTACTCACTTGACCATGCTCCCTTTGCATACTTTGTACCACATGGAACCTTTCACATTCTTCTCCAGCAAATTACTTCTGTCTCTGTAAAACCTCTTGAGATATGGCAAGCATTAAAATAAAGAACTTAGGAGCTAAGAATAGAAATGCAAGATGGTAATCATGACAATAAAATCTCCAAGATCACCAGTGAGAGAAAACATTTCCATACACCTTTGGAGAGTTAATGTTCCCCAACCACAACCCAATTATAAGTTACATGGAGCAGGAGGTTGGGAGTGAGAGAATATTCTTTTACTGGTATCTATCAGAGCCAATAAGTATAATATAAAAACATATAAACCAGGGGAACTGGCTGGGCCATGTCAGCAGGTCTGAAGGGATGACTGCAGGTGAAGCAAACCTCTGGAGTGGGTCATGAGATCAGGAGAAAGAGGTAATTTAGTTGGTAAGCCACAAAAGTCTCAGTAGTGTTGGTGGAAGTCCTTTAGTGTTTCTTCCTTGACCACACATGCTTGTGTATGATGGAGACCTAATTTGCCCTACAAACTCCATTACTGGCTTAAACTCACTTTTTTTTTTTTTTTTTTGAGTTATATGTAAGCAATGCTGTGCTACAGTAGTTCTATAAAACAAAGTTTTGTAAAGAATGCTTCTCTTTCTCTTAGCAGGTTTTTTTCCCTTTTGATTTTAGCGGACATTTATAAAATCCCTGAGGTGAGACCTACCTCAAAACTCAGCACAACTGTTAAAATCCCTGTCAATTTTGCTGCTTAATAAACCTTGACATCTGAGCTACATAGAGGGGAAAATCTGGAAAGATGTTATAAAGTTCAGATGTTGAAGGCAGAACTCTACGGGATAAAATGACCCCAAGTAAGCAAGTGAGAAAGGACATGTGAGTGAGAAGTGAAATGGGAGAGGAGGACACTAAAAATACAGTTCACACACACACACACACACACACACACGTGTGACACAGTGAAAATATATCTCTTTTCCTTTACTTTGCCCCTTTAAATCTGTTTGCTGGGGCATGCAATGCACTCTGGAAAAAGCTGGTTGCAGGATCCCAAAATGGCACACCTCCTGCATTGTGTTGGTTTTGTTGTGGCTTCCAGTTTCTGAGAACTTGGCAATTGTAACACAGAAACTGTACTTGTTTTCTCTGTGCTGTAGGCTTTCCCTTGGCCAGACAAGAGGTGTGCTTCTCCTCAGCTAGCTGAGGAGTCTGGTGTGCTCTTACTGATACTACTCTGCATTTTAAACTCTCTGAAAGTGGCTAATTCAATATGGTAAATTATTTCAGAGGCTGAATTCCTCACTCAAAAAAAAAACCCTACCAAAAGTTGGCCTGCTTCAACTTGCCAGTATTGTACCTAGCCTGTTAGCAGTTTTCTTGTCATGCTTCTGTTCCCCAAAGATGGCAAACAAGTGAACAATTCTTCAGTAAGGTGCAGAAAACAAATCTTTTTGCATTCCTCTTCATAAGTTCCACTTTCCATCACTGAATCCTTTTAACCTTTTTCCTAGGTCCAAAAGGTATAAAACAGTATGAGTGATAACCAGGAAGCACAAAAGCATGTCAAGTGGTAAGAAGGTATTTGACAACTTGTATGTTGTAGTCCAGACACTGCAATGCTCTGCAGTGTTTAGATTGTTGCCAGCATCCACATATTTTTGGCTGGGTTTTTTTGATGCAAGACGACCTATCAACTGTGTTCACAATGGGATACAATTTTTACGCGGAACATCATGATGCTTTTCCCCTTTTTTGTCACAGAAACTACCTATTGATTTTAATGAGTCAACATGCACTATTCCCACAGTGCTGACGTCAACTAATACTGCACATTACAGGTCCCAACGAAGAGAAGCACTTAGACTCAGTGTTGCTACACCTGTGTCAGGTACCTGGCTTAGTGGTTTAGCTGTCATGGGAAATCCTTTTAGTCAAAGTTAGCAGCTGCAAAGGGCAGATAGGAGAGGATAAATTGTCCTCTGTAGAAGATACGGTCTCTCCATCAATCCCATTAGGTACCTAGGATGAACTAAGGTACCAGAGATGAACTAAGTTCTCAATTATGTTTTTGCTTAAACAGTTTGACATTTGTGGTAGTCAGAAACTTCCTTTAGAAATCTGCTTGTCTTTGGGATGGGAATGAAAAAAAGTATAGAGGAAGTCCCAAATGAACATAAAGATGAGAATACAAGAATGATGTTAGGACACAACAATGTCCACCTAGTATGTGTCCAAGAATGTCCACCAGTGTATGTCCATGGAGGATTATAAGAGAGGGGGCAAGCAGAAATGGTAACTCCCCAGCGTACTATCTCAGCCTCCTTTGGTTTCCTAGCCCAGAGGGTCTGTTTTTGTGTAGGACTGAATGGATTTGTTCTTTCCTAAATTTTGTCCAGTGTCTACCTCCTTGCCAAAGGCATCCTAATGATTTTCTTGGTTGTCCCTGGTTGCATATGTTTAGATGGTGTCAGATAGAGTCTGCATGTTGTGATCAGGTATGACTTGCCACACCTTTTTGGAGAGACTAAACTTACAAGTTAGCTAGATTTCGAAGTTGTGCTGGTTTTCAGTGGGCTAGAGTTAATTTTTTCCATAGCACCTTGTACTGGACTATGTTTTGGATTTGTGCTGAAAACAGAGTTGATAATACAGGGATGTTTCCATTATTGCTGAGCAGTGCTTACACACAGCCAAGGCCTTTTCTGCTTCTCACCCCACCAGCAAGTATGCTAAGAGTGGGCAAGAAGACGGGCAGGGACACAGCTGGGACAGCTGACCTCAGCTGACCAAAAGGATATTCCGTACTGTATAACAGCATGCTCTATAATATATAGCTGGGAGAAGAAGAAGGAAGGGGAGTTGTTCAGAGTGATGGTGTTTGTCTTCCCAAGTGACTGTTAGATGTGATGGAGCCCGGCTTTCCTGGAGATGGCTAAACACCTGTCTGCCCATGGGAAGTAGCAAATGAATTCCTTTGCTTGAATGCACAGCTTTTGTTTTACCTATTAAACTGTCTATATCTCAATCCATGAGTTTTCTCACCTTTACCCTTCTGATTCTTTCCCCCATTCCACCATGGGGGAGTGGGCGGGTGGCTGTGTGGTGCTCAATTGCCAGCTGGGGTTAAACCACAACAGAAGTGTATCAGTAATGTCATGAAGATCTGTAAAAGATAAGAACCCCCGTTTTTTGTGATGCTATCCTAGCCACCAAGAAACTTGCAATCAGACAGAAATTAGTTGTCTGGGTTAATTAAAGGAAGTATGATGTACAGTCTTTACATGATATAATGATATTACATCACAGAGTATGACAATGCAGTCTGAAAGCTAAAGGAAAAAATGGCAATATTACTGGAAATACTGGGAGACATTACTGTAATTCTATCTCTGAGATCCATTAGAAAGTCTCTTTATATGTGTCTGGGGTTTTTTTTGTCTGTTCAAATATTTTGTTGACCTTCAAGAACATTTTTGGCCTTCAGAGCCTTTGTGTGTGGCTGTCAAAAGGACAGTTTAAGAGAAAGCTGTAAATTTTATAACACGACTTTCCAAGTATTGTTCCACCCATTAGGTGGTTCTTTATTTAATGAAAAACGGGGTGGGGGGGTGGAGAAAGAAAAGAAAGAAAGGAAAAAAAGGTCCTTTTTGAGCCTACTGGAAGGTAGTGATTTAAGACCATATTTCTGCTTTTCTCTGCTAGTGAAATTGAGTAGGTTTACCTGCAAAGAACACAGCTTATGGGTTTCAGCTTGCTTCATATAAACACTCAATAAAAACACCGTATTTGTCCTATAGATCAAAATATCAACAATTGACAGTCATTTATCTTCAACCCTCTCAGGACTAGAACGGTTATTGTTTCTCTCATTAAGAAAGTTGGTATATCCCAAGGGAGGCTGGGGGTTGTGGTTTCAACTGATACTCATTTTTCATATTTCTATTGCTGTTTAGAGGCATAGATATTTAGGCAAAGAATAATCACTGCTGCCTGAGGTCAGTATCATGCCTCCCTTAAAGAGAACTAGAAGTTTATGAAGGAAAAAAGGCACCCTTCCGGGAGAAAAAAGATGAAGACCAAGATTGCTGTCAAAACCTGGGGACTCCTAAAGTGTTGGATTATAGGTTGAATCTGAAAAAGTATTGCAGGGTGAACTTATCAATCTGGACATGTCATCTTCATCATCTAGGCCAAGATCCCCAAAACAAGGACAGAACACCTGAGTCTGCAGCATCATGGAAAACTGCCTTAGAAGAACATAAAACATCCCATTCACTTCAAGGATTTTTTGACTGACTATTGATGTATTTTAATCAATATGTTGATGTATTGTTGATATTTTGAAGTATTTCTCTGCTGATAAGAAGAGAAGGAGGGGAAATGAAGCTGTATATCCTGAAGAGTTGCACTTTTCAGGAAGCATGAATGGATGGCACAGAAAGGACAGGGTAAGGTGGAAACTGTTGCCAAGAGCATTGCAGAATGTAATAACAGATGCAAAACAACAGAGTAAGCTCCAAAATGAGAGACCCCACCATGATTTCTCAACGATGCAATGCAATATTTCACTTCAACAGGCACAGCAGATAACCACGCCAAGGTAACCTTGTGTGTGAAGTTAAAGAGTCTAGTGATTTTGGTCACAGCATTCATTGGTGTTTTGAAAATCTGCCTTTTGGGCAAAGGGATGAATGTTAGTCTTCAAAACTCATCCTGAACTACCAGATCCCATCTTTAATAAACTTTATTTTTTTATTTTTTTTTTTTTTAATTCTGAATGGATCTTTGCACTAGTAATGGACATCTTCACTGTCTTCCTGGATCACCACCTACAATATATGGAGCAGTCTGAACCATTGCTAAGCCTTAACATGCAGCACCTGCTGGCAACTTGAAGGTATTTCCATAAGTTGTCGCTGCTTTCTAATATTCTACTACCACTCTTTATTGTCTCCATTCTTCAACATACAGCAGTGTTCTTATTCTGCTGAAGTAAATTTGTAGTGAGAGCAATTGGTAGACGATGGCAGTAGGTGATACCAAAGGACTATTGATGAGCTATGTAACTTTCCAGGTCTAAGTCATCTATTCTCATTTATCTTGGTTTAGTAGTATCCAAAATTCATTATTTATCTGCCTGCTCCACTAAATAAAATGCATTTGGTGGGTTTAATCCAAATATGAGTGGTCATTCATCAAAATATCCTGTTGGCACTAGGACTGGTGCTTTCTTCAGGGAGACAGAGAGCTACAAACAATGTAGACTGAATCAGTCTCTCTTCACTGGAGAAGGGCCGTGCAGGACACAGCTGAAGCCTGTTGGTTTTTCCACTCCAGAAGAGATGCTTCCACAGCTGTGTGGGTAAACAGAGCCATCAGTCTCTGGGGCTGTCACTTATGTATTTCATCAGTATTGCATTAGATTGTAAGAAACAACCAAAGAAGCTCTAATGAAACCACTAACATTGTAGGATTCTATATAGCATTTTTTCTTTTTTTTTCTAGAGAAGGTATAAAAAAATCATGTTTCTCAACAAATGTCAATTTTCCAAGTATCACATTATGTTCACTGGGTAAGCATTTCATTACAGTGCAGATAAAAGTCCCAAAAAGTCCCAGGTGTCTCCAGTGGTTACTGATACCATGTTTTATTTATTACCATTTTTAACTTTATTCATCATAAAAGACACATGGGTGTCCTTTTCTTAACCTCCACTTGAGTTTAATTCTGAATGGAAATTCAATCCAGTGGGATAAAACAAACAAACACCCCACATCCAACCGACCAACCAACCGACCAAATCAAACGAAACCAACCAACCAAAACACACTTATCCCTAAAATGTTTGAAAATCTTCCATTACGTGATTTATTTAGGTTTATTTCTACCAAGAAAATTGTGAGTGTGTAGTTTCCTTATAGGAAAAAATCTGAATGGTCTTATATATATCACAGTATAAAAGTGGATCACTAAGTGCACTGGTATTCCTAGGTTCTAGCACTGTCTCTAAAGAGACAAAATTAAGAGATAATATTTACCTTTTGCTGCCTGAACTCTTTTGGCCTACATAAGAAAAAAACCAAAACAAACCTAAAAAAAGGAAAAAAACCCAAACCAACAAAAAAACCCCACCACCAAACCACCACCAAAAAGCAAAACAAATCAAGATTGTATTTTTCTTAGGAAAAAAAAAATAGAATCCAAGCTTAGGCAGGCTAAAATTTTCAAATATCCAAAGGATAAAAAATCAAGCTTCAAAGGGACAAAGTAGAAAGATACCTCCATCAAAGATTATTTTATAAAGAATGACAATGACACTCAGGCCTGTAGACAGCTTGATATTTCATTCTATTTCCAAACGTAACAAGCAGAATATATCCAAGCAGCCATCTCCTCCCATCTTCTCCATTCTCTTTGGGCAAGGAGACAGTGGCTTCAAATACCCCCAGGGTAGAGGGGATGCAAATATCTTCCTGATGGCACAGACTGCACCAAGATTGATCTGTTCTCTGTATCTTCAACCTATGTGATACAGCGGCATAAAAAAGAGGTTAAATCTTGACTTTCTTCTGGTGTCCCTCACTGGGCAGACCCAGACACTGTCCTCAAGCTCCTGTCTCACTTGCATGAAGTCTGGGTTCACATCTGAGTCCAAAGAAGGGCCGTGCAAGAGAATTGGTAATTTCTGCTAATAACAGAAGTACTGGTGGGTAGGGATGTGTTTGAAGCTGAAATCTGAAAGAAATCTGGAAGTAAATTGTAAAAGAGACAAGCCAAGCATTATCACATAATTTGAAAAGCACACACACACACACGCACGCACGCACACACAGACACAGACACAGAGACAGACAGACAGACAGACAGACACAGACACAGACACAGACACACAGACACAGACACAGGCACACACACAGACACACACACAGACACAGACACACACAGACACAGACACACAGACACACACACACAGACACAGACACAGACACAGACACACACAGACACAGACACACACAGACACAGACACACAGACAGACACAGACACAGACACAGACACAGACACAGACACACAGACACAGACACACACAGACACAGACACAGACACAGACAGACACAGACACACACAGACACACACAGACACACACACAGACACAGACAGACACACAGACACACAGACACACACAGACAGACACAGAAACAGACACACACACACGCACGCACGCACGCACCCCAAGGCAAATGAAGGTGTGGCAAATGGTTATAAGAAATAAGAAGAGGCTATGCCAGGAAGGATGAATGTACCCACGATGGGATTATAGAGTATCACAGACTAGCTCTGTGTGTGCTTAGCAGGGTAGAAATCAAAGGTCTTTTTAGAAGTAAAAATTGAGTAATAATCTGGGCTGTTTAAATAGTCAAAGATTATTAAACAGTCTTCAAATTTGCAAGAAGATACCTTGGAGAGGAAGAGAATAAACCGTTCCACTTCCATAGATGGGAAGCAATGTACACACTTTCCAGGAAGGAACATTTACACCTGATTTTACATTAGAGAAACTGATGATAGGAGGCGTAGTGAGGCTTTGGAAGATACGCTCTACCCTCAGGAGTATACAGGCAGCCCCTGTCCTTGAGTGATTCCAAGAGTAGCAAGCATTGACAAATGTGTCAGAAAGACGTGTGTCTGTCAGGGACGTGACCCTGTAAGGAACTGACCAAATAACCCTCTGGATCCTTGCAACCAGCCACATCTCCTCTGGTTTCACAATATCCTACAGTGAGTGAGAAAAGGCATTTCCTTCCCCTCCCTCTCACTGTTGCACTAACTATGGCTCGAGAACTGATCCCTCTGAGAAGACACAGACTGACAGATTTGTCATAAAGATTTTAACCATGAGACAGAGAAGCAGAAAACAGTACTGAAAACTGTGTGTAGTGGAAACACTCACCTACAGGGAATTCCAGTGATGCCTTCAGCAGTTTAATGTTGTATGAGGGGAACTTCACAATTTAAGAAATAGTCCTGAGCAATGTGTTCTTCTTGGGAGTCTGAGGGGTATTTCAGCAAGCCAATAGCATTGTGCAAGAGACACAAATGGGAAGGCTGTTTTGCTTCAACACAATCCCACTTCAACTGGAATTTAAAATTGGATGTATCAGCTAGAGGAGATCACTGAAGATATCTTCAGTGCCCAAAGTCACATAAGCACTCAAACTGTGCCACCCAGCTGGTGGAAATGCACTCAAACTGTGCCACCCAGCTGGTGGAAATTATCAATTTTTGAGGGAACATTTTAAGACACACCCATGACATGGTCTACTCCCACATCTTTCTATGCACCTCCAGATTTTTGAAAGCTTTTGAGATGATGTCTGTATGGTTGCACCTCAGCAGTCTTCTGGAATCAAAGGGCAAAAGAAAGCAACAGGTCCCAATTCTTACTGGATTTATATGCTTAGTCCTGTCCCTGGGTCTCCAAATTATTCAAAACATAGGATGAATATTGGGCTAAAAAAGATTAAATCTTAAAGGGCCCACTTATCTACTATATATTTCCCTTCCTTCTCTAAGAAGACACTACTTAATCTAGTCAATGGCTAAATAAATGTGTGTGTACACATCAAGAAATCTGTGCACAGCTCAGGGAAGAAGATGGAAGAAGACCATTTCACCACAGATACTCCCCTTCTTCCCCCAAATGCCTCTACCATTATTAATGAAACTCTATTAACCCGCCTTGCCACCCCCACCCCACCCCTCTTTTCTACAGAAACTTCTGTGGTTATCAACCATCGCATGGGCTGGAAACTTTGATAAACTGCTCAAACTAATTTGTACATCACCCGAGGCAGATGAGATAAATCTTTCTTAAAAGTATCTAGTATCTCACAACAAAAGCTCACCAAACTTGTAAATTGGATATACGCTATAGCAGAACTGATTTCAGTGCCATGCCAGATACTATGAACCCTGATACCCTTCAGCCTCCAGTACTGGGCCAGTGCAAAACCACACTTGCTAGCCTGAAAGATTTACCAGACAGGTGAAGATGAGATCCGAGTCCCCGCTCTTTGCTCTGGGTGACAAGATTCAGTGAATTCTACAAGCTCACACAGAAGCCTTTGGCAAAGCTAGCCCTCTATTCCATGTTTCTTGCATCCCTCCTCTCACTGCTAACCAACTGTTGTAGCAGCCAATGCTTTTTGTAGGCTTTAAGACACATACCATGTGGGCCACAATCCTGGCCTGATGATTTTGCTGATTGCAAAATACTTTACTGTATGCCATGGCTTTCCTATGGTCTACAGTTTTTTAGTTTTTTTGCAAGAAAATCAGAGCAAGGTGGAGATTGCTGCTTACTCACAAAGCCTCCTGGCACAGGCATGAAATGTGACAATGTTACCCCTGAACAACAGCCTCACACTGCAGACATAACCTTAGACAATGAGTCTAGTTAGCCCTGGAAATTTTGACAGATGGCTCCTTGAATCAGACTGGATTCCTAGTTCTATTCCCATTTAATTAAATGCAAAGACAACAAAATTTCTAGTGGGTTAAGGACCCTACAGTTGTACAGCCAAAATAGTTTCTGTAACTGGAAGTACTTGTGAGTTGGTACAGCCCGCTTAGGTATCCGCCAACACAGACAGCATGCCTATCTGCAGCTGTCATCAACGAATGGAAAAAACAGGATCTGCAGCACTCCCTCAAGGACCAGTTCATTTGCTTTCTCATTTTTTGGCTTGACATTATGCATGAGAACTTAACGTGGATTTGAAGAGTACAATTCCCTCAATGTACCAAACAAAACAGCAGCCTCTAATTTTGAATTTCCCTGGAGCTGGGGAGAAAAAGGGTTTGTCAGAACTAATAACGGGTGAATCCCAAAATGGGCTGTGAAGAGAAATTGTCTAATGTTAGTCATTTCCCTTGACAGCCACCTCCACTTTTGCTGGGAGATTCTGACTGGAAATATTTTATTGAATAACATGTTTTGTCTATATGGGCCTATTTCAATACAGTTCCACTGTTGGAGACCCATCTGAAGAATTGCAGCTCCCCATGTCAACCATTAGATAGTCAAGTATGGAAATGTTAATTTTGGCTTTGATGTATTCCATATTTTTACTTTACTTTGAGGAAATCCCCAAATCAATCAGAAAGCACTTACCCACAGTGGAGGCTGGAGGTTTTTAATGGAAAGGGCTTTAGTAACAAATAATAAATCATCACAATAATAAAGAACCAAATAGCAGCGTCAGGGAACAAGAAAGCATGAAGCAAGATTCTTCTCAAAGCAGATCACTTCTCATTGTTGTGTAAGATGCATTAACATCTTTAATATAATGATAGGAAACAGAGTTTATGTCTTTTAGGGAGCAGACCTAATTCATCAGAGAAAACATACGTCTTCCCGCATGATTTAGCATCTGGGTCTCCGCAGTGTAACACACCATTGGAGGTAACAATTAATGTCTTAGTTCCACCTCGCTAAGAGCTATTACTGATTACACTGTATTCCCACAGTGCCTTCTCTTTCCTGAAAACTATATACATCCACTGCTGTTCAGGAAGTGCCTGCACAGGCTTCTTAGGGTTTAGATGGAAACTCTCTTTGGGCCAGGGAAAATAACTCCTTAATTAAGCAGCTGGGACTGCCTAGCTGTTTCAGTAATTAAGTCTCAGGCCACATGGTTGGCTGGACCTTCCCAAAACTGTGTTTATAGAATCATAGAACCATAGAACTGTTTAGGTTGGAAAAGACCCTTAAGATCATTGAGTCCAACCATTAACCCAGCAGTCAAATCCACCGCTAAATCATGTAATTTAATGACACATCTACATGTCTTTTAAATATCTCAAGAGATAGTGATTCCACCACTTCCCCGGGCAGCCTGTTCCAATGCTCAATAACCTTTTAAGTGAAGAAATTTTTCCTGATATCCAATCTAAACCTGCCCTGGTGCAAACTTGAGGCCATTTCCTCTTGTGCTATTGCTTGTTATGTGGGAGAAGACACCAACCCCCACCTTGCTACAACCTCCTTTCAGGTAGCTGTGAAGAACCATAAGGTCTCCCCTGAGCCTCCTCTTCTCCAAACTAAACAACCCCAGGTCCCTCAGCTGCTCCTCACAAAACTGGTGCTCCAGACCCTTCACCAGCTCCGTTGCCCATCTCTGGACACGCTCCAGCACCTCAGTGTCTTTCTTGCAGTGAAGGGCCCAAAAATGGACACAGGATTCAAGGTGCGGTCTCACCAGTGCTGAGTACTGGGGGATGATCACTGCCCTAGTCCTGCTGGCCACACTATTTCTGATACAAGACAAGACGCTATTGGCCTTCCTGGGCACCTGGGCACACTGCTGCTCATGTTCAGCTGGCTGTCAACCAGAACCCCGAGATGTTTTTCTACCCGGCAGCTTTCCAGCCACTCTGCCCCCAGTCTGTAGAACTGCATGAGGTTGTTGTGACCCAAGCGCAGGACCGGGCACTGAGTCTTGCTGAACCTCATACAGTCAGCCTTGGCCCATCAATCCAGCCTGTCCAGATCCCTCTGCAGAACCTTCCTGCCCTCCAGCAGATCAACACTCCCATCCAACCTGCTGTTGTCTGCAAAATTCCTGAGGATGAACTTAATCCCCTTGTCCAGATCATTGATAAAGATATTAAACAAGACTGTCCCCAGTACTGAGTCCTGGAGAACACCAGTTGTGACCATCACCCAACTGGATGTAACTCCATTCACCGCCAGTCTTTGGGCTTGGATATCCAGACAGATTTTTGCCACGTGAACAATACACTCTAAGCCCTGAGCAGCCAGATTCTCCAGTAGAATGCTGTGGGAATGGTGTCAACGGCTTTACAAAAGTCTGGGTAGACAATATTGAAGAAGTTTCTCCACCCTAGGTATCCCGTAGCAGAGTCTCAGGCAGAATCTTAATTACTTAATTTACTTGGTACAGCAGTGAGATGCGGCTCAAGCTGGATGCCTCCAGAGAGCGACCCTGAACAAAGAAATCCCGGAGCAATTGTACCTTTACAATCTAGGTTTTCCTACCCTTCAGGCAAAAGCTCAGTCCAATAATATTAGGGTCTGGAGTCTCCTTGTTCTTCATTAGGTCTCATAATTGCCTCTAGGTGGACCTTTCTTCTCTTGTCTCTAAAGTTGCAACTTCTGCTGATGAGGGTAGTGGCCTTCTTTGCTTTCCTATCTCCTGCCATGAACGAGCTCAGGGACCTTGTTTTACTTAAGTAGGCAAACATTTCAGCGTATCAAGGTGAAAGTTCACAGTCTGAGGCCTAAGGATTCAGGAAATGTAGCTACTAATGCTAAGCAGTTAAGTCCAGACAGTTTCAGTCCAATATCCCTGAATGGACAACGACAACTTTCCCTCATCCACTAGGTGGGTCACTTTGTCATGGAAGGAGATCAGGTTTATCAAGCAGGACCTGCCTTTCATAAACCCATTCTGGCTGGGCCTGATCATCTGGTTGTCCTGTAGGTGCCATGTGATGGCACTCAAGATGATCTGCTCATAACCTTCCCTGGCATAGAGATAAGACTGACAGGCAGTAAAACAACTCATGTGATGCACAGTCTTCCACATCTGAGCATTTTGCCTTCAGGCTAATGATGTAATTGTGTGAAAACCACATAATCCATCCCTAAAGACGGATCTTTTTATTCACAGAGCAAACAATTTTATTTAACTGATTATTTATTTATTTCACTTGAATGAAAAATAAAACATTGCTCTTTATTTATTGTAGATTCAGTAATATGCTTAAGGGACATTGTTCGAATGAAGTATGGGTAAGGATACTTCCCAGTGAAATATAACATTTATATAAAAATTGAAATGGTTTTCTTGTATTTACTGAATTTTATATGGGCTGAATGTGGTGTTAATCTATTCTACAGTTTCTTCAGTATATGCATTAGATTTGTGCCTATTAAAAGTACATTAACTGTGGATGAGGAGTTTCAACTGAACAGCCAAATCCAGCCCCAACCTGAAGGTTAGATTTGCATTTTAAACAGAGGGTGAGAACCACAGAGAGTTCAAGTTACTCCCTAATGTGATGAAAGACACTTGCATTTGGTTTGCCCTAATTCTTTCTTTAAGACTAAGACTATTCCTTTACCTCACTGCAGACTGTAAAGGACAAATATATTGGTGGTGGCAATGTCATTAAGCAGTCAAATAATGGGAAACAATTGTTTTGAAATGATTAACATTTGATAGAGCTAAAGATAGGCCAGATAGATAATAACTTTTTAAGTAATTTCATCTTTTTAAACAGTTACATGGAATATTAAAAGCTGTTTTAGAAAATATTACATTTCTGTACACTAAACCAAGATAAATGGTAGGTTATGAAATTAATACACACTCTTTAAGTTCCTTAAGGAAGACCAGACTTAAGCTGTTCTTACCTCAATCTCAGGCATAGTAGAAACAAGATCAAAGACAGATGGTAAGGCTTTTTTTTCAGGGAAAACCGCTTTTGTCTCTGGTTTATCTATATCATCTATTTTTTATCTATAGTTTTATTTATAAGATTTTTACTGCATAATTTATTTTTGTTAGCTGTGCCTGCTTGTTGGGTGCTTCATTTAGCATTGAACAGTAGTACTTTGTATTCATAGACATCATACTGTGAAACATTGTTTGAAAATAGCTGAAAACATACCTTGATTTTTCGCATTAGAAGATACTTGATGTGAAAACACCATCATGGTCTTATTAAAGAAATAATAAAAATTAAAGAAACACAGGAGTTTGTTACAAGGTTTCCTGCTCTTATTAATCCATTTATAGGAATCATGTAGTCTTTCCTCCACAAGAGCAAACCACTACATGCTCATTTAACTCTTATGTCCAAGGTCAATGCATTATCCTATCTGCTATAAAAATTAACAGTTTCTCCAGTGAATAGCCAGTTTCTGTTTGCATTAGCGTTTGTTGTAAAAAGCCTTGATCTAAACAATAAGTCTTTTAATATATCTGACATTGTTTCAATGGTTTATGGGTTTTATGTAATTGCTGATACTTTCCAGAGGTAGCTGCAAGGCAAGGCATCTCAGGGAAGGTAGGAAGTTTTAAGCTTGGAAGGAAAAACACGAACTTGAAATTACATTCAGTTAACCTACTCTGCCTGTTAGGATTCAAGGCACGTTGCATATTAACATCATCAGTGGATACCTTTTAACAGAGGACAAAAATGGGGGAGTCCTAAAGCAGATTGCTTTGTGGTGTAGCTTGCTTATAATTTTGGGGTTCCACCACCACCACCACTTTTTTTATCTACGCTGTTTTGCCTGTATGGGCTCTACTATGAAATATAGTCATTATATAGACAAGTCATTATATAGACAAGACATTATATAGAAATAAAGTCATTATATAGACAAGCAGTCGTGTTGCTCCTTTCCTACTGAAAATCACTGTGCTTTATCCTCTTTACATGAAGATTTCCTTTATGAACTCTTTCTGATCTCTTTGTCAAAGATAGAGACTTCAAACAATGATGGTGTGAGAGATACATTATGTGTTTCAAGAGCACTGTCTGATCCATAAACATATTTCCTGCCAAGCATGCTGGCTTTGCTACTTATCAAACACTAGGATGCTGAACACCTGACTCCTTTACGTATTGGTAACTGTTTCTTTATGTGCCAAGACTGGATGCCTAAAATGTGATAATAGGAAATACAAACACAGTGAGTAGCTGTGCATATTTTCCTTTCCCCACTTTTTACTTTGTCTGCTGCTGGGTCTGCAGAAACAAATTGCAAGCAGATCACCCTGCAGAAGGCAGTTGTAATATATCAGGGGTTATAGAGGGAAAAAAAAAAAAAAAAACAACAACCCCAAAGACTTTCATTTTCTGATTTGGGGTCCCTGCAAAATATGGGAAAAAAAACAACCTCCTTTTCTTAGATATCTTCTCTCCTTCATCTCCCTACTCCCCACCTGCCACTCCCCCAGAGAAAGTGAAAGGGCATAAAACTGTCAGCTATCAAATGACCTGAGAACCTGGGGTGGGAGGGAAATTTCTATATAAGGAAGGTGAAATCACTGAGTTTCTCCATAAAATACAAGAAAACAGCTGAACACGTACAAAAAAGTCACTGAAGCTCATATGGATGGAAATACTAAGGTCTTCCATAAAGTACAGCTTGGTCTCACATAAAAGAACTAAAAATGGATTCTTCTGCTCTATTTTGGAAATGCACGATTCAGCCATCTCTATATGAGCTGAAGGGTTAGGTTCTCATTATATTTAACAGGCAATAGACTCTATAGTCAGTAGAGCCAATAGAAGTAAGTGTGACTGATCCCAACAAACACTAGCATCTTCTTTTAAGATGAGGTGAATTTCACCCACTGCCTGTGTGCATGAGTGCCAGGGGCCCCAGGGTGACACACACTTGGGGTGGGACAAACCTACACTGCAGACGCCTACGTTCAAACAACATTGAGGTTTTACAAGCTTTGATGGGTACAGATAGTATCTGCCTGGGGCCTAATAAATTGTATTGTGTCTCTCACTAGGGCTTTGCTTTCATCTGCATCACTACTGTCACTCTTCCAAAATGACACTAAAACCAGGAAATGCACAGAGATGTGAAGGTTTAGCGGGTTGCAGGCAGGCTTTGACAGCAAGAAACTTGGGTTGGATTGTCAATGCAGATGGCTGAGGATTATGTCAAATTCACATGTCCTCCCATGGTCACTTTTTAATCCCTCCTTCCTTGCTCTATTTGCACAGGACAGTCCTTAGGGCTGAAGTTGCCTTTTAGAAAGTGTGTCTGCAACCTGTAGCACAACAGTGCTCTGATCTCAGTGGAGAGTGCCAGCTGTATCATCATAATCGCAAAAAGCTGTAGAGGGAAACAGGGGAGCTCTTTATGTGTCTGCTACCAGGAAAACAAAAATAGAGGGAAACAAGCAGAGAGACAGATGGTGGAAACAACAGACAGGATCAGTAGCATTAATCTAACACACTCTAGTTGTATAAAAGTTGGGTTTCTAACCTAAACGAGGTCTTCAGTAGACAACTGAAACAGACTGGAGCCTCCAGAAGGCGAATATTTTCACTGTAATTCAGATAACGAAAACAGGGTACGAATTGCACGTACTTCAGTACCAACTTGCCTAAAATTCAGCCTATAATCTTGTCCACCTCCAGTGCATCTTGGTCCATTTTCCAAATGGAAGGGCTAAAAGCTGTGTGGTTTTAGTGTTCCACAGGACAGTTGTGAACCTCAAAAAGTTCGAGTTGAAATTAAGAGTGCTTTTGAATTCACAAATTTTCTATACATGATATGCTGGTGTGTTAGCCAACACGACTACTTTATTAGATACAAACCAGTTTATAATCTGTGTTTTCTTCTTTAATAAAAATACGGTATTTCCCTACTGTTCATTTAAAAAAAAAAAAAAAAAGCTTTTAAAATTCTCATTATGAAATAACACAGAAAGTTCCCACTGATTTCCCCCCTCTCTACCTTTATACTGCCTGTAAATCAGATGCAATAATAACTTCTGAGAAGCTGGAAAAAGCATATTTATCTCCCTGGGAAAGTTATGAGGATGACAGCTCAGTGCTTCAGCAGCGTCAGAGCCCTCACATTTCCATTCATTAACTTTCCCTTTTTCTATATAAAACCACATAATTGGGACTTCCCTTAGTGGAAACATTTAGTGCATCTTTAATGGGCAACTCAGGATCGCAGCACTTTAAGCCTGAATCTAAGAGTTATTGAGAGCTTCCTGAGAGCTGCCAAATGTTGCATGTTCCCATAGACTCAGCATCTTGCAGGATTAGATTCTCGTAATATTTTTAGTGTTAATAATGTCAAATCCTCTGTAGCACTTTTGTAATCTATTTACAAAAATGTCACATGCAAAGCTTCTCCAAAATTATCTGACTATTCATTTTTGAAGTACCTTTTCTCCAAGACTAAAGTTTTTATAATAATGTAATTTCCCCCCCTTCTTCCAGATGAAGTTTCTAGTTAAAATGAATGAGAGAAATAAGTGCTAATTCTAATTGCTTCTGGTGAGGTTGAGAGCAAAAACTGTAATTTGAAGCAGACAAAGGTTTATCATGGTGGTCTTGATCCACCAGTACCCACTTAGTAATTTGGTAGGAAGTCCTGTATTTGTCAGATTTTCATTTTCACACCCATGAGGTAATTTGTTGATTTAAAGTTTGCCTGACCATACAGCTTTCAGAAGAGAAGAATCGTTCAGAGTTAGAGCACAACTCGATGGAACTCTGAGCTTTTCCGTGTCATTCTGCCGCAGGTTTCATGCACTGCTCAGGATCTCAAAGTTCAACACGCACAAAATGAATACGTAAGGAATAAAATGAAGAACATATAAGGAATAGGTATCACAGAAAAAGAGACTTGCCATGACCAAAGGTGAACCATAACCCATCCAGAAAAAGAACAAACGTAATTTCTCTTAGAGAGGAAGCCACTCTCTGATTTCCCATGGTTCCTTTCCTGATAAACCTTACCTCCCTTGAAGGCTGCAGTGAATCCTGGAGATACAGCCTCCTCCTTACGTGATCCTGTACATCGCCGGAGCAAGCTGGGAATTTTTCACATAATAAAATGTGATATCATGATGCTTGAGAAATGTTGCTCTGTGTTCTTGACAGCCCTAAAAATATTATTTAAATTTTCACTTCCTACAATAAAATGGGTAGAACTGGAACAAATCCCTCAACATGCTTATTACCAAAAAGTACTGTTCTGGTGTAATTTTTCCTTAACAAGAAAATCGTTTTTTTGCAATTATATTCTCAACCACCGCATAATCACCGAGCCAAACAAGCCTGACAGTCTGCTTTGTGTTTCAAAAAGCAATCAACCAAATTCAAAATTCAGTCACTTTAATATGACATTTCATTTTATTTATTTTTTCTATAGGTCCTGCTATTCAGATTCATCCCGTATCCCCAGATACCACTTGCTGTAATAAACCATCACATACAACAGGCCAACAGAAAGGTATTGAACAAAGGACTATCACTATGGACAGCTCATGTTCCTTTTTCCTGAACGGAGGAGGACCTCTTAATTAGGGCATGTGGTACATCTTTAACCATTTAAATACCATAGAAAGGAATGGAGAAAAAAGGAAGCTCCTTGCAGTGCTTGTGGGAAGTACAAATACATTAATTTCTTTCTATATTTATTCTTTTATTCTCTTAGCTGCTTGGCTTCAAGTATCCCTACTCCTCTTCTCTATTTCTACCCAAAGCTCCAGAGGCAAATACTCCTAAAGAAGACACAGCTGGACTTGAGAGAAGATGCTTTTCTTTTAACCCCACCCCCCCCTCACTGCATGGAACAGTGACCAGAAGTGGTTGTCTTTATGAGTCTGGGCCATACATTTCTTTAAGGTTTTCTAATGCATTATGCAACATGTCCCAGAAGCTGACAAACTGAACGCGGTGTTTGCTGTTGTTGACAAAGTACACGAAAATTCCTGTGGACAGGGGATTAGAAACAGCTGGTCACATATTCCCCAGGATCTTTAAAGGATCAGGGATCTGCTCCTGTGAAAAAGGGAATAGTAAGTCAACTCAGAAACAAAGATTCATGTCAGTATTGTATGTCAGAAGGGGGCCTTACTGTGCTCAGATTGCGTGACATTCAGTGCAACACAGCCCACATTAATTCAACTCCAGCTATTCAGATCCTTGGCTGATTACCCCATCTAATTCACCACGGAAGGGAACACAGTCCTCTAGTTATTGGGCAGTGCAGACCTAGGAAAATCAGCTTGAGAATAAATGTAAGCTGGAAATTCAAAAAATATTTCTAAACTCTAGAGCAATAAAATGCTAGGGTAGCCTCTGATCAGAGGCATGACCGAAAAAAACTTGACTGCCTCGAGACAGAATGTGAAGAGTTGTCAACAGGGTCCTGTGAGGTAGCTGTCTACAATAACTGGGTCTGGATTTGATGACACTGGCAATTTCTCCAGCCTTATGCTCTTAATTAATGCTGAGTCCCATGAAGGGCACATAATCAAGAAGACTGGAAATGTTTTATATAAGAAATTATTATTTAATCAGTCTGGATTCCATATTTTGACGTGGTTGGAGAGAAACATTTCTCAGTAGTGATGACACTTGAAATGGTTCAGGAAAAAAATAATCCCAAAGATGGTTATTAATAGCTGTTCCTTAAGTCTACATACAGCAAGAAGCAATGCTATTTTTGAAATAATGTGTACTTCAAAGACCAGATGTCTTCTTTTGCATTAGTGCAGAAAATTTAAGTTTGTTTGTTTTTAAAGATCAGTCTGTTTTTAGATACATAACGGAGAAACCTCAAATGAGAGCCTAATCATCCTATGCTCCCTTTCTAGGCTTTTGGAAAGAGGCAGGCACAACAAAAGGATGAGCCTGTTCATTTTAAAACCGGGATTATCCTCCAGATGTAACACACTCTCTCCACCAAAAATCTAGCGAAAATATTAACTGAAACACAGTTATCTCAAACTCCCTAAAAGAACCATGTCCAGAAGATTAGGGTTTTTGTGTTTTTTTTTTCTTTTCTAATTCAATAAGAGTTGTGTCAATGAATAATTTTAATATTGCAACTATTGGATTTTATGTCCTAACTTTCTGAGTCAAATTCATTGCTCTAATAAGCACTGCACTGGCCTCAGGGGTTCAGAGTTCTGAGGACCCAGAAAAGCACAGCGCTTGGGATTATTTTTTACCATTGTGCCAAGAGATTAAAAACAGTAGTGCATCATTGTTCAAGTTTGCAGACAGAGGCACTGCTTAGAGCATAGGAAGCTCAATTTAGAAATAATTTCTACTTCCTTGGTTTGGAATCTGTGATAAGGGTATTTTGTTATCAGAAATCATAAAACAACCACCCAACTCACTTTGATTAGCCAGTTTTGGTTATCGTTGTTCAAGAAAAAAGTGGCTGAGTAAAGAAAATTAAGTTACATAATGTTTTCAGGAATAATGTAAGAGAACCCATGCCTCTTGCTTCTCTGAGAGGACCCACAGTGCTGTCTGATAAATTCTATGGGGCTAAAACTTAAAATACGTTGTAACTTTGGCACAGTGGATCACATTTTTATTCATACTCCCCCTTACCTTGCCCACACCACATATCAGTCTCAATAGAGTATAGTGGTTCTTACAGATTGCTCACCTTGTTGTCACACATACTTCACCTTTTAGTGCACTCTGAACTTGCTTAAATTACTGCTTGATAAAATATTTTGTGCTGCTTTCTGCCTCATCCAGCTAAATTCCACTCCCAAAAATTTTCTGTCCTATTTTGCCTTTTATGGTACAGGGCAAGGTGAACAATGAGCATATTTCCTCATATTTATTCATAATATTGATAATAATTTGCTGAGTTTTGATCTGAAAATTAAAAAAAAAACATTTTGCAGTTATTCATTACACTCCCTAAAAATCTTGCAAGTAAGATTAGCTTTATTTTGGAGATGCGAAGATTGAAAGTTAGAGAAGTTAAGTGTCTGAACAAGGATCTCTGGCAAAGAGAGGTTAGCATGTCTAATTCCCAAATTGCTACTCTGGACACAGATGTTAGCCTGGAGATTTGTCCACATGGTAATATGAACAACTTGGATCATGAAGAGCTGGGCTGAACTTTCAGTCAGAAGATATTAGAAATTTCTTGCCTTCTTTTCTATGAGAGAGATAAAATATGGAGAATGCAGGATGTCAGGTTTCTGACCTCATCCACAGTTTTTTTAAAGCTGAGCTATATGAATCTTGTGAAAGATTTTCTGAGAAGCTTTGCATTTGGATTTTCATTTCCATTTGATGCTACTTTTTGCTTCTTACACTGACTATTTTTGGCATCAAGAGCATGCACTATACTCCATTCTCCATAACAAGTTCAGGGCTGCCTGGCACTCCTATTTTCATGACATATATCTGCAAAGTGAAGACAATAGTTTGGAAAAAATAGGAACACTTACAAATACATGCCAAAGAGAAAAATAATGACCGCATTATGGTGTCTCTTCTTCTCACTTTGCTTAAACACAGTGTGTCATTCCAAATCATCAAGTAATAAATGTTCACAAAAGAAGGTAACATAAAGCATACAAAAAACTGTAAGACTTATATGAATGAAGTTCTCTTAATAACCACTTATATACTTTAAATGAAACAAAACTTTATGAAAGTAGATGATTTAGTGCAAGGATCAGGACACCAAATTTTCTTTTTGTAGGTGCCTGAACTATGGCTACCTATTGCATTTTAAACTAAGCAGTTATTTTCCACTTTAAGGTTGGTTTAGGTATGTTTCTGCAACTCAGAATTTTTCTTTGGGCTGTGGAGAGAATTCTGCCAACTGCCCAGATAGCTGAGCTAATCATGACCCTACTGTATTAAAGACAAGAAGCCCAAAGATTACAGCTCCAGATCTACAGCCCAGATATGAGTTTTCACCTGTGACCTGAGCATGTGGATTTTCCTGGCTCTTGTTGGTGTACTGCAATATTTATCAATAGCCCAAGACTGAAGACTATAATATCTATTTGACATTGAAAAGAGAATTTAAGTGGGGTAAACTGTTTGGCCAGCAGACCAAATTCAGTGATGTTATATTTGCAAAGACTGTAGAAAATCTTTCTTTGCATGGGGAAAAAAAAAAAAAAAATATCCTAATGTCTCATTTATGTCTCCTGGCCAGAACAATTTTGGTGGTGCAATTCTGTATTGCTGTCAGTCAGACACCTGACTTGGTTAACTTCCTGGTCTGTAAAACTACCACTTGCCTCCAGATCTGCCTAAAAAATTCCTCATCTAAACACAGTCCCAGGGCAAGCCCTCCTAGGTCTGCCAAGGTCACAAACACATGAAAGTAACCTCCTGAATCCTAAGAAACACTTTATCTTGTTCTGATTCACTTAGTCAACTTTGCTGCATTAAAACTCCCTCTGCTCTCTGCTGCTTGCCGCAGTGAGAAAAGGGGTTAAGAAGCTAAGCAAAATGAATATGTAGCTGATTTCACAGGGTTATAATGGAAACTTCAAAGTAATGTGATCAGATATGTTCCAATATACCCTAAAACCACTACTGCCATAACCATGATGAGTGAACACATTGAAATTTGAGGCTAAATTGTGTGACTAATTCTGAGTTTATTGAAATGAACAAGGACAAATGAGGTGCCACTTCCTCTCCCAGGTATACAATCAATTTTAGAAGGGCCACAGCACCTTTATCATCAGTTTTTAAGCCATAAATTACATCAAATATTAGACTTTTCACTTTGGCTAAGGCTACTGTTAGGCACCTTGAGTCCTTGTGTAGACAGTAAAAAAAAAACAAAAGCATTTGCATTTTAGTACGGTCCGATATTGTATAAAAATAGAAACACTGAATTTTTGGTGCCAGGACACACTTCAGCAAATTTCTAGGTATGTTTCTGACTTTTTAAAATCAATAATCATATTCATAGTTTACTTTTTATTTGCCTGTTTCTGACCTCACGTAACTAGCTCAGCCACATAACCTACCTGGCTAAAATGTTTGAAAATGCTTTTAACAATAATATCTTTTAACCTGGAGGGCAAGCCATCGTGTTAGGATGTTAAATGGTTTTAAACACATGAAGCCAAAGATGTCCTAAAAGTTCATGCCTCCCACTTCCTAAGTGAGTATGAAGCAGCACTGTCTGTTATTATGGTAAATGTATCCATTGCCATTTGCTTCTCAAGAGACCCATGGGGGGGTTGCTTTAAAATATTTTTTTTTATTATTATTTGAAGGATTTTCATCTTAAATACATGCAAAATGATGTTTAAATAAGGAGGGCTAGGACTTCTCAGATATTGCTGACTTCCATATTTAAAGGCTGGTGACCTAAATGATCTCTTCATTTACTGGCACTCTTTTCTGCATGCAAATTGAACAGCTATCAGAATTAATCCCACTTAGTTTCACTAAAACTCTTGGTGTTGCTGTATCTCCAATAATAACAGCATAATAACAGCAAAATTCAGTAATCCTGAGGTCAAAATTTGCCTCTTCAGACTCAGAGGGAGTCTTTTTTAAATCTGCCTTATGCAGTGAGTATAGAAATGAAGAGAAGTATGTGACATGAAAGTTAAGGCTTGGGAAAAAGATTGGAAGGGAACAGTTGAGACCTGGTGGGTCTTTCAGTTGACTTGCTTGTAAATGTCTGCTGCAGTCTTACTGCAAATGTACCCTAGGCTCATTTGACGCTATTCTAGAGCTCTGTTACCTTTAATAGAAGCTTAGACCCATAGGCCACGTGGACATCTCCCCAGAGGCTTGTAGCTTTATCTGTCTTAAATCAAAAGCAAAATGTCACTATCATATGTCTCACATGGTAATGACACTCCACAGTGTTTCTTATCAGCTGGGTGTTGTTAGCAAAAGTAAACATCCTGGCGGCTTACCTAAAGATTTCAGCTTTAATGTCCTTTGATATTTGAACAACAGGTCAATCTCTGAATTACATCAGGTTACATATCTCACTAAAAATTGAAATTCTTTAAAGAGTGATTTATTTAAAATATATAGGACCAGGACCATGCAGAAATCAGATTCAGGAACTGTTCAGAGCAGCTCTTCATGTTCCAATTCATTAAGATGAGTTTTGTCCAGAAAAGCTTGTGGTAAAGGGCCCTGAAACAACAAGCATCTTTTGGCACAAATACCTTTTGGTACATCCACGTCCAAAGAAAAACAGAAGTCGTGCACCTTTGAAGACCCCATTTAAAAAAACAAACAAACAAAAAACTAGCAGCAGACTCTAACTATGAGAAACCTCATTAGACATTGGTTTGGAGGAAATATTGAAATGAACTGCTCTTCTCTTTTCAAGAAGCTGGAGTGTTTTGAATACATTTGTTCTAAAGCAGTATGTCACAATTTGATAAACATTATCAGAACTAAATAATTTTCAAGTTCTATTTAGAGACCACAAGAAAAACAGTTTCACTGACCTAATAAATTTTATGAAATACTAATAATTTCAAAAATGAAACACTCTTTGTGTTGGCTCCATATATTTTTATTTGCTTCTGAACTTTTCTTCACAGAATACTGGGGTGGAATGCACTTTAAGAAATCATCTGATTAGTCTGGATTCAGTTCATTCATGTATCCTGATAAACTGGAGGTTTTTACAAAAGCAAAAATTTGGAAATACTAACATCATTTTGATTCAATTTAGAATCAAAATATTAATTAAACTTATAGTGAACATACTACTATTGTTACATTACTGTTAATGTATTGTGATGATTTAGTAAACATCAAAAAATCAGTGTAAATTTTGGATAACAAAACTGCAATTTCTAATTGAGAAAAGAAGAGTTTTGGGCAGGAGTTTTTTGTTGACCTTTTGATTTCTTTTTCTTACATCAGCCTTAAATGAATATTCTGGCACATTCATGAGTAGGCCTACTTTCATCAACCTTTAACTAAAAGTGATATTGAATAATGTTCTCAGGAAGTGACTTTTAGCATTGTTGCTTGTATTTGTCTACCCCACTACATCCCAGCAGCTGAAAATTATTAATGGACTCATTTAACACTCTCTTAACTGAGGTATTAGCTTGATTTTATAGGTGAGTGACTAAGATGCAGAGATTAACTGACTTGCTTAACATCATGCTGAAAGTCTGCAGCACAGCTAAGAACTTGGACCAGACTTTTGTGTTTTCATCCAGTAGAACAGTGACTCATTTTATTAGATATATTATTATAATTATTAGATTATGATGGTAACTTTTTTAAAACTGGTGATAAAAAGTTTTTTTTTTCCATTTTGCATTGTCCATATAATCCTTTTAATCCATAAATATTTGGTTTTATGTTGTAAACTTGCTTCAGAGTATTACAGCATCAAAGCATATTTGTTCAACGTACGTACAATATGAAGGAATAATTAATAACAAACACAACTAACACCTCATGCATGTGTAGTTACAAAAAAAAGAAATATTTATGAAGTAGGAAATGAGTCTGGGTTTAGTATATAAAATATTTAATACCTTTGGTGTATCATCCATGGCACTGAATGGATTGTTCTCAAAAAAGCTGGAAGAGCTGGCCAGTATGATTGCAAGGTCACTCACAGTTCTCTATAAACAGTCATTGTGTGTGTCCCTCATGTCTGGACAAAGTATTATGCCCATCTTGATGAAAATGATGATGGAGTACCCAGAGGACTGAAGACATCTCCAGCAATTCAGGAACTGGAAGAACCATGGAGCAAATCCTCCTGCAATCCATTTCCAAACATGCAAGGGAGAAGGTAATTAGGAACACTGAATATGGATATATCAAGGCCTATTTTAGCCTGGTGAGGAGGAAGATGGGATTTGGTTGCAGTCCTCATTTTCTTCAGTGAGTTAAAAACACAATGGTGCCAAATACTTCTCAGCAGAGTCTACTACTAAAACAAGAGGTAATGGCCACAAATTGAGGTTCAACAGCTTCAGATGGTGCATTAGGAAAAAAAAAAAAAAAAAAAAGAGAAACCCCTTCACTCAGAGGATAGTACAGTTCTGGTGCAGATCATCCAGAGATGTAGTTGTATCTCACCCATGGAGGATATTAGGATTTGTTGAGACAAACAGTAGTTGATCTGATCTACTGCTGGACACATTACTGTGACATGCAGGAGGTTGGACTGGAGACCTCTAGATGTCTATTCCAAGCAACATTTCAATCATCAAAGGGTTCATTTGGCTTGGGGTTTGTGCAAGAAAATCAGACAGCATTCAGGCATAAATAAATGGGACAGAAACTAGACACAAAGGTCCTAAGAACATGCTTAGAAGCACCTAATAATTCTTAATGCTGATTGATAGAAATATTTTTTGATCAGACAGCTGCGTTTACAGAATGATTAATTTACAAGAGTGGTTCCCAGATCTCCCAAGCTGTTTAGTAGAAGACCAACTGGTCTTTTCCATTTTATTGCAGTATTGTGCCTGCTGATCTGCAGGTCTTTTAGACATACTCAGGTTAGATGGCTGCCAGAAACAAGTTTTCCTCTAAATGCTAGCAAATCTACCAAAATATCTTAGAATACTACCAATAAAGGATGCTACAGCAAAGATGTGGATGACTAAAGTAACTACAGCAAAGAGAGTTTTCATCTCTTCACTTTACTGTATTAATGCTATTAGTATCACTGGACCATTAGGGAAATGCAGTTAGGGATACTTCCTGAATTTTGTTTTCTTCTTGAGTGGTCATCATGACAGATTAAACAAAGATAAGATCTGAAGGTAAATAAGGAAGCTGCTTTGGACACGCTTTCATGGATCCTTCCCCCAAGATGTGGGACAGCTCTGACAACCACATGAAATATCCAAGACTGCTAAGAGAGGCTGAAATTGCATCTTAGGACAGCGAAAATGTTGGGGATAGCCTCTGGGAGCCTTGGAAAGCAGCAGATAAGAAGCTACTGCCTCTTACTCTCAGAGAATACGGAGAACAGGGAGCCAGAATAGATTTGACAAATGATAGTCAAAATAACAGGCTGGGGTAATGACCTTCACAGGAACAAAGCAAGATTTTATTCCTCAAGCCCACCAACAGAGCACTTGCAAGGAAAAAGTAAAGGGGATACATTAAATGAGAGTGAATAGGTCTGATCTCTTTTGCTCTCTCCTGCTATGGAGTAGGAGAAGCTGCAAAACCAGAAAAGGGATATGCCAAAAAATGACCTGGAAGAAGCACAAGGATTGGGGACAAAATGGGTGCTGAGCTCAGAAATGTTGCATTACAACCTCAGACTCCATCATATGGGTAGCACGTAGGCTAAGCATTGTGAAAGAAGCCTACTGTCACTGCTTGCTCTGTATCTTTTTAGATAGAGAAATTCAATTTTCACGCTTGTCAATGCAGTGTTGTTCACCAGCTTCTAAGCACATACACATAAATGCGGTGTAATCATTTTTTGAAAGATGTTACATGTAAACCTGTCAGAACAAGCTTTGATATCTCTGATTTTAAGCACAGTTTGCATTTTTTAATGCAATAAATAACTACAACAGAACTGACTGGAAAATTGCAATTAAGAGAAAAGTTTCAATAAGACTTGACAAAAACAATGAATATACCTGGAAATGTCTGTCATGTGTATATAGTAGCTAGGTTCTTTGAGAAATACAACAGAAGATAATAGCTTAATTCTCAATTGCTAGCACATACATTATACTTCTAAGATGAGATGTCCTTCTTAGTTGGTATTTCTGAGTGCACAATATATCCTCAAAGAGGACAGGAGTTTCTTTCAGTTACCTCAAGCCTGTCATGTGTGTATGAAAGAAAGTGGAAAAAATTGTACAGGAAAGTCTGGTAGCAAAAAAGGTATAAAATTTTAGAGAATGAAGCATTGGCATACTTAATCCAGGGACTACCCCAAATTGGCAGGACTGGACTCACAGCAACAGTTGTCAGAAAAGACTCATGGAACGCTCATCTTGCCTTGGGGCTGCTGGTTGAACTTCATGCATTTTGGGCCCGTGTTTCTACAATTTTGTGGCTGCTTTCAGTGGGCTAAAGCTTCTAATTGTTCAAACAAAAAGAGGAGTTGTTACATTATAACTGCTTTTTTTTTTTTCTTTTTTCTTACAATTCCAATGAAAGGCCAATCATAATTAAGTAAATTCATTCAAATGGAGATTACTGTTAATGAGAACTATCTTCTACTTCCAATAAATCCATACGCATGCCTAAAATCCCACTCTGTTATATAGCCTCACTTAGCAATTGCAGAAACATCAAACTTTGTACTGGAGAGTTGCTCTAAAGTCTTTCCATCTGGTGAAAATGCCAGACTGATAAATGTACTCCCAACCTCTGACACAGATAATTTGTTTTAGGCTCATCTACTTCTTTCTCAACCAAGATCTACACAGATAATCTGGTAGGATTAATATTATTGATCTACGTATGACGTGCTAAAAGGTACTGATCACATTCACATGAATCTGAAACAGTCAAGTGTGGCATCACATGGGAAATTGCTCATGGTGACATCAAGCACCATCATGCAAGTGACATCAAGTGCAATCACGATCTTCTAGATCTTAAGTGCTGGAGTTTGGTTCAGTCTAAATGATCTGTGTTTTTTCATTTTCTCCATGGAAAACGAAGGCTATGCCAGGGTACATAGAGAAATCCGTTACGCAGTTTGCAAATTGGAGTTAGACTTTCCAGGTTTCATGGTCTTTCTGAAAGTTGATCCTGGAATATATATGTGCTTTAAAGTTTTTTAACACCAGCCTGGTGTCCCTGATGGTGTTTGTACCTTGAAAGTAATAAGAGGTATTTATTTCAAGCAGTTTGTGGCAGGGTAATGAGAGGCTAGGGAGCACAAAATTCAATTATGTGAAGTGTGTTATGTATGTGTGTTTTCATGATTTGTATTGATTCATGTGCATGACAGATTGGTTATAAATTGGGTAATATATTGGCTTATAAATGAAATATATTAGATTGCAGGAGCGTATTAGGTGGTGTATTGAATTCTCAGGGCCACCATGACATTTTATTTGTGGGTGTAAAGAATCTCTGTTATTGTGTGTGTGTATGTCTGGTATAATTGCTTTACAAGGGTGATACCTAGGTCATTTATGGAAATATATTGGCACCACAGTATGTCAGGTCACTGACTGCCCTTGCCGTCACTGAAGTGAAAGGATGAGTCTGTCTCTCAGAGAGTGACGAGTCTCCTCCCAAGCCCATGGTCACATCTAACATTGCCTTGTCAACCTCACAAGGAAGACGCCTGCTGGTGTATAGGTTGACATATCGAGTTCCCTTCAGGTCTGAATACGGATCACATTCATTTTAGATAACATCAAAACGACCACCACAAAATCCAAGCAAATAAACAAAAAAACAAACAAACAATAAATAAATAAAAATCAAAATAAACCCCCTTTCTTATTTAGTCACTGAGTGTAGTACTTCTCATACATGGACATTCGTGTGAAGAGAAATTGGAAAGAAACAAATTCTAATAAGGAGTGAATAGGAAGTGGGGAATTTTGAAGGCACAAATATGGAAGAAATGTTGTTACTTTCCTTTATATAAAAATCACTCTTATGGTCTGCAGACAGATTAAGACAAAAAATGTGTCTTTTTCCACTGATATTTTTGGCTGGCAAAAATACAGAGGCTAATGCTAAAAAGTTTGTTTTTTCTAGAGTGGGTAGTGGAGAGATTTATTTCACCTTATTATTTATACTACTTCCTATAGTTGCAAAAGTATTTCAATAATCTTTATAGAGCTCAATTATACCATAGCCAATTGATATGAGTGATTTCAGTACTTTTTAATATGCTGTTTAAAATCTCCAGTGTAAAATATTCTTAATGTGTGGCATAAAATATATAGCAATCTTTTTTAATGTAACTAAGTCCTGGCTTTATTTCGTAGCTAAAATGCAGAAAGTATGAAGATTGAATTTGTATTAGTCTGGAGATGTTTACCTCACTTCGGCTGAAATTCTGACAGTATTTCCACTTCTGATTTGGCAAGGAGGTCTTGCACTGATCTTGTTTACTTACGTTTCAGACAATAATTATTTCTTCTGTTCTTGGGTTTTGACTATTCTTGGCTGTGTGAATTTCTGCGCTTTGCACTATATCAGAAGTTAGGCATGTTCATCAAAATACTTCCTCTTAGCTTTGGCTTCTGAGGACCAGAGGTTCAGTTAACTGACAACATAGCTACAGTAGTAATAGTTGCAAGTGGCAATCTAGTTTCCTTAAGGGATGTACTTGAGCTGGAGATTTACCACCTCTAAAATACTCTGTGGGACTCAAATCTTGGCATCACTGTTTACCTACCTGATATCTCCCTTGGCATCTCATCTTTTAGACAAACTTCTGTGGGAGAACATGAGTGAAGGCAACACCTATGCAAGGAGATGTTGCACTAACCAGATGTATTTGTGACTTTCCAAATATGTGATGAAGAACACTTTACAATACTTGTTTTCATATAACAGTTGGGAAACAGTCATAGTGTAAGGTACTTGAGTATAATTTTTCCTTCATGGAAAAAATATTGAATCTAGGTCTGGAGAGATGAAGCTTCCAAAACTGAAAGGCAAAGTCTCCAAAAAATTACAAGATAATTATGAGGTAGCGTGTGAAGATGCTTAGGTAAAACAGTATGTCCATACTGAACTGAACAGTGCCTTGTAGAGGTGTTAGTTTCCGAAATTAGTCCAAAACTGCAAGGCTGCTTGAACACTCATGATTAGCCACGATGACATGACCCCCTTCTGGGTCTCTTGGAGTCCCACTACCCAGGTCCTCGGTGTACCACAGTTTGAGGTGCTGTGTGTTCTTTGTATTGGTTTCCTTTGCTGCGCAGATCTTCCCCAGACACTGTCTATAGCAAATCTCTAAAGACAAAAGAAGCTTTGACTTTTGTGGCAATTCACGCTTCATGTCCTCAGTACTGTCGCTCTTTTGAACTTTCCTACATGTGTGTTACAAACCTGCAGTATACAACCCCTGAGAAAAACAGCCTGTCGACATAGGATCCTTGTGGCTGCACCACAAGCTGATGCCAGACCCTGAGACTGCGCACATCCCTCCTGTCATCTGTACAAAGGTATGTAATAACCATGATTAAATAGCAACCTGTAGCAGTGGTGTGTAACTTGACTACCAGGCTTAAGTATGCTTAGCAGTCTAACGCTTTCTGAAATAATATTTCTTCAGATTTATTCAGGCAATATTTTCATGGACAAGCAGGAGGAAGATGAACAGCCTGATATTTTGCAGCAAATTAAAATACAAGTAGTCTTTAGGGTGGGAATATCCACCTATATAAACACAGTAAAATTAAACGTTTTTAGTACTACTATTTTGTCTGAGACTACTTGTCAAGGTGCTAGACATTTTAGATGAGTAATAAGATGTCTCTGAAGATTTTTCCTGCCAGGCCACCAGGACCAGGTATGAAAATGATCAGAAGAGCCACAAGGCAGAGGGATGGAGGTAGCATTGATAAATTAAACATTCTTTCATCAATGAATGTCAAACATCTACACAACGTCCATGTTGAATTTTTGACTAGTGCTTTATCCTGAAAAGGGAACAAATATCACCACATCTTCCCTTTGCACCTGCCTTGACTCTCTGATGTGCCTGCTTTACATCTGGCCAAGATGACATCTTCCAACTGACAAGCCTTCTCTTTCCACTTGTGTTTTTCAGAGTTCATTAAAGCACTGTTTGATTTTTTTTTTCCACTGTAGAAGTACCTGTCCCATCATAAAGACCTAGCTGCACTGAGCCACACTGTGAGTTATAAAATGGTGAATACTTTTGTGGGTGGAGGTGGATAATTTTCTTACACTGCTAAATATATACTTTTAAATTTCTTAATTTTTTAATTTCTTCTACCAGAAGCTAAATTAAAACCACATTGTTAAAAAGGCTGAAAGAATTAAAAACTGATCATTTTTCTAATGTACTCCCAAAGGCAAAATTACTGATTTCTGGGTGTGGTGTTTTTTGGGTTTTTTTGTTTTTTTACTTTGTATTTTTATGACAAGGAACTCTGAAGTTCCAGCTTACCTGCAGTATTCAATTCCCTGCATTCTCTATGAAAACAAGTTCTCAAAAAGTGGAAACTAGACGTCATACCCTAAATAAAAAAAGAATATGGTATATGTAAGTTATTAGAAAATTTTGACATGTTGTGGTCATTGAGTGTTAGCGAGAAAGGGTTGCAGTGTCCTTGTAATATATTTTTAAATGTTTCAGGCTAGGAACTGAGAAATGTCAGAAGTTAACAGCACAGCACCATAGCTTATGACACACACTACAACATATAAATCAGTATCAGTGTATTTTCCTCAAGTCATTTCCTAAAAATGTTTTTGGAGTGGGTGGATAATTCTGGGAGTAAAAAGTTGTTTTGTCTCTCCAACACCATTTGCCAGGGTGAGGTGAACTGCGTGTTTTGATTTGAGAGTTACTTTGGTACTGGGTGGAGAGGTAGCTTTTCAATTTATCTCTAACCCTGCAGGAGGGACTTTCACTGAACTTCTCTCCAACATCTCTTAAATCTGGTAAGAGTGAAGAAGATTATTATTATTAAGGTGGCCACTCTGCTGGACTGATGTCCTGCAAAAACACAGCGGAGAAGTCATGTGTTGCAAAAGGCTATAGTCTAAACCTACATCTTTCTGGACACATCTTTCTGGGGACCTGCTGTCCATGAGTTCTTATTGAACTACGTTGTCTATACCTGAGTGATAGAAGAGAAGTGCAGTGACTGAACTAATCTCAACATCTTTGTCCAGTTTCCTAGTCCTATCTCTTTTCTTTCACTTTTTTATTCCTGGCAGACATGGTGCCCCACAGCCCAAACATTTAATGAGAATTAAAAAATCAAGGTGATATGCTTGTTAAAGTAACAATATCAAGGGAAGATGGGATTCCTATTATCTAATTGAGCTGAGAAGTAGATATCTGTCTCTCTACACTGCCCTTATAAGATGATGGTGAGAACTGGACTTCTAGGAAGTGATGCATCCCCTAATTAAGACTCTTGTTTCGAGTCTGGACATGGTGTCCTCCAGAGCTGCATTTCTTTCTCATCATCAACAAGACAAAAACCCCCAAATTAATTAACACAAAATAGCCACCTGAGTTTTATACTGTTAAAGTTAAGTAAAAATCTCATGACCAATCATGCACTTACTCACTAACATCCCGAAAGACTAAACATCAAATAAATAAGGCTAAAAGGAAACTGGCAGGTTTTCTCTCATTTTTTGCTCCATCAAGGGTTAATCGGTTAAAAACTAGCCAAAGCAAAACAAAACATAAAGGCAGATTGTGGTTTTTTTTTTAAATAGTTTAACTATATTTTAGGTCAAAGTTCTGTTTTGGAGAATTTGTCTTTCTAAATTCAATGGTGAAGTACAAAACATATTAATAATGACAGTGAAAATGGCTCCACAATAATTTATATTCTTTCCTTTCTGTCTTTTTCTGCAGAATTCTTCTTCTGTAAGACTGCAGCCAAACTTTTTTCTCACTTCCCTGTGATTTTAAGTTTCTCATGGTCGGGGTCCTTCCATAGACGAAGAATGGATCTAATTTTTGAAAGGGAAAACTATGACTCTGGGCAACCCAAAGCAAATCAGAGATAATCTTTGAAAAGATCCAGAGATATTACTCACTTAGTGCAGTCGACACACTGAGAAGTGTACTGTCATTGTAACTTCCTCTGGAATCTCAGGGTCATGCTGCAGAACCTTATCTACCCTAACTCAGTGGAGTGGTGTTCATGAATACTGACCTTGATTGCTTTTAAAGAACAGCAAGACTGGAAGGAATGCTGTTTCAGAGAGCAATCTCAAATATGAGCAAATCTACAGTTAGGTGTTATTACCACTGACAAAGCACCATTGCTGCACATAGTAGCTCATACTCTAGTTTTGCATAACTTTACTACAATCTGGAAGTTTCAGAGAAATACAGAGGAACACCGCTTTGTAAGATGAGTGAAAACATCAGTTTTCATCATCAGCTGCTTCAGTCAGGGTCATGCATTTCTTCTCCCTTTCCACAGTATATTAGTGCCCTTCTGATTCTTTCACTGCTCATGGTGGGATACAGTCTTGGAAGTTAATATCAATTTGCATTGCATGTTGTTTCATGTAAAACATATTCTTAGCAATTACTTGGACACTAATTGAGCTGAACTAAATAATGATGCGTTAACTCAGTTTGTTTACTATGATTCAAGGATTTACAAAAGTTAACCTATTTAGGGGTTAAGGTGCTTGTGCTAATTGTTTTCCTGAACAATACATCTTTCAATCACTTTTTCCCTTATCCACTTAGATTAACTCCTTTGTCTTTGAAAGTAATTGACACTACTCTTCATTCTTCTATCACGTCAGCGTAAATACAACAGGAGGTAATTAAATTAGCAAAGGGGATAAATTCTGCATGCTGTGTAAACAAAAATGTAAAATCCAGGAAAATTTACTGAATAATGCGATAAGCTTAATCATATCATAAGATACAATAATAGTGATATTATCCAGCTTTGTCTGTGATTTATTTTCCCTGAGTTTTCACATATGAACAATAGTTGCCTGTTAGTACCAAACTATGGTAACTGGTAAGTCAAGGAACTTTTTTACACCTAAACCTTGGCTTATTGTAGGTAATGGTTCATAAATATTATTATTGTGATGACAACAACAAATCCAATGGACCACATTATCAAACAAGAAGCCAAACTATTTTTGTTCTAATCAATTCCACTTTTTCTGCATCAAGAGGTGTAAAAGTGTTGTTTGAAGAAAAGAGCAGGAAAATCTTTCAGGATTTTCTTTGGTAGGCTTTGTCTAAAATGGGTTTGTAGACAGTAATTAAGGCTTAAACTACTTCGTCTATTATCTGCTTATCATCTTGCTTGGAAGCCACACAGAAAGAATGTATTGTTTAATCAATCTGCCAGCCATAATTTCTCTTTATACTCTGAGCTATAAGTGTAGGAATTTTGTGTTAGTCTTTGTATGGTGTTTGGTACAAAAGGCCTCAAAGTGCAGAACAGACACTTTGGAATGTAATACACATAACTAATCAATAAGAACATTGATTAAAAATAGCAGCTAAAAATATATGCATCCCATTCAGTTGAGAGGAATTATAAGAAGATGGGATTTTTTTTTTCTTTTAACCTGCTATAATCTGTTAATCATGTGCAAAGCCCTGTTATCTGAGCCATTTAATAAAAGTTTTGTCTCATTTTTGGGCAGATAAGTTACTCAGAACTTCTGAGAGACAGAATGCTACCTTTGGATGGTTGCAACTGAAACTAAAGTTCCCAGAAAGATCCTCAGGTTTTATATTTTGGGCTTAAATGTCTTTCCCAGCATCAGAAAATAAGTTGGGAAGTCATCTAAATACCTAGGATGGTAAATGAAGAAACACAAGTCCTAACCAATAGCACAGATTCCTGAGGGAATTAGGCCTAATAAGATCCTTACAAATATTGTCAGGAATTAAAATATTAACAGTATAATGGATCTATACAAATATTTTGAGTGCCAAGTTTCATATACATGAGGCTGTGGAGTAAGTTCATGTGTCACTGATGAAGGAGTTCTTGGTTTTTAATTGGTAGAAAAGTAAAAGACTGAGCAATAATAGGCTATTAGATCATATACTAAACTGAACAATAGAACTGAACAATATTTTTCTCATCAGCTTCACATCTAATCTTATTTTATCTAATCTTATTGATTCTCTTTTTGACAGCAAAGAAATTCCACAAGGAAAAATGTTTTTACAAAAAACAGTGCATATTTGTCTTCTAGATTCTCTTTTAAAGGCAGTCTATAAGTAGGCAAAATTATAGTCCAAGGAACTGAGGCTAGTCAGGCTAGCTGCATACTGCCCTTTTACTCCTACAGAGAGAGCAAAGAGTGCCAGGTCTTTAGACCTACCCAGCTCTCATGAACTGTCCCAATCCAATATTTTGTTGATCCAGCTGACTTAGGTTGCTGCAGAGGAGGCGTTGTACTGCTATCGAATATTTCTTTTTTTTCTGCAATGATTAATTTTTTCAGCTTTGTCAAATATGACCTGAGATAGAAATTAGCTTTAAGAATTCTCATTTTTTGCTCCTCTGTCTTTGATGATAGCAAAATTATTATTATGGGAAAACTGGTTCACCTAAATCAGGAAAAATAAAAACATGTTTTTAGAATTAGAATTAATTTTACTCTAAACAGGACTTTTCATCATAGAATCATAGAATGGCTTGGGTTGGAAGGGACCTTAAAGTTCATCTAGTTTCAAGCCTTCTGCCATGGGCAGGCACACCTGCCACTGGACCAGGTTGCTCAAAGGTCCATCCAACCTGGCTTTCTCATGTTTCATTCTCATCATATTAATTTCAGACAATTAAAGTAATTACAGGATGTTCTGCATGATACATTGCTTTACTTTAGAGACATGGCTGAAAATGGACTACTGATTTTTGTCATTTTTTTTTTTGAAACACTTAAACACACTATACAAAAAAATCCTTTTCTACAAGAAACGTGTAATGCAATGTCTTCTGAATTTACCATAGCACCAAACATTGCAATGTAACAGTATCACATGTATTTCCTTGGCTGATGCCGGTTTAAGCACCTTCCAAATCTGATCACACATTCCTGTATCTGTTTTATCAACAGTTTGTGCAGCCAAGTAGCATAGCATATCATAAACTAATCCAGAATAAAATGACTCACCAAAACTATACTTATTCTTCAGTTTAAATGTTGCCTTAATCCGGTTTGCCGAATGGCTGCCCACAGAGCCATTCCAGCACAATGCTTGCAGTTGTTGGAAGAACCAGCTGAAAACTTGGGGGACAGGTGAAAGGGACTGAAAGGGAATTGCTTAAGTTAGCTTCAGCAGCAGTACCACTGAATGTGCAAGCAGGGAAATAGTTTCATTTTGTTCTGAATATGAACTTCTTTATATGGAAAATGTATGCAAATCGACCAGATGTACTGAGAGGAAAAAACATAGAAGCCCTGATTTAGCGAAGTACTTAAGCACACTCTTAAAGTTAATCATCTGCTTAAGTCTATTCACTGAAGCACTTGACGCATGTGTATGCTTTTGCTGAGTTAATGTAATAAAGCACAGACCATAATGATAGTCCTAGGATAAACAGACAGGCTGAGCTGTTAAAAGCAAAGTATGTGTGAGCTCCTGTTTCCTATATCCCATCTTAAAATAGGTCTGTAATGCAGAGATGAATCTCATGCTGCAGGCACTTCTCCCTTTCCCTTGTGTAGTGAGGAAACTCAACAATTCGTTTAGACTAGACAGCAAATATTGCCATGGCCCAGATATGGTGTCATGACTTGTGCATCACAGACATGAAAACTGTCTTGCTTTCAAGGGGTAACCTACCCTCCTGACCAGGAGGGGGTCTGGAAGTTTTCTGGAAGAAGCACTGAAAAAGAGTGATGCCTGATACCAATCTAACACCTCTAAACAGATGCCCAACCCTATGGAGTGTTCCTCCCAGTAATGGGTCCTTATTAAATGTAATAAGCAATTCCTTTCTGCTAACTGCCTGCCAACCAAAAATGTGTACAGAAGGTTATTTTCAGACTACAGCTATCGCTCCTGGGATGAACCTAGACCTCTGAACTCAGAGAGGCACAAACATCACCAAAGTTAAATTTTCTTATCAGAAGATCATGAACCCTATTTCTCATTAAGGACCCTATAGCTAGACAGGGTCCACAGGCAGTAACTACTAATGGTGGGATTCAGCTGCAGGTAAAGACACCTAAATTAAGACCTTTGTTTATAGGTGTCTATATGTGCACGAGGTGTCAAAGCTTCTGTGATACTCAGAAGAGAGCTGGTCCGTGTGCCCACAAGAGCCTAGAAAGTGAAGCACCTCATTCTAAAACAGATAGTGACTAGCTGTTCCAGCTAACTTCTTTCTAATCTTTGTTTGTTGTAATGAGTGTATGTTTCCTGATTGCCGTGGAAAACCTGCTTATGTATGGGTACTCACACTTCAAAATCTGAATCTTGAACTGAATCCTACCCTGAGTGAGCTAAATTGCTCAAAACACTCCTGTGAGATGGTACACAGAAAGCTCATCTGGTAAATACCCTGTGTCACCCTCTCTCCCTAGGAAGCTGGGGCTGTTGAAGACAGGATGGCTTGGTGGGCTTCAACGGAGCAAGCAGCTAGATACCACACAGCTGCCTGCTTGCTCCCCTGCACTGGGATGCAGGAGAGAATCGCAAAACAGTTAAACCACAAGGGTTGAGATGAAGACAGTTTAAGAGGACAGAAAAGGAAGGAGAAATAATAATACTGATAAAAGAATATGTAAAACAATTGATGCACAATGCAATTGCTCACCATCTGCTGACCGAGGCCCAGCCAGTCCCTGAGCAGTTGGCCGCCCTCCCTGGCCAAGTCCCCCAGTTTTCTTGTTCAGCATGATGTCATGTGGTCTGGAACATCCCTTTGGCCACTTTGGGTCAGCTGTCCGGGCTGTGTCCGCTCCCAGCTTCTTGTGCACCCCCAGCCTCCTCACTGGCAGGGCAGTGAGAGAAGCTGAAATGTCCTTGACTTGGTGTAAGCACTACACAGCAACAACTAAAACATCAGTGTGTTATCAACATTATTCTCACCCTGAATGCTAAACGCAGCACTGCACCAGCTACCAGGAAGAAAATTAACTCTATTCCATTCAAAACCAGGATAACACTGAGCAAGGTGGATACTTGTTCTGACCAGCTCTGTTTTTTCTTACATTCCTATGTTAAGTTGTTTTGATATACAGACATTGTTTACTTAGTCAATGACCAACGGTAGGCTTAAATCCTTTTTTATTTCTTGCTTTCATCAGAATTTCAATTGTATTACCACTATCCATAGCAACCTACCACTTCCCTTCCTTTATTCATTGCTTCATGCAGGAGTTTATTCACTTGATTTTTTCTCAATTTTTACCTGCTTTTCATGGCTCTTAACAACCAAAGCCTACTGTAGGATTGAAAACTCATGCAAAGACATTCACAGAGATTCTGGGATGTGAGCCAACTATCGTTTCTAGCTTAGATGCCACTTAATGTTCTTTCAATTCATTAATCTTTCTTTTTCTTTTTTTTTTTTTCTTTTTTTTTTTCCTCTTCAACTACAACACTGTCTTTTCCAGGACTTAATATCCCACCTGCTGTGTAATGAAGGTATTGTACTCACTCATACCTCATTACGCAATACAATTCATACAGCCATTAAAACCACACATTCATTTTACTAGCGTAAGTAAAGTCATGTGTGCTTATCTTCAATTACTGTCAGAAAAAAAAGAATATATCTGCTTCTTTAGTTCAAAGAAAAGCTAATGGGAGGGTTCAATGTATTCATCAGAAGACCACTGGACAAAAATGGGCGAAGAGAACATAAAAGCATGTTAATATTTCCTTTTTGGAGAGGAGGCAAGCAGGGAGGGACAACTTTTAGAGAACAGTTCATGGACTGAAACGGAACAAGTAGCCTTTACTGCTCCTGTTTAAGACAGTACATTCCTCAGAAGCACATTATAATATCATATGCACAAGCTACATATTATAATGATTGTAGGCATTCAGTTGGCAAAATGCTATGTAAGTTAATTTCAAATGGAGGTGAAGATGACAAAAAGAGATTTTGTGTTTATAAATAACATCTAAAATCACCATGAGGTGTTGCCTGGCAAAAACTCTCTTGTAAGTGGTGTAAATTTGCACTATGGAGCAAAAGTGTGGGGGTTTCACTTGCCACTTGTGCTCAAGTTCTCAATGCCCCCAATTTTTATTTTTTTTTTGTAATTACAATTGCATTCAGTTTTAACTAGACTTGATAAACTGCAGGACAACATAAAATCTGATGTCTTTTATTCACTGCCTTACTCATCAGTCCATTTATACTCCTTTTTTCACAAGAATAAAAGGGACCTTCAGTTTACAAAACATGAAAAAAAGTTTATTCTTGCAACTTCCATTCCCCTATAAATTTTATACTATTATGACTCTATTGACTGAAGGAGAGTTAGTACTGGCTTAATGAGTGATCAGAAACAGTCCTTTTTTAACACAGCTGTTTTACAGATACTGATGTCTGCACTGGCCACAAGATGCATATGCTGAATAGCGAATATTTCAATTCAATAGAAGTATTTCACTTAGTACAGGCATAAATGGATGCAAATACATTGACTTCTCCAACATGTATTTTACAGACCAAACTTTACTATGCCTACTGAATGATAATTACCCATTGATCTCTTGCACACAGAGTAGCTGCGAGCTAGTATCTGAAACCTGGATAGATCATGTAAATACTTAGAGTGGAAGAAAGAGCTTTAATGAGAAGTCACTATGATTGTAGAATATACCGAATCAGGATTTTCAAGAGTTAGTATCTACAGTGTACATCTGAGAAAATCACCCTGGGTTCCTGTCTTAGATCACAGAGAGCTCATTTGTGTATTCAATGACTTCAGGATGTGATTAATCTCCTTAAATAGGCACCTACATTTTGTTCAATACAAATTCTGTTGACCAGCTCTTCTTTGGCTATAAGAAGTCATGGCTCTAAGGGCCTGGAGAACAAGCTCTGATATAAACACCCCATTGTAGATACCTGGAGTTAGGTGAGGTGCATTCGTCATTGTTATCAGGCTTTCATTTGAGGATACAAACCTGACACTACTGCTGTGTGTGTGTTTGGCTCGGGCATGGGGGTGCATAGGTGACTAAAGAGCCCTAAGAAAAATAACTCCCTTTTATTACAGAAAGTAAGTGCTGTTTGACATGTCAGCTGTGGCATTTCAGCCTGTCCAAGGCATGCTGCTTCTGTTTAAAGACTTTTGTGTCTTTTTTCACTTCAAACTACTGTAGCCTACGTGGAGCTAAGAGAGCAAAAATTGTTTATGCAGTCACGCTCAGTCAGTTGTGCCTTTTGCATGTCTAGCATGATTTCTTGATCAACCATACCTCCTTTTCTCACACTCCATCAGAGTGTAGGATCTTCTTTGCCATTTGTGTGCCATACATTCAAATAGTTTTACCTCCAGTCTATTACAATCAGACCTTCAGCAAAAATGTCTCTCTGAAAATGCAGCAAAATTGCTTTACAGCTTTATCGCTGCTAGCTTGTCATACCTTGGACTAGTGTGTGAAAGGATCCTTGCTGAAAATCCACCATACAACTATGCCTTTTTAAAATAGCTAAGTCTTGCATTGGTAAATCAATGGAATACAAATAACAGCTTTATATACCTTTAATATGCTGGAGATCTTGGATCATGCTCATTCAATAAACTTTCCACAGTTCATGGGGGTTTTTTTAGGTGAGAATCAATATCTCTTCATCAATGTTGTCTTGATGCTGCAGAAGAACAGGGAAGGTGAGTTTATAGATGACTAAAAGTTAAGTGGTATTAAAGAATATCCTACAGAGTCTGCTTGACATTTAATGTCATTTTTTTCTAAAAGTTACTCTAAAGTAACCTATGGAAAGAGGAATTTTTTTGTTCAACAGATGAATGAATATTTTGTGTTTTACTTTGCCAGGCATTCCAGCATTAAAACAAGCAAGAATGGTTTGGGACATACCTCTCATATTTTCTGGCTTGAAATCTCATATCATTTTTTCCAAGTTCTATCAGTAAGTAGACATGAAATGCCAGGAAAGATTCCTTATTTACCTCTGTGACTTCAGATTATTATCAAATACCTTGATGTCTCTGCTATCTATATGTTAAAGGAGGACAGTTCTCTTCTATCCCTTTCCTTCTCTAGCTTACTTGCAGGTTATTTCTGGTATTTATTCATTCATGCAGCCCCTAGCACAGCTTTCTGGCTGGGGAGTCTAAATTGTAACTATTGCAGAAGCACTAATAACCTCAATTTATTCGAATGACCGCTGAATCAAACTCTGCAGCGGCAATTACACTTGTGTGTATATGCTTGTGCCATGAATGAGGACTTTTATGTCCTTGTAGATGAAAGGCCCCTCCACATGTGAAATATTATTATTACATCAAACCACAATCCTTAATTTAGAGATCTGAAGTTATTACAACAACAAGACATATTTGTCATCTGCTGTGGATATTACTTTAAAAATTTATGCTGTGCTGTTTTAAATATGCATTCAAAACACTAAAGGCTTTTTGTTCAGACATTAAGATTGGAGTATTACATTGAAATTCCTACCTAATAATTAATTTTATGATTCCAGCAGTTAAGCTTCTTGGTCCAAGTGCTGAGGGAAGCACAGGAGATGCAGAATCTGGCTCACAGTTGATTAATATTGTGTGGGTTTATGTCTTTTTTTGCCCCTTCGTTCAGGCACACATCAGTTCCTGATCTGGGACCTGATCTGCTTCCAGATGATCTGGATTGCCACATTAAGGGGACAGAGGAAATCACTACCAAAACTATTTGATCTTTAAAGGGGCAGGTTTTATCCCCTCTTGCTTTATATAGATATTACTACTTGCATGATGTGGATCTTGGCTTGGTTTTTTGGTAGGGTTCTTCTCATGTCGTGACTCTCTCCTTAGTGAAGAAAGTGAGTTGGGTTGGAGGACACTGTGGGGAAGGAGGTACAGCGCTTACTCTGCTACCTACCCTGTATTTCCTGAGGGGGGGGAGAAAAAAAAAAAGACACTGCTTAGATTTCAATATGCTTGAATTTTTCATAAGCAATGCATTTCATTCAAGGGAAGCAAAGACACCAGAGAAGGTTTTTTGAGCTAAAAATTGTCTGTTCTGCCTTACTGTTGAAATATGATGGATGGTGTAACGGGGAATTAGACTTAGCCCGTAGTACAGCACCTCAGCTGGAGAGGGAGATGCCCCTCACTGCTCATAGCCCATGTAATTTGTTTTTTAACAGCGTTGCATACAGTGGATTTGGAAATTACTAATTGTTGAGAAATGAGCTTCTTAATCTTCCATGCTACTGGCTAATGCATCAACAGCACTGCCTTAGTCCATCAGCTAGAAAAGCAACCACAACTTTCAAATACACTGGTGTTTTGACCTATGAAACCAGGAATCCAGAGACATTACTGTAACCTGCTTCCAACAACCTTCACCTTGTCTGATGCAATTACCTAAAATTTCAGCCAAGATTTCATCAACATCATTTCTTCTTCTCTGATACATAATCTGAGGTACAGCCAAGAGGCAAATGACAGCAGGAAAAACAATGATTTATCTATAACTCCCAGGAACTTTTCTTTCTAAATTTAGCTCCTAACACCTGTTTCTCACTGCTCACACACTAAGGCAGATTTTACTCACAGACCTGCCCCAAACATTTTTGCTATTGTGTACAGATAAAAGCAAATACAGGAACCACCTCACAGGGCACACCTAAGAGGAATGGGATGAGGGTTGCTTGGGTGCAGAAACATCAAGCATACTGCAGCATCAAAGCCTTCACCAGCTATCCACACATCTTGGGAGAAGACCTCATATTTGTATGTAGCAGCACAATCAAACTAGGAGGCTGCAATAAAGCCTTACCATTGGTCAGAGTCTACAGTCTGTACTGTTTCTCCTTCCTCCAGCAGACAGACCACACTACTCCTCCTCCATTCAAACCTCTCCCCCACCCTCCTCAGGGCTATTTAACCACTTAGCAGGACTGAGCTACAGCTGCACATCATCCATGTCAATCAACCCACTGCCGCTGAGGCAAGGCCACAGCTGCATGTTATCAATGCTGATCAACCCACTGCCTTCATTCCTCTACATTTGTAGATGGAGCTGCTGAGCTCAGTAGTCATATCAGGAGAAATTCGAATATATGGGCTGGTATTCAGGACATCTGATGCTTTGCAGTTGGGCCTGATAGTGAAGGAGCCTGCTGCATCTCTCAGGAAAGATATAATAGATAAATCCCTCTATCCTCACTTCCCTTCCTGTGGTTGCATGTATGGCTTCCCCTGATCCATTCGTACTCCACAACATACTGATGAATGAAGATCTGTAGCTCAGTCCAGCTGCTTCTGTCCAGGGGCTCAGTTATGGAGGAAAATAAAAATGACAACTGGAAGAGGAGATATTGAGTGATTGTAACTCCAGTGTGGCTGGCGTAAACCAGCATCAACAGTCACCACACTGAACCACAGATAGGCATATGGCGGCTGCGCATCTAGCATCCCGCTGTCATGCTGCTCTAGTGAGGCGATAATAATGTAGCTGATGGCTATCAAACTTCAGCAAAAAAAAAAAAAAAAAAAGAAAAAGGGGGGGGGACACAACAGTTCACTGGGGAAAACCAAAGACAAACTGAAAATAGCTTCAAGGAGCATTAGGAGTGTCTTTTTTTTGTTCCACATTGTATATTGAACAGAACGGTAAAATAAAATTAGCCATGAGAGTAGGTTGTGGTCTTCATTATTATTGGCATAAGGTCTTAATATAGAGGAATTACGGGTATAATAGAGGATCACAGAAGATATTACAAGGTGAAGTCATGCTTTGCTTTGTTCTTTCAGCAGGAATAGGAGGATATTCTGTATTTGCTTCTTGAATGCAGTGATAATGAGAAAATTACTACCACATGGCTTTGAACTTTATGCAATATTTTTTTTAAAAAAAAAATTATAGTAAATCTAAAAATCTGAGGGAAAATAATTTCTAATTTGAAATTAACTTTTTTAAAAAGCTTCCAGTAAATGAAAGTTTTTGATTCCTTTGCTTTGGTATATGAAAAGGGGGTTTTCCAACCAAGTCACTTCACTTTGGTGTAAGATTTGATTCAGAAAATGAACAATTTCAGTTTTTCAGTATGTCTCAAATTCACTTTGAAAATTAAATGGCAGAATGTGTATTTACAAAATGTTTCAGGGCTACAGAATGTGTGTAAAAGTAAAATAAAGTAAAATAAATAAAATAAAATAAAATAAAATAAAATAAAATAAAATAAAATAAAACCAGTGGTTTCTAATATGCTACATGATGTTAGAAACAGTTATGATGACTCAATAGTCATTTCATGATTGAAGCACTGGTACATTATCTGCAAAGTATTTATCTCATATTTTTAGTCTGTTTGGATCTTTTCATTTGTTTATTTCCTTTTTTAATACAGTATTGATGTCCTAAAAATGTCAGATAACAATTTAAATGAGAAAGACAGTTTTTAAAGATTGTATTTTTGGCCTGCTTTCAAACTGCTTTATAATTAGAGCTCAGGTGAAAAGCTGTTATAACATTTTTTGAACCCAGAGATTTCCAAACTCTTCAATCACGGCAAAGAAACTGCCTCATTAGACACCTGTAAGTTGCAACTATTGTACAAACCAAAGGTTTCTCATTGTTTGTAGGAGTAACTGTCATGTTTTGTGGTGACTGGAGTCAATTATAGATCATGTCAGTTGTCATGAAAGGTGAGACTATAAACAAATACAGAAGATAGTTTGGGTTTTCATAGCACCCCTCATATGCAAAGTATGTCGAAGGAGTGTATAGAGCAGCAGAGGGGTGAAAAACATATCTGTAACAGGGAAAAAGGGCAAGTGTCCACATCTTGCATAGCCTTGGGCATTAAGAATTTATTTTAGTGAAAGAGGGGATGCCAAAATGGTGAATAGTTTACATACAGTTTTGATCGGTGGGAAGAACAAAGGATGATCACTGAAGGAAATGATAAATAGAATAAGCTCGGTGGACCAAGAAGATGAGAGAGCTATATACAGGCATGTAGACAGACAGAACAGGAGCCACAGAGCTGGCAAGTAATAGTCAGATATGGAGGGAAGTATGCAGATGACAGACAAAGTGTACGTACTTTCTCATAAAAATTCATGGCCTTTTTTTAGAAAGAGTTCACACATACTCAGACAACCTAAAGAGAGACTAGCACAATGAGAAACTACTGAGGGGAAAACAAAAAAGAACAAGTATGGATGGCACTGTACAGGTTTTGCAATCAGTCAGCTTATGCTACATTTGAGCTGGTAAGTGAACAATCAGGAGCTCTGAAGCTCATTTCCAGAACAACAGAAGAAGTAACATACATCTTCAGTCCTATACACAACAGCACAGAGAGCAAGGCTGGAAGAAACCTCAAGCGTTAAATAGCCCTTCTTTCTGCCACAAGGCAGCATAAGCCCTGCTGCATCTTTTTATAACCAAATGTCTGCCTGACCACTTCTCTAGGAACATCCAGCCATGAAATCCATCTGTCATCTCTGTGAAATCTTCTTCCATGCACCTTCACCTTCCCCCTGAGACTACCTTTTCCTCAGGGCATGCTAAAACTTAACTGTCTAGGGATGTCAGCTCAGTTACTGAAGTACAGGCATTAGCCACTGAGATGTATGACACAGAAGCCAGAGGAGACCCTTCTGTAAAGAGGATGGAGGCCAAGCAAAACACCGTAGGAAATCTCGAATGCTATGAGGGATGCCAAATGCCTTACAAGTTTCACTGAGCTGTAACTCTAATGTCTAATGAAAACCTCCCTTGCTGCTCTTTGAGCCACCTTGTCCTATCCACAGCTCATATGGATGCTGCACTTGGCTGTTCATAAGACTGGAAGCACTACTCCAGATGAACAATACCCACAGCTTCCATTACAGTCACTGGAGATCTAACTTGGATGGCTGAGGAGCCTAGTCCATCCTTCAGCTGATCAGAGAGTAAGGACCTACTTCAGGCTGACATGATGTGCTCTCCATGCTCCCTCCACTGTGTGGTCTAGCTGTCTTTTGAAGAAAACAGAAACTAAGTGAAGATAAAGATCTCTATGCATAGCATCTAAATGGCTTAATATCAGACAAAATCTCCCCTACAAGAAACCTACATCTTTCTGGAATTGCGGCCAAAACTGAAGGATTGTTTCACATGTCTAACAAAACCTATCATGCTTCTGCACAGTGCCTCTCTGCTTTTTTAACTGTGTGACTCTAAACTCTTATTCAGACTGTGAACCAATGATAGTCTAGATACTCTGCTACAGAATGGCTGTTTAGTCTACCATTTCTCTTCCGTACCTAAAAAAAAAAAATAATAAAAATTTCACACTTAAGGATAAAAATATGCATTTGCCCTTACTGAATTGCAATGCAATATTTTGAGACTGTCAGTCCAGTTTGTCAAGATAATTTTGTCAAGTTAATGCTAAAATGTCTTCCACCATGTCCTTCTGGTAGCCTGACCCAGCACAGCAACACTGACAAATCAGATAAGCATAACTTTTACTTTATGTTCTAACTCATTGTACTCTGAAGACTGGTAAGCTCCTGGCAGTTCAGTGGGGGATTCCTGTGACTGTGGTCTACTGATAAACGTAATATGAACACGGTATTTCAACCAGTTATGCACCCGTATCATACTAGTTCTGTTTAGATCATGTTCCCCCCAAAAGATATAATGAGAAATAGTGTCAAATGCATTCCTAAATCTAATACAGATGACATCTGTTCTTTTCCATATCTTCAAGGCTTTTACACTGTCACGTACAATCTTAGAGGGTTTGGCACATTTTGTCTTGACAAATCTATTTTGGCTACAACTCATCCCTTTGTTATCTTTTAAGTGCTTGCAAATAGTTTGATTGATTATTTGTTCCTGCATTGTCCCAGGAAGTGAAGTTAAAGTGGTCTAGAGTTCCCTGGGATTTCTCTTATCTCTGACTTTTAAAATGAAATATTCAGATTTTCTTCTGCCAGTTGTCTAGGAACTCATCTGCATTTCATAAGTTCTCAAAAATACCACTAAGAAATCTGCAGTTACTTCAGCTTTCAACCTAAGTACCCTGTCATGAAATTCATGAGACCCAAAAGATTTGAAAACTGTTTTCTAACTATGATATCTTCTGCTTTTTTTCCATTGCTTGCTCTCAAATTTCATTTGCAAGGATATCTATAGTGTGTTTTTTTCTTTCTTCAAACAAAAGGCGTGGTGTAATTTCTTTTCAATTCTTTTTACATTCAGAACTAAAAAAAAATGCCCTTTTCCAAACTTGACTTGACCTTGTATTTCAGAACGACAAGATACAGCCTATTCATGAATTTCAGAGTATTGTGCTTATTTCTGTGCTGATGTTTGTGTTCTTACCATGAATTCAGAAAACTTTCTGCTGAGTTAAAGAAATAATTGACTGGGCAGAGTTTAGCAGATCTGTAGTACCTGAAAGTCTCAAGTTTTTCTTTAACATTTCCCCTTAATCTAGAAATGACTTACTCTCTTTTTTGAAATCTCTTGCATAATAGATTTCTGGATAAATTATCAAAATTATCTGATAGTCATATCAGCAGTATCAGCAGGGCAATCCAGGAGGTTCCTAGAACGCATGATAATGTATGTCTCTAAGTGACAGAGAAGCCAACAAGGAGAGGTGCTGTGCTGGACCTTGTTTTCACCAATCAGAACGGGCTGGTGGAAACATGAAGCTCAAGGGCAGCCTTGGCTGCAGTGACCTTGAAATGGAGTTCAAGATCCCTAGGGCAGCAAGAAGGATGCACAGCAAGCTCACTACCCTGGACTTCAGGAGAGCAGACTTTGGCCTCTTCAGGTACCTGCTTGGTAGAGCACCATGGGATAAAGCCCTGAATAGAAGACGGGCACAAGAAAGCTGGTTAATATTCAAGGACCACCTCCTGCAAGCTCAGGAGAGATGCATCCCCATAAAGAGGAAGTCAGGCAAAAATGCCAGGAAGCCTGCACAGATGAACAAGGAGCTCCTGGACAAACTCAAACACAAAAGGAAAGCTTCCAGAGGGTGGCAGCAAGGACAGGTGTCTTGGGAGGAATACAGAGCAATTGTCTGAGCAGCCAGGGATCAGGTTAGGAAAGCTAAAGCCCTGACAGAATTAAATCTGGCCAGGGATGTCAAGGGCAACAAGAAAAGCTTCTATAGGTACATTGCTGGTAAAAGGAAGACTACAGAAAATGAGAGGCCCCTCCAGAAGGAAACGGGAGACCTGGTTACCTGTGACATGGAGAAGGCTGAGGTCCTCAATGACTTTTTTGCCTTGATCTTCACTGGCAAGTGCTGCAGCCACACTGCCCAAGTTACAGAAGTAAAGGCAGGGACTGTGAGAAGGAAGAACCACCCACTGTAGGAGAAGGTGAGGTTCAAGTCCATCTAAGGAACCTGAAGGTGTACAAGTCCATGGGACCTGATGAGATGCATCTGCAGGTCCTGAGGGAATTGGCAGATGAAGCAGTTAAGCCGCTCTCCATCGTATTTGAGAAGCTGTGACAGTCTGGTGAAGTTCCCACTGGCTGAAAAGGGGGGAAACCCCACCCATTTTTTGAAAAGGGGAAAAAGGAAGACCCAGGGAATGACAGGCTGGTCATTCTGACCTCCGTGCCTGGCAAGATCATGGAGCAGATCCTCCTGGAAACTGTGCTAAGGCACATGGAAACTGAGGAGGTGATTGGTGGCAGCCAGCGTGGCTTCACTAAGGGCAAATCATGCCTGACAAATTTGGTGGCCTTCTATAAGGGGGTTACAGTGTTGGTGGGTAAGGGAGGTAAATTCTCAAGGTAAATTATAGAACTTCCACAACCATGGTTAAAAATAACATTTACAGACTTCAGTGTGTTACATATACATCCTTTCCTGATAGTCACCTTACATTTACAATGAAATTAATCTCATTATATTATCCCATTCTGCATCGTCCTACTTTTACCCTCCAGGTTTGCAGTCTGCAGATATCTTCAAGCAGTTCCTAAGTGCAACTTTAAAAAGCTAGGGTCAGTGTAGGCATATCTTCTAGGTAACTGGAGACTGGAAAGGCAGTGTGGGACTGGATTTTTTCCTGTATAAGCTACCTTTAACCCTTACAGCATTCTTACTACCCACCCAGATCAGCAATGTGAAAATGAAAGCCGAGGTATTGAAGCACTCTTCTGCTTGAGTCCTGAGACGTAATAGAGCACAGATCATAGAATCATAGAATGTTTTGAGTTGGAAGGGACCTTAGAGATCGTCTAGTTCCACCCCCCTGCCATGGGCAGGGACACCTGCCACCAGACCAGGTTGCTCAAAGCCCCATCCAACCTGGCCTTGAACACCTTCAGGGATGGGGCATCCACAGCCTTCCTGGGAAACCTATTCCAGTGTTTCCATGTCACAGTAAAGAATTTCTTCCTGATATCTAATCTAAATCTACCCTCTTTCAGTTTAAACAGCCCTCATCCTAGTACTATGCTCCCTGATAGAGTCCCTCCCCATCTTTCCTGTAGGCCCCTTTAGGTACTGGCAGGCTGCTGTAAGGTGCCCCCAGACCCTTCTGTTCTCTAGGCTGAGCAACGCCAACTCTCTCAGCCTTTCCTCATAGGGTAGGCTGTAGTATCTGACTTCTTATTTATGCTAAAAAAAAGCCCAAACATCCTAACAATCCTCTGCACCAGGGAATTGTGAAATCCTTATCTGTAAAACAAAGTTAAGGCACAAAATAGATCAAGTGAACTGGCCAAAGTCATACACAGGAAACACGTTGCCAGGGGTGCAGGGATGGACTTGATCTCATGTATTCCTGAGATAATGTGTCTGATATACCATTTATGTAGTTAAGATATAGTGAAGGAAGAAATAACAATGTAATTTTGTGGTGCCCATCGTATGTTTGGGGCCTAACTGGATTTCAGGTGGAAAAACCTCTCTAGCCAAACCACAGCCTGCAAACTTTTTCAGAAATGTGTTAATGACCAGGCTGAAATTTGCTTATGAAAGATTCAGTGATATTGTGGTGACTACAGTTGTAATTTTCCACTGCTGTGGGTACAGCGTATGCAATTAGTTGCTAGAAGTAATTGCAAACTTCCAAGTAGAAGCTAGGCATGTAATATGTGCAAGTATCCAGTCTTGTCTGACACAACATCATTAATAAGATGCATAATCCCTTCCTCAAGAGTGTAGGCAGAGCACATGTCAGTAGCAGTGTGAACAGTGGGTTATTAAATCAGAAGGGTTTGAAAGAGAAGATAAGTATAGGAATATAGATTTGTGTGCACAGGGATATTCCTATATTAGTAAAAATTTAATTTTTAATTTAATTCTCTCTGCCAATTCAACTTCCTTTTTCTATTCTTCTTACTTGATTCCTGTCCTTTCAAAAAAATTCCGTATTATTTCAAAGCATAAAAAATGATGATGACCAATGGAAAAAGTATTTTTCCTTTCCAGATTTAAAACCTTTTGTGGGAAAGCTAGGAATGATATCTGGCAAAACAAAGTGCAAGTCACGAGCTGTGTACATTTGCTAGGAGCACATACAGAGTCTGTCTAGTGGTGGAGTCCAGGAAGAACTTTAAACAAAAGAACTAGAGGGAGAATGAACAGTAGAAAGCAATTATAATGCCAAAGGATGAATTTTCAAAGAGCCCTCTGGGAATTTGTCGCCGAATTTCCATTAAAGTTAAATATTGTACTGTTGCAAACCCTGTCTGAGGATCACTTAGTTTAAGGAGAAAGAATCAGTGGGCTATACAGAAAGTCAGAGAAGGGCAATATTTTCCCATAAAACACAGGGAAAAAAGCCATTTGGAGAAACGAGTATGTATGAAGTACAGGGATGTATGGGAATAGCTTCTCAGGTGAGAAAAATTGTGTATTACATTTGAGGCAGTTATACGCATGAAGTGAAACAGTAAAGCAAGCAATAGAAGCATTTTAACATTTATAAAAACAAGGATATATTACAATAGTAATATCATCAGCTAGTATAAATCAGCATACACCCATTCAAGCTAAATTGATAACTATCAGCAAAACTATCTGCCCTACCTTAACAAAATGGTTAGTTTTCACATTTACTCTAATCATCCTTTTCGGGAGGCAATGACACCGTCTTACTATGGAATGCACTATTCCAAGAAATCCATAATATTTGTGAAGTTTAGAGGGGGTGGCATTTTTTATAACAAATTTGGTATGAGGAAAAATCTCTACTAGCTTTATCAATAGACTTTGTGGTAAAACACAGCAGAAAAACTCTGTCTGCACCTAAAAAAACAAGAGCAGCATAAAATTATAGGGATGCAAACATACACAAGCCTATACAAAGTGTTTCTTACTGGTTAGGCTGACAAGCTAAAACAGGAATTAGCATATGTGATTTGGTTACTTCCCTTAACAAATCTGCAAACACTGAAATAATTGACACTTGTGATATTTTCCCTGATTTCTGGACCTAGTGATTTCCCAGCTGCCTTGGAACACTGAATACAATTTCAAAGGCCCTCTCCATCTTTCTGCAACTATTGTAAGCCCATCAAAATGGATCAGTGCTTTGGATGAAGCCTTGGCCCAACTGAAATCAGTCAGAAAATTTCCATTGACTTCAGCAGGGTCAAAATTTCATCTTCAGCATTCATCTTCCCTTCTCTTAGAAGAAAGTTATTTTTAAAGCTTCCCTGCCATGCTTTGTACGTATTTATAAACTGAAGATGTCAAAGTGTACCTCTTCACTCCTTTCAGACATGTAGTCATTGGGTTATTTTGCCTGGCAAAGGTCTTCTCAGTCAGGACACTCAAGACAGTGGATTCATTAGTAAGGGTGAACCAGCAATCAAAAGGTCAGCACCCAGTGGGTTTTGGAAACCCTCAGTCCTCTAAAGCAGAACATATCCCAGTAGGATAGGAGAGAGTACTGCCTTCAACTCCCCTGTATGTTTTATAGCTCTTTTATACAGAATGACTTTATTTTAAGAGGTTGGGGAATGAGAGTACATATCAGCAGGTCTCCAGCTGGTTTATCCAAGGTCTCAGGCCCATCTGATGATCACTGGTTATAAAAGAGGATGTTGGTGGGCATTGTTAGAATTGCCCCCCACGTATCAATAGCCAATTAGGAAACAAAACTCAGTTTGATCCAGTGCATACAGGGAAAGAGTAAATGGATTCATAAGAATAAATCAGTTAAAGAGAATTATTTCTCCCTCTTAAGAAATTATAAATGGTTCTATCAAGTACCATTATTGTCTGTAGTGGAAATAAAATCTGACATTTGTCTCTAGAGCCTTTTATGTTAAAGAATGATTTTTACAATTACATTCTCCAAACATTTAGTTCGCTAATGGCAGAAAAGGAGGCATAAGGGCAGCAGTCAGCAAAGAAATGAGGCTCATTCTCATGCATGAGAAAATTAAAGGGATACTTAGGAAAATTCAGGAACTAGGAAAGGTTATATCCTGCACTTGAATCTGGATGTAGACAACATTTTTAAAGTAAATATTCACTTTCCTGTAGTTTCTAAGAGTATCTGTCTACATCTGTAAAGAAGAGAACTTCTGGAAATGGTTGAATTTACAAGTCATAGGAACTTCAGAAAGCTTTATTGTAGGCAAGATATCATAATTAGGCTTTTAGATGTCTTTTCACACCTTCATGTGAACTAAGTCAAACTGGCCATGGTTCAAAAAAGGTTTCTGCAGCAAGTTTATTTGCAGCAAAATAAAGGTTTCTGTCTATTTCATTTCTACTTAAAAGATTAAATCGGCTTTAAAATTCCATCTGAATCAATCTGACCTACCTGTGGAATGAGTACATGAGTTGCTTAAAACAATGCAATCCTCCACAAGGTTCTAAAGGCACCAGTTACAAACACTGGAGTGTTATCAGGCCTGCAGGACAGAAAAACAACCTTCCCAGAGGTGGTCTGGGAAGAAGTGTGAATTTCTGCTGTAGCTTGACCCGTAGTCTCTGCACTGCTGATTGGGCTCTCTTGATGAGCCTATTGAGATAGAGTGGTCAGGGACTCCACAGACTGGAGACCTGGCAACCAGATGGCTACTGGCACTCCTGAACTTCAATGCCACTGTCAGCTTCTCTGACAACAGAGATTGTCCAAGGAAGATTCATTCACATATGTTCAAATTACCTGCCTGCTTCCTGGCTCATGGATGCACTGTCAAAATATATCAAAACCTTGGTCAGTGTCTTTCGTTGTTTCCCTTCTCAGGCTTTTCAATAAATGCTTATTCTTTTCTATATTTGCTGAAAATATGGACCTTATTATTTCAGAAGTATATTTTGTCTGTGCTGCAACTGAACGCTTACAGGCACTCGTATTGGAACAAGAAGCTTCTGTAGGCGTCATCCCTACAGTTACCCGGGCCAGACCCAAAAGGGTGTCATCTCAAATGCATTTGCTAATACTAGGGGCTCTACTAGTGCACCTCCAGGAATAAGCACAAGGGGTCAGCAGACCTTGCGATGAACGTTCTTCAGTGGATAACACTTCATCTTGCTTCTCTCTAATTAACACTAAAATAGTACTCATAACAGATCACTTTTACATAAAAAAGAATTCCTGATAGAGATTGGCATTTATAATTAATAGCTAGCTAGCTCAAGTGCTAGCTCTTTACTTTTAAGTACTCCATTATTACCATTTCTCCTGAAATTCATTGTAACACTGATCACAAAGAGACCATTCATCTTTGATTTAAAGAGATGTTGTCAATGACAGTAAGGCAAAGATTTGACCTACATAAGAACATAATGGTGAGGGTATACTTCAATACTTGGGCATATGGAGATGCAGGAGACTTCTTCATCATCCTGACAGTACCAGGTATGCAGTTGACATAAAGCAAATGCTCAAACTTCCCCTCCTACACAAGCCTGTCCTGATTTAATAGCGTTGCATTGGAACCATCTCAAAACCTGTGTATCTCAATTGTACCTAGGCATTTTCGTTTAGTTTGAAGAAACAATGAGGCATTTTTTCTGAAGAAAAGCTCAGAAGCACTGGACTTATCTTTGATCCCCACATTGTTTGACAGGAATAGGCAAATAGCTAGTCTCCCACCCTGCTAATGACCATCCACCCAATTCTGCAGATTACTTATAGTTGGTGTGAGAGCTGATTTTGGTCTCCTCAAATTGTGAGATGGTGCATTTGGGTCACCTATTTCTACTGTTTTTCTTAGCACTGCGGCCATACAGTCTCTGACTACTGATAGAGGCAGTCAGCAATTGTCCATGAAGTGTGTGATCTACCATCTTCAAGATGAATATACATGGCAGCTTTCAGCACTCTGTAGTATTTTGCAACCCAAACAGGCTTGTTGTGCTTGCTCTCTGTACTGCTAATGCGAGCCATCTCTCTATGCATGTCACTGTTTACAGGGTAGTAAGATAGAGCTAATAAACCCTTCTGGGAGAAAGTGTTGCTGATATATGCAACAGCAGAAGGCATTTAGGTTTCTGTCTTGCACCCATGATTCACTACAGTTAGGAAAACATAACATGTAAAATGTGCAAACTATTAAATGTCTAAAGCAGTTAAATGTTGGCTAGGCCACTCTTTCATCCTATAATCTTTGATTAGGAGCCATGGAAAATAAAGTTAAAGGTTAATTAAAGAACAAAACAGCCTCACATTTGTAAAATAAAATTACCTGCTTAAAAATCTTACCATTAAGAAAATCATCTAATAATGGTTCCTGGTCAGAGGCGGAAGGAGATTTCTGAGCTAAACTCAATTTTCAAGCTAAGGGAAATATCTGACCTAACTCACATACCTAAATGGTGCAAGGTTTCAAATCATAATGTGCTCCCAAGATGAAAAGAGATTCCAGTCTCTTTTAGTGCTGCTACAGACCTCTCAGAGAAGTCTGCTACCAAAATAAAACCAACCTCATAAACCCAAAGTCCAATTTACTTAGACTTCCTGAGGGAACTCCTTCAGAGCTTTGGTATATGTATGCTAGAGAATCCTCCATCACTCCAGTCTAGGTGGATTAGAAATCACGGGCAGTCAAGGGATAAAATGCCCTCAGATTTTTTTTTAATGATTTTTTCTTCCCTAAAGCTCCCATTCAAACTAAAAAAAAACGTAGAAAGGGGAAGAAAAATATCAGTCTGAAGTAAGTTTCTTACTGCTGGTTTTCTTAGAGCTGAAGAGAAAAGATTAACCCAAGCAATATATGTTATCCATATAATCTGCTTACAAACCAATTCATGGGCTCTGATAGTCTGTTCTACCACAAATAATTGTCATTTTGTGCCCAGTAAATTTGGACTGAATCTTGCCATACAGTATACAGAGTCCTAAGGTGTTTCCAAATTCCTCTGCCTTAGAAATAATTAAAAATCCTTAGTACAAACTGTATTTTGCATTTGTGTAGCAACTGTTACCTGAAGATCTTGAAGTATATTCCTAAATAAGATTCAAAATTCATGTGAATTAATAGCTCACCTTTATTTTTTGCAAGGGCAAACAGAGAAATCGAGTAATTTATTTAGCTGACATTGTAAGGGCAATGACTTAGCTGAAAATAGAATCCAGATCTCCTGATTCGTAGCCCTGTGCTGGAGAGACCATACTACTATTCGTAAGCAACCTCCCAAGAAGCCCATAAAATTCATAAGTGGCAGCTCTATATATAATGCTGATCCAACATTTGCCGTGGGTAATGTTTTACAGTATATCTGTTGCAAATCATTTCTTTTTAAAGCATTCCTCTGTCTGTACCTAATGATTTATTCAGTCTTTGTTGCCTGATGTGAGTCTTCTTCCAAAAAAACAATATGCAAATCTATAAAAGTGCAACTTCAGTGGTTTTGCCTTTTTTTTTTAATTTATTTTATTTAAATCATAAATCTTTACATTGGGGGAATGAACATTAAGAAACCTGAAGCAAACACTTTCTGCGTTAATTTATTTTACCCTACAAATGCTGTATTTTTCTTTCCTTTCAGATTTTTCCATGGCCCTGGAAATGATGAAGGGAAAAGGTGCCAAGACTGTTTTCAAGGCAACGCTTGGAAATGGGAGGCTGGAGAGGAAAACAGATTCCAACTGGTTACAGTGGTTTAAGGACACGTAACTAATCTTTGAAGGTGAATGCACCTTACTACTGCCCATGACAAGACACAGGACTTCCAAGTGGAATCACACCGATGTTATCATAAAAGGTTATTTTTGAATGACCAAATAGGAAACAGACATTGCTTCAGAGAGACTGCAAGCTAAACAGACAAGACAAAATATCCCTGTCCTAAAGTGAAGGCCTGAAAGAATAAGCAGGTGTACTGGAAAATGATAGACTACGTGACAAAAGCTAGAACTGAACTCCAACCCACCCATAGGTATAATTGATTTAATTAACTTGATGTTAGTTATCAAAAAAGCCAAAAGTCAAGTTTGAACCTAGGCACCATAGCCTGTACTTCAAAGGGGAAGCGTGATTCATCCATCTGAAAATAGTTGCCTGAGGCAAGTTGCACGGTGTAAAGTTCTTTGCAGATGATTATTCCTTTTGATTGCAGAATCATAGAGTCATTTAGGTTGGAAAAGACCTTTGAGATCATCAAGTCCAACTATTAACTCAGAACTGCCAAGTCCACCACTAAACCATCTCCCTAAGTACTACATTTACACGTTTTAAATACCTCAGGGGATGGTGATTCCACCACCTCCCTGGGCAGCCTGTTCCAGTGCTTTATAACCCTTTCAGGAAAGAAATTTCTCCTGATATCCAATCTAAACATCCCGTGGTGCAAACTTGAGGCCATTTCCTCCTGTCATATCACTTCTTACTTGGGAGAAGAGACCAACCCCCACCTTGCTACAACCTCCTTTCAGGTAGCTGTGAAGAACCATAAGGTCTCCCCTGAGCCTCCTTTTCTCCAGGATAAAAAACCCCAGGTCCCTCAGCTACTTCTCAAAAGATGTTCTCCAGACCCCTCAACCAGCTTCATTCCCCATCTCTGGACACGCTCCAGCACCTCCATGTCTTTCTTGCAGTGAGGGGCCCCAAACTGAACACAGTATTCGAGATGCAGCCTCTCCAGTGCCAATTACAGGGGGACGATCAATGCCCTGGTCCTGCTGGCCACACTGTTTCTGATACAAGCCAGGATGCTGTTGACCTTCTTGGCCACCTGGGCACACTGCCAGGTCATGTTCAGCTGCTTGTTGACCAACACCCCCAGCTCCTTTACCACTGAGCAGCTTTCCAGCACTCCTCCCCAAGCCTGTAGCATTGCGTAGGATTGTTGTGACCCAAGTGCCAGACTTGGCACTTCTCCTTGTTGAACCTCATACAATTGTCTTTGGCTCATCAATCCAGCCTGTCCAGATCCCTCTGCAGAGTCTTCCTACCCTCAAGCAGATCAACACTTCTGCCCAGCTTGCTGTCATCTGCAAAATTCCTGAGGGTGTACTTGATCCTCTTGTCCAGATTGTTGATAAAAATATTAAATGGAACTGGCCCCAGTACTGGAGGATGTAATGTAGGCAATGACTGTACTGGAGCAGATGTCTAGCTTTAAAACACCTAATATTCATCTCAAAGATGGTGAATGTTGATCAGGTAGCACTTAGATTAACTCTATGAAAGTGTATCCATATCAATCCTTCTTGGATGATAATGACCAAAGCCAACTTCCCAGGAGTCCTTACTCTTATCCACTGGTTTAGCCTTCAGTGACATATATGACATTCTCAGGCCATGGTTGGATTAGACCTAGAGCTTGACCAATCTAGCAAAGAGGCAAGAGTTTCATCCATAAATTAGATATTTTAAGAGTGACTATACCTACCCATCTACTGACAGAGTGCTTAATTATAGCATAATTATTGTTCCTATCCCATTTCTGAGTTATAATGGTAATGGCACCTCTCACTTTTGATGCCTAACTTTTGGAACCAGACTGTACTTTTTCTCTATGCTAACTTTCACGCTTGGGAGGATTTTCTGGTAAATAGCTGGAAACATAGCTCACTCTTCCCTCTTCCCTTCCAAAATTACCACAGATTCTCATCTGCTATAATCTTATCACAAAAGTTAAGTGAGAGCTAGGCATCTGATGGCTTAAAACCTGTTACCTTCGTGCAAAACGCTAACTATCGGTTCCTTTGAATCTTAAGAACAACCTAGAGGATAAATTTTCTGGTGAGAGCTGAATAGAAAAGCTGCAAAAGGACATGTGCTCTTAGCACATCTGATGGAGTTCTGCAGCTATAGAGGTTTCCCATCTTCTATTTTGCTGCAGTCCTGATTCAGGGTAAGTCCAGCGCTGCAAACCCATGCTTTGTATCTTTTCTTATTTTGAAGACTCGATGCTTTGTAGGACAACCCCTTTTTCTTCTGTTTGGAATATCTTAAGCTGATCCATCACTAAGGCATCTAAAACATATACTTCTACAAACAAGCTGTAATCGCTTATACTAGTAAAGCACTGTCTGTTTCCAAATCCAGCAATTACTGTCAGTTGTTCAGGCCCCCATTTTCCCAGAGTATCAGCAGGTTTTGTCAGAGATGCTTATTTTTTGCATTGAAATAGTGGAGATGATTTAATTAATTATATACTCATTAATACACTCTGGAGTAACTTTAACTTTTTGGTTTTAACTTGTCATTTAGGGGAAATGGAGGTTGCCTTTGCAAAGTGTGCAATAGAGAGTTCTAGTTTTACATTTGTATCTCAGTGGTTTACCTATGATTTATCTCTGGCTGCCAAAATTGCTCCTTTTCTATAAAATGTAAATTGTATCATGTCATATGACTTATAAAGATATAACAATTCTTGATTGCAAGGGATCAGACACCTCTGCAAGGGAGACCATGGCATTAGATTAAAAGGAGCTGCAACAAAACCTCTGCAAGGCAACTCTATGAAGCAGTTCACACTGGACTGTTTGAGTGTGTCTGGAGACCAAAAACTAGGAAATATCACTCCTTTTTCTCAGTCAACCATTAAAATGGACTTTGTGACAAGACTAAAAAATACAGAAATGTGACTCTCCGTAAGCTTACACATCTCAAGTAGACAATAAGAGTGTTGGAAAAGGAGGGTTTGCTGGATTAATGCTCACAATAAAGGTTACACGCCTGACACTTTTCTATTCTTTAATCTTAGTATTTTGATGTTTTTTCTACATGTTCATGCTCTGTTGATCTTTTACTCATTGATGGCTGTCCTTTAAAAAGAATTCCTCTCACTTGCCTGCATCTTTCAAAAAAAAAAAAAAAAAAAAAAAAAGCAGAAAGGAGAAGAGGAAGAAAAGGCTGACTAGTAAGAAGTCGATATATATAACTGGTTGAAGGCAGTGCACAGATGCCTACTAAACATCAGAACCAGGTTAGTAGTTCTTCCAAGATCCTGTGCCTGTGTTTTAGCTGTAGTCCAGTTCTGTGTGGTTTAGAAACTGGCACACCACTCCCGTGTCACCTGAACCTTCATTTAGGTGGTCTAGAAACCCCCATATATGGATGAGGTATGAGCTGACCTATGTCTTCACACAGCCGATCAAGAGGAAAGGTTCACTGGACGTGCCATAATATAAAATCACAGCATTTAGATTCAGCCATTGTGATTAAGGCAAACTTCACCTTTTAGACAATTACTCTTATCCTTGACTCCAGCACTCCCAAGGTAGTGCTGGTCTTTAATATGACACCACTGCAGAAATAGCAATTTAATTACTGCTATAGATTACTATTATCTTAATTTTAAAATGAGAGTTTGTGTGCTTCAAACACTCCTTTGTGCTCAGGGGAAGATTAATAATTCCTGGAATCTGCTTCCAGCTTTTCACAGTTTCTTCTCAAGTTACTGTGATCTCCCCTTTTCAGTTTTGACCAGTTTCTCTAAAGATTTTGTATTTTACAAATTTTGATTTTGTACAGTGCCTGGGGCAACTAATTCTTCATATTCTCCTTTCAAGAATAAACAATCAAAATGCTTTTTCCAAATTATTTGTCATATCCTTTTCACACAGACATTAACGTGATATGAGTTCCTTCTCATCCTGCATAGGGTCTGAAGTGTTCACTTATTTGGTCAGATTTGCCTGCAACTGTTAATTTTGCCGGTTTCCTTTGAAGGGTTGGTGGCCTAGTAGTTATTTGTTTAATCTTGACCTTGCTAAAGCAGTTCATTTGATGTGACTATGCCTCAGTTTACTAATTTTTAATTTAGGGATAATAATAATTTATGACCTGTTTCTCTCCTGGGATACCCAGGAAATTAATTAATGTGACTTGAAACGGCCATCTGAGAAGGAGTGGGAGGCGTATTAGTCTTGGCTATATGGTTTGAGAGGCCCTAGGAAATGAGAGCTTAGTATTTTTTTAGGTGGGAGCCAGCTATTAATATTTGAGGATTTCATGGAGCTTGGTTTTAAAATATGTATTTTGGACACCTGTCTCCTCAGAGGAGCCTGCCAAAGGATTTTGATGCAGCAGAACAATGAGAAATGACTGTCAAATGAACTTTTCTGTCATTGAACAGGAGAGGAAATTTAATGCTATGACTCAGACACAACACTGAAATAGTCCATCACAGCTGCCCAGGGCAAGCATCTCTTCCTGGCAGCACAAAGCCCAGTTGATTGATCCCAAGGCCAGAATGCAGCAGAAAGGCTCCCAAGCTACCTAAGACTAATTAGCTCTTCTGTTGGTCTGAATATTGTCAGTCACAAGAGACTTTAAATAATAGGACTTACAGACCCTGGCAGGGATTGCAATATAATGAACGTTCCCAACCCACCCAAAACATCCCGGGGTCCTACAGCAATGTTTGGTCCCACAGCAAGTTGTTGCATAAATTATAAGTTTATCAAAGGTGGAGAGCTGCATATGGTGTGACTCTATGAGTTAATGTCAGAGAAGGGAAGGCTGGCAGAATATTTGTGAATTATGCTAATGTATGTTAAAGTTTCAGGATCTTCCTTTCTGTTAAAGTTGCTTAGTGCCTGGAGGGAGCCTGAAAACTTCCTGAAAGCCTGTCAGTAGACCCACTCCCTGTGTATATTGGTTTGGGTTCTCAATGCCTCTAGTGCAGTCTGTAGCTTTCTCTGTCCCCTGCTACAATTATATATAGTTATGGCCAAGGCTTGGGCAGACGCTGAAAAGTCCCACAGGCAATCTTGTGCATAAAACACTGAACTGCAGTTCAACCTCATGGTCTGCCTGTTGGAAGCAAAGCAGTTTTTTCACCCTGTGCCTCAGCCTCCTTATGCCCTGGTTTGTCTTTTCATCTGTTTTTCATTTCCCTTCTCTGTTATGGTCATTGGCATGTTAAGACCGTGACCATTTCTTACTCCTGTCCGGTACAACAGCTTCTACTGCATTTCCTTTTCTCCCCAGAGTATTTACATGAAGTCAATGAATCCATAGACTGACTTTGTTTCAATTTCTAGTGCAATAAAATGTACGGGTTAGTAAGTGCTTGAAGTAGGGAGCCTTTGATGTACCACTAGGTCAAGGATTCTCAGCACTGCTTTTAAAGGCAGTAGGATTCTCTTTTGCAAAAGGTGCTACCTGTCTTGCATCTTTGCCTTTGGTATTTTCTGATTATAACATTACTTCACACTTCGACAACTTTTATAGAATCTGTGGGCAAATTCCTAGCAGAGTGATATAGTGAACCTCTGATGAAGTCAACAGAATAATGGCAATCCATGTTAGATAAACATCTAAATTATTAGGCATTATTTTATATTATCATTATTCGTTATTAATTTGTAACTTACTATTATTACTATTATATATTATCAGGCTTATTTCCTCAGGCATTATGAATCCTCCTTACATAAATGGCTTTGGAAACTCACATTATACCCACAAGGTGGAAAAATGGTGATATGAAGAAGCTTGGATGACCTTTTCAAGACACCTCATCAGTTCACATCCTAAAAAGCATAACAGAATGAATCTGTTACATACAATTGACTGACAGTGAGGCAGTGCCACAGTAGGGATAATGGCTAGGACCCATCCAGTGCATAGGGATGTGGTAGTAAGCTGGTGATATCTTGTGATGTAGCAATGGTCAGAGAGGCTATAGTGATGCAAAAGCTCGTTACATCAGTGGTTGATGTAGGGTTCAGGTGCACAAATCTCTCACTGAAAGCATGAGATTTGACCTGTCAAATCTCACTGGTCAAAAGCTTATTTTCAGGAGTTTTCTCTGGCCATAACTTGGGGCATGAGTTGTGGCACCTTCTTTTGCCTCTGACATGTATTTAATTGGGGGGTGGGGTGTTTGCAAATAATAATGTGCTGCACACTTCTCAAGCACAAAGAAAGAACTGGAAGGAGTCTAACTGCTATATCATGCTGCCTTCTGGAGGCGAGGGGACCATCACTTTTAAGTTGCTGGGATCATTTCCCATGGATTGGAAGGGGTGAGTCATTTCTCTGTGCCTACAGCCAAGAACCAATGACTACCCACTGAGGTATGGCCTAATTTTCCACCCTGCTACTCAGTCATCATGGGTCCATGGAAATACTGCTATGTTATCAGAGCATGATGGACATCACAGATAACAAGTCTTCATTTTCATGGGTAATGAGCAGAAGAAGTCTCTACATAAAGCTGACTATAGAACAATAGCAAGGAACTGAGACATATCTAAATAATGTACTTTCATAATGTTATTTAGCAGGAATCAATGTTCACACCTGTTTATTTCTCTTTCAGACACAAATGAGAACAGTGTGTACGATTAATATAGTTAAATTGAAAAATAGTGCTGTATTGATTAGCCAGCTTTCCATTATGCTGTACAACATCAGTCAATCTTTTCTAGACACCAGGAGAAACCTAATGGGCTTTTATTTATCACAGCCTAAGAAATCCCCATGGCAAACTTCTTCAACTCGAAACAGTAAATCTCAGGTATTTTGTTTTATCCACAGTTGAGCATCTTTGCTACTTGGAATATAAGTGAAAGTCACATTCCAAATCCTAGTGTCCTTATTTGGAAATGTTTGGCTCCCAGAGACCTGACAATCTTGTTAGATTGTTGGCCTCAGCTGCTGTGTTTTTAGGTATGTTGCATATAAAACCTAGGTCTAATTCCTGTCACATTTTCTGTTCAAGCTGTTGGAGCCCTAGCTCTATGCAACCACCTCATCTGTCTGTGATCTAAATCCCCAGATGGAGATGCTAAGGTCAAAGACAGGGCTGATTCAACTTCAAATGGAAAGTGAGACAAATTACAGCACAGATGTATTTAAAAACTGTTCTCCTTTATCTCTCAGCTCCAATCTGCGGTTGGCTTTGCTTACTTTGACACCAGCACTGGGCAGAATTACAGCTGCAGTCTTACAACATTTTCGTGAGTGAATAGAAGGCTTTAGTAAGAAATTGTTGTGCAGGCCTACTAATATCCTGATTTGCAGGAGAGCTCAGTCCAACTGATAACTTCAGTGACAAAATGCCAAAGGTTTCAAAGAACATACTAGAATTGTAGTTTCACAGCAGAAACATATATAGCCACTTAGGATGACGATCTCATAGAGTTTTTTGTAGAATATCCTGAACTGGAAAGGACCCATGATGATCATCAAGTCCAACTTTTGTCTGACACCACACAGGGCAACCTAAAAGTTAAACTATACATCTAAGAGCATTGCCCAAACACTTCTTGAACACTGATAGGCTTAAGGTCACGACCACTTTCCTGTGGAGCTTGTTCCAGTGCTTGACCAAGCTCTCAGTGAAGACCTTTTTCCTCATATCCAGTCTGAACAGCGTTAAGCTGCTCCCTCATGTCCTGTCACTGAGGAGTTCAGCACCTCCCTTTCTGCTGCCCCTCGTAAGAAAACTGTAGACAGCAATGAGTTCACCCATCAGTCTCCTCTAATATGAATAAATGCAGTATCTTCTGCCAGTCTTCATGAGTCATGCTGTCTAGGCCTTTCAACATCTTCATGGCCTATTCTTCTCATATTGTGGAACCCAAAACTGTTCCCAGTACTTGGAGTGAGGCTGAACCAATACTGAGAATAGTGAGACCATCACTTCTGCAGCATAGTCTGTGGCTTGGTGAGTCTCATAAACTGCAGGGATCTTGTACCATCTCAGTCCACATACAAACTGGTTTGAAAAGTTATATTTTTTTAACTTTTTTGGATGCTACTATAAGAATAATCAGTCTTTAGTAGGTTTGCAATAACACGATATTCTTCTTTCAGTGATGTATAAAACCAAGAAAAAAACAGGAATGAAAACACGAACATCCAGCTCTTTTCAATGAAAATTTACGCTTAATTAGTAGTGGTTTGCAAACATTTTTTGCAGACTGGCTGATGGCTTCTGAGAGTATGTCTAAAGATGACTGCTGGGGATAACATTAAAAAAGTAAAGGGTATTTGAGTTTCAGTTTGCCACATGAAAATATATATTTAAGACATTTTTAAAGGAATATGAAATCTATTGGAAAATATTCAGAAATTCACAAATGAAAATGAGATGAAAAACAGTGGCAAAATGTAGTAGGAAATATGCCTTGAAGTTTTGCAGCAATTCCATTACTATATACAAGGCCTTTGTGGATTTAGGAAGTCCCATAAATGTACTTTACCATAATACACAGAAACTAAAATGTAAAGACCCAGTCCAAACTCCCTGTGCTCATGCTAGAATTTACTAGCTAAGTGAATGGTTTAGTGAAGATTTACAATCTCAATCTTATTTAGAATTCATGGCTTTCCCATACATTTTGTTACAGTATGTTCCTCAGATGCTAAGCTTTCATTTCTAGAGTAATGAAAGTCCACTATTTTTGATTGCTTAAATGGCCTTCTGAAGAACAGACATAGAGAGGGAAAGCTGCCTGGGTTTGTAAAGGAAGAATTGTGTTGGGTGAAATTTGATTATTCTTCCTAAATTTTCGGATGAAAAGGATGAAGTGAGCACATGCTACTGGGCTCATGAAACTACCTGAATAATCAGCCCAGTTCCTTTGGTCAATGCCGAACACCATATGGGCTGCGCACATTGTGGTGGGGATAATGCTGAAGAGGAGATAGAGGCAAGCTTGATCCCTCAGAAACTACCTCAGTATTCATGGATATAAGTGCCAGAAAACAGCATAAATTTCTGAGACCAACAACACTGAACACAGTACTCACTTTTCCATCTCAGATCAGCCAGGATTTATGCATTGGCAACATAGTGCCATATTCCTTCTCCTGCCACATGAACATAGGGGGAAGGTTACAGGTGAGCAGATGCTTTGATTTGCCCATCCAACACAACTTTCTGTGGGGGTTGCATGGCATACAGTGGGAAGGAGGTAGCCATGCCTTGATGTTCCTCTGGGGTCATGCCTTCTAACCACATCTTGACATCCAAGACAGAAGGCCTCTCCCTTGTGTCACAGTCAAGGGAATTGCAGAGGCTGATGAAGGTCAAGTGCTCTCAAAAAAGGCCAGACAAAAAAAATACTGCTTACTTTAGGAGAGTTCATATGGCAAAGAAATATCAGCAGCGATAATACAAGGTGCCAACAGACAATGGTAACTCATCAGTCCTACTTCTGCCACTCACTCAAAAGAATGGGAACCATTATTCCTAATTACACAGGAGCTGAAACACAGTTTATCAATTTACTTTCAGATAGAAAGCTTGTTCCTGGGTGCAGAGAATTAATTTTCTTACAGTAATGCCTGGGAAAGCAGAAGATTGGTTCTGGTTGATTTACAATGTCAGAGGGGGTTTTTTTATTATTATTATTTCATGAACAACCTCCATTTAATCACAAGGTATCTAGAAATTGAACACAAAAGGAGACCTTTCATTATTTTTAGATAGTATCTTCCCCAGTCGCAGACTTGTTTGGTTAATAATACCTATCATAAAAAAATTTCTTTGTTCAGGTTAGCCTCATAGGGTGTCTTATTTAATTCTTATTTACTTTTAATACCTAAAGGGATGCTGAAGATGAGAAAAATTCTCTCCTGCTGCTCTGAGCTGGAGGATAGAAGGGGGAATGCAGGAGCGGGCTGGAAATTAGGACCATGCGTGGCAATCAGTTACCTGAGGGGAATGTGCTCAAGCTTATATAGACACAACAATTAACATGATGAGTCATGCTGAGAGAGCATAGGGGAGTGGGGAATGGATGGCGCCAAGGAAAGGTAACACCTTGCTGTTAATTGATGGTAGTTAACCACCAATCGGGGATTGCCTAGTATGCAAGGCTTAGCTTAAAAGAACCAATCTGTTTAAAACGCACAGCTTATGAAAGTGTATATAAACTCATGCTTCTGTTACAATAAATTGACATTTGCTTGCATCAAGCAGCGTCCCGTCTCTCCATCGCAGCAAACTGGTGACCCCGACATGATGGGTTTATGAACCACCAGTCTGAGCGGCAGGCTGTGAGTCCCACAGAACGTTGAATGAGCTGCTGAAAGGAAGCAGGAATTGGAAAAAAAAAAAAAAAGTCCCTCTGGAATTGAGAGGTGAGCTGTGGGAAACTTGGGAATCAGGTGTCTTCCCCTATGAGAGATGTATATGGAGTCATGAAGGGTCTTCTAGTCAGATCCGGGAGTCCATGCCTCAGTCTCCTCAAATGGTGACCCCTATGGTGGTGTTCCGAATCCTTGGAAGAATAAGGACGGAACTGGTCGATAAAAAAGACAGCTCATGGAAAAGGGCTGCATTCCGGAGAAGACGTCTTGGCTGAACTATCATCTTGTTGTCTGGACCAGGCGGACAACCTAAACCCCGAGGATAACACCTGTATGCATTGAGACAGGTGAGCAGCCAATAAACTTTAGAGACTTTGAAAGAAATGAAAGTGTGTACATACAGCAGACAATTGTATGATGCTGCCGCAGAGGGGAACTCCATGTCGGGAATGCATTTAACATCTTGGTGGCAAATTCTGACTACTCTTTGCCAAGTGTGGACTAATTCTACTAACGGTGCTAAACCAGAGGAAGCTGTAAATTCCACCAACAGCGCGACTCTTCTCAACACACTATCAACGATGGCGATTCCGTCCACACCTCCTCTGCCCCCAAAGCTTCTGTCACTGATTGCAGCGACCCTCACAACACAGGACCAAGCACGGGAACAGGACAACTTGGACAATGATTTCATTGACACTGATAAACCTTTTAATCCAGGTCCTGTAGATCTGGAAAAGGAGCTAGACCTTTCCCCCACCCCCCGCCCCCCCTCGTCTCTCTCGATACATTGATTGTATTTTTGAGGAGGGTGAAAGGGGGTCTGAGGGATTACTGGCAGGAATGCAAGTGGGAAACACTTCAGTGATGGGTTTTGGGAGTCGCTATGGCATAATAGGTGTCTGCACGCTTGTAGAGATATATAGCTATGTAACTACATGAATGATTTTTGCCCTGAGCCTGGTGGCGCATACAGCTGTGGTTTGTGTCCGGGCTCAGAGGTGTAAATAGGGGCTTCTCTGTTATGGTAAAGTGTCTCTGGTTGCATAAAAAAAAAAGAGGGAATGAAGAGAATGACCCCAGAGGTATGTTCAGAGAAAGCATGCTATGTTTCAAATGTATGTGGGGAATGAGGAATCTCACTGAAAGCCTTGATATTTGGGATAATTGATTACCTATGTATAATGTTAATCCAAAAGAAGGTGATATTGTTTACACTTTGAATGTCGATAATTGTCTTTCTGTAGATGCTAGTGTAGTAGGAGGCTATGATGGGAACGTGTCGCAGCGGTTCTTCTCTTATCCGGAGTAACAGCAGGGAAAGCATTAAAGAGTTAAATCACCTTGTTTGTTAGGCAGTTCAGAATGTGAGTCAAAATCGCCACTACTTTTTGTTGTTGGTTCAGGGACATGGCTGTGAGGATTTTAATGGTATGTGCTGCGTGGATTTTAGGCACCCCATTGCAGCAACATGTTACCAAAATCTGAGAAAATGTCAGCCATTTTGGCATCCATTCACTCAATTGGCAGTATTGTTTGTTTGCTATTGCCTTGGTTGCTGTCATGTTTGCAAGGGCCCTGCAGAACATGGCAAACCTGGTACTAGCTGTTCAAAAACAAAAAGGGGAAATTGTAAAATTGTACAGAACAGAGACGGTGGGTTGGTTTGACATTGATAATACGTCTTAGTTGCTTTTTTTTATTTGTTCTATTATGAAAACTAATGACTCGTTCGGTTTCAAAGGTTCTTTTTGTGCAACAGGAAGGGGGAGGTGCAGGAGCGGTCTGGAAATTAGGACCATGCGTGGCAATCAGTTACCTGAGGGGAATGTGCTCGAGCTTGTAGGTCACTGACCCTGGGAGGACAAGGAGTGTGAAAAGGCACAACAATTAACATGATGAGTCATGCTGAGAGAGCATAGGGGAGTGGGGGATGGATGGCGCCAAGGAAAGGTAACACCTTGCTGTTAATTGATGGTAGTTAACCACCAATCGGGGATTGCCTAGTATGCAAGGCTTAGCTTAAAAGAACCAATCTGTTTAAAACGCGCAGCTTATGAAAGTCTATATAAACTCATGCTTCTTTTACAATAAATTGTCATTTGCTTGCATCAAGCAGCATCCCGTCTCTCCATTGCAGCAGGGGAATTCATTTTTTTCAGATTATTTTTGCTTCAACATGTGAAAATTTGATTCTACATTTAAAAGTATGGTATTACAGGTGTGAAAAAAAAAGTTTCTGGTCTCTGCAGTGTAACTACTACACAAGGTCTCATTGCTGCTTAGTGAACTTAGGCACAACCCCCACCTGTGCCAAGACTGACCTGTGTCCTCGACAGAAGTAGTTAAGTATTTTCTGTTTGAACTTTGTCAGGAAATTGAAATTTCAATAGAATACAAGTTTTCACTGCTGTATGTCAATTTGGTTTTCAGTGTCTTGTTGGAAAAGCCTGAAAATTTTCAAGGGAGAAAATAATTATTCTACAATTTCTGGCAACAGTGGCTGATAGCTCTAGATTATTTTACACACAAGTATACAGTTAGTGAGAGTCAAAAATTTCCAGAAAAAAAATTAAAACAAATCCCACATAGAAATTCTACTTGTAGGGAAGTAAAATAAGAACTAAAAGATGTTTCTAGTTCTCACAACCTAGAGAATGGTCTTCAAATATGAGTGACGGATAGCTGAATCTTCAGAAAAATGGAAAGAAAGCTGATCTGCTTCAGTTCCCATTACTTTAAAAACTATTGCCAATGCTATCTTTCCAGTAGCGAGAGATTACAAATCAAGTCTGGTGGCATCTTGTTTATTAACAAAGACAACTATATTTCAGCTCAACCATATAAGTAATAGCATGGCCAGCAGGATTAGAGCAGTGATTGTCCCACCATACTCAGCACTGGTGAGGCTGCACCTCAAATACTTGTTCAGTTTTGGGACCCTCTCTACAAGAAAGACATTGAGGTGCTGGAGTGCATCCAAAGAAGGCCAGCAAGGCTGGTGAAGAGCCTGGAGCACAAGTCTTACGAGGAGTGGATAAGGGACCTGGAGTTGTTTAGCCTGGAGAAAAGGGGGCTCAGGAAAGAACTTCTTGCTCTCTACAACCATCTGAAAGGAGGTTGTAGTAAGGTTGGTATTGGTCTCTTCTCCCAAGTAATAAGTGATAGGACAAGAGGAAATGGCCTCAGGTTTGCACCAGGGAAGGTTTAGATTGGCTATCAGGAAAAATTTCTTCCCTGAAAGGGTGGTCAAGCATTGGAACAGGTTGTCCAGGGAAGTGGTGGAATCACCATCCCTTGAGGTATTTAAAAGATGTGTAGATGTGGCGCTTAGGGCCATGGTTTAGTGGTGGTTTAACCCAGCAGTGCTGGGTTAATGGTTGAACTTGATGATCTTAAGGGCCTTTTCCAACCTAAATGATTCTATGATTGTAAATGTAATGATTTCCATGGATATATATGGTGCTGTTTGTACAAATAAGAGTTCCAAGAGACTACAGTCTCTTTCTCCATGCACATAGTGCAGATAATAAGCTTTAACTTTCTGCCTGGGATTCTGGGAAAGTTAATTTACTAATGTTTACAAAGTGTTTTAACATCTTCAGCTATAAGAAGAGTAAAATGTAACAATTACTTTCTAATGAACTAGAAATAATGAGCACTCAGTCTCAATGCTTTTTTTCTCTAATAATGTTTTCTCTTAAATTATGTATTTAATTCCTTCTATATATCTACCTAGATAGTTTTTTTTTTTCCTTAACATGCATGTTACCATTTTATCTTGGCACTGATACAGAGACACAGAGTTTGCTTGTTCCTTTCTCTGACAACTTCTTAAGCTCATTACTATCTATTTAGGAAGTACTGAAGATAAATTAAGAGGTGGAGTCTGCAAGCATCTAAGGTGCCTCCAAGGTGTTCATGCCGTGGGGTAAACTATCTGCAAAGCAGCAGGTAGGAGCAGAGATGTTTCATGAGCTCCTTTTGCAGGAACTCCTACATTCCCCCAGAAGTCTTCTGAAACCACACATGTCAAAGGCAGAATGTATCCATTGCAAGCAGAAACAGCGCTGTGAGCTTGACCATTTGAGGTGTACACCATCTGAACACTGATTTCACAGATCATCATTCCTCATACAGATTCAGCATGAGTAGAGACTTGTGAATTTTATCATTTGAATATTATAGGTGGGCTTAAGCAACACTGCATAATTCCTGCCACAGTTATAAATGCAAAACTTGAAATCTTTTCCTTGGATGAATTTTCAGCGCATTATTGATTCCATGTGTATGCTAAAGTCTATTCTTAATTTCTAAGGACCCCTTAATTCTCTTGCTTCATGGCAACTTTCCTAAGGAGAGAGGCAGTGACAGGTTTTGCAGCAATATAGTGTGGACATAAAGAACAAACCTGACCAGCATCTCAGAGGACAGCATAGTGCTTTACATCATCATCATCTTAGAGAGAGCTTAGAATGTAATTTTTGTGTGGGCTGTGTATACCTGTGGTATAATAACAAGAAATAATGGTTGTAGTAAGGGTAATTAAGAACTCTAAATAACTGATATAACTTCAAGGGCTCCCTTACATTAATTTTTCTGGTGATAACAGGTAATACTAACTTGAAAAATTCAGGTACCTAAGCCAATTATGCCTAAAACCTGAATCATAATGGGCAGGAATGTTATTCTGATTAAAACTCTGTTCTCATCCTCAAATATCCTATGCCAGTACCATCAAGCAAGCAAATGGCCACTGTACAGGCAAAAAATGTATTGGTTGCTTTCAGGGGTATCAAAACACAGCTCTACTAGTCTGAAAGGGTTGCTTCAGATACTGTAAACAATTAAAAACTTCAGTCCAACTTTACTGAGAGCTCTATGGCTGTATTTGCCTCATCTGTGTTAGGAAAAAGTTTGTTTTCATCTGTCTGAACACATCATGGGGAGGAAAGGTTATTAAATAGACACTTCACCTGGCTGCAGCAAAAATGGCTGTGTCTGTAGGGTCACATTAAGCAACACTATGTTATGTTCTGAATCACTGGATCTCTACGTCTGTATTATGGTATTGCTAAAACAGTTCCTGGAATTTTTTTGGATTAGAACAGGTAGGAACTTTCCCCAACATGACTTGAGATATATCACGAGGCAGATATTACAGGTGGTTTAGATGTGGCCATACTATTTCGATACATGAAAGGGTTTAATTACAGGTATGTTCCATTCTAGGCCAGTTAGCCTAAGCACCTGGGAACTGCCCTGGGAGCTTATACCTTACTGTCACAGATGCAGCCAGTTACTGCTTGACAGATCTTTTATCCAAGAGTAAGGAAATTCAAAACAATTAATTCTACTGCAATTTTAATTTTCTGGCAGCTTGTGAACAGCTCCTTCTACCATAATTACACCCTATGTTTCTCTCTGTGTTATCATAAAGGTGAAGAAAATGATGGAGTCGGGAACATTTGGTTTTGCTCTTTGGATCTGTGAAAACATCCAAATGAAGACAGTAGTGCTCGTGGGCCTGGTATATAACCTCTTCTGCAGTGAAATCAGGTGCTCTGATTCAACTCTAACCTAACCCTTCTTCCAACAGCAGAAAGAGTAGCAGCCTTAACCAGTCTGGGGTAGTAACTGAGCAGCAGAAGGTAGTGGAGCCTTCAGGGACCTCAACTGGAAACACTTATCATGTGCAGTAATTTTAACAGTTAGCAAACAGACACAAAAAGATTTATTCCTCCTTCCAGAGGCTTCCCCATACAAGATCTTCTCCATTCACCCCAAGAAAGGATTCATGTAACTGGCATCTAACAAATTTATCTAAGTTACCTCACAGTACCTTTGTTCAGCACAGTACTTTTTTTATCTTTTCTAGGCATGAACACAGCCTACAAAATTTAAGATGTTGGTTGAACATGAATGCTATAAGAATGGAACCAAGTTAATTGAAAGTGTAAGTTTAGGCTTATTTTCAGTTTACATTTATTTATTCTAGTAAATTAAATGGTCTTATTCTGAGATTGTTGTCTGGTACTCAAGCCAAAGTCACCAGGGCACATACAATTACTGTCAAGGATTGTTCTAATAATTTAATCATGGATGTTGAATTACAGTGCTTGGATACATTCCCCAATACAATATAATGCACAGCCTAGATGTAAGCTCGGAAATTAGATCATCTCAGAACTGGACTTGAAATTACAAAGATATGGGAATGCAAAGTGGACAGTAGCATTTTCCATAAAAGAGTTTTAACATTTCCTCTGTGCTTGTTTTCAATGGCATAGAGTTATTCTTTTCCATAGTAGTTAGTATGGGGCTATGTTTTGGATTTGTGCTAAAACCAGTGTTTATAGCATAGGGATGTTTCCATTATTGCAGGGCAGTGCTTACACAGATCCAAGGCCTTTTTCTGCTCCTCATCCCACCCCACCAGCGAGCAGGCTGGGAGTGTGCAAGAAGTTGAGCAGGGACACAACTGGGGCAGCGGATCCCAATTGACCAAAGAGATATTCCAGACCATATGACGTCATGCTCAGCAATAAAAAGCTGGGGAAAGAAGAAGAAAGGGGGGACATTGGGCGTTAATGTTTTTTTGTCTTCACAGGTAACTGTTACATGCGATGGAGCCCTGCTTTCCTGGAGATGGCTGAACACCTGCCTGCCGATGGGAAGTGGTGAATAGATTCCTTGTTTTGTTTTGCTTGCATGTGCACAGTTTTTCCTTTAGCTATCAAACTGTCTTTATCTCAGCCCACGAGTTTTCTCATTTTACCCTTCCAATTGTCTCCCGCGTGCCACCAGGGGGAGTTGACAAGCAGCTGTGTGGAGCTTAGTTGCCAGCTGAGGTTAAACCACAACATCCTCCAAGTGGCCACTTAGAATCAGAGACCTGTTTTGGCAGTAAGCAATTGATCTCGTTTATATCAGAAATAGTGTGGCAAACAGGGCAGTGATTGTTCCCCTGCACCCAGCACTGGCGAGGCCGCACCTCAAATCCTGCGTTCAGTTTTGGGCCCCTCACTGCAAGAAAGACATGGAGGTGCTGAAGCGTGTCCAGAGACAGGCAACAAGGCTGGTGAAGGTTCTAAAGCACAAGTTTTATGAGAAGCATCTAAGGCAACTAGGTTTGTTTAGCCTGGAGAAAAGGAGGCTCAGGGGAGACCTCCTTCCTGAAATAAGGTTGCGGTGAGGTAGGTGTTGGTCTCTTCTCCCAAGTAACAAGTGATAGGACAAGAGGAAATGGCCCCAGGTTTGCACCAGGGGAGGTTTAGATTGGCTATCAGGAAAAATTTCTTCCCTGAAGGGGTGGTAAAGCATTGGAACAGGCTGCCCAGGGATGTGGCGCTTAGGGACAGAGTTTAGTGGTGGACTTAGCAGTGCCAGGTTAATGATTTGACTTGATGGTCTTAAGGGTCTTTCCCAAACTAAATGATTTTATAATTCTGTGAAAGAAACCTCTTCCACCTGTTTTCTGTTCTTGCTCTTCCTTTTGCTTGTCTTTCTCTTTGTGTGTGTATGTGTGTACATGTAGACATGCTCTGTGGAGATGAGTTTAGTGGGCTTACCTATATCTCACATATTACACTTCTGTTATTCCTGTAGCTAGACTTTGCACACTTAGCATGACATGGGCATCTCCCACACAGGGCTTGTTGTGTGCTGCACAAAAGGTATACCCTAATCTTTTTAACTGGATTTGTAGTTGAGTGTCCTTTGAAGGACACATATACCAGGTAGCACAGAACACCATAGCTTACACTGGTCCGTTCCAGCCATAGAACATTTTACAAATGGATAGTCTAGTTTTCTTTGTCTCCATTATATGCCTAAATCAGAACTGAAACCCCAGCATGATTTGCTTCCACACTGTGAATTCAAATGCTTGCTCAAGGCAACCTTTAGGGAAGGCTAAAAGAAAATTTGGGACCACTACTTCACTTAAGTGTTCGTAGAGAAGCCAGGCTGCTGGGGGTACCGTTATGTCTCTGTAGGCTACATATCTTGGAGGCAATGTAATTGTAAGCAGCAAGCCTGCCTAAGGAAAGCCATGCAGTCTTTTAATCCAACGAGAGGAGACTTGTAGTTGATCTGATATAGCAAGTCCCAGCTGATCTGCAGTCATCCCACAGATAATAGGAGTGCAGGAATTGTGTGCAACCTGCACCTGAACCTGCTTCCTCATCTGCTTCCTAAAACCAGTCAAGACAATGCAATCATATGCTGCTTGGGTGAGAGAGACAGAAAATAACGTGTTTCCTTCCCTTTGGGGAGAATGTGGGAGACTGACTACTTACAGGAGGGAAAGGGAATGTAGAAGCTGCCAAAGGGATCTGGTGATAAATGTCCTGATGGGATGAAGGAGTTACTAAGATGGTATACATTAGATGCATTTTAGTTTTGTACAGCAATACCAGCAGGGATTAAAAGGCAATGTTTGGTGTCATTCTCTTTCCACAGTATTTTTGCTCTGACTTTCTTTTTTTCCTTCACCTTGGTTGTTGGTTTGTTTGTTTTGGTTTTGGTTTTTGTGTTGGTTTTTTTTTTTTTTTTTGTTTGGTTGTTTTTTTTAATGCTTTCTAATCTGTTTGATTTGAAACACTGGCAAGAAATTCCAAGTGTATTAAATGAGTTATATTTCCATAATAAATGGGATTGTCCTCTCTCCTTGGTAAGAGATATAAGCATTATGAGACTTTTCCTTTCTGGATTTGGCAGTGATTTTTGGAAAAAGGAGAGGAAAAAATAGCAAGTGTACTCATAGCCTTAGTTTTAACCCCAGGCAGAACTCTGCTGTCTCTGGGCATAGAAAACAGGATTGTCTGTTTCAAAAAGGGCATGAGAAGAATTTTTTTATTTTTCCTTGAGAAAGCTCCATAGATGTTGGCACTGTAACCATGAGGCTGCTACAGTGGTGATTTCTGCATTAACTGCAATATACAAGTAAAGCAGCTTCACAAAGCCACAATAGAAACCATCATAGAATCAGTATATACCATCTGTTATCATGCACATACGATAAATATCTATAGCTCTCTCATACATGCTGAGAACAGATGTAAATAATAATTAAGAAAATTGCTCCGCAAGTCTTCAACACTTTGTAGGATATGAACCTGTGCTTTCATGTTATCATGCACATGCTATAAATATCTATAGATGTCTCTTAAATGCTTAGAACAGATGTAAATATTAAGAAAGTTGCGCTAGAAGAGTCTTCAACACTGTGTAGGATAAGAACCTGTGCTTTCACAGTAAGACATCTCTTCCAGGCATATCACAATCATTTGAACCAGAGGACAGGAGGAAGGCAGTGACACTGAGTGGATGCTGCCCTGCTATGAGAGGGAATTCAGAGTCTCTGTGGTGGGTTGACCTTGGCTGGATGCCAGGTGCCCACCAAGCCACTCTGTCACACCCCTCCTCAGCAGAAGAGAGTGGGGAGAAAATTAGATGGAAAAAAAAAAAATGTAGGTTAAGATGAAGGAGGTTTAATGAAGCAATAGTAAAAGTTGTGCATGCAGAAGGAAAGGAAAACAAAATATGTTATTCTCTACTTCCCATCAGCAGGCAATGTTCAGCCACTTCCCAGGAAGCAGGGCTTTGGTACATGTAGAGGTTGCTCTAGAGCCAAATGTCATAAATAACAAATGTCCCCTCTTCCTTCTCATTTCTCTTAGCTTTTATATCTGAGCAGATGTCATATGGTACTTTGGCCAAAGGTCGGTTTGGGTCAGCTGTCCTGGCTGTGTCCTCTCCCGAGGTCTTGCCAACCCCAGCCTGCTGTTGAGAGGGTGTGGAGCCCGGAGAGACAGCCTTGATGCACAGCACTGTGAGGGCTGCCATGGGGCTCAGCCAGACCCAATAGAGTCTTCTTGCAAAAAAGCAGTTATTTTAAGGAACTATTCCATGTATTAATTCAATTTCCTTCTAAAGGTTGTAGGAAGGCTGGCTCAGTGGTTAAAGTAACACATATGTGTTTCAGAGAATGGGGGTGTCCTCCACAACAAAATTCTGTGTCCTTGGGCAAATCATTCATGAGAAAATTTTCCAACCTGTCATCACTCTTGGTTGCAGAGAGATTTGGAGCAAGAGCTGAAGAGGGGTTCAGATGCCTAAGCTTACCTTAGATGCCTTTATTACACCAAGCTTCAAAGTTCCTAAGCCCAGAAATTTCTCTTGGAAAATTCCTTCTGCTGAGATGAGGGTTTGGGTACTAACATCTTTAGATACTTTTCTTCTCTGAATGCACAGATGTACAGCAGAGGTTCCATTCCTTATGCCACAGCTAACTATTGTATAAGACTAGAGACTGGATACCACTCCACCCATCAAATCAGTAGCTCAGTTGAGGAAAAATTCCAGTCAGACTAAGCTCTCCCAGAGTATGGTGATGTCCACCATATTTTGTTTAAGTGTAGGTGAAGAAGTTGGGCCTTTTGTATGGGAAGAGGACATTCACACAAGATCTGAGAGAACAAGATGCCTTTAATTTCCTTTAGCAAGGTTAGCCAAATGCCTTAAGGTTTGGATTATCTGCTCCAAAAAACAGGCGCTAGGTATTCAGAGGGATAAGAGCGAGAAATTCTCCATCCTTCCAGCTGAACACGTATAGGAAATAATGGAAGTTTTACCAGATGACAGGTGGCTTTCCAGCTTTGTGGGAAAGAAGTTTAAATTTTGAAACTGATGAATCAAGGACTTTTTGGAATTTAAAGCCATTTTATGAATGATTGAGCCATTTCTGCCCATCTGGTCCAGACTAGCTCAGGTCAGAGTCTTCCAAACAGTCCTTCTGGTTTATTCCTTTGCCTTTCTCTCCATCTGCCCTGATAAACTTTTACACCTTTTTCCTGGGAACTTTTTTTGGGTTTTTTTGGGGGGTTGTTTGTTTGGTTGGTTTGTGGGTTTTTGTTTGTTTGTTTGTTTGTTTTTTGGGTTTTTGTTTGTTTGTGTTTTTTTTGTTTTTTGGGGTTTTTTTCCAAAAAAAGCTGGAAGAACTCCTACTTCAGATTGCCAAAGAGGAATTGGGAGGTGAGAAAAGTAAAATTGCTCAATAACAGTATTATCTGTGTTTTCCAAAGTGAGTTTATGTATTCAAATCATATAAATCATGTGAATCATATTGATCAGGTAAGCAAATCATATGCCACCATAGGATTTTTTAGAGAAAAACTGTATAAATGTATATATGTATTTCTTTATGTATTTAAAGAAAGGGTAGGGCTGCCTTTTAAGAGAGAGATTTCAGCTATGGTTTATAAATTTTGAAGCAAAGTGGTCCAGAGAAGAGCAGGATTTAAAGTGTACTTCACTCAGTTCTCACTGTTTCCCACTGGCAGCTCCAGTCTCAGGTCAGCTCTGAGAACCTGGTTTGGAGCACTTATCTATTCCTGTGCTTTATATATGCTTTTAGCACAAAGGTTCAATTTCACTCTGGAGCATCAGCAGCCTAATGGTTCCATGTGAGTCTATGTTATGCAGGTCTCCTTCTCATTATGGTTTCTGTGTTGCCTTTATATGCATGAAAACATAATCTTAAGTGCCAAATAAGGATTAAAATGCTGTTCTACTTCAGATGGCTGCTGTGAGAATAAAGACATTACAAATTTCGGAGTGATCAGATGTTGTAATGATAGGGGCCTGATATATCTCTTCGTCAAGCTAAACAAGTTCCTGTAAAAATTCACTATTCACTTTAATTACAGTTCATCAGGCCTGCACCAACTAGAAGCAGATATTTCCCTTCAGGTTTTAATTAATTAAATAAATAAATATACAACAGAGCTTTATTTTAATCATTGCTTTTCTAAAGCTGAAATAGCCTTTGAAAATCATGAGAAAACTGTTGGACCAAAAATGTTCAAATGTCCTAAGAAATCTGCATGTCTTTTTAAGCCATCCTGTGGATTGATGGCACAGACTTTCAGGAACTGAGGGCATTGAAAAGAGCTTAGCCCACTAATTGCCAAGGGAACCTTGCTTTCTGCAGCCTGTTCCATAAATCCCCCAGAGTACTGAGGTATTGGCATTACCATCAGGATAAAAGATTAAATAACACATCTTGGCAACAAAGTGCATGAGACAGTATATTAAACTGGGAAGTAGCTGGCTGCGCGAAATGTGAAAAGTAAGAGAGGACAGAACAGCCCCTGCAAACTTTTGAGGGTGGGAGTGTGTAAAGCCAATCACAGAGGAAATAGAAAAAGACAAAAAGGTTACGCTGTTTATTAAGACAAGAAAAAATAGCAGGGTGTGAAGTTGGGATTTTTTAGGATGTTGCTTGTAGTAACATCACAGAAGGAATTTCAGTTGATTTCCTGGGATTTTCTCAGATGTATGTGCTCTAGTTTGAGCACCTGGGAAAAGGTTTTCTTCCACTGAAGTTTTTAATTTGTGTGTTCTCAAAACAGGTTTCACAGGTAACAACAGGATAAGACATTTTGTAAAGTACATTTGTGGTTCTCATCCATTTGGTCAATGCAGGGAGGAAAAACTGCTTCTTATAAAGCGGTCTAAAAGTTGGAGCACTCAGGGAGAGATAAGAGTTTGATCCAAGAGAGTTTACTAATCCCCACTTGGGGGAAAAAAAAATCTTCACTGTGTAGCAAAGAAATAAAACTTCTTTTGTATGAGAGAGACACAGAGAGAAACTCCAATAAGAACCATGGCTTTGCTGTGTAAATAATCACATGTCTTCTAGAGGGGGATGCTGCATCCTAGGCCCTGTTCAAGGAGTCTTCCATTCTTCTTTCTTCAGTAACTTCTGAATGTAATATAAAGAAACTGTCCCTAGTAAAGAAATAAGAAGTTCTACCACAACCTGCTGTTCTCAAAAAGAAGTTCAGTTCTTCAAAAGAGTAGACACTGTTTCCATACTGGGCTTAAAGCTATCAATGCCCAAGACCCACAAATCCCCACCCTTACTCCTCAGTCAGTCACTTTCTCCAGAGTCCTCATTCCTGACTGTCTCTTGACATCTACCTGCTCAGCAAGAGTGTTTTTGGAGAACTTGGTCATGTACCACAGGGGGAAGTTTGGCTCCTATATTGAGAAGAGAAGGTCATTAAAACTTTGGGGAAAGCAAGTTCTTTCTCCTATTCTGTATTTGGAAGGCTTTGCTATCTCTTACTTTAGGCAGGATTTTTTGCCAAGTGAAATGGCTGTTTGCTTATGTTGGAGATACACAGAATCCCAGAAGTTTATGCAATCATGTTTTGCTCTGTATCTCCAGCATTACCTCCTGAACCCTGCCAGGGACTACTACCTATGACTACTATGGAGCAAGGGCCATTCAGTATTTCCTCATAGTCTCCTGCTGCCTCAGTCCTTGTTGCAGAGATGATGCCTCAGTTACTGTTGTAGCTGATTAACTCTTGCTCCACTCTGAGTGCTATTTTGCAAGGCCATAGTAATCTCTAAATCACAGCCCTCAATGTGCACTCAACAATGGAAGAGCATTACCTGCAATTTCCCAAGCATTTCATTTCCTTGGAAGATTTATTTGTAAACAAACATGAGCTTTATTGTTGCTTGTTGCAGACATGCAGTAAATTAGTTTTTCCACGCTGAAATGCAGCAGCATAAAATTCTCACTCGACGAAATACTAACTGGCATTATGGCATTGCTTTGTTAATTATATTGGCACATACTCTGCCGCTCTTTAAATTAATCCTGTACACCAGAAACACTTCATACCTAATGATTTCCTGGACTTCTTGTGTATCAATTCATGCTTAATCTAATTTAAATTGTTGTCAAAGTGACAAAAGCAAGGAAGACACAAACAGCGTTTAAAGCAACATGACTCCTGAGTCAGTGAGTCACGGTCAGAGAAGCTATCATGCAATGATCACTGGTAAAGATTAATTGAATATATTGAGTTTAGCTTTGGTATGTTTGACAGGTTTCTGACTCTTTGTTATTAGTCTGATCTACCATTTTTTAACAGATTAGATTTTCCACGTGGTCCACTTCCCTAACCAATTCTCAGTCATTTTATTTTTAGTTGTTGATTGTCAAAGATGTCTAATAAGATTCTGAGCTTGGAAGGCTATGATGATGAAGTTTATTTAGGTTATTTTTTATTAAAAGGAAGGCCATTACTAATCTATGATATAAATTATATTCTCCAGTCCCTACCATTCTTTGACCCTGTAGCATTCTTAGTGGAAAACTGCTTGATCGACATACCGTCTTCCCAGGTTTCTTCCATAATGTTTACAGCAACAGCCCTGTTATTGCATGTCAAGTATCTTATAAAATCAATTGATGTTATTTTACCATCTCATTTTGAACTGAGCTTTCCAAAGTCGCAATAAATAAAAAGGCATCTGCTATGGCAGGTACCACATAAATTTTACCACCTCCTGAACTCAGGAAGGTGCATGAAAGTACCTTGGCAGTACACAGGAGAGTCTCCAACTTTCTTGAAACTTGAGTTCCTGCCTGCCAGAGATATCAGACCAGTGTTTCAATCAGGAGTCTTACATTTATAAAGATTAAACACTTAGTATTTAGTACTTAGTCTTTACAAGTACCAAGTGGACAGAAAAAGTTTCCAGATTTCTCTCTTGAGAAGAAGCATTGTGACAAAGTAATTTCCGTCCACCTGGAAAAAGGGTTTCTCAGCTCTGCAAAAAGTAAATCCAGAAGGAGATACCTGAGCTCTCCTGGATAAACATGCATGTAGTTACTTGCAAACATAGGACACAGAAAGGAACATCTGCAGCAAGGAAGATATAAAAGAGGAAAAGCAAAACATACATCTGTGTTCTCAATTCTTCTCTGCTGTTCATGTGTGTTACTTAGTGCTACCAGGAGGACTGTCATGGCACTGTCAATGTCTCTGTCAGAACTGGGGCTTGGGCTGTTCTGACTTCAAACATTTGACCAGAGGAAGAAATAATGACAATAATGCTGGAAGTAAAGTGCACGGTAATTATCACAATGACCATTTACATGTAAATGTACGACTGGTTGTTTCAGACTAGCTTCTAGGAGTCCCTCATCCCAGGTGAGTGCTGCATCCACTAGTTTACTCAGACTTGCTCTTACCTATTACTTCTACCAAGCTACCATCATTTCTAAACACTGAAAATTCTGCAAGGCATCATGCATCAGGATAAGCAATGTGGTCTAGGGCACCTTCAGAGGAAGTGGAAGGAGAAGTTTTAAATCATGCCTTGCAACTTCATTGTCCCACTTAGAATTACATGCAGAATGCAGGTTTTATTGGTCTGTGACCTCAGCAGTGATACTATGGAGAAAATTCTCTAAGTATATGCTGTCACTTATGAAAAGGGCCTTCCTTCTGTGTAAAGCGTAAGCATATAATTACTTTTAACACCTTAATTTTATGCCCACAACCCCTACTTTGTGTTATCACTTTTATTTATTTTTTTCTACCATCATTACATCTTTCTTCCACAACTTTCTAGGAGCTTTCAACTATGTTTATATTGCTGTCTATTTTACTTCACCTGTGATCTTCCACCCCTTTTATAGTTGCCTGCTACATTTGCCCTGGTTTTCCTCTAGCTTCTAATTTCATTTTCCCTGGTTTCATTATTTTTATGCTAGCATTTTGAATATTGTTTTCCCACATGTAGCTCTTTAGTTTCTTGTAGCTCTCAATTGTTATTTACACTTTGAAATGGAGGTTTGGATGCCTTCATCTAGCTGGTGGCTAGATAATGAGTTATCATGTAGTGCAAAATAGTCTATCTCAGTGCTGATTTATTTAAACTGTGAATCCCTCTGGGAAGGTGCTGAGTGTGCACAGAGAGCAGGAGCTGAGTTCCCATCAAAGCTGATAACAGAGCTTGCTGCACACCATTACAAAACCTTTGTGCTTTAGCTGGAGCAGTGGTAGTGATTATTTTCAGCATAAGGATTTTTGCTGGGATTATGACTACATGGGTACTCAACCCATTCTTGAACTTTAAAAAGTGCTTAACACTTAGATCCCCAGATTGCTTGAAACCTGAACCCAACATGTGAGATTTCACCTTCCAGGAGTGTGGGGCCAGCAGTTAAGACCAGAGACGTGCAACCTGAAGTAGTGCTAAAACCAACTGAGATTTAAGGTTTAAAAGCAAGATTTTATCCTTTTCAGGCTATATCTATATGAAAAACAATCAAGCAAGTAACCGTTGTGTGTTGTAAGAGTTTCTTGGCTGTGTTGGGTTTTTTTGCTTCTTTGTGTCTTTTCCCTAATGACCAGTGAATGAAACTGTGTGTACATAGCACCATTTCATAAAAGCTTAATATGCACCCTGCAACAGTGCTGCACACTAAAATTTCTGATGTATATCTTTTGGGTAAATTCAGGGAAGCCATTGGCTCAAGAGGCAATGTTATATTTCCCTGACAATGAGTTAAATGCCTGCCCTCTTCCTCCCCTTCTTGAACTAATGCCTGGGCAGTGAAAATGCTTACAAATTGCCCTTGTTCTCCCCACTTTTCCTCACTGTAGCTATCGTCATAGTACAGATAATAATTAGACATGATTAAAATAGTAATTTAACAGCATTTGAATCCCTGTTTAGCAGCAAAGAATGGGAGTCTCTCTTTATTCTTTGTCTCTCTCCCCTCCCTGCTTCTCTTTTCCGTCTTGAAAATGTGTGTATTACTGGTGTATAGTTCACCAGCAACCGCCTTACAAGACAGCCATGTAGACTCCTCAGCGGCTTGATGTGGAGATAGGAGTGAGGAGGGGTGAGGAGAACAGAGGAGGAAGATACAGACTATTAATACCAGAAGTTCTTGTGCCACGAAAACGGTTTTATTACCCAAAATCTGGATACAAAGCTTGTGGGTTTGATCTTGGACTTGAAGCAGAAATCTCACAGAGGTATAGACACAAAAAGAGTCTTGCTTGTGGGGTTGGAAGGCAAAGCCAAATTCTGGAATGACCAATAAATTGAATTCAGATTAAAAAGAAAATTCTCTGGAACCAGTCCGTGTAACCTGTTTCCTTTCCTGTAACCTTGAGCTTTAGCAAGTCCCTTTTTTTTTGCCATAACCTCTTTCCCTTAACATTGAACTCTGCTTGCCTTTTTCTACAGCATTTTTCTTGTCAGTTAAAGAATTTTTATCTGTAGTAAAAATTACCTTCAGGCTTTTTCTCTGAGGAAAGCAAGACAGGCATAAAAGCCAAGCTTGTCCTTTTCTTTTATGATCTACACATTAAAAACAAAAACAAAACCAAAAACCCCCACAGAATCAAAACCAAAACCAACAACTGAAAAAAAACTTAGAAAAAAGAGGAAAAGTCCAATAAAAGTATATTCATCAAAGTGGTAGTCCAGACTGCCAGAAATTCATTACAATCTTCACTATAAAATATTGCTTATATTTTACATGCAATCAGAGCTGTTCTGGGGGGATAAATATGGAAATTATTTCTTCAAATTTTATTTGAAGTGACAGTACAAGAAGCTATGGGTAATAACTGAAATACAGAAATTTTCATTTAAACATAAAAGAATATTGTGAGAGTGTTTGAATGCTAGATGTGGATTGTCCATCTTTGCATTTTTTCATTCTTGATAAGATTCACTCTTTGACCTCAAAACAACAAAACATTCTAATGGCACATCTAGAGGAGGCCACTGTGCAATCCGGACAGGCCTATCATGCTAGGAGCCGCTGACATAGTTTTTGCATTGGTTGACTGCAGCAGTCCCCCCACCCCTTGTGTTTTGTGCAGTTAAGGGTTTTGCCATAGAGCTGACAATAAATCAGTGACAGAGAATGGATAGAATTAGAATTCTACATTTCATTCTCCACATTACTTCTTAACACAGTACAAGAGATGTTTAGCTGAAGAAATCTGTCCTTGCTGAGAATTTAATTCTGTAATGAGACCACAGCTAGAATTGAAGATTTTTTTATTATTTGGGTTTTAAAATTTATTACTTTTGGTGCCATTTATGAAGTGACATCCTGTAGCTAACATGATGAGGATGAAATTTGTTATCAGTGATAAAAAAAATCTAAAATTACTTTTATTATAGCCAGTCATCCATGTGTAATGAAGGATAAAGTCTTCTCCTACCAGAAGCAATCCCCCACCCCAGTGACTGAAAATCCCCATCCATCTTCATTTTACACTGTTTTCTTGAGGTTACAAGATATATCATTAAAAATCCATTTCATACAAAACAGATGCTAAAATCTGGTTTCTGGCTGCTTCTCATTTTCATCATGTCTAGAGATCTGGTGTGGTTACTGCAAAAAAAAAATAGTATTTGTATTCTCATTCATATCACAGGTTATCTTCCACCTTCTGTACCCTTTTGGAATTCATTAATATGACTCGTTGTCACAACTGTAATGGAGTTCTGGCTTGTTTTATTCCAGATATTATAATGTGTACACATTTCTAAATATTCTCAGCTATACACAAGTATACCCCATAGAAGGGAAAAATAAACATAATTTGATGCTAAACTGCTAACCTAACACTACTCTAGAGATACTCTAGCCAATAACTAGGAATTTGTATGCCTCCTGCCAATATTTATTTTTTTATGTAGAAAAGCCACTTGGTAAATGTTCTTTTACAATTTTGAAAACCAATGCTGAAAGCAGCACACACTCAGGCTCCTAGTGCTGCTTTTAAAACTGTTTGCAATGGGTTTGTGTTGCAATGCACAGCTTTCAGGAGTTTCATCAGTATCCACACTTGACATTTTCTATCCTGAGTTAAGTCAGATATGGAGAGGTAGATCTTGGTGTCTCACAAAGTGCAGAAACTCAGCAGGGGAGGGGAAGATGAAAAAATAAAAGATATTTAAATTAAAAGGCTGGAGAGACAAGTATGTTACAACACTCTAGGCGGCAAATCTACAGGTTATTCAGTGAATAGGTCTTCCCTAGACTTGTATGACAGTAGCGTAGTCTCCTGGACAAGAGAGCAGAATATATGAGAAAAGTGACCACTGCTGCCAAAATAGATCAGACTTATGGCACAGTTGCTGTTACCACGAACACAACAGCTTTACTGCTTGTGTTCAGACTGACTGTGTGTTGTACACGTAGGTCGGCTGTATTCTTGCATATCCACACTAAAGAAATTGATAGTTTTGGGAAATTTAAGACAAGGAACGAGCCCTATAAGCACTGTTCAATCTCTCTTCTCTGGACTTTTCTTCCTTTTTCCTACTCTCTGCTTTCTTCTGACATCCAAGTCCCCCATGGGCAGGCCTTATGATCCAGAGTTAAAGGGTGGAGTGAAAATACCTACATTCACACATAGCTTTTTACACCCAGTAATGCTTGGTTGGGCATGTTTTCAAATGTTTGCGTGATTTAGGAGCAGATTTACCTTGATACATTGATTGATATGTAAATTGTTGTTTTTTGTAAAGTCCCCTGCATCAGAAATGTTATCATAGATCAAAGAACCACACAGAAGAAATCATTCTGTCTAATTCTCCCAACATGTTTGCCAGAAACGCTCACTTACAAACTATGAGACAACCAAGATGGCAGGCTGCCCTTTGTGATCTGCTTGTCTTTTTCTTATAAGGCACTCAAGCAATTTTGCTGTGATTTTTTTTCTTCACCAGAGGACAGAATAATAATGGTAACTTACATATGACACTGATCTTGCCTTTAAACTTGAGTTTAAAAAAGTCTTGAACGTGCAGGCAGGAATCCCTCTGTTACTAGACCATGGCTTAATTATCTGACTTTAAAATACATTTGGCTGCTCCTTTTGATTTACTGGTGCTGCCTGATAATTAGCTCTCTTTCTTTCCCCTCACTGACTTTGTTTGATAAGGCTTTTATAGAGTCTTGGCATGCGTAATTTAGTAAGTCCCATTTGTAATGCAGCACATCTCCCTCTCTCTCAATCTCTCTGTTCTGTCCCAGGCTTGGAGTAGAACAGAAGTCTAATTGGCACTGTTTACAAACCACTGCACTTGGGATGAGCTGTGCCTCCATTTGATAAAGATGTGAGACATGAGAAGATTATAACTAATTCATGCTTTGAGCCATCTATGAGTTAAAAAAAAAAAAAAAGAAAAAAGAAGACAGGAAAATAGAAGAAAGTAAAAGAGAAGCAGGTACATTTGGAAGGCAAGTAGATTACATTGCAAATGAAGCATCTGGAGTTTTTATAAAAGATGGGTTGTGAGCAGCTGGTGATTTACAAGGTGCTTTCGGTTAATCAGAAATAGCCATGTGGAGGGTGGAAAGGTTAAAAGAAAAAACAAAAAGTTTGCAGGAAGCAGAGGTCTATTTTTAATTATCAACAATAATCTTTATGACAGATCAGAACTTGGCCCACATGGGCTGAATGAAAACTGGATCTATGCCCCAGAAAGGCTGTATTATTTTTAACACTTCTTTTTTTTTTTTTTTTTTTTTTTTTTTTTAAACATAGATGTACTTTTGTACAAGTAGGGTGGCTGGATTCTGGGTTGAGGACACTGTGGGGCCAGTACATTCTGTGCTTGCCCTTTTCCACAGTTTTTCCTGAAGTATTTTCTTTTGGCTACCATCAAGGTATACAGAGCTTAATTCAGACTGATTAAGACTCTGCTTATATCTTCATGTACCTTTTGCATGGTCATGAAATGAAAGGAAAGAGAAGATCTGGGCAGGGATTGCAGAAGGAATAAACCAGTTTGCTTCGAGTGAAGTCTCAAAGACAGGGAGATTCTTTGAGTATTAGCATGACTGACTGCCTCTTCAGGTTTGCCTGAGCATGCAATTGCTACCACTTAAGCATAGCATGGGAGAAATAAGGGTGCTTAGAGTCAGACATATGAAAATATGAGGGAGGGGGGAGTGTTACAATGTTTTCTTTATATCCTACCTGCCTGCCCTATCCTCAGAGCCAATTAGCTACCCCTTTCTCTCTTGTCAGCTGGATGACAACAGGGAATGTTTCAGACGCTGAGTGACTTCACTTACGTCTCCCATTTGCACTGGTAATAAATTATGCCAGTATTTCTGTGGTAAGGGCTTTTAGGACTCTCACTGCCTGTGCAGCAATCACTTTTCTTAGCCTTCCTTAGCACCAAAGAGCTACCAGAAGACTTATGGGCATACAATGTGCAGCTAAATCTTTGAGACTAAGGCAGGGCTGTATTCAAGACTTTGAGACATTAAGAGCTGTTTTGGGACATCATCCAGCAGTACTTGATGGCTTCTGTCTTCATTCATGCAAAATTGTAATAGTCTCTTCTTGATTGTTGAAGAAATGATGTTGCATTCTGCAAAGATGGTTCTGCAAGCTACAGGCCAAAAATCTTTGCCTGGCCAAGAGCAACAAGACCAACCTCTATAGCCTGAAAATCTGAAAGAAGGCAAGCTCGAGGCCATGATATCCCTGCTGGTGCCCCCATGATGTTACCTTGCAATGGAGAGTCACGTAGCTCATGTGCCATGATGTAGCACTGTTATATTATCAGGGAACAAAGTAGTTCAAGGACTATATGTCAGCCTTCTCAGCTCAATGACTGGGTTAAAACACATGTGGAAGTGTGAGTACTGAAATCTCAATGCTTGTCTTATGTTCATATGCAGAGGTGACCTGCCTCTCCAGCTTCTGAGCATCCTTCTATCACTTTGCAGTGTCCCAGCTTCTACAGCTACTGGCTTCGACTACGGTAGCTAAAGCCTCACACAAGTAGCTATTAAAGAGAACAAGTGCAGCAGGTCAGACCAAAGGTCTACCTAACTCATTTCCTATGTCTCAGAGTGGCCAACAGTGGTTCCCTAGGAACAACTACAAGGACAGATGAAGAATTGGGTCATATTCCTCTAGAACAGTATTTAAGCCTGTGGTGACTTGCTATAAAGGAACTTCCAAATCTAGAAGTGCCATCACTGCCTCTAATACCCTTCAGTAGCTTTCTGCAATACAAAATAATTTTTATTGTTCTCTCATAGTTTCTCACTATATTATCAGAAACATAACTGATGGAAATTGAGATGTTAAAACTGACTCAAATATCCTTTCTTTTTTTAATCATCTGATAAAGAAACATATTTTATCTGCTGCTTCATAGCTTTGGGATCTGGCTGATAGTTCAAGCTGAAAGATAATAATCCACATTCACTGGAAATTGTGTTTGGAAGCTATTTCTTCTTTCTTTAGCCCTAACTGATTGTAAATCAACCTTCATGAAAGTACTAAATCCCTAGAACAACAAACCTTTTAAGTTTAAGGAATCAGTCTCTTCACGGTGGAAGCTGGTAAAATCTACCCTTCTGGGACTGAATACCAGCCCTGGATGCCTCTTGTCTATCTTGAGACAAGATGTGAGTTGAACTGGGAAACTGCCCTCAGGTGTAAAGGAGCAGAAGAGAGCTGGCAGCTATTCAAAGATGTTTTTCTTAGAGCACAAGAAGTCTAGATTCCAACATTCAAGAATTTGGGCACAGAAGGTAGGAGACCAGCATGGCTGAGTAAGGACTTCCTGATGATACTGAAACACATGAAGAAAATGCATAGGCAGGGACACACATCTTGGGAAAAATATAGGGATACTGCCTAGGAGTGTAAGGATGGAATCAGGAAACCTAAGGCTTAGCTGGACCTACATTTTGCAAGGTACATGAAGAATAATAAGAACTTCTACAGGTACATTAGTCAGAAAAGGATGATTAAATAAAATGCACCCTCACAATAAATGAGACAAGGAATCTGGGGACAACTGACATGAAGGCAGCTGAGGTACTCAACAACTTTTTTGCATCAGTTTTCACTGGCAATTGCTCTTCCCACATCCCTCGAGTCCCTGAATCTCAAGACAGAGACTGGAGGAATGGAGTCCCACCCACTGTAGGAGCAGATCATCATGGGTTTGAGACCATCTAAGGAATGTGAACATACACAAGCCTATGGGACCCAATGAGATGCATCTCAGGGTCCTGAGGGAATTGGGAGATGTAGCCACTAAGACAGTCTCCATCATAACTGAAAGGTCATGGCAGCAAGGAGATGTCCCCAGTGACCAGAAAAAGGGAAACATCACATCCATTTTTGAAAATGGTAAAAAGAAGGACCCTGGGAACTACCAACCAGTCAGTCTTAACCTCTGTGCCTGGTAAGATCATGGAACAGATTCTTCTGGAATATATGTCAAAGCATATGGATGACAGGAAGGTGATTAGAGACAGCCAACATAGCTTCACAAAGGGAAAATCATGCCTCACTAATCTCACTAAATTCTACAATTGAGTAAATGTATTGGTAGTTAAGGGAAGAACAACTGATGTCATCTACATGGACTTCTGTAAGGCCTTTAACACAGGTCCACACAACATCTTTGTCACTAAATTGGGGAGATACAGGTTTGATGGATGGGGTATTTGATGGGTAAGGAATTGGCTGGAAGGCCATATCCAAAGCGTTGCAGTCAATAGCTTAATGTCCAAATGGAGATCAGTAACAAGTGGTGTCCCTCAAGGTCCATATTGGGACTGATACTGTTCAAAATCTCTTTTAGTGACATAGTGGGATTAAGTGCACCCTCAGCAGGTTTGCACATGACACCAAGATGAGTGGTGCTATTGATACATTTGGGAGAAAGGATGCCATTCAGAGGGACCTTGACAGGCTTGATGACTGGGCCCATGTGAACCTCATGAAGTTCAACAAGTCCAAGTGCAAGGTTCTGCATGTGGGTCAGGGCAATCCTCAGCATCACTACAGACTGGGTGATGAATGGATTGCCCTGCAGAGAAGGGCTTGGGAATACTAGTGGATGAAAAACCAGATATAAGCCAGCAATGTGCGCTTGCAGCCCAGAAAGCCAACCATATCCTGGACTACATCAGAAGAAGTGTGACCAGGAGGTCAAGGGAGGGGATTCTCCCCCTCTCTTCTACCCTTATGAGACCTCACTTGGAGTACTGCATCCAGTTCTGCAGTCCCCAGTACAAGACAGCCATGAATCTGTTGCAGTGGGTACAGAGGAAGGCCCTGAAAATGACGAGAGTACTGGAACACCTCTCCTGTGAAGAAAGGCTGAGAGAGTTGGGGTTGTTCAGTCTGGAGAAGGCTCCAGGGTGAACTTACTCTATCCTTTCAATATAGGAAAGGGGTTTACAAGAAAGACAAAGGCTTTTTTACCAGAGCCTGTAGTGACAGGACAAGGGGTAAATGGTTTTAGAATGAAAGAGGGTAGACATATCAGGCATAAGGAAGGAATTTTTTATGGTGAGTGTGGTGAGACACTGGAAAAGGTTTCCCAGAGAAGGTCTGGATGCCTCATCATTGGAAGTGTTCAAGACCAGGCTGGATGGGGCTCTGAGTAACCCGATCTAATGGAAGATGTCCCTGCCCATGGTAGGGGGTAGGGTTAGGGGTTCCTGGCCCCTTCCAGCTCAAACCATTCTACAAATCATTTGTCTGTGCCATGGTGTCTCTGCTTAATGCATTTGGGAAGAGCAGTTGTCCTGTTGTCTGGATATAGTTGGATTATTAAGAATTTCTAACATACAGTATTCTGTCAGTTCCGAAGTTCTTTTATTTTAATTAATTCCTAGCATAGCCTAAAATTTAATACAGAAGTATCATCAGGTATATCCAGCAAGGAGGTGGGCAGGTAGTGAGGGATGAAAGAAGGATTCTAGTTCAGTGGAGCTGTCAGCTACAGTAAGACATGCACATGTTTACTAGTCAGTAAATATTACTGCTTCTGCCGTTCTGGTATGTTTTATTAGAGCTTCTCTTTCCTGAAATAAATTAAGCACTCATCTTTCTGAAGCAGAACAAAAACAGTAGGTAGAGTCAGAGCTCCCTTTGGAAAAATGGAAGCCCAATTCTAAGAAACAGGCCAAGTCTGCCAGAACAGAAATTGTAACTCAAACAAAATCAAAACTTGGCATAATACTTGAGAATTGATTCCATTATGTTTCCATAAGCTAAATCATAATTTAATCATGATTTTTGAATGAGAGGTGAATAATATTGGCATTGGTTATTCAACTCTTTACCATATGTGGGAAAAGGCTCATTGTCAGTATATGTCCAGCACACAGGACAGGTTTTGTCATTATGAACAACAGATTTCTGGGTAGTATGAGGGTAGCATGGGGGGTACATCTAGTGGACTGTCTAAAAAATCCTTGAAAAGCCACAAAAGAAGCACACCAGCTGACAGCAAGCTTACATTTGCTCTTCAGAGCACTGTATTGTCATTGGAAAGTTTATAGGGGGTCAGCTCTTTTAGAAAATTGGGAAATCACTGGTCTGCAGAGAAGACAGCAATTATTTTTAACTGTTAATTCCTACATGAGAGACAATAAAAAAACATTTAATGAAACTAAAAGAGATAAGAGATCATTCTAGAGTTTGCTACATTAACAGGGAGGGCCAAAATACACCTCTTAATTTTTTTCTTCAACTTTTTTTCACTTGAAACATCAGTTTAAGATATACAAGTCTGGTCTCTGTTGAGTCTTAATTTGATTTCTGAAGAGATCTTCAGATTAAGAAAAAAGATTTGCAGGAAGCACCTTCCTCTTTCATAGCAGAAATCCTGAGATTAGCTGCTGAAGCTAAATGCGAAATGGGCAGCTTCAGAGACCTGCAGCTAACAGCCCCTGACCTGGAGTACTGCTGGATGGAAAACATCTGGTGAATTTGGAAGTTTAGTCCAGATTTAGAAAAGTAACAGCTTGAAAATGCTGGAGGTGAAGGAGAGAGCAAGGTTGGGAAAAGGGAAGGTGTAGAGTCTGGGTGGGGTAAGGAGGTGGAGGAGAGATGTGGAAAAATGTGTTTGTGAAGGGGTCCCATAAAGGGAGAGAGGAACAGTGCTCTCAGATGGTGATGGCAAGACGTGAAATTTTAAGCTTTAACTGAAGCAAACAATGTTCTTCCAGGGCGTTTATAAATAAAGGCAGCACAAATAACAATCTGGCAAAACCTAATGAATCTGAAAGCAAGCTGCAGGCCCCCACTCACATATTTGCTATGCCACTGTGTGAAGGAAAACACAAACTACTTTTACAAAGGCTTCCCTGACAAAATCTAGGGTGAATTGGTGCAACCAAAGAGAGAAATGTCAATCCACTCACCATTTCTCAGAAGTAACAGTTGCAATCAATGCTGATTCAAGGTTTGAAATTTCCAAGGAACTGCTTCTTAGAAAATGGAAGAGTCATTATTCACTGAGAACTAACCATTTGCTCAGAGTTATCCCTATAAGTGGTTATTGTGGCTCCTGGCTGACATCCCAACCATCAGACAGGTCTCGTTCCAAAAGTTTATAGTCTCAGTTGACAGCTGGTTAGGAATTGATGTGAGATGACTTTGCCTGTTGCCACACAACACAATAGTGAAAGCAGCACAATAAGACAGATTTCCTGAGCCCCATGCTCTATCACCTGAGGTGATTTGAAAAAAAAAACAAAAAAACAACAACACCCCCCACCTAGCTTGCTGGTTAAAATTAGGTTTGGAAATAATTATTATTGTCACAAATGACTTAATTAAGGGACATAAAGAGACAGGTCTGTTAGAAAGAGGAATCTCCCTGCTACAGCTTAACTTGCCACAATTATACAACAATCACAGTAAATACGGAGATCAGTGGATTATTTGCTTAGCATTGAATGACTTATGTGGCATGTCAGAAAAACTCCCAGGAGAATAAAACACACCAAAAACTGCTCTCTAATTACTCTTTTCAGATGGAGTAATGATCTTTAATGTGTAGCGGATCTCACTAATTAACTCTCAGATTTTAATTAACTCTTTGCCTAATTCACCTGTCATAATACATTATCACAAATGTCAGCTTAACAGTTTTTTTCCTTATTTGGGGAAGAGAAAGATAAAAAATTGTGTTAGTGTTTTCTGTTTCCTCTTTTCTAGTGCCTCTTTTGGTAATGAGTAACTTATTACCTAATAATATTACCTAATACAGGTATGTGGAGTACGAACATATCGACACGTCCAGTGTGTTTGACTGTCTAAATCTAACAAACTCAAGAGGAGATAGATTTCTGGTTATCTTCAAATGTGCTTCACATGTTTATTAGGGCACTTTTTAGGTGTGTTAAAAAATTGCAGAACAAAGCTGAACAAGCTATCTTCAATGTGAAACGGCAAAACTGTGGGAGTCAGAACCATTTTGTGGTGTCCCAGGCCTGCTGTACTAGCCCATAAAAGAAATGTACTCTAAGTCTTAAGTATTGTTAACAACTACCTCCTTAAACACTGGATATTCTTCCTGTCCCATAAAAACAAATATCTGAATTCCCCCTATACACTTTTAGATTTATTTTTAATCCAGGTAATGTAAATAAAAATAAATAAATCCTACCAGTGTAGTTGGTGGCAGTAGTCCCACTGAATGATATATGCTTATAGTACGAGGTTCTTCCTTGGGTATGCTCTGTTAGTGCTACCACTATCGAGGAGCTAAGAGCATACCTTATTACAGAAACTAATGTATTTTCATGGTGTTTCATTACCTTCAATATGAGTTGCTCCCATGATGAAGTAGATTAATTCTCGCTACTGCTTGTTAGGGAAGACTGGTAGAGTCAGTACCTCATCACAGTAGAGGACATAGTACAAGGTCTTCTGTTAGGAAGCAAAGTGGCATTTCCTTCAGATTTATTCCTCCCTCACAGATTTCTTGTAGGATTGGAGACCAGATTATCCTATCCCTTAGTGGTTTGTAGATGAACATCTGATTTTCATTCCTGTCTTAACCACTAAGTTCCAGAGAAACTCTTGTTTCACCCATTCCTTCCCCATTCTTCACGTCTCCCATGTTTAACCCCACTTTGTACCCTTCCTCTCCAAACAACAGCTTCTTTGGGACAAAAATGTTTCTCACTCTGCTTGTACAAGACCTAGCACCATAAAGCTTCTATTTCTTGTAGGTACTTAAGCAGCAGAGCAAATGTCTTACACTGACATTTTGTTTTTCAACCTTGTAGAAGATGTATTGCTTTTTCTCCCCCCAGTATTTCCCAGTATTTCTAAGGCATACTGATCCATATTTTTAATCAAACCTCAATGGAAAGATATTCTGCTTATAGTCAAGAGCTTACGAAGATGAATATGCTGTAAACAATGACTACAGTTCATAGTGATCATGCCCTGATGTAACATTTATTGATGTATGGAATGAGACTTGTGCTAAGTTGAACTAATTGCTATAGCTACTGCTGCAGACAACTGAGACTCATTAATTACCTTAAAAATAACAAACTAACAAAAAAAAATGTTCTAATTTGTTTCAGAGAGATTAGATTTTGTTAGATTCCCCTTATTTCACAACCCCAACATACATGCACCCACAATATATATCCTTGATATTTCCTTAGTAGGAAAACAAGTTTTTCACCAAACATGACAAATTTCTAGAATGTAGAACATGGAAGGAATCCTGTCAAGCATAAAGAGATGAAGGCCATACACGAGGACGTTTATTCTGGGTTTGGCTGAGGTGTGCAAGTCAGAGAGGTAGAATCTGCTCTCTGTATGGAGCACTAGAAACCATCCATTTTCTGGGATTTTAAGCTGTTTTATTCCTCCTGCTTTCAGGTAAGTTATTTCACCTCAAATAAAAGCATTGGTGAGATCAGAAATAACGTTGACCTTAAATTAGGCTCTTTCTGTTATTTTTTTCTGAAAATGCTTCCTAAACAATATGGTTTTGCAATAACAAGAGCAAAAAAAGATTAATAATAGTTCTTCCCTGCTGAAAAGGATAGGTGCCACAAGAAATATACTTTTTTAAAAAAAAAAAAAAAAGTAAACTCCTTTCAGAAGTGTCCACAGCTTGAATGGACACATGAATTTCCTATTTTCTGAAGCCAGTCTCAACTAGATTAAAATCTCAAATGGATTGAATAACATGATGTTGGAAGATACACCCTTAGCTGTACTGCAAGAACATTAATTTCCTACATCCTACTATTTCTTTCCTTCTGGATCTTACCTGTACTTACTCTTCTCTGCATATCCTTGCTTAGCGATGACCATAGGTGACATCACTTTTGTAAAACCTTAATCAGACATTCAGGAAGCCGTGTCCTATTTTAAGGGACTAGGTAAATGGATCGGGATTTATATTTCTACTGTTTTTTTAATTGGTTTTGATTTGTCCAGACTTACCAGTATTGTAACCATAGATAGAAATAGACTAAACAAAGCCCTGATTCAAAGGAAAGACAGTTGCTATTTAATCCTTTAATATAAACCTAAAGCACACAAAATAGAAATAAATGTTAAAACGCTGAATCACAGACATGAAGAGTCTCTGGCAATCTGGAATTTCACATCCTGATCAGCTTAATGTCAACTGTCAATGCTTTTTCTAGTCTTAATATCCACAGATGATCCATTACATTTCTGTCTCAACTGTCCCTCCCTTCCCTCATTTGGGGTATCTTGCACTGGATACCTGCTGGATCACAAATCAGATTGGCCAGCTACATGTGCAGGGTGGAGAGAAACTGAGTGGTCTTTGAGTTAGTGACCTGGTTGATAAGGACTGCAAGGCAGGTGGCAGCCTCAGAGTCTCATCCTTGGAGCAAGAGGTACCTTTCCTCTGTTCATAGTGAAGCAGTATTTCCAATCAGCAATACCCCTTTCCCTATCACTCATGGCCAGCCCTTTGTTTTACAACACCACAGATCTAGAATTCTCCTGCTGATCTCCACTGGTTGATTGATTTCTACTGATTTACTACTAACAGTGTTGCGATGCCCAGTGGTAAGGCAGCTGCTGATCTGGTGTTACTGACAGTCAGATACCTCATTCAAGCCAATACACTCAGTCTACAATGGGATGATGGGACTGCAGATTGCTCCAAACCTAATTGTCCAAGTTTGATGCTGATTTTCTGGGGTTTAATTAAAAACACAAAACGAAACAAAGCAAACAAAAAATGTTGTTTCAGATCATTGGGAACACTGGAACACTGGCTTTTAATACGGCTTACTGACACTCCTTAGATGTTACAATATCATCACTCTACTTATATCCAAATGAAGGAAGCTTGCTTGATGTGGCCTAAAATAGCTAAACATGGATTTCTGGTTTCAGAAGGGATCTTACAGGTTTTCTAATCATTCCCTGTAGTTTTCTAACACACTGTATTATCTTGAAAGCTCAAAATAAGGCTGAAATAACTCCTTTGATGACAATCCCACAACCCTCATTGACAATTACTTCTAATCCCAGAATGATTGTTTAGTTATGATATTTCTTTTAATGTTACATCCAAACTCTTATTGAAGAGAAGTCTCTCCAGTTTTGCACAACATACTTCGTTCTGTTTATGGTGATGACTATAAGGGATGCTTGGGCCTGTCTGTACCAACTCTTTAAGCAACAACTACATCCTTTTCTCTAAACAGAGGCTGTTCAACCTCTCTTTAATTAGCAGAAATCTACATCCAAAGCTGTCACCTTTATCTCATATCTCTCCTCTCACCTATCTTCTAAAGAACCACCCATATTGGGATATCTTCTGTATTTGGAGTCTAACTAGTTACTGTTGTATAGATTATTATTATATTTTCTTATAAGTACTCCCTTTTGAGTAGCCGTGTAATTTTATTTTCGATGTTTCAGGAAGACAGAGGAAGATTTATTTTTTTTTTTTGCTTTTCAGTTGTTAGATTGTGTGCTGAAAGACTTATTTAATCAAACATAAAGAGCTCAAGCTGTTTATTTTAAAAAAGGACCATCAAGAGGTGACTCTATTACAGTCTAAATATCTCCACAGGGAGAAATACCAGGTAGTAAATGGATGTTTAATATAGTGGAGAAAGACATAACAAGAAACAGAACCCAGAAGCAAAAAACATATAAATTCAAATTAGAAACAAGATACGAATTCTTAAATATAAGAAAAAATTAGCATAGACTAAATGGTCCATCCTCCTAAGCTGTACAGGCCACATATAGGTACTTTTTCTGGAAGCCATGTTTCAAACATACATTTTGGATTTATCACAGGAGAAACAAGAAAAACTTCTTGAGCTTGTATTCTTCACAAAGCCAGAGAAGACGTTTTAATAATCCTTTTAGGCCTCAAAACTTGTGAAATATTTGATCAACAAGACAATACTGTTGCTATGGATATTAGGAGAAAAACTGACAACAGCAGGATGGGAACTTAGTTGTGAGACAGATAACTTGATGTATAAAGGGTCATAGCAAATTTAATTTGTATGTGACACATACACACACAACTTGTCTTCTCTGACAGAAATATATAGAAACAGGCACACTGAGGAGAAAAAAACAAATCTCACAAAAGCATATGGGCCATCCTGCTCCCAGATCTCACTCTGGATATGGAGTGGGTGAGAGAAAAAATAGTGTAGGACAGATATTAATTCATATACTCATAGAACAGTCTAGATTGAAAAGTACCTCAAAAGACCATCTGGTCCAACATTTCATGGGAAAGGGGGCCTAGATGAAATTATTTCTTGAAATGTCCAGTCACATCTTGAAAACCTCCAGTGATGGGGACTCTACCATATCCTTGGGGAAGTTGTTTTATTGATTGATTGTTCTCACTATAAAAAATTTCTTCCTTATATCAAGATGAAACCTTTCCTGGTACAACTTGTACCCATTACCCCTTGTCTTCTCTATGTCACTCCTTGGGAAGAGAGCACCTCTGTTCTCTTTGTAGCCACCCTTTAAGTACTGGATTATTGTGATGAGGGGAAGAGATCTAACTCCTTCAGTTCTTCCTCATAGGGCAGGTTCTCCAGCACTTTGATCATCTTTGCAGCCCTCCTTTGGACGCTTTCCTGTCTGTCCATGTATTCCTTGAATTATGGGCACCAGAACCAGACACAATACTCCATGTGTAGCCTGAAAAGGCTGAGTAGAATGGGGTTACCACACCTCTACCTCTGCTAATAATGCCTCTGCAGATGCAGCCGAGGATCCATTTGGCTTTGTTGCTGCAGCGGCATGCGTATTTAGCTTGTTGTCCACCAAGACCCTCAGGTCTCTTTCAGCAAGGCTGTTCCCCAGCCACACAGGTCCTAAACTTTACTGGGTTCTTTGGTTATGTCGTCCCAGGTGCAAGATTTCACATTTGACTGTTAAAATCCATACAGCTTTTGCTAGCACACTCTTCAAGCCTGATTAGGTCCCTCTATAAGACAGCTCTCTCTTCTGACATGATCACCTCACTGCCCAGTTTAGTGTCATCAGTGGACCTGGTGAGGGTGCTTTCAATCTCATCATCCAAAGCAGTATGCAGACGTTGAACAGCATGGGGCCCAGGGTTGATCCCTGGGGGTTTCCACTAGTGACAGGCTGCCAGCCTAAGAAAAACCCATTGATCACCACCTTCTGTGTGTGGCCTGTTGACCACTTCCCTACGCATCTCACAGACCACCACCCAGTCTGTATCTTTCACTTTGTCCAGGAGAAAGCTGTTGGAAAATCTCTGCTGAAATCCAGATCACCACCACCATTGCTCTCCCCATGTCAACAGATCATGTTCTTTTATTGTATCAAGTGATCAGGTCAGTCTGACATGGCATTTACCCTGGGTAAACCCATGCTGTTTTTTCCCAATCACTCACTTCATTTGGGTTGTGATAGCTTCTAGGAGGACTCATGCCATTACTTTCCCAGGGACTGAAGCAAGACTAATAGGTCTATATTTCCTGGACCCTCTTTTGTATCTTTCATGTAGATAGGTATGACTCTTGCCATCTTCCAGTCATATCCCCTGATCTCCATAACTTTTCAAAGTTTATAAACTGTGACCTTGCAACAATGATGACAGCCACTACTCTCAATACCTTGGGGTGTAGTCTGTACAGATCCATAGATTTATGTGGGCTGAGCCCTTGCAATAGGCCCTTCTTCTACTACTGGTGGGTTGATGCATGCATTATCGTAGCTACTTGATCCTGTGATCAAAAATATGGGTATGCTCACATTTTGCACTTGATCTCTACTTTTTTTGCTTAAATACTGGACGAAAGCTCTCAGATGCTGTAGATTATGGAAAGCATAATAAATCAGTCAGAAGCCTTACCAGAATACTTGGGGCCACGTTGGTGGTGAAGAACAAACCACATAGTAGAACATGCAGATCCTCTGAGACAGATTCTTTCAGCTTTCCATTCCTCAGGTTATGGGGAGCAAATGGTAAAAAGGAAAAAATAGCTGGAAAGAAATTTTTCATGAGCTGAGGACAGGATTTTAAGAAGGGAAAAATGACTGCCTGATGTCCCAAAAGCCATGAGTTCCTTCATCCTTTTGACGCTGGTGGAAATACATGGGACGAATTGAGAAAATCTGCACCTCCTTCTTGGTAAAGAGGCCACATCTCCCATTTACCTTCACACTGCCAGTTATTTCTTTGTATTCCATGAGTGATGTTTGACTAATGCATCCAACTTTTTCTATATTTTCTCACAAATATAACTGACACTAATACCTCATGTTCCACCATATGCTGGTGCATTCCTTCCTGTTGCTCTGCTTTTCCAGTTTTTTTCAATGCCAAAGTTCTATGTTGGACTGCATTTTCTATAGAAGAATGACTTTTCGTTTTGCTTTAAGAGACTTACTCTATCAATCTCAGCTTCGCATGTTAAATTCTCAAGATAATTTTGAATTTTAATCCTATTCTTTTAAATCTTTTAATTACCTCTTTCTTTCTAATGCCTGAAGTGCTTTTCCTATACCATCTTCTGCAATCCTAGTGAAAATACTGAATATATAAAATCCAGCAACAGTTGCTACTTAATTTTCCCACTAAATTCCTCAAGATCATTATAGCCAGCTGTGTACCCATTTTATAGCATTTACAAAGAAAGTGCATATTCCCCATTTTTAAAACTTCATTAGGATTCTGGGAATGAAGGGGTATGTTCCTGGCTCCCTACCTAGTGAGTAAGAATTTTTTATTTTTTTTTTATCACAGGGAGAAAGGGAAGATCGAAGTTTTGTGCTGGAGTTGCTTAACAGTGCAGTGCATCGAGATCTCAATGATAGCAAGTTCTTAAATGAAGTTGCAGTTCTGTAGACTGAACCTATAAATATGTCCCTTTCATTCAAGGTTAAAGAAGATCTGGGTAAATCAAGAGCCTCCCCAGATTCAGGATGCAGTGCTTTGCCATAAAATGCAAAGAGGTTACATGTCTTTGCTTATGAGCTTCGCTTAGCCTGTGAACTGGAACAAAGGCAGTTACTGCAAGAGAAATGAGCCAATAAAGGTTGCAGTCTGTCTTGCCTTCCTTTTCTTTCCTTTGACAAATGTCACATAGAAAGAAATGCAGATTGCCCCTATTGGAGTTGCTCCCTAAACTGGTCACATGCAATGTTATATGTTCTGTTTCCTCTTGCTCTGCTTTGGTCACCCTGTAGCTCTTTTCCACCCTACAAAGGAAAAAAGAAAATTGAACCCCTTGATGCAGAGGTCACAAGCTCACAAAAAAAATCCATGGCTTTAAGACTTTCTTTTCCATATTTTAAATTTTGTTCTTTCTGGAGGCTCTTGTCACACCAAACATTCCCTGGGACACCATTGCTAACTCAATGAATTATTTTTACAGATTCACTTCCACTTCCCAGGATATTTTATTGCTGTTGTCAATCCTTTGATATATCGCATAATCCTTTGGGACAAAAGCCTCCAGAGTACACAATCTACAAGTGGAAGAAGCAGCAATGTGGTGATCCATGCGTAGCCTGATGGATCAAGATACTCCAGGACAACAGGGTTTTTTCCATATTTTATTATGAGGATTCATGCAGTTGCACATGCAACATAAGTGTAACGATGCCTCTGAGTTACACATGCAATTATTATTGTGTAAGTACAGGGAAACATTGCTTGAAGAAATGGCTAGCTGCAGTTCTAACTTGCTTTGCACAGGTATTTACCTAATTTGAGAAGAGAATGGCAGTCATTATGGATTAAACTCCCCTAGGACATAGTGGACGCTTTTTTTCCTGAATAACTATATGCCTATAGGTCTGAAAAAATAGGTCTTGGAGTGCCTGTAGCAATAGATACATTCATCATAAAGGCACTACCAAAATGCTAAATTTAAACTTTTCTAAGACTCTGAGAAAATGGGAGTCTTATTAATGCAATTGTATTTGCAAACACAATCTAGTTACAGAAGAACAGAAGGAATATAGATTACTCATCCCCAGGGAGAGAATAATTTTCTCCAGTGGCTAATGAAGAAATGATCTACATTCAGGAGATTATTTTTCTAAGTTAGCTACACTCTAAAAAAAAAAAAAAATAAGATTAGTACTTAATACAGTATTAATTGAGAGGAAAACCAGTTTTTAACATATCGGACATGTGTAATATTTTTTTCTACAGGCCCATATTGTAATAAAGATTTAATTTATGTCTATTTGTTTGCAGAAGTGTTCCTATCATTTATTTTAATGACATCCATCATGGTAAAACCATCTGCTATTCACAGGGACATTATTTATATTTCTATTATGACTCCATTTAACTGTAGACTTATTAAATCATTTGTTATCAGATGCTAAAAATGATTTATTTCCTCTTAAGTTTTTTAAAATGAAACCTGTTCAAGGTCTGATAATCTCTACCTATTTCAGACTTCGGATACAATTTATTTAAGGGCTAAAAGGCAAAGAAATTAATTATTTCCATTTTTCTTACCTAATATACAGATACCTCCATCAGTACAGGTACTACTGCAATAGGAATTCAGGATTGCAGAAAAAGTCTCCCCAGACCTTCCTGCCTAGAGATGTTCATCATTTTGGTCTGGCTACTGAGGCTCCCCCATGCCCCGTCACAATCACGAGGTGTGTTTAGACTCCTAAAATCATACCAGAGGAAGGCAGCATGTAAAACCAGAAGCTACCTAAGCTACACCTTTAACAATACATGTCAGAAAGATAGGAATTTAACAACTCGGTCTCCTATAGCCCTTGTACATATTTTCAAGAAGATGACACATCATTTTCTTCTGCCAGGTAAACTATACACTATACAGACATTTCTATGGTGGTGATATCAAAGATTTTCAGAATAAAATGTGTTCCAGGAAGCATTTCTCACCACAGGATCTATTTGGACTGTCTGTGCAGCATGAGACTTGGCTCAACATTGAAGCAATGCAATTTCAAGGTGAGTATTAACAACAGAGAGCGTATGACACAAGAAACTAGCTTGTACTAAGAGGAGGAAGACACGCTATCCAGGATCTTAGTTCTACTTCTAATGTAATTTTTTTATTCATTTTTCACTGGAACAGATTCTTGCATGATGCAGGGTGTATAGCCAACCGACTACAGATATTAGTATGAACTGTTCCATGTATTCATATACCTATACAGGTATGTCTACCTCTGTGTGTGCACACCAGTCCTTTCTTCTGAATAAACTGGAGAGGCACAGCTTTTTTTGTGACATGGAACACTTCTTTGCATTGTATGAGAATAGTCTTGGAAATCTTGAACACAAACATTACAATTCAGTCACGTGCAATTATCACCTCTCAAATAGCAAGCCTAGAATAACTCACAGGTCACTTATTTATTTTTTAAAAACACATAGCAAAAGAGCAAGGAAGAAGAAAATAAGAACTCTGCCAGACAGAGCATTGCATGCATCGCTGTGAAAATGCTAGACTGTGTGGAATAATGACAACCAAGAAGTCCTTAGTGGCTCTGGATTTGTTACAATCTCACTCATCTGGAGAACCTGCTTGAAATTTCCTTCTGGCTTATTTTGTCTTTTACAGCTTGGCTTGTGCTCTTTTCATTCAAAACAAAGACTATCCCCCCAGGCAAAGACTTTGCTCAGAGGCAGCAATCTAACTGTGGCTGTTTGTTCTTCTGTAACTGTCCTAGATAGAGACAAACATTTATTCCTCCTTGTCGTAGTTTAATCCTACACTGACAAGGAATAGCCTTTCTGATTTCTATTTTATTAATTTATTCTTTTGCAAGTGATGGTTAAGAAATGTGGTTTAAAGACAGTAGGACCAGCAAAAATATCCCAGTGCAACATTTTTTTTCCTGTACAATTTCTATATAAATCAGCATGATTTTTTTCCCCTCTGTGCTACAAAACCTTAACCAGACTTCTTTCAGAAAAGCCTGAACTTCAGGCTTCCCATGATCACAGCTGACGGGACCTCAATCAGATACTGAGCCTGTATTTCTGTTAATAAAACAGTGGGCTGGAGGTTATAAATCCTATTTGGAATCTGGGTTTACCAGTTTGAGTACTGCCCTGTCATAATCTTTTTTGACACCTCAGAGTATGGTTATATCTTAGTGGCCTAGAGGATAGAAAAAGCCAGTTCAGACCTTTTTACAAATGTCTGTACACATTTTTCTTGCATCATCTACTTTGCTATTTGAATGACATTTTTCAATATTGCCATTTTAGATGATAACTGAATGTTCTCTGGTGCTTTTTTGTTTCCAGTCCAAAATATTTCAAGTTTTGAAAACAAAAGCTGCAAGAAAAATATTAATAGCAGATTTTTAGTGTTACCCAACTCTTAATCGCAATAGATTTCCTTAGGGAGTGGGAGGTTACCCTTCTGATAGAAATCTGCATGGCTTGGAGTAAATAGACAAGAGCTGGGACTAAGAGGTAAAAATTCAGGGGAAGAAAGAAGCAGCAAGTTGCTGTAAAGGAAAGCAGATCTTTCCAGCAAATCTCTGTGAGCGATGCCCAGGGAGGGAGAAGATTTGGGGAGACATGAACTTTTCCTCAAGACTTAAAACCCCATGAAGACTAGAGCAGTCATGTCAATTGTGAAATAAATCCAAGCATGGAGAGCTTTACTCCAGCCCACTGATTTCCATACAGGTTTTCTCCATCTGAACAGAGTACCCAGGTTAGTGGGAAAATGCAGCAAGGGCCACGGGGCGGCCCAGGCCGAGGAGGAGGCAGCCCAGGGGGCAGCGGCAGCAGCGGCAGCCCCAGCCCGCAGCAGGAGGAGGGCAGGAGGTGCCGCAGGCCCGGAGCAGGGCTCCCCTGCAGCCCTGGCGAGCCCCCGCCGGGGCAGAGCCCCAGCCTGCAGCCCGGGGAGGGCCCCAGGCCGCAGCTGGGGGCTCTGTCCTGCAGGAGCTGCGGCCCTGGCGAGCCCCGGCGGGAGCAGCGGGTCCCTGAAGGGCCGCAGCCCGGGGCAGGGCCCGCGCTGGCGCAGGGAGACGGGGCAGGAGGCGGGAGCGGGGCTGAGGGGCCGGCACGGGCTGACACACAGCACGGCACGGCACGGCCCGCGGGGGCAGAGGGGCCGGGAGCCGGGGGGCAGCGCGGGCCGGGATAAAAAAAGGCCGGGGGGCTGGTGAGGTGCAGGGAGGGAGTGGGGGGATGTCAAAGGTGTTGGTTTAGTGGTAATCTTTGTTTCTCACTATCCAAAAGTGTTCAAGCCAGCAAAAAATAACAGTACAGTCTGTTTTGCCTGTGGTGATAATCGGCAGCTCTGCTCCCTGGCTTTTCCCGTGAGCTTTCCCACCTGATTTTCTTCCCTGACCTGCTGAGGAGCAGGAGTGAGAGAGCAGCTGGGTGGGCAGCAGGCAGCTGGCCAAGGTTAACCCACCACACCAGCACAGCACCTCACCCGTAAATACATCCACCATTCCCAAATGGTAGATTTTGGCCCCACGGTGATTTATTTGCTGTCAGTTACAAGAACTGGAAGGAATTGGGAGAAATGGAAGGCAAAGAAATTGAAGCCTAAGGAAATTCAAAGAAACACTTCCAGTTGGCCTAAGAATAAAACCTGAACTGGTCTTGCTACCTACACTTTAAATAAATGCTCCGTGTATTACTCCCAGGGTTCTGAGAATAATTAATCAGGACTTAATGCTTTGACGGTGTGGCTGATGTATTTAATCACTAAAGCAGAATAACAAAGTGCAATCAGTATTGTAATGGAAGGGGTATTTTAGCCCTCTAGACATGATCTACAAGCGAGATTAGGGGGGTACAGGAGGAGATGTTCTGCTTCTGAACTCAAACTCACAGATCCTCTCAATGTTGTGAAGAAAAATATTTTCATCAATAATTACTTTTTGGTTTATTGGTTGTTCATGGGATACTGTTACTTCTCCAGTATATCTGTTTTGCTTTATCCTTTGCTGAAGGAACTGAGATGAGGAATTCAATGTTTAAAAGAAGATACAGCAGCCTTTAAATCACTGATTTTATTATTGGGAAAATTAAATGAAATCTCTTCTTTCTCTTCACAGAACTGTACTGTCACACTGTAAATTTCATATGTATGATAATATTACTCAAATAAATAAAAAAAAAAAAAGTGTTGAAGAGCTCCTGATCCTGAACCTCTTTTCTGTAACTGTTTTCAGTGATGCAGCTCTGTATATGGTTGTAGCTATTCTTTTGTCCTGTTAAGCACTTTTGATCTCCATGTGTAGGGTTTAAATAATCTGCACCAGAGATGACCATTTCTTTGTGCTATTAAAGATCTGCTTTTATAGGTATTTGGTAGCGAAGTCTGTGCAGAGCACGGTTACACCATTGTTGCATGGTGCTGCATCTGACCTGATAAACCACTGCAGATTTCCACCCACGTGCAGCCTTTTGTGTAGAGTAAAACAGCATGCAGATCACCCCCAGCTTGCTGACCAGCCTGCATCCTCAAGGGTCAGATTCATGGCTGGGTTTTGTTTCTGGACCATCATTTGACAATCCCTCACATGAGACAAAAGCAATTAATTCACTGTACTATGTACCTTACACACAGAAAAAAAGAGCCCATTAAGACAGATATACTTCCATGCAGGTAAATATTTTGTAAATATTTTGCAAAGATAGCCAAGGATGTCACAGGATTAATGATCCTTCCTGCACAGAAGTATTGAGAAAAGCAGAGGAGAAATTTCATGAGATACTTGAGCACCCACCAACCTGAATTAGCATATCAGGTGCAATTCCTTTCTTTCCAAGAACAAGATCCCAGCAGTATGGTGGCGATTGAGAAGATAAAGAGTTATCAGTGCAAATAGCTACTTAATCAATACCAGAATAAAAATTGTTGTTATCTCTGTCTGCTCCATGAACAACCACTTTAACACATCAGGAAATAAAGCACTTTAATAAGAACCAAATAAATAAAATGGTGGCTTAAACAAACTCATAGCTAACTAGTCTTCCTTCTTAAAGGATTGCACTCTAATGCAATTTAAAATAGGGTTATATGTTTAGAGGAGCTATGAGGTCTGACTGCTTCTAGCTCTACTGTGTGGATTCCCCAGTATCTGCTGAGATGATTCATCTCACAGTATATAAGGGACCTTAATTTGGCTATCTCATCGAGTTCAGTAATCCATTTCAATTACAATTCTTGGTATTTGTTACCTTCATGAACTGTACCTTTCTGCTGAATAAGCAGAGTTAAACATGATTAGCATGGACTGACAGACAACATAGCTGCATATATATCTATATATAGAGACAGATAGATAGATACACTTTCTTTAGAAAGATAGTGGAAAAGTAGTTCCTTGCAGATATACTTGGCTCAGTCTCCCTACCTGGGAGGTGAAGTCACCAAACTGAAGAATGGCTTAAGGAAACCAGCCTCTTTTTTTATGGAAAATTGTTAGCCATTTGCAGTTTTCCGTTAACTGGGAACAAATAAGGGAAGGAGCTCACAGGGCTGCAGAGAACAGAGACAGAAAGACTAACAAACTTTTTCAGAATGAAATGGGAAATGTCCTGATGGGTAAAGTTAGAAGGAGAGCACAGCTTCAAAACAATATCTGTGGAGTCTCTCATCTCTCAGAGATTGAATTGAACCTGTGTTGTGCTAAATCTAGACCTGTGGGAGGTAAGAACTAGCATGTTTGCCTTAAATTCTTTATAGTATATAAAATACATATACATCAAATTCTTTACAGAAAATTGAACTGGGTATTTCTTTAAATGCTGAAGCACTTCAGATACAGGGAATGGTCTTGGGAGCTGCCCAGAGAGAGAGACCAAAGACAGCAATAGGATGCTGGTACTGGAATACTGGTGGCTGCTTCAAAAACATTCAGGAAAGAGCCAGTCCTTAGGTTTCATCATAAAAGGGGGTCCAAAGCAAGGTTTATGTTCGGGATCTCTGCCTGTAACTCTCCATCCATTTCTTGAGTTCATCCTAAACATAAAATCATAGAATTGTTTCTGTTGGAAAAGACCCTTAAGATCATCAAGTCGAACTGTTAACCTGACACTGACAAGTCTACCACCAAATCATGTCCCTAAGCACCACATCTACATGTCTTTTAAATAGCTCCAGGAATGGTGACTACCACTTTCCTTCAAAGCCTGTTCCAATGCTTGACAACCCTTTCAGTGAAGAATTTTTTCCCAATATCAAATCTAAACCTGCCCTGGCACAACTTGAGGCTGTTTCCTCTTTTCCTATTGCTTGTTACTTGGGAGAAGAGACTGACACTCACCTTGATACAACCTCCTTTCAGGTAGTTGTAGAGAGCAAGGAGGTCTCCCCTGGGCCTCCTTTTCCCCAAGCTAAACAACTCCAGTTCCCTCCACTGCTTCTCATAAGACTTGTGTTCCAGACCCTTCACCAGCTTAGTTGCTTTTCTTCAGACACACATTCGTTTTGGTCCATTCAGGAGCCTACAGGGCAACACTTCAATTTTAGGAGTGAGGACAGTTGTTGCAAGCCTGATTTCATCCACACCACAGGCCAAAAAACACTGCAGTAGATTAGGAACTAAGGCATATACAACAGCTGGCGTTTGTAACATCATGAGAGACAGTCTGATATATTGAAAATACTATGGTCCTGCTGATATAAATTCTGGAAAGCTGTTCTTTCACTCATGGGAAATCTGGAGGAATACTATCTACATACAGAATTATTTCATTATTATAGTTTTAATAATCTGTTAAATTTTCTTCTTAGTGTTTAAGAACATTTCATTCAACAGTAGAAGATGCGGATATGTTTGAGCTTTAACGACTTACTGTCTCTGTGCATTCAGCTGTGTCCCATGCCCATCAGGTGGGGGCTTCACCAAAACCTGAAGAGCTCTCAAGAGTAAAACCAGTGCCTGTAACAAAATTTGGGAGCAATGGGACTGAGTCTTAAACAATTACCCAAAATCATTATTATTGGTTTTCCTTATAAAGCCACAGTAGTAAACATATGAATTAGGTGATGCTTTTGTGGTGCTTCCAAAGGATCTGAGAAGCCTTTTCTGCAATGCCTTTAATTCATGTGTCACCAAATAGAAGTAGCCACTGGTTCTTGTGATGGGCAATGATTGTAACACTATGTTAAATGGAACATCTAGTAAAATTTCTTTCATAGTTTTATTGCATTAAAGGCAAAGTGAGCTCACTCAGGTTGTTCTTGTTGGTATATCTCCTTTTGAAACAATAAATAAAATAAACAGCCTTACTTTTTCATTCTTTTTCATACTGTTAGCTGACACTGCCATACCACAGGTAAAACTAAGTTAAAACCTGAAGGAAAGAGGAAGTTTTGTCTGTCTCCTTCATTTATGAGCCCTTGCATCACAGGCACAAGTAATGTTGTTGATAAAACTGAACTGGAAACAAGACTTGTTCCACTGAATACCTGAAATAGTCAATATTGGGATCTATAAACAGAGCCTACAAAGTTACTATCAACTTGAGTTCACTATTTAGTCTCTTGGAAGGCAGTGCAGCATCCAGTTCTATTTTGTGTCCCAGGAACAGCTCCATGTGTAGGTGTGAACTGGAGTATTTCAGAAATATTTCAACCAAAGACAAAGAAAGACAACTGGTTTTCACAAAACTATTTCAATATATAGGAGAAGGAAAACCGTGTTATTGAAGGTCCATGTGCCTGCATTTATTCTAGCCCTATGATATGACCTATTGGACAGGAGGAGGTAATAACTGTCTACTTTGCTCCAATCTGCTTTAGGAAAAAATAAAAAAAACCCAACAATACACAGATACAATGAAAAATTAAAAACTATAAGTGCATTTTGAATGGATGATCAGGAAATGACAGTTCAAGAAAGGCCACAATGATTATTAGTCATCCTGCGCTGACATGAAAATGATAGCAAGCTATACAAGGATGAAAAGTTGTAGATAGACATAGAAATATATATCTGTAAACAAATGGAAGAATGGAAAAGTCACAGCAATTAATATAATTTGGAAGCCAGGAAATGGGAAAGTGGTGAAGGAAACAAAATACACAGGGAAACATTTTATTAGAACTATAGGATAGGTATGAGCCATTCTTCTTGCATATTCTTCTTGCATAGAAACCAAAATCAATTTAAGCAGTAATAATAGGTCCTTTATGAATGAAGGTAGTAGAATCAACGTAAAAATAAAGAAAGATTTGGAAAATAACTAAATAATACAGATAGAAGTTCAGGATGACAAAAGATTCCCCATGCTATTCCAGCAGTGGCTGGAGTAGATACTCAGTGGCTACTGTAAACGCTGACAGGTCCTAAAAACTTTCACCAGAAAGTTTTAAGAGAGGCATCTGAGAAGTCTGCTAAAAAGTTACTATTTTCAAAAAACTCAGAGGAAACATGCTGACCATTATTGTTACTGAGAATGGTCTGTGGGATCTGAAGGATACTTAGTCCTTGTGTCACCATGTGCTTTAATAAAACTTAATGCTGTTGTGGTTTAATCCCAGTAGGCAGCTAAGCACTGTATAGCCACTCACTCAGCCCCCCCACGCAGTGACAGAACCAAATTCTTCTCAGAAGTCCACAGTGAAAGGACAAAAGACAACATACACACTGCACAGCGAGAAATATTCCTATTAGGTATAAGGATAAAGAAGTTGGAGTAAAGTGCCAGAAGAGGTTTACCAGAGATGCTGTGAAACCTCCATTCTTGGGTGAAGTCAGGCCTCCTTTGCACAGAATTTTGGACTAGAGACTTCCAGAGGTCTCTTCCAAACTGACTTATTCTAATACTGTGTGATATGCTTGCCTTGTTTGTACTCTGCCCTGCTTGTCCACCAATTTCCAAACCTGAAGACAGATTATTCTAGAAGACAGTGATGGCCTGAACCAGTGCAGATGTCTTTAGCTGTAGCAAACTGAATTGATAAGCAAAAATTGAGAGTTGTTCAATAATGTAAATGAACGTGATAATATTTGATCTAGGATGGTTCCTGAATGCTTTGTTAGACTGCAGGAAAAATTTTCCCCATTTTTGAAGGAATAGTTTAATACATAAGAAGAGTCAAATCCAATCCCTGATGTATTTCTTGTATTGTCTCTTGTGTAAGCTGTTTCTTCTGTGCCTTGGCTCCACTCTAGTACAAGTGTTCACCATTTTTTCTGTAAAACCTGTTCTTTTGTGAGGATGAATCTATAAAAGGTTGTGAGATAATGGTAAGAAAGTGTTTATACATACATTAGAGTAAGTACAGTAAGTAACACATGATCACTGTCAGACACACTAGATATCATCCTCTGTTACGGTCGTTCTCTTACAACATAGGCATAATTTCTTTTCTACCCCCCCTACTGTGCTTTGAAATCTATAGATGCCTAGAAATACACAGATATTTCAGGGCTAAGATAGCATTTTTACTTGAAAAGGAGCCAGTTTAGGAATAACTTACAGGACTACAGCTCAACTGCAACTATTTTAATGAAAAAGTGCCAGAGAGACAATGAAGACAGCATTTGATTAATGTAGGAAATTCAGTCCAGAACTGTCAGAGCTTCACATGTTGCCATCATAATGAAAATATAATGGATGTGATTGGGAATGCCATCCATCTTCCATTTGTTGCATACTGAATTTAAATCAAAGTTTTCTGTGAATTTATATATTTATTTATTTCTCTTTTTGCTCTCATTCAATTTTCAGAAATAATTTCCTTAGTTAGAATTTAAATGGAAGGGAAGGTGCAGAAATTCTTTGAAACCTTGAGAAAAATAAGAGCAGATTGAAAATGTTAGGTAGTAAAGTTGTCTTCGATTAATCAAGAAAGCTCAGAAGAGGAGAAAAAGAAGTCCGGGAAGGGTGAGGTAATCTTTGAAAAAAAGAGGTGGGAAGAGATGCTTCTTTTAAAGTCCTGCTCATAAGAACATATTAGCTGCACAAATTATTCTGTAAACACTGGAGCTCATGAAGCTTGTTTTCTTATGGGTTTGGGCTCCAAGCAACCTGATCTAGTTGAAGATGTTTCTGCTTATTGCAGGGCAGTTGGACTAGATGATATTTGGAGTTCCCTTCCAACCCAAAATATTCTATGATTCTATGAATAATAAATATTTATGTTCAAAATAACAATTTAACCATGTCCAGAGATCTTTATATGAGTTCTCTGGTCTCTCAGAAGGTATGTGCATTATGATTTTTTTCCTTAGTGGCATGCTCTCGAGTTCTCAGTTCTCTTAGCTACCTGTTTTTATAACTTTTTAATGACAAAATTTAAGTTATTCTGAATGTCTCCCAATTTATTTGTTTGTTGGGTTTTGTTTTTTTTTTTTTTTTTTTAATTGACTAATGGTTAAAAAGCTTTTAGGAGAGACATGCAAACAGGTACGATATTCCAAGTCTTTGGAATATCAGAAAGATAAATGAAAGAGGAAAAAAAAATAAAAAAAAAGTAAAGATATTTCTAATATTCTGTTCTTAACTCCTTCATTCCTGCCAGTAACACTGCCAGGATTTCTGTGTCTCTTTATCACCCATCCAGCTTCAAATCCTGCTTCTTTAACTCTTGTTATGTGATCACAAGTTCCCATAGAGACTAATATCCACTGCCATTGGTTTATTGACATTTAATTATACTCATTTTCTGATTCTATGCAATTCATGTTTTTAATTTGAGAGATGAGTTTATGCGTTATGTTTGGGGGTGTTTGACTGATAAAGCAACAGATGAACAAGATTTCTCTCACAGTAAATGATATGTTGTCCAGGGTATACACCATGTTAAACTTCTGGAAAATAAGCTGTCCTGAATCACACTCTTGTTTGACTAATATGACAGAAAACTCATGTGAGGAGTAAACTCATTCCACTTATTACCCCAGTTATTGGCTTTCCATCTCAGATGAAGGAGGCAGGTGGACACCTAATTTTGTAGGTCATTTGAGAAACTCCTTGACAGCCAGCTCAAGCTTCACATTCTTGTAATTGCTGTCTCTGTAGGAAGTTAATTCCTTATAATGGAGGTGAAAATACTGGTAAGGGCTGGAATCAATCAATCCCTCAAGTCGTAATTTATTGGCTCTCAGGTGCTAGAAGGTAACTTCCTACAGCCGAGATGCAAGTGACTCAGGCATGCAATAATTTCATATGTGTTTCTCTAGGCCTTTAAAGTCTGAAATAGACCACTGGAGTGTTTGGAAAAGCAAACATTTTAATCCATGTTGGCATGAACTGAAGCACACACTCAATGAGTTATTATGTGCAAGTGATGCATATTGTCTGGCTGTGGAGTGGTGATTTTAGAAATAGTTATGCCTTATGAAGCTCTTTGACCATGTTCACAGAATCATAGAATAGTTTGCATTAGGAGGGACCTTTAAAGGTCATCTAGTCCAACCCCCTGCAATGAGCAGGGACATCTTCAACTAGGTCAGGTTGCTCAGAGCCCCGTCCAACCTGACCTTGAATGTTTCCAGGGGTGGGGCATTCACAGCATCTGAAGGCAACTTAACACATTTGGTCTGCTCTTCTTTGCCAGAGATATCTACAGGGGCTTGATAATGTAATGCCTTTTTCCTGGACACTTTCACTCTTATTCCTAGATCAAGTGTTATCTCTTTGAATTCCTGCTAAGTTACTTTGTCTCAGGCATCTTTATTTTCAGTAATGGGGAAGATGCCATTTGTCATTGTTTGTGACAGGCATGATATTGATATCACAAAGCCTGAGGGGAATAAAAGAATAAACCCTTGATAAAAGTAAGATTTAAGATTAATAGTTGCCTGGTGAGGATTCATGATAAAACATCCCATAAAGACATTACTTGCCCACAGTGCAGAATTGTTTTACCAGTCATGACTGAGTGAAATAGAGCAGAAAGAGGAAGTCTCATTTCAGAGGATACTTATCTCATTTGCAGCCCTACCTCTGCTCCAGACATCTGGTGAAAAGTTGGAAACTAGAATGATGCATTCTTTCAGTGAAATGAAGACAGGTCTTTTGTGAGTGGTAGCTAGACTTCTCACGGTAATATAGGTCCCAGCAGAGGAGAGAAATTCATAGATATGACTACATATACGCAATATTAGTATATATGTGTGTGTCTGTATTCTGTGATAAACACATTTTTTACTGACTTTTGGGGCTTATGTTTGTAAACAAACACCCAAATACCCAAATATCTGTTTGCTTCTACTGTCAGTTGTGGTTCCAGCTGGAAGCTGCAACAGGTATTTCTGCTGAAAAATATCAAACCTTAGTACTTTAGGCAAAGGAAAATGTCTTTAGTAATCAAGAAGTGATTTCACTGAAATAATTGTTTCTGCTAGCAAATGACAGTGATTAATGCTATGCCAGTGTTTCTCAAAATTTTGGAAGTACAAACCTTTTTTGGTTCGTCTGTCTCTGTGCAGCATTATTCTCAGCAGCAGCTCAGTTTCCTCAAGTCTCAGGAAGAAAAGCAATTATAATTGATTTCTGCAAGTATTGGCACTCATTCACTTCCACAAGGAACTGAGCAGCTGCTAGAAAGTAAAAGCAGCACAAAATTTTGCAGACAACAATCACAGCCTACACTTGCTTCTCTTACATTTGGTCTCTGTAGAAACTGAGGAGCTGTTGACTACTATATCTGATGGTTTAGACTCCCTTTGAGGTCTTCGGTCATCCCACCTGAGATGTGGGATGAAGAGGGAGAGGCAGAGCTGCTGCCATATTTTCATCTCGATCTGGAAAATTCCAGTCCTGGAGTGCTGTTGTTTTTATTTCTAAGAAAGGTTCAGCTGAATTTCAACACAAGAACCCAGAGCACCACAAAATTTTTGAACCCATTTGTCTGTTTCCTCTGATGGCACTTTGAAAAAAAACTTTACAGATCAATTATGGACTAAGCAGGATACTGACAAAGGGTTTCACTGCCTTTAAAATTGCTCAGTTCTCTCTGAAATGCAGAAACAGATGTTCTTTGAGCTGGCATGTCAAGATGTTATCCTACTCATTTCCTTGCACTGAGTCTGTCTAGTCTCCTAGGGACAGGTTCTCATTGCATTTAGACTCCAGTGTTCTGGAGCAAAGATATGATCTCATTTTAGCATGCACAAAGCCACATCAATGCATTTGAGGTTGAAGAAGAGCTTATGTGGTAACAGTTCAGCAAGCACTTGGATCCACTGACATACATAAGGTTAAGGAAGGCCTTAATCAGAGTTTTAAACTAGAGTGGGTGTGAGCAAAATATCCCTTCTAGTTCTCGAAAAAAAGAAACTTCCCATAACTTCAATATACAATGAATTTTAGAGTTTTGACCATTTAATTCTAGTATGTCTTAAGACAGCTTGGTTCTGGTTTTGTTTCTGCTCTGAGAAGCAAGAATGGGATAAAGTAATCACTTCCATAAACACCAAGTTGAAAACAGATGATGGTGCTATCACCTCCTCTAATTTGGTTATTATCAAAGAGAATTATGTGCAAATGATACATTTATATGCAGTTCATAAATAACTCTGCTAATTCCAGCCACTCAATGTGTCCTACATATGCCCCGTATGGTGTCTGTGGGCGAAGCAGATAAACAGTCAAGCTTCTGCAAATCTAGCGTTAGGATCAGCATTTTGCTGAAAAATTGCTTTTTCAAGGGGTATGAATTGTCTTGTTTATTCCAGCACAGTAGCAAAAGAACGGAAGATTTCACTTTATTTGGATGGGACCATAAACACTGGTTTACATCTAATTTAAATACTACTGGCAAACACATTTTTGAGTAAAATTATCTTTTTATGATACATGAAAATGCTGTATGGTTAGATACTAGTCAAAGAAATTATATCTTTTAAAAAATGTTTAAAATACTGAAATGACTACTACTGAGATTTCAATCATATTCTTAATAGCATTTAAAAATAGAATAATTTTGTTAGTCTCAATGCTTAACAACTTTTAACCAAATTACTTCCTGAAAGAGATTTTATTTATTTATTTGTCTTTTAACCACTGAAGCAGTGAATGGAAATTAAAGAGATTTTAATTCAGTCCTTTCTTAGATTTTGTTATGTATAAATTGCTCAGTCTCACATACTTTCAGTTTTATCACCTGTAAAATAGAGGTGATATTATTTCTTTTCTCTAACCCTTGCTCTTGGCAACTTTTACTGGAAGTACTGCAGTCAGGCTCCAGCAAAAAGGACTTTGTTCAGAGAAGAAAAGCCTGTTTGTGATTAAAAAAAAAAAAAAAATGCATCACTTACCTCATTGGATTTTCACACTACAAGTGCCAAGCAAATGTTGTGATTGAAACAAAATTAAGAATAAATTATTTTTTTTTCAATTTTGAAATGCAGCAATAAGTGAATGTTTGTGTCTTCTCCATGTGGTGGTTCTTGGATGTAGAATTCATTTAGGTCTCAGAGGACTGGCAGTGTTTTCCCTGTTTTGCTATAAAACTGGTATGACATATTGTACTGTTAACTCAAGAATGCTATGAGGCATTGTGTAGTCACAGCATGTCTCACTTTTTGACTTCTGCGTTTAGACTATAATCACATTAGGAAGAAAGTATTTACGTTTGCTAAATGTTTTCTTCACATGGTGACACATACTAACACCCAGGTTTTTTGGTTATGTTCTTGAATTTTTTTCCATTTTAAATACACCCATAAGAGACTTTCTTATGCTTCAGCTATCTCAGAAGCATAGTGTATTCTTGTCTGATTGTGGAATTACCAAAACTCAACAACTCTACTGTGAGTCACAGATACTATTCATATATATATATATAATGGACATAGTGCTCAAAAATGTGTTATGGAGATACTTATATTACTATGATACAGAGCTTTCTTGCATGCGTTAAAATCCTTTGTTTGTGTATAGACAGATCCCCTAAATTTGCAGCATATGAAGGCACAGACCCCAAGTGAGATCCCCCACTGCATCCATAAGTGCTGGTTATATACAATCCCTTATCCACCCAAGTTCTGCCCTGGAACATGCCTACACGCAGCAAAGCCCCTTTGCAGCCAGCTCACACTCCACCGAGCTGTTTACTCCCTCCATGCTCACCTGAGGAGCTCTCTTCTTCCCAGATCAGGATTTAAGCTGTGGGGGGCTTTGGGCAGCCCCTCATTGGGAGGCTTTGGGCAGCCCCTCATTGCAGACAGGTGTGCACAGAACTGGTTTGCAGGTGAGCTCAGAGAGCCAGACTGAGCGCTAATTGCTTCCTCACTACATTTTAAGGCATCATCACTCTGCAACCTGGCACTGAGATAATGAACAAAGACTTTTCTCAGAAAGAGCCCTTACATAAATTATTGCAAATACACATACCTAAATATTTACAATTGTTACGAACTAAAGTATGGTGGAACTACATAGTGCAACTATGACAGCTTGTCTGTAAAAGTAATGCTTTCACAATATAAGTTGACTTTTCTATCCCAGAACAACCTATAACTGGGTTCCTAAGTGTCAAATTTCTGTAGCTTGTAGGGTCTTTACTGGACTTGCCAGTAAGGAAAGCAGTAAGGAACAATATTGCAATTTAGAATGGAGTGATATTCAGTGCCATAATAAGACATCAGATTCTAGGTTTTCTGCTTGATTCCTCATTCTTGCTTCAGAAGTGTCCAGGTATCTTCAAGTCCTGTTTTATTGAATGTCTTGTGTTGATGTTTCTGATACGTTAATGCATCCCAGACAACACAAAGTACTTGTATGTGGACAATTATATTGAGTCCACTTTGGGAGGACATTAATTTAGGTGTACATATTTGGTAGGAGCAGGGTCAACCTCAAAATATGTAACGCAAAACACAACAAGGGCGTTCATACCCTGACATTTACAATTCAACCTGGAGGTTGTCTTTCAATAGCTTATGGCACTGGAGTTGCTCGTAATAGATTGTGTTCTGCATCTTATAAGACAGAGTATGGTGAACAAGACGAGCTAAGAACTTCAGCAGGTAACACACCAACTGTTTGCTTCTGACAGATAAATTACAGTTTATAGAGTTGCTTATAGAGTCCAACATTCCTAACAGATCATGCCAGCTGTTTCCTGCTTGGCTGTTTTCTGATTAAGGAGTGCCCGCCCTTTTTAACTTGACATAATTCCTCATTAGATAGTATCAAGGCTCTTACCCAGATGCTACTGGGAAGCATAACAATAACTACCAAGCAGAAGCACGGTTCTCAGGATTGGTTATCAGGGATTTGGCAGTCAATGCTGTGGTGGGTCTTGAACTGCTTATTAAGATAGTGTGAGATTGAAAGAGTCTACACAGACATGGTTTCTGGAAATAGGTGGAACTCCTATAGCCTCCTCCTGCTGGAAAGCTCCTCTGGTTTCAGGCAAAGCTCTGGCTGGAGGATGCAGCAGCCCAGGTCTCACACTGCAGGGAATGAGTGCCTGCTGCCTTGATTTGGCATTGGAGGTGGTGCTGGTGGCTTCATGTGTGACAGATGCATCCCAGCTTAGATGCCTGGTTGCCAAGTGAAGGAGCTATAGCAGAAGGCAGGCAGACTGTATAATTTAGCCGTGCTTTCAGTAGGAGTTTGGATCAGAAAACCTACAGAGGTCTTTTCCAATATATATTATTCTTTATCATCCCATACACTGTGCCTCTCAGACTGCCTAGTGAACCTTTCCAAGGATGTGTTATCTTTCCTTCTGGAGTCGGAATTAATTACAAGCAGCAGGTGGGAAGTCAGAAACAAGAAGCTGGTCTAATAAATTTCCTGTGTGGGAATCATGTTGCATATTAGGAAAGCTCTGAGGACACCGAGGAGGGGCATAGGTTAAGAGACAGGAAACATTTCACACTCTCATCATCTGCAAAATTTTTATGCTCCTGGACAGCTACAAACTACAGGCTGAAATATTTGCAGGATACTCAGTCAATGTTTGGATATTCATTTAAGCATATACTTAAGTACCCAGTGGGACAGATGCTTTTAAAATGAGGGTAGCTAGGTATTTATTTATATTTATTTGAAAAGTATTTTTTCTGTTTTTTTTCTTTTATTTTGAGACATTTATTTATCTGCTTAACATTTCTTTTATTTAGCTGCTTAGCAGCACGAAAACAATTTTGCACATACAGAGTCATATACCTCTAAAAGCTGTCTTTTAAGCTGAATTTTGAAGCCATGGAGCTGATTGTCAGAGCTTTGTCCTTAAGGACCAATCTCTCATATGGATTCACCAGCTGTAATTCAAAGAAACGTGTACGCTTAAGAAGAAAGACTATCTTTGCTGTTACAGAGAAAGGGGAATGCCTCTCACCCATCTCACTGACTAAAAGGTATTTGTTCCCTAATGCTATTTTCATGTCTGGTAAAACATACATTTATCAGAGTTTAAACCAACAGAAATACAAGAAATCAACAGGAATCGCATTTAACCTCATTTACTGGCACTCTCAGCAGAGGTATTAAGCATATTGAGTACTAATGAATTATTTAAGATAGCACTAGATATTAAATGCTTTGAATTATTGGCAAACAGCCAAAGAAATGTCTTTCAGAATTTTTATCTTCTAATAGGAGTGCCAGGAGACTTTAACTAACAAATTACTGTATCCTCACAGCTCAGCTGTTTATACAAGAGAATCCACCTCAGAAGCTACAAATGGGCATCCCAGGAAAGCAGTGGGCATCCTCTAGCAAAGAAATAATGCTGGAAGATATATGGAGACACAGATGCCTTCAGATCTGCCCAAACCTGCTATGTATTTTTGTCACTGAGTGAACCCCTCTGCTCCTGGAGATTATAAGAGTCATGACAGAATGGAGGTTTGCATGAGCTGGAAGATAGCAAGGACAAAAGAAACACGAATTAGAACTATTACCCATAATCCACAATTGCACTGTTTTTGAGCCCTAGGTAGCTAGCTTCAAGTCAACAAGATGACTGTTTAGCTGAAGCTTATATTCTAGGTCTAGCTCTACTGAAGACATGTCATGGGACTGAAACTACTTTATTGGCACTGGCAGACATCAAAGCTTTATAGTTGGTCATCAAGTACTGCTGTCTAACATCAGAAATAATATGGTTCAAACCATACCTGGAAGAACATACCCAATAAGTAGGGAAAACTAAATCACCTCCATTTCTATAGTTTTGTAAAAGCAAATGGTCTCTTCAGTTCTTATTTCTGCTCTCAAAAACTATACACAGTCTTAAAGAAAACAGATCAGAAATAGACTCAAGTGCCAGTAAAAATAACTGAAAATTAGATCAGCTTAGATGAAAAGAACCTCTCTAGCAGAAGCCAAACCCACAAAAGGAAGTCATGAAACAAAGGAAAACACTTCGTAGAGTTAAGCTTTGTCTTGTATACAACCACCAGTGGTTATTTCTGTCTGTTGCTTAGAAGGTACCCTGTTTCTTTAACATATTTTTCTAATGAAAAGTGATTTAGCAGTCCCTCTTTGCCCTAATGATTTTTATTCCGGTGTCTGAATGCTTAGTATTGGCATAACCTCACAAGACAAAATAGTCTTCATGTCAGAGGCAAATCAAAGGAAGTGTTGTTTCAATTTAAGGTGTTTGATTAGTTTGTGTAACTGCTCAGTTTACTGATGACTTCAGGGTCTGGGGATTTATATGAGTACCTGAAGGATATAAATACCAATCTGAAAAGAACTTAAGAGGATAGAAAGAAAGTAAAACCATAAGTAATAAATGGTTCTGATTATTAGATGCATTATAATGGAAATAACAAGAAAAGACAAATATGTCCCAATGCTGATATCCATTAGGGAAGGGATTACTTTCCTGTGGGTTCAACATGAAGGTCCAGAAGTCATTATTAGATCTCTTAAATCCAAAATGGATTAAGTTTCCAGGAGTGTACTCCTGAAGAACTTGCAACAAAAATTTCCATTGATTTGAGAAGACCATGATTGGTCAGAGATTTCCTTACACCACCCCCACCCCCACATATTTAATGTCACTTAGACAATTTGATTGTTTTTCAGTCTATTAGAAGCATACAGTAGCAATGAATGCTTGTGCATGTAATGCTTGTTCTCCTGCTTGTGCTTGCGCTGGAGTCTCATAGAAGCAATAGCTGTCAGACAGGCACTTACACTAAGTACCATGTTGACATTAAAGAAATTGGGAAAAGTGCCCTAAAGAGTATTCCCCTCCCAACAGTCCTCCCAGCAGAAGGTAACATTTACGCCTCAGCCTGGGATAAATTACCATATTAATTATTCAAAATACTTAATGCCATCAAACAGGAATGATTTTACCAGATGCAATCAAGAGCCAGATACAAGAAATCAATGGAATTTAAAGGCCTTGGTTCCTCATGAATAATTAACCGAGTGTTTGCATGAAGTGCTGGTAGTAGAGACTGTATGAATTGCCTGAGGAGGGAGGAGAGGAGGTCAGCCCAAATTGCAGCTCCAGCTAAAAGTGAATTCTCCCTTCTTCAAAACCCCATACCTATAACAATGTCAACACTTAAGGGAACACTTTGAGGTGTGACAGACTGTCAAAGAGCTCTGAGACCAGGATGCAGCTATGCAAACCAACCCTGCTTTGAATCAGTGGAGTAAATGTACCATGCTCTGGTAATTGCACACCACCAGTACAGGTAAGGTGTTTTTTTTGGAAGCTGCCACCACCACACAACTCTGTCAATCAGGGAATGTACCTCTTAACACCTAGGCAAATCCATAGCAATGGAAATCCAGCCTAATTCTCAAGATACACATTACAGCCAATGGTGACCCACAGGACAGTGTTCAGCCTCTGTTATTCCTCTTTCCCTGGCTACTACTCTCATACTTGTTACAAAAATCAGGTGTTTCTTCACATCATTTTTCTTGACATTTCCTAGTTTTCATTTGACAGCATGTGGCAGTTTGTGTTTGCTAGCTTCGAGGTAAGAAGATGGGTTGCTTAGAGTCTGCTTGCATACAAAAGCTGTACTGGTTTAATTCTGTCAGTCGTGGCTTATTCCCATGGAAGCAATGTGGTGAAACAAGTTTTAGAAATAGGAAGTAAAATTTGCAACACAAATCAACATAAAGCATATCTAGACAAGACTATGTTTTGCTTTCAGTAGTCTGGGAATAGATGAGACTACAGCTGAGTGGTTAACACATTTTCCTTCTGACTTTGGCTTGCCTGGGCGGTTAATACTGGGTAGACACTAGAAACAATTCAGGTGAAGGGAGTGAAATTCATGTTCTGGCCTTTCCTAGCTCAGTGCTCTCCCAGTGAAATGTCAGTCAGAGACACTGGCTGCTCTCACTGTAAACCTGTGAATTGTGTTTTGATCTTGCACTGGCTGGCTGTGCCCAGGTGCTGGCAGTGAGGGCTGCAGGGTGGCCTCTGTGAGGAGAAGCTGGGGCTGCCCTGGGCCAGGCATAACTGGTTCCAGCCTTTATAGTGACCATTTCTCATCTTATTTTTCCCCTGACTTGTGGAAGAGGGGGAGTGAACAGATAGGTGTGCAGCTGGCACCTGGCCAGGGCTAAGGTGGCTCAAACCTGCCCCTCCACTCCAGCAGCTCCTCCTCCTCCTCTCTCTGGCCTTACTGTTCCAAGGGCTGGGTTTTTTTCCCTCTTTTTTTCTTTTGCTCTCATACTACCATGCAGTTACCATGTAGTGGTTTTGCCCTTTCTTAAAATGCGTTTTCCCCCCGACACCCCCACCTTGGCTGAGGGCCTCAGTGGTGCCCTTTGGTGGGGCTGCTGGGACCAGGTTCAGCCAGGGGCAGCCCCCCCTCCAGCCCCCCCACAAGGACATGGACACCCTCTAAAGGCTCTTACCCCCCACAGGACTTCACTTTGCCAGTGAGCTTTCCTCCAGACTACGCGACTGTGGGAGGATGAGCAGTGCCTTCAGCCTTGTCCAGCTAAGCAGGTCTCAGGAGAATGCTCCGACCAGTGAAATGGGCAAAGGATGAGCAATGCCTGTTACAGAAGTACCTAATCCGAGCCCTAAATCAGGCACCTCTGTGCAGATAGAATTCCTTCTCTCCCCAGCCTACCAGTGTCAGAGCGAAGCAGAAGCACTGTATGGGAAACAGGACATTCTCAAGAAAATGAATGGTGCTACAGTGGTGGAATGGTGGAAGCAAACACAAACTCCTTCCATCTTCTAGTTCCTTCTCATACTGATTTTAAGGCTTAAAAGCATGTAGTGTGGTGGGCACCTGCAAGCCTTTCTATGAATGAGGAATGGCATCCCCTTATCTAAGGAGACAAGATGCAATCTCAGAAAATGAGTGCTCTGTCTTGGTTGACTCCTGTCTGATGGTCACTTCCTTCTTGTCACTGAGTGCTATTTAACTCCTTCCCTTTCTGCTTTTCTTCAGTTTTATGCATCCAGCCCTCTTTTACTCTTTTGCTTGTCTTCTTACTGCTGAAAATGACCACAAATCATTTTCCCAGGAGTTGAGGGAGAGGGGAAAAATTAAGCAGAAGAAACAAAAGTCTGTGAGACAGCAAAGCATGAATACCATGCACCCAGCCTGACTTCTTGTGAAGTATTACAGCTGTTCAGAACTGCATCAGGAATACATTCGTTTGGGATCAGCTACCTAAGTGCAGTGTCTCCAAAACATTTTTAAAACAAGAAACATCCAGAAATCGGAACTGAAGCAAAGCATCAGGTGAAAAAACAGTCCTTCTTTCTCATAAACTAATGAATATGACATGAAAAAAGCCTAAGCCAGGAAGGATGAGCTGGAATTGTGTGAGAGTATTGGAGATAAACCCGCTATGGGATTTTTAATGTTCACAACTGCTAGTTGGGCTCAGGACAGCTTTACTTGTGCTTTACCCATTTGATACTGGGTAGTTCTATTTAAATCAACTTGATTCTTTTCTTACGCCCATTGCACGTACTGTTCACACTGTACCTCTGTGATATATTGTGGGTTTGGGGATATTTCATCCCTTCAAGCCTTGCAGTGTGTTCTGGGGAAGGATATGAAGGTCTAGGTTTTCCAGGCCCTGTGTGACAAGAGAGAAAGTGAAAATCCTTTCCCTTCCCAGATAAGCAAAGGCATTTATGGCAGAGCTGAAAACAATCAACATCTTCTTTGCATGAGCAAATGTTGACTTTTCATTTTTCTTGGGGATAGAATCAATTTTATGTGAAAATGCATCAGCTTCTCCTCAGACAAAATACAGTTCCTAAGAACAATTTTGAATCAGTCAGAAATGTTCTCTTTTGACAAATGATTACAGGGGGAAAAATAAAGATGGCTTTCTGATCTACTTTTGTGATTGGTTTTTTACAAGAGTCTCTGATGGAGTGAAAAGGATGTGGGTCGTGATTTATTAGCACAATAGTATCGCAGAATCTGAATTGGATATTACTGTGCTAAGTGCCACAGGAAAACACTAAAAAGATCAGTCGGAACCATGTCACTCTCTTTCTGAACACCTTTCTCTGTAAAATGATGGACTTAATCCAAGTCCTGCTAAGAAACAAAATGATAGAAATAATTGTATAGATATTATTTTTTCATAATACATAGTAATATGTACAGTTTTACAGAACCTCTTTTGCTGGGTCAGGAAGAATAAACATTTATTATTAATAATATCACAATAATGTAGAACAATAATAATATCTCAAAATATTGTCATAATCATAATTCACCAAGGACTAATAAACACAAAGATATGACCTCTGGCTCAGGGAGTCCATAAGCTCCAAATTGCTGGAGTTTTGGAGAGGTTTTTGAAGAAATATTATGGATACTTAACCATACTCTAAGCATCCACATTAGATGATTATTTGTTCTGTCCTTATCTGACTTGTTTTGTGTTCTATACACTTTTAAGCCTCATTGCTATTTGTATCTTACCAAGCCTGGCTTACAGATTGTCTGACAGCTGGCTTTACTGTTTTTGCTTCATCATTCTAACACCTCAAATCTCTGGCCATGGCCTAAGATTCTACAGTTCTATTTGTTGTACAAATTATGAATACAAAAATAAACAGCATCCTAAGTACTTAACCTCCTGGGAAGATCTTTCCAATCCCTTCAGGTACCAGTTTTCCTTCCCTGTAGCATAAATGCAAAAGTAGATACAGGTAGTACTTGTAGGTTCATTTCATGATTCAAGATGGGAGTTTTAAGCATCAAAACTCTCAGATAATAAAATCATCTATATTCTGCTGGTGATGCTTAATAATGAATTCACTCCTCAGTGAAATTCATTCTTCAGGGAGGTGATTAGACAAATCACATCCCATCTTCCTTTCAGCTCAGTCCTGAAAAGACTTTCCTTTCCATTAAGCCACTCCATGAATTTAATTAATTCCACTGCAAAAACAGGCAAAAGAGATATTTACATGTTCCTGCCTGGTGATGGGTTCATACCTTTTACATGGTCCATGAGGATGACTGCATCAGTGAGCAAATATAATACTCTTGAAATGTGTCACTCTTTGAAAGGAGCTTTAACCATTTTTCAAGCAAAATATCATAACAAAAAATATTATCCCTCTGTATATCTTGATATTAGATTTCTAGTATAGGAATAGAAAATGCCAGTAAAAGTAGATTTCCGCAACTAATTCTGCTATTGCATTCCTGGATGGATAACCTAATAATCATAAGTAAGATGTTGCCATTAAGGGAGGCCCAGCCAAGAGCTTATGGATATGTTGCTAGGGTACAGCAGAAAGAACAGCAAAGATAAAATCTAGCTTTGTGGGAAGATTCATGAAACTTAAGTATCAGAGGAAAAGCATTGTGAGACCACTCTGGCAATCTGGCTCCTTATAACTTGACTATAGACTGAGCAAAATAAGAAAGACCCAGAGGTAACATGAGCTCATTTACCAAAAGACATCATGGGGAAAAAGGAAACCTTCTGTGAGTGCACCATTTGTAAAGAACAAGAATAAGGGAAGTGCTCAGTGGGCTCAAATCACCCTGTAGCATGGAAAAATTGTCAGCGGATCATATCAGAAAAGTTAGAGTATTACCTTCTTATGTTTTATCAGTGTTCATAAAAAAAGTCAGTTGTGAGCAGTGACTAGTCCAATAAACACCAATACAAACCCCCAAATTTTCAGATTGTAATAGGAAAAGAACATTAAATACTAGTCAAAATAAATTAAACTTTTTTCAAATCAACTGGATGTGTTAAACTTCACTCTGGGTAATTTATTTCATTGGCTCATTTTGCCTCAGATCTTCAAGACCTTATGGAAGAAAAGGAGACTGGAAAAGAAAAAAGCACAAAGCCTGTCTTTATAAAGGGAGTAGGGGTGGAGGGGGGCAGGGAAGAAAGATTCAGTCCCTAGTAAAAATCCAAGAGAACAACATTGAGTAGACAATGTCTAAGTACACAGGATGACAAAGAGATGGATTTATCAAGAACAAACAAATGTAGTTCCCTTGTATGGCAAGATAAGAAACATTGTAGAGCATTGTGAAGGGGGGGAAAGCCTTCAATGCTTGTCTTCAGTGGAGCTTTGCAACTGTATGACATGACAATCCCATCAGTAAGAGAGAGAAATGTGAGCTAAAAAATTACTCTGAGGGCAGGCAAACCTGACTAAAACTTCTGTCCAGAGTACATGACAAAGTGGTACTGACAAGGGGATGGTCGTATCAAACAAGGTTCTTGAGACATCTGTGCTGGGTAGAGCTCAGTACTGCTGTTAATGTCCTGGGTGGTGGAACAGAGATTAGGTTTATTAGTTACAAACCTGGGAAGGACTATTAATATGTTGCAGGACATAGTAGTAAGTCTTGACAAATGTAAGAAAAGGTCTAAAAATTTGTGGCTGCATATTATTCTGGATCAGCATATATGTTCAATTTTGGTAAAACTCATTGCCAAAATGCAAGCGGGGGGACATTTGGCAAAGTAGAAGGTTTTCTGTAAAGAATCTGGGGATTATAGTAGATCTAAGGCCAAATACATGTCAAAAATTTCATACTCTGACAAAAAAATTACAAGCATTTAAGTGGTGAATGTGAAAAGAACAAGAACTTGCTAAAGAATGACTTCCTGGTGTGTTGAGCACTGTTAAAACAGAGTTGGTTTGGGCTTTCTCTCCTAAGACAGATAATAATGGACTGAAGTTATGGTGGGCAAAATTCACTGACAATCTTGTCCTGTTGCTGTCTTTTGGCAGCTCAGGATGAAGATCTGTTAGTAGGAGGTATATTTATTTATTTAAATGTATATGCACCTATATATATATTTAAATACATATGCATCTGTAGAGTGTGGATACAGCTCTCCTGGACCTCGGTCTCCCTTATCCCTCTACTTTCCAGTTCTTGCTCCTTCCCATATCACCTAGACATATTCCTTTCCCTGACACCACTTTCTCACCTGAACATCACATAATAAAACTTGTGGAAGCCCAAAATGCTCCTTTTCTGTACCCCATAATGTTTCCCATACCCCCAAGGCGGTTATCACTCTTGGTCTGTGAGGTGACTCTCCCATTGACCTACTGGGTGGGTGCTCCCCCCAGGCCCATGGAGCTGAGGCTGTCTTGGGACAGCTCTGGGGGTCCCCAAGCGGTGGCTCATGTCTGTGACCTGTTCACTGGGGCCTCCCCCACTGCCCTTTTCCCTCTTGGCTCCTCTGTCTGTCCTCTGTTGAGCTGAAGGCTCCTGTGAGGGGCCTGGAAGCAGCCAGGGCAGGATATTGTTTGGGGTCATCTATCTCCAGTTGCTCCTCTCTGGTCTTCTGTGGGTGGGAAGACAAACTTTTCAAGCACATTAGTTTAGCAGTACCAACTGAATATTCTTACATACTTAAAGGCTGTCCTGAATGGAGCCCAAAATTAGCTCTTTTACAGAAAAAAGAACATTAGCTTTTCCGGTTATTTTTAAAAATACCATTTAAAAAAGAAAAAAAAAAGTTTTGAATTACCAGCTGTTAAAGAATGTGCAGATGTTGCAAACAGCTGGCAAGCCACTACCCTAGGATGTACAGGAAACTCAAACAACTGTTAATTTTGCATCTTGCACAACTTATACTTTTGCTGCTGTAAGATACAGATGCAAACAACTCTTCATGACAGACGTGTTCCCCTAAATACCCATCGTGCAACCTACTTTGCCTCTCCTCTGTCCTGTCTGGCCAGTCTCTCCCTGCTACCACTTCTCTGCCAGCTCTAGCTCTAGCACATCTGTGGACAGTATTTCCAAGAGAACTTGTATGTCTCATAAACCACAGAAATAAGAATGTACAAAACAGAAAAAATCTACCCAGCATCACCGTTTAGCCTTCCAGGAATATTGACCCAGCAACTAAGACCAGTGTCCTGGCAGCCACATGGCAGCCTTGTAGGTTTAAAAAAACTGGAACATTTTATACATACCAGTGCCATTTAGGTTCTCCCAGGCAGTGAAACACCTTATAAATATTATCCTCTATAGTTACTTCCCACCTAGAGTTTGGGGCAAGCAGAAGTGCTCACCTTGCATGTACTCTTTACAAAATAACATGCATAGCTGAGTCTAATTGGATATATTTCTGGTCACAAGGGAAGAAGTGCTGCAAGGCTTCATTATATTGCCTAGGACATATAATGTCAGGAATTTGTATCATAATGTTGGGTGTCCTCCATCCTTTCTCAGGAGGGCAATGTTACCTCTGGTTTCATCCAACGTCAGAGCACAGTGTAAGCTGTCTTGTGATTTGCTTCTCAAGGGCAGGAGGGCTTGCCTAACAGAACAGTCCTCCCAGAACTAATTCAGCAGATGTTTAATGCACTTAAATATATATGAATTTACCAGGAGCTGACAGTGCAGTCACACCAGGCTCAACCCTCACAATGGGACTCAGTGTCCTTTAGCAGCAGAGGAGCCAAGTCAGGAGAAATTCCTGGGTCAGATTGTCCCACTGAGCATCACCTCAAACTGCCTTGACTTAAATCCAGCTAACTGCTCAGCACAGAAAAATGGCTTCTTATTGTACCTCTGTTAAGAAATTTGTATGAGCATGCGGAGAGAAATGGTAAGGGAAATGGTTCCTTTGGAATCTTTGAAAAGTAACACCTAAAACAGAGAAAGAAGCCAGAAACCCAAGGCTCCTGGAAATAAACTTCAGCAACAGGAAGTGTGCTGGAAAGAGCAAAGTTACCTTTGGCATCTCCTTGGCTTAAGTTATTTACAGAGAACCCAGTCTCTGACCCTCAGATCATCTGGTTTTAATTTGCCATCACTGCCATTGGCCTTTAGGCTGTGCTTTCTTCTATTGTGTGTTGCTTCTATAGGAATTAGGATCAGCCTTCATGAGTTCAAGTGCCATGAATTGGAAAAGAATCACATTATGTCACTGAAAGTGTCAGTGCTTCATTCTTTTCTTCCCCTTTGTCTCTGCAATCCTTTGGCCTTTTTTGAGTGGCAAATTTCTGACATGTACAAAACTACTCAAAGTACTCAAATACTTATTTGTCAGATGCTGAAGTTCCCAAATATCCTTTGTGATCCAACTAGATTAATATTCGGTTGCAATAATTACACCCAATTCTTAAAATCTAGTGTGGTTTTGCTGGGAAATCACCAACCTGGTAAATTCATCTGCTTTTGCCATCAGTGCTTTATACAGACAAATAACCTTCTCTAATGTATTCATTAGGAAGTAATTATTAGACAAATCTGGGCATTAACAAAGCATGATGATGGGATGTATTGGTTTTGGTCAGGATACAGTTAAATTTCTTCATAGTAGTTGATAAAGGAATATGTTTTGAATTTGTGATGAAAACAGTGTTGACAATTCAGGAATTTTTTAGTTACTGCTAAGCAGTGATATCACAGCGACAAGGCCTTTTCCACTTATCAGACTGCCCAGCCAGCGAGGAGGCTGGGAGTGCATAAGAAATTGGGAGGGGACACAAATGGGACAGCTGATGCCAACTGACCCAAGGGATATTCCATACAATATGACATCATGCTCAGCATATAAAGCTGGGGGAAGGAGGAAGGGGAGGACATTCGGAGTGATGGCGTTTGTCTTCCCAAGTAACCGTTATGTGTGATGGAGCCCTGCTGCCCTGGGGATGCTGAACACCTGCCTGCCCATGGAGAGTGGTGAATGAACTCCTTGTTTGGCTTTGCTTGTGTGTGCGGTTTTTCCTTTAGCTATCAAACTGCATTTCAACCCCTGGGTTTTCACACTTTTACCCTCCTGATTCTCATCTCCACTCCACTAGAGGGGAGTAAGCAAGTGGCTGCGTGGGACAGCTGCCCACTGGGGTTTAACCACAACATGGGAGAAGAAAATGTACTAGAAGAAAAGAGAAAGAATATAAAGTAATTTAGTGCAAGAATCCAGAGAAGTGTCTCTCAAGTTCAGATAGCATTTATGTAGCATTGGCAGTTCAGTGTCCCAGGAAGAAATTTTTTGCTCTCTCCAGCACACTGTAGATGGGATTCTAGTGTAGTATATATGTTTGTGGAAGAAAAGATCACATATTTGAGTATCCAGTATAAGTAAAGATGTGCGTGTGACGAAGCAAAAGAAAGACAATCCATCACTAAGCCTGACTGAAATGTTGAGCTCTTTGGATACATGGAGGTCAAACTCAATATTGAGTTATGAAGCTTTTATGTATACAGAGATTCTGCTACTGATCAAAACAAAATAAATGACTTGAGAATATAACTGAATAGTCTCTGGGATTCAAAAATTTCTTCTGCTGTCTCTTTGGCTGAGAGAGAGAAAGAAGAATCAACTGTGAATATCTAATCAATCAGATGTGTTTATGTCTAATAGCTAATGACAGGTTTTGCAACAGAAGTTGTAGCTTGCATCCAATTATTGCAAAGGACACAAAGAACAGCATAGGCATGATGCAGAGAGTCCAAGGAGGTTGCTTTGAGTATCTGACTCTCCAAAATGTGGGATTTGAACTGCCTTCAAAGAATGGGCACAGAGCTGGTCAGAAGTCAGTGGTCTTACTTTCCAGCATCACTTGTAGATTTTAAATCTCTTGCTCCATCTTTTCACTGAAAACCAAAATCAACGTTGTACCTGGCAAAAAATCCGGCTTGGTGCATAAGGTAGATTCAAGTCCCTGAAGACTTGCAGAAGAAATCACTCCATCCCAGCAAGTCAAGTGAGACCTTGAATTTCAGGTTTTGAACTTTCTCTAATTGACCTCCACTAATCTGACCTGAGACAGTCCTTATGTGACAGGATGCCCAAACATCTCACTCTTTCAAAGTTACAACTTCACTTGGAACCAATATCTTTGATTACTTTGGATAAAAATGTACCTTCAGTCATGGACTATGCTGGCAAGTCCCAGCAACAGAGCTGGGAAATTTGGCAAGCCATAACTAGCCTGGGGAATGAAACCTTTGGCTGCTGCTCAGTCCTTCCAGCACCATTTACTCCAGTACCCAGCACAACTTGCTTCCTGAGTTCACAAATCAGCCAGCATCCTAGTCATGAAACAGTCATGAAACACTCTATAGCTCCCATGCTAATTGCAGTCTCAATCAGTTTCAAGGAGCAAGAGGCATCCTTCAGCCTTCAGAGAGCTCTGAATGGCAAGAATAATGCAGCAGCACAGAACAAGATGACTCGTGATTTGCTAACAAGAGAAGAAACTACTGAACAGCAAGAGCCTCGAACTACAAAACAGATATTAAACCAGTGTAAATGTACAAGAACAGACACCAAGATCCGACACCGAAGTCACATCAGGTTCTCCTATCACAGATGGTACTTTATGTCCCTCCTGCACAGACAAGCCTCATCGGGAGAAAAACCTGAGCCAAAAAGTCCTTCTGATAAACCCCATGTGCCCACTCTCCCCTTTTTCTTTTGAGGTAACTGATGGGCTGAGCAGAGGAAAATACAATTCACTCTGCTGCCTGTAGGAATGGCTTAAAAGGCAGCTGAAATACAAGATAATGGAACTTATCTGTTGGGGAGTGCCATGAATAAAACATGTTTTTCTGTCTGCATGCATTTCTCCTAGCTGCCCTTCAGAGAAAGGTCTGTTACACATCACTATTTGGAGAGCAGATAAAAGGACCTCAATGACCTTGTTCTGCTGGGGGCAGTGGCAGACAATCCCTCCCCAAAATAGGACAAGACTATTTCTGACCCATGGGCCAAAGTTCAAAGACAGAGACTTTCAAACACATTTAAGCTGACAATTCCTATCTGAATGCATAAGCCATTAAAATTAATGGGAGTTAATAACAATCAGATTTATAAATATAAATTAGTTACTGAATAAGTCTATGGAGCTGGACCTTGTTTTGAAGATATTATTTCTATGCTTCCCCACCCCTGAAAGCCTGTTTAATTCCTGATCACATTATTTCACTGGAACAGAAAAAAATTAAAAACATTGGAAATTCGGAGAAGCTGAAACATTTTGTTTCATTATTGCTAGAGAAAAAAAAAATCAAATTTCTATTTCCCAATGAGTTTTCTTCTCAGTTTGCCTAAACGTGATAATAACAAAACCCAGAAAGCATAAGAAACATGCCTTAAAAAATGAAATAATTTGATTGAAAAGATTCTTTGTTTGAGGTTTATGGTATTGTGGAAAAAAATGTTGCAGGTTGGCCTTGAAACAATGAAAAAAAATGGTTTTCTCAGTGAACTAAAATATTGATTACTGACACAGCTCTACTGCTAACAGATTGAATAAAACACAGGGATGAACCAGGGTGTTACAAGTCTAGAAAAGCATAGCCATGTCCTGATGAGTACAAGGAGAAGAAGTGCAAACTAGGTCTCCTCTTCAAACTGGAGAGTTTCCTCAGAGGCTTTGGTAAAACCTTGAGAACCATCCATTGACAAAAGACTGAGAAAAGCAACCATGGGATGACATTTTTCACTGGGCAATATGTTAAACAATGCAACTTCTCATTTTGAATATAATTTATTCCTTTAGTTATGTCTTGTTGCTTGTTTAGACTTTCCCCTTGTCCTGATTTTTTTCATGAGAATCTCCCTTCAAACATCTATTGTCACGACACATAGCAGAGGAGAAAAGTCAAGGGACAGGCACAGAAAGAATATAAATTTCCCTAGCCCCACATCTCATGCTTCTTACCCTAGCTGGTGTCCAGCTGCCTGGGGACTGGTGGCTAACAGCTAGTTTAAAGCAACATCCAGGCTCCTCTGTCATAATCTAAAGGCCAGAAAATGATAGATGGTTCACAGTACAACTGAGGAGGAAGCTGCAACATGCTAAGACCTGGTTCATCCTCACCAGACTGAACTGGTACTTGTTCTGGATATTTGATGAGTTACTGAAGGGAGGGATAAAACTCCCTAAAATTTCTACAGGTAGTCAGCACTCCATGACTGCCTCTTTGCAGGTTCTACTACCTACCAGCATGACCCTTGGCTGCCCCTTTCCAACAGAACAGACCCAACAAATTCATGGGGAGCTCCCTCAACCAGGCATTTTAAACAGAATCTCACTACCTCTTCCAGTGTCTCGGCCTGTAAATGACTGTAGCACTCAGGGGATCTTCCCCCAGCTTTTCACTTGCCAAGTAGAATGCAGCAGCTTCTTGCTTCTTCTTAACCTTTGTTTTCTGGAAAACTGCATATCTTTTAAAGCTTTTTTTTTTTTTTTTCCTCAGGGTGGGGGGAAGTTAGGAAGTGTTTTTGTTTCTGTTTGTTTGTCTGTTTCTTTTTTCAATGAAAATAATAATAAAAAAGAAGCCTCAGTTTCTCAGTGAGAATAAATGTATTTTTATCCACTATTACACTGTTTTGAGGTTTGACCCTTTCTTGTGCAGACTCCATTAATTATACACTAGGAAGGTAGAATGTTTATTCATTCTTTCATTTACTGTGGCTTTTGCACTGCCATGGACTAAAACGGTTGTCAAAACTGCAGTATGAGAAAGATGTAGGGACAGAAAAAAATATATACCACCAGATTCCCAAAAGACAGAAAAAACTCCCAGCCTGGTAGACCCTCCCTACCTCCACTGCTTCCTCTGCAGGTGATCTCCATGCTTTGCCCATGCTAGCAAACCACCTTTAAAACCAGCCACAGTGTAAGCACCTATGAGAAAGTATTCAATATTTAATATAACCCAGGAGCATCTGTTGATGTTGGGATAACAAACCACTTAATTTAATAACTCAGGATATCTTCAAATGAAGAACAGTGCCTTATGATGTTTCTAATGCATTTAGAGACTGCAAGTCTGAGCCAGCTCAACTCTTTTCTATTTGTACATTTATAATTATTATAAAACTCAAACAGGCAGCATGATTTCGCTCTCCTGGAGCAGCAGCAGATTTCTTTATTTGTCATTTTTGCTGTGGAAGCTTTACAAAGGCAAGACTCTGTTTCGGACTTCTTAGGTATGAGATAAATATGTCAAGCATTAAAAAGATTTTCTATGCCAATTTTCATCAAAGGCTATCAGAATTCCAAAGATATCGTAAGGTACTAAAAGAATGTTTGGAAGTGTATGAGAGGTGGTTTGCAACATGTGGAAATTATGACGGTCACATGAGACAGAATGCTTGAAAAACACAGTGAAAAAATACAGGAGTCAGAAAAATCAAAATGTTTCATTTGAAAGTACCTTTCTGCTTTGAAGTGAACACAAACTGAGTTTTGGGAAAAAAAAAAAGAAAAGAAAGAAAAAAAGAAAAAAAACAAAACAAAAAGAAAAAAGCTTAACCACTATGATTGCATGCTTTGTTTTTCTGCAAACACTTCTGTTATTTTTCATTGTGCTAGTTTGTTTCATCATGACATCTATAAGTTGAATATAAACAGTTGGATCCAAAATTATTTATTTTGCTTGTGTGCAGGGAGGAGTGTGAAGGATTCGAGGTTTGGGGTGGTTTTGTTTCCTGTTTGGTCCCCCAAACCAGAAATCCCATTAGTTTTTAAATCTTGGAGTCATGCAGTGGCTTACGAGATATCTCTTCACCTTCTCTGCTTCTGCTTCTTTCTAAATCTCCTTAGTTTATAAATTCTTGGGATGAGAGCTGATTTGTTAAAAATTTGTACCATTGCCAGAAAAAAATTGTGTCCCTAACCTCAAGTAGAACACTTAGCTACTTCTGTAATAAAAATAGTGAAACAGTAAGAGTGACAATAACAGCCACAGTGTCTGGGAATCAAACTTGATTAGGCAACATCACTCGGTGTCACCTGCCAGTTGACGTTCATCTCAAGTGGACACAGAGGTGTTTTGGGTTGTTTTTTTTCCTCACTATCTCTTATTGCTTTGAGGCACAATTGACATGTGAAAGCTGCTGCTGGAAAGCTACCCATTAAAACTGTAATTTCAATGTGTTGACATTTCAATGGGAGGCTTGCTCCCTGTGTGTCTCAACAATTTAGATTTGCAAAATATCATCCAGGGCTTTGTAAGCTTGGCTGTGTCAACTATTGGTGAATTGAAGCAGGAGAAAATATGGGGTAAACTGAATGACTAAGAGGTTGCTGTAAGGCCCTGTATTTTATCAGTCTTCAAATGAAGCATTAAATTATAATATATGCCTCTGATCATAAAAAAAAAGAAGCCCTTTTTCCCAGGATTGTAAATCTTTATGGTTCCTCCTTCACATGCCCTATAGATGTTGTGAAGAAGATGATGCAGACCTACTGATGCTGAAAGAAAGGGCTTCTCACATAATTGGTAAATACACCCTTAATAATGGGATACTTTTGATCAGTTTTCCCAGTTAGAAACTATATCACCTCAGTTCTTGACCTGAATATGGGCAAGTAATTAGGACAAAGACAGGACGGAGTTTGGACTCCAGCCTTGGGCAACTTCTGCTTGACTCTACAGAGGGGGAAAAATATAGTCTGCTTTGGGAAGGTATAATGGAGGGGTTACATTTCCAGGGAATTGAAGAGCCAAGAGCATAGCCCTTATCCTTGCCAGTGTGGTAGACACTAAGACAAGCTGTACTCAGTCTGTTCAACTATAAATAAGGAGTCTTTCATTCAAATTAAAATTCATAATGCTCTAATATAGCAAATGCACCAACATTACTGAATAGAGGAGAGGAGCCTTTTGACATTTGCCCGTTTCTTGTTACATGCTTTCTATTGATCTTTTTCTGAACAGCAATTTGCAGAGCATCTTGCTGTTTTCTGCACAGTGCTGAGAAACAGATTGTTTCACAGAGACTGTCTCTAACCTTGATGGTAGCAGCTCCAGCGCAAAGAAGCTAAACTCTTTCAAATTAACGTTGCAAGCAGCAGTATTAACAAGCATATGATTACAGTACAATTTTCCCTGAGTAATTCAAAAAGAGTCCTATCCAACAGCCTGAGAGGATATTATTAAAAATGAAACCTGCTGTCTGGGGCATATATTGTTTTTATATTTTTCTCCTCTCCTCTCCTCTCCTCTCCTCTCCTCTCCTCTCCTCTCCTCTCCTCTCCTCTCCTCTCCTCTCCCTCCCCTCCCCTGTTCTACTCTTCCCTTCCCTTCCCTTCCCTTCCCTTCCCTTCCCTTCCCTTCCCTTCCCTTCCCTTCCCTTCCCTTCCCTTCCCTTCCCTTCCCTTCCCTTCCCTTCCCTTCCCTTCCCTTCCCTTCCCTTCCCTTCCCTTCCCTTCCCTTCCCTTCCCTTCCCTTCCCTTCCCTTCCCTTCCCTTCCCTTCCCTTCCCTTCCCTTCCCTTCCCTTCCCTTCCCTTCCCTCCCCCTGATTCAGCCAGGAGAGAATTAGAAATCACAGAAGTCTCCACTCACTTCGCTATGTGAATCTTGTCGCTGTTGCTCGCTAAACCCAAAATAACAAAAACAAATTCTAGCAGTCACCAAAGCAATTGTTTCTCTTATAAAAAGAATGTTGATTTTTGCCTGTGGATATAGACAGAGGGCTGCTAAAGCAAACCTCATCGGAATATCAGATCTGATGCTGAAAATGCAGTAAGTCTCTCAGGCATTTGCTATGTGTGCTCCTTTTTTTTGTCCCTCTTTTTTTTTTTTTTTTTTTTTTTTTTGTGTTTTGTTTTGTTATAATTGATTTAGAGCTACAGAAAAGCACCGTATCGTCAACCCCAGAGAGAGGAGTCTTTATTTACCCACAGCACAAACTTGGCATAGCAGCAGCAGCGGTGACTTGATGCCCTGGGACCTCTGCTGGCACTGGTGGTGAGATGTAGGAGACCAACATAGCCACAATTGACTCTTATTCAAATAAAATGGCAATTAGTGCTGTCCAGTTGCAGAATGGACACTGGTGTGTTAGGAGTTGGGCTGAGGCCACCAGCAGCAGGAGGGCTGAGATATCAGTGGACCCAGCTGGGTGGAGGTACAGGAAAAGCCCTGGTGTGCCCAGGGTAGGACAGTGAAATGGTGCTTCGGAAACTGTGGGTCTGTTTTCAGTGTGTGTGTGAGCAGGGGTGAGTCACAGTGTCACTGTTGGCTTGTCCGCCGTCTGTGCCTGTCCATTTGCCTTGAACACTCATTGGGGACAGAGCTGTCTTTTCTTTTTTGTTGTTGGTTTTTTTTCTCTTTGTGCTGTACTTATCAGTAGAAAGCCCAGAGGCTTGAAGAGGATTCTGGGCAAGTGTCAGTGTTGTAAGAATAAGTATATTCCTTGTCAAAGGCAAGCAAGACACACAAATGCTATCTGACAACCTGCACAGACCTGTCACTGAATCTTTTTGGACCTCTTGGGCAGCATCAATATTATCTTAGGAGAGCCTTTCCTCCGAGTCGCATACAGGCATCTGCTAGGTCTCCAGTTACCTCTCTCACAGGGAGACAGTGCTCAACACAGCCTGGACACCCTTTGCAGAACTCAGATGGTGCCTTAATTGTTTCTGGTGAAATGTTGCTGTTACTGCAGGGGCTCCTCTGACAACTTTTTCTGTCCTCTTTACCCAGCAACTCACTACAAGTATGAGAACAAGCTGCTTTTTCAGAATAATGACTGACAGCTCCAGCGACAGATTTTTGAGTTCTTGACATAAATGTGGAAGGGGAAGGCATAAAGACAGGGAAACGGAAAGAAGCTGAATGAGTATGTTTGCAAAGGAAGTGCCAAGCACCACAGCATGAAAGAAAGTTTTGACAACCTGAACTGATGGTAGGAAAACGGAGACAAACGTGTCTGTATTTGTGAAGGTTGATAGCTGCTATAAGCAGACAAGCAAACCTAAGCAGGCTTCATTCAATGATTAGAACAGGATTTCCTTTCTGCTTTGCATCTATGTGTACAGCTGTATGTTTTCATTGCCAACAAGGCAGTGCTCTAAGTACTGGAACTGTTAGAAAATAAATATATTTGATAATTCTAATTATTTTTCTTCCATTCAAGTTTCTCATTTCCATATTGCATTTCCGTGAGATTGGAGTGTGAAGCAAGACAATTTGGTTGGTTTTATTTTTGCTTTGTGGCCAGTTTCACTTTCTGGTCCTCAAACCTAGACACTGAAGTATTGAGTTGTCAAGGCTGAGAAGACTGTCTAAGAAACCCTTATTCCTTGATCTGCCTTGAGTAGAAACACTCAGATTGATCGCTGAATTTTCCAATTAAAATTTAATTTTACAGAACTGACTTTTCTAGCCATTAGTTTCCATTGCAGTTAATATCAAAAAATCAGTTTAGGCTAGCTTAGGTCCCTGCATTAAGAGCACCTTGTCAGAACCACTTTGGGACTCACAATATTCATCAGAAGTGCAGGCTCTCAACCACTCAGCCAACATCTACCAACTTCTAAGAACAAAGCATAGCTCATTTACCCAGTCAAAGGGCAAAAACCAGCAGGAAAAAACCCAAAAACCTGCATGACCAGTTTTAAATGAAGTGTCTTGATTAAGTATTTCATTAAGAATTGAGAAATCACTTCTTGAGTTCTAGATCATATTTTTTTTAAAAATTGTTTAAAAAAACCTATGCAAGGCTCACATCAAATTACACTTTTATTAAAAGTCAATAAGTTTGCTTCAATAATCATTACCATTTCTGTAATCTAAAATATTTCTGGACATAAGGACCTAGAAGCTGCCCCGGTGGACATAGTGACAGATTGAGCCCAGCATCTACCTCTACTGCTGCCGAGTGCTAAATGTCTGGGAGAGGGACAGGAACTCTTCAGTTAGCAGTTATATGGAAGACTGCCCTGGAAAGACATGTGGAGCTAATATTTCAGGCCAGTTTTGCTGTTGATAAACTGATAAAGATTCTGGTCTTGTGATTCATCCACCCACTATGACAAAGCATCCCTATTTTCCATTTTCTGTTTACAAGTCTGCTGCTTGTTCATGATTAATTCTATTTAGCAGGATCATTTTTAAAAGGTGATGAGAAGTTAAAATACAATCCCAGACCAAGTCCCAGGAAAAAAAACCAAAAAAAAACCCCACCCACCCCCACCCACCCAAAAAAAACCCCAACACCCAAATTACCAAACAGACAAAAAAACCAAAACCTTGTCCAATTTCACTCAATAAGTGCCATCTCTTTGGCCTTGATAATTTCCTTTTCTGGATCATAATAAAATTGTATCAAGCAACATTAACTGTGCTGTGTGTTTGTCATCAAAGAGAAGAAAAAAACCATTTTTGCAGAGTCCTAAGCTTTTTTTTTTTTCTTCTCTATTGGCCCTTTCCAGATCCCATCATATAGCATTTACAAGGTGAACAAGGATTTTCCTGTGCTAAGTGAACAGTCTGAGGTCACTCGCTTTTCCGCAATGATATTTACCTTTGTGCCAAAGTTGATGGGGTATCTTTCATCCAGCATAATGCCTGTTTTGAAGGGCTGAAGAAGCATACAGGTTAAGACACCTGTTGTTCTCCTGATCTGTTGTTCTTCAGAATTAATAAAATTAGTTTTATCTAGCAGTGGTCAGGGGGTACACTGACTGTCATAGCCCTGATTGAAAGGACTCCATTTGAAGGACGCCCACAGCTATAATCAGCAATTGCAACCCCTCCTCAGCTGCAATACCTGCCCCTTCTCATCTCTTCTAGGATTCAAGAGATAGTTTCTCAGAGATGGCAGAAGGACAATTTTAAACAGACTGAAACTTTTTTCCTTAGTGGATTATTGTGATCAGGTCTGTTCAAGTTTTGTTGAGAATTCAGATAAATCAGAAACAACAAAAGAAGAAATGGTAAGAATTCCTCCTTGGTGAATGAACGCTAGGGTTCCTGGTAGCCACATGGTGCGATGCACTGCATGTACATGAACTTGACGGGCTTCTTTAAGCTTTAACAGCTCATAGAGGAAATAAGGTGTCTGGTACAATGAATGACAGGAACAACCTGACAGACCTATCATAGAATCATAGAATAGTTCCAGCTGGAAGGGACCTTTAAAGTTCATCTAGTCCAACTCCACTGTAATGAGCCACGGCATCTTTAACTAGGTCAGATTGCTCAGAGCCCCGTCCAACCTGACCTTGAATGTTTCCAGGGATAGGACATTTGCCACCTCTCTGGGCAACCTGTGCCAATGTTTCACCACCCTCACCATAAAAAGTTTCTTATGTCTAGTCTCAATCTACCCTCTTTCAGTTTAAAACTATTCCCCCTTGTCCTATCGCTACAGGACCTGCTAAAAAGTCTGTCTTCATCTTTCTTATAAGCGCCCTTGAATTATTGAAAGGTTGCAGTAAGGTCACCCTGGAGCCTTCTCCATGCTGAACAGCCCCAACTCTCTCAGCTACTCTTCATAGCAGAGGTGTTCCATCTCTCTGATCATTTTTGTAGCCCTCCTCCAGACCTGCTCCAACAGGCCCATGTCTTTCCTGTACTGAAAACTCCAGAGCTGAACACAGTACTTCAGTTGGGGTCTCACCACCACAGCAGAGGAGCAGAATCACCTCTTTATCCCTCCTAAACAAGGGGAGGGCAGGGCAGGGCAGGGAAGGGCAGGGAAGGGAAGGGAAGGGGAGAGGAAGCAAAAAGAAAAGATGAAAGAGGAAAGAGGAAAGAGGAAAGATGAAAGGGGAAAGAGGAAAGAGGAAAGAGGAAAGAGGAAAGAGGAAAGAGGAAAGAGGAAAGAGGAAAGAGGAAAGAGGAAAGAGGAAAGAGGAAAGAGGAAAGAGGAAAGAGAAGAGTTTTTTGCGCGAAGGTCACTATCAGCCTGGAAAGAGAGGACCATAAGCAGCTGCCCCTTCTTTTAACTAAGGAAAAATGTATTAACCAGGAAATGTCTTCTGCCTTTAAGTCACAGCAAGGAGAGGGAGGCTGAATTGTGCACCCAGGCTAGTTATAAATAGTGGCTCATAATTACTTGCAAAGTCCTTGCAGAAAAAGAAAAGGGCAGGGCTTACTTTGAACAAAGGAGACCTGCTCACGCAGACTTTCCATTTCTTTTAATAATCAGTTTATGTAAATTTAAATACATTACATATGCATGTTTAATTTTGCTGTTCATAATGATGACAACTGCAATTAAGCTCCCTGTTCTCTTACCACCAGCAATAAGAAAGGATAAAAATAAATAAATAATAATAATAATTTATGTTTCCTGTGACCTTTTTAAAAACTTGTGGGTGAATGCAAAAATTGATCTTTAAAAATCTGGTTTTGGTAACATTTTCATAAACACATACATTTATTAAAGTGTTTGTGTATTGCCTTGAGAAAAAGAAGAAGGGTTAAACATCCAAGAAACGTATTCACAAAGAGAAATATTAACTGTGAAAATAAAACATCTTCCATTGTTTTAACTATAATGACTCCAAAAGGTTCAGCCTTCTATGGTGAATGAAAATGAACTTCTACATTTAAAGCAGTACAGGTACAGAAAATCTTTTCTCTCACTTTTAGCTAGTAAAATTCATCCTTCAAATGGAGCTGTATGCACATAAGTAAATTTAGTTGAATAGCTATGATTTTAAGCAAAATTTTACGGCTGCAAACACAGAGTGCTTGGATTCATGTATGTTTAAGTGCCCATGTAAATGTGTGTGTCAGGAAAGGAAGAGGATTGGGAAGGGAAAGGGAAGGGAAGGGAGGAAGTGGCAAACCAGTCACAGATGGTAGAAGTTCTCCTGCAGGCTACGGCCAGGCCTGGCTGAGCAGGGAAGAGGAGGAGGGTTTCTCTGTTCACCCAGTAAACACCACACTTGAGTTTCATCACACCTCACTTGTAAGCATTGTGGTTTATCCCACATTGAGATCTCCAGCTCCTTTACTCTACCTCTCCCTGTCACTGCTGCAGATCATCAGCTGAGTCCATATGTTAATTGAGTCAAAGTCTTTCAGACCTGCTCTTAATAAGCTTCCACCACATCCCAGCCAAACTATTTGTTTCTCCATCTTGTGGCCATTCCATTTCAGTTGTCCAGTGGAGAGGATTAATGGATACTTACCTTTTTGGAACATAAATGAGGAGAATCTTCTCCTAGATACCTTGCTGTGAATTCAGAATGAGTGTTTTGTAGATCCAGTCTGGACTGAGATCCTGTGGAATAAATGAGGACACTGCCCAATTTGTACAGTCTGCGTTGTATCCATTTTCAAGACAGCTGGATGTGCCTGAGAGCAGTGCATCTTGGGTCAGATCCTTGCTCTGGTATAAACAGCAAAATGGACTTTTATACCCAGGAATCTGTCCTGTTGGCTCAGATACTTCATACTGTGTGTTTTTACCTAGAAGATAGACGCAAGCACCCCAAACGAACAAATATTTTTTGCATTAGACATGCTGAGTTACATCCTCTAATGGAAACAAATTCATTGAAATAAGAGGAACAAGACTACCTCATTGATTCCTCATCTACCTGCTGACATGCAAAATAACCTGTTTCCAGCAGATCTTTCATCTGCTAATTATCCTCATTGATTTTGGATGAGGAAATATAGTGGATGAATTCAGCTCTGTTCTGCAGCACCTTCTGCCAGCCAGGACCTGTTTGCACACTGACAAACAGAATAAAAGGAAAAAAGAGCCAGGAATTCAGTTTCTCTCGGGCTTCATGCCCTTCCCCTAGCGTATCTGGGATACCTTTCCATTTGATTCATAGCAGCCAGTGGTTCCTCTCAATTGCAAGATATTTTTTTTTATTGCATTGAATGAATTACATATGGCACTGACACACAGAGCTAGAAAAAAAACAATGGCCAACCTGCATTAAAATGAGAGGAGAGACAGCTAAAGATGGGAGAAACAGCAAGATGAAGTGGAGGTAAGGAAGAGATACTTTAAACAATATTGAATAGTTTCACCAGGCTGCTCCAGCTATTGTAGAAAAGAGGATATAATAAACCATTAAACTCATCGTAATGTTATTTTATCTCATATTGCCTGTTTTTGGACAAAGATGGCCCAAACTCTTTCTGAGCTACAGTAACATAGCTCAGAATAAGGTAACCACTCATGCCAGTGCAGAAAGCAGCACTATGAAAAGCGTAGTGAAAGAACACTGGAATATTTCTTATTAGTTAATATTAAATTTATTGGTAAGGAACTTTCATTAACAAAAAAACAAACCCTGACTCTTCAGCAACATAACTTTACCAAACAGAGTGAATCTAGTGTAGTAAACCACCAACCCATTAGGTAAAATATCATCTCCTGAGCTTTATGGCTATGGCAATTGAGAATTAGTACCATTAATTAGCTCAAGCTATTTGTTTTAAAAATTACAATTGCATGTCTAATCCTGGTAACTTTCTGTCCCTAAGGAGTTGCTGTAGCAAAAAGCTCCACAGTAGAAGCAGAGACTGAATGGACTTAACTTCTAGGAGCATCTGTGAAAAAAAGCACGAACTGCTACTTTTATTTCACTCCACTGCCTTTTTATTCAGTCTGAGATGAAGAGAACAGAACTTCACATCTGCCTTCTCTAAACCATTAATTCTTTTCCTGTACTTCTGCTGCATTCAGTCTTTTTTTTTTGTCTTTTTTTTTTTGTGTGTATGTGTGACATTTTAGTTTTTCTTTCCCTTGAAGTATGCAAGTGCTTTTGCAGTGCCTTAATCATCCCAGTGTTCAATCCAGCCCACTCTCTTTATACAGTTTCTGTCTTCAACTTAATTTTATCAGTAAAAAGGTCTGTCTCAAGGCAGCTGCACTACTGATTTGCATTAGGGCATCACTCAGTATTCTACTCCTTGCGCCTATTAATGCCCTGTTTGACTTCTTAACTTCCAAAATGGGGTTTACTATTGCCTTTAGGTCAGCTTTAGTAACCTCTCTCTAAGATAATTCTCAGAGCTCCTATTACAGTACACAAGAGAGATCTAGTCAACAGAATCCTAAACTACTTCTGCTGACCAACTTGGAGAAGTGCTGAATTTTACAGAGAGGCCACGAGGTCTCCTACCTTAAAGATTTTCAAAACCTTATCGAACACAATCCTGGGCAACAAGCTCTATCTGAGCCTGCTTTGAGCAGAGGGATTGGACAAAATGATCTCCAGAGCAACATGCCAAACTCAGTATTTCTGTGATAATGACTACTAAGAAGATTTTTCTAACAGTCTTTTTTGTGTGACCTTACCAAAGGCCCTTTGCAAACCAAAATGACTGATAATACAGAGCTTCTTTTGATATTCTTCTGGTATATTCTAAGAATTTTAAAGGCTCTGATGCATGCCAAGGAAGCCACTCATTACTTGCCAGCACTTCTGTGGTGCTTGTCTGCCTGTGAACTCTTAATCTAGGACAACTGTAAAATAATTCCTCCCCAGTGAAAAAGGGCTCAGCTAGCTTGAATTAGCTGTCTTTTGGAAGGGCATATAAGCACCCAGGAACAGGTATTCTGGATCATCTGATCTGTCACTGATAGTGTGTGTAAAGGTTGAAAGACTAAGAAGTTACCATCGCCCTTAGAGAATGAAACTGATAAGACATTATGTTATACTTTTTAATGTACTTGTTTTTCTCTGTTCAATGATTATTTCAACCAATAAGCTAGGTAGAGCCCTGGGGTTTGCTGGTTCTTCGGTTTCCATAACCTCTGTTCAGCGTAGAAGCTAAAAAAGTATAAATGCATTCAAGAATATAATAGAGATTGATACTCATCTGACAAAATACTAGAAATTTGTGTCTTATTTTCAGTTAGCCACTAACATGTTATCTGACCTTTAAGTTTCACATAAAGACTTTGCTTTCCATTAGGGCTCTTTCTGCAGCTGTTAAGACTATATCTCTTATTCCATAATCACCCAAAGTATGAATTCCACCACTCTTTCTGAAGCCTTTAGCATTACTAGATAGGGTGTTGGGTTCAAGGAATATCTTATGTGGTCCAGATATCTTTAATCAGAAACAAATCATCATCCTGGCTTCAAGTCATTCCAATGAAACTTGTTCCACTTTGATGAAGGAGTGTGTAATATTTCCTTTGCAACTCTGTGTATGGAAGTCAACAAGCTCCCTGGATGTATAAGCAAAAGAAATTAGTTCACAGAAGAATAGTAATATTTTAAAGCTGATTTATGAGCTGCTTTTTGCTAGTGAATGCCTAGCCTTGAATTCCACTTGAAAGTTTGGGGTTTTGCTTGGTTTTTTGTGGGGGTTTTTTCCCCATTGTTGATAAATGTTTTACTATCATAATAAAGTCCACAGAGCATGAATGAACATCTGAAATCTTAAGACATCTATTGAACAGAGACAACACTTCACATCCATTTCATTAATGATGTATGGCTTAGCCACATAGTGATGTATGTGAACTGTAGGTTCCCAAGGAACAATTTTTATGTTGCCATACACTTATGGAGAATTGCTGTTAGCTATATTTGTAAATTGAGAGCACATGGTGCTTTCATGTCTGACCACATTACCAAGAGTAAAAAGAGCAGACAACACATTTAATTTTAATTTGAAAGAGTTAGTGCTTTTCTGTCACCTTACATACATAGTGACAAGTGGGTCATTGAGTATGGGCATGTGATAAATGAATGCAAAGACAGGAGTCTCCTCTGTGATATTAACATACTGCATCTATGTTAAAAATAGAGGATATGTCTGAAGAGGCTTTAAGATATCTCAACCAAAATGTGGAAAAGTTTAAGCTTTGCATCAAAGACCAGCCACAGTGTTTGCATCTCTAAGTGGCACCCTGGGAATCTGAAACAGATGGCCACACCACTTCCTTGGTGTTGAAAATTACACACTTTATTGTTTCAGGTCACCTAGACCTTAATGAAATTTTAACCTTGATTCTGAAAGAAGATCTGTTTCCACAGACTTATTCCATTATCTTATTTTGCATTTCTTTAAATATATTCTTAAAATATTTTATATCTTTTAGTAAGCCTTATTGTTCTTTTCATTATATAGAAGAATTTGGGAGGTTTATCTGTTCTTGGACAGATTTATTATAGTGGAAACTGAGATGTGAATGAAGAAGAAAAAATTCTTCATAGCTTGGATTTCTAAATATCTGTTAACTGTTAAAACTGCAAGGCACAGCTAACAAGGCTTCTTTGGCAATCTTCTCTTCAGTTTAAAAATATTTGTATTGAAAATTCCAATAATTTTAGAATGTTCTTTGTTAAAAAATTATTGAAAACAGAAAGTATCAGGGTATTTTTGTTCCACTTCAGACCCAAGGCTGTTTCTGAAAACAAAATATTTTGTTTATTCTGGAAGGTTTGTGGAAAATACCACTTTATGACAAATTTATTTGACAAAAGGCATGTACAGTCAAATTGCTGAAATATGCCTGCAGACATAAACTCAGCTAAGATTAATTTAATGTTTCAACCTGAAATGTAGCAAAGAACTTTGTGCTATCACATGCAGGAGATCTGCAGCAGAAGATGCCATTTAGGATTAAAGATGTAACTCAAAAGGTATGTTACTTGGTGGTAGGCAGATTGTCATAGGTTTAGTGCTGGCCTATCAGAAAGGAACTCCGATTCTGAGTAGAATTTCTCTATAGTTCTGTGTTACAGGGGACAATAAATTGTCATGCTGGTGAAATTAAGCCACAACTGTTTCATGGTATTTCTAAATATAGTGTGAGAATACTTTGATTTATAGATTGATGGGCAATAAGTATTTATGGTTTTGAGTGAGACACGATCACTTTGAGCTAAGTTGTTTTCTTGTATAACACAAGCCATAATACTTAAGTTCATTCATTTCTGTTCCCAAGAGGGTGCATTACTGATGTCTTGTCGTAATGTAAAGGTGAGTTGATTGCCTCTCTGCATGTGGTTAATCATTTTCTCTGTTTAATACTTGTATTTTATTTAGAATTAGAATTTGTCTTGTTTCAAATAACTCCTGCATTTCACTATTTCATTGGATCTTGTGTTCTGCAGGATACTAAGCTATCATCTAACCACTGAAGAAATCTTAACACAAACTTATAGACCTTAATCAAGTTACTTGCTAAACTCCTCTTCAACATGTTCAATGAGCTTCACACTTTAAGGAAGCTGAATTACTGTTTTCTAAGCCCTTTCTAGTAACCTAATTTATTTTTTTTTGCAGGGTGGATTTTAGAAGTGTTTTCACTGATGCCACACATTATCTTTGTATTACTAATAGCTATTTGCTGTCTGACATCTTCAGTGATTATATTTATCACCATACTGCAGTCTGACTTGAGGAACTGTGGTAAATAGCCTATTGAAGATCAGGGCAAAGCAGATGTGTTCTGCACTTCAGATTAATTTCCTCAATCCTGTATTAGCACGTGCTGTGAACACATTTATGATACATTAAATATGTCTTCATACACTTCAACTTAGTAATCTTTGTGGCAGTCCTGTGAGGTAGGGTAATACTGTTACCCATTTTTACTAAAACAGAATAGAGAGACAAGGAAACTAAAAAAGGACCCTAATCCTTAAAAGGTTTAAATAGGTGACAGATGGCATATTGGAAAGTTTAATATACAGGACTCAGTTAAGTCTATAGCGGAGAATTGCCACATGTCTTGGACTCAACCAGCAGTGCTACATAATCATGAAAGGGACAGAGCATGAGTGATCAGGGAAGTAATGGATGGTACCGTACATCACACAAAAACATTCCTGAACTGTGGGATTCAGGATCCCTCTTTGTTTCCTATGGGTGTATGTCTCAGCCATGCTGTGACTTCCTGTTAGGGCTGGACCTGGGCCACATTGCCCAGCTTTCCTGCACCCCCTTTTCTCTCTTGGGTGCCTTCAGACCCTGGGAAGCAAACATTGCACCATGGAGTAGGAGAGAATCATGATATAATGCTGGCAAATAAGAACAGGGAAATCAGGATGTCTCCATACATCAGTTTAGACTTACCTAAACCCTCCACAAGAACGTGGTCTGAAACCCCACATGGCGGAGCAGAGTTTGAAGGGACCATACCATTTCCCACCTCTCATGTCTTACCAGGAAGTTGCTGCATTGCACATTTTTTTCCTGTAGGTGTTTCTAGTCTCCAAGCCACTCATATCACTCAAAATTTTAATGCTTTTGGTCACTGAGCCCTTAAATAATGCTCTGACAGAATGATCTAGGGACATCTTCCTGATATCAGACCTTTGGACATCTGAGGACCTCTGAGGAGCCTGTTCCTCTATTGCTTTTGGATGTACTGTCCTTGATACTCTCTTCTTTGAAATCTGTTCCCTTCCCTGAAGTGGTCCTACTCAGTTTTCAGGTTTACGGTAACAGAATCAAATATTTGTAACAATGTGATACAGATACCCAATGTTCTTTCAGTTTTTGATGAGGACATTTGAACTTATATGGTATATGTAGCTAAGATTTTCAGATGGTACAATTCAAGTTTCATCCCTTGAAGGTTTAGTTCAATGAGTTGTATTCATTCTAGACCAAAATAATTTAAAATAGATACAGAAATGTCACAGATGCTTTGGTCATATTGAACTCTACTCTTTAATTCAGAAATTTAGTGGGAGATTAAAAAAAAAATAAAATCTGAAAGCAATGTGTGTTTTTCTAAGCCTGAAACTATGATTTATGCTTGAAAAAATATCTTACAGATTACTTATTTAATTCAACCTTTTCATTCAGCTATTGTTTCTACTTCTGTTGGAGCAATCATGAATCACTGATGAGCTTGTCAGAGGATTGTTTAGACTAGTTGAAGGTCATAAAACAAAAAGTCAGCTGCAAAAGTCATAGTGGGAGAATGCAGAATGAGTATCAGGGTGAATATCATGTTAGGCAAATTAAGCTGGCATATTGCATCCAAGGAGAAAAGATGAAAACTTTAACATTGCCATCCGTTAAAACAGACTGATTGTGGAATAAATCTTATTTTTTGGAAAGGAACGCACGTGGATTTACCCAGTGCCCATAGATTTCCTTATTTTCCAAACAGTAGAGAAAATCACATACAAGCCTACACCCCACACCCCCCACACAGATACAGCCATGACCAAACCAAATCTTTAACCCCCTCAGTAAATTCCTTTATTTTATTTACAACCCTAAAGAATGTGTTCAAACATTTTCATTCTTTATTACGGGGCATATCAGAGTAACCTCTAGAATGTATATGTATGAAATCTCACATAGCTCTGAGACCACTGAGACTGAGGAAAGAAGGACTGAAAAATATTCATGTCCTTGAGTACAAAGGCAATGAGGAACAGATCAGTCTCCAGTACGACTGCAAGTCCTAAAGAGACCAGAATTAGAGGCCTTTAGAAATGGCCTCTCACTGTTCTAAAGGCATCACTTCAAGATCTGGGGAAACAAATGAATTTATCAGGATTTTTTGGAAAGTTTTAGCAAGGAAGAAGTGATTTGAATGTTTGAGTTTAACATTCGAAAATTGTAATTGAAAATGCAGGGGGGGTTGGATTGCTTTATCCTATACATTTAGTTTGGAAAAGAAAAAAATAGTTTCTTTCGAAGTGTTGTGAAGTATCGTTTAGAAGATTATTTTCACTTGATTATTGTTTTCTAAATATTACATAGCAAGATAATAAAATATTGTGATTTGTTTTGTAGAAAATAATTTAAGTGAATGTGAAATACATTATTTTATTAATTCAGGCAAGAAAGTAAAAATATACAATTTTTATTGTATATTTACAAATATACAAAATATACATTTTGTATAGAAAATACAAAAAAATACATTTAAAAATGTTTTTAATTTGCAACCCAAGGTTATTTTTCATTTGTAAAATTTAAATTTACTACATTGTGTTATTATGGCTCAAACATAAGTTCTCTGAAAAATTAAAGCATTTATGATCTTATGAAGATATTTGCAAATAACTAACTCTAGTTCCTTAGGAGCCTGAAAAAATGTTGTTCCTTGGGTTTTCTGTTGCCAACAATTTGCAGAGTGTATTGAAATCTACTGTGTTTTTGAAAATTATATCTGAACTCCAATATGTTTTATGTATATTCTCGTCTTTGGCTAGTTTTCTTCTTCACCTAAATGTGGAAGGTCTTTGGCCTCAGTGAATGATCTTTTTTTTTTCTCATGAAGCTAGTGAGATGTCAAAAAAAAAAAAAATCTTTAATTTCCCAAAGAAATTACTTATTTTTGATCTGCTTCTAAAAAATTCAGCTGAAGCATATAATTTTTGTTAATAGTGATACATGCATAAAAGTCACATTCCCTTGTTGGCTAATGTCTTTACACACACCTTATTCTTATGTTATATGCATTTAATTTTGCTTTTAATTATGTCATCCCATAGGACATGGGTTGTATTTAAATTCTGCATGTGATCTAAAAAGCAAGAGGGTAATAGTCTTCAGAACTGTGACCTTAACAAACACGCCTCTTTGATAGTGTGCAACAATTAGACTTCTGTGGGTAATTATGCATTTTCTGCCACATAAATTCACTTAACATAATGATCACAAATTTTCATAATAATTAATACATTAACATATTCCAAAGAATAACACTAACCTTAACTCATTCTGATTTTTAAACAAGGGGTCTATATTTAGCTGGTAATAAGATATTGCAGTGCTCTCGTCAGTGGTGGTGATCTCATCTTAGCTGGGCATTAAGCAGACTGTGAAATGATTTACAAATAACAGAAAAGCTACAAGGGCTGGCTAGTGAAAAGAAAAGAAAAGAAAGGGATGATGAAAGCTTTAGGGTTCAATTCTCCATGGTCTCTGGGATATGTTGCTAATTCAATAAAGTACAAATTACTATTCAAATTCATTAGCATCAAACTAAGCAATATGCAATCACATCCAAGTTCACAATTAGCATTAATGACATCCGCAAAGTGGGGAGAAAAAAATTGAGGATGGAGTTTTACACTACAGACAAGATAATACAAGGAAAATAATGCCAGGGATCAGTGTCTAAGACAGGAATTCATATCTGGCACGGTTGCAAGTCCCAGAGCATGAGGAGCCTGAAGTTAACACACAGATGGGACATTTCTGCCTGCAGTTATTTGTATCTAGCTTCTCCCAGTTTCACCTGGTCCTCAGTAGATATAGTCTAAGTGGAACTTTTTAAAAAGTTGGGGTTCCTCTAAGTAACCTTTCCCTTGCGTTATAGTATATAATGCAGCACACCTTTGTTAGAAGCCTTTTAGAGAAGGAAATATTCAGGTTAGGAATGTGCTTGTATGTCTGCTCTGGCTACAGAGAGAGTCTGATACAATTTCTCACAGACTAAGCATTGAAATTTAGGTAGCTGAAGATGGTGAAAAATATTCCTCTTTTGGAGTCAGCACTCATTAAACGTTAATTAAACTCATTAACGTTAATTACTTAGAAGCACAGCTTTTCAGTCTGCCAGCACCTATGCATAATTTACATACTTGTCCTTAGGTGAAGCCATTGATCTTTCCTGACCAATTCTAGCTAACTGGCTGGCAAAGCTTATGATTGCACAGGAAACACTAAAAACATTAGCTGATGGCACGTTGATCCAACTGGACACAGGACGTGCATAATCATATGGTTAGTGTGATACTGGGATTGACCTAACATTCCTTAGACTTCCAGAGAGAATTATTATCTTGGGCACAGCACCAGGTAATGCACCTGTACGGCACCTAGATAGGCAGGAGATGGATTTGCAGGCAAAGATTCTTAAAAGACTTCTGCAACTTGTGACAAGTTGCAATTCTTTATATGTGATTAGTGAGAGACAATGCAATTCAGGCTGGTGTCGTGCACCTCAACAACTTGCCTTGAGAGCTGCAAAGCTTGAAACCAAGGAGGGCTCATCACTTAACAATGACTGTTACTTGTTTCTAGATGAATTTAGTGATGAGACTGTACGGACTACAGCAGGCAGGCAGATCAGGATTGACTATCTGTGGCAGATGTGATGAAAACTCTTATCAGGGTGGAAGACATCAGCTCCCAGTAGAACCCAGAAGCATACAAAAAATAACTGGTGGAGACAGAGGACTGGGGAAGCAAGCAAGAAATGGTGCTGAGAGAACTTCAAAGAACAGCACAAGGTCACAAGAAACAATACAAAACCCTCAATTCCTCTACTGCAATGCATATATTCTGATCAAATGTCACTTAACCAAAGATTTGCATAGCTGCAGTAGATGTTCAAAGAGTTCAATACCGCTGTTGGTATATTAAATTACTAAGTGTGACACTCCATTTATACTTTGCAGTGTCATGACAAACCCAAGTACTTTGCTACTAACACAGAATTTATTTGCCCTTCTTTTTGAGAAACCACTGTTGAGCTCACTGAAGATATTCCCTTTATTGACTGGCATTACTGGTGAATGGCAGCTGCCCTCAATTGCTGTGCAAGAGATGGCAAAACCTAGCTGTGTCACTATGGGCTTGCTTATGTGAAAATTACTTTTACATGAATTAATGTAAGACTTTAGTCTGGAAGGAGAATCTTCTGAGAATATTATGCTTTCTAAAGCAATGCACATCTTCCATCGCTGAAGAGAGTAGAAATCGTTATAGAAATTTTAATAACATTAGATGCAAGTCCTGGACACAATTAAGGTGCTAGCTGTACATTTCCTACTTTGACATACAACCACTCTTTTATGGTATCAAAATGTGACTTTCCTTTTCATGGAAAAAAAAAAAAAAAGAAAACAAAAACACAGTCGTGTGCAGCTGTATGAGTGTGTCACACTTTCCCCCCCCCCCCCCTTTTAATCATTATTAGATAGCTTAAATTATTTAAGAGATTTTAAAAAGAGTAAATAGAAGAATTCCTGGGTGAATAACTGTCTCTAATGTAGAATTAATATGGACATCTACAATCAACTACTAGGAAAACTTTGATGACTTGTGGTATTGAATATTTGTTTCTGAAAAATCCAAGCTAATATGTAATTTTAATTTTATAAACCTACTATTTCATAATTTTGAAAATGCCAAACACTGATTTTGCTTTGTAGTGCTCCCTTCCTTGCTGTCTAAGAATTCATTGTTTTGGGAAAAGTTTCTTAGTTACAAGGCAGCTTTTTTATCTCCAGTACATCAAAACACTTGTGATGGCAAAACAAATAATTTATCCCAGTGATTCAATCAATCATCATGGCTTCTTGCTAAGAAGATGAACTGAGAAATCAATTTTCTGGGGCATCTTTTTCAGATCTATTCACCCTCACCCATTTCCTTTAGTAAAATGCTCACCTCTGTTCAGGATGGACTGAATCACCCTCTAGGAATGTAATTTTTTATCTCAATATGCCTTGGACCCAGACAGCAGTTTAATATTCATAGAAAATCATAGAAATCCAATAGTAGAAGTTTAGATTCATAGATGCAGCTCTCTGGAGGAGAACTCAAAAGACCATCTTCTTCCATATTTCTGACCTAAGGCAGGATCAAACTTTATCTAAATCATTCTTGACATATGATTGACTGTCCCATTCTTAAAACCTGCAGCGAGGGCAGGAGGATATTTCATGCTCACAAAAGCATGCATGGTGCAGTGGGTAACTACCCTTGCTGGTTGAAAGCATTTTTTTTTTCCTAATGTCCAACCTAACAAGCATTCATTGAACCAAATAATTGTCTGCTGAAACAGCAAGCAGAATTCCAGGTACAATGACAATCTTTGTTATGCAGGTAGAAGAGAAACTCGACTGGGCCCACTGTGTCCTGAGACGTGCCCTGGGTTTTCAGGTTTATACTGTACTTCTAGTACAGGACAATTTACTGAGAAGGAAGCAGGAAAAAGATGCATATATACTTTTATCTGTCTGAAATGTTTACATAGTTACTTTCCTTAGCTATTAAGCCACACAGCTATCAATCCAGTGTTACTATAGAAGCATGACAGTATAGACTATATTCTTCAGATGTCTTCATGCTTTTCCATATTGAATTGGTGCTGTTACTAACACCAGCAGCCCTTGAAAAGCAAAAAACATCTCTCATTGGTACTTGGCACTGGTGAGGCCACATATCAAATACTGTGTTCCATTTTGGGCCCCTCACTACAAGAAAGACATTGAGGTGCTGGAGCGTGTCCACAGAAGAGCAATGAAACTGGAGAAGGGTTTAGAGCACAAGTCTTATGAGAAGCATTATTATACAACTTTTCACTCTTTCCTGAACTCCATGAGGTTTCTGTTGGCCTTCTCACAATGTATTTCTGGATTAAAGCTCTGCATTATAGCAAGACAGGCACTGACTCTGATTTATTTACCATTATCTGTGAAATTGCTGGGGTTACATGCTGCTTCATTGCTCATATAATCGATGCAGGCATTGAGCAATAATCATAACCACCTCTTGGTTACTCTGGTTGTTACCTGCCAACACTGGGATATTAGGATATTATTTATTTCCTCCCGTGCCCACTGGTCCAGCCAACTTGGACACTGTTACAGTCTTCCTTTCCATGCCATGCTTCTAAATGAGAATACTGGGGGAGGTGGCATTAGAAGCCTTAGGTAATCAAAGTGTGTATAACCACCATTCAAAAAGTTACTTGCACATTTGCAGAAGGAAGTTGGAATCTTCAAGAATGATTTGTCTTTGGTAAATCCATTTTTCACTGCTGCTAGTTAACATTTTCTCCTTCATGTGCTGGGACATGGTTTCAAAGAGTATTTGCTTTATCCTATCTCCAGTGTTGGATGTAAGATAGACCAGCTTCCAGAAGTTCCATAATTCCTGCATCTTCACTTCCTTAAATGTGGATGCAATGTTAGCTTTTTTGCAATGGTCGAGAACTTCTTCCGCTTATAGCAATTTTCCACAAATTATAGACAGTAGCCTCACAATCACTTTGACAACATTTCCAGCACTGTTGGGTCTATCCTATCCAGCCCCATGGATATGTATGCATCCATTTTCTCTGTGTAGTTTCTAAGCTACTGCTTGCCAGTGGTGGATCTTTGCCAAACTTCATCTAGCCTTTGGCCTTCTCACATTGTGCTTAGAGTCCTAAACTGTGCTCTGATATTTCTTCTTTACCACCTGTCCTTGTTTTCACTTCCATGCTGTCTCTGTATTTAAGGTCATTGAGGAGTATCTTGCTTAGCCAGAATGGTCTTCTGCTGAAGTTCCCAAAATCCCTGCATAATGAGGAACGTTTGCTCGTCAGTTTTCTTTGCAAATCAGCTAACTCTCTTGCCTTTTCCCTATTTGAAGTTTCTTAGGGAATTCTGCCAGGAATTCCTTACGTAAATTGTAATCTGCTCTCCTTAAACCAGTCCTGGCTTTTCTGCTCTTCTTCCCAGCATTCCACAACATCAACTCAATCATCTCATGTTCACTGTTGTGGCAACATTTGCCTCCAATTCTTCCCTGTTTGTGAGCAGCAGCTCAAAGACAGCATGACCCCTGATTGGCCTATCTGACATTTGTATTAGCAAACTTTGACCAACACCATCTAGAAACTCCCTTCACTGTTCTCATGATGCTACACTGCCCTTCTGTCTGGTGGCTGGATGGGTGAAAAACCCCTCATTGCAGGCAGGGAGCAGTATCCCAGTTTTTAAAACAAGGCTCTTCCAGTTCAGGCAGCTGCCTGTGTTTCACAGCTGTTTTCTCTGGAATTGAAAGTCTTTGTGCTTAAAGTGTTCCAGTCTCTGCTTACTTCAAGTGTCTCATCAAATTTGAGATAGGCAAAATAACTAGAATATCAGTAGAATGATTCTTTCCTTCTGACTTCACCTCATCCATCATCTTATACTTTTTGTAAAGGAAAAAATACAGCATTTCAGCGCTATTCTTTACCCGTAGGTATGGAGACCATGAATCAATGGGTATGAGGATACCTGTTCACACACATGCAATTCAATTTCTCCTCCTCTCCCTTTCTTGGTTTTTCTTTTTAAGACTATGAATTTCCTTTCTTCAAATCCAATGTCCTTGTTTCACTGTATTTTATTTGCCTTTGGAAGAATCTGTATCCATCTGGTATTTAAATTGAGACAGACAACAAAATGAGGAAAATAATTGGAAACTTCCCACATATATGCAAACATAAATACATGCAAACTGCACTGCATATATACCATGAGGTAATACTGGTGTGTCTCTGTTGACTTCACTGAAGATCTTATTTATTCTAGAAAAGATGGAAGAGGCTCCAAATCTTTGACTACTGCATTAAGTCCACAGGAACTCTTGTCTCACTACTGGAGGTACAACAATCTGAAGAACAGTCGACAGTAAAATAATTTCATAAACACCTCAAGAATCCATACACCAAGGAGAAGAACCTTCAGTCTTCACATACCTTAGATCAGAAGTTACAGAATCATTCCTTTCTGATTTCCAACATGACAGATAAGTAGTGATAAAAACAAATTCTTTATCACATAAATGTTTCAAAAAGAACCATAATCACGATATGCTCTAATTACTACCCTTTTATCTGTCCTTACTTGCACTTTTGCTTGAGGCTTTTGGCAGATGAAATCAAGTGAATGGAGAAATATATTTTAGCTAACAAGCTTCCTAGTCTAAAAATTCCTCTTGAGTGCATGATTCAAGCAAATTATAAAACAGAGAGAGAAGAAGAAAAAGCAAATGGAGGACGATTGCTTTGCCAATTTAATACTTTGGGTACACAATTAGTACACATCAGACTAGTTGACAGGAGACTGCCCTGCAGGTCAGGCTTTTGCAGAGCAATGTGCTTTGAACGGCTCGTTGAACTGTCGGTGGGGTCTGCTCACATGCCGGGGAAGCACTGCACACAGTTTGCACCTGACAGCTTGCCAGAGATTAGCTGTCAGGAAAGTGCCACTCGGAATTTCCTCTTTCTGTGATGGCTTCTATTATCTGGTAAACAACAGCCAGAATGTGTTACTCTATAACCCTTTCTCACTCCCAAAATGATGATCCAAGTTAGTGGGTTGGCAGGCTGGATGCCGAACAAAGCTTATTAATTCTCTCTATTTTTAGGTAGGTATGGAATTAATTAATGAAAAAATAAAAAAGTACACCTCCAGCATTTTGAGCATCTTTGCAGTAGAGTAGAAAAATTGATGAATGGCTGCTGGAAGCACATCCTCACATCTTTCAGGCTAGAGAGTAGGCTGGACAGTGAAATCCTGTCTGGAATTGAAAACAGCTGGTTGATGTGACTTGCTGCTGGGCTCAAAGTTCAACTGCTACTTAGATTTGGGGTCAGAAGAGAATGTGAGTGTTCCCTCCAGGCTAAACTGGCAGGCATGATTGTTTGTTTGCTTTTATGTCTTCCTCTGCAGACAACACACTGTCAGCTTTCAGTAATCACCTTTTTCTCCTGAATTGTCTAATTGATTAACAGAATTAAGTTGTCACAGCAATTTATTCTTCATCCTGAAGTTTACTGCTTCTGCTTCAAGCCTAAAAAAGGGCACATGCAGAAAGTCTTGTCTTTTCCCTATCTGATGTTCTAATGAAAGATTTTCCCTTACTTATTCAACTTTACTGTCATATGGTACTGTAGACCCTTAATGCACTCATAGACATATAGATGTCTTCATCTCAAAATGGATTATACTGCTAAAATTAGTTGAAATAAATTCTGCAGTGCAGAAGTCTACATCTGAACAGTCAGCTTCAGTTCCTTTTATGGAGTCAGTGGATAGGAACAGACACAGCACATCTGATTTATTTTAGATGTCTACTTTAGTCAGATATATCACATCCTAGAAATGCCAGTTTCTGTTGATTCCTTCAGTTCTGGGGGGAAAAAACCCAATATCTGGTTTTGTAACTCAGAAGTGTGCAATTGTGTTTAAGCAGAAGAAAAACACCGTTACTAATGACTTTACAAGTAATTTTGCTTTATTGACAACTTACTCTGTTGATTCATTTTACATATATGGCAATAATAGCTTCAGACTTTCAGCAGCTGCTGGGTTGAAATACTATACAGAGCAGAGCTTCTAGAAAAAGTTAGATGTTTGCCTTAATAGGCTTCTGAATCATATTCAGTGTTTACCCCCAAGATATCGGTGTTTCATCAAATGCAGTATCAGGGTGAAAGGGCTGTTGTAGGAAAAGTAGATGGAAAGGTTTATGATATTTTTTTTCTATCACCATGGGAGAATTTGAACTTCGAGCAGTAAAAGAAAGATCATCAGTAGTCAGACACCTTGAAAGTAAAGTTTCTGTTGCCTGAAGGTGAATTTTGGGGGCCAAAGTATTTAAACACATGATGCTAAAGTAAGTGATTGCAATAAGAGCTTGCATCATCATTATCATCATCATCATCATCATCAACCAAACCAACAAATGAAAGAAAAGTCACTTTATTGCAACAGCAAAGATGCAGAGTGCAAAAATATTTGGGTAACACCTCTCTTTTAGGAGAAAACATTGAAAGTAATATGAAACTAATTACTTTGGGGATTCAGTTATCAGAAAATATTGATAGTTTAATTTTCTTTAAACTCCTTTAGTAACCAGAAGACACCTTCAAATTTGGGATCAATCTCATGATAAGAAAATTACCTAATTCAAGCACAAGTGTAGTGAAGAGCAGAATAACCATGACAGAGATCTGCCTCATTTTTGCATTTAGAATTAAAAGTATTCTCCCCTCTTGTCTTTTGTACATGTCAGGTAAGTAAGATATGTGATGCCACGGAGCAGCAACAATTATCTTTAGAAGCACCTGGGAGCTAATTGTACATGCCACCTACCCTATCGGTATCTCAGTCTGCAAAAGAAAAATAAACAAACTACTGCTCTAGAAGTTGATCCTGATATTTAATTTTTCACAACCTTAGAGGAAAAAAACACATCACCACCAGTAACAACAGAAAAAAAAACCCCAGCCTTTACAATTTTCCAATATCTCAGGAACAATTTTTTCCAGGTTCAAGACATACTACCCACTTTCTGATCTCCAACTGGAAGCACACAAAAAAAGCAAGGTGTGTAACTAAACAAACCTAACTGGTTCCCAAATACCAGAGTCTAGAAGAAGTTACTTGTCTTCATGATGGATAAAGCTGCAGAAAACTCATCTTTGTTTTTTCAGTATATTATTCTCATTATTATTTCCTGGTCTGAAACTGTAATCCTGCAGGCATTTTCTTGGATAAGAAATTATCTTCAGTTGGAGATATTATCTTAAAATCCAGGAGAAAGATCTTAAATCGGAACAGAAACACTCTTCAGAAATGACTGAGTGCTGTAATTCCTCAGTCAATGGGAAACATGAGAAACTGTCAGTGCTTTTTTGCTATGCTAGTCCCATCAAACATACCAGCAAGATAATAATGCTGGTACCCAAATTGAAGAGATCAATGGATTTCACACTCTTTCTGAAAATCAGACCTCTCTAAAGTGCTTTACATTACACATTTAAAAAAAGAAACAAAAATTAATTCAGAAACACAACAAATCAGCAGTCCTTTGAAAATCCTTGATATCACCTTCACATACTCAGTTGACAGATTGCTGGTTTTGGCATGGGTATTCTGTAACTACAATAAGCTTTGTTTAAACACCTAAAAAATTACTCAATATGTTTTTTAGGTGTCATAATTACCCAGAGGAAATACTAGGCAGTGAAACTGAAATAATAGGTTTTATTTTGCCCATTTTCAAAGTGAGATTTGAGACACAGACTTAAAAAATTAATGATTTGCAAAAACAAGCAAACACACACACAAAAAGCAATTAAATCAAAATAATATAAGAAATCCATAAGTGTTCCACAAATTACCACAAAAATTCATTGATGTCAAAAAGTTGCATGGAACTAAAGCACTTCTGATAAACTCATTAAATACAAAACCATCAGTTCTGAATCAACAAGAGCTAATGCCCTAAGTTTTAAGCCGTTGGGAGATTCTTCTGGGAAGTATTACCACACATTTCTGCTGTCCTCACAGGTTTTATGGGTGCATATTATTGACTACTGTCAGCAACAGAAGTGTCTAGTCAGACCTCCACACAATAGAGATGTTGCTAAGTTTGAGAGTGAAGCCTCATGGTTAGGGCACAGTGATCAGCAGGCAGAAAATTAGTTCCTTTCTCTGCTAAAGACTGCGCAAGATTCAGTTGTCTATGTACACCTGCGGTATCTACGGCCACGGTGATTTAAGGTTCAATGCAATAGCTCACACGTATGCATCTAAAACCATTACAGAGTACCTGAGATTTCAACATGAGTCTGGTGGATATGGCAAAGGAACTGCAGTGAATGGTTGTCCATCTTGGCCAGGGCTGGAGGCCAGGTAAGATATCCCTAAGGATATCACATGTTGCTAGCTACTCACGTGTTAGAATTAAGCCACTAGTAAACACAGTCAATAAAAACTAAAGAACATTGCACTTACCATAAAAAAATACCTACTGGTTTGTCAGCTGAATTAGTCCTTAGGTTACATTGACTGTACTGCCTAGATCTCCATCTGCTGTCATGGGAGGTTGGACACCTTACATAGATGGAGGCAACTTTGCATATGCCTACATTTAAATGTCTTAAAGTGGAATTGCATTGCACCACAGAGCCTCAATTCCTCTTTCTAATCGTGCTATTCTAGACAGCAGGCTGTCTGGAATGTCTCCATAGGGCTAGTGAACACACCAGTGGACCCACAAGAGAGCCACTCCTTTCTGGAGCAACAGTGGCTCGAGGTCAGGTGGGACACCTTAGCACGCTTCAAATGGTATCAGGTTAACTAGGAGTCTTCAGTGGCCCCTGGCTCTTGGCAATGCTCATCCTGTCCTTTTCCAACCTCTGTCTTTCCCCTTTCTAAGAAAGGATTCTCTGTTATTATGTGTTAGATCACAGTACCTAACACAATGAAACTTCCTTGCTTGGGTGGATCTGTGTCCCCTAATGTAATAGAAATTTTAAATAACATTGACTGAATGAGACAATGCAAGGGATCTGAAACAGAAAGTGATAACAATTCTTAATATGTAATAAAAATATATTTTATAACATGTTATTGTTGTTATTATTATTATTATGAAATGTTTGCAAAATATTATGATAGTGAGTTATTGGCACAGAAGAAGGTGAGCTTTCCAAATTCTGATCAATAAGAACAGACTTGGAAAGCTGAGAAATGAAATCTTCTGTATTACTGGTTTTCACTGCTGCCTAGGGAAATGTGCATGACTCAAAATGAGGACCTTCGAGGTATGGGTAGTTTCAAGCCCGCAGAGTCTCTGAAAAGAGGATACTTTGAAGACATATTCTTGCTGTAACAAAACTTTAACCTCAAAGGATCTTTTTGATCTTTAGCTTGGTAGGAAAGACTTCCAACTAATTTATGATGACATTAGAGGATAACAACATGCACAGCAGTGAATTCTCTTTAGCCTTTGGGCTGGAGCTGTGTTTTACTGTCTCCAGGAAAATAGAAGTGGATGCATGGATGTATTCGGCATTTGTATTTTAATTGCCCCTGAGGATGCTGTTTTGTAAAGAATGCAACATCTAATGGTATGAGGGGGGGGAAAAGCGATGTTTCTAAGCTGAGTTCTTGTAAGAATGAGGCAAAGTATAACAGCAGCAATGAAGTTCCTATATGCTGAAGACAATTGCACTAATTTGAGTTATTGCTGTTTAGGGTGAGCATTCAGGAGGAACACATGGGAAATGTTGGTGAATCCTGGACAGGACAAGTGGGAATGAGGTTTAGGATGTAAAGGATGGGACAGAACCTCTTTTCATGTAGAAAAATCTTGTGTCTTGCAGCAGTTTTACAGGGTTTCTTGGCTAAATTAAATAACACAAATGAAAGGGTTTGAAAGGGAATCTGACATGATAAGGCTCTCTTGGACTGGAGAGATGAGCTGTATCCTTCACATCCCCTGTAGTGCAAGTAATAGGTAATAAGAAAGGAATAGCATTGCACTGTCTTTAAACCTATTTTCTAGTTGGGTTTAAAAGGTTTGCCTCTGACCATTCTTCAAGACATCATATATAACCTGAAGGATGATTTTGTACTAAAAGACAGCCATTTGTTTAAACAAAGCTTTTATGATTTGAAGCACTACTGGTACTATGCTACGTATTCTTCCCTGCCATTAATGATGTGATAGTGAAAGTATTTACATATAGTAATAAGCACTGAGAAAAAGCTAAAAAGGACTGTGAAAGAGAAGATTCCATGTTTCAGTTTGCTTCCTCCGGTCCCAGTAGCTAGCTTGTCTAAGAACTTGACTTCAGAGATAAAAACCTTACTGTTTAACCAGTTTCTATTTCTTTTAATAGAGATGGTATGTATTAGTAGAGATGGAATGGATTTTTCCTTTCCTTTAATAGAGTGGAACGGATTATCTTAGTCTGGAGGCCAGACTAGGCTCCAAATTGCAACAAAGCAGAGATTGACATTTTCCTTACCTTTCCTGTAATTCAGGAAAAGTTGGAAGTGCAATTGGGGTCTTGGCTAGTCAAGCTGACTTGCTGATATGTTAGCAATTCATAAGGACAGAGCTCAGTGTCCAAGGTAATCTCATTGATCCATACAAACTGTTCTGTGGCATTTCACAAAGTTCTCTCCAAGTTGCCAATTTCATTAGTATGTGTCTCCAGCCAAACTAGTTACTGCTGTGGGAAACAGTTCCATAGCCCAAATATATTTCCCTTGGTTCCCAAGCCACGGAAAAGTGGTCTTTGGTGTTGAAAGCATGCAAGAAAAATCACTCTCTGCTCTTAAGGATTCTGAGACTAGGTCATGTTATTCCAAGATAATATGTATTTCTTGCCATCTCTGAGTCAAGAAGCTCCAATGCCCTTAAACTAGATTTTGATCTGAATCTCACTTAATGTCCAGCTTCCAATACATTGACCAAACAACTGGACTACAGGGTGGTTTATTTCCACTTCACAGAGCAAAACCCACTATGGGTTAATAAAATCATGCAAACATGAGACCTATATAGAACTGCAGGAGAGGGAAAGAAAATACTAAGTACTGCAAACTTTAAAAAACCTGTTGAAATAATTGGCCCCAAAATCATAATAGCACAAAAACATTTTGATAAATATTTCTGTGGTGAAATGTGGACAGTTATGTGGAATAGTTGTAATGGAGTATTAATATATCTGAGTGAATGTATTGGTGCACATCTATGATTTTACACTTGAATAAGCATATATTCAATTTAGAACCACTAAGGTGCACTCACTCCAAACGTAAAACAGGACAAGTTGTCCACCTCCCTGTAGGTCCACAGGAACAGTTCAGGAAAAAAAAACTTCCCACCCCAAATACTGTATTTTGAGTGAGTTTGTGATCCGTTGAAGACTCATTTCTGATATTGTTCATGAGAAATATGAGCTGACCCACCAGAACATAATAACTTGCTGTATATATGGGTTAACGGCATTACTTCATGAGCTGAAGAGACACAACTGGATGTCACAATGACCCATGGCACAAAGGGAAAGTCCCCTGTATGGCCTAACCGGTATGGAAACTTTCCCCTTGTTGCAAAAACTGCTGACACTTGGTTATTATTTGGCAGACAAGGCAGGGAATGGAGGACAACACTAAGGGCAAGTGAAAAGAAACAATGAAGTACAGAAAAAGATGTGAAAGAAATGTCATGTTCTCTTTGCCAGGTGATGTGATTAAGGGCTAATCTCTCTGAACACAAAGACCCAGGGAGGCCAAGGAATCCTTGTAACCTTATCAGTGAATCTGCCTCTGGTGGATGAGTCAGCCAAAGAACACCTTCTCAGGAATGCCTTGCAAACTGGAGGGGTTATTGCCTGGAAGGGGTTAGGACTTATTATGGGATGCAGAGGTGGAAAGAATTTGAAGATTGTTTAAAAGTTAGTACAGGAGGTTTTAAGGAGACTGTGAGAATGTGCAAGACTTCTGATGGGATGTTTAGCAGAAGGACCAAAAGCAAGGGCAAGGAGGAACCAAGGTGGATCAGGAAGGAAAAAAGATGGGGAAAACAGAGGGAAAAGGGTTATGGGCGAACAGGCTGGTGGTCAGTATGTTTGTCTGGCTGAGCCCTTCACTTGGTCACTGTAGTCTATCCTATCTTCTTACTAAATCCTATTACTATCTCCTGTGCTAGTGAACTTGCTGTTATAAGTCAGTAAACGTGATGAGCTGCAAGCCAGATTTGCTGTGGCTAGGATAGGAGATCTGGTGCTAGACTGGGGCTACCAGCCTTAGGGGTTTAAGAATCCTGGTACAAGCCTTGGGGAAGGACTAGGACCTAGAAGCCAGCTGCTGAATAAACCTATACTGTGTGTATATATTTCTATAGCAACTTCAGTCTTGGTCAGTTGAGGAGGAGGAAGACAATGGGGTCGGTCATCTGTGCTGTTAATGTTTATGTGCCTGCTGTGTGTGTTTATGGGGTGCTGGTAAATGTACTGCCCTCTGTCTGTGCTCATCTTTTTGGCTGGTCATGTGTGTACTGTGCGTGTATGTTTGTGTGTGTGTACTTATAGGGAATATGTGTTCAACTTTGTGGCTGCTGGACCTGGGAACACAGAGCCACAGCAACCTTACAGCTGGCAGAGGAGGAACCTACTGGGTCCTGAATCCCACATCATTTAGCTACCTTTAACATGTACACCTTCAAAACGCACAGGAGACAAGACTGATATCCAGATGATTACCTCAAGGTACATAATTGTGGCATGTGTATCACAGCTTTGGGATGTTCTGAATGCTGTGATGTGGCCTCCTGTGGTCCTGAGCTGAAGATGCTCATTGCTATTTGCTGGAGAACAGAACACAGCAAGATCAAAAGCCAAATCTTCCAAAGGGGGACTACGCTGCAGGAATCGTACCACTTACCCCATGGAGACCAGGCACTACTGCAATAGCTTGACACTGCATTCATGGCTGTAATGGAGCAGTACCAACTTACCCCATATTCCCAAGTAGAAAAGGAGCCTGCTTTTTTCAGACCAGCATATATAGGTGCTTTACATCATCCTTTGTCTATTATCCACTTTTTGCTTTATTGTCCCCCCTGTTTTATTACTGTATCTTTGATGTTCTATGAAATCAATTCTACAAGGCTTTAAAAGGCAGTTAAAAGGTGAAACATATTTGATTTCCCTCCCTTTATAAAGGCAAGTAACTGGACAATACATTTCCTTAGTAATGATAATTACATTCTGGGAGTATTAATGCCATTCATTTACTTACATTTAATGTGATTATCTAATTGGTTTTCATTTATGTTTGGTAATAAAATCCAGTCTAAATATTTTTAATAAAATTTCCATCCTGCTGGTCGACCTGTCTGTTGACTTTCAGAAGCTCTTGCCCCACAATGAACCAGGCAGCCTTGCAGAAATATAGATGTCTTATTTTGCCTTTGACATTGTTTTTCATTTGGCCATGGAAAAGAGCTCTTACATATTACTTTGCCCCCTCTACCCTGTTCTGTAAAGGTCTACACCTCATAGGTTGTTTTCTGTGTTGGTTTTTTTTTTTCTGCAGGAACATTTCCAGAATAAAGTCTTCTTTGCTAAAGTTGTGTGTTTTGATTTTAACATAACTAATCTTGGTTGCCAGAAATTTTGCAGGCTTATAATGAGGCTGAATTGGCTTTCACCTAACTTTACTATCTAAAAGCTGAATAAACCTGAGTCAGTTGTCTAAACTTCCTGTATATTTATTAGGACATCTCAGCTCTGTCTCAAAATGGGATGAAGCACTTTCTTGTGTTGAATCTGTCAGTCCAGCAGCTACAGAGAGAGCCTACCTCACTGACTAGGCACATCACTCTTAGGCAGATACAATAAATGAAAAAAAAAAAAATATGGTTTCCTGAACGATTACCCTAACAGTAACAGCTGCAGCTTACCCAAGTTCATCCAAAGAAATTCCAGTTCCCTGGAAGGAGTTAAGGGTGCAGACATTTTGCATTTGGGAACCCATAATGTGCACAGAAGCATTTGCACACACGAAAAGCTGAGCCTATGTGATATGGTGCCTACAGGAAGAGAGAGACTGGACTTGTCTAGTTCCTTCCAATTCTACAGCCCTAAGTAGCAATTAAGTTGTGTAAGCATTTGATGGGGCATACCAATGGTGTTTGTGGCCTCAGCTCAGATCTGAGTGCCTGGCTGGCCAACCAAAAAGCCAACATCCTAAGGTGGGAACTGACAGACACAATGAAAGCCAACTCGCTATCTTTTTTTCCTGTGCTTAAAATATATTTTCAGAGGAATAATTATAGAAATCTGACTTTGTTCTTTCTCTTATGCATATAAAGGGAAGACTTAATCACTAGGAATCTAACACAAACCCATACCACAGTCCCCATTAGGTGTTTTTAACAGTCTCTCTGTGTTTTAAAGCAATAAGACTTTTACAGTTCACCTGACTAAATAATGTGCTAGGTAAGCTATTCAAGGTCTGCTTAGACCTGATTGTGACAGCAAGATGTGCACCAGATTATAAGAAAGCAGTTTTCCAGTACTACAAGGTGCTGACATTTTAGCCTGCACATCAAGTTCTAGACAGTGTTTGCACACAAAAAAAAGTTAAGTGTGATCTATCTGATTGTTTCAAGTGACTGCTGGACACCTTCTGTTAACTTCATCTGAGTATGTAGCATTCAGAAAAAGTTATTCTTTATGCTAATGGAAAGTTATTTTATCTTTCTCTGAGGGCAGTACTCACAGAGCGACAGGTGTACAAGATGATGATATTTTTCTCTTAGGTAGCATATCTAAAAGTTTCAGTCAATCTCTGATGGAAGAGACTTTCTTCAGGAAGTTGAAGAGACAAAACATGTAACTGCATTGCAAGATCTCTGTTTGGAGGGAATATGTAGGTCATTCAGATGGCTGAAGCTTTTGAAGCCACATAAATTTCAGCAGTGCAGGGGCGCTGCACCTTGTAGACTAAATATAACCTTGTGCCTCAATATCCTTTGAAGAAAACGGAGAAGAAAAGGCGTGTAAGCATGTGATTTCTTTGACCCATTTAGACATCTGCATGAAGATAAAATGGATCTGCCCTCAAAGCACCTAATTCTTTCCACTGACTACAACAGAACCTTAAAGTTTATCTTGTTTGTACAGCCAGATGAACCTCAAATAACAACTAGAGAAACACAACTTCCTGTTGTGTCTTCACATGCACAGGCTTCTACTGGGTCTTTCAGTGAACAGAGAATTAAAGACAGGCTGAGCCACAAGCCTTGGATGCAGACCTCCACATATTTAGGATGCACCATGGCTTTGGGGGCTAGATTAATCCCTCCTCACTTCATATTATTCAGAGAGAACGTGGTTGAGTTTCAGGCTCTCAACAGCCACAGACATACCATAGGACAGGGAATACAGAAGCTGAAGGTCTGAATGACTGCTCATTCTCACAGCTTATTGGCCTTAACTAAATGCCAAGCAGATTTGTTTTAAGATTTTGAAATCTTGCATCTTTGTCTTGAGTAGGATGCTTTCTAGTAATGTGTGCTCTGGGGCCAGGCAATTCACAGTGTTATTGCTATTTGCTGAAAACATGCATTTTTACTCAGATCTCATAATTGAAATTCAAGCTGCACATGATGCAATTTGACATTAATTTCAGTTATTTGTGTCTGAGGTTTGCACCATCCAACAAGAGCCGACAGTAAAGAAGAGCACTGGAAATGGAAATACACAGTGCCATTAGATGCAAGGCTTGATTTGTAAATCACTTAGATAGCAATAAAACTGCGGATGGAAATAAAAGTGGCAAAGCTCAGCTTTATAAATGCTAAATAATTCAAGGGGGAAAGGGTGAGGGGAAAAGAAGTACAGAGCAAGAGCTTCATGTATGAAAACAATGGCATCTGAACAAATCAGAAATTTCAAGCTCTGACTAAATGTAATTTAAGTTTAATTAAAGCATAACATCAAGATTGTGGGCTGCTAAAATCTGGGATGAAGCATGTCATTGCTGTGTGCAGTTCTAAAAGATTTACAGCAAAACCTGAGTCTAAGGAAGATATTCTCTGAAATGGTGCCACAGGGCTCTTTACCAAGCAGACAGCTATTTTACAAAATGGGGCTGTAGGGAGTCAGAGCCAGCAAAATTCAAGATGAAATTTTTTTTTTTTGAATTTTTTTATTTTTACGTTTGGAAAGTTAACAGTGAAAGTAAGTTAGCCAGCGGAACAGACTCCTGATGAAAGAAGGAATATTTTCTGTCACCTGAACTTTACAAATTTGGAGTTGAGGGGTTTGGTGGTGTTACTTTCCTTTTGTTCTAAAGATAGACTGTAGTCCAATTACAGGCTCCTGATTTCAGCACAAGAACAACTGAATGAAGTGTTGTGGGTTTTGTCTAGCAGGATGTTATTTCAATACAGACTGGGCAGGAGAAGTGAGGGTGGGCAGAAAGCAAATTGTAGACCAGAGGCAGCCAAGTAGAAGTTATCATCTGTTTCCCTGCCCTTTCCCCAGGAGAGATTGTAACAAGTGTTCAAACATCAAACACTGCTCTATTAGTAAAACATTTTCTCCAGTATTCACAAACAGTCTGATACAAAGCTGAGGAGTATTATTATCAGAAGAGCTTAATGAAATAAAGGCTTGGGAATGGAGGTAAAAGATACACAAGTTACCCAACAGTGATCCTGTTGCTGCTATCGTGGTCCATTTTGGAGGGCTCTGAAACTTGGCCTGATTTTTAACCACATCATACTTGTAATAGTTTCTTCTGTATTGCAGACAATAATCTGTACTGCATGGGAGCCCGTCTAACCTGAGTGCTGCAGAGTTATGCTATGGCACACGAGGGACAATGAGGCATCAGTCATGGAGAAACACCTATCATACGAGAAGGACAAAGAAAGGAAACATGTTTGGATGGCATTTTAGTAACTCCTTCAGCTACATCATGGTTCTTGTTGCCAGGAGGGTATGGATGATCCACACAACACTGCTGAGATTCCTTAGGAAAGTAGCTCCAAAGGCTACTAGTCCCGCAGATGCAGCTGAACACATTGTGGCATGTTTTGAATGAGGTCTGTCTTACACTTGCTGTTAGCAAGCCTTCTGGGTACTTCTTTTATTTTAACTATATGGTGAAATAACATTTATCATTTGATCTTCAATGACAAATAAAATCTGCAGAGGAAAAAAAAATCGTATTGTTCTCCAGACTCCTGAAAATGAAGGATGAGCCTGGTGATTTCTTGGATCCTCTAGTGCAATCACTGAACAAATACAGTACACACAAAAGTGAAGGGATGGGTAGTCTCCTAAGTAGCCTAGTATGGCAGTCATATTTTTTTTCCATCTTGACACCTACATCTGATGTAGTCCTCCCAACTCCCTCTGCAATAAATGGGAGAAAAATAAGACCCATCAAGTGTGACTCATCTCATCCCAAAACAGATATACAAGTCAGAAGAGCAGTACCCTAAAGTCCTGGTCTTTCTGCTTTGTCTGTGAGATGACTCAGCTCTGAAGGAAGCATCAATGCACTAGAAATAGAAAGTGAAGAAAGATGTGTTTTCAGAATTGTAGTAAACAAAGGAGGCTAAAGATAGGCAAAAGGGAAAGATCCAAGCACTGAAACATGAAGACGTTTGCCCTGAGTTTCAAAAGAGAAATGTATCTTCACCCAAAGTTTTTACAGTCGAAAAACTGTTGAGAACCATGTCCCTCTCCAGGTATGTTGTAGAATTATACAGGAAAGCCTCAGAGACACAGAAATGAAAGATGGAATGGAATTCAGAACTACTGTTTTCAAGCTGGATTTTATCTTGAAGGCTGCTGCTTCTATCTGAGATCTGAAGAAAGGGGCTTAAAAGCACCTGCAGATCTTTTTTTTTTTTTTTTTTTTCCCCCCCATTTCTACTGACCTTGCCTCACCTCTATTCACAGCTACAAAAAGACCGGTATTGCACCTGAGGAAGGAAGTGTCAGAACAGTCATTTTTCCTTGCGATATCTTTGCCACCTTTCCTCTTCGGAAATAATGATAGCTGAAGGTGCATATTCTGATAAAAAAATTAGGGAAGGTGACAATTACACTGTGACTGATGCTACCTGTTGTGAAATATGAAAAAGTTTGCTTCACACCATTTTGAACACGCTCGTTATAATTATGGGCACAGCCAAACCTGAAATCATGGCTGTACTGGAAAATACATGTTCGAAATGCTTATGTTTATTTGGTCATATAATGGCTTACAACTGAGTACCTCAAACATTTCTCTGGGAAAAAAACCCTGATGAAACAAGAGGAAATGTTCTGTCTCTCTGTAGGCATTTCCCGATTGTTTTCTTTGTCCATTTCAGTCTGTTAACACCTTGGTAGGTTATAATTTCCAGACAGCTCTAGGGAAATTAGCCACATAAGCTCTTCTTCATTCAGAAAGGTTAATTCAGTCACATTCCTGTTCCAGCCAAAAACGCCTTTCCCAAAGTCATGACAGATCTTCTGTGTTCAGTACTTGGTCAAGCACTGATCTGACACCTAAGGACACAACAGATTTTGCAGAAACTTATCCAAGATCTGTGGATAACTGTCTTATGCTTTTCTCAGACTAGGAAGTTTCTTTCCAGAGATAACCAAACACTGTGGCTACTTTTAATTTATTTACATAGGTAAATACTATTTTTTATGTATGTGCAGATTCTTAAAGTTACTGTATTGGTACAGACTGATGCCAGATAGTGCTTATTGGTTGAATCTTGCAGGAATATTCTTAGAGGTGGCTGCACTATTTACCAAGTTGTTTCTGGCATCCAGCAGTTTGTCATTGTAGGGATGCTCTTCCATACAAGATTATTGACAAGCATTTCTTTTCCTGTATTTATTTTTTATTTTACCTAATGATTGAAAAAACTAAAGTATCTATGGGTTAGGCATTTAGTTTTACAAACATCTACTGCTTAAGTACATTTCAAACTATTAACTCTAAGTATTAATCATCTACTTGTTCATTGAGTAAATGTACACCTGGGTACAAAGCAGGGCTTTGAAAGCATCAACAAAATTACGAAGTTTTTTTATATGTACATATTTGAAATAATATGCATTTCCAATAATACAACCAGCATATAATATCTTCAACTGTTTCACTGTAAAATGTAGTAGCCTTCAGAGCAAGGGAGGATATATCTCACTGACTGATAGAATCAGAATGCCTGAAGTCATTTATTGTCTGAAACACACACACATCTTCCAAGCCAGCTAAAATATGTAAACTTCAGTGAAGAAAACAGCAACACTAAATAAAACTTCTCAGCTCTGCCAAGGTCAATAGCACCACAAAAAGGCCCCTAGAGCTCAGGAAACAGAGCAGACAGAGCTGTATTATATTATATTCTCCCACACTGACAACTACCTTACACTGTGAATGATAGACATAAATTGAAGCTATTTGTTGAGCAAGTCTGCTTCTCAGTCTGAATAAAGGAAGGGACAAGTTGATTTCTGAAAGTAGTAGTTTTGGTCTGTCTATTTTTGAGAGAACAAATAAAACAAAGCGAATTCATTTCTTATATTAGTTGAGAAAACCTTCAGACAACCTTGGAAAGAATGGGGAAAATGAAGAAATGACTCAAGGGAAGAAATGGACAACTAGAGAATCAATACATGTAGAAAAATGAAAAAATCCAACTGGCTTTTCAAGGAATTTATTATCTTGAGACACTATGAATAAAAAATTCTGGAGCATCCAGCAGATTGTTTCAGATGTTGTTTATGAATGAAGAAGGACATTTTCGTGCTTAGGTTTTGAACTTCCAAAACCTCATTAAGGTACAGGAGCAATGCCTTCCCAAGCAGCTGTGAGTAGCCAAAGTTTCCTAAATTGCTTTGACCAAACTGTGTCACAAAACCATAAGTATCAATCCACAGTATTTATATATTAATACCAAGGTAACTTGACAGTGATGATTCATCAATTTGATTTGGATATAGGTGTGCAATGGTTTTCACTCACTAATGAGCAGTCCATCTGGAACAAGGTCTAAAAATGGTGGATGAAGCATTCAACCAAAAATTAAATGAAGCATTTCACTTTTTTTTTCTTTTCTTTTTTTGAGAGAAGGGTAGCTTAAAAGTTTCAAAGTTCCTGGAGCAGGTGAAAAAACAGAGCTAATGAACTTGTTTGTTAACTGAAAGGAAAATAAATGATTGACAGAATCAAATATCTGGAACTGCTAGAATAGGAATTAATTAAATCACTCACACCAGGACTGATTAGACATAATTTATCTGTTTCTCTGTCTATACATACAGCATGGGCATTATTTCTGCTTTACAGTGAGTTAACAATGTTAACTTGATGTCTTGACAATATGACCTCTCTCTCACATCCTCTCCTTTACCACTGAAAACCCCTTTTCATTTCTTTTTACTTGCATCACTGCAAAATCAACTAGATGCAATACAAATATTTTTCTTTTTTTCTCCTTTCTTTTCCCCTAAATGTCCTCACAAATTTCTCTCTCGATTTCCTGTAAGACATAGCTCATTCAAAGCAGAAGACATGGCTAGGTGGCCTGATTCAATATAGTATTTCCACTGGGCAATCCCAGACTGCATAATAATATATAATAAATAATTATTATATATTATATAATAATATATAATATTATTATATATTATAATATATAGGACCTAGGATGAGAAATGGACCGGCACCATGATGGAACTGGCAGGCTGGAATAAATTAGTTCACTGATCAGCAGTGAACAAGCAGAGCACATGTGGTCTTTAAAAAAGACTGAGAGCCAGAGGGAAGAAAGCAATGTCACATTTTAGATGTATTTAAGGATTTTCCAGGACATCATATAAACATGTTTGATGAACGAATTATTTACTGATGATCTAGAGCATGCAAGATATAGTTCCATTTATTTAGCATTGTATGACCTTGCAGTTTTTGATGTAATTATCTTCACAGCATCTTTCTGGTCCTGGATACTACTATTATTTTTATTCTATTAATGAAGACAAGGTCTGAAAGGCTAATAGCTAGGTACATGAAAAGACCTGGGAGACTACCTGCTCTCAAACTGCCATTTTACATACCTGATATGATTTGCCACTGAGAAACCTAGAGAGCTTTTAAAGCTTTCAAAACTCCTTTCCCAGTTAAGAGGTGTACCGAGCAGGAAGTCTGCATCTGAGCTGGTTGCTCAAATTATTTTTATAACGAATGGAGAAGCACAATTAGACTGTGATTCATTTGATTTACTCCAAACTTTTTATGATGATGAGTCTTGTCTAGAATTTCTTAATGACAGTAGTCCTTTTATTACCCAGAAACTCAATCCAACAGGCTCATCTGAGATGCCTGAAGTTCGGCAGAAGGAGCGGGTTTCACCTACATTTCAGGTTCCTCCAGGGACAGTCTGTGGATCTACAATATCTCTGAAGGTCTAGAATTACATGAATGCTGTGACTATCTGATTTCCATTAGTCCTCTCAAGGCTAATTGTACCTTTCCATCTACAGATTTTAGAGCCCAACCTCTGAGTTCTCTTCAGATTAAAGAATTTAAGGGACACTACGCAAAATAACACTGAAAGAGGAGCTGATGTTGTTTCTCTGCCTTTATTTAATATTTCAGCAGTTATTCTCTCAGCTCAGGAGAGACCTGGGCTCCAGTCTCTCTACCATGTATCGTCATGGTCATCAGGCAAGTTCACAGCTCCCAGGGATTTGTTCTACCTCTGCTGAGTCAATCTAGTGCTTTAATTAGCTTCTCATGCTAGTTCCACTATGGTGGGCATTTTGCCTAGCAAATGGACAAACAGCTTTTGGATGTTACGTTGGAAGACAGGCTATCACTGGAAATTCCCAATCACTAATTTTGAAAAAGGAAATTGATCCTGGTGATTTGCCTCTGAAGCAGAATCTTGCTGATTCCCTGTCTCCTGCCTATTTGCATAATTAGTCCTTTGTCAGTGGGAGTAACTTCATCTTTTTTTATGTTAATAGAAGTCACATAATGAAATCTTTGGAGGAACCCATAGTGTGCAAAATAAAAAATAAATAAATGTGTAGCAGATATGAATGTAACACACATGGAAAGGTCCTGAATCATTTGAGTCCAGTAGTCTTCTGCTGTGGGAAACAACATGTTTTAAGATTCTTTTCAATAGTGATTTTCAACTACAGTTTGTAATATTTGCAATAATGTTTATTTTATGACCCTGAAAGAGGGTATACAGAAGCACCTGCCAATTACAGAAACAATTAGGAAAGTGTATACTGTGTAGATACACTGTACAGTAGAAAGGCTCTAGTTTACAAAAATAAAAAAACCACTCAGAAATCCAGACTGCATGGAAACAACTTGGAAGAACATAAGCTACTCAAACTCAGGAATTAGTAGGAATCAGTCAGTGTTCCTAACGTTTTTACTTATCCCAGGGAAGGTTATTTCCTTTGGAGACTCATTTTACTTTTGGTGAATCCTCACTGGAAAGCAAAACTGAGCAGCAGGAATTGCGGTGTAGACTATCTGTTATCACAGTGCTTTAACTGCCATATCCCAGATCTCCCACATCAAGATCAGCGGAGATCTTGCCAACAACTTCCATGAAACAACACAGGCTCGATCACAAGATGAAACCCTGTTTTGACACTAAGTTTAGGTACTTCCTGAATGAAATTCCCAATAAAGAAATAATCAATTGGAAGACTGTCATATAATTATGTGGACAATGTGAAATCCAGGTGAATAACAATAAATGCGTTCTTGGAAAAATTGTACGTGGCTTAAAGAAGGTGTAAAGATCTGAGGTGCTGTAAGACACATGCTATGAATCATACAGAAAAGTTGCCTGCTGTACAGGAGTGGATGGATTTGCTAGTGTGTTCCTGCCCATTCATATTAAAATGCTTCCTCACCATCCAAAGCTGTAGAAATCACAGGAGAAACTGGAGTTTTAAAACACTGTCCTCTGCATCTTCTCTATGATGCTGCATGACTCCCACAGCTGCGTTTAGGATCCATACTGCCAACACGCTTCAGCTAATACCCAGCTGGTGGGTGGTTTTCAGGAGAAATGTCAGTCTTATGAGACACATTTCATTTTCTAAGAAGAATTCATCTCCTTATTTTCAAAATGCTATGAATTCTTAACTGAAAGAAATTCTCCTCATTACCTTTCAGGAAAAAATAAAACTAAAAAAAAACACCAAAAATATCTTCTCTCACCGTGCCCAATATTTCTATGAAAAATAATGGAACAAAAGGTTTGTCTCCCTAAGTGAGACAGGTAGCATCCCAAATTTGAAGGACAATCAGGAAATCTCCTAGAATGCTGAGGTCAATGAATGTCCAATCCAGAGAATCCTTAGGACAAAAAAAATCCTTTGTAGGACCTGAGAGCTCAATTTAAAGCTGGTGTATCTTGAATTCTTGTTTCTATATTCCCTGGTGGGTTGCATGGGAACCCCAGGATCTTCTCCTGAAAAGTAAGTTTTCCCTGAGACTCTGACAAGATCTGATGTCTTTCTGGTAGAAACTAGTTGAAATGGATCCATTTACCCAAAACACTGTTTGTTTTTGTTGGATGTGATTTTTTTGTGGGGGAAACCCCCCAAACTTAGCTAGTTGTGTGGAACCGTTCTTGAAAAATCTCAGATGTCGGAAGACAGACCTTACTTCTTTCTAAAATGTACAAAAAGTGACAAAAAGCACGAACACACACACTTCTGGGTTCAACTGTATTAGAAGACACTAAAATTTATTTAGACCATTTATTCTGACAGCTTTGGTTCTGCCTCTGTCTTTAATTCATCTTGGAAGGAAATTCTGCTTTCTTTGGCCTGATTGAATCCTTTCATGGGAAAGGGATAATCATCCAGGTGAGCTTGCTCTTTCCTGACTACATTTTGCTTTACATTCAGACTAACTGCCTAGCTGCCACAGAAACTCAGGGTTGTTTGTTTGGGGGTTTTTTGTGTTATTGGGAAGCAATTGACTGGAAAGAAAGAGTGGAGCATGTTGTCACTCCTACCTATAGAATCCAGATGCTGTGGCATTAATTTTGTCTTCTGAAGTTTTAGGGGATTGGAAGGTTTTCATTAAGAGTAGAAGGGATACAGTGTGGCAGTTACATGCTCCTATTTTAAAGGAAAATAATCCTGTATGCAACACTGACAAGTATACAAATGAGAATAATTAATCCAAGATGGATAGAGACAAGCCTGGTTTGATAGTTTGATGCATACAGCTTTTTCTCTTTTTTTTCTGAAGAAATTTATACGATCCTTTCGTTATTATGTACACTGCAGCAGTATTTTGTAGGTCTCAGCATTATGCTGATTGGGTGAGAGCTAACAGGGAAAAAAGGGACGCAGAGCTCAGTTCGGTTGTTTAACTGGATGCATCCAATGTGATTTGAGATGCCCCAAGGTACTCAAAACATTTGCATGGGTTTGGCAGGTATGACTAAGGTCCTGTAAGATATGCACGTATTTTTGGAACTGGAACTAGAACTACCCTAGAGTACTTCAGATGTCTCTAGATACCTGTGCTAATAGATAGCAATATAAAACAATTTATCAAATTACTTCATTATTTTATAATTGTACCATTCCAAATTAATTTATAAACAAAAAAGTAAGTTACATATGTAATATAAAATATTTTTTACTGTGCTTAGATAGGTTAGCTCACGATTATCCCAGGGACCAGTGACAGAGCTAAGAGCAGTGCTTGGTTTCTCTGGAGTGCAGTCTGGGAAGTATTCCATCCCCACCTCACCCTATGCTGATCCAGAGATGTCCAGGGACAGGTAACACTCGTGTGACGTGGTGAGCTGCCTCTGTTCAAAATAAAGTCCAGCAGAGGTGGCTACTGGATTCACTGTGATATTTTTCAGTGTTACCATGGAAATTTCTAGGGAATTCGTTATAAAGCATGTGCAGGGGAACTAAACCTGGGAGCTGCTAGGTAAGGCATGTAATATATATAATTCTTCAGTGAACTCAATATGGACAAAGTTACAGCAGATGGCTCCTCTGCTTTCCTGCTGTGCTCAGTTCTGAGTGTGACAGAATTACAGCCTAGCACATCCTTGTGTTTCCAAACACCTCTGTCTAGACTCAGGTCTGAACAAAAGCTAATTGATGGTCTGTGCAGTGAAAGGGTTTATAGTAACTTTCAGTTAAAACTTCTAAGTCTTTAAATTACAGAGGTGGAGAGGAGGGAGTGTGAAGGGAAGCATGAGCTGGTGCCATGTGTGTGTATACGGGGAGGATGGAGAGGAATCAAGGTCTAGAATTGCAGAGCTGTGTCCTCTAAGTGAAAGCTGTGTATCTTGCTGTCATCTCTTACATCTGGAAAATCCTGGGGGTGAATTCACTGTTTTTTAATTGTGATATCACATTCATTATGAGAGTCTTGGCAGGGGGACAAATAAATAAAAAAATGAGACCTTCCACACCTGCAATGTTCTTACTTCAAGGGTCGCTTGACATCAGTTGTTCGGTAGCAGAAACACTTCAACAATTAGATACAAAAGTACTGCTGGCACTGGGAATGAAAGCAAGCTGAACACTGCCATTAAGCTGGAAATGCAGTGGATTTATCTGAGCCCCAGCGTGTATGCCCTTCTTGCACATAGCTAACCTAGCAGGTAGAAAAGTGTTTTGGAGAGTGTCTAGGCACATCTCATGCCATGCAGTAATCAGAATATGCAGGTGTCTCTGGAGTGTCATCCCCTTTCTTGCAGAATGCAGAAGAGATCTCTGTCCCACTATTGTGTAAAAAACTGATGCTTGCTTTTTCCAGTTGAAACAGCAATAGGACTTTTTGAAACAGCAATAGGACTTTTTGAATAGCAATGTAAAGTGGAAGATAAAGCTTATTCTCTCATATTACAGAATTGCACATTTATTATTGACTGTTCACAACAGACAGGCAGCTCTGTGAAAGACCATAATCTTTTTAAATGTAGTGGGACAGAATCATGAAAGATCTTGCTGGTTTATGGAGGGAAAGAAGGCAAACAGTGACAAAATGAAATTTCAGCACTCCCATTTTGAGCTGCAGAAGTAAGACATGTAGAATACATGGTAACTTGCCCAAGGTCCCATGGATTGTCTGTGGCAGGGCCAGGAGCTGCAGCCACAGCTTACAACCCCAAACAGTGTTTTCTCCAATAATTTCAGTTATTGGTTCAATGCCTGTCGTTGGCATGTCTGCCCTCCTGCACACAGTGCTTAGCATAGAATGAAAAAAAAAATAAGACCTATCCTTCCAGACGCTCTAAGAAAATGAATCTGAGGTCATCTGCTTACTGTGTTCCAAATGCTGGACTCCTCCTTGCACTTGTGTTTGTGTACTGCTGTATGCCCACAGCTCCCAGCCCAAGGGCGTCCCAGACGTGAGCTGGAAGGGGAATACCAGGCTGTACCCACTGTGGTCTGGCCACTTCAGCTGGGTTTCTAAAGCTTTCCTGCACTGCTCATCTCCTTCTCTAAGCCAGCCAGTCTAGCAGAAGTATATCCCAACAGACCATGTGTTTTCACCTATCCAATCCTGCCCTAAGAACTTCTCAGCTTTGATTTGAAAACCAAATGCAGTTCTAGTCATTGTGCCCACAAAGTATGTTTTGAAAACCTGACCAGCTGGTCTTCTACACCCAGTGTAGGAACGCCTTTGTTTCCAGTGAGGTTGAAATACTGTCCAGAAAATAAAACCACTGTGTATCTCCTCACTGGTACTGAATTGATGACTGAAAGCGAGACATTCAGTGCCAAGATATTAAATATCTCATTGCCCAGTCAGGTAATTAAGGGAAGATAAAAAATGTTACACAATAAAGCAAGGCCCACCTCAGGTCATTCTGATTGCTGTGTAGGATTGAGGTCTTAAATGGGATATGATCAGCTAGGGAGTGAAGGTAGGATTCAGTTTTCGATTCCAGAACTACAAATTAGCTTTTGAAACTTACTGAAATTCTGTTTTAATCCAAATTTTACATGTCAAGCCATTGGATTGTTGTAAAGTTTTGGGCAGAAGGATTCATTCCAGTTCTAACCTCCAGTGCATAACGTAGGCTGGAAGAAATGTCAAGTTCTCTTACTGTCCTAGTCTGGATGAAGCATTACAAATAGCTGAGGTTTTCTTCCCCCTCTTTTGCTCACAGCAGAAGAGAACCACTGTCTGCTCCTGGCAAAGCAGAATTTATTTTGGATGACATTATACGCAGATCTGTTCCAAGGAAACGTTAGGTATGTGTACTCACCTTATTGGTCAAAATGGAATGCACAGTGAAATACCACTGAAATTTTATATAACCTAAATACCAAGTGAAGAATAGGCACAGATCTACTTTGCATAATCTTCTATGCAAGAAATCTTTGAAGAGAAAAACATTTGAATACAAAGTATTCTGAGGCCTACCTATTGCCATAGTTTAGAGGAGCACTTTCACCTGCTTGCAATGAGAAAGAGCATTAATATCCACAAATCCATCACTGATAATTTTCCTCTATCTTTTGGACATTTTGTTTTCCCTTTCAGTTCTTGTTTCACAGGAAAGCAGGGTAATTACTGACAGCTGCTTTTATTCTGTTATGAAGATGTCTTTTTCCAGCTTAGTTTGTGTCATTTAGGAAAAAGTTTAAAAAGAAACAAAAAAATAAAAACCTACTCTGACTTCAGAACAAGATTGTTTACACAAGCCTGTGGTTTAGAGCTACTCATTCTGATGTTTTCATAATACAGCAGCCTGTCTAGTTTTGTGTGCCCAATTTAGATGTGTTGGATAGGAGTCTCACAACCCTAAATATCTAATGGATAAAGATTAGCTCCTTCTCTGCAAGCTACTCAATAACATTGATCCTTGATACCTATAGCAGTACTTGAAACAGTGGGGAAGACCTTATCAAACACCTTAATTGGAATACAGCCTATGAGATGCTCACCCAAGCGTAGTAACCCAAACTTTCTTGGTCTAATTAAGTGACAATATTGACTTTTTTCTTGGTATCATCAAGGACAACCATGCTCAAGACTAGTGTGGCTCTTCTTCATGATGAGGATCTATTTTTCATATTCCTTCCCAGAGATCCAACTTTGTGGGAACTCAATAATCGTGGTTTGTTTCTTCAGGGCTGCATGGTGCTGGTAGGAAACACACACGAAACTCATCATATTCTGCTCCAAATAAAACACTATCCTCTTTTTCCCCACCCTCTTGCACATAAATGAACAAAAATCAATGCAAAGAAAGGCTATACAAAACAAAACATTCTTTCATTACTTACTACTGTAGGAAGAGGTCCAGAGAAGATACAGCACGTGAGCCATGACAATAATCTGACTTTATCACCTTAGAAGAGAGCTGCGGATGACAGATTTGTGAAACTTTAGAACTGTAACTGAATAAGTACTAGATTAGATGAACTATTAATTCAGCCCAGGGTTCCTGTCTCCAGCAATGGGCAATAATCTATATTTATAGGGAAATGATAGTACTAAGAGAAAGTGAACTGTCTGAATGCACAAACTTATTGAATAATAATAACTAGTAAAAGGAAAAAAGATCAAATCTGGTAGAACTTAGAAGGTCTCAACACAGATGCTTGGACAACCATAGAAATCGGTATCCTGCTGGAAGCTACTTGAAGCGTGCCAACAAAGTCTTGCTGGGTGCCAAGCAGCTATTGAATTCCCACACAATATTGCAGGAAGAAAACAAAATATTAGAGAAAGTAAAGGCTGGCGGGGTCAGTCAGTACGCGGGGGAGAATGAGAACATGGGGCAGCCGTATGACAAATCTCAAGAGATTGTGTATCGCTGCTCCAAAACCAAGATGTTAAAACATCAACCAAGGGGAATTTTTGTGCATTTTCCATAGAAGGACTAAAAACGTTATCCTTCTGGATCTATGTAGCAGATTGGACTAGTAATTCATTATTTTGCTTCTAAAGTCAATGGATACTTGCTGCTACAGGGCTTGAACAATGGTTTGTTATGTGAAGTATTTGAGCCTTGAATGTGCTCAGCATTCCACAGGCTGCATGGAATCTTAGAAAGGCTGAAGTCCTATTGAACTCTGAAGTGAGTTTACTTAGTGAAAATGTGGGCCTCTAATCTCCCAATCTGTCCATCAGTACTGCTAGTGTGACTAGGGGAAATCTGAAGGCCAAATGTCATTTCATGTAAATTGGCCTATGGTACTTTTTCAGAAGCCTCTTTGATCATCATATTCATGAGCACAGGGGTCTTTTCAGATATGAGAATGAAGCTGGACACTTCTAGCCTAAGACCTCCCCAATAGCTCTTTCCCAGACCTATGCATCTCATCAGAATTTTGCAACAGATTTTCCAGAATTTATTGCATGTTAGATTACATATGAGGTGAGCCAGTTGGTTTGTTCAAAGAAGGAAATGTTACTGAAGTCCTCCTGCCAGTGCATTAAATATTTAGTGTCTTCTCCTGCTTTACTCCACTGTATGAACAATTTAATCTCCCATTCCCTATTCATACAACAATTTAGCTGGATTAAGAGAATTTGACTGACATCTAATGCAAACACAACTGTATCAAATAGGTTTTTTGGCCACTTCAGCATGTACACTCAAAAGCTGCTGGAATATAAAGCCTGAAAATATTTGTAAGCAAATGTTTTTTATCTATGGAAGAAAACCTAGCATTAATATTTCACATTACAAAATGAATATAGCAACTATAAACATTTAATACTTAACCATTTCTTCTGAGTGGAGAGATTATGACATGTTTATAAAGCATCCTTGATAGAACAAGTTTCAAGGTATTTTGCAAGCAAAATTATACAAAATAACCACATGTCCTAATGCTGTTTGGCATTCAACATGTATAAGCACTGCCAGCCCTTAGCTCAAGCAATGAAGACATTGTGCCGGATTGCATATTCAGGGTAAATGTATATGCACTACTCTCTGGCAACCAAATCTGTGGGGCCTGATTATTACCACTGAATTTGGTGGAATTATCATAATTTTGCCTGTTCATTGTTCCTTTTTTTCTTTACAATGTTGAAAATTAAATTAAGCTTTGTAGCATTTACTTTCTATTTCTCTTTCTTTTAATTTCAAAGAATTTTCTTCTTTTTTTTAAGCATTTGGTGAAAATGAATGAGTACTGCTGGCAAAGCAACAATGTTTGTATCCTACTCTTATTGCCTCTTTAGAAAAAGTTCCTCTTTTCTTTATCCCCATGAAAAACAGTAATTTAGATCACTGAAGTCATAACAGTGATATTTTCCCCTTCCAAATAACTCTGGCTTAAAAATGTTTTCAGATAAGACTAAGGTCAAAGAGACAGTATTTGGTAGAATATTTTCACGAAAAAAATTTGCATGGGGAATATGCTAGTCAAGTTTAAAGTGCCGCAGTGCAGATATTGTTTTTGAAACACTTAAAACTTTCTCAGAAATCAGGTTGTTTTGTGTTTTTCAAGCTCAAGTTTCATAACTAGTACGCTGTGTTACTTTGAAAATACCCAGCTCTCTGGAAACAGGAAAAGGCTTATTTGAATTCCTGGCATAGCTGAAGATTTGAAAGGTGTACCACTTCCTCCAGTGGTTCCAGTGTCAGCACAACCTCAAAGTGCTGGTGAAAGATACCCCATATGTCACTTTGAGTTTGATTGTCGGGAAACATTGTTTGTCCCTGCTTAGAGCACCAACCTCTGATTCCCAGCTCACCAGTTTTCCTCAGAAATACAAGCTGTTTCTACTTTAAGAAATAATTCAGACCAGCAGCAGTAGATCTGCACTGAAAACAGTTGTTTTTAAAGACCTTGTATTCATACTATACACATCTGAGGTTTTTTTGCTTAATGCTAGATCTAACCCAGTGGTGTGGTCTGCATGCCCATTTACACCTTGATTGCTTTGGGTGAACCCCAAACATCTTCTAATTTTTTTCCAAACGGTGTTCAGTTTGGTGTCTGCCAAGCTCTGCAATAGAAACTAGAACACGACATGTGGGAATTACTGTGAGATCCTTCTGAAAACTTGTCTCTTGATTGAAACTAAAACACTGATGTAAGAGCACAGGCTACTGTGATGACATCAAACTTCTCCTCTATTCTGTACATAAATATTTTGGCAAATACCAGGTAGTACAAGAGGTCTACGGCCTTGTCTCCAAGATGCTTTATAGCCCAAATCAAAGCCAGCTACCTATCTATATGTGTTACTTAGAAGTTATGACATGATACACAAGTCTGAAGGAAGAAGGAGCAGCCATGGTTAGGAAGACTAAATGGTGTTATTTTCAAGTTTTGTTCATGGGCGTAGAGGAAGCACGCCTTACATATACTTTAAGAAAAACAGAACCATGACTGTTAGTATAATTTATATCTTAACAGTTAAACCCAAGGTTCCTCATTAGTCTAGACCTCATTATTACAAGAAAACAAAGATAAAAATGTGAATAAAATACATATGTACAGAGAAGGTCAGAATAATACAATAATAGAATCTTCTCCAGTTGGAAGGGACCCATAAGGATCATCGAGTCCAACTCCCTGCTCCTCAAAGAACTACTTAAAACTAAACCATACAATTAAAAGCATCGTCCAGATGCTCCTTGAACTCTGACAGGTTTGGTGCTGTGGCCACTTCCCTAGGGAGGTTGTTTCAGTGACCAACCATCCTCTCAGTGACCAGTTTTTTCCTGATGTCCGACCTAAACTTGCCCTGATGCTGCTTCATAACAATTCCATGTGAACTATTGCTAGCCAACAGGGAGAGAAGAACAACACCTCCCCCTCCACAGCCCACTGAGGAAGCTCATAAAACCCCCTACATCTACTGGCTTCCCTTGGTCAATTAGATGGGTGATCTTGTCATAAAAGGAAATTAAGCTAGTTAAAATAGAAGCAATATAATTAAAATTGGTAATCTACACACTTCTTAGCTTCTACCACTTTTCCTGGAACTATGCTAATCTTTCTACTGCTCCTCTAGAGCAATATCAATATCTCTGGAGTAAATAACTCTCAACCTGTAAGAGTAGACATCTCTATTTCAAGAGTTAATCTCACAAGAGAAGAGGCAGCCCTTTCCAGAGAAACCAACAAGACAAAGCAATTACATTTCCCAGGAACTAAAGTTCTCAGCTCCATCACAACTCCTCATCATACACTGTGATGAGGTGGACAGGTTCACAAAAGCACAGTAATGGTAGAAAAATGGGATCAGCCACCCAACTGATTGTAGCATGTCTTTTCTTCAGCAGTTTCTTTTTTGAAACAAACTCCAGGTAGTGCACACAGGTAAAGCAAGAATAACCATAATAAAGTAAAACACTGCAATAGATGGTTGTTTTCCTGAGACCTTCAGAAAGAGACCAGCCATCACGTGACAAATGTGAATGGTGGCATGTAATGCATGGCTGGATGACTAAATGTCTATTTGAGGTAGGTCTGAGTTACTCAAAGAAGTGGGATTTTCCATGTGTATGTTCATGCATGAAAGAAGCATGATAAGCAGTCTTATTTCATGCTTAATAAAGTGTGTCATTATCACATTATATTCAAAAATGTATTCACACTGGCAAGTAGCCAGTAATGAGATTATGGAGTGGCATTTATTGAATAGTGCACAAATTTCTGTTATTTATGTTTTATTTATTTTCTATTTTGCTTTGTAAGGAAGAGATAGAAGAACAAGCAGTACAATTTTGTTGATCAGTGGGTATACAGGATGCGAACACACAGTTTTCATCAGGACAGATGCACCACTGAGGAATTCAAAAGGTTAAAATAGGAAAGCAAACAGCACGTGTAGGAGTTTACAGGCCCCTGGGGCAGCAACAAAAATCAGAATCATTGAACAGTCAAACAGTGTTAGTAGATCTTACTTCCATCGTTAGTATGGGATGACATGATATTTTCATTTTATGTTTTAGACTTTAATTTTGGTCTAAAACAGGAAAGGACTACTTCATGAAATGTTGAACAGATTGCAAAAAAAGGGAACTGTTTATTGGTTAGAGGTAGGGACCTCTGCTAAAATAAATAAATAAATAAATAACGGGACTTTAGAGAAAAGTAAGGGAAAGAAAAAGTGGTCAGAAAACAAAAGAGGTTGTCTTTTTGAGAAAAGATTAAATTAATAGTCCTTACCTCAGAGTATGTTTTGACATAGGCTTGAAAGAAACTGTAACCATATTTCCAGATCTGGCAACTATTCATGTTCTCATATCTAAGCAATAGCTTAACTGTTTAGCAAGATCACGGCCTGAATATGTGTAATGGATTAATCATTCAGAAGGACTCAATTGAAAGGGTAATATACTAGAGACAGACACAAATTATTTTGGCTATATTGGGGGCAGGGGGGGAGGCGGGAATCATGCATTAGAAATGGGAATCTGGAACAACTGAATGAATATATAACATACAAAAAGTCATCTAAATTTTGGGAATTGTTCCCAGCTGGTAAGATCTGACAGACTATAAAGCATCTTCACTGGAGAACCAGTGGCAGCATTATCACTTGGGAAACTTAAATAGAAAAGGACCTGCTCTGGGGAGCAACAGGGTGGTGATAGGAAAGCAGCAGTCTGACCTAAAGGGTCTTTCTATCTAGTGCAACCACAGCTCTAGGTTATAGACTTGCCAGCTTCTCAAAAGCAAAGCATGAGCTGAATCAATCTCAAAATGCACTAATAACAAGGATGGAAAAATGCTGAAACCACATTTCAAGCTGATAGGAGTAGAAATGACAAAATTCTGGGACCCAGCTTCATGATCTGAAATACAGACCATGAAATGAGTAATTGGTCTGCACAGCAGCACTACAGCCATCTTCTGTGCTGCCATGGGTGCAGAGAGCAATATTAGCAACTTCAGCATGACAGTATGCTTATCAGCTCAATATACCTTCCTCCATGATGATCATGATGATGATGATAATAATAATAACTGTAAATCTTAACAGGGTTTAATTTCACCCAATTATACCACTACCATTACTCAGGACAGCCTGAGTTATCTTTGCACTGAGCGGCACACTGTGTGAGTGGGACTGGGCAGTATGTTGTGGCAGTCCACAGAGCTAAATTTTTGTTTTGAGCACAGCCATCTTTCTGCTTTACTGGAAAACTTGATATTAAATTTTTGAGTTCAGAAATTGAGCATAAACTCCTAAAAGCTAACACTAGCAGCAGCAGTGGCTGCACGCTAAGGGAATGTGAGGCTTGCCAGGTACACAGGAAAGTATCTGAGTGGGGTTTGAGGTGCTCTGATGTTGTCAGAAGCATCATGGTAGAGACCAGCCAAAGGCTGTACTCTGCAGCAGACAGGAATCAGCTACCTCACCTAGTCTGGGGTGAGTGGAGGCAACCACCCAGACAGAGCTTGCAATCAGGGCAGCTGCTGTTCAGGTGGAGAGCTGCAAAGATTGCATCTCTGCCTCTGGGGTGGAGAACAGCAGAAGCTCCACCTTTGCAAGATGTGCTCTGGTGGAGCCACTGAGGCAGCAGATGGATAAAGTATCATTTGAGCCTTTTCAAGAAGAAGTACTACAGCCCTGTGCCACTGACCCTCAAGGGCTACCAAAGAGCTTCAACAGTGACCAGACCACTTTGGAGAAGGAGGTGCCATGGTCTTTGTGACCTGCAGCAATGGGACACCACTTCCCTTCCTTGTATGTACCAACCAGAAACAGACATGGATCCCTGGCAGTGGAAAAAGCCAATGATCAAGATTTACAGGGACCAGCAACGCATACCAAAAACTGCAATAGGAAGCAGTGAGTGCTAGTAGTGGGTGGCTCTCTACTGAGATGCACCGAAGCACCCATCTTCTGGACTGGTATACACTCAAGGGAAGCTGCTGTTTGCCAGGAGCCGAGGTCTAGGATGTCACAGGGAGACTACCACACCAGAGTGAAAACACACACTAATAGATCCTAATTCTTTTCAGTCTGGGCACCAATGACACAGTAGAGCAAAATCTGGGCAAAAGCAACCAGGGCTTCAGAGCCTCAGGATGCAAAGGAAGGGTGCAGATGCCCATGCAATCTTGTCTGTCTTGCCAATCAGAGGTGAGGGTGCCCAGAGAAGCTGATGCATCATGCACGACCAATACATGGCTTTATGGCTGGTGTCATGGCCATGGTTTTGGTTTCTACAATCACAGAATGTTCTTCGATGAATACAGCCTATTGGGGAGTGATGGGATCCACCGATCTTGGAAAGACTTTACTGCAGCCTCTCAATATAGGAAGGGGTCTTATAAGAAAGGCAGAGGGAGATTTTTTACCAAGACCTGTAGTGACAGGACAAGGGGCAACAGTTTTAAACTGAAAGAGGGTAGATCTAGATGGTACACGAGTATGAAAAAAATTATGCTAAGTGTGGTGAGAAAGGTTGCCCACATGTGGATGCCCCACCTCTGGAAGTGGTCAAGGTTAGTGCAGATGGGGTTTTAAGCAACCTGACCTAGTGAAAGATGCTCCTGTCAAAGGCAGGAAGGTTGGACTAGATGATCTTTGAAGGTCCCTTCCAACCCTACCCATGCTATGATTCCATTACACAGAAGAGGCAGGAGAATCTTTGCTAGCAGATTGGCTGACTTAGTGAATCATGCTTTAAACAAACACACTTGAGGGGTTAGTGTCCAAAGCTGGGACATATGTATTTTCATAAGAAAAAGAGTGGCTAAATGCACTTACCAGAGTAGGGAGGAACACTCCCTAACCCTCTCCAAAGACAAGAAGCTTAAGGCCAGCCACTAACTTATACTAACGCATGTAGTCTAGGAAACAAACAGGAGAAAATGGAGCTCCATGCCCAGTCAGAGAGTTATGTTGTCATAGGAACCACAGAAATGCGGTGGGAAAACTTACATGACTGGAAGATCACAATGGATAGCTACAAAATCTTCCAGAAAAATAAGAAGGGAAGAAGAGGAGGTAGAATTTTACTTTATGTAAAAAAGAAATTTTAGTGTATGGATGTAAGCTATGGAGACCTGAAAGTTCTATCAAATGCCTTTTGATCAAGATTAGATAGATTGTCATCAAAGGGGCATCTTATGTTAGATATCTTTCACTGAACTCCCCCCAGTCAAGATGACAAAGCTGACAAAACCTTACTTCAGCAACTCAAGGAAGACTAGTGTCAACAGAACCTGCTCCTCAGGAGTGACTACCTGCACATTTGTTGGGAAAGCAACACAGCAGTGCACACGTCATCTATCATGTTCTGGGAATGCATTGAGGGCTGCTTCCTGCTATAGGTGCTGGATCTCCCAAGTAACAGCACTGTGCAAGATCTACGGCTCACAAACAGAGAACACTTAACTTGGCAACATAAGTACCAATGGCAGCCTTGAACAGTGATCATAACATTGTGGAGTTTAAGATCCTGCTGAGCACGTTGAAGACGAGTAGCAGGACAAAGACCTTGGATGTGGGAAAAGCCAGCTTCACCATATTCAGAGCCCAGCTGTGAGGGAATCCATGGGAAACATTCATGGAAGGTAATGGAACTTGTGAGTGTTATTCAAGAACAGCCTCCTGGAAGCAAAAGAACAGCCCATCTACTACAGAGGGAAGGGAAGAAGGCAGAACAAGCGACCACTTTGGCTTAACAGCCTGGACATTGATCCATCCAGCACTGGATACCATCTCCAATCATGTCTAGGGTGAATATTGAGAAGAAAACATGACAGCAAGAGGAGCATCCCAAGAATACCTTCCCACCCTCCAGTAAGTTGTAGATTCTGGACTTCCTAAGACAGTTGATGTATCTTCTGATGTAATAGGCATGATTAATTTTTGTTGTAATTTAATTATCAATTAAATTTTGTAATTTAATTGAAAATCTGTTGATCTATCCACTACTTTTTGAATCCACAAAAGTTCTTAACATTTCCAGTATACTGTAGTAAGGAAATCCTTATGGAGCTTATGCTTACACTGTATTAAAAAAAAAAAAAAAAAAAAAAAAAGGTGTTTTGCTTGATATCTCATTTTATTTAATTCCACTGTGTTCTACAGAGAACATACAGTTTGCACTTCTACATGCTGCTAGTATGTTTACAGACTTCTTACACCTCCTCCTTCAACCACCTCTTCCTGATTGAAAAGCACTGATCTACTTCGTTCTTCCTATGAGAGCTTTTTCAAACCTTCACTCATTCCTGCTCATCCGACACTGTAACTTTGAAAGTTAGACAGATACTTCACAGAACATAAGAGAAATCAGGATGAATGCTGGGTTGGAAAGACCATTGAATTTTGGGTGGGCTAGTGAAAGTTACTTTTGTCCTCATCCTTCATGTTCATACACACAAAATCACTCACAAAATGAACACTGACATAAAATCAGAGTAAATTGGAAGTGCAGAAGGACTCTATGAGGAAAAGAAATAGATATTTCACTTCCTTCTTGCCATGGTCTCACAAGTATTGGGAGAGCAGGTTGGTTCTTCCTGTAGCACTGCAATGAATCTGTTTACACTCCCCAGAGGTCTTTGTAAGGGGAAAACCCCCAAGAACTTTATTACTGAGAGAAATTAGAGCTCTGCCTTTGCTGTTTCCCCGAGACCCTACAGCCCATTTCTATTTGTGCAGCGTACTACCCCCTGCACCTGGGTTATACCAGTTTCTCTCTCAGGATATATGATGCTTAGTATATTCTTGGAAGACTTTGAGGGGAGTTTTTCTTTTTATCCAACAGCAAAAAATGTTTCCAGTTTTGTAAGGTTTTCTGAGAACAGCTGGTCCATCACCTTAAAAATCTTTGGACACTGTTTAGACACGAGCTACACAGTGGAATTCCATCCACTGCATGCTATAGGAATTCAGAATAGATACATTGGATCATGTTCGGTATAAGAAGAAATGCATTGATCAGTGTTTTTTTTAAAAAAAAAAACTACCATTTATATTTGTTTAGATATGGAGGCAAACTAAAGTGGAGAAAAAAACCAGCTATATTTCAAGTTTGGCTACAAATTTGTGTTGCCTTTGCTACAAAGGGCAATAAAAATGGCTTTGGTTTATTCTGCAATTCCTGTTTTTATCTGAACAGACACCAAAGACTAAGCGTAAAATGTCAGTCCTGTTAAGTGTTCCTATCTTCTTCAGTATAAATTGAACTTGTCTATCTAAATACTTTACAAGACATAACTTTTTCTTTAATTTCTCTTCATCTTTACTTCATTATTTTTCTACTGAGAACAAATGCCAGATTTGTTAGAAGTTATTACTTTCCCTGTGGGTCACCTCTAAGCTTTATCATGTACTTTTTCCTTATTCTAACAGAATATGAGGCATTATCAGATATGCCCTCTGCTTATTGAGTTCTGTCCAATACTATAATTGTAATATACATGACCTAGTACTTTATGCTTACATTGTGTCTTAAAAGACCTAAAACTCAAAAAGAGGTATAAAGTATTAATGATCAGTGTAAAAGAAGGGGAAATATAAAATGAAGAGAAGAGGAAAAGGAATTTTCAACATTATTTATTCTTTCTGAAGAACAAAAATTATTTCAGTTCAGAGGAAAAAATAAAAATAATTTTTAATTAAAATATCAATTTAAAACTTGAAGGACTTCTATGTAAATTTTGATTTTGAGAGACTATCTGGTTGAAAGTCTGCAACCATCTGTATTCATACATATCATCTAATTCTTTCACACAGCAACATTGCCAGACAGACAGTGTTATTCTTCAGGCTTCAGACATCTTGAAAACAGTGTGTCAGAGAATGCACTAAGTCACACATTAGATTTGAGGAAAAACTGAACAAAGAGTGTAGGACTCCTTAATACAAATGTCAATCTTCTATCCATGTTACATGCAAGCTGACACATACATTGTTTGCTACAGCCCCAAGAGATAATTTGAGCTATAAAGCAGAACAGGGAAGCTGACACTTGGGTTTTATTACTTACAGTCCATTACTTGATATCTCCTGTGGAAAAAAAAAAAAAAAGGCACTTAAACATTTATTTGGGATGAAAAACAAACAAAAAAGTCTGAGATATCAGATTAATATCAACTAAAAATATCTCTGGAAGTCCTTAAGTAAGTGGAAGACTACATTGATAAAGTATTGTAATTGTTTCATTAAGACTGCATTTATTATCCTGGAAGAAAAAAAATATTGATAAAGGTCCATCAATTTATTTGTCATTATGTAGGATTTTCACAATGCAAATATTTATCACTGAAGAAGTATGTTGATTTCTAAAGCCACTCATTGATAAGCTGCATTTTTTCTACAGACTTTTACCAGAGCTGAAAGTGTTTAGTATTACACAAGGTATTATTGAGATGCTTTTGACAGCATTTCACACCTCATTTGCTGTCAAAGTTATTAGGTCAATGGTCAAAGTAAATTGGCTCTAAAGGGCTCCTTTAAAGCACTGAGGCATAAGATTAGAACAATTTAGAAATTATCTTGATCTTTACTTCATCTTGTGCTCAAGGTAGAGGTGCCCACCTCTCCTAGCTACCTTACTGCTTATTTAAAAGGAAACACTTAAGGTTAATACGAGCCTTGAAATGGTGTTATTTGTATGTGGCTTCTGGCAGTTGAATTATTTGGAAGGGTACCTTTGATAAAGCAGCTGTTTGAATGTCGATTGACAGTAACTACTGCCAATGACAAAAAACTTTGGACAATCTGGAATGAAAGTTGACGAGCAATGCTAAGTGCCTTTCCCAAGGATGAAATCAGCGAAACCCAAAGAACTGGTGATGCAGGTGAAAATTGAGTTCAGGGAGACACATCCTGAAGACTATCCTTTCGGCACCATGGTCTGATGTACACATATCTCTCACTTATTTAAATTTATATATTTATATCAACATTATGGTTACTATTGTGTTCTCATAACTTATTTCACAGGAAGAACACTGTGTTTCTCAATTGTTCTGCTCTTCATCAATGTTTCACAATAACAAGCACTATGCATCATCATTCTTCACTGCATCATCATTAAACCACTGTATTACTTTCAAGTCCCCAATGGACAAGCCATCAGCAGAAGACACTATCAGGTTTTGCTATCCAAGGCAGTGCTGTAATGGAGCACTTGGTATCCCTCAAAGTACATATGTGCTTCTTCCCTTCAATAGTAGGCATGCACAAATACCCCAGGTCACTTAGTTTCAGAAGCTCAGTAACTAGTTGTTTCAACAAATGCTACAAGTATTCAAAATTTCTGCTTCTAGCTGAAGTACTTTTAGGTTATTTACAACAGCTACTTCCATGTATAGGGGTAAAAATAAAAGTTACTTCAACAGGTTGCTTAGCGCTCTGAAGTTTGAATGCATCTAGACTCAAAATTGCAAAGGGCATAATTTATGTTCAGACATCCACCATACATATCCTGTGTGCTATGGGATGAAGGTGAAAGTCTCAAATCTCTCCGCTACCTGTTCCCCTTCTGAAAGGCTCACTGTCTTCTTCACAGCGAGGACATGCAGCAGCATCAGTCTGGCTCCCATAAATTGAGGAAGACATGTTAAACTATATACACAAGGGGACAATTAGGCCTCCAGTCTTCTTGCCTGTCTCCCTGCAGATATTTTATATTTCCTGAAGGAATTCCTACAACTCAGGGCACTTTGTATCAGCAATGACAAACTCTCCATTTAAATCACTTAACCTCTGAGAAGTTGTGACAACACCTAACCTGGTTTCATTAATCTCTGTTACCTAAAAAAAAAAAAATATATCTCTTAAGTGACTAAAACCAAGCAAGGTACACAATTTATCTTGGCATTCAAGTACACTTGTTCACATACAGTCCCAAGCCACCTTCTAGGAAACAGATTTCTTTACCTGATGGTTTACTGATGCCAAAATGTCTGATTTATTTCTTAAAGGCTTCCTAGTTTTCTTCCTTAGCACAAAGAAACCTTTGGAAAAGCATGGCTGTCACTGTAAAAAACAAACAAACAAACAAAAAAACAACAAAACACCAAAAAGACCAAAACCAAAAAAACATCCCTTTTTTCACTCTGTAATAGAGTTGCAGGAAACTCTTTAGTTAAATCAGTTGCTGGTAATTAGAATACTACTTCTAACTGTGCCTAAATAATATTTGATTGGGACTATTGTGTTAGTTCTTGCCATGAACCGTATTTCATTGCATCTGAATTATTCTAAGTGATCCTCTAATCCTCTTGCTTTCCTTCGATTCAAAGATGAATGTCTTAGCTTTACACTACTGTATTATCAAAACCTCCTCTCTAGACTAATGTGTTAGCAAGAGTCATTTTTCATTCAATGTTAGGCCTGACAAAGAATTATTATTCTAATGTGCTAGGGAGATTAGCTCATTTTCAGTCAAATTCTGCCTTCCCATTCATCACTCTTCTGTTGTTGGGACTTCCGAAATGATTTATTCAGGCAGAAAACTGAAGTATGGTGGAGAAGACCTGCAAATACAGAAGTGGCATGGGAAATGCCATTCTTTTCCACTCTGTTCCACTAAATGTGACTCAGTAGTTGAGTGTGTCTCTTCCTTTTAATTGCTATGAACTTAGAGAGCTCTCTCTTCTTAGTCCTTCTCATCTTTACTGGTAGCATCTCCCTAACGCATACAAAATAGATCCTCTCTTTTCTATCAGGTCAATCAAAGCCATGTTTCCATTGCCATATGTTGCTAGCATCAGCCCATATTGTGAATAAATCACTCTTCTAATTAGATTTAAGTTTCTTTAGAGCTCAAAATATAGCCCTGTTTATCCCATGAATCTTCTGGACAACAATGCCACGAAGATGTTAAAACTACAAATAAAACCAATATAATTATGATGACTTAGAATGGCTAGCAGAAGTCCATATGTCATATTTAGTTGCCCTGGTCAATGGCACTATATGCAAATTGATACAGTGAAACTAACAGATGGGACTCTTGACTGACAAGGAGCTTGGGAGTACAAACTCTGTCATCAAATCAGGATGATGGAGGAGCATAAGCAAAAAGGGGAAATATTGCTATAGCATGATCTAAACTCACAAAATCGACAATGGGAAGAGGACATGAGTCAAACAGAGAAGAACGAGGTGGGATGAACTGGAGAGTTTAGGAGGTTAAGATGAAACAAGCGAAGGAGTCCAAAAACCATCTTAAGATTCCGTGAAATTTGATCAATGAACAAGGGGAAGTTTTTTATATAAGGAAGGAAGACTGGCAAATCTTTCCTGCAATGTGTGGATCTTGACATTTTGTCATGTGCAGAAAGCGAGTACAGCTTATGCAGAGATAGAGAAATTTCTTTATACTCTCTCCATTAATAGCCTAAATGAAATACTATTAAACTAATGAAAATATTTTCTTGGTTCACGACATAGGTGTCTGTCTCCAAGATGTCAAGCTGTCCAGTACTGATTTTGGTGGTAGAATGTGTGTTATTTAGGCCTCATTTCAACTGATAAAGTATAGATGTCTCCATAAAGTGACACAAATTGCATCCTAAACTCCTTTTACTTTATTGATTAGACTCTTACTGACTATAAAGGCAGCCCAAGGTGACCTATTCAAGTCTGTGCTATCAGTGCCTTCATTAAATCAGCTGAATCTCACCCCTGAAGTAAGAGATGAATCCCACTCCTTCTTGTGCTAGAGTTCTTTCATAGTCTTGACAGTTTCTGATATTCTTTACTTCACACAGTAGCTATACCTTTTCCTGCACCAAACTTTCTCATAATTTCATGCTTTGGAATAGGCTGTAAAGCTCACCTTTCTGCTCAATTGCCTCTTACTTTCTTCTAAACTTGCCATCTGCCCTACCTCTTGCTCCAATGGCTTAGGTGCAATGTTGTCACCTTTCATTAAGGTGTTTGTCTATAAGACGACAAGGTATTCATAAATTAATTGTGAGGAAGAGACTCCTTTACAACTCTATTGCTATTTCACAGCTTAGCTGTCCATAGCTAACTCTGGTGACCTCCTTGTAATCTGCTGGCTTCCCTGTGCTAGGTGGAAAACCCTACCAACAAGAACCCATAACCAAGATGTTAGTATATGCATATATTTCTTCTTGAGGCACAGACTGACTTGGAGGCATTTTAAAAAGATTTACTAGATAAACCCAGTCAATATAGTGTAACTTCAAAGCTGCTTATACTTTAATAATGTGTTAGTCCACCTCCAGAGGTCCTTTCCAACCTAAATAGAATAACTATTAATTCTATATCTCTAAGGTAAGGACAAAAATTATAAACCCCCATAGATTAGCATTTCTCAGGAGATTACAGAATTCTGTAATCTAAGAGTCACAGGGGAATTCTTCATGAGCAAAAAGGTACCTCTCCTTTCAGCAAGCACAATTTTGAGATTTACACAGGAGCTCCTTCATTCACTATTAGACTGTCATCAGTTTTCTCCCAGTAGCTCCCCATTTACCTTTGGATCTCACTGCCATTAGCTATTGTTAGTGTAGGTAACATTCCCAAATATTTTCTAAAGGACAGTAAGAGAGGGTTTTTTAAAGATGTTTCAGTATACAAAAGAATGGTCATGAAGACAAGCTCTTCTTAATGAATTTTTATATCTTGGAAAAAGCTAACATAAGCTTGGCAGTCAGAGAACAAAAATACATAGGCCATTGCCTACAGATTTTTCTCTTTTACTGATAAGTGATACACCAACACACAATAAGGGTAAGCTCCGTCGTTCACCAGATGGAGCTCCAATGTTCCAAACTAGTTGTTTTGGGTCTCCTTGGGACATTCAACTCTTGTTCACAAGGCTGTTTCTGTCATTATCTGCAATCACAGTGTTCCTGTGTGCTAGATCTGCTCATTCTTTACTGTAGTGCAAGCAGTACCTGTAGCATGCCAGAGGACTCTTCCACACAGATGCTCACCAATACCAGCATTGGCAATTTATCTCAGTCTATCCTCTTCAGGTGAACTCACTGGTGAAGCTTCATAAAAATGTGCCTTTCAGCCACTATATACCATGCCAAGTTTTGGGTTATTTGCCAACAGTGGCTATAGACTGGAAAATACACAATTCCACTACACATAATTTGGACAACAATTTCCATGAACCGGGCCTTGAAACAATACGAAATTAGGCTACTTCTAATGGGTAGACCTGAGACTCTACTGAGAGCTCTGCTTTACAGGGGGGGGAAATAGGAACAAGCTCCATTTTTCCATGACCCGAACAGAAACCTCAGTATCTTCTGACTCTCAGTAAAAAAAATTGTAGTCAGGCATGGAGGGCTCCCACAGGGTGTTCCTTCTCTACGACACATTTCCATTCATTCTGCCCCATTCTTCTCTCTCCACCTTGACATGGGGTCAAAGAAAACTAAGGCCTTGGCAATGACAACATGCATCCTGGCACCTGAAAAAGTCCCTGGTGGTTCAGATAGCATTCCCTGTTAGCTGAGAGAAAGTGGAGGAGTTTACAGATTGAGTGTTTGTGGCAGGGACGGTTTCCTTCCCCTTGCCTAGATTCAGCTAATTAGATCCAAGCACAAACAGAAGAAAGGGAGCACATACAGCCTGACCTTGTCATCCTAAGTTGTTGTGGCATTTCCAAGAACACTTACCCCTCCGCTGCTCTTCATTCCCAGCTGTTTCCAATTTGTCTCACAAGGTTCATGCAACAGTAAACAAACAAATAAAGAAATCCTTTGGGAGAACCTCTTCCAATATCCACACTGCTCCCCAACAACCCTGTTTTCATCTCTAGCTTCACTTAACACAATAGGTGTGTGTTGCAGCACAAACTAGGAAGTTGCAACAAAGCTTTACCATTAATCAGATTCTACAGTCTATGCTGTATGTCTTTCCTCCAGAGGCCAGACCACAATGCTCCTCCTCCATCCAACACCTCTCCCACACTCCTCAGGGATACTTAACCACTTAGCAGGAACGAGCTACAGCTGCACATCAGCCATGTCAACCAACCCACTGCCCCTGAGGCAAGGCCACAGCTGCATGTTATCAGTGCTGATCAACCCACTGCCTTCATTCCTCTACAGGTATGTATTTCACTGCCTAGTAGAAATGTTTCTATTTGATAAAGAAAAGGTCATGGTCACGTAGTGGTTAAGCTTATGAGCCTGCACCCAAACCCACAGCAAATCAGAGAACAAAGCTGAGATCACAGATCACAACAAGATGGCATGCTACGCTCTAAAGGCACTATCTGTGTCAAAATAACTTCAATGAACCCAAATATTGGCTATTTAATTGCACCAAGATGGGAAGACTTGATGATGTGGAGAAAGAAAAACAGAGCAACAAGCTCTGGTCACCCTTCCAGCTGTCATTTGGTTTTCAGGGAATTAAGCCTTTCTCCGGCATCTTGCTTCAGCCACCTTTCAAATGGGTATTTTAAACATCGAAGTTGTGGGATTCATTAAATGCATGTCCTCTGTTACTCTCACAGATCTCACAGAGCAATACACTGCCACAGAACTAATTCTCATGTTTTACTGGAACACTAGTTTAATTTCTATTTTTGCTTAGGTTGCTATAAATTTATATTCTGTGGCTCTGTTCCTCCAGGGAAGAAAATTGGGTGCCTCAACACTGGTTTCTGGTGCCATTTGAAATGTCTCAGTGTATCTGTTTGCTAACTCAGCAGAGCACAGGTCTCCTGCAGTTTCCATACTGTATCTACTAGCAGATACTGAGGGTTTTAAAATTGCCTTTAGACATTTCTGTGTAGGTACCTGAATTCCACCCCAGATATGAATAAAGTTTCTTGGAACCCTAAGCTAATACCAAACATTCTCTTCAGGACAATACAGAATAAAAGATACATTTAACTTTGCTGGGATATGACAGTAAGAGCAAGAGCACCTCTGCAGCCATTCAGAAAATGCAAGCTTTAGTCAAAACAGATATTAAGAGTTTGTAAAAACAGTCAGAAAGTCACAGCTTAATTCACAAGTTTTGATTTGTCCTCTATGCCCTCATCTACAGGCAAGAAGAAACCAAAATGAGGACTTGGTCCCAACTGCAGAGAGAGAGAGTGCAAATACACTCAGAGCTTTAGTCCAGAAATAACTTCTTGTTCAAATCGTTTGGCTTTTAGAAAGGGAACAAGTTGATCAGGGTGCCCTACTCACAGCCTTATTTTGGTTCTTCCTAAACACTGGGTTCACTTAGGTTGAGCTACAGCCAGCAATATGGACCAGAGCTGTTTGGTGCAGCAGCAGCAGCATGTGCAATCCCATGTTTGGTTCCACTCTCTACCTTGCACTTCATTTGTGTAAATTCCCTCACAGTAGTTGCTATGGAACTCAGGTGTCTTGTGATGGCAACAGCCAGTGCACGGTTCTTTATTCCAAACTTTGTGCCATTCTGTCCTTCTATTTTAAGAGTTAAAAAATAGTCACAGAGTGTATCTTAAACTGGTCAACTCAGTTTTGTTCTTTTCATTGACAGCTATTTCTGAAAGAAACAGTGCTCACTGAACCACAGCCGCAAGGCATTCGCCTCTCCCATGTTAACATCAGAACAGAACCTCCCTCCCTCTGTCTCATCTACATTACAGGACAAGCTGGTCCCCTGTGTCTGATGGCCTTTGAGGTCATTAAGACAGTCTCTAAGACCCATCAGTTTACATCAGATGAGGCTGTGGATCAATGTCTTGGGTAAGAAGTTTTTTTGCACTATGGTCATCCTCAAGGTGGAAATATGAAAACAAAATGAAAGGGAATAGAAAGTGCAATACTGTTGCCCTTCTCAGCTGAAGAGAGAGAGAGAGAAGGATTACTCATGGAGATGATTTGGAAGGGAAAGGATCAGCTCCAAAGTAGGACGTGTGCACCTCAGAAATTTCTCAGAGCACATCCAAGGCACAGTAAGGACCAGGTCCCTCACTGAAATTAGTGATAGCTGCTTTATTTTCAAAACACACTCCAATGCAAAATTTGTGCTGCTAGACCAGCTTTGGGCTACAGCACTCCCCCAAGCTCCCATCTGAGCATTCCTGTTACTTCATGGACTTAAAACCCATACCACCCACTCCAGAAGGGTAGTTAACAGCCAAGGTGGGAAATGCTGTGTATTCTTGCCTTTGAGTCCCTGTCTCTTTGGAGAAGTTTGCACAGTACTCAACAGTCAGTGTACAGTAGACTCGTTGTAGTCAGCAATCCCCAGGCCCTGCAAACTGGTCTCCACTCTCACAATATCATCTATTTGCTCTTCCAATCCAGTCTTGATTGGTTAAATGCTCCCCCACTGAGCATACAATACATAAAGTCAAAACTCAGATCTTAATCAAGCTCAAGGACATAAATGGAAGTAATTGGACTGACTTAAGTATCTAGTTCTTATGATGGATGTACAGAGCACAGAGCTGGGAGACCTGGGCTGCATTCTTGAAATACTTAGATTTAAATCCCTGCTATCCATTGACGCTTAAAGAATTCTTCATTTCTCAGGGCGTCCTCAGTGGATCTCACTTTAGGTTTGTTACCTAAGCACAGGCCTGGAAATGCTGATCTCCTCCCTGTCTTACCTGAGCTCCCCCACCTGTGCAACATGTTACCTATATCAAACAAATCAAGAAGTCCCAGTTAAAATAGTTTCTTTGATGCTTAGATATTTTTTCCCCCTTTCTTCTCATCACAAATGGTGATTTACTTGTCTCAACTACATTTGGAACAACGTGCTTTAGTAATATTCGTAGCATGGTACTTGACTCATTGGGGAGTAATACTGTAAGGGTTTCACATTCAACATCGTGATGTCTGAATTTCTGACGAGACAAGGGTCACTTGTGGCATTTCTGCTTCCTAATTATGTGCATGAATTGCAAATGTACACCCAGTCAAGTCAAAGTAATGCAAGTCCCATTTAAAATTCCTTGTTCTTTTATTTTTTACCAGTTAAGCTGTAATATGAGCTGAAAGTGGCATCAGCTCATAGCGAAATCGGTTCAACACATCGAGATAATACTTATACAACATTTACCACATTATTTTCCCTGAGGCACTCTCAAATGATCCATGACTTTATAATGTATGTAAAGTGGTTTGAACACATACACAGAGCAAACTACTATTGCTGCCTTGTTATTAAATTTGCGTTATTATTACCATAAGTGCTTGTATTAGTATTACTAGTAGTAGATGATAAGACTTACTATGAAAAAAATGTTACAAATTTTTAAAACTGCTCCCATAAGATACTTAGTTCATCTGTCCATTCATCCTAGGTCACGTAATATTTCAAGTCACCAGCAGGTCTGAGGTTTTGTTTCCTGCCAAGCAAAAACAGGAAGGGAAAAAAAAAAAAAAAAAAAGAAAAAAAAAAAAAAAAGGTAGTGTTTATTCACAGTTTGGTGAACAATAAAGATATTGAGGTGTTATGGAAAACTTTAGCCAAATACAGATCTTAAACTTTTTCCTGCACAAATGTACCTTTGCATTTTTATGCTCCCATAGAGTTGGAAAATAACACTCTCAAACATTTTTGGAGGGAGGGGGATGTCAGATTAGATGAAAGAAGCTATTTATGTCCAAACATCTCTTGCAGTGAATAAAACTGTATTTAAAGTTTAATTTCAGTTGTGTCATTTCTCCCATTTCTCACCACCATCTCATTCCTAATGCTGCTCAATTTGTCACCAGTATGCTCCCAATATTTATTATTTTTTATTGTTATTTTTATTATTGTGTTTTTATACCAAGCATGGAAATATAAGTTTGGCTCAGAGATTGCTTGTCACTTGTCTTAGAGAACAGTCTCTCCATTACTGTGCTCTATTACTTTTGATGAGACTTAGGTTTGAGTAAAGCAACACCACTAACATCCATTGCAGGATACTAGATTTGTATTTGTCCAGGATCATGAGTTAACTTAGGAGTGATTTTGGTTATGAATATCAAACTGCCAAGAGCTACCTGGCCTTGGCAGAGTAGCCTTGGCCTTTCAAAGAGGTCATGTGGGAGTCAGATCAATTTATAGTATTAGAGTCTTATCTATCTATGCCTTAGTAATGAGACTTACATTACTTATATTAATTAATAACTCAGTTATAAGCAAAACCCCCCACAATCCTCTTGTTTCTCATGGCATTCATTCAAGAAATGACCAGTGAGGCATTTCCCTGATTCTGCTAGCTTTTAAGAGTGTGCTTAAATGTGGACTAGAAGAGGGATGCTTTCCTCAATCAATTTATATCTCCACTGTTCAAAGAAATCAGAGTTGGTTCTAGTTCACTGTCTCCAGGGCCGTGAAAGCAAGGGAGGGAAAGATGCTAAATGAGATCTGCACACTTTATGGATGCTGCATTTCTGTTAATAAGCCCTGTAAAGCCATCACATCTGGGAAAACAACCAACCATCTCCTCCCATATCTCACTGCATGTGTTACCTGAATTTTCAAACTCCTACTAGGTAAGGTCTCTATATAGTGCTGCATTTTGCAGCACTGGTATTCATGGATGCTTCATCACAGAAGAGCAGCGGTCACCTAGCAGACCACTACAAAGGGTACTTGTGGAAATGCTCTGATAGCCTTGTGGGGTGGCACTCTGATGACTTCTTAGGCCCAAATGACTCCCAAAGGCTGCTGGAAAGAGTTACAGAAGCACTTTCCATGTAGAAGTGTCTAACACCTCTCTTTTCTTGCGCAGTCTTAGGGAGTTTAGCCCAACAGATATGTAAAGAATGATTTTCAAAACAACACCCCAGTTCACTGGTCTCAGTACTGTTACTGTGTCATGTAGAAAGGAAGAAAACAAAAACAGGAAAATATTAAACTGAAACTGCAAAGGACTGAACCTCCTTGGGTTTTTTCTGTGTGAATTTTACCAACTCCTTTTTTTTTTTTTTTTTTTTTATGTGAGTTTGTACATTCCCTTCCATATAATACCACAGAACATTTTTTTCATTGCATTTTGATTTGGATGTAAAGTTCTGTGCTGATCTTACAAATTGATAGTAATTATGACAAAGAGCAAGGGAAAGAGAGAGAAATTAGGAGAAATAAAAGGAAGGGGAGGAGGGGGAGGAGAAGGGAGAGAAGAGTACAGGAAAGCAGGAATGAAAGAACTTTCATAATCAAGTTCTTCAGTAGTTTCCTTCTGAAATTATTTTTCCTTCCAAATTTTACCTAAAAACTTATCAGCTCTAAGCAAACACTAAACCCAGATGCTTCTATTGGAGTCAAACAAAAAGGTTTTGTGGAACCAGAAAGCTCATTTTGTGGGACTATTTAACAGCAAAGCCTTTTCATTTCATCAGTCTATTTCAATACAGTTCCCACTTTTCCCATATTTTCAGCTTGATTGGGGAATTACAAACATCTGTCCTCACTGAACTATATGAAATTTTTGAGGTGTCCAGACAGAATAGTAAGGGTCTGTAAATCAGTCATCTTCTTATGTCTTACCTCTCAATATAGAGTCTGTAAATTAAAATGTCAGAAATATCTGAAAATATTCACAGCTAGGTCCTGTGAAAGTGTTCATTTTTACTCCAGGTGCAAGAGGACTCCATTTTGCCTTAATCCAACTGGAGTATGTATTACTGTCCGGGTGCCTGGCTTTGCTTCAGCAAATCTCAGCTGTCTAGAAGAAACATTTCATGGCACCTCCATCACCACATGATGAATTGTAAGAAGGCTTTAAGCTTCTATAGAATTGTTTCTTCAGAGAGTAAAATAATACTTTCTGGCCTGTTTTAATTTCCCTTCCCCATTTGTATAGCCGATACATGCCTACCATGTCACTTTAGAAAGTACTGTATTTTCTGCCACAGTGCCATTTTAACATTCTTGATCCCAGCAAAATCAATGACTGTCCCACAGACTCTACATCAGGGAGAACCTGAAACCTCTATTTGTTTGTTATAAACCAATAGTCTGGAAATCATGAGAGCTACAAATAAGGATTGATGTGCTGTGCAGTCTGGCACAAAAAGAAAAATGGCCTTGTATCAGTAAGAGGAAAACACAGAATGAAACAGAGCAGCAAAGAAGACACTTTTCAGAGAACTGGGATTGGAAACATAATGTTGTACCCCTACCATCTTGTTGAATTGCTTGGAGCTCTGGCTATTCAAGATTTTGACAATGAGATTTTATGAAAAAAGTATTTTTTTTCTAGTCATCAGCAAACATGGAAGAGACATGAAAGAAAGATGCTTTTTTAGTAAAACATGTTTACTTTTTTAAAAAAAAGAAAAGCACACCTCTTGCAGGAAGAGGTTCCTAAGCTTTAGTTGTTTCTCCTTTTCTTACCTGATCAATCATAGGAAAACAGGCTTTCCTGTGAGATTTCTAGGAACAGGACTCTCATGTAAGTATAGACTAGGTAGGGTTTGTGATAGTGGGTTAGCAGGCCAAAGATAACAACCTGTCCATAAAAGCTCTGTGTTGCGTTGTTGGTTTATGTATATTAGTTACCAATTCTTCAAAAATACAGATGGTTTTAGTAATGCAATGAGTGCCTATGCCAGTAGTCCAAGTTGAACTCCAGGCCAGATAATCTCTCCCATATACACCTGCAGCATCCGGATGTTCTAGACCTTCCACAGCAAGTTTGGAGCTTGAGAAGCAACAGGTTTCCATGAGATTTTTTTCCTTGTATCTCACATTTTGCCTATTCTTGAGGTATCAGTGGATGTTGTACTCTTGGGTATTTCACCTCTCTTTTGCCATACTGTGTCTGTCAGAAATATTTGCAGGGAAGTATATAAAAAAAAATTAAAAATAAATACTGCCTGTTATCCTGAGTCACTTGAAGATGAAGAAAGAGTTCTTAATATGGGAAAAGCAGGAATTCACCCCAATGATCCCTTTCAGATGAAATCAGGGTTTAGTAAGTATTGTGACTATCAAGCATGGAAGTGTGAATTGCCCTGGTGCTAAGGACTTTGGGGTGCTCAAGCACTCAGCTATGAAGATTACAGAGGTGAACAAAGCCAGAGCTGATCACGGAGATCTCATTTCTGTGCTGGAGGGAAGGGTATTTAGTAGATAATGTTTTAGTATTAAGGGGAAGCACCCAGAAAGGAGAAAAGACAAAGCTCTGTGGGAACACTCTTCTCCGTGGCAGCTAAGGGGGGGGGGGGGGGGGGGGGGGGGGGGGGGGGAAGGGGAGGGGGGAGGGGAAAGACCTCTAATACACAGAAATCTAACAGCAGAATCAGTAGAATTAGACATACAACCAGTACCTCATTTTCATAGATTTATCTTCCATCTATACTTCATCAACAGATCTCGGTGTCTTCATGATCTCACATGATCAGACCTGGGGCTGGTGAGCTGGCTGGAAAACCCCTTTATGCAGCAAAGGTAAAATACAGTGAGGGATTTCCAATCAACTTGAAAATGTTCTGCCTGGACAAGGCCTGTCCTCCACAGCCTTCTTTTGTAAGATTATAGTAAGTAACTGGAAATAAAGGCTTGCCAGTTTTGACTTTTAAACACATTCTTATGTTTAAAACACACACTCATACACACATACCATTGGGCATGAGGCCATGAATCTTGTTTAGTGGGTGGTTATAGTTGTATGTAAAGAGTGGAGATTAAATTAAGCATTGCAGGAAGGCAGTGCATCTTTTCTGGGCAATTACACATACCTTGTATAATCTAATGAGCTGTTACTGGGCCCTAATGGAACATTTAAAGAGAGTTATTGTATTTTTTCACAGTTTGCTGGATTGGAGAAGTTAATTGATTTACCAGGGAAAATGCCTCTCCCTTTCCCTAGACCCCCACCTTCTTTTAAAAAACATACAGAAATAGAAACACAGCAAGGGGAAAGACTAGAATAGGTAGTAATTGAGTACAACATCATTAAAAAAAGATCAGTTCCACAATATCTTCCCTGATAGCAATCCACAGTGATAATAGTAATGCTCATCTCTGCAATAGCTCGGTAAATCCATAGATTCCAAAGTGCTTTGCAAGGAGGAAAGTACAGAGCATTTCCTTCTTTCAGCCTGTCATTAAAAAATATTAAAAAAGCCACTGTAATATTCAACCACAATGATCCCAAAGTGTTTTTATTATACTGCTACTGGAGGACTTATTTAAACCCCAGAATAATTTCAAGTAGTATTTAAAGTAAGATGTTATGGAAGTGCATTTTCCCAATTATTTTGTATATCATGTGCACAAAATACAGAGAATCAGGTTTTCTTGCAAGCAGGATTTGCCCTCGGATAGATAAACATCATCACTGGCTTTCAGTAACCCCTCCAACAACAGACTGATCACATACCATTTAACTAGGTATAAGCAACAACTTCTCTTGAGTTTAGTGAAGGAAAGAAGAGCTGGACCCTCATGTGAAAGCAGCAAAAAATAATTTCCCCCGACTGTGCTCAATCTCTGCTACAGTCAAAACTGCTCTGTTTCTAGGAAACTTCATCAGGTTGACAATTTCAGTCTAGTGTTTCCTGTGGTGGCTTCTGAACATGTTATCCAGATGAGATTCAGGGTCTTCCATGGGTCCGCTGAGCCTGAAGGCATCTTCTTTTAACACAGATAACATAAACCTGTGTGGTGTCACTATAGTTCCCCTCCTGTTTTGTCAACACATAAAGGAATGCACATATAAAGTTATCAGCTAAGTACTTTTTTCATGTCTTTTTTTTTTTTTTTTTGTGATAATGATTTCTTTAAATCAGTCTGACAAAGGCCAACAGCACAGAGGTGTGACAGCTTTTACACAGACTGCTACAAAGGCATCTCTCAGCTGCCAAAATACAAAGGATGGCTGGGATCACTCCAGGTTAGTGGCTTTGGAGAAAAACATCCTGGAGGGGCTGCCAGCACCTTAAAGCAGGTCTAGAAAATAGATAGTGTATGCCCATGACAGATATATTCTTCAGAAAAATGTTGTCCCTAAGATGCACTGAATGTCACAGTTGGAAACCAGCAGGTGAAGTGACTCAGTTCTTTCCTGTTACTTTTCACTGTGCAGGTTAAAGCAAAGAGGTGTTTCCAATGAGACATCTTAGAGCTTGAAATACTGAGTCTGAAGTAACTTTGTTCCTTATCGGAGGCAAAATGAGAACTGTTTCTGGGAAGGGCAGGAGAACACCTTCTGTCTGTCCTCAGAGCACCCCTGATTTTTCTACTTCCCTTTCCACATCAAATATTAACAAGAAATCATAAAGGTTGTTAAAGTACAGGAAATGGTAATTCTACCTATAATAAGACAGAGTGTCTTGATGCATTTTGAAGTTGTATTTTAAGTTGCCGGTAACTTTGTCTAACCTTCTCACTTGGTAAATGTTTATCTTAGAAGATATCTACCTTCAGTTTTCCTAGAAAATTCTTAACTGTTGTTCATGTATTTCAGAGACACTTGTTCTTGTCAAGAAAAGCCTCTGTTTCTCTGAAGCAGTAGAGCACCATCACACCATGCTATTTGGTCCATGTGAACAGAAAAGAACATTATTTCAAAATGCTCTGAAGAACATCTTCTCAGTTGGTATAGCTCTACAGCCTTTACATCTTCTGTCCTTGTTCTGATCTAATGGCTCATCCAGGATCACTACAGAGTGGTTGGACTTATCTGAACATGACACTGCAAAGTTTCCTTTCAACTCCCCACCTACTGCAGGCTGGCTGGTATCAAAGGACACTAATGACCATGCTTCTCATGTCCTCTTGACATCTGTCCTTCCATACTCCCATGAAGTAACAGGGAAAAGACACAGAAAGGAGGAAACGCTGTGATGTAAGTATAAAAGAAACATAGAGAGGGTAGACTGGGAAGAATAAAACTGGAGACACCCAACAGTAGATTAAATCAGAATTTGCTGATACACAAAGAGGATTGGAGAATATCAGACTGAGGTTGATGATGAAGGGGATGGTTAGCTGAGTGGACAGATGAATCTGGGGCAGACTGGAAGTGAAGCCAGTTTTGGAAAGGATAAGTTGCAAGTAACACGTCCAACAGCAGCTGCACTCTCATGGTGAAATAGCGTCTGGTAGGACAGAAGGGACCAAGACAGCTAGAAAAAAGGGTGGGGAATTCTAGGGAGGTAAGGGAGTGAAAACCTGAGAAAACTGAATGGGAAGGGAAAAAGGAGAATGAGCAGAAGGACAGATTAAGCACTGATATGGAAATGGGGGATTTGATTTAGCAGGGAAATGTGAGAACGAACTGAGCCAGGAAGTAGGGGTCAATACTAGTTAAGAAAAAAGACAAGGATTCAGCTAAGAAACCTGTCCAAACAATGCTGAAAATGAAGAGTAGAATGTTTAGGAGTGAAAAATTGGGTGAGGGCAGAAGTAAATGAGGCTTGTAAGATTAAGTGGGAGAATTTGCAGCCATTGAGACCTGTGCTTCAAAGATAAGAAGGGACCCCAAAGTTTCCAGTGCTGTGCTTTCCTCTCTGGACAGATCTGTTAAAGTATCTTACCTCATTTGCTGCTTCCCCATGGCTGGCAATAACCTCCATCCCTCTGCTAGTATAAGTGGCAGAGGCTGGTGCATTACCCCTTGCAGGTGATGGGCCAGGGAGGCGCACGACAGGTGTTCCATGTGTTTGATTGTATTTCTGAACTTGTTTAAAAAAACACCTAGGAAATCATGTTTTAAAACCACTTTAAATGACTATAAATAAGGTAACCTTATCAGTCATACCACAGATGTCTTAACCTGATGGATCTTGTCTAGTGATGCTGTTAGGGATACTCACACCCGTGCAATCACGACATGTTCCTTGAATATATCTTCATTCTTGTCCTGTGCAGAAATTTTGTCCAGTGGGCATCTCAAGAGTTTGGTTATTTAAATATTTCCAGAAGTTCATCAGTGTGGCTAGATAACCAGGTGAATAGCCACTGCATGAACACATTACATCCAGCTCAACCTGAGTGCAAGAAGTTCACTCTTCGTGTGCAATGCAGTGAACATCCACAGATTCCCTTCTCAGACAGAAATTCAACACCTCCATCCATTCCTCCATAAACAAGACCAATGAAGCCTGGAATTCCATAAGGGATGTTTTTCTTTATTCCATACAGTTGTCTTATTTTCAAATCAACTGTATTCATTGCGTTAACTGAGGCAGATGCCCTGTGGAAATGGAAAATACGAGCATTTGAGTGATGACTATAAGGATAAGATAAAGTATAATGACCAACCTTAGATTAATTCAGGCACTTTCAAACTGTGGAGTACTAATTTTATAACTTTTGAAAGGTTATTTGTTATTTTTTGTTTGTATGTTTGGGGGAGTGGTTTGGGTTTTTTTATTATTATTATTATTATTATTATTTGTTTCGTTTTGTTTTGTTTTCTCCTTGTGAGAATAACTGAAGGCGATACCTGCAGCTGCATTTCTGGGTGGGTACGCCAGTAGTTCATAGAAACAGTGCCATCTACTGACGTGAGAACAGGTCATCTCTTCCTTCAGTTACTTGGGACCAATAAAGCCACCGCTGATGGACCCCTCCGAGGACTTATTTGACTACCCAGTTCTCAGGAACAGACTACACGCTTCCAGGAGTGGGAGTCTGTTAGGACAAGATGACTATTCCACCTGAATCTTCCCTTCGCCATGGAGATCCCTGACAGCTTCCCAGACATCTGTCCTGCTTCATGTAAAACTTTCATTCTCTCTCCCTTCTGGCTCTATGTCCAAGCTTTTAATTTCTTTCAGAAGTCTCCGGAAACATGTCTTAGCCTCCACTGGCTACTAACTTAAAAAAGGGAGATTACTTTTGCAATTATGGCCAAACTGATACTCTGTACAATCGTTTGTTTTGGTTTTGCTCTGGCTCATGAGATTTTTATTCACAAGAAAGCAGGGAAAGAAGACAGAAATAGACCATAAGCTAACAGCACCAGCTTCTTCAGCTTTAAGGACATAAGTATATAGTCTCAATGGCAATTTCTGTGTCTACCTGGCCAATTTTTTTTTTACCCTCCAGCAATAGTGAGGTCAGTTCACAAACACAAGCTGGTAACTCAGGGTGATGCTAGCCTTACTTTATGGCTTCTACTTGCAAAGACAATGATTTTTACTGTGATAATTCAATCAAAACTTGCATCACCATCCACCAGTCAGTATTCATGACACCTGACATGAACCCTGCTGCTATTTGGGTACTTCCTGCAAGGAGCTGTAGAAGAGGACAATTCTTCCACACTGAGGAAAAATGAACAGGAACAAGCTATAATGCTGTGGTGTGCAGGCACTGAACAGAGGAATGTGCCAGAACTGTCCTTGTTACTGACCCCTGGCTTGCCACACAAATGAGCACACATTTGCATAAGCAATAAAAATGTAATTAAAAATCAGCAACATATTAAACACATTGAAATCCTCAGAAACGTTGCTGCCATTGGGCAAAGAGGAAAATACTATAACAAGATACCAGTAGTTAAATGCCAATTAAGCATGCCTGTTAGTTGTCCATTATCAGTACTGAGTTCTGTAAAAGAAAAATATTAATTGCTATAGGCCATGTTGTTAACTGCCAAATAAATCCATAAATATCTTTTACAACACTTAATGATACTTAAGTATGCAGTTCATGTATTTACTTTGTTAAAAGAAAAAAAAAAAAAAAAGGCAAAAGAAAAAAGGCTTCTGATTACCTTAAGCTTGAAAAGCATTATAGAAAACCAAATTCCATTGCATTTTTGCCATTCACTTTGGGTCTGATTTCAAATAATTATATTTCCTGGACCTGAACTAGTATTTGTCTATTACTGAAACCTAGTTTGATTTTCCTCTCACTCCCACCTTGCATTTCTTTTTCTTTTTTTAACTCACCCAATATGGAATAATTCATTCTCTGCTAATTAAAACTGGAGAAATCTGTATGTGATAATTGCCTGTGGGTATCTTTGGCGATTTTTAAATGTGACCTTTCATTCTGCATGTCTAACTTGGAACACCTTAAAAAGACCTTATTTTCTTAGGGCTCCTGCGTGGTACTTTTCAGAAACCAAAATCCTTTGTCATGTCTCTGAATTCTCCACCTTTCAAATGGATGCACACAAAATTATTAATGTCTTTCAGAAATCCTGGCTTCATTGATACTTAACAGCCAATGTAAATCCTTCCAAATAAATACTCTCATCTCCTATGGCAGTGAGGACTCAGCAGTTCATTTAAACAGCAGCGGTGAATGCCTAGCCCTCTGAAAATCACAGCACGTATTTTAGGTGACTACATTTAGAATTCAGAACCACTGAAGGAAATTTGGGAAAAATAATCTCCCCATTGAAAAAGCAGTCATTAGGACTGGTAGTACAGTGCTAATGAACTAGATCTGAAAGAGTTTAATTGTCTCTACCTAGACTTTGGGCTTTAAAAAACCAAACCATTAAAAACAGCAGCAATGTCAGTCACAGCAAAGCTGCCTTTTACAACTCTTTTGTAAAGTCTGTAAGATATTGTAAATTTTCTTTAACTGGGGAAAATGAACAACACAAAGTCTAAAAGATTTATGCAAGATGACGCAAGGAATCCTACACAAGGTATTACTTGCCTCTTTTATCCTTAGCCTTGAAGATACATGGCAAGTCTGAGCAAACCACCTAGGCTCCCTTTATTATCAGTTGACAGTGCCAAGCACCCCTCAAGGGCGAGAATCCCCATCTAAGGCGAGTCCAAGGGAAAGAAAATCTCATTTTTGTCACCCTCTTAGTTACATCTCAACTAAAGACTTTCCAAAGCTTATCCTCTCAAATAGTCTTCCTATATGCACATAGTCAAACTCTCCAAGCCTTCAGCATGGTGGCCACATCCAAACCACCTGTTATTCCTGGATTGGGCAAATTCTTGATCTCTGCCTTGCTGTTATTTAGGAGACTTTAAGGCAGATGAGACCCAAAGGTTGCCAGGACCATTCAGATAGTTTAACAGCGTCAATGGTACACTTCACCTGCTTGGGTCTGTGCCCAAACACTGTCAAATTTATGGTCTTTGTGTCCACACCAGTGTTATCCCTAAGACTTTGTAAATCCTAAGTCTTTTTAGAGTGCAGTGACAACAAAAAGCCAAGAACTGTGTTACTGGCCATAAATTTGTATGTCTTGACTGTTCCAAATATTAGAAGGTTTTTGAGCACTGCCTAGGTAACTGGACTGCCTATACCTAAAAAGTATAATCAAGATCAGTTCTAAGGTTAAACTGCATTTCAGAAGCATTGGGATACTATCCATAGTCCTACATACATGGTTGCTTAACACAGAGGATGCTGTTTGATTACTCAAAGCTATGAGAGGTTTCATAACTATGTCTCTTGCATCTGATTTAGCCTATTTAATTTTTAAGCAGATTAGCAGTCCAGTGCTGCAAAATGCTGAAATGACAGTATGTGTGATTTTCCTTTACACTTGTGAGTTTGCAAATCTAAAGCCAGGGTGGATTTCATAGTCTCAAAAGATCTCTGGTCTAACAACAATAAAACAAACAAACAAAAACAACAAAAAGAAACAGGAAAATCTGTCTGTGGGACTGCTGGGACGTACTCAGTGTGGATGATTTGAGATTACTCCATTTTGGAGAGATGACTCCATTAAAGTTGGTATTATCTTCTTTACATGCTTTATAAAGAAGAAAACATTTAATGTCATGGGTATATCTGCAGTTCACTAAAAACCAGGTTAACTTAATCCATAGCATAGACAGATTGTTTCCTTTATGCAGTTTATTGATCTCTAAATGATTTTGACAACTTCAGTGTAGACACCCACTTCTACATTATTCAGAACAGAGAGCAAGTGACAGGTTTGAAGGGGTTTGTATGGCACTCAGTATGAGGGAAGGATAAGAAGACAATGCAGAGGCATTGTCGTTCATGAAGAACGAAGAATTCAGAGAAGCTGCTGTATGACTTGCCACACTGCCATGATGTGGTGCTCACCAGCTCTTCATAACGCAAAGGTGAGAAGTGTGACTGTATGGCCGATGTCTTGGTGATTTAGGAAACTGTGTCTTAACAAAGGTATGTTAGATACTCACCCACCTCATTCACTTTAGTGTCGGACATGAGCAGTGAGTTATTATGGACTTTGCCTGTGGTCTTTCCCAAGATTTTTATTCTCTGCTCATTGGCATTTATCATCTTATTGACTTTTCCTTCCTTTTAGAAAGATTTTTAATGAGCAATTCATACATATCCATATACATATTTTGCTCATAAAATTAGGAAGATGGACTACCAGTATGTGTTAAACCTGACTTTGAACTCACCGAAGTCGGTGTTTCTTTCACTGGAGGGTATGTATAACAAATGCCAGATTACTCCAGTAAAATCCACTAGTGAAATTAGATATGTCTGGCTGGGAATGATCCTGCTAAAGGAAACCAGAAATGCTGCAATCATTCACAGATCTTGTTGAAAACTTAGGGCTTTTTTCTTCCTCCTATAATTGAATTTCTTTTAATTTAAGACATACCCAAGAGATTCCTAAGAACTGCAAACAGTCCTGCCGATAACATCTCATGATATATACGTTTTCTGTCAGGATAATAAAAGAAAAATTACTATCTTGGTTAGTTTCTTTTCAAACATCCTATCTCACCTTAAATTGAAAATGATGATGCATTCACACATATCTTGAGTAATTAAAACCCTATGGATTTTTCCTTTTCTAATTAATGAAGAAAGTGAAAATCAGAAAGTGCAAATTGGACATAAAAACAAACAATATTTAATTAGGGGGGTTGTGTGTGTGTTAAGATCATAAAATATAAAATAATCTGATTAAAGGGAAACTTTAGTAACTGCTTGCAGGTGCTTGAACTATAATCAAATTTGTGAATTAAAATGTTGCATTTTAACATTTTTAACAGTTGTGTTACAAAAGGGAAAGTCAGTTGAAGAAACAACAAAAAAACCCCCAAATACCAATGCTTAGAAGCATTTGACCTTTGAGAAGAGTCCGATCAATTATTGTCATCATTTCACTTTTCCTGATTTAGATAGATGCATTATTTTACCATGATGACATTTACTTAACTTTTGCACATTTCTCAGTCCTCCTGCAGGCAACAAGACTAAAATACATGCATAAAATATTCCTCCATAAAATACTTTCCTTAAGAAGGATTTCAGCTTTTACTGAAGATTTTTCCCTTATTTTGAAAAACATTTCTCGGGCAAGAAGCAGAAATGGGCACATATTTATGTATTAACAAATTCATATCTTCTTTTGTTTCTGCTGCTTAAGATGCAGAAGTTTTGTTTGTGCTCCTTTCAGCATTGCAATGATAGACTTGTATGTATGATGTAGTATCACTATTGTTATAATTAGTGACTATAACATGTATATTTATTTATGTGTATATATACACACATGTCTGTGTATATATATAAAGCAATATACTATGTAAAACTGTGCCTTCAGGCCCAGTGGAATCTGGATCGTTTCTGGGCTTCACATACAGTAAGAGAAAATGCAGTACAGAAGATAAAACCCATGCCCTAATGCACTACAATCCAACTTCACAAAGGTAGTGAAGTGCTTGTGTTCATTCAGGAACCAGTCTAAATTGGCTATTTAGGTTCCATCTGTTGTCAAGGAATTGTAATTGTAGTCAGTTGTCCCATTTACCAGACACTTTTCCTGGTATGAGAGAACTCATTCTTTCTGGTGGTTTCAGTTTCTCAGTTTCTCCCTATTGGCTACAGAAGGAGCCAAGATGACTGTCTTGGACTAGAAGCTTACATTTTAGGTGCTAAATTTGGGTAAGAAGAGTCCCCAGAGTGGACATTTCTGAGTCTTGAGCATCCAACCAGGGAAGACGCACCGGAATTAAAAAAAAGTAATACAAAAAAGAGCCTCATTACCTTTTCTCATTGAGAAGCCCTGAGATGCAAGGAGTCAATCAATTGCTCAAATGCAAACACTGAACTTTCCATTTAAGGTCTAATACTTTCCCCAATTGAAGAGCCTTCCTGTCTATAAATTATCCCACTGTCTCTCTCTGAAGAAAATAGATCCTTTCAAAAAGTAAGTAAAAGGATATACATTATAAACAGCCTCTATGTGTGAAATATTGCAGCAGAGGTATAATTACACTACCTTTTTTAGATCAATTACATTATTATATCATCCCAGAGGTGTTCAGATACCATGGTGATGAGTGTGGGACTGATTATTTCAGTGTATCTTGAGATAGATAATAATATATTTGTATTGCAACTTTCATACTAAAGGAGTCCCATGAGCTTCATGTAATAATGTATCCCAACTCCTACTAGATACTGGCATTTTTCTATGTAAACAAATGAATCCATTAGTTCCGCTTTTTGAGGAACTGCTGGACTTTCTCAAACAACCAGTCTGACATTCTCAAACAACCACTCACCACAATAGGGCTTTCTTGCTTTTGAAGGTCTTGGGAAGACAGAGGGCTCAAGGACCTTCATATCACCAGAAGATGTGGAAGAATTTATCTGTGGGAAGTGAGACCCTACTAATTAAGCATGACTCCAGCTACTGCATAACACTATCCACAGGATCATGGAGCAGGAGGAAGGCCAGGGTTTGTCTGTAAGAGGTGCACAGGGGGAACAAATCTCATGTTCCGTGCCCAACACTTCATGGGCTTGATAAAATCAAAGCTGAAGAGGATTCAGGGAGTGGATCAAATCTAGGCATCATGCTTGACAGTAGCTAAAGAAATAGTTTGGAGAAAAGATGTTAGTCCTCCTGTCAGCTTAGAGAAGTAACAGTAGGAGCAAAAAAACTTTGAGGAGTTGTGGATCCAATAAATAATAAAGATGTGGAGATCTTCAGTGTACCATATTGTAATATTCATAGAAATAATTCATTGTTTAGAGAAAATCATCAGCAATGAAACTTGATCATTCTGGACTTATCTAAGCTCTTCCCAGTATGCAGCTTGGACACAGATACTTTATTTTTAAAGCATAAGACTTAATGCCAGTTGATTACAGTGCCACAAAATAGTCCCACATTACCTTAGAGCTTATTCTGAAGAGGAAAGGAAAGCAATAAGAGAGAGAGAGAGGAGGCTATCGGAGAGCTTTGCATGGAAGCTGATAGTTGATCAGATTTATCCAAGAGTGTCAATATGCATTTGACAAGATGAATTTGGGCAAGATTTAATTGTAAAGATAAGATGGGTTTAGAGAAAGCCAAACAGTAGAAGCCACCATTTAGCTTTTACCCATAGAAGGCACTGACTTTTTTATTGCCCATTCAAAAAAAAGGACAGTTCTTAAGGAAAGGATTATATAAGCCTTCTTCAGAAGTGGAGATGAAGGCTGGATTCAAACCCACCAGACCAATATCCAACTGATCTGAGAAGGGATTTGGAACAGAAACTGGCAAAATAGAGGCAAATCAGCAATTCCATCACATTTGTATAGCAGGATGTTTTACAGCGCTGCAACATCATTACCTTTAATGCCAACGTCTGGCTATTGGCGTTCTAAACAGTCACTAATGATTTCATGTGATTTAAACAAAAACACAAAAAAGGTCAGATACATCAGGGAAGAAATTTCAGAAATAGATCTAGCCACTTCTCAGTTCCTTTAGTGCAGACTGCTTTTCAGTCAGCTTTAGTTGACAGCAATATTTGACAGAATAAATATACTGTGCATTACATTTTTCTTCTTAAGAGAGTTAAAAATTTCTAATTTTAAATTCTCTTTTCTAAATTGGATCAATTAAAAAGGAAGAGAAAAGACAGACAGAAGCTTCAAATATCAATAAGCTTTTCTAAGACTGTTGACAGAAGCTGAATATTACATTTTAATGTAAACGCATCAGGTCGATCGTGTTTTCCAAAAGAGAATTAAAAATATAGGAACACAATATGCATGCAGAAAAACTCACAATTACATATGAAAACAATACTAAAAGCTAAGAGTTTCAGCTCATGCAAACTGATTTACATCTACTTGCTTTAGTACCACTTTGCAGATTCATACAATTTCTATTAGTACCTTTCTCTGTGCATCACAGAGATTAAACCCAACAATAACAACAACCAAACCCAATTCTGTAAGCAAACAGGGTGGAAAATATTTCAGAAACTTGTTAATATCATTTTTTGTATTAGTTCTGTATTATGTTCTGGAACACAAAGTTCAGCTTATACATCCAATCTCAGCATAGGTTCTACCATAAATAGAGGAGATCTGACTATAAAAGATTAGAGCCCCAAGAGGTTTTCATGTGAGAGGCTGTATGGCAGCAAGAAGAGTAACTACAAGAAGAACACATGGAAGTTAAAGAAAATGGGGTGAAGGGAAATCACTCCATTGCTTTTTACTGTGTATCAGTAAGAAAAGATAAGGCAGGGCTGCTTGAAATGAAAAATGAAGTATTTTATTATTTAGCCAAAACTATAAAATCACAGAATGATACAATCATAGAATATCTGGATTTGGAAAAGACTGACCATTGCATCCAACTCCTGACACCACACAGGGCAATCTCAAATTTAAACCATGTATCTAAGAGCATTGTCCAAACTTTTCTTGAACACCAGCAGGGCTGAGGCCATGACCACTTCCCTGGGGAGCTTGTTCCAGTGTTTGACCACCCGCTCAGTGAAGAAATTTTTCCTAATATCCAATCTGAACTTCCTCTGATGCAGCTTTAAGCCTTTCCCTTGCATCCTACCACTGGACACCAGAGCAAAGAGAACAGAACCTCCCTCTGTGTCCCTTCATCATGAAATTGTAGACAGCAATGACGTCACCTCTCAGACCCCTCTTCTCTAAGCTGAACAAACCTAGTATGATCAGCTGGTCCTAAGTCATGCCCTCTAGATCTTTCACCATCTTTATTGCCTTTCCTTGGACATATTCTAATATTTTGATATCCTTCTGATACTGTGGAGGTGAAAACTGCACTCAGTACTTGAGGTGAGACTACACCAATATAATGGGACAATCACTTCTTTTGACCAGTTAGCTATACTGTCCTTACTATACCTCGGGGTACAACTGGTCCTTTTGGCTTCCAGGGCACATTGTTGACTCTTATTGAACTTGCCATCAACTAAAACTCCCAGATCCCTTTCTGCAGGTCTGCATTTCAGCCTTTTGCTTCCCAATCTTTACATACATCCAGGATTACACCATCCCAGGTGCAGAATCTGGCATTTGTCCTTATTGAATTTCGTAAGACGGGTGATTGCCCAGCACTCTTATCAAGATCTCTTAGTAAAGCCTCTCTGTCCTTGAGGGAATCAACAGCCCACCTTAATTTAGTGTTGTTTGCAAACTTAGTGTGCACTCAACTCCTCATTGGTCATTGATCAAATATTAAAGAGAAAATGGGAGAACTCATTGCTACATGAAATACGAAGAAATTAGAAGGGTTTTGGTGGTAGCTTGTGCAAACATATGTGTCTTCACACTAAAATTCGACTTGATGGAATTATTCACGGTGGAAGATGCTGATGGCTATCCAGATAAAACCTGCTTTCAAGTGTTTATAACTTTGTAGACTTTCAGCTGTTTGAATTGAGGATGTGTTCCTCTTGACTTTAGGCATCAAGAAGCTAGGCATTTATACTTGTCAGGTAAGCTGCTTCTATATTGCATAAAGAGAGAACAGAAATCCCAGATGGTGATCCATCTCAAATAGCACAGTCACCTAAGCTGAAGAGTGCCCTGGTCCCTCTACCAAGGCTACAGGGAGTTTATGGGAATAATTTAGACTACCTATTGAAATTCTACCTACCAGAAAAAGAGGACTTAATTGTATCATAACAACAAGGTGTTCTGTATCAGATATATGATTTACACGGGGTGATTCTGGGAATGGGAGATAAAATGGTTCAGATTCATCACAGCATAAGACCATGGAAATCTATTTTTCTCACAGTTGCACAATACCAGTGATCTCTTCTTCAAGAAGCTCTGCTATGCATTGGAGCTGAGATTTGAAATCTGGCAATGGCAGTGCTGGCCTTCAGAGAAGTGCCCTATATTCTAAAATATTATAATTCTATTATATTATCTACCTGAAAATGTTTTTAGACACTAAACAGAGTCAGAAAGTATCTTTTAAAGCCCTTACAGAGCACCTCAACCCATTTTAGTGCCTCACTGGAAGAAGGTCACAATCTACTACTTCTCTCACTCACCCACTTAAATGAATTTTCTATAGAAAAAAGAATTTTCTGCATTGCCTGTATATTTCCCGACGTCAGAGTGAGATTATGAAGGTGACCTTCATTCTTCAGTTTCATAGGTTCATCATAGAACCAATAGGATAATGGCTGAAAGGAGTCATAGAGGATTTCCAGTCCAAGGTCCTACTCAAACCATGGTCAGCTATGAAGTCAGAGCAGGTGGCTCAGGGCTTTCAGCAGTCACCTCCTGAAAACCTCCGACGGAGATTGCACAACCTCTTTGAGCGACTTATTCCTCTGCTTGACTGTCCTCATTGTGAAAAAAAGTTTGTTCTTATAACCACATCATCATTTAATGTTGGAACACTTTGATTTGAACTAGAATCATGTTTCAAATAAGTAACCACAGCTTAACAGGTTTCTGAATGTTAGTTGAGCCTGGATAACTGATTAAGGACACTCCCTATGTAAAAAGTGTGATGCCTCACTGTGTCTTGATTCTTTCTCACTGAGATGCAAACTAATGTGTTTTATTTCATATTTGCTGGATGCTAAGAATGTGCATGTGGTCAGTTACTGCAGCTAAGCTGACAACTGCTGACTGTTTAAACCCCCATAAATGTGCTGTATCTGGGTCAAACAAAATTATACATGAATGACCTGTACATTGAGGGTTTATGTAGATAAGACAGTTTCCTGGATCATATTTGCAATGGGACTTCTACATAGCTGATACTGTCATTTCCCAGGACTTGCTCTCCCTGCTGCATGAATAGTTACCACAGGCAAAGGGATATATTTTGTTTCTTTTTTTTTTTTTTTTCCTTGATTTGCTGGTCAAGTCTTTTGAAATAAAGGATTATGGCAAATACCTAGCACCTAATAAATACTATACTGTCTTAATCTCATATGAGTTCATTATTTTTCTTGTTAAGCCTACTTACATTTGAGACATCAAATCAGTATCCCAACTTATTTGACAAAGCACTTAAGTGCATGCTTATCATCTTGTTCAAGCCCTACAGCTTGTCAGCAAATGCTTGCATCCTTCAAAGACCATGGCTGGAAGAGCAAAGGCTCTTATGCAATTTCTTTGCAAAGAGATATATTTTATCTAGGATACTCCATACCAGTTTTAACACTGGGAAACTGAACATGAGTTTTTGCGGTGAGAATCTACACATCAATACACATGCACCCATTCATATCTTACTATGATTACTCATTATTACCTATTTATGGCAATTTAAAATGTTTAGACCCCAGAGGACAACTTTTAAACTATTTAAAGAAACAGGTTACTGAATCATCAATAAGAGAGTTATCTGATATATGTATATACCATGCAGTATAATAAGCTTTTAATTTTGCACTCTGAAGTGTAAAATTTTTACCCAAGAATATTGGTTATAATAAAAACTCAAAAGTAGCGGCAAGCAAATTATCAATGGATATGTTCAACTTCAGGAGCCCAGAGGCAAGTCTATGCTATTTTCAGGCAAGAAGAGAATTCAGCATTTAGACTGTCTGCCTGGTTACTGCCACCTCTGAACTATGAGGCAATGGTCACACCACCAGGCAGGTGATGGACTAGTGTCACTTCATGGCATGATGTGCCATGGAAAATCCTATGTTCCAGACATTTGAACATTACATTTGATACTATAATACATATTCCTTGAAGCTCAGGAATTAGGAACAACATCGGAAGCTGAAAGATATTAAAACTTAGCCGATGGGAAATTTTAACAATTTAATCAACATCTTTAAAAGTGAAATTTTATCCCTGTAATTCTCATAGGATAGAAGAGTTGACGGGTCTTACATCTTCTCTGTTCTCATGTACAGATAACTTGTAACTGTAGGGGAAGAATACAGCACTTCCACCCGCCTCTCCCTCTCTAAAATCCTGTTTATAAGGCAGAGACACAGACGTAGAGTTAAATTGACTTTTCCCTTTCTTTCATCCTTTGCAATCCCAACAAGTGGGGCCCCAAGGTGCCTGTTAGACACAGGGGTCTGTTTCTGCTCCCCCCACTCAATTCTGTTTTCTCTGCTCCTGCAGGATATGCTGTCTCCAAATACCAAAGCAGGCCCAGTGGGTACCTAATCACATGATGATACATCCAAACACTTGCAGTTTCTGCAGGAAGCAAGAGAAAATTATTTTAGCATTGCTTGGCTGTAGTTTTTCCCTTAGAGAAGGTTAAGGCTACATTCTCACTCTTAAGTCCCTGACTCTCTGGATTTCACTGGAGTTATGCAGATTTCAATAAGCTTAAAAACTACCTCCTTGGAAACAGTTCTTCCATATATACCCTGGCTCAGCGTGGGTACTCCAACTGATAACTTGCTCCTGGAGCTTTGAATTTGGGATTAATAAATATGGTGATCTTCCTCTGTCCACACACTTCTGTCTCACAACACTACCAAAAAAGATATTTCAGCTTGGGTATCTATTTGCTTAATTTTTATTTTATTCTGTCTCTCTGTTATGTGCACTCTTGGGGGTTCGGGAGTGACAAGCAGTACTTCCCACTAGCTTACCTTCACATGGGAAAACCCCTCTTATTTCCTTGCCAGGCTCTAAGAAAATTTTGAAAAAGGCAGGACTTAGTCACAGAAACAGTCTTCCACATGTTCATGGCCACTCCTATGTCCCCTGAATCCTCTTCCAATCCTTTTCCACCATTGCAACAGTCCAGGAAGTGTGCTGTGAGGTGGTAAGTTTTGAAGGTTAAAAAGAGAGAAAGTACTGAAAAGAAAGAAGCAGAAATCCTGCCTCAACGCCAGCTTGATTTAGGTCAACAAGCTAAGCAGAACATGAGATGTTACATTGCTGGAGACTTTGTTTTACTTTTCTGGAAAATCAATATGAAATAGAAGTCATAGAGTCATAGAATCGTAAAGTCAAAGAATGGGTTGGGTTGGAAAGGATGGTTAAAGATAAAATCATAAAATTATAGAATCATTTACATTTGAAAAGACCCTTAAGATCATCAGGTCCAACTGTTAACCTAGCACTGCCACATCCACCACTAAACCATATCCCCAAGAGCCACATCTACAAGTCTTTTAAATACCTCCAGGGATGGTGACCTGTGGGCAGCCTGTTCCAACACTTGACAACCCTTTCAGTGAAGAAATTTTCCCCAATATCCAATCTAAACCTCCCCTGGCACAACTTGAGGCCATTTCCTCTTGTCCTATCACTCATTACTGGGGAGAAGAGACTGACATCCACCTGCCTACAACCTCCTTTCAGGTATTTGTAGAGAAGAATAAGGTCTCTCTCCCTGAGCCTCCTTTTCTCCAAACTAAACAACCCCAGTTCCCTCAGCTGCTCCTCATAAGAGTTGTTCTCTAGACCCTTCACCAGTTGCTCTTCTTTGGACTTGAAGATTATCTAGTCCAATCCCGCTGCCATGGCCAGGACACCTCCCACTAGATCACATTGCTCAAATCTCCATCCAACCTGACCTTGAACACTTCCAGGGATGGCCATCCGTAACAGGGAAACCTGTTACAGTGTTTTACCAACCCTCATTGTAAAATATTTCTTTTTTCTGTCCAGTCTAACCCTATCTTCTTTCAGTTTAAAAACTTTGTCCCTTGTCCTGTCACTAAAGACTTTGGCAGAAAGTCCTCCAAGTGGAGATCAAATTCACTGTATCTTTAGTACCTAACTAGAATAACTCTTTGCTACTGACACTGGCAGTGTAGTGGCAACATGGAAGAACCCACTGCTCTTTCTCAGAGAAACTGCTGTCCAATTGTGCTGCACACTATCAAACGTTTAGTAATTAAAGACACCCAAACAGCTGTGGCCAGGTGAAATAAAAAATATTACACTGTGAACTCAGATTCACATTCAAAAAAATTAGTCACACAACAGACAGACAGCCTTCTGCAGTTATTCATACATTCCTTGAACGAGCTAGAGACAACCCCTCCCTTGAGCACCTATCTGGTATCTTAGTAGCCAGGCCCACTTCCTCATCAACTGACAGTTCCAGGTTGAACATTTCCCACTTTTCTGGTTTTCCTAATGTCCTCATTTTCTCTGTCTGCACAGATCTACCTGAAATTCCTGTCTTTTGTTTGGTTTGCCTTTCCCTTACTCTGATATAAGCTCTGGCTTTGAATCACTGATTATTTGTGAACTCCTTTAAGAAAGATGCATCTGGGCTTTGTGTTCCTGACAAGAATGAGCCTAAGGGCTTGAACAGTGAAAGAAACGAGTCAAGGAAAATACATAAACGTAGCCATCACATACAGGAAAAAAGCCCACTGCTTAAATCAGAACTTTGGGTTGGGAGATGTGATCTACTTAAACCTGTATTTTCTGATAGCTAAAAGAATGAAAAAGAAACAACTTTGAAAAAAGATTTCTGTCCCTGTCATTTTGAATCAAACTTCACATTGCTTTCTGAAGAGATCATAAATGACAAACAGGTTTGGGTTGGGCCTTGGATTTAAAATGATATGTAATGTTATGTGTAGAATGTATGTAATGAAATTCTGCAAACACCAAAAGCATACAAAAGTGTCATCATATTCTACACAACAATTTCTGGACAAACATTAGCCCAAATTTGCTTACAAGACGAATGAACACAATCTCAAGGTTAAAAAAAAAAAATATATTGAAAAGAAATGAAAGAAATAGCACAAGTGCTGTTGAAAAGAATTTTAAAGGAATTACCGAAAAGCAGATCCAGCCATTTCTATAGCTACAGTTTGTTTTAAGGTTGTTTAAAGATGCAGTGAGGAGAATGTGGATATGTACCTTTTAGTGTTTTCTAAAAGTTATTGGTTAACATTTTTCTTTTCTGGAATTGTGTACAGTTTTCAAAGCTGTAAGGGGAACTGATATTATAGGCATAGAGATAAGAAAAATATTTGTAATAACGCTCCATAAACCCTCACTAAAATGCTTCAACAAATGAGGCAGGCATCTAAAGATGAAGGCATCTACAGACAGAAACTCTGTAATGTGACTTTATACCACCTTTTCATCCTCCACAGAGGAGTCAGGTGACTGTTCCCCTCAAGCGTGGATGTAAACTCCAGGGAGCTTTTCAGTTCCACTCCTCCCACACACAGTATTCTTCATTCCCCATCAGAAGAAAAGGCAAAGGTGCAGGCTGAAAAGGAGCTATACCAGTGCCATAGCAGCCCCTCGGTCTGAAATAACCAGGGAACTATCTCTAAACACTCTTCAATCTTTCTTTTGGCCTCAACAGTTTTGCACACTTTTCAAACACACATCTGAGGAAAGATGAGAGTAAGCCCCTTTCCACATGGGCATGGCAGTCTGGCGAGCCTGTTCTCTGCTCAAGCCTCTATGCCTGGCGTGCTCCTAGGATAGTCAAGGGACACAAAATGACCTAATACTAGAGTAATACCAGGAATTCTAGGGAAGACTGAGGATGCACTCAATCTAATCTCTAGTTACAGTTAGCTGCTTAGTTTTAGAAAGAAATGCTTCTCTAGCACACTTTCCCAGTTCTTTGCAACCATTTTAACAACTTTCAGATTAATTTTTTTTAATCCAAGCAATTATCTTAATAAATAATAAATAATTATTATTTTTTTTTGCTTTTGTCCTTCATACATGAGTTTAGCTCAAACTGGGGAGGCCAGAGAGTCTGTGCTTTACTTTGCTTTATGAAAATATCCACAGGAAAGGAGACGTTTATGTGTGGCATCTGGTTCAGTACAGAGTGGCCATTCTTCCCCTTGCCATTACAACCAGACATTAATTACTTCCTTGCTCCTCAGCAATTCAGAGATCACTTAGGGGCAACATAATCTAGACATTTCCTTGACATATTAGAGAAGGTTAAATATTTCCCTTTGAAATTATTTTTTAACATATATTATTCCATAGAGATTTATCTGTGCATTCATATTTCAATTAGTTATGTTAACAAAAGTCAAAGGTTAATGCTAATAAAGGTTAACAGGTTTTAGTTAAATAACATGAATTAAGCTAGCATCAAGGGCTCCCAGATTGGTCTCTTTCTTCAGTATCAAAATTTAAGCTATAACAATGCTCAGGTGTTAAATACTGTTGCATAAGAGGCAAATTAATTGTGTGATTTTTTGCAGCTTTGGGGGATGTTAGAATTTTTAACATCAGTTATGCTCTCTGACCCATTTAATGACCTCAAATTGTAATACAATATATTTTTGTCATACAATAAAAAATGGATTTGGAGCTAGTGGTAAGGCTAGGGAGAAAGAAGCGACAGCAATGGATAGAAGATGCAAAGAAAGGAACAGGACAAAAAAAGGAAGAAGAAAGATGGAGTTTACCTTGCTTTTGCACAGTCTGACCTTTTCCCTCTTGTGGATTATGGCTCATACTCTCTTTCTCAGCTTGCATGTTGTATACATTCCATTGCCCACTGCTTGTCTGCCCTTAAAGTGCTGGTTTCCCTTAGTATTATTATTTGGAAGTATCGATCATTAGCTCTTTCAAGTGCTCAGAACATAGAATCCTACATTTGTTTTGCACTGGAATGAAAGCAATGGCTTAAAATTCAAATAATCTTCATTTTAATAATTTTTATATTGTTCTATGATACTGTGTTTGGGATATACTCATGAAAATACTGACCGTTTGTGATAGTCTTTTTAAGTGTGTATCACCTCCTTATCACTATGATCTCCTGATCCCTGGTGCAAAGCCTGCACTAATCTCCCTGCTCTGTGAACACCTTCGAGATCAGACATACTTAAGAAAAGGCTGATTTCTGTAGATGCAAATGAGATCTGATATATGACTGTTGATGAATATGGTGTGTTAATCTTGTCTGGCTGCCAGGTATCTCACTACAAGTCCTCAACAGGACAGAGAGAGAAAATAAGATGAAAAAGCTTGTTGGTCAAGATAAAGACAGTGGGATCATTCACCAATTACTGCCATGAGAAAAACAGACTTGACTTGGAAAAGAATAATTTATTGCCAGTTAAAAATAGAGAGGATAGTGAGCAGAGCAAAAATAAAAACACCTTCTTCCCACTTCCCTGGTTCCCTGGGTCAGCTTCACTTCTTCATTCTACCTCTTCATTTTGTGACTCGTGGGGAACTGGGGGACTGCAGCCAGTTCATCCCTGCTGTTCTTTTCTCTTTATGTTCTTTCCACCCTCTAGTGTGGGGTCCCTCCCATAGCACATAGTCCTTCATGAACTTCTTCAAACTTGGTCCTTCCCACAGGCTGCAGTTCTTCAAGAACTGTTCCAGTGTGGGTGCTGTCCATACAACACAGTCTTCCAGGAACAGACTACCCCAGTATGGGTCCCTCACAGAGTCACAGGTCCTGCCAGAAATCCTGCTCCTGCATGCACTCCTCTCCACAAGACACAGTACCTGCCAGGAGCCTATCCTTTGTGGGCTCCCCATGGGCTGCAGCTTCCATCAGGGCATATCCACCTGCTCCTGAGTGGTGTCTCCATGGGCTGCAGGGCAGATATTTGCTCCACTATGTTTCTTCATGGACTGCAGGGTCACAACCTGCATCACAATTGTCTTCATCACGGGCTGCAGGGGGATCTCTGATCTGGCACCTGGAGCACCTCAGCCCTCTCTTTCTTTGCTGACCTTAGTGTCTGCAGGGTTGTTTCTCTCACATTTTTCTCACTCCTTTCTCTCACAGATGCTGCACAGCATTGCTTACCTTTTCTTACGTATGTTATCACTAGGTGCCACCAGAGTCACTGATGGTTTCAGCTTTGGCCACTGACAGGTCCCTTCTGGAGCTCTGTCTGGAACTGGCTCTGACATAGGGGCAGTTTCTGGTCTCTTCTCACAGAGGCCACCCCCGCAGACCCCCCCACTACCAAAGCCTTGTGATAGAAACCCTATACAATGAAGGTAAATGTATCCAGGGGGAAAAATAATTTAAGCCATGTTTACAAAATGCTGAATTCAAGAACCAGGTGTTACAACCCAGGAAAAAGACCTTGAAGTTACAGGTAACCAGCTCTGAAATCAGGAGTTTATGCTGCAGTACCTTTAAAAATGCCCCAAATTTTAGGCATCAAACAAGGCAAAAGGTAACCTTTTGTCATTCTAAAAAATCTGGGTGTGCCCTTATCTTGGGTCATATGTGGTCTGGATGAAATCCACCTCAAGGTGTTAAGAGAAGTGACTGTCATTGTTGCAAAGTCATTGTCTATAATCTTCAAACATTCATGGAGGTCCGGGGATCTGGAAGAGGGCAAATGTCATAGCCGTCTACAAGAAGGGCCCAAAAGAGGATTCTGGAAACTACAGACCCATTAGTATTCCTTCAAACCCTGGGAAAGTAATGGAATGAGTCCTCCTAGAAACTATTACAAACCAATTTAAGCAGGTGATTGGGAAAAGCTGGCACAGATTTAACAAAGGCAAATCATGCCTGACTGACCTGATCACCTTCTACAACAAAATGATATTTTCTTTCAGCATGGGGAGAGCTGTAGATACTGGTTACCTGGACTTCAGCAAAGTGTTCAACAGTTTTCCACTGTTTCCTACAGCCTTCTCCTGGTCAAAGTGGCAATATACAGACTTGACGTGGTATGTGAGATGGGTGGGAAGCTGGCTAACAAGTCACACTCAGAGGTTGGTGACTAATGTTTTTTACTCAGGCTGGCAAGCTGTCACAAGTGGAGTCCCCCACATATTGACACTGGACCCCACACTGTTCAACTTCTTCGGAAATAATCTGAACGATGGGATTGAAAGCACCCTCATGAAGTTTGCTGATCACACTAAACTGGGTGGTAAGGTAGTGTTTTGCTGATTGACTGGATACCAAGCAAAAAATTTATTCAAATCAAATATAGAATTAATGCAGTTTATTGTATTACACTATAATAAAGGAAAAATAGCATGCAGTATGATAAAAGGAAACAGTACTAGTTATTATGCACAATATGATAAAAAAGCAATATGACTGAAGCATCAAATCACTACTGTAAGTTGTTACAGAGGCAAAGAAAGAAAGATTCATCAATTACCATTTTAACATCATTCAGGCCCACACTTCAGCTGGGAAGCCCTGTTGCAGATGGCGCCCAGAATCTCTTGGTAACTGGGAAAACTTCTGCATGGTGTGTCTACCCGTAGGTGAGGATTCTGGCCCAGTCCCAGAGCTTGCCTGCCTTTATGCTTGGTGAAAAACAAAATTAGTTTACACAATGTCTGTAAACTTTAAAGTTTAGGCTAAGTGCAGGTGTACACCATCTCACGATTCGTAAGGTTCACACATGCCAGGGACATTGGCCAGATGCCCGAGTGTGGTGGAGTTACCATCATGACAAAGCTGCACACATTATTTATTGTCTGTATGGTACTGTTCATATCTTGCTAGTTCAGGGGGCTCAAGACAAACACCACCTGCTCAATAAAGTTGTCCTTTGAGATCACTGTCCAAGTTAAGTGATCCCTAATTAAAGACAAAGACTTTTTCATAAGCAATAATCAATTTAATAAATTTTCACCACGGGTAGACATGTCAGACAAGAGAGCCATCTTTATAGAGAGACCTGGACAGGCTGGAAGAACAGACTAGCAGGAATGGTATGAAGTTTAACAAAAACATATGCAAGGTCCTGCACCCGGGGCAACCTAGTCAATGAGTCCAGTACAGGTTTGGACCTGTGTGGCTGAGGAGCAACATTGCTGAAAGGGACCCGGGGATCCTGGCAGACAGAAAGCTGAACAGGAGTCAGTAGTGTGCTGTGCCAGCAACAACGGCAAATTCGATCCTGGGCTGCACCTGCAGGGGCATTATGAGCACAGAGAGAGATGTGATCATCCTGTTATACTCAGCCCTTGTCAGGCCACTCCTGGAGTACTGTGTCCAGTTCTGGTCCTCACAATTCAAGAAAGATGTGGACAGAATGGAAAGGGTCCAAAAGAGGGCCACAAAGATTATCAAAGGGCTGGAGAATCTGCCCTGTGAGGAAAGACTGAAGAAGTTAGGGGTTTTTTCTGCCTGGAGAAGAGAAAGCTCAGGGCAGAACCTCAACACAGTATTCCAGTACTTAAAAGGCAGCTACAAAGAGGACAAACACTTTCTCTTCCCCAGAAGCCACATGGAGAAGACTATGGACCACGGATACAAGTTGCAACAGGAGAGTTTCATCTTGATATAAGAATTTTTTACAGTGAGAACTACTGTTCACTGGAACACACACACACAGGGACATGGTAGAGTTCCCATCACTGGAAATTTTCAAGATGGGATTGGAAAAGGTGCTAGATAATCTTATCTTGGCTCCATTTCCCATGAAAGGTTGGACCAGATAATCTTTCAAGGTCCCTTCCAACCTGGGCTGTTCTATGATTCTGTGATTCTTGTCTGAGCATCTCAGTGGAGTTAAGGAAGGTATAGAAAATGGTAGCTGAAATGATAAAGGGAATGGAGCCTTATAGAGACAGATGACTTAAAAATATTATAAAGCCTAGGATCTTTCAGTTTAGAATGGACAAGGCAGAAAAGGGAAATGATTCAACTTTACAAAATCATAAAGATGGTGGATAAGCTGAGTATAACAAATCCCTCAATGCTAGAGTTGGGAACATTCAATAAAACAATGTAAACTAGGTAAAACAAGGTACTTTTTTATACAATGGATAGTGAAATTCTGTAGTTTGTTGCCACAGAATAGAGACAAGACAGGATCAGAAGTTCAAAATTAAGTTAAACAAATTGATGGACAGCAGGTCCATAAATGGATACTAAAAAGATTAGAGAGAGACAGACCCTCTGGTGTCTCTAATACATCATGCTCAGAGAATACAATGGGAATGAATGACAAAAAGTAGATAGACATACGGGCTTTTCCTAGATATCATCTCCTATTTCCCCTGTCACAGAGAATATGGGGCTAGACAGACTATTGATGTGAGCTAGAAGATGCTCTTGGCTGCATCTGCATTGACATTGTATCACTCAGGCACTTGTAGCTGTACCCCTCAGCCAAAAAAAACTGGGTTGAACTTCTACCATTTTAGGCAAACCCTGAGTACTGAAGGGCCAGAAACTAAAAAGACTGGGAATTTAGCCTGAGTCCAGAAGGTATAATCACAGGAGAAGACCACAAATATTTTAAGTTGTGATAGGAAAATGAATGAATCCATTCCTGATGCAGGTGTCTGTGAGCAAGCAGAAGAATACATTGATACCAGAAACACAGGCAAAGGGTATAACAGAAGCATCATCATAATTTTTCTGGATGAAGAACTAATTTGTCTCCACTAGACAGGGGAGGACAGTGTTGATCCCTGAGCCAGCTCCAGTCTGCAATGTCCACACACAGCAGGGAAGTATGCATAATACTCATGTGGCTGCATGAGCACAGAGGAGCATTTCTGCTATTAATTTTTTTTTTCTCTAGCAGGGTAATTAATGCATTAATTAAAGTCAGTTAAGGAGCTTATACAAAACATGCCAGTTTAAGGGCTTTTACGCTACACTTTTTCAACCAGTGAAGAGATAGTCCTAAAAATACAGGGAAAACTAAAAAGAAATCCAAGACAATGTAGAGCAGAGCTTTGAAAGGAAGCCACACCACTGACACATGACTTCATTGCCCAAAATACATGTCCATGTCCACTTCGCCCGAAGCTGGCCTAGTCTGTACTCTGTCCAGATTTGTTAACAGTAAGACAATGGGAATCAACTTGCTTTTGCAATCCCAACCTTTTCTTTCCTCACTTTCATCTAAGATTTTTAAACATAAAATAAAATGGCACCAGTAATTTCTCATTTTCACATGAACTATATATTTCAGCATTATAAGAAAATACATACGGTATCTGGCTACTGTATTTAAAAGTGTAGCTATATGACAGCTGCCTATCTTTATACCTTTGTGTGTAGCCCCCAAAATGTTGCCTTTTCACTCTCCTTAATTTAGGCATTATGTGCCTTATCAGAACTCTTGACATCACGGGCTATAAAAGTCCAATTTCAGAATGAGTTCTTAACAAAAAAAAAATAAAATTAACACTGTGTTTTACACAATATTATCCCCACAAATTTTACTCAGAAGAAATAAAAGTCTTGGCATAGGATTTTGGTGAATTCTGAAATATGATTACAGAAGAGTCTACATAAAACCTATAGCTACAAGCAACCAGCCTGTGAGTATATCACTTATCAGAGGAAAATCAAGAAACAGACAGGAAACCCAGAAGAATCCAGGGTGTTGTATGAAGTGATGCTGGTTTATCAGTCCTTACCTAGATTCTCATGAAAACCTCTGTGAAGCCAGGGCAACTCTATTAACTGACTGATGTGTTCTGTGAAATGCAATGGGGACAGAAATATTTCCTTGAACGGTCATTTCAGCTTCAAGTCTTTACGAGATTACTAACTCTGGTTGATCAAGAAGTCTGCTTTGCCAAACAGCCAGTGTTTTCAACTAAAGGTATTAATTTATCCTAATATACAGAATTATAAAATAATTTCAGTTGTATTGACTTCTGGACATCACTGGACCAGTCCTCTATAGAAAGCTTGGTTGAGTTCATACATGAGGTTGCTCAGGGCCTCATCAGCTCAGTTTTGAAAATGTCCAAGTAAAGTGGCATCATAGCCTCCTGGGCCCCTTTCCCAATATTTGACTATGTACTTTGTAGACATTTTTTTTCCCTTATATTAAACAAAAATTTCTTCTGTGGCCACTTGTGTCCCTTACCTCCAGACTTTTCATAGTATATCCCTGAGAAGTCTGGCTCCATCCTCTCTATAACCACCCATTAGACTATTGAAGACAGCAGTTAGGTCTGCCCACCATCTTCTTGTCCCCAGAAAGACTAAACCCAGCTGTCTAAGATCCCCTCATCCCACCCCCCGACCATCTTTGGTTACTTGCTGCTGGAGTCCTTATAATTTGCTGATACTTTTTTTTTATGGTGAGGTCCAAAACCAGACATACTACTCCACATGTGGCCTCACAAATGGTGAATACAAAGGACTAATAACTTCCCTGGATCTACTGGTTAATCTTGTGCTGATGCTGCCCCAGATATTATTTGCCCCCATGACCACAAGAGCACACCAGCGACTCATGTTCAGCTCCTTACCCACATTATTTAGAAGCTTGGGAGTCCTTAGACTGATCCAAAGCAGCACAGAAAGAAAAATCGAATTCAATCAGATAATCATCAGCCCAAGCTTGCCTTTAGGACCTTTCTGCTGTCAACCCTGAAAATCCTTAGGCCCTTGCTAAAAGGTTGATTTAGCCCAAGTTCAATCATTCTCTGGAGAAGGAGCTCAATTGGTACTTTGCTATGGACCAAATTTCCCAACAGCATATCACAAATACGTTCAAGTGGATTGCTGGACAGCTAAAACACTGGTGGGCTTCCTTTCAGCCTGATGTTGCAATCACGTAGTCCAGTGCCCCTTCATTTACCAGTTCACTGAAATAACTTCACTTAAGACCAAATCCATCTACATTCTCCTCCTTCAAGCACAGCATAGCTCAGTTCATCCTCTGAGTCCAAGCAGAACCGATGTTTCAGAGTGAGAGTGAACAGAAACCATTGTATGTCAGTAGCACAAATTCCCTGAACTTAAACCTCAAGAGAGGTGAGGAAAAGTGTGTATCAAAGTGAGAATGATCCCAGACTCCCGGACATATATTGCATACTGTAGTAGCACCTTCCCTCCCCCCCCCCCTTAGCATTTCCAGGAACATGAAAGTGAATTGCTGTGTTTGTTCAAATGGCACAGAATCTAAAAGCAATTTGTGGTGACAAGGTCACAAGGGGCAAGTGGAGGCTTTTTATAACTCTACAGAGAGCTGGTGAGCATATCCATATTGTATATACACAGGGAGAAATACAAAATATTTTACTGTTAATGATACAGCTGGAAAAGAAAAAAAAAAAACTATTCAGCTCTATAGAGCATAATATGTGAAACGACACTAAATTTTGTAGGCAACCTAACTATTTCCAGGCTTGTTAAATGGGGGAAAAAGCAGCAGAGGAAGAACATGGAATTTGTAAGAGAAGAGCAAGACACATGAGAAAAGTTTCATGCCTGATTGAGTCATAGATTCGGAATCAGACAGAAGAAAGACAGCAGAAGGACTACCCGCAAACAGTGATTTTTTAGTGATTTTTAATACTTATTCAAAGATGCCAGATTTGTTTTAAATGTTAAGAATCACAATTTACATACACATTTCTTTTCTGTTAGACTTGCCCAAAGTCCATTAAGATTTACAGAGTGATTCATAATTATTTCTCATGGGTTTTGGTCAGAAACCTGTTTAGTTAAAAACATATTGCACAACCTGAATAGATTGCTGCAATTAAGCTGTGACAGAGGTGAAATCTGGAGGAATGACACTGAAATGGTATCTTAATTTCTGAAAAGACCCTCTCATATACTTCACACAGCAGAAACCAGACTTCATTTAGAGCTTTCTTTGGCAATGCACCCCACAGAATCCAGGTCAAATATGTATGGCTCTGCTTCAGAAAGATGAAGCTTTTAGTGAACGTAACAGCTTTTGAACGCATTGCTCCACTACATATGAGTATCACAAGCCTGAATTTTCCAGTATTTTCTTTTCCTTAGAAGAACAGCTCCCCATGTAATGACCATTAAGCCAGTTTAACAATCAACAATTGAATGGTTGTATTTCCTGGGGGATGCTAATTAGTAGTTGCAGCTTGAGTCTGAGATACTCAGAAAGGCGATCATAGTCATAAATCAGACTCTTTGGAGATCCATGTTCATTGTGTTTTTAACTTGTCCTTCATATATAAATTGTATAGAAGATTGGGTTATACCACATTTCTTATTTTAAGTCTGCACATCATGCAGCAGAATTGTATGCTGGGTTGTGTCTAATTCTTCAATTTTATAGCAACATATGGTCTCAAACTATTCTTATTGACTCTTACCACCTTCTAGGAATCTCTGCAGAGTCCAAACCCAGCTGAAAATATATGAAAATATATGCTGAAACCAAACACAATCCAGATCACATCTTGTGATAAGAGATTAAATACTTGTCTCTGGATGGGGAAAGTCCCCACAGTGGAGGAAGGTATCTCAGATGAAAGAAAACTGAAGATGGGGTTGGGGTGGGGGAGGAAAGCTAATCAATGATTATGACACACTGGCACTGGCATATCACTTGCTGAGACTGAATATCTCAAAAGACCAGAGAAGCTGTTCCTTATATATTTTCTGGAGACTATCAGGAACAAGCAAATACCACAGTCATCTACCACCATCCATTAGGGGCAATAAAGTACAGAGATCCACTTTGGGGTTCAGACACCCGCTTTCTAGTGTAGGAAGGTGTTAATAGCAATGAAGAGACACCAGACATGTTCAGAAAAGTTTTTGGTATGGAGAAGGAAACTTCAGTAGGTGTAAATCAGCTAAGCAGGATTGAAACCTCCACTAGCTACAAATCTGGCCCTGTGACTCTGCTTGTGATTCATTAACACAAATTGGCTTTGTTTTGAAGCATTGTCAGTAAGAACAGGTAGTGATATTATCTGATACTCTGCAATTACTGACTAATTTTAGGTGAGAAAAGGCTTTTAGAGTAGATAAGAATGCCATTGTTTTGCACACAATTTTAACTTTTTTCCAAGTTTGGAAAGGAACTAAGACGTCAGCATATTGGAAGTTTATTTTTAAAAGTGCCTCAGACTATATGATTCCTTTTCCTCAGAACAGGATTAATTAAACCAAGAACCTGTTGGGATTCATCACTAGAATCTCTTATACAGAGCAGTCAGAGCAATACATCATTGGTTCCTAATACTGTAATATTTGAATCCTCAAAATATTCTAATATGGGGTGGGGGAGCTTTCAGTTATTGTGGAACCTGAATTCTTCATTCATTGAAATTAAGAAATAGTGATATCTATTACATGAATGAAAAGTTTGGTACTTACCATCTATTCTTTTTCTCTAGTCATAGCCAAACAGATAACAAGAAAAGGTAAGAAGTTAGTAGCAAGAAAATTTACTAAAAATAGATCATCCCTTCTCTGGAACAGAAAGATTGAGATTTTGCTAGCTTCTATTTGTTAAGGTCCTGACCTGGTCAGGAACTAAGTCAACTCAACCCTATTTGGAAAACCTGAAAGCTGCCAGAAAACATTTCTCAGAACTGGGTCCTGATGTAAACCTAAGCTGTCCTGATAGATGCAACAACCCTGGTGACACTTCACAGTTATTACTCAATATCTTAGATATTCTTTCTTTAGCAAATTTGCTGCCTTTGGGAGAATCATAGCACCATAGAATGGTTTGTGTTGGAAAGGACCTTCAAAGATCATCTAGTCTAACCCCACCATGCCATGGGCAGGGCCATCTCATTAGATCAGATTGCTCAAAGCCCGGTCCAATGTGACCTTGACTACTTCCAACGATGGGGCATCCACAACTTCTCTGGGCAACCTGTGCCAGTGTCTCACTGCTCTCATCATTTAAAAAACCCCAACCAAACAATCTTCTTTATCTTAAATATAAATTTACCCTATTCCAGTTTAAAATAATCACCCTTTGTCCTGCCACTGCACGCACTGGTAAAAAGTCTCTATCTGCCTTTCTTACAATCCCCCTTTATATATTGAAATGCCTTCCTGGAAAGAAGAGTGGTTCAGAGAAGCCCTTTGTTATTGATAAGGCTGGAATCTTAACACTGGGTTTTTCCTAAATTCTTATAGTCATACTCAAGCCTTTGTGGATCCTGCTCTGACTCCTTATGTCAATTGGGAAATGAGACTCACATTTACTTCCTATTACTTTGATTAAATGTCTTTTTTCTTCTGCAACAGTTGATCTTTGGCTCTTGGGTTGCAAGTCGCTCATGAAGGTGAGAGAATCTATACATGTCATCTGCATGCAACAGATGTTGATTTTAAAAGGGGAATGAGTAGGTTTTGATAGAATGGGGGTAGGGATGAACGATTAGCTACTGCCTGAAATGCCTCTTCTGGAGTGGGCTGCAGGCCCAAGAGGAGTTCAGAAATTATTCCTTAGTGCAAATCAAATCATAGCACTTTTTTTCTTACAAGATATGATCATTTGCTGCATAACTTCATCATTCTCATCCTGGTAAGTATGGTCCAGGCTATGAAGTTAGCACTTGATTTGGAAAATCAACATAAACAGTCTTGCAGTGGATGGCAGCCGCAATTCATGGGCACCTTTCAAGTGTTTGGAGTATTTGGAAGAGCAAAGTTATAAAGGTCTTATTGTGCATGAGAAAAATCATGAGCATATACTGCTGTAGCTTTTCAAGTTTGAGTGTCTACAGCATCACTGTGAACTAATATGCGGCTGATTGTTTTCTCTGTATGTGCAATTATATACTTAAGTTTTTTTGAAACATTGATTTATCATCTGAGTAATACAGTATATTTCTTACCTTCCAGGAATACATACTCAAAAATATTTGGTTTCTGTAGTTTTTAGGTTGTCCAGCACACATGAAAAAGGAAAATCAGCTTCTATAATATTTGATAAGACAGATTTTTCTCTAAAGACAGCAGATGGTCACTTCCCTCTAGTGCTGATACTGCTTTCGACTAAGTTTTTCGGCTATGCTCACATATGCATTAAACAGACACACAATACAGACAAGTAACTCCAAGATCAGAGATGCTGCAATGCTCCAAATGAAGTTGGGTAAGCAGTTATCAGCTTTGCTCCAGCTAACTGTACCTCAAATGTCACAGCACTCTGCAAACTAGCCAGCTGCAAAAAGGTCTTTTACCATTTCATACCAGCATACTCTTCATACAGCCCCTCTGCTGCCTTCACCTCATCTAGAACCCCCTCTCTCTTTTCTTGCTTCTTCCTCTCCCTCTTTTTCCTCAGCTGCTCTCTCTTCATTGGCTCTCAACCACTTAACAGAACCAGCCACTGCTGCACCTTATCTACACTGGCCAACCCACTACCCCTGAAGCCAACTCACAGTTGTATATTATCAATGTTAATTAACCCAGCTTCATTCTTCTACACTCAATAATTTTAATTTCTGGGTTTTCTGACCTGGACCTTTTTGACAGAACTGGCTGGAGACTGACTTCCATGGGAAGTTACACAGGCAGATGTGAAGGTACAATAATTTCTAGCAGAGAAGCAGGAAGATGGTGTTAAGAAAATGGTATGGAAGGAGGGATAGAACCTCTTAACCAGGCTCAGCCAGGACAATATGACTGATCATAGTCTACCTTCTAGCTGAGACACACCACTCAGCTAGCAGTGCTCACTATCCCTCACCTTGACTTGGAGCTGGCCAACTCAAAGTGAAGGGTACATTTAAAGTTTTGGTGCCTTCGTAACTCCTATTCTATGCAGCTGATTGCCAGGACAGCTGAAGTCAAGCAGCCAGTAAAAGCCACAGAAATCAGTCTCCAGGGCTGTCAGACATGATGGAAAGCACAGATTTCTACACCTGAACCTTGGTCTCTCTTCTACATGCCATGGAATGAAACAGGCCTGTTGAGGGTGCAATCAGTCTGATCTATTATATATATATCTATTTTAGGATGAGATGAATCACGTCTTAAACTTCAGTAAGTTGATTGGCTCACTCTCCATTCACTATAAAAAACGCTTTGGGAGGATGCAGTTCAGATGTAGACACCTGCACTGTAAAAATCTACATTTCAGTAAATGACTTCTCCACCTTGTTATGAAATCAATAGTAGACAGTACCTAATGAAACCTCTCTGCTGGTATTATGATCTCTTTTTAATTCTGCCTATATCACAAACCTGGGTCAGGCACACTAAGGGTAAGAAGTGCTCCAGAGGTCTCACTTTACCTCTGATCTAAAGAAACAGAGCAATCTTCAGTCTTCACTTTCATCCTTTACACAACCCTTGTGTGCCATTCATGTATCTGCAGACCTATAGCACCTTTCCTTTCAGTCACTTCTTTCCTAGATTGAACATGCCTAGTCTGCTCAATCGCTCCTCAGATTCAAGTTGCTCCTGAGATTTTATGATCTTGTTACTATACTCTGAACCCCTCCTAGTTTTAATATAAATGAAATTACACACAAGTCTTTCTAAAATCATTTGCCTGTTCTCCCTACCTTTCTTTAGTTGATTCTTTTGGAGACTCTTTTGAAATATAGACTTGCACGTAGGCCATGAGGTAATTTTACGGGGAGAAGAAAGTAGCAAAAAGCCAATGCACACCATCAATGTTGTTACACAAACAGAAACGTGGTTAGAAAAGTTAGAAAATGCTCCTTTTGTAACACTGTTATCTTGTTGGAATATACACAGTCAATACAGGCTCCCAAACAGAGACATGGGATGATAAGCTGGAGATCCATGTCAGGAATAGCTTGTTTGTGCATGTTTGTCCCTGAATATTCCCTTCCTGATCATCAGGTTAATGGTTCTGGAATGGAGGCTGCGGCTACAATAATGGTAGGATAAAGGGAGATATTTTACAAAAATAGATCTGTGGCATCAAGCTTTTGAACCACTGATTCCTTACCAGGCACAGGTTCCAGGATGACAGACTCCAAAGCTGTTGAACTGTCTGCATGAGAATAAAAAAGAGCAATCTAAGGGGAAAAAAATCAGGGAACAAGCTCATCTAAATATCCCTGATATTTAGATGTGGAGAACCAGTGAAACTGGGGGGTGCTTGTTGTGACTGAAGATAGGATCAGCATGTACACCCGAGAGGAGTTCCTCACAGGAAATGGCAAAAAGGATGCAGAGGGAGTTAGGCTATCTACTGCCATCTTTGGATCCAGTGTTCAATGGGAGTCAGAGTCAAGTTCCAGCTGACAGCTGAAATTAAAAGTTCAGTTTTCATTACTCTGTGTGAGACAGGAGCTCCCAAACCAGCCTTCTCCATAGAGACATCTTAAAATGAAAAAAGAGAAACTGAAACTTCTCTGAAAGTATTGAGCTGATTATATTTTAAATCTTTCCATGCCTTCCAATAGACGTAGTGAACACAAACATCGGGGCGGTGTGGGGAGTTAAAAAAAAAAAAAAAGAAAAAAGTGGTGGGTGGTGTTTACTATGAAAACAGTGACGTGGCTCGCCACTGCATCCTCTCTTCCCTTTCAGCATTGTGCTTACCATTCCCAGCACTGCCATCTCGGCACCAAACATGTCCCACACACCCTGCTAGAAGACAGAAAGCCCCCCTGAAAGGTAGCTGACTCTGTTGGAAGATGTACAGACCCCCAGGAAACATAGTTCATTCTGCTGGAAGACATAGAACACTCCAGAGAAGGCAGTTGCTGTGGAAAGATTGCAACACACATGAATCTGTGGCCTAAAGGTGTTCCCTGGCAGACTGAAACAGGGAGAAACTATATCCTGAGCCAGACTGGATGATGTGGACATTGTTTTCGGGTCAAAAACCAGAATAATGAACAGGGCTTTGGAGTGGGAGTTTTAGGACAAGTCAAATAGTGCAGAGCCAAAGAAAGAGAAGGACAGAGTGGGATAATTGGATGTGGATTTGGGGAATATTTAGGAGCTTTTTTATATCCTGTTCTGTGCTGGCAGACCCAAATGTTTCTGCAACTAAATGTTTGACTGGTCACATGCTCTAAAGGGCTGCTCTGGCAAGCAAGGGATAACAGACACTCACCCACCCTGGTTCCTCCTCACTGAATAGACCCTGTGCTGATCACAACCCCATTCATTTCCCCAAGGCCACTTCTTTAATGCACTCAGCAGCTTCTCAGAGGTATTCCTGACTTAACCTTCCCAGATCACTTATCAACATGGGGTGGGCAATCATCGAGGAGGGTATTATTAATGTCATACTTACAAATACACAACACTGTTCTGTCGTACTGGACCTGAGAGGCTGACACATTGGTTTTCCAGAGTATTTAGCAATCTGGTATACTCAAATATAAATTCCAATGAGTTTTTGTTACAGCTGGGAGAGCTCAATCAAAAGCAAATCTGTCCTTGAATGTCTTACGCTCTCCATTCAGAAAATGAAGATGTAGACAGCAGTGACTATGCAATTCAAGTGATGTGCTCAGTGGCAGAGGCAGAAAAACAGTCCCATCCTTCGGAATAGCTTCCAGTTTCCCATATATGAAAAACAGTCCCCTTCTTCCTATACATGTTGCTCTTTCCACCACCTCATTTAAATTCCACATTCTGTAAATAATACTATGAGGTTCCCACAGACAACAGACCCTTTAATACATGTCCCTGATATATCCCCAAACTTGATCCATATGTTTCCCACTGAAGAGACCAGTGATCTTGTGGAAGAAATTGTGAAGCCATCTGATTACAGAGAATATAGTAAAGCATAATTGGGCTCTAAGCACAAGTAGAGACCTGCATCTACATGTCCATGCTTTGGAGCTGATACCCATCCCTGCTGATGGTAAAGGAATTGAAATTGAGGGCACCTGCATTCAGTGCTGGGTCGGTGCTGTACCAAAACCTTCTCATATGGTACAGGACACTCCTGCCCCAGTACCTGAATTATTTCTGCCTCCCTTATATACATCTAACCTATTCTCTCCTTTCTCCTAGCCTTTACTCTGCCTTCTCTTGTCTTTTTTTAACCAATATCTCTGTGATTCTATTTGTCATCAATCCATTCATGCCTCTTCCTTTTTATTCTAAGACCTGAGCACCCCCAAACTATTGGACAAACTAGAAAAATAGGTCTTTCCAGTTTTCTAGTAGGAATTATATGGAAAGAGCGCTTGCAACTTCATTGGTGTTACGTAGAGATTGTGGGGACTTACTGACTACTCAGTGGAAATGGAAATGAAGTACCTGGCAGCTCTTTTCTGCTCATGGGGAGCTAAGAAACTGTCTGAACATAATTAATTTTCAGTTAAATTTTACTTTCAGGTAAAAGTCACACATCTGAAACAGCAGCAAAACTCCTGCCAACTTCCAAGCCCCTACACAGATTGAAACAGTGAAAACAACTCCTACCCCCACACCCCCCTGCCTTTTTTTAAAATGGTGGAAAAATAATGCATTTTCCCATAACCTCCTTGCTTAAAATTGTTATTGTATTCCTAGGTGAAAATCTGAAAAAAACAACCAAAGCAAGTCAACCTTACAAAACATTTCATCTTGAGGCAGAGGCTACCTGGGGAATAAAACCAAACCAAACCAACCAACCAAACCAAAAACTTAACACTAAATCCAGAAACCTTAGAAAGATACTAAGAAACTCAAATGCAGTACATGTTGTAATGTGTTGACTGACCTTAAGCATATGTTTCCTATAAATTGAACCATCAAGCATCTGTCAAATGTGCCTAGAATAAAGGCCTTGATTTCTCTAATTAACCCCTCCAAATAAATATTCAAAACGTATGAAATTTTCAGTTATTCAATTTATAAAGCAAAAAGCAAGCCCTTTTTTTCCCCAAAACATAGAAAAAAACATTCTGAGTGGAATATAAAACAGCTCTGACTAAATTACAGAGAAACCTGGAACCAGCAGAGCTATTTGAAGCAAGCTGGCACTTTGTTCCAGACAGAAGTCAAATTACTGGAGGAAAATGTATTCATGGGAACGGAAATCAGAAAATTTCCATCAGGAATTAAGACCATAGGATTAATAGCAGGGATAAGTAATGTCTCCTTGGTTTCATTTGCTTAGCAAGAAGCAGCAGCTTCTATTTTATTCCATCACAGCAGGGTCATTAATAGTGACTTTTTAACTCTACTTAGATTTCTTTTAGCCTGTTGAGATATCCTAGGGATTCTTAGCTATTTTCAAAATGATTTTGACTAATTGCATTAGGCTTCATGTTGGAACCTTAAATATATTGTAAATAACTGGCATTTTCATGTAAGGGTATAACACGCTGCTGTTCCCAGACCTTATCTAATGACACTTGGTTGTTTATGTTTTATTAATAACAGCAGCTGCAGCAGTAATTCACCAATTCATAATGATTTCAAGGGACATATTTGATGCATACTTTCTGAGAGCTCTGCCTTCACCACTCATATGCCAACATTGCCAGTTAACATATGCTGGTTCTCATACCTTGATCCACCCCCTCTCTTGTGTTGCCAGCACCCAGGCACAGAGGACAGCTTTATGTAGAGATTCAAAGCCTCCTGACAATTCATTGCAGGCTGTCATTGACAGAGTCTGGACTGGTCACCACAAAGTAGATCTGCTGTCCAGCTCTCACATAAGAAACTGGCTTTTTGTCCCAGACTGAATCCATTGGACTGGAGGTCCATCAAGGCTGCCAGCTAGCAATGAGATCAGCAGACAAAAGAGCTCAGGATACTCAAATCTGCTCTGATATTTACTTTTCTTTCAGAAGTCAGTTTTCTCAGTTCTCTTCAGAATAGCAGAGAGGATAAGAATCACTTTCTTTCTCCATCTGCCCCACAGTTTTTATAATGCTTTTGGCATAGATGCCTTAATAGGCACAGCATCCTGTGGTGGGATATAGTTGCACAGCACAACATACAAGTTGGGTTTTCATCACAGCTAAGTCACCCATGCTTTTCTGAAATGCACTGAAGAACAGCAATGGTCACCTTCATGAGTTATATGTTGGAGTGGAAGTTGTTAATCTGTGACTGGCTGACAAGAATGCTTTCTCTATCAATGCAAGTACACTTGGGGGAAAAAAACAGTACGTTGCAATACTGTCTGTTAAACAACAGACTACACAACAGCTCTGTTTATGCATGGCATACTTGCATATGACCCTGTCCTGAATCTTTCTTTCTCTTGAACTTTTATGAATGAGGAAAACTGCCAATACAATTAAAACTTTGGCTTCTGTGTCATTCGTGTTCCTTTTCCAAGGGACAAACCACTAGCTAATCAGAATTCTGCCGGCTACTACTATTGAAAGCATAATTTCATAAACAAGTCTCCTTCCCAGGAGAAAGGACAAAAGGCTGATGGGCTGCAGATATGTAAGGTCATCTCAATCAGCATTCCAGTGCATACGGGAAGCAGTGATCTTTTCCATAAGTCAAGGACTTTGAAAACTGCTTTACCATGCACCAGGAAGGGAATAGCATTTGAAGCACAGATACCTTGGCTATCCAGAAAAAAAATGAAAATCTTTCTGTAAATGCATTCCAGCTAGGCTTAAAAGCTAATTTCAGAAAGTCCTGCTGGTTAAACAAAAGTGGAAATTCCTGACTTTCTGATCCTCTGAGTTAGTACCTTTTCAAAGAATTGGAGAACATGGCTTTTATTTCTGATAGTGATCAACCTCAGTGGTGCTCAGGTTGGGAGAAAGGCTTATATTTATGATGGAAGAACATGCAAGGTGTTTTGAACTTAGTCAAGCTGCAAAATTTCCTTAGTTATCATGTATCTTGCTACAAAGATCTTCCAAGTGGCTCTCTCATCAGCCACAGATTCCAGTTCTGTATATGCTAAAGGTCTTCATCTTCTACCGTCTCCAGACACTCAGAGGTTCAGACCTGAAAGGCAAATCTGTAATGCTTTCAGCATCATGGGAATGTCGAACTGAATGTGCAAAAAACCTTTGTGATTTACCATGGGATTTTAGCATGTCCTGCACACAATTCTGGAGCATGAAACCCATGAAAGGCGGAGTTTCTCAGCTCAAGTATGAAACTGAAAAAAATTAAAACTTTGCACAGAAATGAGTCTGATTGGTCCTCGAGAATCATGCTTCAACTCAGCCAAAATGTCTTTTTCCTGCAGCAAACAGGGTAGCTGGGAAATTCCCTCCTACCTGTGACCAAAAAAAAAAAAAATGAATTACATCACTTTCAGCAGCACCTTTGCAATTGCATACCCTGCATAACAGCTTCATCAGAGAAGCCAGTAAAGGGCCATTTTGATACACCTGAGCAGAGCATCTGGTCACCTCCCTCAGGGGCTGCCAAACTCCAGGGCTGCATTGCGGCTACCTTGCTGAGGAAACAGCATTACTAGCTTTTACTCACCTCTGCAAATCCAAGACCTAATGTACATGCCAGGGTGGTGGCAGCAGGGTCTGCAGGGGCGGCCTCTGCACCCAGGGCACAGCTGAGCCCCTCAGCCAAGCCGGGGGCGCCGGGGAGCGGGGACACAGGTTTCCCCAAGGGCCACGGGCGGCCCAGGCCGAGGAGGAGGCAGCCCAGGGGGCAGCGGCAGCAGCGGCAGCCCCAGCCCGCAGCAGGAGGAGGGCAGGAGGTGCCGCAGGCCCGGAGCAGGGCTCCCCTGCAGCCCTGGCGAGCCCCCGCCGGGGCAGAGCCCCAGCCTGCAGCCCGGGGAGGGCCCCAGGCCGCAGCTGGGGGCTCTGTCCTGCAGGAGCTGCGGCCCTGGCGAGCCCCGGCGGGAGCAGCGGGTCCCTGAAGGGCCGCAGCCCGGGGCAGGGCCCGCGCTGGCGCAGGGAGACGGGGCAGGAGGCGGGAGCGGGGCTGAGGGGCCGGCACGGGCTGACACACAGCACGGCACGGCACGGCCCGCGGGGGCAGAGGGGCCGGGAGCCGGGGGGCAGCTGGGATCCGGGAAGATGAAGGTGGGGGGAAGGTGTTTCAGTTTTTGCTGAGGAAGGGGAGTGACAGAGCTGCTCATTAGGGGTCTTGCAGCCCACCAAGATTAACCTAATCCAAATCGTTTTAAGAAAGAATCACTCCAGTTTCACCACGGTTGCATTCATTTACAGAGAGATTCACATCTGTATTCTAGGGGCAAATAGCTGGAGTTGCACTGATCAGGTAGAGGAGCCTGAGGAAAATCAAACTTTAAAAAAATAAATATTTTTGTCTCAATAACGACTTGAATGTCATCTTGTTGCCACTGTCACAGAAATGGCAGTTGTCAGTCCTTGGGCTGGGAGGCACATAAGGGTCTGAAGTGGTCTCAGAGAGAACCTGAGCCTGAGAGGGGAAGGTTGTTCTTCTACTGCCTTCGATGAGTTTGGATCCAATTCCCCCTCACATACTCACATCTCCCCAGAGATGCCCATTGCCTTTCCAGGTTATGTGCTATATCTAGTGAAATGTTGGATTGCTTGAAGCCCCACAACATAAATAACAACGCTAATTTCATGGAGCCTTAGGGAGGTGAGGAATTATGCCAGAACACATCAAGGTCTGTAGGGAAAGTAAGACTCAATTTTCATGGTATCATTAAAAAACATCTTAAATTTATGTATAGGTATATTAAAAGTAAGAAATGCATTTCATTGCATAATTAACGGTGGCCTTGAGCAAGAAAGTTTGGGAAAATTCTAACTTTTCCTCCTGTATAAAAGGCACTGAAATTGCAGCTAGTAGACCTTTTGAACTCCTACTTTCCAAAGGTTAGAGAGGAATCTCAGATGTGAACCTGTTAACATGTTTCTAGCAGTTGCAATTGATGACTGTGGCTCCCTCTTCTACACTGCTCCTTCAAAGCAATCTACTGTAATAGATGTGCTGCTGAAAGCACAGACCTCTGATGATGTATTGCTTACCCGCTAAAGGTTGTCACGAGAGGGCAGTAGAAAAATAAATACTTTTGTGGCTCTCTAAAATGGCCGTATTCAGTTTGTGTTTGGAAAGTGATTTGATGGTGTTCTTTGCCATTCTTTATATACTTTTTATTTAGAGGCAGCATCATCAGCTGCCTTATAAAAGAAAAGAAAGAATCAAAAATCTTTCTTATGAAATGGATTATAGGACATATTTTGCCATTTAACTATATGCTCAATGTGCTGGTTTTGCCTCCTTGCAGAACTTGGAGACTACACGGTAATATTCTAGTCCCAATCAGTGGGCTAGTTTAAATGTTAAGGCAGAAGCTTCTGCTAATAAACTTCAGATCCACATATTTGTCAAAGCAGTTCCTGGCTGCATAGCATCATGGAAAAAAAAAAATAATCAAAAAGAAACCACAAAAATCCACAAAAAACCAACCCCAAACCACAGAGATAGCAAATATCACCTTTCAGTGAAACACATAGTTTTATGGATGGGAGGATTCACATATGTGTGCCAATATTCAGCATTTTAGGTTTATACAGTGACAAGAGAAGGCATATCTCAAGCCTCTTTTAAGCCTAGTTTTTCTTCCTCTCCCACAATGTAAGTCTACACCCAGCGATTACTTCAACTCAGCTTCCAGAACCATTTGTAGGAGGTGAACCTGATTTTCTAACTGAGGTTCAGCTTTCATGCATGTGGTTAAGAAAACCAGAATAAGGGTTCAGCATAACCACGCAGCTACACTGCGAGATGTGCCAAGTTCGTCTCTTCCCAAACACAGCATAGATGCTTTTATTCTGTGGTACGTCTGAAAAATGGCAATGACAGCAGGGCAGAGAGCATGGGGACACACGGCACAATACTGTCAAACCTCAAGGCTCTGCACCTCACCACATGGACCTGTTCTTAGAGGCTCCAGGGATGGTTTGGTGTTTGGCTGGAGATCAAGCTTAAATTTGATAATGGTGTGCATGTGTGTGTGTGTCTTCACATAGTGGGCAGCTAGTCACAGATTTTATCACTTGAATAGCAAATTTCTTGGCAAATGGGTCCACGAACCTACAACATCATCTCAGAAAACTGCCACAAATCTCAGCAACTACAGAGCAAAATGTGCCTCTCCTTTTTGTGAAGAGCAGCTCTCACTGATTTTGTCAACTACCTAGGTAGCACAGTGGTGAGTAGATACAGAGATGATATGCTCTGTTACTGAAGCGGAGCTGAGAAGTGTATTCCCAAAGGATTTCCCACATTCTGAAATGCTCTAAGCAATGGAAAGTCCTTTGGATATAAAAGAATAATAGTCTAAAAGTTTTCACTTCCAAGAACTAACCTCCTATTCAGACCTCAGTAATTTCTTTTCATTTGTCTTTCAATGTGGAGAAAGGACTATACTCTTTAATAAATGTTTAGATCAGATTGCAAAAAAATATCAGGGCTTTTTTTTTTCCTAAGCGAGAAATCACTAACAAGTTCATCTGTTATTAGAAGTTAGCCAGCCAGCCTGATTTTTTGATTTTTTTTTATTTTTTTAGGGAAATAATAGCACACCAGCTCTGGAACTATTACAAATTAGATCTTATAATTAGATTTAAAAATAATTACTAGAAAAATAATTAAGAAGTTATTCTGGGACAACTACTGGAAATCAATGAGGTATAGAGATATTGCTATGTTTTCAATATACATAGCTGGTTTACTCTTTGAAGGTGAAGTTCTAATCTTTAAAATAATAAAATCACTTTAGTCTGAACTGAAAAACAAATATTAAACGATAGAGCACACTGAGGATCAATATTACAAAAACATTTCATTAGTATTATTACATTGTTGTAATAAACATTTTATTAAAACCTTCATTGAACTTTTTTGCAAAGTACTCCTAAAGCAGTTCAGACCGAAGAGAAGAAATAATGATTTTCTTGGGGGAGATAAAAAAGGATATTTGACTATGTAGATATTTAGGAAAATCTACAGAAAGCCCCAGCGATTTATATCAGCTGATGAAGTAAAAAACCAGGAGGTTCACAGTGTGGCAACTATTAACCTGAAATTCAGTATCACTGAAATATGTTGATTTGTGGACTCAGTATCCTGTGGCACAGCAGAAACTTCTGGCTTAGATAAATTTGAATCAGGATTGGGAAAGCATGTTAAATGAAGGATATTGAGTGGCTACCGCTGAAAAATGTAGTCTGAAACCTGGTTTTAGAAGGACAATGATTCGGAAAGGTGAATCTGTGCTACACTTCTGTAGCTGTGCATGTTGTAGACATTCTTGGAAGAACTTAATACTCCACTCTACTCAGACTTTATTTTTACCTCTACAGATTTTTTCATCTAGATACCGGCTGGTAGAATGCTAAACAGAGACTATCAATTGCAGTGACTGCAAAAGATTTGTTGCTATGCAATTGTGAAAGTTACCCAAATATGAATTATTTCACACCTCCTTGAAATGTAGCTGTGTCTTGTGTGTACCTTGGCTGTACCTCAAATACTTTGCTTAAGTGGAGAGTGAAATAGTGAAGCTGCAGACAAGGGCTGGTGCAATACCTCTGGACATATGACTCTTCCTCTTTCTGGGAATGTGTTGTCTGACAAGGTCCAAATAGTTTCTATACCTCTTACAGGCTTGCACTGTATCAGACACATTGTTCCCTTTCAATGGGAACAGCACAGATATAAAAGAAGTAAATTAATACTTATAAATCTTCTATTTAGCAATGAGGAAATTAAGAAGCTGTAAGCTAATATTTGGTCTCTGTGCCAGATGAGTTGAGAATATTGTTTCCTAACCAATGAAGGAGCTCTGCTAGCTAGAGAAAAGAAAGAGAAACATCACAGTTTTTCACAATCCTTTATTTCATAAACACAAAGTGGACATCTGTGACCACAAATCAAGCAGTAGCTCACAACAGCAACAACAGCTCCTCTTTTTAGATTTCTGAGAATATAAAGTATGAAGATTTCAAGAAACCAGGTAATTTATTCTCGTCTGTTCATTTAGATTGGGGATAATTCAGTGCCCTTCATCTTGAGAAAGCTGAATTGGACTGGACTTTTTTCTTATTTCTCCTACCAAACCAAAACCAGAAAGGAAGTTGCTATGTAATAGGAGTCATCCAGTGCCTGCAAAGGAGGTTGCAGAAAATAGAAACTATGGATTAAATCTACCTGTTACTGAAAGGATGTGTGCTCAGATCTCTGTGAAATTGCAAGGAAACTAATCTGTGATGTCTACCATGTTCTCCACAGAAAAATGTTTCCCAAATTTAGATTTCACAAGTAATTCAACTCTTCCCTCCTGTCAATGCATAGTAAATGTCAATACCCTACAAGCATCTTATAGTATAACGTTATGTCTCTGGCTTTTAGATTACAAGTTTAGCTGCTCTGAATTGTGTTGCCTAAGGTGGATTTTGATTATGCCTTCTTTTTGCCCTTTTTCTGTTGACATCAGTGTTCTGTAACTGGGTGAATGCAGATCACTACAACCCAAAAAATCACTCTTCGACTAATAATACATAGCCTAAGTCTTAGGGACTGACACCAAATGTTGGGAAAATAAGTGAAAGTACTTCAGAAAAAGAGGAGGGTGTTTGGATAATGAAGTGATGCAAAGAGGTCTTGATATAGTGACCATCAAGGAGATGGGACTTCCATGGATTTTTCCCTCCTTTCCATTCAAGTGAGGGGAACAGACATAATTCCCATTAAAGTACAAGAAAGCAGCGCAGTCAGCATCTCCATTCTGGAACAGACAGACCCTTTATTACAATACAGAAGTCAATGGACAGAGAAATGCAAGGACAGATCCGAAATCAGGTGGGAGAAGACTGAAAAACATGTTCTATACCAGATTTTACTTAGAAAGATGACAAATAAGAGAGGACAAAGTGACAGAATATGTTTGTGAATATTATACAGAAGGCAGACAATGTTAGTTCATTGTTCCTCCTTCTGCATACGTAAAGAAATTTTACAGGAAACCGAAAGCTGAAAAATTTAGAACTGATCAAATACAGTTTTTATCCAATGCACAACTGAGTTGTGAATTTGATTGATGAAATACTGTCAATGTAATCTGCTTATCAAGACTAAAGAAGCATCCAGGATACTCTTAGTACCTGCGTATATATTTTATTTTATAACATCACATGTTAAGAGAATGCAAACTTTTTTTTCTTGGAGATATAAAGGGTGAAGTTGAATTGTAGCTAGTATGTTGAACACACACAAATATGCAGGAAAAGCTTCTGTGATTCACTTGGTTGGACCAAAATTTGAGGCAAGGTATTTGAACAGCTGGACTAATCTAATCCTGGACAATGTTTCCTATGGTTCACGTAGCTCTGTATATACTTCAAGTAAATTTTGCAAGCTATTATTCTCCTGTTTTGCATAATGTGATAGTGATTCTGAAACTTCTAGAGATTATTTCCTTGTAAGCTTTGACAAATCTATATTATAACATGTCTTTTTCAGCTTTAGGGACTACCACAATAAAATCAATTTTAGACTACATAATACCAAGAACCCAGTAAGAATAATATTACTTTAACTTCACTAGGGAAGGCGCTTGTGATAAAGGCGGCATAAAATCCTAGAAGAAAGGAGAGGTGGAAGTTTCCTCCAAGACCGGTGGTGTCACTTTGTTTTGGTTTCTTTTTCGTTACTGCTTCACAGCCCTGTGCATAGGGATAAATACTTGTCAGTGCAATGTATCAGATGTGCCCAGTTTAAATCATTGGGTATGTTTCTAAATTAATATTACCACATTTCTATAGGTTTTTCTTCTCTTTGTACCAGATAGTTCAGCTGTATACAAAGACCTCTAAAATCACCCGAAGACCTAACAACTATGAAGTAACGACATTCATAATTTGCCACGAACTATTCAGTATTTTTTAAATTGTTAGGAAAATCCCTCTATGATATCCCTTTAATCAGAACTGTATTTTGACACTTATTATATAACATCTCTGGATGCTTAAGAATGTTCCTAATTTGAGCATTGCAAGGAAACACAACAGTTTTCAGAACATTTATTTAGGGAACAAAGTGATTAAATATCTTCTTAAATTACATGTACATCTAGGATGTTAAAAATCACTTGTCTCATGAATTGCATTGCTGTTTTTACTATGATCTGGCTTAAGGACATGGACCCTTCTAATAAGCTAGGAAAGAAAGAGCTGATGTTATAAAATGTATTTTTGCTGATGAAATTTAAGTTCTATCCATTTAGTTATACATGCAGTCTTAGAAAGTTTCTAGACTCTATGTGCAGTCAATGCAGATAAAGATGAACATTTCCAGATGGCATCTCATTCCAGTCTCAGGCAAGGTGTCTGTCTCTCCTCACTGATTGTAAAGAGACCCTGAAGGTAGGGTTTAATGTGGGTGTTTTCTGTGTGGGCATCACCTTTTAAACAAGTTACTCTGTACTCCTTTTTATAGTTGAGGACAGATAGTCATAAAGTCATTAAAGTGTAGATGCAATGTATCTTATTTCACAGGGGATTCCTACATTTGGTCAGAGGACCGACAATCTCACCCTGTAGATTACATCGATGTGCCACCCTGCATAGCTTCCCATCTTGTCCACAAGGATGTGGATTCCCAAAGGTCCTGGTCATATCTGCTTGCTCTGTGCAGGTGCCTTGGATGCAGTATGGCACTTCCAGTGGCACTAGATATCCATGTGTTCAATGAAGCTGATCTCTTACTAGAAGGATTCTGGTCTAGATTAAGGCACCTAAGTTAAAGGGTCTACTTGTGTACTACAAGTGTAAGGTCCTGTTGTAATAAATGACGGTATAGCCAACAGAGTCCAAAGGGCACTTCAGCTCTGCTCAAAATGGACAGCCACTGCCTTTTGACCTGGACTGCTTTCTCGTCTTTCTTGATGCACTGACACAGCTTCCGAGGGGGTGAAATGATGCTCTTAAGATGTATCTGCATTTCCCTTTTACTTACCACTAAGGCAGGCCCACCACTTGAGAAGCACTCTCTAAATTATCCAAGACATGCCAGCCTTTCTGAAGTCACTCCAACCCATTTCTACCAAGTGGCCCTGGGGAAAATCATTTGCAAAATCAGAAGGTTGAAAGCATCATCAGAGTCCCTGGGTAATTTTGACTGCAGGGGCTGCCTGAGAATTTATATAAATAGGCAGCTGGCCTGTTAGTTTGAGAACAGCACTCAGGATAAAAGTCATAGGTCTTCCTAAGTGTAGACACAATCTGTGCAAAGCATACATAAATTAGAAGTATCAGATGAGCACAGAGAATTATGAGTTTTAGACAAGTTCATTTCAGCACTTTAGCCCAAACCTCAGGCACCAACAGGACAAGCAGCTAATCAGCTTAGCCTGAAGGCCACCAAGGAGCATTGTGAGATCAATTGGCACATCATTTTAATGCTCACTGGAAGGAAAGGGAGTCAGTAAATTACAGATTCCTGTGCTGCCTGGGACATTGCACATTGCTGCTAATAAACATGTTATGGTGTGAAATACAGTATGGCATGTGAATAATAATTTGGAGCAGAGGAAAGGCTATAAAAAGAGGGAAGTTGTTGTGGGAGAAATGTCTTAAAAAACTAAGTTTTCTTCTTTTTGCATAAACTTTTTTTCAGGTGGATAAATGGATGCTGGGCAGCTGAATGAGCAGACATTTTATGTCTCAAGGAGGGAGCACTTTGTTGAGGTTAAAAGAGACCATTATCATAAATAGCCATTCTCTGGTATATTATACAGCATAGAGCCTTATACTATGGTTCTTGAACACAACCTACCAATGTGGGTTTAAGGTGCAAGATATATTTTTAAACAGAAAGACATACAATCTGTGTTTAAGAGCACAGAAAGATACTGAAGTCTACAGTCTTTGTAAATTGTGCTTACCAATACTATTGAAAACTAGCAATGTACATTTTACTTCCATTTACCTTGTACAGCTTCAATTTTCTTGTTGTTGATTGACCATTCAGTGCACTGGCTTTTGCTGCATTCTATTAGATTAAAGCGTGCTCTAACATTAAGTATTTTCTCTTTGTGAATATACCCAAAGACCATGATTAAACTATATCCTAAACCCTTTAAAGCTAAATGGCATCTGTCTATTTGTGCCAGAAATAATACTCAGAAAGAATAAATGAGTAACAAGTTTGTTTATTAAACCCATTCAGCATGGATTTGGCATACCACAAGGATCATGGATATTTTCAAATTTAGTTTCATACAAGTAAACTGTTGAAAAATCAAAATCCTATAGCTTTAGAGAAAACTTCCAACAATCTTTTATCTGCTTTATTCTTGTAGCATAAATCTTAGATGCGTATACTGACATAGGTTACAGAAGACCTCATGAGGACATCTGTTCCAACCCACAAGGCAATGCAGGGCTGGCTAATATTAGATCAGAATCCTTGGCACCTGTGTTGTTGTCAAAGCAACAGTCCTTTTACAAAGTCTGTAGGTAATAACCTATAGCAAATAGCTAAAATGGGTATATTTCCATATACATTTTGTTGATTTGGCATTATCAAATGGAAGATTGTTCTATTGGAAAACTTCAAACCTCTTTTATTCACTTTCTCTTTTTTAACTGAATAGGTGGTGAAAGCAAAAAAAAAAAGATAGAAAATGAAGAAAAGGAGAAAAAAAACAAGAAGAAAAGGAATGTTTTGAATGCCTAAATTTTCTTGGGAGTCAATGAAAGTATGTACAGAACATTTGTCTCTTCTGGCACAGTTATATGGAATATATCTAGCTTAGGTGTTCAAAGGAAGGCAAACTCCTGCTACTACAGCTCAAATTTATGCAAAATAAGTCATGTAGAATACGGATATGAAATTAGAAAGAGCAAATGCCAGGTTATCAGCCCTTTTTACAGCTGTATGCTTCTATGCTGTTAGCAAGAGTAGATTAGTGATCTTACTTCATATCTGTAGTTCTCTGAGTGATGCAATGCTACTGTCATGTAGCTGCAGTAGAAACAGAATTTGTAATTGTTGCCTAAATGTGGCATAGATTTCTGTAAGAAAAAAAAAAAAAGTAGCTTTCATTCCTATGCCCAAGAGAACACACAAAATGACAGGAGGAGTCAGACAGAAAAGTCAATTATAAGAATGATGAATTCTTTCTGTAAGTATCACATGTTCCAAGCACTCAATTAAGCCATTAGCTAGCAAATGCGGAACAACTAACTGTAATTACCCTTGCTAAAGGCTTAGAATGCTTTTGCAGAACTGAGTGCCATGGGCTTCACTGCACTGATGACTGTATTAAGACTGTTTAGAGGAAAAATGCATGCTGGAATTTAAGATCCATATTAATATCATTTATTTTCATATATGCCTCAAGAAAGAAAGTAATGGAATGCCTCAGGAAAAATTGTTCAGAATCTAATAGGCAAGAAGCAAAAAAAAATATAACGTGATTCTTTAAAATAATATATTAAAAATATATATGCACACATATAAAATATGTGTATATGTAATATAATACATGATATTTAATTATATAATGTATAAGTGTATATGATAAAAATTATATAACGTGAATGTATACTTAGATATAATACATACATATTATATATATAATTATATAGTACATAAAATATATACACATATATCAACTTAATGATTTCAGAGGTCTTTTCCAACCTAAATAATTATATGATTCTATATATAACTCATGGTTTTTTTAGCCCCCTGCTATAATATTTCAGAAAATCTATTGAGGATTTATCATGTGAAGCAGATGCCTGATCTACTTCTGATTAATTGTGGCAAAGGTTCAGAACAAACGACTTCATGTACTTGAATCAGCAATGTCTTCTCTGTTTATCCAGCTTAAATTGTGAAGTGACTGCAATGCTTCAGACTGGCTTTTCCAGAGCTTGTCTGGGCATCCTGTATCCTAACAGTTTATTCTCCAGAATATTCCAAACGACAACAGGAAAATCATCACTTGCTATCCAGATGTCTAAGACTTTCTACTGCTGTGGTCAAGGAGCAATCATACCCCCTGCTGCAGAATAATGCATTGACACTGCTTTGTTTAGTTATTCACCAAAACAGGAACAAAAATAATGGGAAGCTTTTCAAATTGTTCAGGTTACATACTTGAACTCATACTTGCTGTGAGCACGGTGAGGAAGATCTGTGCAGCAACATGTACTTGAACCCATTGTCGTTTCCCATTTGAGTTCCCATCCACATTTCCAGCATCATGGAAGGACGGTAAAAACTGTAAATTAAGGGAATATTGCATTTACATGGGAAAAAAATTAATTTTTAATTCAAGAAATTCCTTATTCTGATTTATGAATCAGGATGGAGGAAGAACAGAAGGAAGGGAAAGAAATTACTAACTGACTAATTATTACATCTTCAGTCAATGCAAGAGTCTTAATCCTGATACTATTCCCCATAAGAAGTATTCACTAAAAAAAAAAAAAAAAAGTAAATGTGATGGCTTTTGAAAATATCTTTAAAGCAATATTTCCTGCAGATAAAAAATCTGTGCATAACTGAGCATCTAAGACATTTTGAAATGAAATGGGAACTGAAAAGAATGTTTAATTCAGTGGTCAAATGGGTATCTGAATGTAAAATATATCAAAGCAGAAATCTCTGAACATTTTGTCAGAAGACATACCAGACGCCAGCTTCCTAAAATTTATCCAAGTTTCAAGCAGTAAATTAGGGGTTATTCTTCCATTATCCATGGTCTTTCTCAGCCAGGTATTGCTGTCATCTGGAGAAAAATTGATTGCCCATGTTTTCTACAAGCTTATTATCACTCTGTGCGTATGTTTGGACTTTGGGAAAAATTTTGTAGTTTTGCTCCACAATACAAAGTTTAACTAGAAAAGAATAGCTGGAATTATGCCACTTGCAAGGAGATTTGAGGAAATCTGAAAAAAAGATGCAGACCTCTTGTGTGCCACTGAAAGCAACACAATGACTTGCACTTCCAGAGCAGAAATAGCTTACAGCAAAGTCAAATAAAAGTAAGTCCTGTGCATGTCCCAGTAAGTGCCTGATCAGTCCCTGCATGACACTTTCTCAGGGCTGTTGGATCAAGCACCCTTAGAAGAAGAAACGAGCAAGGAAACTTGGATATTTAAGATCATTCTAATACCTTAGGAAGAAAAAATGGGAGATAGACATCTCTCATATGTCAGCTTTCCCTGCTTAGACTGACCCTTGCTAATTTGCTTTGGCACAATAGAGAGGTTCTGAAGTAGGTTGCGTTAATCACAGTTTTGAATTATCTGGCAGTATCCATAAAATATTATAAATAATAGCCGAACAACTGGGCCTTGATATATTGCCTGAAATCTAGACAAACTGACTTCTTCTGTGCTAAAATCCAGGCTGTTATTGCCTCATAAAATGGGGCATTCATCTCTTCTGTGTAATTTACTATCTAAAAATTAATAATAGAATAACAGGAACCTATGACTGCCATCTATGGGCCCAGTTCTGCAGCCCTTCTGATGGCAGAGCTGCCATGGAAGCCATGATTAAATATTACAGAAGTCCCCAGTACTACTAAAATGAGATTTATTTTTGTATGTCTGGCTTAAAATACATACTTTTGATAGTGCTGAGGTTATTACTTTCCCCATTAAAAGAATACCATTGTTTACGGAGTGCTTAAATCCAGGGCATTATGTTTATGATATCCACCCTCCCCGGCACAACAAGAGTCAGCAGCAATGAGACAGAAGGGAGCAAAGGCCTTTCTAGGGTATGTCTTGAGCAGTCAACCTTTGTTTCTTGTGTGATCAGCTCAAAGAAATATCCCACTCACTTCAGGACTCCTGATGAAACTGGTGCAGAGTGGAAAGAGCTAGCCATAATTCTTTGTCAAGATGACCTTGCTGAACTGGTATAAGAATAAAATAAAGTGATTCAGTAAGGGCAAGTACAAGACAATACAGTTGAATTTGGATTTAATCTTACCTTATCTGAATCACCAAAGCATTTTCTCTAGTCCAATTTGGTCATCTGGATACCTTACAATTAATGAATAATGACTCCTAAAAAAAGTGAATCAACCTTCCCAGCCAAGATACCTGTCATAGCAAGGTATAGTATTACCCTTTGAGATGCGTAAACCTTTCCAGCATGACCACTGAGACCAACAAGCACGTTACACTGGGCTAGATGCTAGATTCTAGCTACTCTAGAGCTGATGATGATAGAGTGAATCTTTTCCATTGTTTTTAACTTAGGGGATATAAGTAAAGCAGTGACATTGGGCAGCAGTTTGTCAGTGAAGGATTTGAGGATTAGAATGGATCAAGAGCTTAACAGGAATCAGAGTGTTATATTGTCACAAGGAAGGGAGGACATCAGAGCTAGTCCTTCCATTCTGCTTAGCACTGGAAAGCTGTCATTTCAACATCTGCATACATTTCTGGGCACTGAATTCAAATAAAAATGTAAATCAATTGGAGAGCATCCAGAAGATAGCACTAGGAGTGAGCAGAAGTCTACAACACATGGCTTTTAAGGGAACATTGAAAAAGCTGGCATTGGTTTTGCAAAAAATGAGGTGAATCAAGAGAAAATACTTGATAACAAAAATTCAGTTACATCTAAATAAAATCTTTTAATTGGTGAGGATGTTTAAGTACCAGGGGAGATTGCCTATAAGGTGGTTGAATCTTGATCAGTGGTTTTGATAAGTTGGCCATCTACATATTATTTAGCTATGGATGATATCACTTCAAGAGGTGGAACATTTCAATGATGTTATTGAAAAATTATTTTGCAGGGGGGAATGAAAAAGAGTTTGTCTTATGCTGTGTTGCCAAAGTGGTCCATTAATCAAAGCAAATCACAGAATCACAGAATCACACAATGGTCAGGGTTGGAAGGGACCTCTGAAGATCATCTAGTCAAGCCCCCTGCTAAAGCAGGTTCTCCCAGAGCAGGTTGCAGAGTTGCATCCAAGTGGGTTTTGAATGTCTGCAGAGAAGGAGACTCCACAGCCTCTCCGGGCAGCCTGTTCCAGTGCTCTGTCACTCTCAAAGTAAAGTTTTTCCTCATATTCAGATGGAACTTCTTGACTTTCAGATTGTGCCCATTGCCCCTTGTCCTGTCACTGGGCACAACTGAAAAGAGCCTGACCCCATCCTCTTGACACTCACCCTTAAGATACTTGTAGACACTGATGAGATCCCCTCTCTGTCTTCTCTTCCCCAGGCTAAAAAGGCCCAGCTCTCAGCCTGTCCTCCTACGGGAGGTGCTCCTGTCGCCTCATCATCTTCATACCCCTCTGCTGGACCCTCCCCAGCAGGTATAACTGAAAGTTCATTCATTACTTTTATACCCTTGACCTTCATTCTGTTAGCCTTTTTCTTGGCTAGAGAAGTGTTTAATCTACTTGTGTTTGTTTTTCAGGTCACCTTCTGACCAACAAAATTCACAGAAGCCACAGTCCACAGGCTGAACAATACTGGACTACATGACCTCTTGAACTGCCTTTTAGACCTGCCTTACTGCAAGGTCACATTCAGTAAAAAAAAAGCACAAGAGTCTCTTTTGATCAGTGGCATCACACAGGTTCATGAAGTTTGTCACATGCTTAAGGACTTCTCTCAATAGGAGAATAAAACCACAGTAATTGAGTGGTGAATCAGTCTTCACATTTGATCTGTATATATAAAAAAGATGAATGTAAAATTCCCTTCTCATGCCAAAAAAATGGCTATTTCTGGACCTTTATTGCATTTTTAATCCCTCTAAATATTTCATCTTTATAGATTGCATTATTTATATATTACAATTCTTGTCATCCCCTCAAGCTGTGTCAGGACACTACTTCTCCCTGTACAAAATAAATTGCTTATAAAATTTTTCTTCAGGGGAAGTCAGACACAAATAGTAATGTGCACTCCTTCTAAGTCACAGATAATGGGCTGATAAATTGTTATTCTTAGCACCTGTTTTGAATTTCTTGCCCTGAAGGATATACATTCCTGTGCATAATGCAAGGTGGCTCATTATAAAACATAGACTACTTTAGGAGTTATCTCACCTAACTTTAGACAACTAATTTTGGTGTGCCTAGCCTAAATTAGTTAGCGATGTTTCCCAAATACTCAGAGGAGAAAAACAAGCACTTTCAGCAGGTGTTTTAGCCCAGCTGATCTGAATTATTCTCTGGAGATGCCTAACAGTGATCACAACCAACTTAGACATCTTTCTTTATTTCCTAAAATGTGGTGGGAATGCATCCAGATCTTAAAGAAAGATTGTTTCCTGGCTTTTTCAGATGGTTAGGCATGTGGGAGTTAGTGGTTATATTAAGGTTTCACATCTAGCTGCTCCCAGACCATTGATTTTAATGGAACCATGGTGTCATGGTTTAATCCCAGATGGCAACTATGTACCAGGGAGCTGCTTGCTCACTCTCTACCTCACCTCAATGGGATGAAGAGGAAAACTGGAAAAAAGTAAAACCCATGGGTTGAGGTAAAAAAAGTTTAATAATTGAAATAAATTAAAATATAGTAGTAGTACTAGTAGTACTAGTAGCAGCAGCAGCAGCAGCAGCAGCAGCAGCAATGAAAAGGGAGATAACAATAAGAGAGAGAGAAATAAAAGCCCAGAGAAACAAATGATGCACAATACAACTGCTCACCACCTGCTGACCGATGCCCAGTCAGTCCCTCCCAGCCAACTCCCCCCCAGTTTACATACTGACCATGACATTCTATGCTATGGACTATCCCTTCAGCTAGTTCAGGTGGGCTGTCCTGGCTCTGCTCCCTCCCGGTTTATTGTGCATCTTCTCATTGTCGGATCGTGGGAAACTGAACAGTCATTGAGTTAAGAGTAAGCACTACTTAACAACAATGAAAACTTAGTGTGCAATCAACTTTATTCTCATACTAAACTCAAAAACACAGCACTACCAGCCTCTAAGAAGAAAATTAACTCTATCCCAGATGAAACTAGGACAATGAATTTATCATCTAAGGAATCCAGCTCTACTGGCTTTCGTCTTCGTCTTACTCTTGCTGGATCTCATGCATCAGCTCACATCTACCCCATGATGGAACAATTTTTCCAAGACAGATCTCCATAAATCAGGAAACTCCAACAATAAGGCTATAAAAACACCCTTAATTCTGCTTTTTCAGCCTTTCTGACTGATTTTCTTCCACAATCATCATCTTTGGTCAGACATATTTGACAGAGGGACAAAAATCACAAAGCTAGGTAATTTGAAAATCTTGGGGAAAGGTGGCAAGAGAGATGAGACAGTTTATCACTGCTCCTACTCAGAGAAAGATGAGATATCTGATCATCCTGAATTAGAGAATCCATGCAGGGAAGGAGCTTTATAAATATCCTAAACATTAGAAAAAGACTTTGTCATTCCTTATGACTGATGAGGTAACCAAGAACCTAGGACCCAAATCAAGTAGAAAATAGGCTTCAACAGCTTCACTGCTCTAGGCATAGCCTGTTTATGCATGTTTTCCATGTTTTTCCATGCATATAAATAACGTTAATTCATCTTGGAGTGAACCTGTTGTTGTGCACAGAGGTCCTGTTTCAGGTTTCAGCATGCTTTGAGGTGTGAAAATTTTCTCTTTTTGAAAAATATTTTCAAGGAATTGGGATGCTGAGGCATGTTAAATCATGAAGGACAGATTAAAGCTGAATATCAGAGTGGAAAGATGATAGAGTGAGGACCAGAAAGAGAGACCGTAAGATAAAAGAATTTAAAAAATATTTCCTGCTGTTTTTATTGCAGAATAACCTTGATCATGAGTGTGTTAAGCATGCAAAAACTTAGGATACTGATTACCAAGCTGGGGTGGTTATATGCCGCTGACTAACACGGCCTCTGAGACCTCTCAGTTATGCTACTTCATCCAGAGTAATTTTAGCCTTTGCCACTCAACACTGTATCTCTTAATCTTACCCATCTCATGTTCACTCTAAAACTCCTTCTCAGCAAGAGTCCAGCACAGCCATACTTCTTGTGCTTCTTTGTTCATACAGCATTAAGTACAAAGTTTTGGACAAAGTCCCCAAACCATGAGACTCGCTAACTATTGAAATGGATGCCTTAGACATTTGAGTCTGAATAGCTCCTAGGTTGACTTGTTTGCACTGATGGCTTTTGAAAAGTTTAAAACTTTAGAAATGTAAGAAGTTGTTAAAAAATTCTCCTCTTTTTAACAGTTGTTTTCTTCCAGCCACCTAGAAAATAAATATCTTGCAGTCTTTCTTTTAAGTTTACTTGTGTTTGCAATTCTAACATCTGCTCCTTTCCCTGCACCCCAAATACCAATTCTTTTTTACCAGGGAAATTCTATAATACTATTTAAAGTAAATACACAAAACCCCAAAAAGTAGCTGAGGTGATCAGCGGCTCTTTTGCAGAGTCAGTAGAAGAAGAAAGTTTGACATGAACATCCTTAACATTTAATTTTCTTTCAGAACCATATGGGAGCCCTGAAATATCCCAAACACCACTGAAAATAAAGACTTGCCAAAAAAAGATGCTCTAATGTAATGAGAAGGCAGCTGATACACAACCAATTTGTAAAGAAAATGTGGATTAACACACTGGAGTCCCTAAGGAGCAGGAATATGTTGAAAGGGAATTATGCAATACTCAGGGCTGGGAGAACCCTCTCCTGGATGCACACAGATAAAGCAGTGGACAGTTGGATGTTGTCATAGGAGCACATTGAGCTGTCAGTGGAAGGAAGAGGCACCCTTCAAAAGCTATACTGCTGGACAACAGCTTCAAGTTGTCCACTAAACAGCAAAGGCATGCACATAAGGCATGAAGTATAGGCAATACGTATCAACAGCCAGTGTGGGAATTGCTCAGGACACATATCTCATAGTTCACTGTGTGGCTTTTAGATGTTCCTGATGTCCTCCTCCCCCCAACAGAGCAAAACTAGCTGCAGCCCTGATCCAACCCCACAATGTGCAGAAACAGAGGGGAGCCTGGCAGTGGAGGCAATGCAAAAGACTAATAGGCAGGACTTGGAGGTCATACAGTTGCAATCACGCTGTGGTGGCTGCATCTTATGCCTTGGAATCCCTTCTCATTATTGTCAATTCTCAGAATGGAGTTTACACGCTTAGAGTATTTGAAGGGGATTTTTCCCAAATACAGCCAATGACCATCACCACTACTCACTGCTCTGACTGCCAGAAGTAGAAATTAGTTTGTTTAATCACTGAAATTACATACATCTCTCTGTGCAAGACAATAGATCTTAATTGTTTTAGATTTAAATACATTATTGATTAATTTTCATAATCACTACAGCTTTTCTTATTAGTGCTTCTTTCACTTCACTAATTTTTAAAATGCAAGGGTCAAATGAGGCCTGAACACCAGGTTTTCAATTACTTTTGAGTTACATAATATAGAAGTATTAACTAGGAGTTAAGAAATATAGAGGACTTAATTATGTGTTTGAACAGCCTTTCCTTTGGGACATTTTAACTGATGTCTCTGTCATCTTTTATGAGATTTCATCAACAATTATTTATGTATGGCTACAAACCACCAATCATTAATATTTCATCTATGGAGACTCTCATTCAACACATGACGCCACCTCCCTTGCAAAAAAAGCCCAATCCACTCTACATATGCATTAGAAACATAGAATCATAGAATGGTTTGGGCTGGAAGGGACCTTCAAAGGTCGTCTAGTTCCAACACCCCTGCCACGGGTAGGGATATCTTTCACTAGATCAGGTTGCTCAAAGCCCTGTCCAGCCTGACATTGACACTTCCAGAGATGGGGCATCCACAACTTCCCTGCACAACCTGTTCCAGTGTCTCATCACTCTCATCATAAAAAAATGTATTCCTTATATCTAATCTAAATATACCCTCTTTCAGTTTAAAACTGTTACCTCTTGTCCTGTCACCAGACATCCTGGTAAAAACTCTTACCTTTCTTATAAGCCCCATTTCTATGTTGAAAGCCTATAATAAGGTCTCCCTGGAGCCTTCTCTTCTTCAGGCTACAAGACCAATTCTCTCAATGTTTCTTCATAGGACATCTGTTCCAGCTGGATGCGGACATCCAGCCAATTCCTTACCCATTGACTAGTCCATACATCAAACCCATATCTCTCCAGTTTAATGACAATGATGTGTGGGACTGTGTCAAAGGCCTTACAGAAGTCAAGGCAGATGAAATCAGTTGCTCTTCCCTTATGCACTAACACAGTCACACCATTGTAGAAGGCTACTAGATGAGTCAGGAACAATTTGTCCTTAGTGAAGCAATGTTGGCTGTCTCTGATAACCCCCCTATTGTCTGGTGTCCTGGTTTCAGCTCAGTGGAGTTACTTATCTTCTTAGGAGCTAGTGCAGTACTGTGCTTTGGCTTTGATGTAAGAACAATGTTGATAAAACACTGATGTTTTTGTTGTTGCTCACTATTGTCTATACTAAGTCAAGGATTTTGTTTCTCAGGCCTTGCCAGCACAAGGGCTGGAGGGGCAGAAAGAACTGGGAGGGGACACGGCCAGGACAGCTGACCCAAACTAGCCAAAGAGGTGTGCCATACCATGGGATGTTATGCTTGGTATATAAACTTGGGAGGTTGGCTCGGCTGGCAGATCATTGCTCGGGGACTGGCTGGGCATCACTCAGCAGGGGGTGAGCAGCTGCGTTGTGTATCACATGCTTCTTCCTTTTCCCTCTAGATTTTATTCCTTCCCTCCCCCTTTTCATTGTAACTGTTATTGTCATTATTGTGATTATTGTTCTTTCATCTTTATTCTATTTCAGTTATTAAATTGTTCTTATCTCAACCCTCAAGTTTTACATTCCTTTTCAGTTCTTCTCCCCATCCCTTTGGGTGACAGCAAACGGCTGTGTGTGGTACTTAATTAGTAGCCAGGGTTAAACCACGACACTCTGCAGATAGTGATTATTTCATTTTTGCAAATTTTCTCAACATTCATTTAGAGAGGGGTGTGAAGTGCAAATTTATTATGACTTCATTTAGGTATTTACATGAAAAAAATATACCTGGTAGTTCCTTTGGTTTGGTTTGGATTTTCTTATTTTATGCAAGAAAAAAATATTTTTGGGGGGACAATGTGTGCTTTTTGGAAAACAACTGTTTCACCGGTTCATTTGATTGAATTTTTTTTGTCTTTAATTAGCTTCCAACTGAAATTGAACATTTAGTTGCTAGAAAGCAAACAACAGAACTCTTAATTTTCAGCTTTTTAGTGGAAAACATTTCACAATTGGTTGTAATGTTGTCATGCTGCCTCTGTTCATAAAATTGTTTCTTTCTCTTAATTCAAAGGATTGCATTTGCAAATAAAACTATGTGAGAACTGCTCAGCTGGATCAGTCAGCAGTCCCTTTTGCCCAATATTCATCTCTGAAAGGAGAACGTAATAGATGTGGATAGAAATAATTATCAGAAACAAAGCAAGTATAGATTAAAGTTACTCTATGTGTAAGTCAGAGATTTAGACCTACCCAAGAAGCTGATTGTATCTGAATCATCATACTTCACCGCTGCTGACATACCTTTTCTCTCTGAAGTTGTCCTAACCTTTTTTGAGCCTATGTGCATATTTGCCTTCTGTAACAGCCACTGATGATGAATTCCATGACTGATTCATGCATTCTGTGTAAAACTATGTAATTTATTAATCTTCTGTAAAACTGTGTAAAATTCTTTTATTTATTTCAATTCTACTGCCTGATTATTTAGGAATTTATGCCAAAGTTAGGTACAAACTTGCACAGAAAAGGAAGGGAACTATGTTCAACTACTCGCAGAAAAGTTTGTTCACTTTTGCCATCGCAAATTCTGCAATGCAATTTCCTGTGAGTATGTGTAAAGCTGCTGTGTGCAAAATGTGTTTAAAATTAGTCTTTTATGTCATGTTTTCCCACCTGCTCTTCTGTCTTAGTGTAATTCCTCATCATTCTCAGAGTATTCCAGGAAATGATCTATTCAGCTCTATAACCTACGTCATTATATATCAGCATCTATAACCTACATGTCCTGGAGAATATTTGACTCGCCTGAGGCTTGCTTAGCCTTCCCTATTGGACTTGTGTATGTTGATATAATACCTACACTTTCTGGGCAATTTTAGGCATACATTATTGTATATTTATAATTTATATATAATTTATATATAATTTATAGTTCAATTTTAATTATACTCTTATGTAACTTTGGAGAAGCGAGTATGACATTCCTGAGGATTAGCCAGTCTGTCTGCTGTATAAATAGAAGCAACTGGGGAACTGTTTTGTCTTATGATTTTTGGTAAACGATTCATAAAACATCCAAGTGCCAAAGGTTTCTTCTGGACTTACCAATCCTGAAGGGATCCCTTGATGTCTGCTGAGAGTTCAGTATATGGAGCAATCTCTCTCTAGGCAGGGACATTAATACAATCCTTTCTTCCGTTAGGTTTTCTGTTTTCACAAAATTTTAAAGAATATAATGTTTCTGACTCCTGCCTCTCTGTTAAATTTGTCTGAAACTGGCCCATATTCCAAATATGGCTGAAGTGGATACAAACAACAATGTTACTTATAGATTACTTTGAGAATGAGCTCCTGGTCCATGTCTGGATGGTATAAATTAAGAATCTGAGTTGGTACAGCTGGCCTGGGAATAAGTGCTGTGCAAATATTTTCTCACATCATGCAATTGAAGCTGTGTTACTGTATGAGTAACAGCACTAAAAACTATTATTCTTCCCTGCTGAAATACATACCCCAAAGCTGGATATCTTTATGTGGAAAGGATGTCTTGGGAACCTTACACATAGGTCAAAAAGAAGAAAAGTAGCAGGAAAGTCAGCCACGAATAAAATTGACAAGACAATTTTGCAGCACAAGGTTCAATCTAATCTAAACGTTTCAAAGTAATGTGTTCTGTTTCAGTGGCATTTTTAACATGAAAATGATAAATGAACCATCATCACTTCATCTTTTAGTTTTGGAAAGTCAAAATGTTTTCTTTTCAATAAAGCAAAAACACTCCTTTTAATTTCCATTTAAATGAATATCTCAACATTACAGTTGTATGTATTTCTTTCTATTGTGCAGAAAATATTGAATAAAATGTACACTGATGAAACATAGTTGATGATACTAAACAGCATTTTTTATCTCATGGGGAAAATATAAACTTTTTTCACATTTTAAGAAATCAGACTTTGCCATGTTGAAATTTTGGAGAAAAAGGTGTGGTTTTTGATCTGCTCTTGGTGCTAGACAGGTGTGAACTAGCACGCTTCCAGAGAATACTAAGCAGCAGAAGCAGGACTCAGTAAAATGACCATGCAAGGTATATCACTGCTAGCATTTAACTGTTCTTGGTGAGCCTTCACAAATTCATGGTCTTACATGTGGTCCTTGAGAATGTCTTCTTTCTTGTAGAAAGCATGCCTGAAATCACAGGCACTAGTGGAGCATCTCCCTGGGGTGTGTTAGGCTGCCAAATCAACATGACACCTGGATTAGCATTAACTAATCCTGGACACATTAGCAGGATGTGGCAAGAAATGTGGCACAATAAGGGTATTTAAAAATTCCTCAGATTATTCTTTAAAGGGATATAGATAGAGTCAGTGCAATAGGAAAACACATTCTCTTCATCAAGGTCCTTTGAAATCAGCAATGCCTTTTCATTAACTCAGCTGACCAGCTCAGGCTCAGCCACACAGAAGATGTTTCTCCTTCCGTGGAAGGAGTAGAAGGGTCAGTCATTAGCCCTAGATGGTTAATGCAACATGGGCTGGGCTCCCTTGCTTCTCTACAGAAAGTGAGAGAGCGAAGACTTTTCACCTAAGTCTTTTCAATGTGCGCCCAGACTGCTCTTCAGCCCTATCCTTTCCTTTTGCCCCTGTTAATCCAAACTAATGTAATCAAAATCTGACCCCTAATAAAATGTTCCCAGCAGTATAAGGAGGGAAATTAAGCAGCAAGGACTTGTTTTACTGGCTGTGTTTGAAAAGCAATCCATGCCTTTAAAAATATAATAATGCAGCCTCAGGCTGTTTATCTGAACATGATTGGAGCTGGAGGATTGGTATGGGTGCCCACAGTTATAAATGTATGCACTGAGTTTTCAGCATGTCAGATTTTGTAGTCATGTAACTGATTCTAGAGCTCTTAGATAAGAGGGATGTTCTGATAACCAGTGATCTCATTGTATTTTCAATTTTGCCCTCGTTAATTTTTAGAGAAAATCCAAAGGACACAATTGCAGTAAATGAGATGAAAAGTCCATTGAATATAACAGTGAAACCAGCTTCTGAGTAGGCTGGGCATTTAACTAATGCTGCAGGAGATAATTGCCAAGAATCAACTGGGTGAGAATTTGGACATAATTACTGGGAATTAAGAGTATTTTAGGAAGGATTGACAGTGCTGGCATGCATAGTTCCGTTTTCACAGTACGCAGACATTACCTTGCAATCTCAGAGTTTCCTGGCCAGCTGCCAAAAGTAGGTGTTATCATGGAAGATACTTTTTTTACATATTTTCACTTAAGAAGAAGAAAAGTGAATAGCTGACTCTGCTGTTTTAAACCTAACAGTACATGTTGAACATAAATGCATATTGGAAGCAGGAATGCAAGGCCAAGCTCACAGGATTGGTGATTGTTTTGGAAATGAGTCTTTCAGGATGGTGGAGACACAGCTATAAAATCTCCTGCTAAAGCATCCAAAGCTTTTCTGACCGAGGCAGTGAGACGGAAGGTGAATACACTGCAGTAGCCACAGATAGCATTGGGTGTCCTTGGTCATGTTGCTTAGCTGCTCTGGGGTTTTCTTCTTCATTTGTGGAGAGCAGTGAATGCCTCCCAGTACAGAAGAGCAACACCTTCCAAAGCTGTGAGTACACTTCCACATTTTATTTTCCAGCTGATGTGGTCTGAAGGCAACCAACAGGTGTGAGGGAGAAAATATGTTCTGCAAGGTCCTCTTCTGAGGAACTTTAGACACTCACCTTTCTATTTGTTTATGGAATGAAAAAAAAATGCTTATTTGGAACAGAAAAACAAATGAGAAAATATAAAATCTATCACCCCACTGTAAGTAGAAACATTTTAATGTAGAACCAAAACCAAGGAAGTATTTTATGTAGTCTTCTCTGATTAAACTACAGGGGTGGGGACAGGATACCACACAGCCCATCTGCTTCAGTATGTGAGATCCTTTATGGCAATGTTTTGGCTAATATCTAGCCTGCCTTTTCATCCAAGTCAAAGTAGTATGGAAAAGGAATTTTAAGAGGGCAGTACTCTTTTATTAAAGAGACAGGAATTGTGCATAAATACCTGTCAAGAGGCACTTAGTCCTGAATAAGCAGGAAACTGGGGTGGACAGAGTGCATAGGACAGAGCAAGAGAAAAGCTCTCATGTTCTCCCTGAGCTGGGAGATGGAAGCCTGTCTGCTTGACCTTATGGGAGGCTGCCCTGAAGGACAAAGGAGTCCAGGTGAACTGATTTATCTCTTAGGACAACCTTTTAAAAGTCCAGAAGCTGTCCAAACCGATATGAGAGAAGCAGACTGGCATAGCAGAAAGCTGGGCAAGTAACTCTTAACAGAACATAAAACAGGGGTCGTCAAACTACGGCCCATGGGGCGGATATGGCCCCCCAGGGTCCTCAATCTGGCCCCCGGTATTTACAGACACCCCCCACCCGCTGCGCCCCCCACCCCCCACCCCCCGCCGGGGGTTGGGGGGGGAAACCAAGCAGCCGCAGATGACTGCCTGCCACTTCATCCGCACACCGGCCCCCTGTTTAAAAAGTTTGAGGACCCCTGACATAAAACACAGAAAAGAAGCAGGTGTGAGGTGGAAGGGAGGCCATGCTGCTAGGGAGGGACATACTAACATCAACTAAGACTGGGCTGAATTCAGGAAAGCCAAAGCATGTTGACAGCTGAAACATCCCTGAAGATTTTGAAACCTCATTGGACAAGAAACCTGATTCAGAGTGCAAGAGAGTCCTGCTTTGAGAAGCAGGTTAGGTTAGAAACCCTCAGAGATCCTTTTCAACTGAAATTACTCTGTGATGGGTCTGTGATGTTATATCTACATTGCCACATCCTGCTTATGAATGGAAAAGCTGAAAATGGTTGTTCAGAGTTTAACATTTCCTCTTGTAAGACAAATTAAGTCTTAAAAAGATTTTATTCCTTGTAGGAAGCACCCAAAAAAATGAAACTTGCATTAAAATCTCAGTTAGTAGTAAGCATTGTAGTGAAAGGAGAGACATATACCAGTAGGATACTTATGATTTGCAAGTAGATAAGGTATTGGCAGGATGGAAGAACGTACCAGAACCTGAGCAGAGGGACAAGTCATCGTTGTGCTAGGCAAGCATGGAGCCAAGCCTATTTGTGAGATGGGTACCACATACACTATATGCTATCCAACCTGTGCTAGTTTAACACCTCACCTCTCTGAGCAGTCAGTGCCTTGATAGTGTCCCCTGTGCATGACTACCAGTTCTCCGGCACTTTCTCTGACTTCAACTCTTCCAAAAAACAGTCTATGTGCTTGCCCATAGGTGCACCTGTAGGAATGGGGGGTGCATGCAATCTATGGAACTCCTATTGTTTGTATCCCCTTCCAGACTTGCTCTTCAACATTGTTTAACACAATTCCATGTTAGTTCTTGCTGTGTGTTTTATAAGCATGTGGGAAAACTACAAAATGACTTGAAAAATGCATTCAGATCATGTAAGAGAGTATGCATGTTTTATTTGTCCTCTAAGGGGTATAGAAGAGGGACTCTGATGCTCAATAATTTTTCTCTTCTTCCACAAAATAATCAGAAAGCTTTTCCCTTTAGCATTGCATTCATCTTATATTAGGTATCCATCTTTCAGTTCACTGGCAAAATGTCCTACTATAAGGAGGAAAAAGGTTTTTTTCAGTAATCAGTAGGAAGGTAGAAGACTTGAACACACAGAGACACAAACATGCAAAGCTCTGGGAGGGAGAATCAATTCACACTCAAGACCATTTGCTCATCCATCTGTATTTGCTAGGTAATTTAAGTCTCAAAAGCCGTACAGTTAGCACACTGAAATGGCATTACTTGGTACTGTTCAAGGTGAATAATGTGGCCTTCTAAGGCCAGGGTCATTATCCCTCTGAACCGGCTTGTGGCAAGATAGAGGAAAGAAATACAGTGTCTATCTAAGAAGGCAAATATTTTCAACTCAGATGTGCTTTGTATGAAACAGAAGCACATTATTTTATGGGGTACAGCATAATTTCCAGCACATCTTTTATAATATTTGCTTGGGGCTGGCAGAAAAGCCGATACAATAGAGCCAAACCCTAGATCTGAACAAGTTAATCCAGCAACAGTTACACTTTTCCGTATTAATCATAGGATACCCACCAAGGGTAACAGTCAATAGCAAAACCAAAAGGGTGCAATATTAACAAGTCAGAGCCAGGATGATAATGTTAGAGCTGAGTTTTCCATTTGACCGTTGTTCAGAAGGACATATTTATACTGGCTGAATTAAGTCTAAGCAAGATTCATCCACACTGAATTCAGATGCCTGCAGTACAGGTGTTTATGTTAAACCAAGTTATCTGAGATTCTGCGTTAGCTGGAGGACATTGATTCAACAGAATAGCAGGAGTACAATTCCTCTGATTCAGTGTGCAGGTAACTACATTAGGAAGACTTGAATTACACACTAAAATCTATAAATTCTATTGACCACAGACTCAGTTAAGGTAGCTAAGCAAAAGCATCCAGTGCTACTGGAGATGCCCTAGCATATCGCTTTTGAAGTCCATTTGGTAGTCCAGAGGATCTTGGGTCTTCCAAAGGTCTGGTGTTCTAACTGTGATGCCTCAGGTACCTTAAAACACTTCAGATATTACTAGATCCCAGTGCTTACCCAACTGATTTAAGGCCAAGCTTTTCACTGGCAATAAATTTAGCTTAGGTGATTTGTTCAGATGTAGACAGGTTTAAATAACTCTTCAGATGGTTTCCAACTTCTTACTCACCAGAGGCATTACCACATCTAATGTCAGGGCATGACTAAAATATTCATATCTCCCCCTTCCCATAGTGATGGCACTTTCACTCCAAGCTATCAAAGAAGGAAACATGTAAGTTGAATGGGTCACTTAATAAGCATGATGGTTATTTTGATATTGTTTACTATGAACCAAAGTTGACAAAATAAGTATTCTTCTTAAATGGTTTTAATAAAATGCCTACCATTCTCTCTCATTCGTTCCCCTCTGCAGGGAGCCAAAGCTTGTCTGTTTTAAGTACCAGCCTGCCTGATTTACTCATCACTTTCCTATGACATCATTGTTGACCATCGTTAAGTTAAATGGTAATTGAAATGTCGCCCAAACTAGTTCTGACCAATGAGATTTTTTACTTTTCCCTTGGTGGGTTATAAATAGTAACTGTCTCTCTCTTTGCTGGACTCTAAAATAGTTGTGTCATCTGGAGGAGAAAAAACCGTACCAGCAGGATTATAATTCTTTCATGTAAGGATAAAAGATCTGGAAGAAGTCAGAGGTCCCTCTGTTCCCCACTTTCCTTTTGTACTAGAAAACAGTGGAGGGACTGAAGCAGGATCATGACAGCCTCATTGAAGAAATCATGATACAGATTCAGAGAAGAAACAAATTCCTACTATAGAAGCAGTACGATTTCAGATACTTCATAACTACTGAGTGCTTGAGTACCTTCCTTTACAATAGGGCTACTATAAAACTTATTTTCATTAAAAACAACCAATAAGTAATATAAGCAAATATGGTAAGAGTTTTGCAGCTATTCTAAACATTGCAGGAGTCATCAGCAATCTTTAGGTATTTCACTCACCAGCAAAATCACCTTTCCCTGGAGCCAATGAAATAGTTTCTGTCTTCACTGATGGCATGCTACTAGAAGCCCATCTGATTGTAAGTTACATCAAGCCCATCTTACTCTACCAGATTCTTTGCCTTCATCAATCCTCTTCTGCCTTGAAGTCTGTCCCTTCCTCAAGCCTACCTCCTCTTCTTTTGTTCTAATACCTAAAACTTATAAATGTTCAACAAATCGTCATCTGAGAAATACAGGTAAATCTCTGACAGAGGTGACCCACTAGATTTCAAGTCCTCACTCAAAAGAGTGGAGGAATTAAAATACCTAAATCAAATCAGACCTATGCAAATCAGATCATCTTGATATAATTTATTTCTTAACAGAGATGCATTAGTAGTAGTATTCCATAATCCTGTTCTTAGGAAAAGATTATTTGTGTGTGTCAAAATTTCTGTAGAAAGCAAAATAGAGGCTCACAAATTGCCCTGACTGGAATGAAATATATTATCAGTTGAGTTATTCAAGTTCAGCTCCTGAGGCTGTCTCATGTGATGGCAAGGTGATGATTGTAATCCTGGTTTCCAGCTGTCAGGAAAACTGAGGCAACAAGAATCTGCTACTGTGGACGCGGTTGATTTTCTTGAGATTTAGCTGCATGCTCAGATCTTGCATAATCCCACAGAGGACTGCTGGGTTTGCAGTAAGTCACTGTCATAGCCCATCTTAAAGCCATTACTGTAGCTGCTTCAGCCCTGAATCCTTCTTCATATGTGATACCTGCCACATAGTTTTCAGTCACGACAAACTTTGGGGTGTGCTTTATATTGACAGGAATATTAACTACTTTACCCCACAATTATATCTCCATAGAAAAGTAATTCTTATTGCAATAGAGTTGGATTCAGGTTTAGAACTAAGTAAATTTGGATTTTGGGGCAAGCCAAACTATCATCCCAGCTTCACAACTGCAGTTTCAATGCTCTATTGGGATGGGAAAGGTCTGAAAAAAATCTGTTATTTTGCCCCCCTACCATACAGCATCCACCGCATACAAAAATTCACTTTGCATTGAGCACAAACATGTCACTCTCAAAGGACTGTGTCAGCAGCCTTAATTGCTTGGCTGGTGCCACAAGACTGATGGATTGTAGGCTCCTGCATTTCTAAAGGAAGGATGAGAACAGATGGGATTTTGCCAATTTAAACTTCTGTACATGTTTAATGTCCTATTTATCTCTTCCAGTGAGCCTGAAATAGTAATAAATGAACTAGATTTTTACTGGAATCTGTTAATGTCGTGAGAAATGTTTGTGAAGAACAAAAAGCTCTATTAGCCTACATTGACCTGCAAATAAACAACCGGCTGTGAGGAGTGGTTACCCACTTTCTAATTTGCTTAATGGCCTTTTAATGAGTGGGCTTATGGCTGTACAGTAAATACACTGGTCTAGCAGCCTAGAGGCCTCTATTCATGCTATTTCCTGAAACTCTGAGGCACCTCATATTATTTCTGTTCCTCTATATTTCCTCAGATGAGCCTAACAATACATCCAACCAATCCTTAAACTATTTTAGGGTCAGGAATACAAATAACAGTACCAAGGCCTTCCTGTTACAAGTTTAAGAGTCTCAGTGCCACATTAATCTACCTACCAGGTCAAGCTTCCACGTCTAAATCTAAATCTAAAACTAAATCTAAATCTAATGAGTTTCTGTACCTAAAGTGTATTTCACACTTCATATAGAAATGTAGCCTATTTTTGCTGCTTTAGAGAGTATGATTTACTAGATGTCTTTGGAGGGGTCAGAGCTGTAAAGACCATAACAATGGAATCATTGTCAGGGAAAGCAAGCAGAGCAGGCTGCACACACCAGGAAGACAAGGATGGAAACAGTTTGTATTACTTTATATTTGCCAGCTGAATCTGCAACACACTTAAAGTTTAGCACAGATACCTTCTGATACTAGATGTTTGTTTATTCTAGCTTAAATCCCTTGGGCATAGAAATCACAATTATCTTTCTGGTACTACTAGGTAAGACATTCATGGAAAACCACTCTCCTGTTTGGTGTGTAATAACATTTTCAAGAATGATAAACTCTGTTACTTCTGAGAAGGAAAAATAAGAGGGGAAAGCAGCCTTACATCAGTTTTCAAAACTGGAAAAGTTTGGATTAATTCCAGATTGAATTTTAAGTGATAGAAATATTTTCAATATTGGACAAGTTTATAAGCAAAGTGTAGCATATCTTGTAGGTTTTAGGGGTTTATGAAAGAATTACTGCTCCTGGTGCACAGCTTTTATACTCTATAGGCACACACAGAGACATACAAATTACACTATTGGTGTCTTCTATTGAAAGTCACACACTTTTTTTCAGGATTACTTCCTTTTTAAGTAAAGTAAGAGCAGCAGCTTTTAAACCCCTGAAAAACAAAGTCCTTTTTAGATGCCTTGGTTTAGTAATACAAATTAGAAAATGTTGGCTCAAATAATTTAACTAAGACCATACAGTCAAACCATGACACTTTCAGGAATGGGTATATCTCCTAAATTCCTTATCTTAGTTGCCACCCTGCCTCCACACAGCTGAAAAGTATTAAAACAATAGCATTCAAATTACCTTAACAGGTCATTTGTTCCCCCAGGCCTTACTGAGCACCTTTGTTAATAATTTAGTGCCTGAACACTAAACCAGAAACACTTAGGAAGAGCAACAAGTCTGCAAATAAATTAAAAGAATAGCGAGTTCCAGTTAGTCTCTTAATAGAGTCTGTGATTAAATGTTTTCTATTTAAGCAGTAGCAATACAAAACTCTTTCATGCAAAATTGTAAAGGCTAACAGATTCAACAGGCTTTAAACTAAAGACAGAAATGGAAAAAAAGGAAGTGTTTTCTCAGCTTAGATAAAATTAATTGTATTTCAAACACGAATGTACAAAATACCTTTTTCCTTTGCTTTCAGACTCAGGTAAGCGCTTATGTGCCAATGGATGAGGACAAATAAAAAGAGGAAAAAGAGCTAAAAGTAAAAGAGCTAAAGGATAGACATGTTGATCTAGAGGTCACTGATTTAATTTACTGTTTAATGTCAGTTTATAGGTAGGTACAATCTTTCTGGGAGAGATAGGGCTGGAAGGAGAGGTAGAAGGATAACAGCATGGTATTTATAACATTTATATATTTACAGAACAAAAAAACGACAATGAAGACTGTCAAGAAAAAAAAACTGGAAAGAAGAACATAAAAGAAAGCTTTGAGCTTCTTTCTTTCTTTCTTTGAAAAGCTTGGAGAAAAGAGGTCTGCATTATGTCCCCATTATGCCCCATCCCTGGAAGTGTTCAAGGTCAGGTTGGATGTGGCGTTGAGCAACCTGGTCTAATAGAAGGTATCCATGACAATGGCAAAGGGGTTTGAACCAGGTAATCTTTAAGGTGCCTTCCAACCCAAACCATTCTATGATTCAATGTCTATGCCAACATTTGGAAGGTCTAGAACTGATGGTGGGGTTTCAAATTAATCTGAAGTCATTGGAATCTCAGTGGCTGCTGAGATTTTTTGTTTGGTTATGTTATTTTTTATAAGTTCACAGGTAAGATAAATTGATAACTAGCAGACTACACCAGTTGACAAGGTGACATCAAGTTAAAATCATAGTCTGCAAATGCAGAGTTTTGTAGGAGTTATTTTTTTAAACATTAGGACAATTTGGACAAGTAGAATTTGTGCAATCCATGGAGCTGATACTTTAGTCCAAGCACAACTCAGAACTGATATAGTTCATTGATGTTGAACAACCATTCTGTTGTACAGAATGAGTCAGACGCTGGTTCTTTGCGTGCCAAAATTTATCAAAATATTTTTAAGGTCCAAATAGATTGAACAGTTGGAAATAACATACTTAGGATTATTTATCTAATGCAGGTCTTTATCCAAAAACCTGTGCTTGGAAAACTATTAGCACGCAGACAATTATTCAGACAGATTAATCCCATTTAACTTTCAGTACCTAACTAAAGTTAGGCCACCTAATGAGTGGGGTTAGTGATCTATACTCCATCTAAATTTAAGGGAGAAGAATCTACACTTCAGAATTATTCATATCTTAGATCGCTTCAGTTGCCCATGCGAATTATCCAAGTCTACCTCCACTGACTGGAAATGTCAACAAAAAGGAAGAAATCCTAAGGATAGGCAAGATAAACCATAGGCATACGCATAAATAAAGGCTTCAACATTTCCTTCAGTAATTTGTTGTATCATCTGAAGCTCGTGATTAGATTATGTTTACACTTTGTCTTCAGCTTCCAAATTTTGGACCTTGTGAGGTTAAGCACAATGCATTGAGTGTAAAGCAGGAGCTTGGAGTATGCAAGAGGGCTATCTCAAAGGTCACGCTAAGACCTTATGGCCAGTGAAATCTTGGCAAATTGCATTAATTTCTAAGATGAAACCATTCAACAGCAAAAATAACCAGTGCAATTAGAGCCACAACAGTGCAGAAAAGCCCATTTATGCATGTATGATTTCAGTGGTCCTGACTGAAAAAAGTGGAGAGACTTTACAGATAAATCAGGAAATCCTGTTGTTTGAGGAATGTCTTCACAGTCACTGGAACAGGGTGCTTAGTCTTAAGATAGCAAGAATTAAAACAGTAAAAAATATATATAATATTTTCACTAACGGAAAGTGTCCTCCAAAATATATTTTACATAGTTAAGCGAAAATATATTACTACTAACTTTAAAAGAAAGGATAAAGCCTGAGGGTGAAATTCATCACATATAACTTTATTTGCACTCATTATTTTCACACACTGAGAGAATACCTGAGGAGTTGAACTGTCATCTATTTGGATGACTGTTAACATGATGAGACAGACCAATCACTTCATGTAGATAGTGACTATTGAAATCAGCGCAAGCTTCAGTACTTTGTGAATACAAATGACAAATGAGGGAGCGTGTATTGTCCTGGTTTCAGCTGGGATAGTTAATTTTCTTCCTAGTAGCTGTAATAGTGCTGTGTTTTGGATTTAGGATGAGAATAATGTTGATAACACACTGACGCTTTAGCTGTTGCTGAGCAGTGCTAGTTAAATCAAGGACATTTCAGCTTCTCACAGTGCCCTGCCAGTGAGGAGGCTGGGGGTGCACAAGAAGCTGGGAGGGGACACAGCCAGGACAGCTGACCTGAAGTGCCCAGAGGGGTATACCAGACCATATGACATCACACTGAACAAGAAAACGGGAGAGCTGGCCGGTGGGCAGCGGCCGACTGCTCAGGGACTGGCTGGGCCTCAGTCAGCAGATGGTGAGCAATTGCACTGTACGTCACTTGTTTTGTGTATTCTGTTACCAGTATTATTATATCCCCTTCCTTTTCTGTCCTATTAAACTGTTGTTATCTTAACCCATGTGTTTTAACTTTCTAGAGATTCTTTCCCTCATCCCACTGCAGGGGAGCAAGCAAATGGCTGTGTGGCTGCCTGCCAGCTTGAACCATGACAGTGCTTTTTTGGTGCCCAGCATGGGGCACAGAGGCTTGAGATAATGAAAGATCTGACCAGAGCACGTTAAAACAGATTTGTTACGAACATTCATTATATTAGTTTAATAGTCGCTGGTCCCAGCATTGGTTTATTTGCAGTCAGAGTTGTTGTGCTTGTTCTCTGCGCTGTGTTAGGTAACACCTGACTCGCTGTATGTGTTCCCGGTTGTGCTGTTTGTCATCTCTGGGGACTGGATTATGGTTATCATTTTGCTGTGTTGTGTAACACTGGCTTACAACTGATAAAATTACTGGTCATGAGACTAATCTTGTATTTGAGTTCAGCATTGTCGTCATATCCGTACTTTGGAAACCATCTCTTGGAAAATATTAATAATTACAGCACACTCTTTACCTTTTCTCCTCAGAGAGCCAATCCATGGGGGAGACAAGGGGGAGCACTTTCACGTGCTCCTTCACCTTCCTCTTTTTCTCCAGGCTGGTTACAATAGCTCTTGAAAATTTTGAATATCCTTGGGATGCTCAAACCAGCATGTTTCTAATGCTATGTCTCCTGAATATGTTTCAGGTCTTGTTTAAGGTTAAACAACTATTTAAGAATAACACCCAGAGATCTGCCCTGACACTGGATAGATAAGAGTGGCAGGGTATATTGGATAGTATGGGCAAGTGCCTAGGGCAGTGGACACCCCCAATGTTTGGGAACTTCACCCCTGAACAAATGCAGAATCCTGAAAAACTAATAAAATAATTGAAAAAATGTGCTGTCACCCTGGCAATCACAGAGAGACACAAATCACTGCAACGTGCTAGGGCCTGGCCAGTGCCTACCGAGCCCTGCTCAACACTCACACTCGGTACCCTCAAGGGGAAGAGAAGGCCTCTGGATCTGATGACAAAATGACAGGCACTGCGGCCACTCCAAACCCTGTGACAAGCACTGTAGCTACTCTAACCCCCCTGAGAGGCACTGCAGCTGAACCAGAGAACCAACACGTGCCGGTACCATTTGCTCCTAAACACAAGAAGAAATATTGGATGTGCAGTTAGCTCATTTAGTAAGGGAAGAAACTCCTACTAAGAAGGGAAAGGAGAAGTGGATGAGGCAGGCTACTCGGAAGCAGGGCCATCATGAGAAGGGGAAGAGGAAGAGGCAGAACTCATTAAATGAGGCTGTAACAATGCAATCTGTGTCCCTGAGTGAACTGTGAGATACACAAAAACATTTCAGCCCTTGTCCAGGTGAGCACATTGTCACCTGGCTGCTCCGATGCTGGGAGAATGGGGCCAGTAGCCTGGAATTAAAGCGTAGGGAAGCCAAGAAGTTGGGATCCCTTTCTAGGGAAGGGGGCATTGACAAAGTGATTGGAACAGGGGCACAAGCCCTCAGTCTCTGGAGGTAACTCCTGCCAAGCATGAAGAAAAGGTATCACTTCAAGAAAGATATTGTGTGTCACCCAGGCAAGCAGACCACCATGGAGAGATATCCAATACCTGAGGGGAATTAGCCATGCTGGAGGAGATTTATGGCAACCTGGACAACAAGCAGTTATCCAAAGGTCTAGGTGAAGTCAAGTTTACACAACCCATATGGTGAAAGTTTGTACGGAGCACACCATTGTTGTATGCCAACTCATTGGCTGTAAAGACCTGGAAAGATGGAGCGAAACAAACAGTGGATGAATTGGCTGGCCAGCTCCGGCAATATGAACAAAGTCTCTCTTCTCCCTACAGGACAGTGTCTCGGCTGTAGGGAAACTGTCCCGGGAGTTCCAGCAGTTCAAAAAGGATATGTCCTACTCCCCACCTGTACAGACCATATCTTAGCTATTGGCAGTAAGCATTCTTCTGCTCAAGAGAAAGGATATGGGGGTACCCACCACAGGCCACCCTGTAGTTTTACCTGTGGGACCATGGAGAGGGCATGAGGAAGTGGGATGGGAAACCTACCTTGACCCTAGAGGCACATGTACGTGGGTTGCAAGGAAAAACAATCACAAAAGGGCATTCTTCGAGGAAAATTGCCACTTGTTTCCAGTGGGCAGTTCCCCAGACAGAGTAGAAGGGCTGTTTTTACTTCCAATCTTAATAAAGGGACTTCTGATTTGCAGTTGCAAGAAGGGGGTGAAGAATACTATGATCAGACCTACAGGTGCTCTGACTCCAGCCAGGTGGAGGAAAGAGATAACTGGGTTTATTGGACTGTGTGAATTTGATGGTCTGGCACATTAGACCCACAGGAGCAGGATCTAGTGGACACCGGTGCACAGTGTGCCCTAATGCCATCAAGCTATACAGGGGCAGAACCCATCTGTATTTCTGGAGTGACAAGGAGATCCAGATAGCTAACTGTACTGGAAGCCAAAGTGAGCCTGACTAGGAATGAGTGGCAAAAGCACCCCATTGTGACTGGCCCAGAGGCTGCCTGCATCCTTGGCATAGACTGTCTTAGGAGAAGGTATTTCAAGGACTAAAATGAGTACCAGTAGGCTTTTGCTATAGCTGCTTTGGAGATGGAGGAAAATAAACAGCTGTCTACCTTGCCTGGTTTCTTGGAGGATCCTTCTGTTGTGGGGTTGCTGAGGGTTAAAGAACAGTGGGTGCTAATTGCTACCACAATGGTGCACCGAGGGCAATATCGCACCAACCAAGACTCCCTGCTTCCTATCCATAAGCTGATTCATCAACTGGGGATCCAAGGGGTGATCATCCGTGTGAAAGTCTAACAGAATGTGGAATCTTAACAGTAGACTATCATGGCCTGAATGAAGTAATGCTGCTGCTGAGTGCTGCCATGACAGACATGCTAGAACTTCAACATGGACAGGAGCTGAAGGCAGCCAAGTGGTATGCCAGCAATGATATCGCTAATGCATTTTTCTCAATGCCTTTGGCAGCTAAGTGTGGGCCACAGCTTGCTTTCACTTGGAAGGGCATCCAATACACCTGGAATTGATTGCACCAGGGGTGGAAACACAGCCTTACCATTTGCCACGGACTGATCCAGACTGCACTAGAATGGGGTGAAGCTCTGGAACATCTGCAATGCACTGATGATATCACGGGGCAACACAGCAGAAGAGGTTTTTGGAGAGAGGGATGAAAATAGTCCAAACCCTTCTGAACGCCAGTTTTGCCATTAGAAAAAGTAAGGTCAAGGCACCTGCACAGGAGATCCAGTTTTTAGGAATGAAATGGCAGGATGGACATTGTCAGATCCCAATGGATGTGATCAACAAAATAACAGCAATGTCTCCACCAACTAGCAAAACATGAACAGAAGCTTTCTTATGTGTTGCAGGTTTTAGGAGAATGCACATTCCAAATTACAGTCACATTGTAAGCCCTCTCTGTCAAGTGACCCAGAAGTAAAACAATTTCAAATCACTTCCCTCAACCTGCTGGCCATGCTTCTTTTGTTGCAGATCAGGATTTGTTTGGCTTTTGGGGCTGTAAACACAAATTGTCAGGCAATGTTTTCTTTTTTTTTCCAGCAGTACTCCCAAGTTCTTCTCATCAGGACTGTTCCCAATTCATTCTCTGCCCAGCCTGTATTGATACCGGGGGTTGCTCCAACCCAGGCACAGGACCTTGAACTTGGCCTTGTTGAACTTCATGAGGTTTACTGTAGCCCTCCTCTCAAGCCTGTCCAGGTCCCTCTGGATGGCATTCCTTCCCTCCAGTGTGCTGACCAACCACACTGCACAGCTTGGTATCATTGGCAAACTTGCTGAGGGTGCACTCGATCCTAATGTCCATGTCACTGAGAAAGATGTTGAACAGCACCAGATCCAGTATGGACCCCTGAGGAACACCACTCATCACCAGTCTCCACTTGGCCATTAAGCTGTTGACCATAATTCTTTGAGTGCTACCATCCAGCCAATTCCTTATCCACCAAGTGGTCCACCCATCAAATCCTTGTCTCCATCTCCAGTTTAGAGACAAGGATGCTGTGTGGGACAGTGTCAAAAACTTTGTGCAAGTCCAGGTAGATGACGTCAGTCACTCTTCCCTGATCAATCAACGCTGTAACCCTGTCATAGAAGGCCACCAAATTGTCAGGCATTACTTGCCCTTAGTGAATCACCTCCTTAGTTTCCATGTGCTTTAACAGTTGCCTGTAGCTCCCTGGGTCTTCCTCATTTCCCTTTTTAAAAATGGGCGTTACGTTTCCCCTTTTCCAGCCCATGGGAACTTCACCACACTGCCATGACTTCCCAAATATGATGAATTTCCTACCTCTCAACTGAGCTTCAGTAAAAGTTGCCCTCAGCATCAATACGATTGCAATACATGACTCAAATAAGTGCCCTCAAGTAGCACCAATACAAAAAGCATCAGCTCCTAAAAAGTTCTAGAAGTATTTGATTGATTTAAAAGAGAGCTAAAACTTTAAAGGAACAATATTTCAATACCTTAATTTAAATTTCAACTCATGTTAGACAATTACTAGCTGGTCAGCCTTCACTCAGAGTTCAGAGGTGCTCCACTTAACACTGTTTATTAGATTCTTTTCCACTTCCTCTGATTTTAGCTATTTAGCCTAAAACTGTGGAGGGAAAGTATTTCTCAGGCTTTTGTTTAATCAAGTCAACTTGAGATTGATGAAATGCTTTTACAGACGTGCACTATTTTGTCCTTTGGAGATAATGACGATGACACTCTCATCTCCATCTTTAATATGCTTCTATTTCGCTTTTAATATGAAGCTCAATTAAGAAATAACTATGACTAAAACAGGTATAAGAAAACATCCTGAGCCTCCATCTACCCTCCAGATTTAAGTAGGAGAGAACACTAATTTAAGACTAGAAATTATTTATACCTTTTACATGGTTTCCTATTAATCAGCATCAGAACGAGAACAATTTGCAAAATTCATGTGGCATATATTAAACATTTTCTTCTAAGTAAGTAAATGAAAGAGATTTACTAATTCTGGTAGACGCTTCATGGATTGGTAATGGGTGAGATATACTAAACTCAGAGGGACATATTAAATCTCTACAAAATGCAAAATACTCCTCAGATCTCTGATAAATTAATTTAATCCCTTTTTGCATGTTTTAAGGCCCATCAGATTTTATAAATATTGATACAATGTAGTGAAAGGCAAGTATCTGCAAATAAAAGCAAAGTATCACAGATAAATATTGTTCAGCATGACCACAGTGTCTGCATTGGAGTTACACTTTGGGATGTTCTTTGTTTCCACTGACTCTAAATCTTGTTGAAAAGGCCCATTTCACTGAGTACTCTATTCCGGGACAGACAGGGGATGCTTATTTTAGAAATATCTGGGATTTGAATAGCTTTTTTCTTTCCTTACAGGCTATATTAGTTTATGGATATCCAAATGAAATCCATTCAGACAAGGTTTAGAAAATGGCTCTGAGGTGACAAGCAGCACTGAGTAATAGTTTAAAAGAGAGATTCCTAGCTTTTTGGACCAGCACCATCAATGCTCAAAATTCCTGCTGAATCAGTGTGAGCTTTTGACATAAAAGGTGCATTTAATTAATTTGCTGATGTTTCTTCTCTATCAGGTGAAGCACCTGCAAAGTACATATCATGGCTTCATCTACCAGGACTGTTCTATGAATCGTGGTACTTGAATCATGCTCAGTCCCACATGTACCTACATATCTATGACATACCCTGGGAAAGTCAGCTTTTAAAATTTGGTTTTAGAAATGCACACTTGGTTGCTGGTCTTACTCTGCTGACCTCCTTTTGCTCTCTGGTCAAGTCCTCATTTTGCCAGGAAGATGAGCTTGTCCACTCTTATTATGTTACCATTTCTATTGCTGCAGCATCCAAAAGAGCAGTCAAAGACAGAAACTGGTAATAAGAAACATGGTCATGGGTAGGTCAATAGCACTGACTCTAAGTGGGTCTGTGGGTACCACTGAAATATAGATGATAAACAAGCTGTGCTTTAATTATGAAAACCCAACGGCAGTGAGGAGAAAAAGAACACATAGGTGGGTTTATACATGAAGAAAGTGCTATGCCATACACAAAAGCAATCCCTGACTCTATGATGGGACAGCAATGCTCACAGCATGTTCTTCACAGAGACAGATGAAACCTTTCTGATTAAACCCAAATATTGGGAAGTGCTCACTTGAGCAACTTCACAAACTGGCCTTCAAATGCTTAAACCCAACCAAATCTGGGTTCCACTCAAGCCTGTAACACAATTCCCACAGCTTTTGATTCCGTTTCAAATTCATTAGAGAGCATGGCAAAGTTTTCAGCTCTTCTGACTAGTAAAACTGCTCTGTAATTAAACTCTATGTCCATTTGGGCCAGTTGGTGACTTCAACACAGATGGAGATGAAAACTTAGTTCTTGCAAGTGAGAGTTCCTTTCTGCACAAAATAACTGTAATAAAAGAAACACTGGCTTCCATCTTTACCAGAGGAAGGTGAGGATGTTATTGCTGCCAGCTCCCTCCGCACCTTTTCCTCCATCCTAGTGGACCAATATCTGAGTTACTGGTGAGCCTGAACTGCCACAAGCTATAGCACAGTATTTCAACATAATCCCAAATCAGAGGAGGTTTTCTTGGAATTCTTGCTGGCATCTGAAGTCACTTAGAAATGAGTGAGCTGTGTTGCACAAAGGGAGGGAAGGGTGGATGACTGGAGGGTTCCTTCCCATTAGCCATACCATGTTGTGCCACCCATCCGGTCAGATATGACAGGACCCTCACATTGCTTTGTGGGAATGACCATACAATGTTTTAGGGAAACGATAGCTTTGAGGAAACAAACAAACAAACAAACAAACAAACAAATAAATAAATAAATAAAACCTATTTCCCCTTTGCTTATTATCTCCTAAATTTATTTAGCTTTAGCTGGTAAGAAATAGACCAAATGTAAAATTCAGTTTTACATCATGGTTCTCTTATTTGTTTTATTCAGCTGTGCAGTGCTGTGGTGCCAAAACATCCCAACTTATGCATTATTTACTAGTTAATATCTCAAAACAGATGTCTTTAAATTCTTCTTTTTTTCACTTGCTTGTCTGCCTGAGGGCCAAATCTGAGGAATAGAACACCTCCTTGACATGCAGTAGACTCAAATCACAACATCGGGATCACCAAACCCAAGTCAGAGTTGTGCCCTGGATCACCAAGAAATTTGTAGGAACAGCCATCTCTCCAAGTCAGTGTCAGCATTTACCAGTTCAAGACTCTCTTATATCTCTGGCTTTTAACTAGTGATTTTAGCCCTGCACACTTACTGATTTCAAGGATTACACATTTCTTGCAGATCTGTGTGACAGAAAGTCCAGGTATCAAGGGACTGTCTGACTGGGTCAGAAAAAAATATTCCCTGGAAGCAGGCAAGTACCCAGAAGAGCAGGCACAGCTCTGTAATTAGCTAAGCGGAACACGGAACATGCATTTAACTAATGTATTTAACTATGTATTTAGCACATATTGCTTTATCTCTGTATTTTTCAAGCTGGTGCCCATCAGTTCATAAAATGTTGGTATGGGGGTCTTTATGTTTCTTTTTTCCTTCCATGGGTAATTATTTTGTGTCACATTACTGAAATTTCCATTAAGTACTGCTGAGATCTGTGGACTTGCAAAAAGTTTCATTGCAAGAAATTTCATGAAGTTTAAATGCCCCTGAGACCCCTGTTCACAATCGTCTCCCTACCACACAAAGGATTTGCCTCTAAGTGTCTGGAAAACATCTGGGCTGCAAGGAAACAAGTTCTCAGCTGACATGGGCTAATTCTTTGGAGGACTTTGATGTTCAGGATCAAAGACATGAACGGGGTTGACATTTCACTGGGGCCCAAAATACATTTGAACTGTGCCTTCATCTTCTTGATGAAGGGATGAAGGAAGCTCAATGAATTGTGGTAATCAGACTTTCTCTGCAGGTGGAGGCTTTACCTTCAGCTGTAATGAACTGTAAGAAGCGCACATGTAAGTGATAACTCTGTAGTTATGTATGACTGCATCTGGACTTCTATTCAGATATGAATTAAAATGGAGAGGTTTAGGGACTTTCTAAAAGGGTGACAGACAGAATCTGACTGGTCCTTGGTAACTTGATTGCAAATACTGATTTTTCATATATATGTTCAAATCTGAAAGTCAATCCAGAGGGCAAGAAACCCAGAAGGCTTTTTCTTTGTAATATTCTCATAGTCTTCACAGAGAAAGTGCTGTTTTGATAGTTTTAAATTAGTGTACTTGGAGAAGGTTAAGCTTCTTCAGCACAGGATCAACCTCCCAAACTCTCTAGTCTTATCCAAATGAAGCTTGAGTTAAGATATTTTATGAGATATTTTCACTTACATAAAAGAATTTCATCTGTGCCAGGCTTTGTCACTATACATAGCGAAGAGCTCTCCCAACCTGAGGAAGTTGCAATTGGTGGAAAACAAAGGCGTGAGTGGGACAAGACAATTAGTCCTGTCCCTGTTTGAAAGAACAGAGCCCAAGGGAGCAGGCACAAGGAGGCCACAGCAGCTCCCGCAGCCATCACAGGAGCTCGTGGTGTGCCTGGGAGAAAGAGGAGCTATTGAGTGTCCGTAGGGAGTATAGAGAAGAGTACACTGTGATTTGGGTGGAGGGCAGGGCTTATATTCTGGGTTCTAGAAAGAGGAAACGACAAGCATCTGCTGAATAAAAGAGAATGAAAATATGGTGAAGGCAGTGAAGACAGCCTAGAAAAATATATACTTTACAATCTACTGCTTTGGGTACAGAAGAAAGCCTGAAGTGATTAATGCATGTGCCAATAATCACAAAGCAGATAGGAAGCAAGGTTAGGAGTAATACCCCGCTAAGTCCACAGCCAGAGCTCTAACCATAAAGCCATTCTGCTCACAGCTGTGCTCTGCATCTCACAATTTGCATACCTTCCCTATAGATTTACTTGCCCCCTCAACACTTGGCAAAGCACACATTCTAAATTTCAGGGAATTTTGCAGAAGCAGCAAAACACAGCCATTTCAGAGCTTAATGGTTACCTGGAAAGAGTGGAAAAAAGTAAAAAAGAAAAACAACAGTCAGGGTACCTAGTCAGTAATAGCAAATTATCTAATTATAAAGGAGTCAAGACCAAAGTTAACTAATTGTTCACATATTTCTCATCCTTACCCCTGCCAGTCTCTAATATATGTGCACCCCTAGCAATTAGCTGGTAGTTATCCACATCATTCAAAAAATTAAGCAAATTACAAATGGGCCCACTATGGTCAGCGTGTGCCAGGCTTGGCTCTCCAGTGAACCACATAACACTCTGAGCATTTGGCTTCTCTCAGCAGGTACATTCGTTAGGGTGTATGAACCTAATCAGTTGGAGTGAGTGCACACCAGTAAGCAGGCTTGGAAGAGTGGAGACATTTTACTATCATGAGTGATGAGGAGAAAGAGAAACTCTGACTGCCCTGCTTTGGCTTCTCTCCCCTCCAGCAGCATTTATGCAAAATGTAATTCTGTCTTCAGTCCCATACAGACTGATGTAGTCTCCCTGTGCTTATATCTTTGCCTTTATCATGCATGTTCAGAGTAGGCAAAGTTACCTAGAAGGGACCTGAAATAGAGTAAGGCAGTTTCCAAACATTTTGTTGAAGAACTGCTGAATCTTTAAAGGATGTTCTTGTTCAGCAGCCAGGCAGCAACTGGGGATTGAACCAACTAGAGGCAAAAATGATCATAAGTATTGGAAAATAAAAACAACCTGATTGAGGCAGAGATGTCTATGTTTCAAGGGCTGGATTTCAATATCCAGTCTCTGCTGGGTCAGTTCAACCTGGTCTGCCTCTCAAAACCATATCTGGTTCATTCCTGAATAGACTATTAAAGATGCCTCTGGGAAAGCTGAGTGTCTAATGTTTCTGATCTCTTGAGAACTGTGGTATTCTTACTTGGTCTTGATAATGGATTGTCTTGCCCTTCTTCTTGCCTTTTTTCTTTGCAGGAGGCCCACCACCACCACAGAGGAAGAAAAGGAATCAATCTCTGCCTCTAGCCCAGCTAAACGAACAGCTGATATGATTTCTGACAATACCCTTGCCCTTATCACTTGGTCTTGAGTGACTATACTTCCAACTTCATGTACTTCATGTACTTTAAGTCTTCAGTTTAGGTGGTGTATCATCATACCCTGTATGAACACTCACTTTTCTCTGCCAAAATGATTTAGGATTGGTCTCCAACAAGCACTGGCTTTTGCAACTGGAACAGCTGGAGATTAAAAAGAAAATATATTTGTACCCTTATGTCATCTGGAAAATATGGGATAATGTATTTAGAACCTCAGAGATATCAAGATAACATATTCAGCATATGCTGAAAGTTTTTACTATATCATTCTGTAGCAATAACTACACTGTCATTTTATCGTCAACTAAAATCAACCAGATATTAACACGAGATGTTAATCTCTGAAGCTCCCTAGATCTGTTTCCCAGGAGAGCTCTGAATTGTTTAGAGAACAAAAAAGCTACTATTCCTATCTGGGGACAGATAATTCAGTCACTCTGAACACCAAGAAATCTCAGAATGAAGTTCAGAATGGAATGTACGGATTGTCAGTATCTAAAGAAATGAATTGTAAATATTACACTCAGAACTTGCCCCTGAATTCACACAAAAAATGGAAGGAAGAAAGTTCATATGAGAAACCCTTGTAACTGCAAGGTACAGTCCATGTCATCTATCTATTTTTTTTCTGTCTTAAAGTTAGGTGTTTACTGTTACCTTGTCAACCAGAATCCTTCTATGGTCAATAGAGATGAATAGGCACCTACAGAGGGTGAGTCAACCTATCTATCTTAGGAAGGAATGAATCACCCACCAGGAGTGCATTTCTTTCTCCATCTTTGGTTTCAGAACTGAAGGGAAGTGTGAGTGACTGAAATATGTGTTCAGGTTTTTCCAACTGCATAAAATGCCATAATGAAAGTATTACCTCTTCTTACAAACTCTGTCTTGGTTATATCTTTAAACCGTCATGACAGCAACAATAATATTCTCCTCTGTTGAGAGAGTTCAGTTTAGCCTAGAGACTTATCTTCCTGGCAGATAAAGTTAGGTGACATGAATCCCATGTAAACTGTTTGCAAACTTTTGTCTGAAAGTTGCACATACTTTTCCAAAGGTTATGTAGGATGCTTTGAACACTTCTAAGTGTTTTCCAGGTACATCAAATGTTTATCTGATTAGGAGATATGTAGTTCTCTTTCTTTGGAAGTTGTCTAGGGTACATTAACACTTCTTATCAAGCTTCGCATACAATTGCCATGAGATTCAATCTGATTAAAAATAAAATGTTTTGAAATACCTTTGCTTTGTTGTTTTTCCTTCCCCCACAGAATGAAAATTGATTTCTGGCCAGTTCTGAGTAAACAGCGGAAGAAATTCAGCTTTATTGAAACATTATATAGGGAAACAATTTGTCAAAGGACCAATATTATGTCCAGACATATCCTTTAATTCATTATCAGCTCTCTCAAACAAATTCAGGAGAAAGCCAAAAGGGTATGTTACTAGTTATGATAGTTATCCTCAACATGTTTAGCATACGTGGTCTAACTGAGTCAAATATTCTAAAGGGAAAATATTTCTTCTGTTCCATAAACACAAGAGAACATTTCTAAATTTTGTTCTACACTGGAGACGAAATCAGATGATTATTGTTCCTGGCCATAAAATACACAAATTGTGAAAATGCTCTCATGAGTTTTCTAGCCTGAGAGGCTTTTACATGTAAATAAGGCTTCATTAAGGAAAAAAAGTCTTCAAATCCTTAATCTGCCTAAGTGGGAATGTCCATGGAATTTTGGGGAAACATCTAATTTAATTAATCAAAGCAAAATGATCCAGAACTTCAGATTGGGGATGGATTTTTTAATTGTTTCTGTAGTTTATTGAAATTGTCCCTAAGTAATATTTGCATGCATGGCCACAACAGAAACTAGCATATACCTGCTTTTTCTTCTGTGTGACCACATTTTCCAGTGTGTATTGAAGCTTTTATCCATTTGCCTGTGGTGATCAGCTGACCAGAAATCCTAGGTCAGCTACTACTGTGAATGGCCAGGGAGGCATTAGATTAGAATGAATCCAGAAATCCCAGAACATGATGAGAGCACTATGTCTAATGATCAAAGCTCCACGTCTGTTAAGCACACCCAGAGGGACTGCACAACACAAGTGCAAAAAAAACCCACTATAAAGTTATGAATCTGTTTCTTTAGTTCATTTTTTTTTTCTTTCGTTAGGCAAAAAAATGAAGACTGTGTGAACTAGTAGTGTAGTTATGTTCTTTCAGACTTGTTAATGAAAAGCATGACAAGGTTCTGCTGGTGAAAAGTGACATATTTCAGCTGGCTCCGTGGGTGTCACGTCAACAAGTACCAGCTGAAATTCTGGCATAAAAAACAGAGATATTAAGATATGGCCTGTTCTTTCATGACTAAAGCCAGGATGCCAAACCAATGAAAAACTGTGGAACAGTCATTAAACAGCATTTTAGCACTTTGGAAACCAAGAGACCACATTAAAAAGTTTAAGTGGACTAATTACTTGAATTACATTACATTACAAACCTAAGCTGGGTTTTTACAGCCCTGTATTTCAGTCCTTGCTGTTTCTTGCTAATGAAGTTAGCTATAAAATAAACAGGATGATGCTCTGGTTTTTACTGACCTGCCAAACATAAAGACTTTTTACGGCTCAGAGCAGGGGCAGAATGCAGGGGATGAGGGCTGAGTTAACAACCTCTGTGAAAACTTGTGCTCTCCAAGCTGTAGGGAGAAGCAAAATTTGTATGTATCACAAAAATTTGGCTCAGCTCAAAGCCAAACATGTCTGTCCCTCAGTTGGGCAAATATGCAAGTCATGTTTTGGCACCTGTCCTGACGCCAGACGGTTACACATGTGAAAACACTAAAAGCGGGATCGATGTGGTCTCTTAATGGTTAGCATAAGGAAGGTTTTGTATGACTAAGCGGTGGGGCATTAAAGTTTGCTATGTCTGATAGTACAGACTGATGAAGGAAGTTCTTTTTATCTGTAATAGTGATACTGTGATATTACGGTTCTCACACAGCACAATAGATTATTATGTGTCTCCTATCATTCTAATGGTCACAGGGCCATGTAAATAGAACCATGGCACTAAAATCTGCTCCCCAAAGCATAACTCATTTTTTATTCAGCAATATCCTTCCAAATTCCAGGAAGAAAAATTCTCCTTAGTGTAATAAAGAGCAAAACAGGGCTTCAGAGAAGCCAGGGTCCCTTTGCTTGGGGCAAGGGATGAATCTCATTTCTCAGGTTTTGAGGACTTTTAAAGATACAACTGCAGTGATCTTTGTTTTAAGCAATCTGATGCAAGTACTGTAAAAATTCATGGTGTCCTTTGGTGGGTGAGGAACTCCTTACAACAGATTGATTATCATTGATGGATATTTGCTACCCACGGTGCTGAAATACTCAATGCAAGAGTATCAGAAGGTTCTTGCTCCAGTCTTCCCACAGAATAGTAAGCCTATTAATTGCTGGCTAGCATTCTTGTCTTACTCTGCTAAACTTCATTTCTGTGAGTAGAGTGATTTAAAATAAATAAAAGCGTCACTTAATGGAATTGGTTTAAATGGTTGGGAATCCACTGACATCAGTATGTGCATGCTGAGACACAGCCAGATTGTTTTATTATCATGGCATTCATTAGCAGACTTGGATCATTGCTACGCTTGCATGGATGGTGTATCATTTATGACACATTGTGCATGGTAACAAGAGTGCTTTTCTCTTCAGGAAACGGCAGGCTTTTCCTCTGGGCACAGTGTAGCTGAGAGCACTCTGCAGCCTGTAGTTTTTGGATAACACTTCTGAAAACCTTAGAGAAAATGATGTGAAACCTCCCCTTGACTTTTGCTGAGCTACAATCATTAGAAGTGCAGTTGCTCCACAAAGGAAATCTGTATAGTAAAATATGCCCAAACTAGCCTTTAGGGAACCCTTAAGAGAAATTCAAAGTTAATTTCCTTATTGTGATTTATCTGATTGTATCACAATTACATTTATGTATCTATTGTTTTTTAAAAGAACTCAGGGTACCAATTTAAAACCTTTGGCTAAGGAAGTGATGCTTCAAAATAACCACTGATTTAACTATGGGGTGGGTACCACAATATTAGGATAATTATCAGTGACCAGGGCAATGTAGGTGAAGGGTCTAGAGCATAAGTCTTATGAGGAGAAGCTGAGGGAACTGGGGTTGTCTAGTCTGGCGAAAAGGACACTCAGGGGGATCTTATTGCCCTCTACAACTACCTGAAAGGAGGCTGTAGGCAGATCGGGGTAGGTCTTTTCTCCCAGATAGAAAGTGATGGGAAAAGAAGAAACAGCCTCAAATTATGCCAGGGAAGGTTTAGATTGGATATTAGGAAAAATTTCTTCATGGAAAAGGTGATAAAGCATTGGAACAGGCTGCCCAGGGATGCAGTGAAATCACCATCCCTGGAGGTGTTTAAAAAATGCATAGATGTGGTGCTTAGGGACATGGTTTACAGATGGACTTGGCAGTCCTGAGTGAATGGTTGGACTTGACGATCTCAAAGGTCTTTTCCAACCTAAATGATTCTATGAAAAAAAGAAATACATATATATATATATATATATATATATATATTGCACTTAGCACCTTGAAATGAAGTTCTTTTTTTGATTTCCATTGCATTTTCTCCATGATGTATTTTATGCCATACTGCCAAGTTTTTGACCATTCCTTACTGGTTTAGCATAGACCCAAAGTTTAACCACTTGGCTTAGGAACAAATAAATCCTCTAGTGTTGTATCAAAACCTTCAGATTTTACTCTGGTGAGGAAAGGAAATGCTACTAGTCCTTTCCTAGAGCAGCAGAACGGAGGTTCAGAGAGGCCAGACACTCTTTAGAAGTTGCTGTCAGTGTTTTGAATTCAATAGAAAAAGGTCTTGCAGTCACTCACACACTTTGGAGAAGGAAATTGCTGACCCTATACTCTGTATGTTCACCATGCTTAAAGATTTCCTATGTATTGCGGTGTTGTTTGTTTGTTTGTCTGTTTTTTTGGACTCTGTTCCAGGAGGTTTGTTGTCACTGATGCAGCATTAAATTAGATGCAGCACTGGGGTTCAGAGCTTTGTTTTTGTTTACTCTTCTTGATATTAGCACCAAACCTTCCTATTACTTAATTAAGCCAATATCAGATCAATGATACAGGACAAACAGATAAAATCTCACAAGAGAAACAGCAGCCAAAAGAGCTTGTCCTGGAGAAAGAAATGGATTTATAAAGCAGTGATAATTGTTCATCTTCCAGTAAGTTTTGGAATCAAGACCATGACATTCACTCTTGAATTTATAGGCAGCTCATATGAAAGATCTAAACTGTTTATTAAAAATACAGAAAGAAAGAGAAATTTTATTTCACAGTCTCTCTGAATAGATGATTTAAGTTTGGGAAGGTATCCAAGACTTTATGTATCTTGCAGTCTTTGTGAAAAGAAATCTGCTCAAGATAGACTGCTCGTAGGATGAGAAACAGACCTATAGAATGGCTCTTGTTGTAAATTACAGAGATGGTGTGCAGAAATTATCAGAGAGATTAATACGTGGATAGCTGTAAAAAAAAGCATTCAAATGCTATTTTTCTTGCTTGGACCGCAATGCGTAGCATACACCAAACCAGTCATGTTCTGGTGTTCATCATCTGCAGAAAATTAATTGAATTCAAATGCAGAAAGTAAATGTAACTCCAAAACTCCCCGGGGGAGGGGGGGGGGGGGGGGGGAGGGGAAGCTATATATGATATATTCATCAATGAAATAGATACTTCCTGGATCAATGAAGCTGAGAAACAGGGGGCTGGGTGATGTCAGACCTTCCTGTGTGTTCACCGCCTCCAGTAAAAGACATTGTCCTATGTATTTAGTCAGATTGTTATATATTCTATCATCTTACTTCATAGTTGAACAGACAGCAACACGACTAAATGCCTCTTTCTCTAAGGATCTTGTTGTGGTTGGATTAGAAGGAGGTGTCTTTGGAAATATGTTTGCCAATTATATAGATGGGGTATGCCAACAGACATATGAGTGATGATATTGTTCACTGTAAATATCAAAAAGGAGAAAGGCAAGGCAGTAAGGACTGTCTTCTTGGGTTAAATGCCACTGTATATCCTACAGGGAATTCACAGCCCACCAGTGTGCAACTGGGATGTGAGGGGCCTATTCACATTTTGAGGTCTGTCTTCTGAATTCCTGTTAGCTCAAAGCTCCCAGACTGTGTGTTTTGGCTTCAGGGCTGAACAAGCCTTTCCAGCCATACTAAAGCTGTGTCTTGCTCTAGCTTTTAGCTGAGAGAAATTGTTGCTCGTCTTGCCTTCAGAATTTCTGAGATCCCAAAAGCAATGACATCCAACAACAATATCTTAGCATTAATTTACCGCAAAGGATGACCCTTGGGTTGCTGTCCCTGACCCTGAGCAGGTCGTTTCAGGACGGACAAGATGCAGCCTGTTTGAGAAGAGAGCTGATCCAAACACATAAAGATTTAGAAGCTTATGTTCAATTTCTAATTTTTACAATATTTTTCTCCAGGAAAAAGGTGCCAGTTAAATTCAGATAAGCAGCCCAGCAACTCTGATGATGTGTCTGAATAGACACTTCAGAGGAATGTGAAAAAGAAATAAACACCTCACTGTGAAAACTTTTGCCCTGCAGAAAAAAAAAAAAAAAAAAAAGTTGGATGAGCTTTAAAATTTTGAATCTGATGGGTGTTTTTTTCCACAGTACTTACTATTTGAACACTGATTATTTTTCTCAACCATTTCAATGTTAATCCATTATTAAAGGGTTAAAGAGGCGCTGAAAAATTCATGACAGACTGTAACTGTCAAGATAAGATTCTCAGAAAGTGGTTTTAGAAGGAAGGAATCTAATTAGCTCATTGGTTAATGAAGTAAATCGAAGGAGATTGGCTATGGAACCAATCTAATTCATTGCTTTCACTAACTCCTAAAACAGGGTGAGATGTTTCTCTTCATGGCCTGGTTATTGTCCCTGTACAAAGCAAGAGGAAAAATATAATTAGTGTCTGGGCTAATTGGTGACACATTTCATGACATGCTGCCCTGGCAGATGCATTATGGTATAGTATAATGCTGTATTATTAGAAATGTGGTATGACATAGCTTTTTATGTTCTAAAAAGGAAAAGGAGGAAATGCTCCAGTTTCCATTGGATTCCAGTTATAAATGGTTGCTGGAAGCACTATCCTATGATTATGTTTGAAACTGGTTTTCTGTATCTGTACTAAATTGATTCTCAGTGTGGATACTGTACATCAACTGCTGTTCTACATTTCTGATAATTAAGAATTTGAACAAAACTGCACAGTAAATATTTTTCCCATCTGAGCAGGCTTAAAGACACAGCAATTTGACTGAGTCCAAACGAGGATCAGGTTCAATTTTGCTTGCTTAAACAGTCCCTATTCAGCCAGTGATCCTCCATCCCAGGAACTTTAACAAGCCACCCACCTCCCAGGCACAAGTCACACATACAGCATTGTAAGTCTCTCATGCATAAGCTAGTGGAAAAGCTGTGTAAGTCAGTATCATTAATTTTATCTTTCAGCTGAACTGGGCTATGGAAAAAGGGCATAAGGCTTTGGCCAGAACTAGCTGCTAACTGGCACTGCACACATTTCAATACAGATGGCAGGGGAAGCCCAACATGATGGATATGGTAGCAACCACATCACTGCCTTGTGGGCTGCTGTATACAGAAACAATAGTCAGCTGTTTCATAGCTCAGTGTAAACACAGCACTTAAGAAGAGCCTTTGGTAATTTTTTTTTTTTAGCAAGACCTGCTTCCCAACCACTTGGAACAAATCCCATCAAACATGAACTAATGCTTGCTGCTTGGGAGTGAACCTTTATATCACCAGGTTGGAGTTTGGGTCTGAATACAGTTGTGGATAGGATGTTAGCAGGTAATTTTTTTACATAAATGACATGCACACTAGAAATTTTGCAGCCTGGCCTCCAGAGGATTAATCAGATTTAAGTATTACCGCAGCATTGCATTTGAGTGAAAGGCCAAAGAAAGGGTGCATTTATCTTATCAGGATATTGACTTTCTTGCAATATTGTTGTGCTACTTTCTGGGCATGTAATACCACAATGTGGTGTTTGCATAGCAACAAGGTAAAGGTTTCTTTTTTAAATGCATGGTTCTGGCCTGAAAAAGAAAACCTAACACCATGGCAACACATAGTGATTCGTCCATCAAATATACTTACAAAAAGTGCTTTGCTAGATTTAGGCATCATTATTAAAAATAAGAGAGATATTAACAAGCTTGCTTCCAGTTTGTTTGTTTTGTGTTTTTTAAAATACATATTCACAAGTATTATTACCTCCACCTTATTTATTAGCTAGGTATTTATATCCACACAGACTCCTACAATTATCTTCCTGCTAGCCCTCCTGCTCTTTTATCATCTGTCACTTACAGTTGCAACAGTAAAACTGAATAATTTTTTTTAAGCCTGCTAAAATACTGCTAAAAGCAGACAAGTTACACCCATCTGAGCTTTTAGTTAAAAAGCATGTGCAAGCTTTTATAAGCATATCTAAGAATAAGGTAGATAATATGTGCACATCTGCACCAGGAAGAGCAGTTCCTCCACTGGTTCAGTGAGTGCTTCACCTTCCCACACAATCTGTGTGCCTGCAGAGCCTGTGCTTCAGTTTATGAAATGGAGATAAGTGCTGAGGAAAACCAGCTCTTTTAAAAGCCTGAATCTCCTTCCAAGTGACTGACTTCAGAGACTAGCAAGGCCAGTGTTTGTCAGACACTTCTAATAACAAAAAAAACAAACCCAAAACTCCAAACAAATCAAAGAACTCTCCAAACCCACAAACAAACAAACCACCCCAGCTGATTTTTATTTATTTATTTTTTTATAATAAATTAAAAGAAAAAGCCTTGAAATCATCTTACTTTGTTAAGCTTTAGTGGCAAATTACTATCACATTCCTCCCCCAAAAGAGGGGATTTTCTCCTATTTAGCATGTATTTCTCTCCTCTATTTGTAAGTGTCCTGAGGTGCTTGAACCTTTTTCTTTATTGGTGCACTGATTTTGGCTGCCATGGACACCCTTTGAAGGTCACTGGTTGAGTATCACCGATTTTACATTCTGGTCAGCTGTGATGGGGAATCGTACAGACACAAGTGCAAGGCAGGACTGACAAAGAGGGGTTTCAATGGTGACCTCTGCCTGACTCTTCAAAAATGTGATCTTCCTCCAAATGATTTCCACAGTCTGCAGGTCAGAGCCTTCATGATGGTGTCAGGTCAGTCTCCATCCAGGCTTTCATGATGATCTCACAATCAGCTCCAGCTTCACAGCTGATGCTGCAATCGCATCCATGTGGGGTTTTTTTCATCCATGCTGAATTTTGATCATTTTTACTGACAAGTGATTAGGGACCAAAAAACCCAAGAAAGCAAATAAGAGGTCATTTGGAAATGCCACTACTTATGACACCATTTCCAAGCCTTTCAAAAGATAACATTGTGGTACTTCATTTTCCTTCGCCTCCTCTGCCAGTCCCAGCTCTGAATCACTGACAAGGCAGAGAAGGGAAAACAGAAAAAAAGAAAATAGGGTGCTTAAATCCACCACCAAACTCTCAGAGTTTAGCAGATACTCTCCAAAGGTGACTGTGAGCTAATGTAAATTCCTTTGGCCCATGGTGGAGGGGGTTTTAGCTAACATGTCTCTTTCTGTCTTTGCCGGGCACTGGGACTGGCTGCACAGCCAGTTACTGGGATTAACAGAGGTGTGAGAAGTTAACACACCACTGAAAATATTGATTGTGAGTTTGAGCCCTTGTTCTATTTCCATACCATTCTGCCACCTCCCAGCTAATCTTACATGCTTCCTTAGTGAACAACACCTCGTGCACTACTAAAAGCTGATGGTAAATGCTGGCATTTGTGTTACTGCAAGTGGCAGTTCATACCTAGGACTCCACGTGTCAAGCTCCCTCAAAACTCTACAGTTATTCTCTGACCATTTTTTGACAATTTTCTCCTAATGTCAGAGACTGACTTTTGGAGTGGACCTAAGCCTCATACTCTTGGCATGTATATGCGTGCACAGCCCCGTTCATGTCCTTCTGTGACAGTGAATGGTCTATTAATGAATGGGCTTCATTACACACCCTCCAGAAGAACTTTCCTTAAAACTGTCAAAGGAAAATCTGCTCCAATTTTGAACATCTTTTAAAAATATTTCTTAAATACAATTTTTCCCCCAAGAAAATTGGATTTTTGTCAATCTGAGCAAACCATGCAGGCAACATGGCATAAGAAGTTATCATAAATAAATCTGCTTTTTAATATAATCCGTTTAGAAAGATCTTCTGTGGAGCATTCATATTGCTGTTTAAGACAATCATTCTTCTGGTGGGTATAGCTATAAAATATATACATGGTGGAAGCAAAAAGACAGAATTATCACTAATAATAAGTAGATTAATTGACAATTTCAGCCCTCATATATGTATATGACCAATGCTTCCAGCCAAGACTGAGGACAAATCACCTCTAATTAAATATCATTGGACAAGGCCTATCAGTGTTGACGTTTGGAGTCTTGCACTCAGCTATTGTAAGGAACTCTGAAAGGTCAGAAGAGAATTGGTCTCCATATAAACTTGTCAATCTGAAGGCAATTCCACAGCTTTAGCCAAAGCTGTATTAGCATTTGAATGTAGTTGTTGCAACCATATAATTCCAGAATTTGCAGGTTTTTGAAAAATGAAAGGTTTGCCAGACTTCTAGAGGGAATATTTCCATGAGGGTAAGTTTAAAACACTGTTTAATATAACACCTGGCCTTTTACTGCAAAAATGTTTGCATCAAAATACTGCATATTCAGTATATTTCTAATTTTTAATCATTGAGTTTTTCCTGTACTGAAGTTTTTACTCATCTAAAAGAGAAAATGAGTGTGGGAGTCATAAAGAGGATTTAGCCAGTATTCTGAGTCTCGGTTGGAAAATATCATTCAGAAATTTTTAGGAGAAACTGCTATTCCAGAAAGATTTTATTCTGTGATGCATTGCTTCATTTCCCTCCCTCTATCTTTAGGTATGAGCCATCTTCCTCTCCTCCACTTCACTTATGCAAAACAGGACAATTTTCCTTTCTCCAAATGGTGCCTGTCACATTGGAGTACGTTCACCAACCTCTTGACCTTGCCAGCTGTTAAGTCTTCTGAGATGGCAAATGCCCCCAGCTGCCACTGACCCGAGTAATCTGGAGAGAAGCAGGTATAAGGAGAGGATACCTTGGATGGGAAAAGCTGACATTACAAGTGAAACTGTAACATAACCTCACGTGTATGTAATACAGATACTTACACTTGATGTAGTCATCCCAGGTTCATTTTATAAGGCAACAGAGAGAAACAGACCCTTTCAGGGTGCAAATTGGCTGAACTGTTTTGCACATCAACCTTAGAACAGGATGCATTACATCTCATTGCACCTTAGCTGTAACCATTAGACCTCTCTGACCAAAAGGGGAATCAGCTTCCAGTGCATGTGTAGGATTCCACATTCCATAGGATGAATGTGACTGGAAAGAGGAAAGGACCAAAAGCAGAAAGCTCTTTACAGTGGTGCAGGGTGGAATTATGGCCTGTACAGGTCTGCTCCATAAAGGACTCCTGTTGTTCCATGGTAAATGAAATGGGAAATTTTAAAAAGGGAGGAAAAAGAATGAAATTATATAAATTGATTTACCTCACTGCTTTAACCTGTGCCACTTCAGCCAATTTAATCTGTGGGGACTGGTGACTGCAGCCAGATTCTGGGACAGGGATGGACCAGGAAAGTCTCTGTGCAGTACTCCAGAAGAGCATCTCTGGCCTACACCAAAAAGATGATCCTTAATATTCTTTCCCTCATACCAGTTCCATGGAAATAACTCTGACTTACTTGAATAATGAGAGAAGAATCAGGACACTGACTTATCAGGGGAAGCAAGTGCTGAAACTGTGAGTACATCGGTGTCTGGAGTCAGCAAAAGCCCTGACAGATGATGACTATCATATAGATCTGCATGCCATACCCAAAGGGAAATGACATGAGACAAGATGAACAAAGCGTTAACTAGTACTGGGCAGAATGGATACATTTCTATCTGAAACTAATATTTGGACCACCATAGCATTTGGATTTCCATTCGAGAGAAGCTGTGGGTTCTTTGATGTAAATCAATGTAACTTCCTCTTCTTTCTTTCCCACATAATATAGAAGGTAATTTCTTACTACATGGTTAATGTATTGGAGCCCTTTACTATTCTGCTTTGTTATAATAAATTACCTCCTTAAATCTTTTCTTATTTATACATCATCAGTTGCCAATTCTCAAAACACAGTATTGTATCTTTCTGGATGCCAGTCTTTAACAGAGCTATGTGCAATACTCTGTGGCAATCCTGACAATGTAAGTGTGGTAGTCGCTTTAACTATTGCCATCTAGCAACAGAATGTATATATAGATCTATAAGTATGCTAGTGAGTGCTAATAAAGCCCAGCATAAACCCAGCTTCATGAGTCCTTCGGAAAAAAAAAGGAAAACAAAACAAAACCATGCTGTTCTTTCAAAGCACATGCAAATGTAAGATTTCTGCATTTCTTTACTGATTTCAAATACTACTCCCACCCAAAATCGGTGCCTAAGTGGGGTGTAATCCGCCTGACACTCTGTAAATAAGCAGAGCACCTCTATTCTGTCTCTCTGTGCTACCAGGTTATTCAATTCAGCTCTGCCATGGCCTGCCTTTTAATTTCCAAACAAACAAGGTCAACAAGGCTGGCAGCTGGTAGTTAACTCAGTATAATAAGATTTTGATTGCTTTCCTACAGCAGGGAGTATAAAGGGAGACAAGTACATTACACTTCTGACTGAAAGCAGAAGACTTATTTCAAGGTCTTCTTTAAATGTATTTATCTTTAAAGATAGGAATATTAAGTAATGATTAAGTAAATAATGAGAACTTAACTTCACACACTGAGCGGTAATAAACTGGCAGCCAGCAAGAGGGGTTACTGACAAGTAGAGATGTTTTTTGCTTAGGGTTTGTTGGTTTTTTTAACAGGGAGGTTGACTAGCATATTTATTCTGGAACAAAATATTGCGAAGTAGCGACTTGCTTTGTCACTGTAATTAAGAGTAAAGGTACTTTATTCTGCAAGACGGATAGGGAATGCATTCTCCCTACCTACATCTGACTCCATGGAAGGTCTTTCCTTGTTACAATCATCAGAGCCCAAGAGTTGTTACAGAAGGAAATACTGTTTACTATCTTTATCGCTGATCAAGATGAGAGCACCAGACGTACCCTCAAAAAAATTGTAGTTATTAAATTAGGAGGAACAACTGACTCGCCAAATAGGGTTTTAATCATGAAGGACCTTGAAAAATTTGAGACTTGGGCCAACAGAAACTTCTTAAGGTTCAGAAAGTAGAAGTGCATAGCTCCACACCCGGGTGTGACAACCACAGTGTGGTTTAACCACAGTAGACAGCTAAACCCCACACAGCCACTCACTCCCCTCCAGCATGATGGGGAAGAGAACTGGAAGGACAGAAGTGTGAAAACTCACGGGTTGAGATAAGAGCAGTTTAATAGCTAAAGCAAAAGCCACGCACACAAGCAAAGCAAAATGAGGAATCCATTTGTTACCTTCCATCAGCAGGCAGATGTTCAGCCATCTCCACGAAAGCAGGGCTCCATCATGTAACTTCATCCATGGTGACTTGGGAAGAAAAATACTAACACACTGAACATCTCCCCTTCCTTCTTCTTTCCTCCAGCTTTATTGCTGAGCAGGATGTCATATGGTATGAAATATCTCCCTTGTCCGTTGGAGTCAGCTGTCCCAGCTGTGCCCATTTCTTGTGCACCCCCAGACTAACTCACTGGCCAGGCAGCATGAGAAGCAGAAAAGGCCTCAATCTGTGTAAGCACTGCTCAGCAATAACAAAACATCCCTGTGTTAACACTGTTTTCATCACAAATCCGAAACATCATCCCATACAAGACACTTTAAAGAAAAGAAACTCTATCCCAGCCAAAACCAGTACACCCATGCACTCAAAGAGGCTGGGAAACAACTGCTGGTATAGCAGCCCCTGCAACGAAGTATCTGGTGGGTATAGTGCACATGAGGTTGACTGCAAGCCAACAGCATGCTGTCATTGTGATCAGATGAAAACATGTACTGGAGCATGTTGAGAGGTTTTCTGGGCAGCCTGGAAGGTTGACATTGGATGTAAGGAAAGCAAAGATTTACTAGGAGGAAAGGCAATGCTGAAACAGGTTGCCAGAGAGACAGTAGAACATGCACCCTTGGAGGTTTTCAGGACTCATCTGGACGAGGCCACCACTGACCACATTTAACATTGGCTATAATCCTATTTTAAACCTGGCTAGGGATATCCAGAGGTTCCTTTTAAGCAGAGGATTATTTCGGTAATCTAAATTTCTGAGGCCCAGTGATTCCTTCCAGTGCTGTGATCTATAGCAGAATCATGTGTGTGTTGACAGGAGGTAGCTTTATTTCCCTATCCCACTATTCCATTTCATTCAACACAAAATGTCTGCTGTCAAGCCACTGTCTTAGCAAGGATTGTTTGGATCCCAGTTTAGTACCCAGGACAGAGGAAATTTTTCCTTTGGAGGACAGGATACAATAAGACTGCTTGGAGGCAATTAATACAGATTATTTACATGTTGGAAGGAGAATCATGCAGCATTTCCTTAAGTATTCGTGTGAACATTTCCATAGATACTTCCTCGTTACTATTGGAAGGTTTTTCTGCTCCTACATGTGCAGCTTGGAAGTCCCAGGAGTGGAAGGGTATTTACTGCTACCCATCCATTTCCAGGGAATACAGTACATTTGGACATATGGTAGGATACCAGGCATTCCTTGGGTTGAGGTGGGAGCCTGCCTGAATTAGCATTTCCAGGGAGGTCATGCAATTTAGCAAAAACAGGGTCCTTACACTCAGCAGTCTTTTTCCTGTTCAGCCAATACTTTATGAATAATTTCCAAATAGGAAGCCAGATTCCCAAGTAGGGTGCATTTGAGAGCAGCTATGGACTTAATCCACCATACTGAAGAGCCTGATGTTTTATTATTTCTTTTCCTATGGTGGGAGCAATTTTCTTTCACAAAAAAGTTGGGGGTGCAGATCTTTTCCAAACACTAATGACTTGCAACAGCTCTATGTATCAAAGCTATGTTTCTAAATTAAAGATGGGGAACCCGAGGCATGTGTATGAAGAGACAGCTAGAAGTGTTCCTCACACATACTGTGTGATACTAGGGCTGGGGTAGAACTGTAACATTTTAAGGGAATTAAAACTTTTTTTTTTCTTTATCACAATGGAAAGTTTAGAGGGTTCACGTCAGATTCAGCTGAGATGAAAAAGGACCCCAGCAAAAGTTACCATCGCAACATATACTGCTGCCAGTCACACAGCACTTGTCACAGAAAATCATAAATTTATACCTTAAAAGGGAATTGCTATATTTTATAGTTCAAATTTAGAATAGCTGTACAGTTTGTTTCTTCTAACAGCTGGTAAAAGCAGGATATGATTCCAGGGACAATATCTGAGGAAAACATCAGAGACCATTCTTTTCCTACCTTATTTGATTTAGCGTATTTGTTTCTTAAGCATCACGTAGCCACTGGCTAAGTAGTTCCTATTCGTTACAGAAATCAAACATACACCAGCACTTTGCATCATATTACCATGGGTTTAGTGCTATTACAGCATAACTCTGCACTTTGCTACAACCAAAATCAACTACACCAAACTGCTCAGACCATTTAAACAACAGGATTTCATTACATTTTAACCGACAAACAGGGTTGCTGTGCTCTTTCCTAATAAGATACATACTATGCAATCCACCCCTGAATCCTTCCTGCTTTCCTTACTGCAAAAGTGGAAGGCAACTGCTCCATGCATTCTTGCCAGTTCCCTTTTGCCATTGTAATACCACTGCAGAAACACCAGACAGGGGTTTGTCAAGGAGTATTGTTATTATTGTTACTACTATTATTACAACTACTCCTGCTATCATTATTACTACTGTTATAATTGTTATTATTTAATGTTTACCAGGGCATATTTCACCTGGTTTTTTTTAATCTGTGGAAAACTGTGAAAAAGCGGGGTGGGGAGGTGGGGGGAGGGGAGCGGGGGAGGATGAGCTGATTTGGACTGAAGGAAGCTAGCAACACAAGGAGACCTTTGAACAGGACATCCTGCCTTCCAGATCAGTCTACCAATGAGCACAATATGCCTTGGGGCCTTTAGAATAGTCTGCACCATTACAGTTACTAAGGGAGGCAAAGGAGAAATAAATAAAATATAAAAGATTGATGTAGCACCACCTCCTAACTTCTTTCTTTTTTTTTTTTTTTTTTAAATATTATTTTTTGTCATCTGCAGTTGGCCTTAGGCTTCGTTTCTGTTTTGCAGGACAGCAGCCAAATTAGACTACAAAAACTATAAAACATTTTAGTTGGTATCTCTTGGACTTCAGTTATAACTCCCTGGAAAGTTGCAAGATGACAAAGAAATATTTAGGACCAGGCTCTTTTATTTTACAGTGCTCAAAATCCAAACTCACCTATGAGTCTTCTTTCAACTGAATTGCTGGTTAATACAGAGTGGTGGATAGGTTAGAGGCCTGGGAAAGGCAAATGCAACAATTTCTGCTTTAGGTGCTGTTTCTTACTTGCTGCATAACCTTCAGCAAAGGGTTTCAGCTGCCTGTGACTCAGTTTTTGCTCTTTGTAGTGCAGGCTTTGTAAGGTAGGAACTATCTTTTCTGTATTTCTACAGCAGGCAGTGCAGTAATATCCCATTTGCAAGCCTCCAGATATTACACCATGGTGAATAATAGAGTGAGAGAGAATTCATCCCCAAACCATTTTTTTTAAAAGCTGCAATACCTCGTTCTCATTTGTTTCTGCAATTTAGGAAACATACGTTCCACAGTGCACTGAGCTATTTCTAATATGCCCAGCTGTGCAGGTTGATAGGCTAGAGATAAAACGATGCTGCTAATGAAAAACAGCTGCTCATTAGTCAGGAGAAAACTGGGTAGGATGTTTAGAGATACAATTATTTTTACTGTTCTTGTCCCTTTTATGGTTATACAGAAATTATATTATTATCAGATCATGTTAGACAGCGTCTCAGGTTGAACATTTTAAAAATGAATGTGGTTCATTAACAACATGATGAATATTTAAGCAGGATTACAGAGCATAATGAACTAACTTTATTTTTTTTTCAAATAGAAAAAAACCAATAAATTTGCTAATATTTCACTGGTTAATGTTGCAATTAGGTATGCAGCATCTTTTCCCAGCTTTCTGAACATCTTTCTTTTACTGCTGACTCTGAATTTAAGTCTGATGCAAAGGGCTGAAAAGCTGTATGGGTTTTTTTTCCCTTGAACATCAATCAGAAACAGGCTGGTAGTTTATATCTAATCTAAGAGCTAAGCAGTCACCTCACCTACAAGAAACCCCTGTTAAAAGAAAGAAAATAGAGCCAAAGTCTGCTCTGATGCTCTGTATCTCAAAACAAAATTGAAACCTCATCCTCTGAATAACCCTTTTTTGTGATCTTATAATGTTTCTCACAAAATTGACTAGAATTTCACAGCTGACAAGGCTTTAATCTTTAAGAACCTTCCACTTTGAGAAAAAAGCCAAGGAAAAAAAAAAAGTAGAAAGAAACAATTGAGTATGGTTATTGTTAAAAATCCCTTTCAAAAAAATCTACTGATTTCGTTGCCAGAGCCACATTTACTTAGGGTCTGGACCCTTATGCTAGAAGGTTGGTTGTTGAAGTTTGAACCTTTCTGCTATGAGCAGAGCGGGCTTAGTGCTTTTGAGTCTGCTCTGATCAATCTTCAGCTCGATGGGCAAGCAAAAGCAGCAGAACAAAATAAAAGGAACAGGAATTTGAAGATCTACCTAAGATTCCAGGGCCAAATCCTTCTCTCATGCTCTCCCTTCTCCAGACGTACAGTTTGAAGGTAGGGATATCCCAAGACAGAATGTTAGACAAACTCAAAAATCCACATAGGATAGCTCAGCAGAAAGCTTTTAAAAAGGAGAAGCCTGGCTGAAAATATCCTTACAAAAAATTTTATTTTGGTTAGAAAGTTGGCCAAAGCTGATGCCTCACAGCAATTCTCTGACTGCGGTGGAAGTGGGGGAACTCTCCCCTGAACTGCAGCTACCCAGAGGTGCTATTTGGAGAGACACACTTCCTGCAAAGGGCTGGTAAGATCACACTTGGGGGGATATACCATGGGAGATGCATAGGGAAAAAAGTCCCATGTCTAAATGTACATGAAAAGACGAAGTATGTGCCTTTAAGTGCCTGAAAAAAAGACATGCTTTGAAAACACTGCTTAGCACTTTACCCCAAATTTTATTATTTCATGCCACAAACCCCAATTTGTTAATTTTTTTTCATAAACCCAAACTGGTGAAATTAGGGAATTATTTCAGTGACACTTGCTGAAGGGGAAAAAGGTTATTTCCCAGTTATCTCTATAGCAAATCAACCCATCAGGAAATACACGCAGTTCCTCTATCTTCTGGCAAGACCAGAACTGGAAACAGCAGTTCCATTGTAATGCTAATTCATTTATCTGGAACATTTGGAGTTTACCAATAAATGTCTGCTGTGCAGAAACAGTGAGAAACTGTATCATAAGAAAACTTCAATATCAATAAATGCCTTGAGGCAAATCCTTTTTTATCCCCTGTATTGCAGGTAAAATGAACAAAAGAAATTATCTGCACTAACTCAGAATTCCAACCTTGGGACAAAGTCTTTGTGCAAGATGCTGTACAAACATCAAATAAAAAGAAAGTTACAGTCCTGGAAATCTAATAGACTGAGTACTTAATAAAAGACAAACAGGTAGAGATGGAGACCGGGTAAGGATGAGAAGTCAATGTTTATCTGGAGACAAAAGACTTGTAATGCGCTGACAAGCTGCTAGTTTCAAGTTTTTTGAGTTTCATAAAATGGAGAATTTTGAAGCATAAGGAAAGTGCTTTGCAAGTGCAGAGGAAGAATTATTCCCCCCAAATGGGGGCCAAAACAGTAGCTGACACAAATCTGAGATGGAAAGTAGCATCTGTATGGCATTATTGAATTTTGCCATGGTTGTGGCTCCAACTAGCTCTGTGTTACCAAACTGGACAATGCATTGCTGGCATCTCAAATGTTGCTGAAGTTCTGGTCTTTGGGACTACCTCAGGTGTCTTTCTGTAAGGTCCTGGTGCTCTTCCACAAATGTCACCAGTTTGCTATTACATGATGGCTTATGGGACTACCCAGCTGCCCTGAGAATGAAAATGCAGGTTCAAGGCTTGATTCTCTCCATTACAAAATACTGCCCCGAAAATGCCCAGGTAGAAACACATGCAATAATTCTTTATGTGCATAGGTAATACATATACATATGCAGCATTCAAATACATCTACATCTACATATGTATATGTTACAAATTTCAAGCACACAGTAAAACATGTCCAAAAAAATACCATTGAATTCACTCTTGATATTGCAGACTTCACCTGCACATGTCAGTTGAAAACCTGAGACACTGTGGTAAGGAAACCACGCTGTTGTTCCTATTAGTTTCCCTTCTGATTGTTGCCTCTGTGTCTTTACTCCCAGATCCAGATGACTCTGGGGAGTTATTGCACTCTTTCACTTTGTGTGCACAGCAGGTCCCAGGCCCAGAGCTGTCAGTCCTGTTGTGCAAACTGAAGAAGAAATCCCACTGGCCAACCACACTAGTAGACTACTACCGTCTTGCTGAATCAGACACCAGAGGATGCTCTGGTACATGCTACCCTGTCACACAAAAAAACAAAACAAAAAAACAGATGAGCATGGTTATGCATTATGTCTACTTGGGCCACAACAGCTTGGAGTAGAGAGATACTTTTTGTCCTGCTACTTACTAAAAAGCTTCATTTTATGAATGGTGCTGGATAAATAATAAATAATAATAATCTACTCCAAGCTCATTCAGTCGTTTTCTCAAGGCACCTCCTCTTGTATCACTGTGCTGTAGGCTAGAGGTCAGTCACCAAGCTGAAAACTTATCATGGCAATGACCAATTAGAAAAACAAAGCAAATAATTTTGCTTACTTCTCCATGGGGTAAGAGAGTGCCTTTGCAGAACTATGCTACCTAGTTGGGACAGGTTCCTTTCATCTTGTAAATGAGAGTGGCAATATTCACAGTAATCAAGGTAATAAGCAGCAGCTTACTCTGATTAAACACCTTAGCATCAACTAGGGAAAAAAATAAATTACTGTAAGTGGAATCAATATTTATTTTTTCAGATTTGTAATTTGGTAAAGTACAGAGCTAAATCTCTTTGTACAGTTTCACTACTGTTTTAGTCCTTGGACCTTCAGGAGTTTTGCAACTCAGCTGCATACCCCATTATTGTGGTCTGCTATTATTCTGTCCCATGTTTTATGTCAGTACCTTGAGTCCGTCTTGTAATAATGCATTGAGTCATCTAGTCCTAAACCTTAGCCAGCTTTCAAATGACTCAGTCATGTTTTGTCAGTGCTGTGAGGGTTGGAGTCATTGCATCTCAAGATGTAGCAAATCTTTGGGGATGCAGGGGATGCAGACTGAGGGTGAGAGAGAGGTTACCAGGCTCTGCAATATTTCAGGGAAAGCAGCAGTGAAAGGTGGGACAAAAATCCTGGGGAGGAAATTAATGTACCAAAAGTAGAAGATGATTGTAGTAAAAATGATGAGGCCTTGGAGAGGAGATGGCAAAGCTCTGTTATTTGCTCTCTTCTGTTTTATCATGCCAGAGATGAATTTTCATAGGTCATGAATGCTATCAGAAGGAAAAAAAATCTTAACTCAGGCTAAAATAACCTTAGAGAATAGGAAACCTGGGGTTTCATTCTGTCAAGCAGCTAAAATTCAACATGATGCTTCCCACAGGCAATAGCTAGAACTGTTAAATTGAATTCAGATTTACTAGATCGGTGCCAGGATCTGAGGCCCCCCCTTTTTTTTTTTCTTCCACAAAGACTTCTATCATATTACTTTCTCCTATTCATCCCTCCTCACAAATCACTGTCCAAAGGGGAGGGAAGTACAGTAACTTCTTTGCTCTGAACATGACATTATGTGAAAATTTCCTTTTAGGAAATAACATTACCATTGTGAAGAAAATAATGCACTTTAATAAGGCTTTTTCAGTAATCACATTTGTAGGCAAGAAAAGGTCAGAGGTGGAAAAGGAAAATATGAAGGGCATGAGGAGATGAAGGTGCCTGATTTATTTACACATCTAAAATTCTGAGCATATGAACTGGAGACTTTGTGAAAGAACATAACTTGATTTGTAAAAGAAGTGGATTTTTGCAAAACTACTGCTAAATGAAGCTATCAATAGAAATCTTTTTCCCAGGTGGATTATGTTCTCTATTTGCACTCCCAGAGAGGGAACAGAATAAACCAATCTCAACAAGCACACTTCAAATAAATGGTTTTCAATCCAGTTTTAAATACCTGCTCCTGGAGTAAAGTAAAACTGTCTTAAATCACAAAATGGGGACATTCCAAAAGAAATATAGGTTTTACTCTTTACTGTAGTCGTTCTTTTGATATAGTAATGTAAATGAAAGGCCAAGAAAGGGAAGTATGAATCTAGATCCCCAGCTTGTATTTAGTGTAAGAGTCTGAAGGGCCCATTGTGTAAACATGAGGACTATTCATTATAACTTCAGTCTGCAATGCAAAGTCCATGTGGCTGAAATGGCAACATTTTACTTCCAAAAGTGACTTAGGACTAAACCTTCAAGGCAACGGAATAGGTTTTGGCATGGAATCTAGGCAGTTTTGATGAAAATATGATTTTTTGGGCATTGAGGCATGAAATTCTCATTGGAATATTTTTGACAATTGACCTGCATATAATAAAGATTCAGTAACATGGCAGAGAGGACTAGAAGAAATGGCTGCTGATCTGAATTAATTTTTTATTACCATTATTACTTTCCCCAGGGATGCCAAGGTTGTCTTGCTAATACACAAAGGAATAGTGTTGCTTCTGCCAACAGCTTTAGCAAAGTGGCAGCTTTTCACCCCTAAAGGTCTCCCTGGGGGTAACTTTGAGGAGTGGGTCTTGCAACTTTATTGTCTCTCTTTTCCCCAACTATTTCCTTTGCAATTAATTCACAGTGGTCTCCAAATTAAATGCATTTGTGTTTGGATTCCTGTTATACCTCAGCTGCAAGATGAGAAGAGAAGCTTAATAGGTCTTCCATTTGCCATCAAAGCTCTGAAAGTGCTCTGGAAAGCAGATGTCTCATACTAGTTTCTTCCTTCAAGATCTGCTCCACTCCTTCATCATGCAAGCTTCATGCAGCAGTAGTAAAGCTCCAAGATCACTTCTTTGCAGCTTACAAGACCAGAAAAGGAGATCTGACTGGGCTTCTCCGGATTGCTCTGAATGTCCACAAGTAGAGGCATTTTGTTTACTTCCAGTCTCATTCAATCCAGCTGAAGATGATGCTGCGAGGACCTTTGCAACCAAGACACCTCTCCCCATCTATGCAGCAATTGACCAGCCTCTTTGGGAGGATAGATTTCCAACATAAGCATTATCTTATGCCCCCAAATTTAGGGGGTTTTAACAAACACTTTATACATATCTGTGCAACAAATCTCTGGATAGCAATGTTCCCTACACTAGCACCATCACAACCTTGACCAATGGAATAATGACAGGTAATAAAGGGTTAAAAAGTTCCCCAAGAAAGAAGCCCATACCAGTGTCAGTGGCATTTCCCTGTTGAATAGTTCAGGAAGAGACTTTCATTTTGAAACTAAATCTAATTGGAGTTTGTTTGGGATTCAGCTTTCCTACTGACTTAAGCTGCTGGAAAGTCTAACAAATATTGACATGATCCTTTTCCCTTTGGCAGGGCCTTGTAAGAACTCCACTTCGCAGCTCAATGATGCCTCCCTGTGTTGCCTGTGTCACGGTGTACAGCAGAGGAAAAAACCCATCATCAGTAGTCCCTGCTACATGGAAATTTAATGAGTGTGTTTCTAAATTTTCTCCAACCAGCTCAGCTGAAATAGTCATGAACTTGCTTTCAAGCAAAAAGAGATTCAAGCCCCATTTCACAGTGGGCATCTGGTATCTGCTTGGGTTTCACCCTCCCAAAAGGGGAGGACACACTATAAATTACAGTTTTAAATTGCAATAGTTGCACTTTGGTCTGTGCCTACTTAACTTGATAAGCTTCCTATTTCGTCAGAGCCCATCAGAATTAAAAGTTAAATTAACCCTGGTTACAGCAGGTGAGAATACTACTTGCCTCTGGGTGGGTCACAGGGAGTGGAAAGAGACGACTGAGCAAAGAGGGGAGGCATGGGAGGGAGACAGTAGAGTTTGTTTTGAAGCTTAATTGAGTTTTATTTTATGATGTTTCTGAAGCTATAAAGTACAGCAACAAATAAATGCATAGATAAGTTTATACTTTCAGGAAAAGACTATTCAGAGTCAATTTAAAGAGGTGATAAAAATTCACAGTATAATAAGAAAGAATAAGCAGAATGAAACTGAGGTGAGGGATAGCTTGGAAGAAAAACAGATGCTCTACAATCTTAGGTGGTCATTTAGGGGGAACAAGAAACCAATCATATACCATTTTACAAAGCCTTGGTAATTCCCCTATTCTGCTTTCATAGGTATCCTCAACTACACTTTGGTTTGTTTCTTTGTTTCTGTATCGGTCAAGGTCTCACTGAGGCCCATGCCACCAGGCCATGTAGTAGTGTCTTTGGGGTTGCAGCTACAGGGCAAATAAGTAACTGATTACTTGGATACGATGGGAAGAGGATGGAAATGTGAACTGCATTTTAAAAATGACAGTTTTGCCCTCGTGTATTTCTTTCAGCTGATTGCAAATGGCTTTTTAATGAATTTGTGTCTTTGTACTTAATTCACAGTTAAAGGAGGGAACTACATTGATGGGATGGAGGATGCCTGGCCCACCACATCCGGGCAGAAAAGGACTTAGGCCTCAAGACTTAAAGTCTGTAGTTGTGAGGTGACTTCCCTTCTCTTTCATGTGCCAAGAGCCCAGCTTTGCAGCACAAAGTCAGTAACATATGTCTAAGTTTCCCTCTACTACAGTAGCATCAAGCAACACTGAAAGAAGTGATGCTGCTAAACTTTCACAGTTTTTAGCTGAAACATCAGCCCATGACATGATGAAATATTGCTTCTTCTCTGCAGCATGTGAGGATAGTACAAACTTTGATGGTCTAGAGAATGGACATACAACTCTTCCCCATATCATGCCTTCCCCCACCCTAAAAAAAGGAACCCAATTTCCATGTGAGCCTTGCTTGTGATGTGACCTAAGCAGCACGAAGCTCTTTGGGGGTAGCAAACCAACAATGAAGAAAAGCCATATACATGTTTACTTATAGGCTTATGCAGCTACGCTGCTTGTAGAACAGCACAGATCCTTTCTGAGGAGTGCTGGAGTTGCCTGAGGAGCACCTGCAGCTCAGGCACAACCTCAGCCAGATGGTGCTTTGCTGCTGATTCAGCCATGGCTTTGTTCTACAGTGACTTGATCTGTGGAAAAACAACTGCTACAGGGCACATCAGTGGCACTTTCCCCCCTTGACACATAGATGGTTTCAGTGAGTGTACTTTTGTTTGGGTAAGAATGCCTATAAAAAATGACAGGTACAAAACACAATAAATAAAATTATTTGATATATATATATAAAATTACATATATAAAAATATATGTATTATGTAAACAAGATCACAATTAATGACATTGTTTTATGTTGCATGCATGTCAGTGTTTAAGAGACATTTGTACAATGCCCTTAATAATGTGTGTTAACTTTTGGTCAACCCTGACATAGTCAGGCAGTTCACCTACGTGATCATTATAGGTCACTTCCAACTGCAACTCTTCTGTTGTACTCTATTATTCTATTCTATTCTATTCTATTCTATTCTATTCTATTCTATTCTATTCTATTCTATTCTATTCTACTTCATTCTCTTCCCTTCCCTTCCCTTCCCTTCCCTTCCCTTCCCTTCCCTTCCCTTCCCTTCCCTTCCCTTCCCTTCCCTTCCCTTCCCTTCCCTTCCCTTCCCTTCCCTTCCCTTCCCTTCCCTTCCCTTCCCTTCCCTTTTAGAAAACATACCCCATGGAAATGGTAGGATGCCAATTACTACGGTCATTTAATCTGAGATTGAAAAAAATAATTTGGAAAGTACTCAAACACAAAGCAGAAGAATCGTTTAGATGAAGCTAATATTTTTTTTTCATCTTTTTATCACTTCTACTTTTTTTTTTTCCTGTCCCTCTGTGTTTACGAAGCATCATCAAGGCACTTAGCATGCTGCAGACTCAAGAACACAAATTTGCTCTTCAACTGGGCACGTGCAAGCAAAAACTCAGCCTAAAAGAAATCCACACAGCTGGCTTAGAGGGGCCTGACTATTCAAACCCAAGCTCTTCTGCCGGTACTTCATGCCAGCCAGCTGCACCACAGCTCTGATCTCACAGCAATGAAGTCCAACAGAGACAGTATGTTTCTGAGTCTACAGATTCACGATTTGCTGTTAACTGCATGATTTCTACACAGGCACTGACAGTCAGACTGGAGCGTGAAGGGGAGAAGAACAGAAGTTTGCCCTTTTACCAGGAAGTATCTTTTTGAAGTATTCTTGTAGGTTATTCCCAACTCAGTGAACAGAACACTGGGTATGGCACTGGAACAGTTCAGGTTTTTAGGTCACTGTAGGGTCACGGGCATGCTGTTGGTCTGGGCACCGTACAGTACAGCGATGGGCAGCAATGCCATGTTCAGCCCTCCCTACTCTCTTCTTCCCAAGCACACCAGCAACAGAAGTCATCATGGCTCACAACAGCTTGCATAGTGTTTCCTGACACCTCCACTTCTACTTAGCAAGTAACATTAAAAACAAAACCAGAAATGCCATTTAGGTCCTTCGGAGACGTCTGGCTTAAATATTTTATTTTTGAAATAAAATGTTCCTACATCAAATTTTACTGTTTATAGGTCTTTTTTTGATAAAAGCAATGTAAAGTCTTTTGTCAGAAGGAAAATTGAATTTACTCTCAAATCTCCTGATTGATATTCAAATAGTACTTTGGTAACAGAGGAGGTACTAGTCACACAGGTTGTCAAATCTCTCAGGTTCTTCTGTGGGTAAAATGAGGAGAAAAATTCAATTCAGAGACATTTATTGCATAAGGGTAGAAGCCCTTGTCTTCAAAGAGTTAAGAGACTGGAGGGACAATAAAGGGAAACAATTTAATACTCAAAAGTGCCTGCAAGCAGTATATCTTACAAAGTTACCTTGTACTGTCACTGTTCTGCAACCATCTGGCCCCTTTATAACAAAATGCCAAGTTTTTGCGTTTCGACCTCATAAGTATTGACCCCTTGGTGGTGAGTTTCCAGCTGACAAGGTGTTTGTGATAATCCAGCCACCCAGCCCAGCACTACTTGCACATGCACTGAAGCAGAATAGGTTCTCCTGTCCATGGATGGGGCAGGATACGGTGGAGAGCTTCCCATCCTCCCTTGAAATGCTTTGTCTTGATCATGCCTGAACATTTCCAGAATGCGCAGGAGGTGGCATAGCAGAAGTGGCTCTAAGATTAGCTGTTGAAATAATAGTGCTAAAGAAAATCACCACTGACAAGCTCAGCACTTTACCCTCTTGTCACCACTTATAGAGGGGACATGTTGAAGTCCCCATTCCTGACCCTACTCCCACTCCTTCCTGACTTGCTCCCCAGCTTAGCTATAGCTAGCAGGACTCACCACTCTTCTCCTCACTATAATAATTCCCAGTCCAGCAAGTCTCTCTGTCTCTGTTCCCTGGTGATGAGTGTTCAGAAAACTTATGGTGAAAGCTGGAGTCAGAGGCTACTTTGTGCTCTGCTCTGTACACCAGAAAAAACTGAGAACCCTGTGATGGACCACTTCGTTTAATGTGAGTGTGAGGCATTTTGTTTTTCAAGTCCATGAAGTTAAGAGCTATTAAAAGGCAGCTGCTTATTGACAAGCTATCAAATAAATTTGGAACGCATCCTGCTGTGTAGCCATCTGATGAAGTTGAATAGGAAAGCTAATGACCCTAGCAATATACTTCCTATAAAATATGGCCTTTATTTCAGCACTTGAGGTTTATTCTGTAGTGGGGCAAGGTAGGCAAATGTAATGCATCTGATTTTCCTTCAGCACAGAATTGCACATGTACATATTGGTTACAAAGCACCCAGACGACCTGCTCTTTATAGCCTGCCATGCACTCCTCCTGCAAGCTTGATAGCAAACCTGAGCTAGCAGTCTGTAGCAAGCAAAGCAACTTACGATTTCCTTGAATTTCTGTTATTTGGAGTTATTCCTCAAATATGGAGTAGAACATCAGTTGGGGTATATCAGTTAATTAGCTCTGCCAGTTTTCTCCTGCTGAGAAGCTGACCCAGTTGTTATAAATAATTCAGTGCCTTTTCATGCTCCATGTGCTGCAGTGGTGTAACTATCTGTAGAGTTCTGCTGATACTAACATCTCTTAAAGTCATGTGACCAGCTGAGATAAAACCAGATATTTATTTTGATTAGCATCGCACATTTACATAGCATTGCTTGCGTCCTGTAATTGGATGAAAACTACTGAGGACATGATTTCCAATAGCAAAAATGTGTTTGGAAGTAATCTTTCCGGCAGAGACTGTTTTTTCCTCCTTTGTCTGTATAACACCCAACACAAAAGCAGCCTAGTCCCTGACCATGCCTTTAGTGTTAGCAAAATTCAAATAATAATTTCAGACTGAAATACACCCAAGTGCAGAGGGTAATCTGCTGTTTAAACTCTCAAAGTGAAGGATGTAACCCATTTGCTCTTGCAATGGGATACATTACACATACTGCAAACCTCCACTGTTTGCTGAAGTATTGACTGTTTTCTTTAACGCTACTGCACAAGATAAGAAGCACATACAATGAAGGCATTACGCACACTTTACTCATAGAAACCTAACTTAAGCTGACAGCAAGAACAAACACCCTTGTACGTGTAACTGTACATCTGTCTCCATTCCCATATACACAGTCAATAATACTGGCACTTAAGGCCATACATTTCTGATTTCAGAAGTCAGCTCAATGAAAGACCAACAAATCACACTGTCCATGTAAAATGACTCAACAAATGGACCTTTTTGTTTTGTTTTGTTTTGTTTTTATAAAATATCTGAGAGGCTGATGAGAAAGGCCCTGTGGCAGTGGAAGAGATGTCAAACATGGAAGTGAGATTTTGGGAAAAGGTTATTTCTGGGGAGCAGAAAGACAGACAAGGGAGAGATAAAATACAAAATCTTTATCTGTCCAAAATCCCACTCATCCTTCTTAGTCACCAGCCCCCATATTGCCTCAAATCCACCCCAGCTTCCCTCATTTACATGAACTTCTCCTTAAACCTACTTGTTGCTGTGCCAGTATTTGGTGTTACTACCCCCCAAATGAAGATGCACTACAAGTTACTGTGTATATTTGGGATGAAAATAACCTCTTTGCATCCATGTCTGGTTACAGAAGAGTAAGCACAGTGAAGGGCAAGCTCATTAGACTCTATTAAATTCCATGGTCTGAAGGAAATCTCTATCTGAACAAATCTCCAGGCCATTTGCATGCAGGAGCTCGGAGGCTTTATACCAGGGAAGGAATATTATACTCAAAACATGCCTTGCTTCCTATGCATATTTCTGCAAGTATTTATTATGAGCCACAGTCAGGCATAGGGTAACTGAGTACTGCACTCCATATTGTCATCCTGATGTCTTATATTCTCACATTATGCAAAGTCAAGTTGGTGCTGAATTAAATGCTATTTCAGCCTCAGTAAAACTCATCTCAGCTAGCTATGGCCATCTTAGCAGACAAAGTCCTAAGGACCTTGCCTATTTCTCACATGGCTACATGTGCTGTCTACAGCATAGGCATCAACAGCCACCTTAGGATCCTCCTACCGCCGGCTGGATACTACTCCCTATGTCAGTAGAAACAAGTGAGAGATGCCTGGTTTCCCTAAGTACTTCTGTGTATTTTAATCAAACACAAAAGCACACTGACTGTGACTAAGTCTCTTATAACTGTAAAGGGAGCTTAGATTTAGACACCTAAACTCAGGTGATGTGTAACCCTTAGTCTGATACAAGCCAGAGAGTTGAAACAGGTATTTCCAGAGATAAACCATCCCAACTTTCATGCCTTGTAAACGATGGAATGTAGATGATGTATTTATCTGGTATCCTAAACATCTAGACTGAATTTTTTTAATGATTAATTATATTATTTTAATGACTCGTTGTATTCCCTTTGTTTAAAATAAAGAACCTTATGCATCCTCTGGCCAGGTATATCACTACAGAAGTGTAAAACAAAGGAAGTTAAGAACCAAAGTGCCCTTTAAAACCTGGTCTTTTGGGTAATAGGATGAACTGATGAGATCTTTCCCTACCTGTTGAACCTTCTGTGGCACAGCTAAAATGAAATACATAAGCTTTTCTGAAAAAGTCCTACTTTGGGCTAATTTAAGATTCTGCTTCTTGGGAACTGAGTGTCTGTTTTGACTTCACTGCAGGCTGGTCAAATGCAAGACAGCTCTTCTGGGTTCCCTCCATGTTACCATCTCTAAGCCCAAGTTAATAAGCCTGACTGAGAGGCTCGTTTCTCTTGGGTAACACGTAAAGGCTATGAGGTTGAGTGCAGGCTCCAACCAGTGTCTGCACTGCATCACTGGCCATCTCATCCCTGGAGGTGGCATGGACTGAAAAAGGCTCTCATTCCCTGTTTGGATGCTGAGCTCCGGGTTGCGCTGCTCAGTGTCCCAGCAGTAAATCTCAGTGCTGTAAATACATACACCCCCACACATGGCTTTTATCTCCCAGCAGGCAGCTGCAGAACAGCAGCCCCTGAAGGAAGAGCACTCTGTAACATCCATCCCTGGAGACTGACTTTTGCCATGAAGCAGGCACTTTATAGCCCCTTCTGGTCACTGGGGGAGTGTTCTGTGTCTGCTTTGTGCCAGTTCCAGCAGTAACGCCTTTGCATACCCTAATGCCAGGGGCTGTAGCTAAAACTCAGTCCTGCATGCATTGAAAATAGTAACCACATTTTTTCTGATGAGACAACATCTCTGCAAGTAAATTAAGGAAGGCTGAGAGCATTTTCCAACACTGAGGACAGCAATGCCCCAAGTTTATACAATTAAACTCTTCTAGTCTTGTAAAGTGAAGTCACTGCGTCCAGACTGCCTGTTGGGAATGGTTTCGCGGCTCTGCCAGCTATCAGCTGGTGTCCAGGAATTGTAAGGACAGTGCCCAGGCTAAAGCCACACCAGGGAATTATAAAAATGTTTATTAGCAAATTTCAGTTCCCAGCAACTTTTCCTGACACTGTTTTATTTCCTAGTACAGCAGTAGTCCACTTACAGCCTCACTGTATGAGGACCTGAGTTTTGGACACCCTGGTAGCAGGTGACCTGTAACACTTGACATTTGTTTGAAAATAGGTGCTACACTAGTTGCAACAACCAGTTGAGTTGGCATGCACAAGGCCTGGTGCCTGCCTGTGAATCTTGCCAAATTCTGGGCTTCAGGAGTGCCTGGTGACTGTAAATTCTGCTGGGCAAATGGAGAATTTCTGAAGAGTGAGGGAGATTATTTTCTTTCATAAATGTTTCATATACTGGGTGTTGCCTTCATAAAACACTCCTTTTTCCATGTAGAACACTAAGTGATCAAAGCATCTCAAAGCAAATGGATTTGCAAATACATCCAGAATGTTGCTATGCTATTAACATGCTGAAAGCCCTTTCTGTCATCACTTTTGTTATAGCTGATTGGAATTAAAGCTCTACAGAGTCAAACTTTGAAAGAAGGCGACTATTTATTTTATTTCAATTTTTTTCCACAAACTTTTGTTCTAGAAACTCTCACGGTAGTAATTGTTAAATAGTGAAAATATATAATAACAGTTCTGCTCTCTCCTGTGTCTTGAGCTTTATATAGCACAATATTATGAATATTCTATGTGATTTTTTTTAATGTGATGGAAATGTGAATTATCTTAACAAAGCACAAAGAGTCATGCATTGTTATTTTTAACCTTTATGGGGAGACAGAGCAAATAGCCCACCCGCTCAGAAAGAAATAACAATACTTCTTATTAAACATAATTGTTTCCATGGGATTGTAGGGCTGAGAGTATACAGACAATAAAGTTCCTAGCCAAAACGTCACTTCATCTTCTTCCTTTATAATCGCCCATTGTACAGCTGTTTTGCTCACAATGCGGGTGGCAGATGTCTATAATAGGGCTTTAGAATCTCTAAATTTGCTAATGAAAAGTGTTTAATCCCTGCTTGCCAAGACAAATCTTTAATTGGTAAGTCTGGTGGTGCTGCTGTGCTGCAAGCCTTATGTAAGAAGCCAGGTTTGCTCACAGGCTTTTGGACACCATGGTTACCAGCAGTGCTATGCATGAGGGTGGGGAGCACAAATCCTGAGCTTTCACCACCACCAGAGCTGGTGGGATAATCAGTGATTTGTATCCTTGCTCCAGAAGTAGGCTTCCATCTCCTCACTGAGGCAATTACTAAAATACCAACACAGCCCTTAGAAACAGAGCTGGTTCACTTCTCGTTTAGGGGCTTACCAACACACACCACCTCCCGACTCCTCTTCTTCTGCCTTAGTCACACCAGCAAAAGAGGAAAGGATGTTTAGATCATGCTGGAAATTAAAAATCCTGCCCGTGAAACGGTAGTTATCATGTGTTAGATTAGAAGGATTATGAATTTCCAGCAGCAGGATGAATTGGGACTTGAACTTAATGTGTTTTCTTTCTGACAGGTGGTGTGCATCTTATACCATCCATCCAGGGTTTTCTTTGGTTGGTGAAATAACACAAGACACCCAGAAGAGGGGGAAGAAATCTTTTACTTATACCTCTGTGAGTTTTTGCTTTCTTCTGACAACTCAGAGGTCAACTGACTGGAGGTAACAGAACGCTGCCAGGACTCATGGCTGAAAGTCAACAGATCTTGTGAACTCTGGGTTGGAGACTGCTGCTAACCAGCCAGCCCTGATGTTCCCAAAACCAACATCTTGCTGCCATAACTGGTGGCATAGCCAGGCATACATTGAGTTCAAATCTCAATGGGTTTGTGCGCTACTTCTTGCCAAATTTGGAATCTCACCTCAGAACTTCGTCAGAAGCAGTATCTTTAGGCTGCCTTCTCTACTGAGTACAGTAATAGCCCAGGACCAAATCCCAGAGACACATCTCCAGCTGTGGCTTTTTCTTCATTTCAGTCCCCACGTATAGCATATAAATATCTCTTTGCATTGTGTTTCAGGATTAAAAACATCAGTGAGGAGTAGGAGCTCAAAATGAGACATGGAGGAAGGAAAAGATGTGTCTTTCTGCTCTAAATGCAAGAGCCTACTTTAGCGTGAGATGAATTGCAGTCCCTCAAGCCTATGGAATAGATTTCTATTGATTATAATGGGAACCTGGACAACTTAAACCAGATGGAGACATTTACCTTATAGACATCTAAAAACTGGAGGGGTGAATCCCACCCCTTGTGTCCTCACTGCCAAAGAAATGTATTAATTCTTTACAAGTGACTCTGTCTCACTCTTTTTCTTTTAGACTTGTTACCTATTTAAATATCCTAAACAGTGTGAAGCAGCTTTGCCAAGATGGACTATGAGAGCAGTAGCACAGACTATTCCACAGCTTTGTGAGGAGAGGTCTCTCTTTGGAGCCAAATGTAAATTCAGGTTCCCACAGGTAAAAAAAGAGTCTGAACCAACACCTACTGCACTCTCTGTGAACATCCACATTAGTAATTTAACAGACACAAGTTCTCCAGATTTTCCTGTTATCAAATAAATTCTCCCCCTGATGCAATAGTTGATTAATTTATGTATTTATACCTCTTATTTGACATTTACAGGTATTTACCCAAATATAGATGACCAGACAGTTAAACCCAGCTTTATATAATCTTGCTGAAATGTAAAAACGTGATGACAAAAATACAGTGGATTCGGAAAAGTTATGCTGGATTGACTAGCTAGGAATAGTCAGCGTGTTATGTATAGAGATGCATAGATATAGTCGCAGCTACATTCATTCCCTTACCAACAACAATCAAGTGGAAAATAAGGCATGCTTACTCTTCTGTCACACACAATATTTTTTTTTCCTTCAGAGCTCAAGAGAGTATTTCTGTGTATAAATTGAGAATGATAAAAAGTCCTTTTCACTCTCTGATTACTCTTTACTGACACTGCATCTAATATAAAAATAGCCCATAGCCTTTATAAAATTCAACAAAGTGCAGATTTTTGACAGCGATCATTTCTGAATTTAGTAATATTTTCTTTTATTTACAATCAGGAGTGAAACAAGGTGGAAAAATCCTCACCAGAACCTTTTATAAAACCCACAAGTTTCACTGTAGCAAAATCAAATGATATAGATTTGACACAGCAGCAAAAGACGTGATAACAATATATGTGCGTTTTTGGGATGGGGGAAATGAAAGAATGAACTAATTGCATTTTTATCTTAAAAAGAAGTTAATAAATTACCATTTCAAAGTGGGATTTACATATTTCATCACTTTGCAAAGATTAGCTTTTTCTTTGATAGTTTTTTTTTTTTTTTCTTTCTCATTTTATTATTCTGTCTTTTGGATGAGACACTCAAACAAAAAAAAAAAAAATCCAAAGCCCATTCCTTTGCAGTCATTAAAAGATCCTGTGGCACTTTCCACAAGAGCTGAAAGTGTTTTAAACGTCAGTGTCCTGGCAAAAGTCCAACTTGGGTAATTACATTCTGTCCTGTCTCAAAGAAATCCTTTCCTCAAGCTATAATTTCATTTGGAGACATTGTTCCACACTTCTCTGCCTGGAAATGATTGCTCCGTGATCTCAGCTGCCACATTGCAGAAAGGAAATAGCTGCATTTTAGTGCAAGTAAGTGTTTTCTATAGACTCACTGTCATTCAGACTTCTACAATGTGCACCTGAGTCTAATACACACTATACAAGCTGCTTGCTCACAGTATACACCTGGGTGAAACCCTCAATATATGCTATATACAGTTGAATTCTATAGGAAATATACAGACTATTGCACTATAGTTCACAAACCCACAACTGCAGTCATTTGTCATTTGCTGTATATGGGTACCTTACGGTCGCCACAGTTTGTAGCTAGAAAGTTAGAGGTAAATAGAGTTAATAGATCATATCACTAATTTCCTTCCTGATAAAGCAGTATAATAAATGATTCAGAAGTGCAAAATGGCCATAGAGACTTCAGAGAAAAATGTTTTCCTATAAACACACAGTGCATCATGATATTATCATTGGTGTCTATTACGAAATCTGAGTCCTCTTCACCTTGAGCATGATGAGAGGAGATTTCCTAGTATCTTTTCAGATTGTCTACATGGAATTCAAGGTGGAAGTTATGTTCCTCATCTGCATAACTTATTCTCTCATGGGGTGGGAGCATCTTATCTAATTGTAGACAATTAAAAGATCTACATCTGATCTAAGGTAGGTTTCAAGATCTACTCTGCCATCAGTGCAGAGCAAGAGTCTCATAGGTAAAATATCCCTTCTTAAGATGGGTGTCTAAGAATGTAAATATACTGTCCAATCCTTGAAGTTACTATAGATAAATTATACAAGATGTTGAACTCCTCGTTGCTGATGTTGGGTAAGATGAGTTGTACCCAGAGTGGAGAAAATTTGAACATGAATCAAAACACAAGGTGTTAAAATGAAAAAGGAGCCTGCTGTAGCACAGCATGAGTAAATGGTGAAAGCTGTCTCACACCCTGAAGACAGAAAACTACAAAGGAGTACAGTCCTGCCCTCTCCAGGTGGCTGAGTCATAGAGCATTATTATGAGTCTACTTAAGGGTCTACTGATGCAGTCGCAAAGATTGTGCCCTCTGATGCACAGACATCTCACCAGAACACCTCTGGTTATGTCAATCCTCACCTTCCAGAAGTTTTAACAGGGGACTGATGTACTCACAGGCAAAGGGATTCAGCATCTAAAGCAACATATATAAATAGAAAGATTTCCACAGTCCTCAACAACAGGTGGTACATCAGGACTTAACTCTTAGCTTCACATCTTAAGAGGGAATTTTCCTTTTTCTGGATGGGACTATGCCAGGAGGATTAAACTATGACTTTGCCAGTTTGGAAAGAGATTGTGTCCTTGACTTGAAGTCACTATTTTCTTTCACCCTAATTAAACAGAAAATTCAGCACAGGGGTAAGAATGAGAGAGGAAGCAAGGAGGAGAGAGAAATGAATTAAGGAGAAGCTGACCGGAAAAGCCAAGCAGTTAAAGTCTTTTAGTTTAGTATTTAAAAGCTTTTCTGTGAGCCTGTTTCTCAGAGATATGACTGTTAAAGAAAATGGATTTCCTACTGCCAGCCAACGACAATATATGTACATATTTATACACACCCACAAGCATGCACACACAAATGTACATAGAGGAGGAGGAGAAAAATTTATACTGAAAAAGATGTTGAAGTTGTATCAAAAGAATGAGACAAGAAAGAATCATTTCTGAGAAAATCCATTTTGTGAATCCATGACTAATCCCTGCAGAACACGCATACACACACATATACCCACACGCACACAGAGGAAGGTGAAGAATGAAACAACATAGCTATACTTAAAAACATACTCAGCTCTTGGCATACACACTCAGGATTATAGATAGCCCCTCCAGTTTGTAAATTGCCCATCCATTTTAAGCACATTTTAAAAATAAATGTATTTTACCACTCTGTTAGGAAATTAAATAAACGAATGTCCAAACCCCACCAAAAACCAACACAGGCATCTTGTGGAGGAGAGGTGAGTTAAAAGACCAGACCAAGCTGGAGTGGGGAAAGAGAGCTCATCATTCAGGTTTATCAGACATTCATGGTGCCATTTGCAGTTTGAATCTAAATACAGCCTTAGGACCTTCCTCTCGCTCTCTGTAGACGGCATCATTGAAGGAAGGAGGGTTGTGCACAAGAGGCAAAGAGTGGGGAAGTGTCAGAAGAAAACAAATTTATAATTAGTTGGCTGAGATTCAGATGCTCAGGGCATGAATATGGCTGTTCTTTAAGGGAGCCCAGAGTTATTTGGCAGTCCCATGCAATCTTATGTAGGTCCCCCTTATCATTAATACAAATTTCATTGATCAAAAAAACCAGCCAGAGAATCACATAGCTAGGGTTGTAAAGGATTTCTGGAGGTCTCTGATGCAACCCATCACATGAAGCAGGCCAGCTTCAAAGTTATGTACAGCTCACGTCCCTCCTTGGTGCATCTTGGTTCCATGAGAAAACCTAAATACAGACAGGAGGGAATATGTCTCCCTTTGCCCTAAGATGCTGGGCTATTTAATGCAGCTACTTGACTGAGACTTCTCCAGCAGAATTTTTAAACAAACACATACTTTCACACATCAATGTACATACACACAGACATAACTTCATGTCTTCTGAGGACAGATGGACACATGAATGAATAAATAAATGTGATGCATGTTCACTTGTCTTTATAAACATCAAAAGAATAATTAACGTTTCCACAGTTTGTTTTTCACTACAAGAGAAGCCCAGTATCAAAAAGAGCCTGTGGGATCGGCTGCAGTCAAGGGTCACCAACAGACCAAAGTCTTGTGGACTGATCAGGCTCACATCAGTATGCTGGGGAAGGCAGCGCTGAGCATGATGGGGCCATAAGGTGCAGCTACTGCAATGTTCACTTGTGTGGCAGAAGATTTCCAACCAGTTTGTTCACCGTTTGCAAAATTCAGCTGTGGCCATGTTGCTCCTCCTCTGGGAGTGATCGATCCCTAAATCCATATTTTTTCATCTCATCTAAAACAGCATGATTTCCAGAAGGCCTGAAAAGCAGAAAGTTAAAAAACACAGCACCTTCAGGAAAGAGCGACACCCAGATCTGGAACACCTAGCTTTTTCAGACAGGTCTGAATGTAGGCCACCTATTGCTGGTCTTGGATGGCTTCCATCCCCACCCTTTTTTTGCTAACTTTTTAGCTAGCCCCTTTCTTTCTCCTTTTAGCTCTTGCTTTTTCAAGCTCCAGCCCGCCTCTTCCCAGCCAGCTGTGTATATGAAATGACTTTGGGACATGCTGGCAGGGAGTAGTTTTAAAAATAAACATGGTGATATTCACTAGGAAGACACTGCAGGCTGCAGATTCCTTTCTGGGTGATAAAGATTTAATTATTGCATGCTGGCCCTCCTTACTGTCTTCCCAGCTGTAACAGGTGCCTGAGTTTCATCTTTCTTCCAGCTTTTTCTCAAGGTAATTAAATCTTTATCCTGGAGACAGGTATATGCAAGTATGTGAGTCTCTTCCTGCTTTAAAGGGAGACATTTTTATTTTTTATTAACTCTACTAATCAGCAGAGGAATTATACATAAACTAAGCTAGGGAGGCTACAGGGAATTCTAGGTTTTATCTGGTACTGTGTTTGCCTGTAAAATAATCCCATTCTGGGGAAACCTGCTATGTTTTTTATTTTAAGCATAGGTTGTGTTCATTTTATGATCCTGATAGCTTTATTCCACACAACCCTGAGATTTATTTCTAATCCTGAACAAAAGGATTTTTCACGGGAGAGAAAGAGGCGGCAGCCATGAGGACAAAGCACCGGCCTGCAGCGGGATTTTTCCTCAGGCTCATTAAGTGACTTGGGGCATGACCCTCCATGGTACATTTTATAATGGATTTCAAGTCACTTTGATCACAGCATGATCAGATGCTCCTGAAGTCTCTTGTACTTTGTATCTCCAGACATTGCACTACATGGTTTATAAAGAAATACAGAATGTAAAACAGTGCCATTAAGACAACTGGACTCCAGAAATGTGAATTTGACACATAACGCTTTGAAGATAACAAAAGTGAACCTTTCTAGACTCTCTAATGGTGAATGCCTAGAAAAAAAAAAATTTTGGGAGATTCACGCTGCGAAACTCAAGGCAAAGGCTAAGATCAGGATTTGGATACTGTGTTACCTTAGTCACACACCGCCCTCATTACATACATGCATCATTCATCCAACGACTGGCTTGATATAGGATGTCATCGCAAATGATATATGAGCTTATGGGAAAACAATATAGGTGTGAAAGAAAAATCAATTTTGAAGTAGTAAATACATAACAGAAATCACACTCAATCCAGAAAGTCTGTGAGACACGAATGACTATTCCCTCAGAAGAAGCAGCGTATGAGCTTGTGCTCTTCTGATGCAGAGATAAAAGAACGAGCTGAGCTGATTTTACTCAATATGCCCATTCTTGTGTAGCTATGCAAACTCTACTATTAAGGGAAATAAGGCAACCATCCTCACATTATTTCCCTTGCATGAGAAAACAGAGGTGAGCTGATTTTTAACAGGTCATTAGGCATACCTCCAACCCCAGTATTTTATCTTTATGCTTTGAAAATCGCTGTTTCAATTCTTTAAGGTATATGACAAATGAAGGTAAATGATGCTTACTTCTCCTCTACTGTCCCATACCTGGGCAAAGAGTAATTGGCAAAAAAAAGTCATTGACTTCAGAGGTAACCAGCCCAGGTAGGTAAATTATGGGATTCAAAGGTTTCACACACAGAGCTGACAAAGTTAATTTCTTTTCTGTACTAAGCCACCTTTGGTTTCTGTCTTGCCTGTCAGTAAGGTGCCATTTGTACTGGCTACTGAATTAAGACAAGGCTGCCGATCAATAAAGCTTCAAGGAAATATGTTCCATATTTTTCTTCTTCAATGTATTTGTTACTGGATCTGTAAACTCTGCGTTATAGAATTGGATCCTCAGCTGTTGTAAACTGGACTGTTACCACTTACAACTTCGCTGAAATTTAGTTCAGCTGGTGCACGTTCAGCATCAAGGTACCATATTGTACCACCTTGATTTGCTTCCAGAGGTGTTTCTCTGTGAAGTTTCTGGCAATTTCCTGAGACCCTTGGGGTAACAGAATCTAGTTCTGTTATTGCAAACCTATATCACTTGTCTCCTTGCATTTACCAAGCTCCATGAAGCCCCATTTTGGCTTCCTTTTGCCCCATTGTTCCTATTGAAAATCTGTTTCCAGAACATGATTGTGTTAATGATTAGGAACATTCTTCTAATTGCCAGCCTAAATTTATTCATGGGCAGTTTATTCCTCATTTGCTCTTCTACAGACATTGTCTCTGCACTTCTTTTCTTACTATTACCCCTTCTTGACTCTGTATGTAGTTCAGACCTTGTAATGAACAGTCCCTCTGTTATGCACATCAATTACGGAAACCTTCTCTGAGCAGGAGCTCCACTTTGAGCGTGCAACTGGGACTTCAGTAGGTGCTTAGGCACTTTCTGAATTGGAACTTTAAATGGTGGGATTGTACCAATAAAGGTAAGAAATGTTCTCCACTGACTGTTTCACCCTGAAAGGGGAAAGAAAGTGAAATAAAGCAACGGGAGCTTGGGGAAAGGAAGGAGACACTGAATTTCCTGCTGCTCTTTCTTTCCACTTTCTGTTAGTTTAACTGTGGTGCAAGTCTCTGATTGCTGAAAGGTTAAATAGCTTGAGATCTTCTGTTCTTATCCTGTCTTCTGAAGTTGCTACTGCTGTCCCACATCAGAGATAAGATACCAGACTTTTATCTGACCTAGGTATGGACATTTTTCTGTTATTCACTTGTAACAGCTCACACAGTTAAACAAAACATAGGAAATTTATAATTCAATCCACAGCAGAGAAGGGATTTTCTTTAAAAAGACCCCAACTAATATAAAAATCAGTTGGAAGTTGTCCACTTTTAAGGAAAAAAGATTTTTTTTTGTTTGCTTGTTTGTTTGATCCTATTTATGTTTCCCAAAAGAATTGTAGTTTGTAGGCTTGGTCATAAATGGCACTCAGTTGAGAGTGGTTTATTACAGTGCAAGGGAAGTTGTCATTTTCACATGAGTTTTCCTCCAGAGGTGGCTAGGAAATAGAATTTCTGTCCTCTGGGAAATTTCAGCCTCTCAGAGAGCAGTTTTCATTTGTCAAAGAAAATTTCAAAATTTACCACATAGTGTGAATTGCCCAGCAAAACTGATTCAATCATCAAACATTTTTAGTTTGTGAAGTAGAATATTACAGCTAATCCAGAAAAAGAAATTATGTTAAATGTAATTTTTAGACAAAATTAGAATTATTAAAATCATTTAGCAGAATGAGACAGCCTTTATAAAAATAAATAGTATTGGGGTTTGATCTGTTTTTACAGTTCAGAATTGTAGGATTTCAACAAAAGTGCTTTTTTATGTAAGAAAAAATGTTTGATCAAAAACTTTTCAGCAAGGTCTGTCTATATGCATGGGGACCAAGAGTCAAATGTACATATGCCAAAATGGGGTACAACTAGGCGTGGTCTTTTACAGAAAGCTGCAGAATATTGTTGGCCTTGTCTGGGTCTGCATCTTTTTAAGTTCACCCGCTTTAGGGATGGTTGATGACCCTAAAGTCTGGCAGTGAAGTGTATTCATGTCCTCATTGTGCAGGGCCAAATATTTGCAGGGCACACTAGCTACACCACACTAGATGATGCTTGACTTCAGGTCTCCTCTGAGTCTTTGATGGACCACTTTGGGTTTAGGATCTGTTAGCATATTTCATGTGGTTTTACTTTCAGTCCAGAGTGTATATAATAATTTAAGAATTGTGTAATAGCACACCACAGTCACATACTTCTAGCATGGAACTGAAAGCATGAGCCAGGCAGTGGGGCATGAACCGCTCCCAGGACAGTGCTGGGTCATGGTACCTGACTGCCTACTACATCATCCTGCATCGTCCTCTCCCTGGCATCAGCCCCAGATGTTGCCTACATCCTCACAGGCCTTTATTCAGCCTCCATCTGACCCTCCCAGGTAGCGCCCTCAGGGAAATGTGTCTCATCTTCCAGCTGTACCATTGTGTAATGAATCATTATGTGAGGAATCCTTCCCAGATAAACTATGGCAAACTTTTTTCTGCTTTTGTTGTTTGTTAGGGTTTGTTAGGTTTTGGTTTTTTTTTTCTTTCAAAAACCCTACATGCTTGGCATGTAAATTCAGCAAGTTACTGTGAAGTAACAGCCCCTGTGGTGGGTTTACCCTGGCTGGATACCAGGTGCCCAGCAAAGCTGCTCTATCACTCACCTCCCCAGCTGAACAGGGGAGAGAAAATACACAAAAGCCTCCTGGGTGGAGATAAGGGCAGGGAGATCCCTCACCAGTCGCCATCATGGGCTAAGCAGACTTGACTTGGGGAAATTAGTTTGAATTATTACTGATCAAATAAGGGTAGGGTAAGGAGAAACCAAGCCTTCAAAACACCTTCACCTCACCCCTTCTTCCTCAGCTTAACTTTACTGCCGATTTTCTCTGCCTCCTCCCACCTTCATCACCGCCGGCCCCCGGCGCTCCCCCCGCCCCGCCCCGCCCCGCGCGGGTCCCCCCGGCGGGACACAGCCCTCCCTGCCCTGCTCCAGCGGGAGCCCTTCCCACAGCTGCAGCCCTTCCCCCCCTGCCCCAGCGTGTCCCCCCCGCGGGCGCAGCCCCCCCGGCCCAGCCGGCCCCAGCCCCCCCGCCCCCGGGGGCACCGGCCCTGCCCCGGCCCGGCCCCGGCCCGGGCTCCTCCCCGCGGGGCCACAGGCCCTGCCCGGAGCTGCCCCAGCGCCGCTGCCCGCGGGTCACAGCCCCCTGCGGGCACCCCCTGCCCCGGGGGGGGCCCTGCCCGGGCTGCGGGGGGGGAGCTGCTCCCCCGGGGGCTCCGCGGGCCGGGGGCGCCGTGGGCTGGGGGGGAAGGGAATCTCTGCTGCGGGCCTGGAGCGGCTCCGGCCCCTCCGGCACCGCCCGGGGGCTGCAGAGATGTTTCTCTCATGTTCTCACTCCTTTGTCACTGCAGGACCCCCCCGTGTCCCCGTCACCCCCTTTCTTAAATCCGTTACCCCCGAGGCGCTGCCACCGTCGCTGATGGGCTCGGCCGGGCCAGCGGCGGGTCCCTCTCGCAGACCTTGCAGCCGGCTGCGTTGGCTCCACTGGACATGGGGGAAGCTCCTGGCACATCCCACAGAGGCCACCCCTGTGGCTCCCCCGCTACCAAAACCTTGCCGTGCCAACCCCATACAGCCCTGAATGCTTTTCTTTATAAGTTTTGGGGAGTTCACCTTTCTCCATGGTCTGCTGCTTAAATAGATGCTGGGATGCTCAAGGCCAGATTGATTACTGGCCTGAGGAGTAATACTGCTGAATGGCAGAATTACAGAATGATAGCACTAGCCCTCCAGCACTGGCAGATGCTGATGGAATAAGAGACACGCACACAGCCTTCTCACAAACTGACACCTCCCTGACGCATACCTGCAATGTCCGATTGTAAATAGTAAAATCTACCTTAATAAAAGCTGGCAGACATTTAAGAAATACATCAGCATTGTGATATTAAATCTGACCTCTTAAATCAAACCCAGAGCCAGCATTTTACATCCAGTAGACACCACGTGGAAAAACTTCAGGGAAAGTGACTTCTAGGCATCATTTCTGTAATTTTTATCCTCATTTCTGAAAGATCATCTTCAAGCTATAGACAAAAGCATGAACTCCTGAGTTCACAGAGACCTGAGGTTTTGAAGGAGAGAAAAAGAAAAATCTCTTACTTGCTACTTCTCAACTCACTGTGCAACATGACTGCTAGTTCTGACGTAAGGAACATCGGTAATGTCATGTTTTTTGCCAATGTCTGCAGAAAACACACAGTCAAGCAGCTGCCAGGACTTCCTCAAGGTCTTTGAATATGGCCATCTCTTTTTTTTTTTTTTTTTTTTTTTTTTTGAGCTTGCTTCTCATATCCTCTGAGCCCATCTCTCACCTGTATGTTCTCTCATGGCTACACTCAACTCCTGTCTTAGAGCAGTGGCTCCAGGTCTCAGCGCACATCTTGTCTTCCCCTGGTTTGATTTTAGATGTTCCTGATCCTGCTAGTGGCAAACCCACAAACCGATCTGCATTCTGGTGTATCTCCTCCTTATAAATTGCCAGGACAGAAAAAGAGCCTCAGTACTGAATTTGTCCAGAATCCTGCTTGAAAATCACAAAACCTACTGAAAACCTCCTCTGAACAGCACCCATTAGGGAACAAGCCTATTGTCAGGTGGTTATCAGGAGCTGACCTAGATATTGTGCCCAGAGATTTACATAATTAATTTAATATCTCTTATGTCTGGGAAAGTGATTAAGAGCTAAAAAGGAGTCTTTAAATCCCGGAAATTAAAACCAAAACCAAACCAAAACAAAAAACAACAGAACACGAACAGTCCTTTTAACTTTCAGCAGAGGCCAGACTGTCACAGAGTGACAGCGATGCTGCAAGATAATGATCCCTGCCTCTGGAACCAGAGCAGGTATCAGTGGCATTTCCTCAGATGGCGTTAAGCATAAAGATTTCATGAGCCTACTTTCACCACACTTCTCCTTCAAAAAGAAGGTTTCAGCTGTCACTTTGATACCTCTATCACAATTTTTTTCCTTTACAAGACTCTCTTCTTCTTCTGCACAGAAACATCGCATTCGTACAGGTGGTTCAGGCTTCCTCAGCAGAAAGTAGAGGGGATGCAGCATGTTTCCCTTTGGTGTAAACACTGGCAGCAGCTGGAAGCTCTTTGGTGAGAGGCAGCGTATGGCTGCTGCACACCACCTTTGAATGTATCTTGGGGTAGGAGCTTGGGGTGATAAGGACTTCTTACAACACAGTCTGTGGAAGGATTGCTCAAAATTCCTGGCATTTCTGCCTGTTTTCCACCTATTGCATTTGCTTTTCCATCTGGCAAAACTATTCCCAAATATAGAGTGGCCATGGTTCCCAAAAGTGAAGCTGTTATTGCCTCGGTATTGTTGCAGGGCCCAAGCAGGAGGCGGCTCTCTGTTGTTATGCACTGTGAATACGTTCATAGTGAAAGTACCTAGTAAGAACCAGTAACCCTATTTGGGTTTAAGACCTTTTAAAAAAGACAAGAATAAAATAACCTTGTTGGTTCCCATACCATACTGTACCACACCACACCATACCGTACCATGATGTATATTTGAAGGTATGAAGTGACATGGGCAAGGTTACACAGGCTTCTATGACAGAACAAATCACACTCAGATCTCCTTGGTTTCCAACAGAACCACTGAATCACCAGACCATCATTTTATATCTCCATTACCTGCCTTGCAAGGTGACCTGCCAAGTCTTTGAGATGTTCAAATAATTTGATGAAAATGAAAATGGATCCGTCTTCCATGCATGTCCAACTAATGAGAGGCTGGCCTAAGACATATTAAGGTTGTTTTAAGGAGTTTGGGGGATAATACAGTAATTACCTGAGTCACACCTGCACTGCAGGCTACAAAGGCACTCTCTAGACTCTGCCTTGCAACAGCAAGACATATGTATGCATGGGGCATGCACCCATGGAAAGAGGCAACCATGTCCAGCACTGGCCAGAGGTCTGGAGCACTGCTCCTGTGAAGACAGACTGAAGGAGTTGGCATTGTTCACCGTGGAGAAAAGAAGGCTCTGGGGAGACCTAATTGTGGACTTTGAATACTTAAAGGGGGCTTATAAGAAAGGTGAGGAAAAATTTTTACTAAAAGTCTGCAGTGACTGGACAACAGGTAATGGTTTTAAACTAAAAGAGAGTAGATTCAGACTAGATATAAGGAAGAATTTTTTTACAATGAGGATGGTGAAACACTGGCACAGGTTGCCCAGAGAGGTTATAGATGCCCCGTCCCTGGAAATGTTCAGGGTCAGGTTGGACGGGGCTCCAAGTAACGTGACCTAGTTGAAGATGTCCCTGCTCATCGCAGGGGGGGTTAAAGTAGATAACCTTTAAAGGTTCCTTCCAACCCAAACCATTCTAGGATTCTATGAAAAATGAGGATGAGGTGCCTCAGCTGGCCTGAGCCACCAGTCCTGGAAGGACTTATGGATGAGTGGAGGTAGCCCAGGTGACTCAGTCTCCTGGCAGATTTGCATGCAGTGACAGCATCATGCTTACAACCAAGTTGGTTAGAGTTAAAGCTACAGTTTAAAAATGAAATCAGCAAGTGGAAGAGGAAGATGAAATAACTTGATCCTTAGCCATGCAGCACTGTAAAGACTGATTCTGCAGACTCCTACTTTCCCAGGGGACTTGAGATGCTACATGTAATTTCATGCACATTTTAATATTGAAAGGGAAGCTTTCCTTCAAAAATATGTGTATCAGAAACTTCATCATTTTTCCCTATGTGGAGAGTGTTGAAATACTCATTGGACTCCCTGCTCAGTCAAAACCATTTATGGTGAACTTTCTGGGGAAAAAAAGGTTTTTTCTGGCTCTAATTAACTTTCTGTCAACCACTAGCAAGGCAAAAGGATAAGTACATTTTTTTTCACCAGAGATAAGGCTGAGAAACTGAGAACACAGCTTATGCTGACAGGCATTAGGCACTATTAGACTGATCTATCAGCCTGAGTGATGATGGCCCCATGGAAGCAGTGAACACATCACCGCTTAAAGCATTTAAAACTGATCTGGACACAGGACCAGGGAATATTCTGGCAGAAATAATACCAGACTTGACTGAGGAATAAAGTAGATGGTCTAGTGATGTTGGTGTGGGGGTGTTTTGCTTTGGGGTAGTTTTTGTTTCATTTTTAGGGGTGTTCTTTTGTGTATCTCTAAATGCCAGGAGCCACATCAAGACAAGTACTGAGCTCCTGCAGCTTTCACTGAAAGACAGTAAACACCATGAATATGTAACAGGTCCATAAGCTAAGGAAACCCTCCAAAGGGGTTAACTTCAGGCATGTCAGACATCCCAGTGGAGGATATTTTATTACCGAGATTTAATTGAGTGTGTCACAGAGCATTTACTAAAGAAACTGAGAAGAACAGACAGATTAATCACTCCGGTGATATTTGGGGCCAGTTTTCAAAACACACTTTAACATGTAAAAGCCCTGCGTGCACGCTTGCTGAGCATTAACTTCTTCACATCGTGTCATTCCCAGGCACAAAAGCCATCACCTGCAAAGCAACTGGGATGCGAATTTTGGATTTAGCCTAGATAAAAAAGATACAGATACACAGGAATAATTGACAGTGGTCCATGAAAACACTAGAGGCAAGAGCAGCTACCAGGAGCACCAGATTTCTCCATAATATTATGATTATTTTAAAGTGAGTCCTAGAAAAATGATTGCCCCAGATTTGGCTGTAACAGGATCACCTTCACAATCTCATTTTGTTGAGCTCTATAGTATTACCTGAAAGAAAGGGAAAATGAAGCAGGCAAAAGGGTTTATCTGGTGAGTTTTGTTTATGAAGGCAGGCTGAGTTAGCCTGAGGGCACCTTGGTACAAGGCCAGAAGATTTTTCCCTCTAATAGGCAAGGTTGCTTTTGCTCATCAAGGCAGTGATGAGGCTGGATAAATAGTTGATACATTTTATATCATCTGAATTAATGGTGGTAGTTGTGGAAGATGTTTCCTAAACAGAAGACAATGATCCCTTTATCAAAGCTTTGGCTGCCTTTCAGTCAGGTGAGACGAAAAATCAAGTCGTATACTGACATTTAATTCATGTGCTCTCTAGGGCTGGAGGAGATACAACCTCTCTTTGTATTAGTTATATGGGAATATCTGGGGAACCTAAGGGGAGTGTGTATCTTCCACCTGGGAACAAACGCTTTGAAGAAATGCGGCATTGCACTGCTGGGAGACATGGCAAAGTTTAACTACATCTCTCAGTCAGGAAAAGAATCTGACAAACCTGCTGTCTGCAGGAGAAAACCAAGTTGAATAAAGCTTCTGACAGTAGAAAGATAGTTTACGTAACTGTTTGATGCTGACCATGTTTTCCCAATTGTTAATGTAATAGTCCCTAATTCAGATCTTCCTTCGGTACCTGCACACCTTTAGGTGTTTTTGCATGGTTGTTGTCACACAAGTATATAAATGCTTTCCTAAATCAGGATTGTAATTTAATTTAGTATTGTACTCCTGTGCTTCTTTTGCTTTTTCTTTTTTTAAAGCCTGTCAGTCAGAATAGTTTCATTGTCAGCCCTGTAAAGTCTAAAACCTGAGTTAAGTTTCTGCTGTTGTAAATGAAGAGGGAGTCATGAATCACAACCACAACCTTAGGTACTTCCTCTGCATAGGCCTGAACAAGATCATTTTATCATTTCTAAGGTTGCAAACTTTGATGGTATTTCAGTAAAGGCAGCACATTGGGTCCATCAGCCACATGATGGTACTGGGGTTTGGATGCCAACAGTAAGCTCCAGGTCAAATGCACAAGACCTTATCTTTGTTTTAAAAAGCTGGTGGAAAGAACAAGCTTCTAGTACCTTCATTTTGAAATGAAGCCCACCGTAGGTGTACAACATGGCACAAAATTATTTCTGTGATTATTTTAATCCTTTCTGGGTATGATTCATATACCTGGACAGAGCTCTCTGGAGCCACTGGAAGTGCTCAAGGTTATCTTTCCTGACTCACCTCCCACTGGTGCTCCACAAAGGTTTTTCTCCTTTACAACCTGTGTTCTACGTGCCAGCCCTGCAGAGATATTGCAAACACCCTAAACTGGTTCAAACTACATGCTGATTTTCAGACAGATGGTTAAAGCTTTCCAAGGAAGGGTCGGTAGGTCCTGGTCTTATAAGGGTCTTGTGAGTAGGAGGCACTGAGATTCCATACATGCAGAACCATAAAAACATTCGTCAGAGCCAGATTCCCACCTTCTTCTCAGAACTGTGCGCCAATGCCAAGACCTGGAAGGATCACAACTCAGATGCAAGGTAAACGCTTGCCTGCACCTATTACCCAGCTCACTATGAGACACTGTGCTTTTCACGTGCTCAGCAATTAAAGAAAATCGATCTTTCCACCTCCTCTGTTAACAGTAAGATATTAAATGCAAAGGAAACACTCGACTTACATGACACCGGGGAAAAGCCCATTCACTTCAGCAGTGCTTCTGGCAGTGGTTCCTGATCCTGAGTTCATGGACTGAGACTGCTCCTGCTGTAAGAGAGGGGAGGCCGTGTATCCCAAGCTTCCATTTATCTTTCTGCCCCTGCTTTTGCCAGCACTAAAGCAATGAAGGATTACTAAGCATGGTGTCAGCAAAAAGCAGATTTGTTGGCAAAGATGACACAGGTTTGAAACTGCCACAGACAAAAAAAACCCAAACCAAACAAACAAACAAACAAAAAAAACCCCAAAAAACCCAAACCCACAACCAACCAAAACCAAAACAAAACCGAAAAAACACCCCAAAGGTAGAACTTCTTGATATATTTGGAGGGTGCAGGGCACAATTACATGTTAATTTAACCTTGTAACAGCAACAGTCTCTCCTCCAAACTGAAAGGCAGCAGTGTTTCTCTAAGCCTTTCCCCAGTGGTGCTGCCTAGAAGGTGATCTTTGCCAGTATCCTCTTTTGCCTGTGCTCCTCCATGTATTGACTTGAAAGCATAGTGTTTAGCAAGCAGAGTATCCATAACTACTCACAAGGTCCTTAGAGTACCTGTATAGTTCCTTTTTACAAAAATGGCTTAGGCTCTTTCATGCCCTCGAGTGGGTCTGAATTTTTGTCTGGTCCTTTGCCATCTTCTGAGAGCAACATATCATATCAGCATGAAGGAAATTAAGGTGTGGTGGAAAGGAACGTGTGAAATAGTCTTTCTCTTTACTTGCTCTGATGTTGTCAGAGCGGTTCTGCTCATTTAGCATATAATTTACCTTTATCACTGACAGCAGCTGTGAGTGTAGGTCCACACCTGACTAACTCTCATATTAAAAGACCTGTGTCAGCTCCAGTCAAAGTCATGCAGCATCTCTAGTTGAAGACAGATAATAAAAAGATTATAAATCTATGGAAAAGAAATACCATCAGTTTAATGTGAGTTTATAATGTGTGAAAAACAATAGAGTTTAATCTACAGTATGTGTTTAAGTAGAATCTGCCACTGCCTCTGTTAAAGACAGACCCCTGGGCTAAACGGACCTCTGATATCACCCCACATGATTTTTTCCACATCTCATAACTAATTGCTGTAAGACATTTTATTATAACATTTGAGTAAGAAAGTGGAAAATCCAGAAAGCGCCGTGGCACAGATCAGGTGGAGCACTTGTTGGTCAGCAGATAGTTTTATATTGCAATTATAATGCAAAACTATTTTTAGCATGATATGCTTCTAGTGGAATCTTAAAGACTGTCTTTCATGCTCATTGTGCAGTGACCTGGAAGAAATCCTTACTGATTGTTCTGGGTTGACCTTGCCTGGACACCAGGTGCCTAACGAGCCACTCTATCACTCCCCTCCTCAGCAGAACAGGGGTGAAAATATAAGGTGGAGACAAAAAAACCCACTTGTGTGTCAAGATAAAGGCAGTTTAATGAAGCAATAGCAAAAGTCACGCATGCAGAAGCAAAGGAAAACAAAAGATGCTATTCTCTTTCCCATCAGCAAGCAATGTTCACTTCCTCCTCCTTTCTTGTAGCTTGTATATCTGAGCAGACATCATATGGCATGGAATATTCCACTGGTCACTTTGGGCCAGCTGTCCTGGCTATATCCCTATATCCCCTCCCAAGATCTTGCCCACCCCCAGCCTACTGGTGAGGCAGGGGGGAATGCTGGAGAGCCAGCCTGGATGCTGTGCAGCGCTGCTCAGCAGCAGCCAACCTCCTGGTGCGTTATCACCACCTTCCTAGCTCCCGGTACAAGCACAGCACCGTGAGGGCTGCCGTGGGGCTCAGCCAGACCCATGCACTGATAAGGCTGTCAGATGACCCATGAAGAGGAAAGGATGAATAATGTGAGGTCTCCCCAGGAAAGATGGGACTCTGAAAAAGACTTGTCCCTACCACAACCAGGATGAGGAAATAGTAACAGGGTCTAACCCTTGCTTGGCTTTTCTTTTGAAGAGGGATATTTCAGACCACAGTCTATTCCACCAAACAGCTAGGACATTCAGAATTTCTAACCCCTGCCCAAATGCAAGTCTGATGGCTAAAAGGGCAAAGGGTTCCTTGAGTGCTTAAAGGGTTTTTTTTAGGGTTAGAAAAGGTCTGTAACCTACGATTTTTTACATGCTCTGGCTGCAACTGGAAAATCTTTTCCATTTACTAATATTTATGCTTCAAGGATGTGGCCCTGTTGAAGCAACCTGAAATATTCTAAGATTCTGCATTTGAAACAAAAGATATTTCAATAAGGAGCTTGATCTCTTTATTTTGTCAAGACAAGGTCAAGGAATGGTATAACAGGGCTGTGCAAAAATTCCAATGGGGACAAAAGTTATAATAGTAATACTGTCTTCTACAGAAAGGGTAATACAACAGAATCCAGTGCCTGAAAATGTAGACAATGCCAATATGACCTGAAAATAATTGGCCACTGGAACAATGTACCAAATGTTCTAACTGTTAGATATTTTCATCTCTAAATCTGTATATTGGTGTGGGGTGAGGGTTTTGGTTGGTTGGTTGGTTGGTTGGTTGGTTGGTTGGGTTTTTCCCCTAAATAATGTATCCTGCTACAGGCAAAATTAATATACTTGAGGCAGAGTTAAGTCCAGGGAAGGAATTCATTGTAGAGGTGATCAGAAAAGGTAGTCACAGAAATTTCTCCTGTCTTCTAAATAAAGTTATTTTCTAGTTGTCTTCTCAGCAGCTGCACCTCAAAGCACTCTGTGAAGGAGTCTGGTTACATTAGACATGGGGACACACAGAGGAAAGGAGTTTGTTCCACAGCACTCAGGAATCCAGCAGCAAAATGGGGCATGTGCCTTCTTCTCATGCATCCCCTGTGGAGACTTACTCCGTTCTGTCTCCAGACTCCAGACTGCACATAAGAAGCCCTTGTTATATCTCATGCACACCCTAGTCTTGTACATTATTAACAAAGGAAAAAGTCTCTGCTCCGGATGCTGACAGCTGAACTGTAAGAGGGAGGGGGGCAGAATTACACCACAAATGTCAACACTGCTTTGACAGATCCTTGTACCCTGAGGGAAAGCACATCTTCACATGTGTTTCTGGCTTGCAACAGCTTTGCGCTTATTTTCTTTAAACCCAAAATTACCATCAAACAGGTTCAGGAGTTCAGTTTGGATGGTTAGAAAGCTGAATCTCATTCCAGAAGAAAAATGAGAGGTTCATCATGTAGCCTCACAGGAGATTCATTTGCATAGGACTAGCACCACTTCATAACACTAAAAGCTAAAATTTTGCAGAACACAGTAAAACATAGAAATAAAACCGCAAACTCTTAAGAAGTGATCAAATCAGGAGATGCAGATTACTTTATTTTTTTCTCCTGGGACTGGAAATAGCCATTACTGTTACACAGTTCTCAGACCAAAATAAGATGTGACATTTTGAAGTGCATACATCTGGTAAAATATAAAATATTTAATAAATATGTAAATTGGTCAAGCTGCTTCCCCAAGGAGGAAAGCTTCAGTCATGTTTTACAGCCCTCATTCACTTACGCAAATACTTTAAGAGGATCAAGGATGGATTTTAAATGAAGTTAAAGTTTAACAAGAAATATATAATCCTTCAAGGAAGAAATTTTGTCATCTTAATTTATAATTTTTTTGCAAGTTTCAAAAGTAAGAAGTTGGGGGAGTAGCTTTCTGAAGCTTTGTGAGTGAATACAAGAGAACTGAAGCAGTCCACCTGAATCCTGCAGTCAGGGGTGTAACAAAGTGTTGAAATCCATGTTCTTCTGTACTGCACAGAGAGTTCTGGATTTTTCCCAGGGTTGTACGTAAGTTCACTGTTCCGCTTATTCCTATAGGATCCAGACAGACATCTGACATTTCCTCTTTGGATAAAGTGGCAACATGAAAGGACATCTTATGTCACATGTCATAAATCCCCCTTTGAAATAATTTCTAGTTCCATCTTACAGTATTTAAGTGTTATATTTTGCAAAGAAGCTGAATCTTGTTGCTTTAAATCCCCATTTCTTCAGCAGTTAGGAACCATATTTAAATCTCCAGATGAAACTGGTTCATATCTAAAGTACACCTATACATACATACATCCTCTTTACAAATAAAAAGTTCTGTGATAGACAAAATGTAGGAGAGTTTAGAGGAAGTTTTTCACACTCTTAAATGAGAAATGAGCCCTGACATCAGTCCTGCTAGCTATTATATGTTCAGTTTCTGGAAACTGTTGATGAGGTAAAAGTAGTTTCATACGACAGTGGCATGTTGTCATGATACAGGTTTTTTAAGTCAGTAACAGTCCTGATAAAGCTGTGAATACTAAGGAAGCTATTGAAGGAAAAAGAAATGTCTAGATAAAGACAATAAGAAAGAAAATAACCCAGAAAGTGCCTTTGCACTGGGGAAGACCCCAGCAAAGGGTGTGCAAATTTTGTATTTTTTAACCTCGTTCCGGATCAAAAAAATAAATGAAAAAATAATAAAAAAAATGATAATTATTGAAGCTGGAGAGTGTTTACAACAAGAGAAAGGTTTGTTTGGGGGCTGGTATTAGAAGGCAGAAATTTCCCTTGACAAATGCTTTGCTCTGCACACCTGTGCATTTCTCTGTTAATTTTCACACTGTTTCTCTGAGTAATTTCACACCAGAAATAATTGTTTTTCCAGCTTCATGTGCTCACACTTTGCATGCTGAAGTTTTGAAGCAAGTTGATAAAGCTCTCAAGAGCACGTGGAGATCAAAACTTACTTTTCTCCTTACCAGGAAAACTATTACCCCGTGTTTCAGTGATGTCTGCTCAAGGACCAGCCATCTGCTACAGGTGCCCATCAACTTGATAAAGCTCCAAAGAGGTGGTGTGGCAATAAGGAAAGTGGAATGGAGTAACACTAGTTTATTTTATTTGAAAACCAAACTAAATCTGCATTAATATCACATCATTCACACAGCACAGTAGTCAGACTTCCTTGTCTTCTCTGACTTCACCTTTGCTGCCCATGTGGGGAGAAGAGAAGGATGAAGGGAAGGACTCTAAGAAGAGAAGGTCTGAGAGATCACAAGCCCATCAGGCTCTTTATTTGCCTCTTTAAAAGCAATAGTTTCATAGAATCCATCTCATTGCTGTCTTGATCAGGTTATTGTAATATTGTGTGAGGTTTTCTGGAGTGTGGCATATGTCCCATGGTAATACACTGAATACCAGTTTCCTGATGTATCCACCGCAGCCAGAATCACTGCTTCACCACCATGTAGACATGTTGCACATGTCTCACTCTGAACTTGCTAGGCAGACACAATTTCAACAGCCCAACAGTGAAGATGAAGCTTGGCGCTCCTCCAGGTGTAGGCTAGGCTGTTACTGCCAAATTCACTCATCCTACACAGGTACACAAGGTTTACCTAGATACTTCTGAAAAGTTTCATCTCCCTTCATTTTTGCAGTTAAAAAATAATTTATACAATGTGTTTGGGCAGCTAAATCATCCCCCACCCCCAAGTGTCAGTGGAGAGAGACAGTCACTTCTGGAGCAGAGCATCAGCAGTAAGCAAATAATTTGCCTATGGGCAACCTTCTCAACATTCAGTGAGCTGCTGCTGAGGACTAAATTAACGTCTAGGTTAGACCAGCTGCATGTCTTCTACGTGGTCAAAGTTCAGGGCAATGAACCTAAACTCAAGATATTTGCATGAAATCTGAAACACTTGCTCTTTAGAACTGATATTCCCCTTTCCCCAGCTCCCTTACTCAATGGGGAAGTATAAGCAATTGCTAAGGTGACTTACTACAGATTCCTGGTTTGTTTTGTTTTGTTCTTAATTATTATTATTTTGTTTAAATTCCTATCTTTTCAAACTTTTCTTTTTTCCTCATGGGGAATGCAGGAACCTTCATCTCTGCAGTCACTTACCATCTCCCTGCCTCTCATCTATGCCTGTGCAGAGCAGTATGTGAGACTTTTTCTTTGATGTAGTTCTAGTCCAATAGGAAGGTGAAATTAGAGCGAGCTGTATATGTAAATAAATGCCTACAGAAAATTAGTTACACACGCTGGCAGTCAAGCAGTTAAACCAGGCATGGAAATGGTTTGCAATCTGTTCCACCAGTCTCTCAAGTTTCCATTGTCAAAGTGGGATTATTTTTCAGCAAAACGGCCACCCTCCAGTACCAGCCTCGGGAATCAGTGTAATTAAAAACAACAACAAAAAAGTTTTATTGTTTTTAAATATATCTCTAAGCTACGGGGGAATGGGAAGGAGAAATCTATTGCAAATTAGAATATTTCTCCTGACTCTTCACGCTTATCAGTCTGTATCCAGTCATGAGCTGAAGAAGCTGGGTTTGATCTCTTGTACTTGAGACAGTCTTTGCTGTTAAAAAAGAAATACATCCTCAGTGTTTATTCATGGTAACAACAAAGTGTTCCTCACCACTGGGAACTGCTGGGCCGCTGGGGAGAACAGAAAGGGTGCAGCTTTCCTCGGCTGCAGGAGCAGCCTGCACTTGGTGCTGCTTGAGCACAAATGTCACAGCTTTTAACAAGTGTCTCCCATGACCTTCCTCAAGGACACCTCCTTGCAGAAGGGAGCAGAGATACTATTTTTCTGGTTTACTGTGTGTAGGGTGCCTCTTAATGGGATTTCATGTCAGATCTAGAAGTCTGGGGGAGGTTTAATAAGCATAAAAGGCTAATCTTTCCCCCCAGTTTACCCTGAAACCCACTGTTCCTCTGCTTTTGGTTAGCCTGAGCACTTGGAACAATCATGATGATGCCTTTGTGACAGTTAAGCCCTGTCTTTGAAAGGGAATTGTCTGCTCCTTAAGCAAGCAAATGACATGTAGAAATGATAGAGGAAAAACTCCAGAAAAAAATTTTCAAACTTCAATTTTACTTCAGTCACCTTCCATCACATGAAAGCTTCTGCTGTGTACACAGTTGAATGTCCTTTTTACCATCTTTAATGCCTGGCCTCAGAAAACAAGACATATTAAGAAAAAGAAAAATCCACCAAGATCCACAGGAGGCCTCTGCTCAGTGTAAGAGCCACAAATCACTGGAGACTGAGAGGCTGTTATGGGGAAACAGCACTTGAGTGACCTTCCTTTATATTCCTCCCTAACCATCTGCAACCGGTCAACATCAGGGACAGGATGCTGAAGGACAAGAGTCAATGGTCTCATTCAGTCTTTCTTATGTTATTTTCCAACATCAACAGCTTCAGTGTGAAGTTGTTTTTCCATTAGTTGTGCAGAAGTGCAGCTACTTCCAGGAGGATGTTTTAGGGCAGTCAATAATGCCACGACACAGCCTGAAGAATAACTGAGGAATATTTTTTGCTGTTGCAACAAGGGACAGGAAATCAGATAGAGATAATCAAAACGTATTTAGTGAGGATATGAAGGCTGCAGCTTCTGATTCCAATGAGAACAGACCACCACTACTGAATTTGAATGGCCAGGGTTATTGGGGTAGATCTTCCTGTGGCCAGGACTAAACTGTGACTTTGGTCCAAGAGAAAAAGCAAAGAGCAGAAAGGAGACGTGACCAACATCTGAAAAAAACTCACCTGTGTGTCTACACAAGAGGTAATTCAGTTGGTGGGGCCAGAAACGTCCTGTTACGGGAGGTTGCCCAGTTACTGGGCATTCCTTGAAGGTTGTTGTCTTCAGTCCATACCCAGTTAGTCAATCTTCCTTGACTACCTACTGATGCCTGGATGTGTGTGCATGGCCAGGTAAGTGTCCCAGTGAGTCATGGGCAAGTAGATGCTCCCAGTACGGCATCCCTGCAGGGCTGAGAGCACCATCCAGCTTAGCACGTTTGGCAGCACAGTCAGCATCAAAAACTCCCATGTCCCTTCAGACAGCAGGCAGCAGTTTAATTCCTGTCTCTTCATGGAGCCATGTCGCAAACTGAATTAACTAAACATCTGCAAGGAGGAAAACAAAAAAAAAAACCCACCCACAAATCCCCTAAAATGCATCAATCTCTTATTTTTAGAGCCAGCTTATTTCACTGACCTGTTTTATAGCTGCATTAACATAGATAGAGTTAGTAAAAGATCGTCCTGGACAGGAACAAATGACTGGGAGTGGGGAAAGATGAAAACCACTTAAATCCACTTTGCCACAGAGAACTCGCAGGTGTGGAAGAAAATCTAACAAAACATACACGCCTTAAGAATATAGCAAAGTGCTATGCTGGTTTTACTCATGACAAAATAAACTTTAAAGACAAGTATTTTCAAAGAAACTGAGGGGACAATAGCCACACGCAACCCCCCACGGACTTCTTCATATAGGTGTCTTTTGTTTATGTGTCCAACTCTACTCCCATGTAATTTACAGATATATTACAACACTGGTTTCCAACCTCCTAGCCTGCAGCATCCTGCCCAGTTTAGCCATGCTCACGGAAGGAAAATAACAGTATGTAGATCCTTCTGGATACTTCCCCCACCCGCCTCCTCGATTCCAGTCCCCATTTGGATACTGGCACCAGCTTTGCCAAGAGCTGTGGTTCTGTCACCTATAGTCCAAGAGCAGGAGTTGCTAGCTGAGACTATTCCTGAATTAACCTGCTGGTGTTGGTGTTGTAGAATGACCTAGGCAAGAAGCATTGATATATAGAGATATGTCATAACATAATATATATTACATACATATCTATAGATGATAACACTTTATATATAACATATTTATATAGTGTCCCTGTGTATGTGTATGCATTTATGTATTGTAGATTGATACATAAAACATCAAGAAAATAAGGAATTCTCTGAGAGAATCACCAGTATTTTCTCCTCATAGTGTTTTTTGATCAATAGCATTATACAACTCCTTCTTTTGACCTGTTCTAATGGGTTTTTTTCTTGGACAAGCTGAAGAACACTCCCAGTCCGAAAGCTGAGTAGTGCGTTAGTGACAATCCACTTATCAGGAATTTAAACACAGTTGCCCTAAGGTTTAATTCTGAAAAAAATTGTATCCACAAATATCACTTACAATTCTTACTGTATTTCTCAACATTTCTGGTTTCTGCTAACTGACCTGGATCTGTGGTTCAACACAAAGGCAGAAGAAGGCACGCTGCTAGTTTGGCTTATGTTAGAGGATGACAGCCCAAGTCCTGTGGTCTAAAAAGAGGTGACATGGCTGTAAGACTTTTTTAGCAAGACAACGCCCAAGGCCAGTCAACCAGTGGGTGTAAATTGCCAGCTGGGAATTTGGCCTTGTATATGCAATGTCAATATATAAAAGTGTTTCATGGCTGCCTCAACTAATTGCTAAATGAAATTCAAGTGAAACACTGAAAGCAAAAGAAAATATCACTGTAAAGCTTTTTTTTTTTTTTCTTTTTTTCTGAGCTGCTGTGCAGGTGTTCCACTCTGCAGAGGAGAAATATGTTTGACAGCAAAGGATATTTGTGTTGGCAGTATCACTTGATCCATGTTTCAGGAGCCAAATTGAAAACATATTTTCACTAGATGCAGTCATAGATCATTAGAAGGAGCCAACTTCTGTGGGTTGCACAAGTACGTCTGAGAGACAGCAGATGTGTAAATTAAAATATACCCCAAAACCTGGCAGAAATGTTTTTGGGGATGGGAAAATTCAGTAAGGGCAGAACAAAAATGTGCTGCCACCTCTGCTAATGGTTCAGGATTGGTTCTATCTGCTGCAGTACATTATTATATGGTTGGGCTTTGCTGTTCCTTCTGCAGAGAAAGCTCTACCCCACCTTTCTTCCCGCTGCTTGGTTTCCTCTTCTTAGTGAAGGATAATCTCATCTCTCAACAGCTGGTCTTGAGAGTACATCACATGGTCCTTCCCTGAGGATCCACATCAGCATAGACCCAAAATAACACAACCCTCAGATGAAATGCAGACATTTGAGTCACCCATGAATTTCCCCAGGGAACCCACAACACAGGACATCGTATGGCTTGTAAACACCAAGCTGAATGGTGCAGTTGATTCGCCTCAGGAAAGGGATGCCATCCAGAGGGACCTCGACAGGCTCGAGGAACAGGACCATGCAAACCTCCTGAAGTTCAACATAGCCAAGTGCAAGGTCCTGCACCTGGGTCTGGGCAATCCCCAGTATCAATACAGGCTGGGAGATGAATGGATTGAGAGCAGCCCTTTCATACAAGTACTTGGAGATACTGCTGGATGAAAAATTGGACATAAGCTGGCAACATACACCTGAAGCCTAGAAAGCCACTGGTATTTTGGGCTGCATCAAAAGAAGCATGACCAGAAGGTTGAGGGAGGTGATTCTGCTCCTCTACTCTGCTCTCATGAGACCCAACAAGGAGTACTGCACCCAGCTGTGGGGCCTCTAGCACAAGAAAGACATGGACTTGTTAGAGGTCTTCCCAGGGGAGGGTCACAAAAATTATCAGAGCTGAAACAGCTCTCCTATGAAGAAAGGCTGACAGAGTTGGGGTTGTTCAGTCTGAAGAAGGCTCCAGGGAGACCTTATTACAACTTTTGAGTATATAAAGGGGAAAAAGATTTTTTACCAAGGCTTCTACTGACAGGATAAAGGGCAACAGGTTTAAACTGAAGGAGGGTAGGTTTAGTCTGGGCATAAAGAAGAAATTTTTTTAACAATGAGGGTAGTGAGACACTGGAACAGGCTGCCCAGAAAAGTTGTGGATGCCCCATCACTGGAAGTGTTCACGGCCAGGTTGCATGGGGCTCTGAGCAATCTGGTCTAGTGGCAGCTGTCTGCAGGGGGGTGGGCTAGATGATTTTTACAGATCCCTTCCAATCCAAACCATTCCATGATTCTATGATTATCAGGTGGCTGAAGAACAGAACAGGCTCCTGGTCTCTCTGGGTCTCAACTAGCATTTCCTGGGCAGTGCAGAAAAGAAGCTTCATTGCCTCCTCCATGTGAATGTGATCAGTGGTTCCTCCTCTTCAGGTCTTCCTCCTTGCAAAAAGGTCAAGCAAGCAAGATGTTAATCAGTAAGAACTGAGGGCTTTGCCAAAACAGCTCACTTTTCCAGAAAAGCATGATGCATTCTCAGTCTGAGATGGGAAAGGCACAACATCACACTGTTATAGATGTGAGAAATCATTAGGGGCCACTACCACAGGTTGTCCACCTTACAGAGAGACCTCCTCCATTTTCTTCTTTCTCTAGAGATGCGATACGAGGTACTACTACCTCGTACTTACTACTACAATATCTGTTGTCTATGAGCAGAGGAAACACACGTTATACATAAAGCCAAGAATTTATTGTTAGTATAATTGAAATCCTAACAGTCTAATTCAAGAATCATTACTTGTCTAGATGTAATAATTGCAGAAAGAAGAAAGAATACTTCAGGAAAAGTCTCAATAATAGTAATAATGTAATTAAAAATTCAACACCTTGACTTCTTACTTTTTGTGCCTTTTCTGGGTGTTATGCCCATCCTTCCACTGCTCCTTTGGGTCTTAAAATTGTTAGCTTCAGACTGCTGAGGGAGGTTGTTGTTATGTTGAGTCTGGAGAGCTTCTAGGGTCTTTTGCTGGGAGGAATAAGATACTGATGGTTTCTTCTCCCTCCCTCAAGGATTTGATCTCCCTCACTCTGCCACCATTGCTCTATAGCTGCATGTTACAGCCAAATTTGCTATATATGCTACATATGGTCCCCCTGATAACTACTCCCTGTACTCCTTGTTACCCCTAAAACCAGTTTCATATCACTCCAGGTCTTTATAAGTGACCATTTGGGTCTCCAGTGCCAAGCCCATGTCCCATCTTTCATCATCCCATACTTGTACTTGTATGTCACATCCTGTGTATTCACTTCGCAAGGCCTCTGCTGCCGTGGTAAGCCTGTACTTCTCTATACTACATCACTATGTTAGAGTAATAAATATCTCATTCTACATGGAATAATCCCTTGTTACTGCTGTCTATGCAAAACTGTGGTTTCACTATACAAACAGAAGCCATAGACACCTGTGCAGTTAGAAAAACTGCTGTTATAGCTAAACCATGTAAACAAAGTTGCAAGCAGGTCAAGAAAATCTCAGACAGAGCAAATCTGACAAGGACTTGTAATCTTAGTACAAAGCTTGTGGCCCATGACTACCAGTGACAATACTTTGTTGTAGGGTTAATAGTCGCACTCATGCTTTCTTCTGTCCCACATGACCTATGGTGAGCACCACAGTGACAGCTGGTAGCCTAGAAGGTGCTTCAGGTACCATCATTTTTCTTCCATCACATGGAAGCAGGCATTGATTTTGTTGTAAAAAATGAGCATTCTCATCAAGGGAAATCAGACTTACTCATTTCCTAGCACTGTGTAGAAAGACACTTTGTTTCACTTTTTAACCCTATTATCCATTAGAGTAATTCTCAGGGATGCCATTATATATGTCAGGAAAAAATCTCTGAAGAGAAAGATACTAAAATATGGCAAAGGAAAGGTATTTGTCGTATCAAGAAAATAGAAAAGTAACTAAAGCATTATTAACATTGTAGAGTTCAAGCCATTATTGACATGAGAACATGAACCTCCCTGGAATTACTTCCATTTAGTTTGGAGGCTGGAAATGTACTTTTTGCTTTGAAAAAAACAATGCTTATTTCTATATTTTTCCTACAAGCAACCAGTAGTCTGTACCTCTTTAATAAGTTTCTCTACCTCTCTTTTTCTTACAGTAGTATTTTCTTGATTATATTTCTTAGTATATATATTTATTGACCTGTCACAAATGTAATATAATATTAAGAACCTAATCCACCTTGCCACAACTTTTAAAGTGCTTATCATAAGACTTTAATACTATCAAGTGTTTTAAACAGTCTGATCAGGACAAAAATCCCAAATACTGTACTTAAACATAGGCTTACAGTATTTTGCATTTCAGATGACCCTTGTTTGCTTTTAAAAAGTAGATTGATTTTTCACAGTATTTCCAAATGCAGTAAAAATTGATTAGATATATGAGAAAGGTGATTGTTAATTGTTATTGTTAACATTAATTGTGGTAGAGTTATTAGATGCTGGAAGTAGCCAGAAAAGAAATCTCAGTCTATCCAGTTCATAGAACTGCATTGATGAAAAGTGCCATTTATATTTATTTGTCTATGAAAATATTTCACTGTTGCTTAATAAAATATGCAACATTGAATCCAAATACTAAGAGAATTTTAACATTACTTTTCCAGCTGAGATTTTTCTTCAAAGTAATTTAACTCTCTGGAACTTTCCATGTTTCTCAGTTGCTTTCTCTGGCTCTTGCTGACATGGTCCCTTAAGTGGTGGAGACCCCCAGCAGTGAAGGTGAGCTGATTAATCTGCACAGTATCATTACATTGAGCTTTTTCAACTCATGATGGTACTGCCTCAGAAAGATTCCTTCCTCAGCAAACTAATGAGGCCCAGATTTAAAGAAAATTCAGACACCTGAATTTCACCGAAACGTACAGTACCGTCATAGTACAAGCAGTTCTAGTTGCAGCTGTGAAGAAACTGCATGACTATGGAGGGAAATGGCAACTTTATGATTGCTGTATTGATATATACATGTCCACAAGCATCTACTGTTAGATATGACTGAAAATAAATAGGGGACTCCATAGTGCCTTAATCTGCCCCACAGAGAGGTTTTCACAGAATGACAGAATGATTGACTTTGGAAGGAACCTCTGGGAGTCATTGTGTCCTACACCCCTGCTCAAGCAGGGCCGCCTAAAGCCACTTGCAAAGTACTGTGTCCAGACTTTTTGTGATATCTCAGTGGATCTCCACAACCTCCCTGGGCAACCTGTGACAGTGCTCAGTCACCCTCACAGTTAAAAATGTTTCCTGCTTAGATGGAACCTCCTGTGTTTCCATTTGTGCCCATTGCCTCTGATCCTGGCACTGGGCACCACCAAAAAGAGCCTGGCTCCATCCTCTTTGCCCCCTCCCTTAAGGAGGAGGTGCAAAATGTATTTACATACATTAATATGATCCTCCCTGAGCCTCTCTTCTCCAGGCTGAACAGTCCCATCTCTCTCAGTCTTTCCTCATAGGAGAAGTGCTCCACTGCCTTAATCATCCTTCATTGAACTCTCCAGTAAGTCCATGTCTCTCTTGACAGAGGGAGACAAGAATTCTACACAGGACTCTAGATGTGACCTCACCACTGAACAGAGGGGAAGGATCACCTCCCTCAACCTGCTGGAAGTGCTTTGCCTAATGCAGCTGAGGATACCATTGATGCTTTTGCAGCACAGGCACACCTGGTGTCCACCAGGACCCCCAGACCCTTTTCTGTCAAGCTGCTTTCCAGCCAGGTGGCCCACAGTGTATATTTGTGCATGGGGTTCTTCTCCAAGTGCAGGCCTTTGCCTTTCACCTTGTTGAACTTCATGATGTTTCTGCCAGCCTATTTCTCCAGCTTCTTGAGGTCCCTCTGCATAGCAGCATGACCCCCTGGTATATCAGCCACTCCTCCCAGTTTGATGTCATCTGTAAATTTGCTGAAGGTACACTGTTCCCCATCACCCATATTAATCAAGATGTTAAACAGGACTGGACCAAGCATTGACCCTGGGGTACACCACTAGTCATTGGCCTCCAACGAGACTTTGCACCATCAAACACGACGCTCTGGGTCATGTCCGTTCAGCCAGTTTTCAGTCCCCTCACTGTCTGATCATCCAGCCCATGCATCAACAACTTTACTATGAGGCTCTTATGCCAGACAGTATCAATGACCTTCCTGAAGTCCAGGTAGACAATATACACTCCTCTCCCCTCATTTACCAGGCCAGTCACTTCATCATAGAAGTTTATCAAGTCGATCAAGCATGACTTCTCCTTGGTGAAGCCGTGCGGACTACTCCTGATGATTTTCTTGTCCTTAATGTGCCTGAAAATGGTTTCCAGGATTAGCTGCTGCACCACCTTCCCAGGAACTGAAGTAATGCTGAGCAGCTTGTAGCTCTCTGGGTGCACCTTCTTGCCCTTCTTGAGGATGGGTATGATATTTGCTTTCCTCCAGTCTTTAGGCACTTCTAGCAGTCATTATGATCAGTTAAAGATGCCCCCTTCTTTACATCCTTCTGCACAAACTCCTGCACAGATTGCTGCATCTGTTAGCTGCCTCATTTAAATGACCTAGTGGATCAAATCCTTAAATGCTTTATCTCCGTTTCCTTTTTGACTCTTTTTTCCTTTGTTGTAGATAAGATTGTCCTTTGGGAAATAGTCTGTGTCTTGTTACCCCTGCTATACCTATATTATGACCATAATTTGGTACAAGTAATGTGCACCTCACATAACCTGCACTCAAATTAGCTCAAAGACAAGACAGGAATCACCGTGAGAGAGGCTAAAGGAGCTCATGGGAAGTAGGACCTTTGGCAGAGGAGGAAGTTAGGAGGAACAATGATTCTAAGACAAACTTACATGGTTTCCAATGATGTCTATAAACCATGTTGCTGTCAGTATCAGGCACCTGTTTTTTCTTCCAACATGTAAATGTAACACCATTATTCAGTGTTGCAAAATTGATGTAAAGTTTACAGTGACTGCTCAGATATTAATCTCTGGGTTAGGAAGCTGCCTTTTCCAACACAGAACAAAGGGCTCTGCCACCAAATTGCTTTCACACAAGAGACAATGAATGGCAGGAAAGCAAAGAAACAATGGCACAAGAAAAAGATAAACAGTGGTTTTATAGCTTGGAGTTCTGAGTTACTATTGTAATTTAAAGGACTAATTAATTTAAACTGCTGTCCTTCCTTTCCGTTTTCAAAAATGTCAAAGTCCAAAGCAGCCATAAGTAATATTTGTCCATCATTTCACAATACTCCGTTTTCAGTTCTTTAGCTATATAACACAGGTTTTCAAACCCCTGTTCTCTGTCTTGCTTTCCCTCTGTGCTGTAAACCCAGTGTGAATGTGCATATATTTCCATTTTTGGAATGTAATCTCCCTGCCTGGCTGTGATTTATCACTACAGCTGGTCCAACAATAATTGTTCTATTTCTTTTAAGCATACTTTTATCTCCAGTAGCATTCACTTAATGAAAGCAGAGACTTTGGGTTTTAAATATGTATGGGGGATGGATACATAATGAATATTTCTAGACATTTAAAATATTTAGAATGTTCAGAAATATGTTTATATTTTTTTCTCCTCAGCATAATTGCATTTTTATAGTGTTTTCAATACTAAAGCATTTCTGCTCTACTTTGGCATTCATCTTACTCTGTTGTCCTTTTTCCATGTATCTGTTTGAATAGACCTTTTAATAGTTCAAGTCTAAGACTCCTAAACAAAGCAGAAATGCTTCTCAGCTCAGAGGCACTCCAGGACGTAATAAGGTCAGGTGGATATTGAGGTTCTTTTTTTCTTTTTCTTACAAAAGCAGGTATTTATTCTTCAGAAAAATCTCCACGTATTTCCATAAATGGCCATGGAAACTTGTAGTTCTATAAACTGTAGCAGATACATAGTAAATACAGACTAAGTTCAGTACGAGAAAACTGAACTCCACATACCTAACTTTAACTAGTTTATTAACAGCAAATGTTGATTATTGTAAATCATTTGTTCCTTTAGACAGAAGTTAAAATATGTGGGGTTTTTTGTTTGTTGGGGTTTTTTTTCCTGATTTGTGGGCAGGATTTTTCTGACCTCAATTTGGTTCTTTGAAAATGAGATACCTCATCTGACGTAGCCCTGCAAGCTAACTTCTATATTTTCAGCACAAAAGGATGCAGCAGAATGTGCTCTGGCAATGTCTGCATCTCTGTATCTCTTTACTGAAGGTGTGTGGACAAGTAGCTGCAAGGAGACACCTAGCTTTTCAATACCCAAAGTGAGGTAACATGAGTCCTGGTTAAAGCTCTGATTCAGAATTACCATTCTCAGGGATTTTAAAAGTTCTAGTGATTTTTAATGAATAGTCTCATTTCTAAACATTATCCTGACTTGGTTTTAACTAACTTTTTTTTTTTCTTTTATGAGCCTCAATCCACAAATGTAATAAACAGTTATAGCTATACTGACTACTTTATGATAACAGTCCCTGATCCAATGTTAGTAGAACTGCTTTTTAGATTGAAAAATTCATCACACTCTAGCTAAACTTAAATGAAAGGCATCATGGGCGCAGCAACTCAAGAATAAAGAAATTCTTTATATATTTAGATATTTATTAATAGTAATTCTGACAACTGCATTAGGTAAATATACCTCTATTACACATACTTACATAACTTATAAATTTCTAATGTAGTTATGAATATGAACATTAACAGATATATATATCTGATGCAGGGAGAGATATGTGACTGGTTACTGTAAGATTAGGTGCTGAGCTATTTACTTTAATGACACAGTGTGGCCCTCAGTCCTCAAAGGACAAGTCCATCCTGTCACTCCTTCCACGCTTTTTATAAAATGTTATGGTCCGAGCTTTGAAAAAATGTGACCTTTATGGATTGAAAGTCCAGTTTTAAAACATTCTAAACATCAGTGAAATGTTTGATGGGATTTAAATACAGCACTGGAGTCTTACTGTTGGAGTAAACTGTGGACTGACGGGTTTTGTTGGACTGGGATCTTCTTGGCTTCAATTTGTCCTCTCAAGGGTACAGTTTGGTTTGCCATGTGTAAGCTGCCCAGCACTGTTTAGCAGAGATTTCTTTCAAGGCTAATTGTTTCTCCTCAGATGAAAAAGGAAGTGAAGTAAATTGCTGCTCAGCCATTAGTTTCTCCAGGAATATCTCAAAGAAAAGCATATTGACAAAAAGTGTGAGCAGATTAATATCAGACTGTAGAGCTGGTTTGCACATGGCTCTCATCATCCTTAACAAGTTCCCTGCCCATCCAACAAAACAGACATTCACCAAAATGAGTTTTCAGTTCCATGGATTCATGGGAAGGTGCACATGAGGTCTTAGTGTGCCTGGGCCGAGGAGACATACTTGGTATGCAGAGGTAAACAGCAGAGTTTCACAGCCCTATATGCAACTGTCATGTTCACTGAGTCAGAAGACTTCAGGTTAGGGAAGGAGTGGAAGAAAGTCACCCTTATAGCCAGAGCAGCCTGTTCAAGGCAAGGAACCTTTCCACCATACAGCTGGCTGAGAAGCTGGAGAGACCTCCAGTTGTTACCATCTTTTGTTTGGAGCAACTTTTTCTCTTCTTAGTCACGCCACTGCATCCTAATTAAGAAAAAAAGCCAAAATCACAATGCAGCAGAAAGGGATTTGGTCTCAAGGGATACAGGAAGCTTCTATATGATCTTTCATATCTATGACTTTGCTTGTCCTTTTTGCACCACCCCTTTGGATGTGGTGGTGGTTGTGCTGGGGGAAGAATTGAGATCACCCACTAGAGCTGTTGCTGAATGATTTCTGCCATCTCATCTCTGCCCGCAAATGCTCATCACTTCAACTGAAAAAGAGGCAAACAGCCACCAGGCAGAAGTAGTGACATCTCTGCACTGGGCAGCATAAGAACAGTGAAATGCACAGAGGAGAGGATTTAGCCTGTAAGCTGTTTGTCTCTGTTGTCATTGCCATTAATGCATCCATGCTTAATGCAATTTCTTTCGATTCACTAACTCTCTGCTGCCAAGTCAGTATAACCCTGTTCTCCTCATTGTCTGACTGTCTCTTGACTTCACCTCTTTCCTGTCATCTATGCTTCTCCTGCCCCTCACCTACCTCAAAAAAAGCCATGCTGCATGAGTTAATGGAAAGTCAGATATTTTACATAAGAACTTAAGGCACTGGTCTGGTTGTCATACTGGAGCCACCTTTAGACACGGAGCACGTCTTCTTTTTTGATAATCATCAAAAAATGGCCTTTGCCCTGATACTGTCCTGAATCTGAGGCACCGGCCATTACTGTAGTAGTCACTACAACTTGTTGGAAAATGCCAGAAATTTTCTGTTGAAAAAAATGTTTTATTGAAATAGAAATGCTGTAGAAGGAAAGAGTAATTTTTGCAAAATTTTCCATTGGGAAAGTTGAAATGTCTTCTCAAATGTAATACAAAGGTTTTGGGGGAGCCCATCAAAAATAATGAATCCTGGAGTTCTAGTTTGGCCAGGATGTAAGGCTTGAAAGAACTATGACTGACCAGGACTACAGTTTCTGTGTAGCTCTTAGCAGAGAGCAAATGGCTCTGAGATGGGAAGTTTTGTTCTCAGTTTTGTTAGAACTTTTCATTCCATTGAAATCTTCAACATGTTGACTTCTTTTTTCTAGCTTGTGTTAAACATAATACATGGGAATACAATGGTTTTCCTATAATTTTAAATTTGTTCTAATTCAAATCCAGAAATTATTACACCCTCCCAATTTTCCATCATATGCAGATTACTTAATCTATATACTACAGAGCATGAATTCTCTATCCATTGATGATATTCATAAATACTTGCTTTGTATTGTAATGTTCCACTTACTGTAAAGCTGAGCTGCGCTGAAGCTGCAGAGACATAGCAGTATTATCTGGGGATGTACTGGGATGTGCTATCTGTGTTTGTAATGGCACTTCAATAATTGCTTGTCATATTTAATCAAGGAGCCTGAACTGGTGATGTGACTATTACTGTGGGTAGAGAGACAGAACATTAATTTACAGAAAAGTACAGAATGACTGACCATGATAGACCAGATATATGTGCAGTCCTTGGTAGTGCGTTGCGTGCTGTTGTGAAGAAAGCTATAAAACTGCTTAGCCTATACCCACTGAAGACCAAAATATTTCTGAGTGGTCAAGTACTCATGAAAGTGAATGGTTTGTTACACAGAAAAGCTAAGTATGGTCTCAAGGCATTCCTCTTATATTTATTTACCTCACATATTATTATTATTTTTCCCTACATCTCTCCAAAATGTTGACATTTTTCTTTTGAGGCTTTTCTTTTGACAAAGAAATCAAAAGAAATTGGTGATAATTTCCTATCAGCTTGTAGAAAATGTCACCTTTGTTTTCAAACCTAATCTACCATTTCTGATCTTTTTCTTTCCTTAAGGAAGAGTCCAAAATCCAACACAGTGGAATTAAATTTACAACTAAATGATGGGAGATCTAGAAAGAACTTAAGAAAATCAGGCAGTCATTGTAAAGGGTGCTACTTCTTTGAAGTAAAGATGGTAATTGTTTCAAATGATATAAATATCTTCCTTCAAAAAGTAAATGCAATTAAATTTCCCTGGTATCATTACAGGACATCATAAGGACACAAAACACTAGCAATGCTAAAGCAATTAAACAAAAAGTACAAATAAAGAAAACTAAAGCTTCCCTGCACCTACACATTTACTAGAAAGAGAAAATGATAACGCAGTAGTGAGATACAATGAATAAACAAATTTCAGGTTAATCAGTCTTCCTCTGTTGACTTACCTGCTAAGACACAGAAAAAGAATGGAAGACTTTAGAAGTACAATAGAAATAGATTCTAAAAAACCACTGAAGCTCATAGAAATTTTTATGTCCTTGAAGGCACAGCATCAAAAACTATACTCTGAAGATAAGAAAATATAGAAACCTTCTAAATAGAAAACTTATTCCAAAGAGGAGGAAAGCTAATCTTTACAAATAACTAATAGCAGTGCCTGGAAGAAAATTTCTTTAGAAGTTTGCATGAAGGCAAGATGACAGGTGACCTTCACACACGTAAGGCATCTTGGTCTGAAATTATAGTATCAGCAAATCTTGCAAAAATACACAAAGAAAGTGCAGCAGAGCTTCATGTCACCTTCCAGTTTTCCCTTTAGGTGACTATAACAATATAACATTTTTACAAACAAGCTGCTTTAATGACATTTCTGATGACTGCATTGGGGACCTGTTAACTTTTTCAAAATCTCACACTTAGAAGACTATGTAACCTATCCAGCTTAGTTTGCTGGTTTTACACCACCTAGTTCTTGATGACCTGTGGCTAGGCCATGAGTAGCTGTCTCTGTATCATTCACTGCTCAACAGAAGAAGAAAGGTCTTTTCTCCAAAGTAGCGTCACCCCATCAGGAGGGGGATGAGAAAAAAAATCCAGCAGGAAGGAGAGGAATATAATCATTCCCTGGTTTAGTTTTGTTTGTTTGTTATTTGGTTGGTTGGTTGGCTTTTTTCTTTCCATTTCTCTCCTATGTTTACCTCTGTGATGGGCTGTGGTTGACTTTTGGACCCCAATGTCTTATCTCTGGCTGCCTGGCATGCATCAGTCACAGACTTGCAACCCCCAGGGCACCATAAGTCTGGAGATCGCTTAGTAGAAGAGGAGTTGCCTTCTGCAGCAAGAAAAGCTCTGCAGAAGCACATGCCTACATTGGAGGGGCGTGAGGGCAAACACATCAGTTCTCCCAATGAGGCATGTGGTTACACTGATTTGTGTCTTACTTTCTCCGCCTGTAAATTGGAAACGTGAATTTGGTGTGTGGGCTTACTAATACCTGATTAATAAATCTTGTTCATTAATCCCCTGTCAAAGGTTATTGTGTCTAATTACTGCCTCTTCTTTTTAATCCTTCTTTTTTGCCTTTGTTTATGTGTGTTTGACTGTTAACAGCATCAAACTTGCCTGCTTTTAGGAACACATCACTTCAAGTCAGCATCTGCTCAGTGTTTCATTTTTAGCTCAAGAACATATCGCTCTTCAGACACAAACAAGTGATAGCCCAACATCTGACTCTATTTGTGGAAAAGCATGCTGAGGAATGAAGCTCCAAGAACACCTTTTACCAGGCTTATTAAAAAACAAACTGGTGTTTTTTTCCTCTCTTTCCCTTAAAAATCACTCCAGATTAAAGAATATTGTTGTTCCTCCAGGCCAGTAGGACGTTTGGTATGTATCTCTGCTCATCTCCATCCTGATTAAATAATATCCACTTCTATGCACACATGCATTAATACCCCTACCTCCTGAGTTGTTTTGATTTTATATCTTTCTCATATTTCTGAAAACTAATTTCTCTAAATGTTGGAAGTTATCCCTTGACCAATGCCTAAATGAATTACAGCCTGATAATACATGTCAAGTTCAACTGAGCACGTTGTATATGAGCAGGAGAGAGTGGAGCTGCTTCTGATGGTCTCATTAGAGTTCACCATGTCAGCTTTGAAAGGTTTCTCTGCCGACCTTTAGCACCCACGCTGCTGGCACACATGTGCTGCTTAAAATAGACTGAAACAAAGTTCATGTGCAGTTTTTCAAAGAAGTAAAAATGAGAACAGAAGAAAGAGAGGTATCAGGATAAAGCCAATGAAAATGTTACTGCAATTCTAATTTCTTTCAGTCACTCCTAGTCTTTTCTGGCCTTGTATTTTTAGGTTAAGACCAGTGTCTTGACTTAACAGGATAACAGGGATTTAAAAGATCCAGTTTCAACTACACAGGTTGTTCTCCAGCTTCTTAGCTAACTTTTGTCAAGTCGTGTAACTGCTAAGTCTAGGAACTTCCACATGCAAAATGAGGACAACACGTATGTCTCCAGATGGCAGAATATAAACACATCAATGAGTAAGTGGTGCCCAGGTAATGAGGAACATGCAGGGTCCATGGTATGCCTTCCCACTGCTGAAATCCTGTCTTTATTGATGTCAATGGGTGATGACAATGTGCCTTTATTGCATTGATTTGGCAAAAGACACAGAAAAAAAATGTTTCAATTCAAGCTGGGAACTTTCCAAATGCAGGAGCAGAGACCTATGTCTTGTCATGTTGACTGAGAAAAGACCTGTGATGCATGCACTTGACCCCCTTAACCAAATGAGCAGTAGTTTAGTACAGGCTCCAAAGGAGGTAAAGACCTGAACCACAGGCGGGCCAAAAACTCTTCCAGAAAATCCACAAAGGAGCGGAGTGACCCAGTGAGCATCAATGGTCATGAGCTTGGAACACAAGCCATGTGTTTAACTCATGAATAGTGGGTGGTTTTTCCAAGACTCATATATCAAGGAACAAGGAAAATTGTAGGTACAGGGATTCTCATGCATACATTTCCCATTGTATGCAATTTGACTACAAGCCAGCTGCTTTATCCCATAAATATGACAGCCTAAGAGACCCTCCTCTGAGCTCTCCCTGCTTGGAGGTGTGGCTGCATGGTGGTGATCTCCCCTTGAGCTCTGATGCCCCTCAAGGTTGCTCCTCAAGGCAGAGACCTTTTTACCAATGACAGATCTTTTGATAAGCCAAATTCAAGCTTTCTTTAAATTGCAACTGGACCATACGCCAGTGACTCTCCCCTTCAGCTGTGACTCCTCTCAAGGTTTGAGATTCCTTTACCTGAGACCAAGAGATCCTTATCCAAGGTGGAGAGACACTTATTTGAAACAGATCTTTGCTAAGTGACTGATAGCATGCTAAATTAATACTGATGAAATCCATGTAGCTAATTACTTTAGACATAAAACTGTTGACCAATTCTGCAATTAAGATTGGACCTAGCCATGCCTAAGCTTCATCAAGAGTTTAGAAAGCAAGGTGGTCCACTCTGAACCTCGTGACTCAACAGGAGGGTCTCCCTTACCCTTTGCATTTCTGGTCTCCGTGTAAACCATCCTAACTTGATTTTCTGTTGTATGTTTCATGCATGTAGTAAGTCTTAGAGAGAACCTTGCCATCGAACTTTGTTAAGTCACTCTTCTACAAATTTATATTGAACCTACTTTTGCCAATACCTTTGACAGTAATTCTTTAAGCCACCCTAAATCACTCCTCCTCAAGACCTCACAACATCTACTCCATGTTGCCGTGCTCTACTGCCTATCACTCTTTCTGTCCACCACCTCACTTAATCAAATGAGTCACAGGTAATGTGAGATAAACAGTCTCGACCCCTCAGCACCACAGAGGATGGTCAGCATCACACAATATATGGGCTCCGTTGTCATGTCTGCTTTTGTATGTTCTCTATATTCCTGGTTATTGGAAAATTGGACAAAGTCACTCAGGGTTTAAAGAAACGTGAGGGGAAGGAAACAGTGGTGGTAAAGAAATCTTACATTTTTTAGGTAGAACTTCCCACATGGGATTGTATAATTGCTTCTGATAGCAAAAGGAAGAATACAATGACCGTTATGGTTCTTTGTCCCTGAAATATTTGACAGGGAAATTGAATCACTTCTAGCAAGACAGAAAGTAGTCTTCTATGAGGTGCTAAGGCATTTTACCAACATTGCAAATCAAATTTCTGTCAATGACATATGATTTGTGCCTACTTTGCTCCTTCTTCCTTTAGATTTAGAAAAAAATGCTCAGACAGGTGAAATTTCCACAAGAGACTCGAGCCCCAAAATACTCAGTGGTGAACTGGTATATTCTGCTTATACATCCATCTTCCTGTCAATTGGGAGTCACCTGTAGATCCATTGATCTTTCTGCTTCCCATCATGAAGCCCCAGATAACTGCTGTGAGATTACTAACCCCATTACCCGACTGTGGAAGGACAGAAGGAATCGTCTGCCTCAATGAAACAGAAAGAACATGTAAAATGTATCTGTTAGTGGCAGATTTCAGGTATGCAGAAAGATGGGAAAGAAATCCCTACTCAAAATGTATAGCCCATTAAAGGTTTGGAAAAGACAAGCTATTTTGCTATCCGGGGTTGATGTTAAATGGATGATGACACAGACAAATGCTTTTTCTTTCCTGGATATTTATCTTTTTGCGGGTGGATGGATAGGTATTACAGTCAGCTCCTTGGGGATACTGCATGGAAGGAACCAACCCAATACTTGCACAATTTGTCCATGTTTCTCTATATATCCTATTAGAACAGGTGAAAAAACATATGACTTTTAATTGTCTTGGATTGCTTCATGATATGTAAATGCATGTTTTGTTCACTAACATCAGGTGAACTCTGAGTACATGAACCCATCATATCCTTTAAAAACTTCTCTCAGTTTTGTTCCCCTCACTGTGCTCCTGATTAATTTTAATTAACTTAATCTACGATGGTAAAACATTTAGCAGACACAGGTGGTACATCATTGTTATTAATGCTGTCGAGGCTAATTTAAGTGTTGTTGCATTCTAATATTGCCTTGAATTTGTCAGCTTCTTTCAAATTCGGATAAATAAGTACATGGATTGGATTGCAGTGCAGGTAATGAAATAACTTTTCAGTCCATGTCTCTAAGCACTTTATCCTACCAACATTAATAATCTAAAAGGAGATCTTTATTTTCCTTTTTTTTTCTTTCTTTTTTTAAATAGGTTTTTGCCTTTTTAGATTCTTAAAAATAAAGAAACAGAGAAATGCTTTGAGCCCACTGTTTTAAAGCAGTTATTTCTTACATACTGGTAATTTATAACAGATCCCCTCTCCTACCCTTACCCTTCTCCAACTGTTAATCATTGTGCACACTGTAAAAAATGACATATTTACTTTACACTTTTGTATGGATAGTCAAAGATCCAATTCAACACAACATATGAGCACAAGCTTATTTCACCTCCTTTGAGCACAATTAATGTTTAAGACACACTTAACTTTAAGAACATACTTAAGCCTCACAAAATACTTTGTTGTATGGGGACCAGAGTACAAAAAATTTAAAAAGCAGACTTACCAAGAGAAAGGTTTTTGAAAATGCTGATGTGAACATATATACAACTCAGTTCCCTTTTAATACAAGATGGGTGAAAAACAAGGGGAAATTTTTTCTTGTTAGAAATTATGCAGCTAAGGCTCAGACTATTTGAATGCTTGTCTTCCCCACCACCACACCCCCAATGGGCATGGTGCACTGTTGTCAGATCTAAGGGTTGTTGGGGTTTTTTTGTTTACTTATTATTATTGTAGCAGTTATTTACTTTGTGAAATTTTCCTCCAAGAACACAAAATCATGAGGGTTTTTTGTTACTTACATAGACAATGCTGGAAGGGAAAGATTGGAATCCAATTACCATGCCTGAGCTGTAACAATCATACGTGTTACAAACATCAAAGTCTGTCTTTAAATCACCTAACCTATGACTTACAATTTTTAAGCAGGGTACGTCTTTCACAACTTCAGTAAAGAGAGAGATAACAAAAAGAGAAATCAAGGAATAACAGCTTTGCCAAAGAAGAAACTACATAGGTCCAAGGTGTGGATCTCAGACAGGAACCCAACTCACCTGGCCTCCAAATAAGCATTCAACCCAAAAGCCCTCTTGTTGCAACCCACTGCATATACATTTCCCATTCAGTTATCTTTTTGGGTGGGATAAAAAATACAGTGGGAACATACTAATTTATTTTTGAACCATAAAAATTAACTACTCCTCCTTAGATATTTGCATTTCAGCTGTGGTAGGAAATGGAGTGCTACGTGATTCCTTTGGAAAAAGGGCTGGTGGCTTTGTCCAAAGTATGTTATGTCTGCCCCAATGAACCCATTTGCAATGGCTGATATTTTACAGCAGTATGCCATGGGAACGGAAATAATTGCTTTTCTCCTCTTTGCTTATTTTTCTTTCTTTTAAGGAGCCTAAGAAAGCAAGCCACTTGAATGTCCTTTGTCAGGTGGATTCATTTCTTGCATCATTAATTCAAATCCAGACTTCCGAGGAAGTCATCCTTCCTCTGAAGGCAGGAGAAACACATTACCAAAGAATAACGCACAAATCTGGAGAAGGAGCTTTGTTTCTATCATTTACATCTATCACAACAGTACTTGAAATGGGAAAAGATTACCCACTACCTCAGATTAGTTAGTCCAAATAGCTATTGCCCCTGTGACTAGCAATGGTAGTTACTATTTTTGTGCTCCCTCTTTCTGTTAGGTTGCAGCTTGCATCCACCCCCTGACTCCAAGTTATGAAGGCTAGGGCCAGTGTCCTGCTGTACACAGGCAGATTTTAAATGCAAAAAAAAGCAGGTTTAAATCTGTAATATCTTCTCAAGACATCCAACAAAGACAGCAGCTCATAACTCCTGCCATTGAAGGAGTTTTTAACTCAAGAGAAGATTTTGCCTACTAAGGAACAAGATGTCATTAATTAACTGTTTGGAAAAGTCCGCATTTTAGAGAGTCACTGTCTCCTTTTTCCCCCAAAGCACCTAATTAATGAAAGAGAAACACAATGTGACAAGGAAACCTTGAAAGTTTTCCAGAATTTGATTAGAAGTCCTATATCCGTCTTTCTGAGGGCTGTCACAAAGCCGTAAATTCTTGATTGACAAAAATATGGGAGTTTATACAGTGACAGTTTATATAACAATTATTTCATTTGGTCTTTTTCAAGTGGAAATCACAAAATCTAATTAAACACAGTTCACAAAGATGGGTTGCCCCCTTTGACAAACAAGGCCACATGACACAAGAGCTGGGCCCATGTTTGATTTCAGCAACCCAGAGCGTGACCATCTACGTTTGCCTTAGCACAATATCAGAAATTACAGAGATGAATCAATCAGGGTGTTGCCATTAGTACCTCTGCAAGCTGCTTGCTTTTCTACGCTCACTGCCTCAGTACTGTTCACCAGCCCATCAAAATCCTTCTAAAGTGTCATTTGCAGCATATGCAGAAGGTGGTTAAATCTGAACCTGTATTGCTGGCTTTAATTTCCACATACCATTAATTTATTTAATTTCCAAATTGCTGATTTTTGCAAGCGTGTGGGTTATGTTCTTTGACCAGTTTCTCTGACAAAACTAATCTTCCCCTCTTCAGGTCTTTGAATTTTGCTCATGCTAGTGGTTCCGAAGGGGAAAGGCTTGTTAAAGACATTAGTTGATCTCAAGATGCATGAAATCCCAAAGGACTTTCACCTAATATATTTATTTTAGAGCCATAAAGGAGCAAATGAGTCTGACATAATTGAAACATAAAATCAATGATAATTGCCTTGCATTTAAGAGCATATCCCAGACATTTTGGTTGTGCCTTCAGTGATATTCTAGGCAATGCTCAATCTACTTCCTGCATCTTTTCTTCTAGCTCTTTGCAATGTGCTTGTAAAAATTATTTGATTTAGAGGGTTGCCTTTGTTCCTTTTTGTGGCACTAAATCCTTCTCCTTAACCACTTTCCTTAACTTTATCTTTTCAAAAAACAGTAATTACATCCAGAATGAAACATTTATCCTCCAACAACCAGAAAAATGCTTTATAACTGCAGGCCTTTCCTCTTTTTTTGTTTGTGGTGGAGTTAATTCTTTCACTTGCTTCTCAGTTCTGAAATTGCTGTGATTTTTTTTTTTTTTTTTTTTTTTTTTTTGACCTCTAACTTGGCTTAAAGCCTCTTCCTACCAGCTTTTATTCAGCAGAATGTACAGTGGTATCAAGGCTCATGTGAACATGAGTTTTGACAGCTGGTCTAGTTGCAAGGCAGCATAATCCAGGGCTTGAGGGGGTGCACTAGCCAAGGGCCCCTTCCACCACTCATCTACAGTAGAAATCATCTCCTGTGCCATCACAATTTACTTAATAAGACAAATCATTACCAATCACAGTTTATGATAAATCCATCTGGCTGCTAAATCAGAGTATTGCCCAAGCAGCTTGTTGGGAACTGTTCAGTTTTTCTTGTTCTAGGAGTAGTAAGTACTTCAAGCAACCAAATGCAATCTGCTTTGGCAGTCAATGTCCAGCACCCATTTCTGTTCCCCATCATTCTGGCTCATCAGCAGCATCGTTATTTGCTACTGACCTCAAACAAGAATCAGAAGTCTACTTCCTCCTCAAATCTTTCTTCTTGTGTTTCTTCAGTTTTGTTTCAGTAGTACTGATCATTTAAACCAAGCTTTTTGTGATGTTGGAATATTGAGCAACTGTGGCTGTGAAAGGAAATTTGCCTAGCCTGGATGAAATATACACCAGAAATTACTCACTACAAGCCTAGCTCCCCTCACTGTGACACAGCTGGTTGACAACAATAAATTGAAGCCCAGCCCTTCAAACCCAGGGATGACCTCTTGGGACACCAGCCCAGGTAAAAAGAAAAACTTTTTTTGCTGTTGTTGCTTGGCTACACCTCTGCCTCTTTTCAGGTCTTCCAGCACTTGTAAGCCAGGGAAGAGTGGGAAATCAGTCTCTACTGGGGGAAACAAAAAATCAATGGAAATGACTATATGATGGTGAGAATGCTAGTTTTGCTATTCTAAGGGAATACAGCTGTGTGGCATCTTTTGTATGAGGTAGGATGAAAGTACATGGGGCATTAATGGAGTTTACAGTAAACAATGTAATATTAAAACTATAAAGGGGTTCACTGACTTCTCCAGACTGGCAGCCTGGACAGTTCCTTGTCCTGGGCACTCTACTCCTTCTGAGTAAGGACTGCAATATTGCAAACACAGTCCTGCTCATATGGAGACAGACAATTACTATGATATTCCCCAGCTGTGCTTGTTATCTCTGCTAAACTAATTCCTAAAGGAGAACCTACTTTTTGGAACCATGATAGTTAAAAATTAGAGTTACTGGAAACTTGTCCATCATATCTTTTTTATCAAATAATGTTTCAGAAGGCAAGAGAATTTTATCTTGTAAAGCATGCACACTCAAAGTATTTATGTGGCTCCACTTTCTACAAATGGGGACGAACGCTAACAATAACGCTGAGGCCTGAAGTTGGTTGAGGACATACATATAAATCCGCACAGTCCCCTTGAGTATACATGCTAGGAGTCTACCTAAAACTCATATTTAACACATCATCTGAATCCATTGTTCTATCTTAATTTATTTGTTTTGTGCTTCAGTAGTTTCCTTGGAAAACTGCATGTTTAATGTCCCCTGCTTGATTCTACTCATATAGGAGAGAAAAATCAGACACAGACACCAGCTTTAGTTTATCAGCTCACAGTAAGAAGACATGAGTTTTCCACCGTGGAGATTATTTCTGCCACAGCTGCTCCATCTGTTCTTATTTCTCACCCTAAAACCAGCTGTGGAAAAACTGCCATACACAGCATTTCACTGGCACTGCCTTCCAGCAACTGAAAGATTTGGGGGACAGAGACAGCTTCTGCTGGAAACCTTTCTAAACTGCAATCTTTGTAAAGTCAGGGAGAGAGCTGCTGCCCTGGAGTAAATCCCTGATAGTGTCTAGATTTATGGAAAAAATGTCATCAGATTTTGCATTTAGGAGAGAATTAATCTGCTGCCTGGGTTTAGTGATAAAGAGACCCTCAAGGGGAAAGCTGAAGCAGGCAATAATAACAACAATAAACCTTTTATAAAGAATCTAGGCCTCCTTTTGGCTGGCTTTTGAGACAGAGATTCACAAAACAGTTATTTTGAAGGTCAGTACTGTGGCCTGCCATGGTGAGGCACAGTGAGCTATGGACCTCACGTCACTATATATAGTACCTTTTCTGCTAAAACCACCTTTGAGATACCTGATGGCTTAATCTACTCACCATATTCACCCAACAGTAGAGCCTTTTCAGCTGATATGTGAAACAACTTATTTAAAAAAAAATAGGCATAGCAAGAAACTCCTTTCCTCCTTGTGCTGTACTTGTGGCGGGCTAAATGGTTGCTTTCTGTAGTGGAAGACAGTGATTTAAAGAAATCATCATTCTTGTCATGAGATCAAAGGAGAATACAATTGCTGAGGTGATAAATGTCTCAGAAAAAGACAAAAAAATGAATGGATCCATAAATAAAGAAATAAGATCATAAGAAAATAAAGATAGGTAAAAATAGAGAGCTAGCCTGAGGACATTTCACAGAACATGTTTTTGATTTTAAAACAAGGTGTCCCCATAGATTTCCAGCCCCAAATTCCCAGTTTTCTGCTGGTGGTTGCTCGGTTTTGAATTTGTTTCTGTGTTGTGCCTGCCATTGTAAAGACTGAACTCAGTGACACAAGATTCATACCCTCTTTTTCCTGTGGATCCTAAGTTTAAAAAACTCTCAGAGCTACCTCTGCAAGGTTCATTGCCATTGGCACCATGGAGCTTTACCTGCCAGCCATTGCTTTCAGAGCTTCTGTGTCTGCCTTTGTACAGGATGATCCCAAAACCAGAAGCTGAGCACTCAGATTACAGGATGCCAAGTGCTTTAGAAACATGATAGAGAGAGATGTGTGTATCAATAAGAAGGCAAATAAGGAGATAAATTTGAGCAGGTAAATAACAACAGGGATATAGCTCTGCCTAAGTGCAGATTGAGACGGATTGAATTTTTTATCCTGTTAACCATTGCCTCCAAGTAATGGATATTCAGATCTCTGAAAAGGCTATTTTATTAAATATCATCTGTCTGTATTTTCTGTATGGTTTTCTATATTTATCTTTCAATAACAGTGAAAGAGTATTTCGTAAATCTAGCAGAAGTTCTGCCTTTCGTTTCCATCAAACATTGGCAGCAGTAAGCCCTGGTAATTAACCAGCTCCACTATTGGCACCATGTTGAAGTCAAAGTGTTACCAAAAGTTGTAGAACATACTAAAAAGCTTTCATCAGTATTACTGTGATTAGCCTTTAATTAGATGACTCTTGGGACTGGTCAGAATGCAATTTTCCCCAATATTATGCAGGGTCAGACACTGGACCTTGGCACAATCTCAATTAGAGAAATTGCCTAATTGCTTAATGGATTATAGTTCTCCAAAACTGTCAGAGTTTGGATATTGGCATCCAATTTGAAGCTTATCTGCAGTTATGACTAGTTGTAGGTGACCCCATGGCTGGGTTTTATTTGAGTTCTTTCTTAGAAAAGCTGGGAGGGGAGGGGGCAGGGGGAACCACCCCAAACTGATGAGAATTTCTCTCAGTCCATTTGATTTCAAAATATGGGAATTCCCATTTTCACAGGACTTTTTCCTTTACATTTCCCATTCCAGATGAAATCTGAATGCCAGCACCTTCAGGTGTCCCAGCTGAATCCCCTTGAAACATCCCCACAGAACACATAGTCTCAGACCCCTGGTTTCTCTAACCCCAGCTGGTAACTGAGCACCACACAGCCACTCGCTCACTCCCCCTCACCCAGAGGGATCAGAAAGGAAAGTAAAATTTGAGGGTTGAGATAAGAACAATTTAATAAGTACAGCAAAAGCTGTGCACGCAATCAAAGCAAAACAAGGAATTCATTCACCACTTCCCATGGGCAGGCAGGTGCTCAGCCATCCCCGGGAGAGCAGGGCTCCATCACACGTAACAGTTACTCGAGAAGACAAATGCCATAATGCCAGATGTCTCTTCCTTCTTCTTCCCCCACTTTATATACTCAGCATGATGCCATATGGTATGGAATACCTCTTTGGCTAGTTCAGGTCACCTGTCCTGCTGTGTCCCCTCCCAAAGTCCCATGCCCCCCAGCCCTCTGGCTGGCAGGGCCCAAGGAACTGAAAGGTCCTTGATTTAGTATAAACATACCCAGCAACAACTAAAAACATCAGTGTCCTATCAACACTGTTCTTATACCAAATCCAAAACACAGCACTGCACCGGCTACTAAGAAGAAAATTAACTCTATCCCATCTGAAACAGGACACTAATACCCAACTCCTAGACCGATGGTCTCTCTATTGACTAGCTCCCACATATGCATATTCACACAGGAAAAATAATCAGAAATAGACTTCAACAGACAACAGGACAGATGACTTTGGTCACATGGTAGACTTGGCTAAGCAGGAATATTGAACCACTTCCATGCAACCAGCCCTTTACCCTCATCTCCTCTCCATTCTTTCTCTTCCCCATTCATCCTGACACCTCCTTCTCGCTGCCCTTCTGCCCTCCCAGATAAACAATTCACCTCTACTTATTTTTTTCTCCGTTTGTCCCAGTTTTGCTATAGTCACATCCAAATCTTGTAGTCATGATACCATTACTGATGTAATCTCAGCCTTATTTAGTATTACTGATATGGTTATCAGGGCACTCTTGGCCTTGGAACACCCCAAAGATCCCCAGTATTCCCCTTCAATTAGGGGTGAAGTTTGATTGTCTTTCATAACTCCACCTGTGAAACTTGTCCATTCTTCACAATGCTACTTGTAACTTCTATCAGCTTCACACACAGTATATATGTTATGTTTTCCAGTTTCTCACGTCACGTCCAAATTTTTTGCACAATCTTTTCAGTTGACTTAATCTCAGACCATATCCTAGACATCTTCTTATGCATCTTAATGTCTACCATCCTTATGGCTATATCCAGTAAAGAAATAAATTTTAAAATAAAATATATATATATTAAAGGAAGAAATAAAGGAAATAGGGAGTAAAAGCTGGAAAATAAAACTGTATGATCTCCTGCTAAGGTGATAACATGGTGAAGAATAGGTATTGCTTTACTTGGGATTAGCTTCTGGGGATGTTTCCTTCTGCTCCACTGCTCTCCTTGGGATGTAGAGTCTGTAGCCCTGGATCAGACAATTATTTTTATATGCAGATATTCTAATGCCAGGAGAGTACACTGGCAATGCAATCTGACCTCACATATCATACAGTGCACAGTTTTTACTAAGCTTGTCCTACAGAAAAGCAACAGTGGGTGTTTGGCTATAGCATTACCTCATAGGAAAGCTGTTCAAGTTTTTAAAAGATAACAAGAAATGGAAATTTCATTATTTTCTGTGGTGGTTTAACCACCAGAACAAATCATCCTCACTTTTTAAAAATAAGTGTATCCCTCTGTTGAACTTGTCTGACATTAAAATTCTGGCTTTTTTCACTGGTTTAAATAGTCCTGTAGTGCCTGCTGTTTTCTCCCCAGCATCAAGTCAGTTCTCACCATCTTTGCCGTAAGATAGCTGGTACTTAAAGACCTTCACTTTGAAAGAAAGTGCCCACTGCTTGGGGACTGGCTGGGCCTCAGTCAGTGGGTGGTGAGAAACTGTACTGTGCATCACTGGTTTTGTATATTCTTTTATAATAATTATTATTATTTTTCCTTCTTTTCCTATCCTATTAAACTGTCTTTATCTCAACCTATGAGTTTTGCCTGGGTTTTTTCCAATTCTCTTCCCCATCCCACTGTGGGGGAGTGAGCAAATGGCTTTGTGGTTTTCAGCTGGCTGCCAAGTTAAACCCCAACACACTGCTTTAGCCTTTCTAAGGAAATTGTACTGTCTCCTGTCCAGTCAGTAAGGGCTGCATTTGTTCTGTCCATATATAGGATTTTGCATTTCATGGCCTTAAAGCACATGTTTTTATGTACTCCACCTACCAATGGATTCATACTGCATAGCATCAATGTCCTATCCTAATCTTTACTCTCCTGTTGCAAGTCTTTTGGTTAACCACACACTTCATCAGCAATAAGTTTATGAGATCTTATTGAAGTCTACATCCTTGCTGACACCAACGCTAAAATAATCTGTACAAAGACAGTAAATAAATCCAAGCATTGGATTAAATATTCAGCTGAAATACCATGCTGAGCGCTTTTCTTATTTTTAACCTTGAGTGATCCATAAATCTCTCATGAGACACAGCTTTCCTTCTTTGTCAAGATGCCCAACTATTTCATGGCGTGGGAATGCATATCCCCTTGCATTTGGCAATAAAAAGCCTGTTCTTGGCTAATGGTATCCACATTAAGAGATTCCCATCTTCTATGAATAAATGACCTAGTATTTTGCACCCCATCAAGCCATGCATTATGTAACCATTATCAGGAATAAGGCTGTAGTCTATCAGCAGCCAAAAAATTGGATGACATTGGGCCACTAGCACTGGGAACCCATTAGAAATCCACAGCTAGTTGTAGTGCCAGCTCCTGACTTCTCATGCAGGAGACAAAATGGAAGTCCACTACACAAAGCAGAAGATGTCAGTTAAGTATTCCCATTTCTAAGAAGTTTTTATGTCCTTATGAAAACAAGAATAAAAAAATACTCTTTGCCCTTACTTCCTCTATTTAAAAAAAAATAATAATTCTGCTGTTTTGTGTCTCACTGTTAGAAAGTTAAACAGCTTACCAAGAATATCTCTCACTTGCACAGGCAAAGAGTCAAAGTGGTTGGAAATAGCATGGTTTCACACTGGTGGCATCCATACACTGGGAAAGCTCCTCCAACTGTTTTCTAAACAATTCTTACACTGTGTGTGTCTCTTATCTGTTTTAAGTGATCACTAGGCTGAGCTTGTCAGCAATACACTCCAGAATGAGAAGGGGGAATAGGGGAAGTTCATTAACAGAAGAGTATCAGGTGAGGCTGACCCAGCTGTATTGCATGAAGAAAAATAGAGTTTAGATTATCAGGTGTGGTGCTTCCTCTCAGAGCCTGAGTTTGGGCAGATAAAAATCACATCAGAGTAGGTATTAATTAGAACAATTTTGTGTGAAGCAGAATAGTGAGATAGATGGGCTGTTCCACAGGCATTGTTGGGGGAGCTTAGAGCTCTGGCACATGGACCAGACCAGGCTCTTAGACACACTCACTGAGAGGTTTCCAAAGTAAACATTGGTTTGCACATTGAGTTCAGAGACTGCTACTTTGGAAGGTGGTAGCAATTTAAAGAATTCCTTTTCTGCAGAATCTTGTTCCAGTTCTTCATTTTCTGAAGGCCATTGGTTCACTGCATCCCCAGGCCCACATGAAGTAGGGGTAGAAGGTTTGCATGGCTAGGCTTTGAGGAGAGATCGATGTCACAATACGGACAGAAAAGGCTAAAAGAGATACAGGTCAGCTGCTAACTGTCATAGGAGGGAAAGGCCCTATTTTAACCTCACCGTGGTGGTTTCTCCAACTGGACAGTGGCAGCAGAAGTGAGCTGTCATGTAGGAAGTTTCTGCTGCTGCCGCCACGTTTGTCTTGCAGCATCTCTAGGAGGTAAAGCACCACAACTTGCCCTCACATTGCAGCAGGACACTTAAGGCACCAGTCTAAATTCACTCTAATAAGGCTAAAAAAAAGGAAGATAGCTTGAGACAGGCAGGGGCATAGAAACCCCTGTGCCCCAGAGAGCTGCAGGCAGACAAATCTGAGCAACTGTAACAGACCTTCATAGTCTCAGAAAAAAATTTACTCTAATCAAACCATTTCTTCGTCACTCCTTTCCCCCATCCCAGAAACAGATTTGTAGCACGATACATTGAAATCAATGCCATGTTGGTACACATCACTCATTGCCCTGCTCCTACTCAGAAGAGTGTAATTTCTGGGCCATAAATATTTCTAGTGAAGAGATAATACTCTAGGTTTCTTCCCTTTCTAGCCAATGAAGTCACCAAGATCTACCCTATTTATAATCAAAATTTCATCTGCCATCCCTTTTGTTTACTGACCTTGAAACTATTTCACATGAATTCACCAGGAAGGAGTGTCCTTTGCTACTTTGGTATTTACTTACTGTTAATAGGGTACACGTGTGATAAGTATTTTTAAAGAATCTATCCCCTTTCATACATTCCTGGATAATAATTTTATTACAGGACTCCCTCTTTCATCAGTGTTATCTGTTTGCTGTGGACAGAGGCCCTTCATCAAACCAGATAATTTTATTTGCTGAGAGAGGCTTTTGTGCAAAACTTGATGCCTAATTTATGAGATAAGCTGGACTGACAACAAAATGACCTTCTCCCTCTATCTGGTTATTAAATTGTTTGTGATCTAATAAAATGCTAGTAATACACTCCATTTCAGCAGGGCTTTAATTTCCTACCTGACATTTAGATTAAAAAGAATATGGATTCAGGGCACAAATTTGTCACGGTCTGGAACAGACCTGAGCTTAAAAGCTGAGCTGTTCTACCCACCGAACACCTCAGGGAGAAAAGCAGCTTGCAGCCCCTACATTTGACTGAGAAGGCAATAGCTGCCTGCATAGAGTCAGCAAGGCAGGATTTCCCTCCTCTTTCACTGGAGTGTTGCTCACACTCTGTTAGCTTTTGTGTGTCTAAGCACAGTAAAGAAGCATGGGGACACGCGCAGAGATCTGCCCTGGTCCTGGCTGTAATCTTGACCACAGCTATTCATGACACCACATAAAAGTAAATTATATTTCTTTCTGTCATCTCCACTGAAAACAAGTATTGCTGAATAATTCTGGAGTAAGGCTTTGTTCACCAGAGTACGCTCTTCTGTCATTCTCTGGGTACCCTCGGAGATAGCATCATCACATTATCCAGCCTCTTTGGTTCTGTCAATACAGTCACACAGGCAAATGCTCAAGCCTGTTCTCAAAGCCAAGGTCCACTAGCTTCCTTGCTGCTCTCCAGACAAACATGGGATCAGGAAAGGAATTAACCTGTTATCTCAGAGCAATGCACATTTTCATGCAGGAGGAAAATAGGACATGCCTTCATACCACAATTCTTTTCTATTCAACTCCAAGTCTTGCAGTATTTTAGTAAAAGCAAAAAAATGGTTCACTGCTCTTCCCAATGTACTGAATAAGCATTTTCTCTAGAAAAATCCAGATTCTCCTGCAGAAGTTAGAGAATTAACATAACTGATTTTCAAGGATTGTTTTGTCATGAAATATTATTTGTAGCAAGCAGAGCTCTCCACCAGGAACCTGTATCCTAGATCTGTAACGTACACTGAATCAAAACATGTAAGACATTCTAACAGTCTTAGCTTCTTAAGAAAGACTGAAAATATACCCTTTTAATAAATGATGAGGAAAATTGAGTGAGAAAAAACAAGAAGAAAAAAGCCTCACTAACACAAAGATACCATTGCACGTTTCAATAACTGTGGAAGTTTACTACAATGAAACCTTAAATTTCTCCGACTTCTTCAGTCTTCATTCAGCTACCTATTTTGTGCCACTGTATTTGGCATGCAGTGCTTTCTGGCAGGAAAAAAAAAAAGTTTAGGATCATGTAACAAAGGTACTGTATAGGAAAAAAGGAAAATGAAAGCATGGCATACAAAGGCTCAGACCCCAAGTGAGATCCCCCATTGCATCCATAAGCGCTGGTTATATACAATCCCTCATACACCCAAGTTCTGCCCTGGAACATGCCTACACGCAGCAAAGCCCCTTTGCAGCCAGCTCACACTCCACCGAGCTGTTTACCCCCTCCACGCTCACCTGAGGAGCTCTCTTCTTCCCAGATTAAGATTTAAGCTGTGGGGGGACTTTGGGCAGCCCCTCATTGGGAGGCTTTGGGCAGCCCCTCATTGCAGACAGGTGTGCACAGAACTGATTTGCAGGTGAGCTCAGAGAGCCAGACTGAGTGTGAGTTGTTTCCTCACTACGTTGTAAGGTGTAATCACTCTGCAACCTGGCACCCAGACAGTGAACAAAGACTTTTCTCAGAAAAAGCCCTTACAGAAAGGGCAGCTGGGTCCTACTTTAGAAAGTTTCTAAAGTTCTAATAAGTGTAGGAACACACAATGACATAACTCATCTGAAAGCTGTTTGAGATTTGTTTCTGATTATAAAAGTCTTCTACTGGAAGATCAGGGAAGGAGAAGGAAAGACCTTTCTAAGGTACATCTTAGTACTGGCTTTTATAAAGCTTTGATCAGGGACCTTCTCCCTTCTGATACTTTGGTGGTACTTTTCCAGGTTTGTTTGGTGTGATTGCTGTATCTGTGTATTCTGGTTTTATTTTACATCAGACCTGCTCTCACTCTTTATTGCTTCCACAGTATATCTGATTTGTCCAATCTTATTTATTTATCGGCTAGGTTAGGTTCACTTGTAACACTTTGTTTCCCTGTTCTACTGTGTGCGTGTGAATTTGCTTCTTTCAAAATAAAATTTTAAAAAAAGTTTAAAAAAAAGTTCTGTATGTAGCTGAGATCAGTGGGATTGTTTTTTGTCTTGAGTCAGCACCATTCAAATATTTTAGAAATGTAAAGCCAGACTTACACCACTGATGAAAATATGGAGGAATCGTGATAGAAATGTTGGTCCATAGACGATAAAAGGTTACAAGGGTCTCAGAAAGGCCTTATGTCTGGTAAGGCATGAGGGGCAGGAACCCTTTGGGTGACTCATTTCTTTCATGGCCACTCAGGTGTACCCTACATCTGTGACTCTATAATGCAGAAGAATTTTGATGAAGCAAACACTGCATATTCTCTCTTGTTGTAGACAACCATAGACAACCAAAAAGAGAGTTATTTTATGGACACCATACATAAGCAGAGCTAGCATTAGACTTATGAGTTGTACCTACACTTGTAGATAGAATGGCCTTGGAGCCATTCTCTGGTCCCATTACTGTTCTCTGGTCCCAAAGTCAGCAGCGCAGTTGTGTCCAGAGATCTAAGAAGCATTTTCCTTGTTCAAATCTCTTCCCTGTTGGGAATAGATCTGGCCAGTGCCAGCCTTTGGGTTTTTCTCAGAAATCCTTGGGAGACTCCTAGTCAGCTAGAGTTCCCTGGCACAGGTAAGACTTGGGGTCTTACCAGTTGTTCTGCCCAGTTGCCTGGTTTATACTCCAGTTGTGCTTTTTGATAGTAGTATGAAACCTTGTCGTGGACACTCAGAACCAATATTCCCAATTTCTATGGAACGTCCAAAAATATTAAGAGAGTTATGGATAAAAAAATCTAGAAACTACAGATTAAGTTGCCTCACAGTGAAAAGGATGTATTCACTTATCTTCGTCTATTTCCACTTTTTTGGCCTCCTTCATGTAATATTTGAAATTTTAAAGGCAACACAGCTGAGGTATATAAAGTGACCATATAACTCTCACAACAGTTTTACCAAGTTTTGATTCATCTTCCAAAAGTCTAAACCTGAGGCATCATCTGTAAGCAACCTGTAAGATGTTATGGGAGGAAACATAGAAATTTCCATTGTACTTTGCACAGGTGGGAGCTGAAGATCAGTCAAATAAGCACAAGAGGGTGAAATCAAGTAGATGGAATAGGAGATTAAAAATGGGGACTCTAGGAAAGCCACTGTTCCTCTGTCATTGCCCTTTTGTTTTAAACATGACACCGAGGAGGCATGTGATGAAGGCTAGAGCAGAGCTTCTCCAGATCAACCCTGTCTGAGCCAATATCAAAATGGGAACCCATGGATAAGCCATGCTAGATTATTTGAGTACCACCCTAAGGCAGTCACTACAGCTGCTTTAAGGGCCAAGCAGTTTTCACCCAGCAATCACCTTAGAGTCATCAAAGAGCAACCAAACTGTCTGTATCCCATTATTAATTTTTTTCCATTGGGAAAAAGGTCTGAAAGACATAGAGAGAACCGTGAGTGAGCAGCTGGGATGGGAAAAAAAGGATAGCATTAGCAGGGTACTCCAGAGATGCATTGGAGAGCAGTGAGATACTTTAATACAGTTCTGGGACTATCCATACAGCCTCTGGGCCTGCTGACCTTTACTGGACTTGACATTGCATGTTTTAAACGTACACATATGTTTGGAGCAAGGTTAGGGTCAGCACTACAGTTCATGGCACAGCCTTAAATGCCCCCATCCAAAGAAAGGTGAAAATATTTGCTTTGTAGAAAAGTCAGATTTCAAAAGTTTTGTGAGATACTAGGACTTGCAATCTTCAAGATGTCTTTACCAGCTAGTTCATCACACTAATTAGTTGGTTGGGTAGTCTCAATTCGTCTTCACCATGTAATTGTCCAGATAACACAATGCCCATTACCCAACTCTGAAACATGATGTGTGTCATAGTATAAGTGCAAGATTAGAAGCTCCAGCAGCACTGACACAACTTTTGAAAACGTCAGAGGACTTCTGAAAGAATTTTCTTTGGTAAAATAGGGAAGCTGAGGCACATTTTGAACTGTCGTGGCCATCTGTGAGATGCAAAAATAGAAGACTGGTCTCCTGACGTACTCAAAACCAAACTTTATGCCACCACTCATGGTATCAATACAGTCATTCTACAGAAATGCATAAGTTTGCACAGTACATAAGCATCATGATTCTGGCAGGTATAGACAGATGAATGAAGGCTTAATACCTGCAGCTAGAAAGACAAGGAGAAAAAAGGGCTGATGAAAGAAGAGTTGATTAATTCCTTAAAGACTGCTCTATGCCTTTAGTTTGGTCTTGGCAGTGCTCTTAATCTCAATGAAACTGGAGGATAAATGGCAGTGCAGGTGGAGAGCCCCGAAGCCATGCAGGTGCTGATGTGCTGGCTCTGCATCTTTTGTCTGAAAAGGGGCTAAGATAGGCATTTCTAGTGAAGACAACACTTAACACCTTCTGCTTTGCTACCACTTCTTTCTGCCTACAGCTCTGCTACCTGTGTCAGGGAATGTGTGAAGCAAAGGAAGACAAGGCTTTGAAGACTGATAATTCACACAAGATTGCTTAGGAAGCCTGCACTCACATATAGCCATATGTCAAAATAAGCCCCACTCAGATCTTCAGAGTGCTAGAAAGGTTCAAGGACTCATCACGATGATGAAGGAAGCGTTGCAAATACCAGCATGACTTCATGTATTTTTCCTGCTGCTTCACATAAGTGTGAAGTGACACAGTATTATGCCATTTATTCAGGTCTTGTCAGCATTGGGTCAGCAAAGGGAGTTTAAGAATGATGGAAATATGAAGAATGTGTGTAAGGCTCATATAATGCCAACATACTGTCTCACCTGCTTTGATAATGTAATAAAAATCAGTGATCAAGGAAACAATAGAAGGTACAGTAGATGTCTAGCTTTATTGCTTGTAGGATAATGTATCCATTCTCTCTTAAAGGTATCAAGCAATGGGCAGGTTTGTCCCCCTTTCTGTGGTCAATTATTCCATGTAAGAATAATGAGTGTCCTCACTGTTAGGGCATTTACTGTATGATTCATCTAACCTAAGTTTAGATGCCTGTAATATGAAATCTACTGCTGAGCTTGTCACCCTTGACTTCTTCTATAGTAAACGGACAGAAATAGGTGTTTTAAGGGCTTCATTCATCTACCTTATGACCTGTGTTAGACCTTAGGAAGACATGACTCTCATCCGTAGCTCTAGGGATTATATTAATTATCCCTCTACTGACTGTCAGGCAAGCTCAAGTTAATGGGGATGTCAACGTTTAATGGTTTGAAGAATATTCTGTTCTGACTGTAGATGTCCTTTATTCCTCTCATCATATTATTATGACCTAAAATCCATATCATACACCAAAGAACACTGAATTTTGAGGACCTGATGGAAAGGAGGGGTCACCTTCTTCCTTAGGGCAAGAGCCACATCCTAGGAGCATCTGGCTATTTTCCACCTTAAAAACCTCCAGTTATTGAAAATTAAATTCCAAAAGCACTGTCCTCAGTCTCTCCTGCTTGCTTCCTATGCACCTTGTTATTTATGTAAGTTTGTGTCTTTTAAAATATTGAAATATATTGTGTTTGTCTTGCTACAGTGAGCTGGGGAGGCTGCTTTATGGCTTGTGGCATTTGGAGGTGCACACAGTGAATCTTTTGGGATCCAGCATCTATGGCATGATTTCCATTAAGCAAAGGAGATTGAACTCTATAAGCAGCATGGCTGGCCCCTTAGATTACTAAGATATGAATAAACTCCTATTCCATCTCCTAAATGTGTAGATTTTATCCCAGGCACCTGCCAACCAAAATTCTCCACAGCAGGTATCCCACTTGTTCCACTAGTGTTGACAGCATTTTCTTGCTTGCTTATTATCCTCAGTTGTTAAGCTTTCACTGGAAAAATCTGTCCAGCCTTCTTCAAGCCAAGATATACTGCCCTGACAAACCAAACTCAAATACCTTTAAAGTCATCCTATTCAGTGGCCTTTTTGAAGTCAATGAGGAAAACAGCACTATTTCCATAGGAAATTTACTCTGATGTCAGAGTGTACAGGGAAATTATTCTTTTGCCAGTTTTATTCCTTTCAGCTATTAAAGCGTAAGTTGTTTTCACAGGGTTATGGCATGTTTGGCAGTTTGGTGTACTATAAAATATCATTTCTTTACACTCTAATTCCTTAAACAATTCAAATTTATTTCTGTGTGTGCATGTGTGTGTGTGCATTTTTCCAGTTGTGGCTACATATGCACAAAGCCTCTTTTCTGACTTAATCAGCTCATCCTCAAACATTGATTTCGTCTGCGTTGTCATTTATGATTTAGTTTGCAGTCTTTTTCTTCTTTTTTTTTTTTAATTTAAAACTAATGTAATGCTGCTTAAAAGATCTAGGATTGATGGCCCTGAAGGGATAATGCTGCTGTTTATCCACAGCAAAGGTACACTGCCAGAAGATGCAGCCCTGTCTAATCTGGAAGAAACAACTGCAGAACAGGTGGAGATGCTCAGATTTAGGATCTGTTATCATTCAGCTATTCAGCCCACTAAAGCTACCGACAAGATGACTCATTACTAAGACTCTTAAGTATTGCTGATTAATGGTAATGATCATGATTTAGCTTCCAGTGACTGAGGAACTAGGGTTTCATTTTCCTCAGCCTCATTTCTTTCCCACTTTTTTATGCAATGGGATATTTTTCATGTGGTTTGTAGTCATGGAAATGAAAGTTTTGGCTTCCTCATCCCTACCCCTCGCAGCGTAACAGTTTAATGGCTCAGCGGTGGTGGATGTCCTATGCTTCCTGTCAGTGGCTGCTGAAGACCTCTGTCAGAAGCTGAGAGTGCTTTGCCCCTGGCAGGATGAGAACCTTACATGGGACAATATGAGTTATGTCAGAAAATACAAGTATTTCATGGACCAATGGTCTAGCTAGGCAGCATACTTCCTCCAACAAAAGACAGGAATGGCTGTTTTGATGAAGTGTATAGTAAACAGGCAAATAACAGAGTAATTCTTCCTCCCACCTTCTGGCAGGTGACTCATGCATGCACAAGGCACATGGAGATTTCAATGTTTAGCAGCCAGTCACAGATTTATCTGTTCTGAGTCTGTTCATTCCTTTACAAGGGCTTTTTGTACCTTACTGTATTCTACGCAAAAGAGATGCGTGTCACATGAGTGCTGCCTAAGAAATTGTGTCTCTTTGCTTGGTCTCATTGTTTCACTGGTCAATCCTTAATTCTTGCGATGAGTGAAGACATAAAATAATTTATTTCCTGATCATACTCTTTCCATCATTCACAACTTTATAAACTTCTGTGACATCTCCCATAAATTACATACTTTCCAGTCACCTCTTTTCAAGCAGTTAAAAAAAAAGTCTAAACTTATTCATGCTTTTCCACAGAAAAAATGTAAGCTGAAGAGCTTCATTTGAGACAGATTTTCTGGGACAGAACCATCTCCAGACATCCTGAGTCAATCTGATATTGTTAGGCAGTGTGCGCACTATGTGCAATGACAGTTGTGATGGTGTTACCTGGCATCCTGAAAAAGGTGGAATAAAAGCGTTGTTCTGTGGAGCACATTGGATATGCATCTGCAATTCAACCCATCACCCAGTTAAGCCTTTAATTAAGTCCCCATCAGCCACACATAGGGCTGATGAGAGGTAAGAAGATTCATCACGTCTTACAAAGCAAGAGATATGATCATGTTTTTTCATGCTACTAGTGGTGTTATAATAAAGCACTCCAAAACGGTCATTGCTGCATCAAAAATCTGTATGCTTAAAGTGTTCCATTACTGCTAAAAAGCTACCAGGCAGAAACAAAACATATCATCAAATTCACATTTCTCTGTGTTACGATATTTCATGTACTCAGCTATTCATTTTTTGCTAAACACAGGAAAACACATTCAATTTTTTTTAAGGGGGCCTTTTTTATAGTGAAAAAAATGTCTTGGATATTTAATTTAAACTTGAAATCTAGCTCTGCTTTTCTGTTATAAAGATTGCTAACTAGGAACTTAATGTTGCCATTTCTGAATTGAAAGGAAAACACTCAGATTTAACATGATTGATGTATTTAGATTGCAGATGATCAGAGTGAATAGCATGTTTACTTCCAGTGATCAATCTGCTACAGGATAACAGCCTGTTAGCTACATGAGCAAAGTAGCTCTCTTCGTTGCACGGCAGTGATTCAGTAGAGAAGCATCCGGGTTCAAATCCTGATGAAGATGCAAATCTAAGATCAGACATGCCTGAAAGCAATTGTTGCTGCCTGAAATACTGGAGGTCAGTTGGGATATTTCTTGAAAACAGTCTCACAAATTTAAAACAGTAGGAAATTAGTTTTCTCTCTTGTGAAATGAATGACTTCCTGTGACTTTTCCCTCCTGGCTGAAATGTCAGTCCAAGCTTTTGAGATGAAAGAACACATACCCAAGGTCTGTGAAGGGGGGGGAATGGGAGTGGGGGGGAGGGGAGGAGGGAAATCATATACAAGATATCCTAGTATATTAAAAACCTAGAAGGAAATATTTGCAATATCCTGTAGAGAATATCAGAACATAAGATCAGTATGTGTAACCCAAGCTGCAAAGCCACATGCAGTAGGCTGGCATAGCGGCTTCTTGCAAATAATACCCCTTTATATCCCAGGGCTAGAGAACAAATGAAAGGCATGCAGAGATGGAGACCATGCTTTAAAATGTTGGCCACTTTGAACTCTCAATTCACGTTATTATGACTTCAAAACCACCTGTCACCCAAAAAAGAACATGGAACAATACTATGCACAGAGGGCCTGTTTATTTCCTTGCTTTTTAACAATGACAGATTTTGATTCAGGTTTAGAAAATATTTAAAAGTGGGACCAAACTCTGTCTGCATTAAGCTATCTCAGAGAGGACCTTGTGTTTCTATATCCCTATATCTCTCTGGTCCAGAGAATGATCCAGTCCCTCCCATTCAACATAATGATGCACACCTTCTTAGTGACTTATTTGCAACCCACAATATGGATTGCAATATGGAAGTGCTTATGGATAGATAAGAGCATAAGATTGAAAGACACTTTCTTGTTGAAGCTCTAACTTGGCCAGTAACCATACCACATATTCAAAGGAGTTGCTTTGTTCATAAATTCTGAAAGAAGCTGTGACTGAGTGTAATCTCCACATTGGCATGGAAAGGATCAGAGAGCTGTCAGGGGCTTGGCTTTGCCTGAGTGCACTGTACCTCCGTAAGCACATTTCCATACCACAGTGAAGACCTGTTCAACCCATCAACCAGTCTGCAAACCTTCACCCTGCTCTCTGTCTGGCCAGCACCTTAGGGTAGGTCCATGTTGCCCTTCCTGCAGTCTCAGGCAGGTGGATGTGAATGGCTTCAACACCTTAAAGACCAGTCTAGCCACAGATTTCCTGAGTTTTGTTCCTTTTTTGGCATCCTATATGCTCCTGAGGCTCTCCAGCAGTTCTGAGGATAGGAAACAAAAAGCTGCAGGGTTCAGCTCACCAAAATTTGACCTTGAGACAGCTCTTTTTGTCCCAGAGTAGAGAAAAGAAAGGCTATTATGTGTGAAAGCCTTGGTGAATGAAACTAAGCATGGAGAGGTCTGTTGTTTTTATTGCTACCAGGGCAGATGCTGTTGAGACACTATGTTGCTGTGCTGGTTGTTGAAAGATTTTCTGAGGGTGGCTCTCAGCCTTAAGAGTGACAGCTAAGTAAAATCCTCACGGCTTTTGTGTCAGACAGGGAACAGTACAATGGCCTGTTGTGAAAACTGGAAGAAATTGGTCTCATGGTCATGAAAGGATGTGATCTTTTCACTAAAATTTACAATGGAAGACTGCATCTGTCATAATTCAACCAGATTCCAGCAGGATCTATAAAATGTTTCTCCTAGCCCAAGCCAGGCTGCTTTCTGAAATGTGATGTTTCCCAGCCTCCTGGTATAGCCTCCATCTCAAGAATCCAAAATTCCTCTTGTTCATTAGCCTGCAAATGGGCAAATGGCCCACTTGGTGAAATGCTCTGCAGATGTGGGGAAAATTTAGCCAACAGATCATCACGGTAATGATTTCCCATCATCACAGAAACAAAGGCACAATTAAGGGATGGGAAACATCCGAATTATTTGCTGATGATGAAAGGAAGAAAATTGGATTCATGTTGTACAACTTTGAATATAGGAAAATGATGTTGCCCTCCTTTCCCCAGGCCACAAATCTTGGCTGTTGTCATTAGTCTTTTCATTCCTTCTATTGTTCTCTCAAGAAGCTGCAAATTGTCTATTTTCAACAGTTACTGCAATTAACCACAGCAGAGCCGTTACACTCATGATAACAAAGGACTGGAACTGTACAGAGTCATTCAGCGTTTCTAGAAGGGTTGCAGAATGGCATTGAAGTTTACAAAAATTTCCTCTGGAGTTGCCACCTGGGGAGACAAGTTAGTGGGGGCCTCCTCCAGAAAAAAACAGATGAAGGGCATAAAAGAAAGCTTTCCTCTGGGACTTCCTCCATATTCTTCAAATTGTGATTTGGAAAAAGAAAATGTGGAGCTCTAGATGTGTAAATGAATGAAGAAATTATGTGTCTGGGTCCAAGTTTTGTGTATAATCCATTAGGATCTATTGAAGACAGGAGAATGCAAATCCAAAAATAGTATCCCAGCTCTTTTCCCCAGGAATATAAGGCTGGTAGCTGCTTCTACCTTTCCATGAAGAAAGCTAATTCCAAAAATACAGTGATGCTCCTTATTTGGGGACTGTTGGGGAAAGAGGATTTCCTTAGCACTTCCTGAATACCAGCACCAAAATACTGACACAGCAGCTAAAGGAAGAAAAAGTCTAATCTCAAATCTATATTCAGCTGGGTAGAAGGATGAGGGTCATAGTCACAATGGTTGGTTTAGCCTTGGCTACTTCTGTAGTCAATGAAGAGAAATAGTTTCTTACAAGGCTGGTTCCAAGTAGAAGGCAAGCTTCTGTGTTCTAATGGTCTGCAAAAATTTATGTTTCCCTACAAATTACAAAGAATTAAAATGTGTAGCCTAACACTTTATTCAAAACAGGGTCAGCTGTGAGGTCAGACCCAGTTGCTCACAGCTTTCTCCAATCCGGTTGAAATCTGACAACGTAGGGACTGCACAGCTTATCTGTCAACTTGTTCATGGCACTTGGATCATAAATCACTTTCAAGCCATTTAAATCCTGTCCAGTGTGAATTGATTCTGCACCACTTACTGGATTGGAACCCTCAGGGATGTTAGAAAACATGCTTCAGGAGATGTATTCATCACCCATATGGGATCAATAAACCAACTAAGACAGAAGGACTCTTACAGAGGGCAGAAAGGAGTATTTCTTCCAAATGCTACTCAGTTGCTCAGTACACAATGAGTAAAGTTCACCTTCCCTAAATTTCAAGGTCTTGACCATAGTTTGACATGGCAAATAGCAAGTGCCAAGGTGCTGGTGATTTTTCACTTCCAGTATAGTAAATCCTTCCCAATGTATATGAGATTCATGGATATAACCTCCTATGTTCTGCATATCAGAAAGCTTCCAGCATCCAGAAGACATCTTCACTGGAAGAGACACATCCCTATCCTTAACCTTTGGTTCTGGGGCCACCTCTCTACATGGCTCCTACAAATCAGAGAGGAACCAACTCTTTTATCACTGGACTACAAGACTGTGCTGGGAATCTTATTACTTTGGGTTCTCAGCTGCAGTTATTATCACAACAGAGCAACTGGAATTCAGCACCCAAAAATTAGAGGAAATATTTGACTTTAATTTTCTGCATCAGATATTTCTCGCTTAAATTAGCATGATCCCCAAAATAGTAACATTTTGATTATTAGCTCCCAAAAATTTGCAAAACTCTCAGAAGACACAGTATTAAGCAGAAGAGAAGAGCCTAAGCTGGTATTTTTAGTTTTATCTTTAGAACAGGGTTGAGTAAGGTTCAAGGATAAACTTGCTGCCAGTCCCTGAACAGGAAAACAAACCAACATATTGGCTGTCTTCTTTTTAAATTATCACTGTGTTCTGTGCACAAAATAAAGTATGAATCTGGGGGTTTATGTGATCACATAATTAAACACTACTTTAAAATGTGATCCCAGTCATGTGCTTTTATTTGCTTGGTGTATTTGAGATTTTTATTATTAATCCATGTCCTAGTAACTGCCTAAAGGCAAAAATATGAGATTTAAGGGACTTTTAAAGTAGCCTTGGAGATTTTTGCCAGCGTTGGAGTGAGGATCTTATGCATAATGGCTGGAGAAAAAGAAAAAGTGAAGGTGAAACAGAGACAGAGATAGTGGGAAGACAATCAGGAGACACGTTGCATCTCCTGTGACAATGACTTAATAAAACAGCTAAGTTAAAAAAAAAAAGACCTAAGCTCTAATTTCCTTAGACATAATGAGGAAAACTGATTCGATGTAGAAGTCCTTCATAACCCCCATTAAAAGGGTTAGAAAATCAGAGCAATGAGCCATAAAGATATTGTAGGCAGAGGGTCTAAGGAAAGCTGAGAGGACAAAGTATCAGAAAGTTAGGTCAAAGAAAAGACTGTAATTTAATGAGGTCATAAAACTGAATCTTCATACCATAAAGAACTCCAAGACCTTGCCATCTGTCCTGGATGGGCATCAGAATGTGCAGGCAAAGTACTAACAGTATGGACAAAATCATAAGAGCAGGAGAAGAGTGCCTTGGAAATAAGAAAACTTATCAGGAGATGATGGCAGATCATTTTTCCTTCCATGTGGACAAGAAAGAAGTGAACCCTTTTGTTACTGTCATAATGAAAATGTACATTGCTCTTATAACAATATATAAATATAGCATTACAATTACATTAAAAATACATAGAAATCCTAAGTAAGTGATAGCTCAGATTAATTCCTTCAACTTACTTAGCAAAATGAAAAGAAACAGTGATCCACTCGATCACTTTTATACTGGAATTCTGATTTCCCACAAAAAGCTAAGAAAAACGTGCATTTTCTAAATAATAAATTTTTTTTCCACTGAGATCTGTTTGTAATGAGCAAGATTTTGCTAGGTGGGAAAAAAAAACAAAAACAAACCAAAACAAAAGAAAGGCACAGAAGAAAGAGAAGAAAGACTCATCGTGAAAGTACAACAAAGGAAATATTAATGAGGTTTTGCTATTTTTTGTTTTATTAGAAAATTAACCTGAACTCGAATAATGGATTTGTTGGCTTGGATAATTATAACGTTGTTTTTGTCAGTAGTAGAAGGGATTCTTAACATCTCAGTGGGGGGAAAAAAACCTAAGAAGTGTTATTGATGTTAATGTCCTTGCTGGAAATGGAAAAGGAAATGTCAAGATGGGCTGAGCTGTGAAACAGTGTGGTGTTGATACAAACCCAGAATACTGGGGATGATTTTTCGGGTCATTAGTGTCAACTAATTTTTTTTAAAAAAGGGCATCCTGTGACTGGGTGTGCTGATGCCCAGGGAAAGAGCAGAAGGATGAATCCCGTGAACCCACTTAGAGATTTGGGAGAGCCCCTGAAGGACAGATGATGAGCCCATCAAAGGTGAACCGGAAAATTACTAAGAGAGCTCTGAGAAGACAGAATTGCAAGAGCTGAAAGGGGTCAGGATTTCAGGGAAGAGATAAAAGAATACAACCTGTGCACTATATGAATCAGTCTTTGTGCTAAATTTTGCCTTCATTCTTCGTACATTCCTCTTTTTTGTTGTAGTTGTTGTAAAGAAAATTATCTTCCAGGAAGTCATTACATTGATTCCCCGTCACGTTAGCCCATGCTGAAAACTAAGGTCCTGCCAAGGAAAACAATAGAGATGAAAGATTTTATTTTCTTCTATTAGTTTTTGATGTAAGCTATTCCAGCTCGGGTGCCTTTGCCAACAATGAAATTTTGCTCTAGGTGTTAGCATTATTAATTCTCCCTCACTTATCTGGTTCAGTGTTCTCCACCAAACTTGTTCACATAGTTGTTGGTATTTTCTAGGGTACGGACACAGGAACAAACCGTCATGGCACAAGCAAAGGTGGTGTGCAATATCCATCGGGTACTGTGGAGTGAGGGAAGATGTTCAGATGCTTGCCCTATAGTAGGTGGGGTCATTGCAACAGGGAATCCAACATGAGGCTTATCCTATGTTATGATGGGGCACGTCTACATCTGACATTTGAAGATCAAGTTTCTCCAGTAAGGAAGCAATCATTGTAAATACAGAGCTAGAAAAGATCTGTTTCATGGATTAAGACGATAATGTCAGTTATTATTTTTCTCTTTTGTTGCGTATCACTCATATCCTTTCTAAAAGGGTTTCCTTCATGAATCTATTTGTTGTGCTGGATGTCATTTTTCAAGTAACCCCTACACACCTGTACCAAATGTGTTTGAACACATTGAACACAATGCATCCATGTGTTTGAACAGCCTGCCCTGTTTTCTACAGCTATGTCTCCCACTTTTTCTCTGGTGGTTGCACATTACCTGAGGCTTTACTGGTTGAACTCTCTAGCAGGAGTTTTCTGTCTGTTCTTTGATATCAAGGGAACAGGCAATTTAGCAGTACAGCTGTTTGAAAATGCTGTGCTGGGAGATTTTCAGCTTTAACAGCTCTTTGCAGGATTTGTTTGTTTTTGTTTTGTAATTACTTCTCATTTTGAAATGTGTGCTGCTCATTATAATACATCACACGTAAGGATATAATTTATCACGTTGCAAAGTGGAAATTGAAAAAAAAAATGCCATACATTTTCAAAACTTCCTTTCTCCCTTTTGGATTTTTATACTTTCATTGTAAACATCCATTCCAGTCTGAAATGATGATTTGCATGAAAACAGAGCAGCATTTATCATACAAAGAATATTCTGAATTTCTCTCAACTCTAATAAGTAGATTGAGAAAACAGTGATGGCTCTTCAGTTCAAGGGGAATTGGGATGTTTTAATCAAGAGATGGTACTTCTTTTTCAAACATCATCCTGAGCCCTAGTGAGGTGCTCTTCTGAGAGAAAGGGCATTTTTAAAGTTACATTTACATTCTGTTGCCACTGGATTGAGCAGATACCACTGACTTTCTGTAAAGAAGCTGCAACAGGTGAGAATTAGTGCACCCACCTGGTGTGTCACCTTTGAAAGAGTGTAAACCGATCTCAACTGATTTTCGTGCTCGGCTCTCTCCTCCTTCCAGGTCAGCATCCTATGTCTATGCTGTTTTGGTGTTTACCCTCATTTATCCTTCATTACCACCTATTCCTCCCTTTGCTTCTCAGTGGTTTCGCCTGGATGTAAGCATAGCAAATGGACGCAGTGCTTTCCCTGGGGAGACCACAGACACTAACAAATAAGCTGTGCCAGCTCTTCCAGCAACAGCTTGGCACCACCTTACTTTGCCATGCTGCACCCATAGCAGGGCTTACAGCAAGGAACATGCGTTTGACACACAACCCTGGGTCCAAAGTCCATCTGCTAAGCTGCAGCCAGTCATGAGCCGACAGCAAAGCAAAAATGCCAGGTTTCACCTTAACACAGGCATCCATCCCTCTGACTGCCATCGAGGTGATAGATTTGATCATGAGCGGATGATTGACAGAGGAGACTTCTTAAACTACTGCAGCAAGATTAGCCAGGGCTCCATTGTCAGTCATCTCCAGCTGCAAGCAGAGAACGTTTTGGCAGGCAGCTGCCCTGACTGCTCACGCTCTGTCTGGCTCTCTCACGCACACAAACACATATGTGTGTGCCCAACCAAATGCACTGAAGGAATCACTAAGCAGATGTACATGCAACAGCTCCTAAACTGTGTTTTATTTTGCAATCACAACAGTCAGCACCAAGGAAATTATATATTGATCAAAATTATTGCACAATTAAGGCATGATAATAAGCATCCAATACTGCTGCTAATGTAATTACAGTGTAATATCACTTAAAGCTATGCTGCTGGGTGATTAGGCAGGGTGCTGGAACATAAGGGTATGTCTCATTCCTGTGCTCATTCAACATCTTCCAAAACTGCAGCTAAGTAAAGCTGGGGAGGAGCAAAAGAGAAAATTAGAAATAGAAATGTCACTAGCAGTCCCATCAATTGTCCATAAAAGTGGCTTTCCAAGGAATAGGTAGCAAGACCCAAGCATGTCATCAGTTCGCATCCAGCCCTTAGCTGGAATGAAGCTGACAGGCACTGTCTGATGACATGTGGGTGATGGTTGTATGTTGTTGATAAGCATAGTTCATCACACAGACAAGATCACATATTGTGTGACACCACATAACTCATTGTGTCAATAATCTCAGCCAGAGTATTAGTACTAATTTCCTCAAATACATGTGGGCTTGAATCCAAGTGCAGTTAGTGGAGAGAAGTTGGAAAGAATCCGTAAGTTGGAGAGAATCAGGTGCTGACATGCTCCAGCCTGGCCTTAGGGATGAATTTGTGTTATGTGTGAATACTCAGCTGGTTCAAGGCAGATGCTCTGATTTGTAATTTGGGTCAAGCATGTAATTCTTATAGGGGACAAGAACTATGACAAGAAAGAAAAGAAGTGTATTCTGTATGACAAAACAAGATATGACCTGAAGTTTTCATATATGCATTATCACCCATGCAAGGCAATCAAAATTTTATTATTTCAAAATGTAACACATTAAAATGGCAAGAGCAATACTGTATAGGGGAATTCTGAGTGACCTACTGATTTTCTGTGTCCTAGGTTGTTTTGAAACATTATATTTGAAGAAGTGGTGGAGAAAGGAGTGGGGTTTCATTTCAGCCAAATCTATTCAGAGGTCCTGGAACAAAAAGAAGAGGAAACTGAAGATACAGTTACAATTCATCATGCTGGTGGAGAATAGGAAACAATTTTATTCTTTCCACCAGCCATGATCCCTTGGCTGTGTATAAGGTTTGTAGGCTAGTGACAATCAGCTTGTCTTACGAGCATAAATACTGCATCAGGGAATGTTTAAGAGTCCAAGTGCCACTCTCAGGTTTGTGTGTATAGCATGAGGAAGCACAAGGCCCTGCTAGTCATGCCTGTGCAATAGTTCAGCACATATGTAGGAAACTTGCATGTTCAAAGCTGTCTGCACTTCATTTGTAAATGAAAAGTGTATCTTCATTTCATATGTAGCATGCCAAATTGAGAGGATCCAAACAAAAACTGTGCCTGTCTTGCATTGTCCAGTGTTGCAAATGCTAAAAAAGTGTTGGAACTTCTTGCAAAATGTGCATCTAACTACCTTTAGCAACATCATTTCATGGAGCAATAAATGATCCACTGGAGGGTGGCTCAAGATCCAAGCACCATTTAACGTGTCGACTTATTTCTCTAACATTACATTTCCATCTCCTCAAGGGGGAATCTCAGAGTTACGACATTTAAATAACCAGATTTATAAAAGGACTCTTTTACTAAGGTGAATATGTCTAAAAACCTAGTAATGAAACTTTAAAATGTTTCACTATTCTTTAGCTATATTAAGTGTAGGCAACTATGCTGATCCAGTCAACTACAATAAATAATTTTCAGGGGTTAGATCCAGCTCTGTATCACATAAATTAAACTTAGGTGTGTAGACATACAGAAGCATATGCATATATGCATCAGTGCATAAACTTGTGTTGTAGTTAGTGGAGAACTGATCAGCCAGTACAGTCCATTGCACCTAGAAAGTTAATAATCTGAAAAATCACTGGGGACATAATTAATGTGTCTAAACATGTGCTTTTAGTCTGACTTGAGGTGTCCCATGTTACACTGCCCAACCTTCAGCTGAGGCCCCAGAATGGCATGGACCTCCAAAAACTCTGGTCATATTTGTCAGGTGAAGGGGAATGGCTTCAGATACCTAAGGTCTCTGAATTGGCTCTAGCCCACTAGTTTTTGGTCACTAAATCCCACCCTTGCTGTCTGCCTCAGGTGATCTGAAATGTTCTCCAAACCACATCCCCGTATTGGCTAAGGGAGACTCAGTCATCTCAGGAAAGGTGACCTAGTGCTATGTGAGATACTCTAAGGTTTTTCCTGTGAATGTCTGGGGTATAAAAGACATCCACAGGGAACATCCAGGTCCTGAGACTTCTGTCCTTGTAGTACCAGCCTGGATAGCTAAAGAAAAATATACATGCAAGGCAGTTTCCCAGGTTTCTACAGCAGTCAATGGTGATCTTGTGTGTGTTCCAGTTGCATAAACAGATTTTTACTGCCATTTGTGACTCGCTAAGGTATCCCTCCTGGATCCAGTTATTGGTGCAGAAGAGATCCTGTGTCATATCTGCCAGTTTCCAATGGAAGGTCTGCAGGTATCTCAGATGGCACCATATATCTGTGCTGACTAATACAGTCAATGTATTTAGGGGAAAATTCACCTGGCCAAAGGTAGGAGTTTGTTTAGGATGAGGTGAATTAACGTTAAAATACACTAACACTGTAATCTGTTTCCCCATTAACTATAAAGGGGGTTATCACTACAAATCCATGGTGACTTGCTCACCTATAGCCACCTATAGCCTAAATGCTGTTAACACCCACATTTAATTAAATGAAACATACCATAAATAATAGGCATTGTTGTTGATAAATTACATTTTCTTCCATTTTGTTTTTGTAATTGCCTTGGTTTAGGCAAACACAGAGTTTTGTCTGTAAGTGGGATCCTTACAGACACCTCCTTGGCTCTAGGAACCACAGAGCAGAAAAAAAAGTAAATTACTTCCTTGGAAGAAGAAGAATACAAATCTGGTTTTGACAACTTTTTTCTCACCTCATTATTTCTCCATCACAATAACTAAAGCTGTCAGATTTCTGATGGGAAGCTACACGACAAGCATGTTGCAAGCAGCTGTCTTCACAGGGCTGTTGATTCCCCCTCTCCCCACCCCATTCCCAATGTAGAATCCATAAACAAAGAAAAACAAAGCAGAAAAAACACTTTCTTCCACTTGTGCAGGTTTGCCAAAGAAACATGGAATTTCACTGACAAGTTCATAAATGTGAGACTAGATAATGAAGCAATAAATAACTGGATGATGCAACGTGTGCATGGGCTTCCTGAGCTGGGATCTAAGGAAGGAGTCATGTCATGAGTGGGTTACCCTCCTTCCTTCCCTTGGCTTCTGGGCTTAGGCATTTGCTAGCTGTGCTTTGAGATCCACAGGTGGAAAGCAATGTCTAGGAGCTAGCAATTATGGATGATGCTGGATCTAGAAAAAAATTAAAATGCTATGTGACAAAAAGCTCATCTCTGCTCACACAAAGGAGAGCAGAGGCATAATTGCAGATAGGGAAATTCAAAGAGTACCTTGATCCAGCTACTCCTAGGCCCATCACAGGAGCCATCACCCCATTTATTATCCCATCCCCTGACCCCTCATCCCCAAGGAACAAATAGGGGAGCAGCCACAACATACCAGTCAGAGACAGGAGCACCTGCCCCAGCCCCCCCTCAAGCTGTCCCAGAAGACCACTTGTCCCATGGGTTGCGGGGTCACCCACCTGATGGGTCAATGGTAGAAGATCTCCAGGACACCTTACAGACTCAACGGAGTCACTGCTCATGGGTATAGGACACATTATGGGATGCAAGAGAAGAACATTTTTGGGTTGCACAAGGCTTGTTATAGTGTGTTTAGGTGAGGAACACCATAAGGCAGGGAAAGGTGCTTTGTGGAGAAATAAGTGTGGGAAAAGAGGTCTAAGGGGATAGAAAGGGCAGGTCACATGCAAACAGTTTGCTCATCAGGCCCTATTCTGCACCTGATCAGCGCAGTCTAGTCTGGCCTCTGGTTATCTCCTTTTCTAACTATTTCCTGGGTGAAGGACTCTCTGTTCTGTGTGCATGTGTGTGTACAGGGCTTGCACTGCAGCAGCTGGAGAAGCAGTCCTCTATGCCAGCAACTGGAATAAGCACAAGTGCGCAAAGGAAGGTCTGAGCACTATCAAATCATCTGCCATGGGGCCTTGGGATTTACTGGGAGGCCCATTTGTGTGTCTGTGTCTGTGTCTGTGTCTGTGTCTGTGTCTGTGTCTGTGAGGGACACAGCTGGAGAGACAGGATCCACGGGCAGCTACTGGGTAGACTGGGCCTGCGTCCAGCTAGGATCCAGGAGGGATCCATTTTATACATGTGTACATATATTTCCAACTAACAGACCTTCGTCCTCATCAGCCAGAGGGAACAGGACAAGGGACTTGCCTGTTTCCTACCCACATCTTTCCCAGCACCTTACATCAGAGGATCCAGAATTACATGGGTCATATTGTCCTTTCCTTGCACCTTCACTGATCATGAAGGCAGGTTAAGCAAGAAAGGGGACAACTGGTCTCACTACCATAAACCCTCAGCCAAAATGTCACATATAATCAGTCCCGAGTACAAAATGTTCCCCAGCAGCATTTACTTTCACCTGTTTTGTACAAAAGATCTTTTTGCCTCCTTCCCTATGACCTTGTTACTTCCCGCTAAAAGGTTGAGAGGGTTGGATTCATTGCATTAACTAGTTGCTATTTATAGCAAGATGCATCATTACTAGTGAACCAACAGCTTTCAGACCAAACTTTTCCCTTTGAGGAAGGAAAAAAAAAATCAAGATTAAGTGTTGATATAGGAAAACCATGTAGCTATACAGCTGCTCCTTCCATTGGGTCACTTTTCACACCACTCACTCCCAAGATAAATGACCATTTCTTGCTAAGCCTTTCCACTCCCTCCCCTTTCTCCACAACCAAATAATAAACTCACTCCTGAAATATCTCCACAGGAATTGCAACTTTTACAAAAATAATCACCTAGGTTGTTGATAGTAATTTATATATGTTTAGGCTACCAATAAATCTTGAGTTAAAGGAAGCCCACAGCAAGGAGAACTCCCATGCCTCAGCAAGCAAATAATTTAGGGAAACAGTTTGCATTATCAACATATTAAATGATCAGGGCATTGCTCCTTGTTGGTCTTCATTTTCCTCTGATGTCATTATCAAGGTAGACATGACAAATAATATTTTATGTCTGTGAATGATAATCAGCACACTGCACAGTGGCTATCCTTATTGATTTTATTAAGGGCTTTGATCTGGGAAATTACTAATTAATGCTATCTAAATTAGTCTCTGTGGGTTTGGACAGAACAGCAAGGAAAATAATTCTCTAGTAAAGCTAGTGATTGGACACAAAACCAATTTGCTTAATCATGCTAAATCTGAAGAGAAAATATTCAATTTGGAGGTCTCCTGCAGGTCAGTCCTCAGTTCTTCATTATTCATTAATGACTGTACTTCAGCCCTACTGTCTGGAATTACATATGTATTTTACAAAGGATTAATTAAAAAAAAAAAAGAAAAAAAAAAAAAAAGACAGGGAAAAAGTCTTCCCTAAACAACTGAGAGTCTGTGACAACTCAATCCATTTCAAAGAGCAAGGAAAGACAAGAGCGTTTTTGCCAAGACACTTGCAAACCTGGCACGGAGGGCTTTGAACTCAGTTTTCTGGGGTATGGAGAGCAACAGCCTGGGGTAAGCAAGAAAGCCTGTATGAGAGAGAGCAAGCAAAGTACCGGGCAGCATAGGATGAAGTCTGACTCTCAGAGAGACTGAAGTGCACCTCAAGTACCTATATCTGAAAACACCCAGCATAAGAAACAAACAGGAGGAATGAGACACCTATGTGCAGGTACAACAACTGTGACATTGGAATTACAGAGCTATGGAGAAAACTCACGTTGCTGGAGCACTGTGATGGCCAGACCATTTTGTAAGGAGAGGCAGGGAGGATGGCGGTAGGGTTTTCTTCTCTCCTGTGCGTTTCTGCTGGGAAACAAGTTGCAGATGGGTCAGCACTGTACCCTTGCAGCAATGAAAACTAAATGCATACTGGACCTCACTAGCAATAGCACAGCCAGAAGGCTGAGCACAGTGGTGATTTCACTCCATTCAACAGCAGGGAGACTGCATCTGCAGGACTGTTCCACTAGAAGTAAGGTATTGAAAAGCTGGAGAAGGTCCAACAGAGGTCCACTAAAATTATAAGAGTGGGGGTTATGAGTTATGCGGAGAAACTAAAAGTCAGGGACTTGTTTAGCCAGAATAGAAGGCTAAGGTGTAACTGCAGTCTCCCAAAACATATAGAGGAGTTACAGTGAAGACAAATACAGGCTCCATTCAGAGGTGGGCCGTGAAAGGACAAGAGGCAGTGGTCACAAATGTCAGCACTATTTGGAAATCAGAAAAAAAAAAATCCTCATCACAAGAATGGTTCGGCACACATGCAGGGGCAGAGAGACTGTGACATCTCAAATATTTTCAAATTTTGCTGCACCAGGCCATGAGGAAGGAGGTTTAATTTGGAAATAAGCCCTCGTTTTAGCAGAAGACTTAAGACACTAGAGAACTCCTTTCCAACCTTAATGATTCTCTGATCCCCCACTGGCCTGCAGAGTAACTCAGCAATTAAACATTGCTAAGAATTTGGCTCTCCATTCACAACACTGGTTCTACTTGTCTGAAAGCTCCCACAACAGACTTTTCTGCTTAGAATCCAGTGACTTGTAGCAGTGAGTAAAACACAGACATCCCAGGAGCTGGAGAACAAAATGTCCAAGTACAAAGTTTTACTACAGATCCCAGTCTCACCTTTACAAGCCACCCAAAGTAACCTGAGGGACAGGCATTAGCGTATATGATTGGAGTCTCCTCGTTTTCCCTGGTCATAATGAAGGTATTGAAAGCAAGACCAAAAAAAGACTCTGGAATATTTTATTGGAAGAAATCAAAATACACATCAATTCCAACATTGCATGTTCTAAATGTACTTCCATGCCTTCAAGGGCTTATAAACTAATAGTAGTACAGCATTGCATGTTAAGTTGAATCATTAGCCAGATGTTCCTCCTAAGTATGTAATAGGTTGTTAGATGCTTTTTTCTTTCCAGCTACATCCTAGAAGTCACCCTAAAAAGTGTAATTCAATGCAGAACTTCTGCTAGTAAGGACTCTACATGAACGCAGTATTGCAAAGGATTTTCTCTGCTGCATCTTTTAACCAATTAACTCAGAGTTTTGACACAGCTCAGTGCCCCACACAAGCTCTTCCCTTAACCTCAGTGAGAGACTAGTAAAGATCTGTAGTTTTGACCTGTTGATTCTGATGTTTACTGCTGCTGTTATTATCAGCTTGGAAGATGGAATATCAAATCCAAGACTTTTAATGCTTGGCTTTAATTTCTACAAAATTCTGTGCATCCTCATGGCTGTTTGTGCTGAGAATAGACTGAATTGGCTGTGGGGGTATTTTTTGGAGGAACTTGAAAGTGAGCCCAATAGGAGCACATTACTACAATATAGCCATTCATTAGCACAAATTACCTCGTGTTCTGACCACCTCCCCTCTTCAAAGCACCTACTGAGACAAGGAAGTGAAGATATGAGCTTTGCCATGGCAACCTAACACTTTCTAGTGAAATTAAAATTGAAATGGGAAAGGATAGCAGGCTCAGTTGCAAACAAAACCCTCGCTTTTCCTTTCAAATGAAGCTGATGAAAGTTTTAGCTGTATCTTGAGATATTAATAACTAGTCGGAATTTTTCTAGAGACAGTGAGATGAACAAAATAATTACAACACTAACAGTAATAGTGGTAATAAAAAGAACAGCTCTCCTTGAACTAGAAGATATCATTAGCTTGACTAAGGAGATCAGCATTTGGGCTTCACAGGCAGTTAGTCTCTAAAGCAGTGTCTCTGGCTCACACAGAGGTACTGTTTCAGTATTTAGATCTTTTAAATAACAGGAGAGTTTCCCACTGGGGCACAGTTTGTAGAGGATGTAGTCATTATTTCGTTTTAGAGAGTGCCACACTAGACCCAGAGCCAAGGAAGATTATACTTTTGCTGGGGCAGGGGGAAATGTTGCCATATCAAACAAAGCAAAAATTAGACTATGGTGCAGCTCACTCCGCATCTGTCAATCTACTGTTTGAAACATGAGATACAAGAAAATGCAGCTGTCTTACTCCAGAGAATTTGTCATGAAATAATCTAGATTGTGGGAGGTTTAATTTCAGATTTTCACTTGGACAGCCTTTGAGCTTGGTTTGAGAGGCAAAACAGCTTAGCTACCATGCTATGCATTTTTTTTTTTTCTGATTGTTCCCTGTCTCACACATTCTATTTTAAACAACTACAGGAAAAAAAGGAATTTGCTAAGGACCCAGAGCCAAATATACTGTACTCACAGAATCTGTGGGGTTTCTTTCCTGGAATGTTTTTCCCTTCCTCTCTTAGTTTAATTTAATTCTGTCCTGGACGATTTAGTTTAATTCCATCCTGGATTAGAGATTTTTTTTCTGACAATTTTTATATATCTCCATGAAGTCTCTTCATTCTGATGAACGGCTACTTTCAAATAGATGTTTTATACTATTTCAAAATTCCTTTGTAGTTTCGCTAGTTTCTTTTTTTGAAGATCACTATGGTCATTATCAATGAAAGCAAGAACAATTTAGAACAAAATAGGTTTATATTTGGGCTTTGTTTTCTCTGACCATGCAGGAGCTGAATTTCCTGTGTCGTGCTTCCTCTACTTTATGGATGGTCAACAAAGCCAGAACATTATAGAAAGATCCCACTGAAGGTCAGCATCTTAAACTAAATGCTGAACTCGGATTTTGCCTAATATGCAACATTCTGTAGTGCCTGACAGCAACTTTGTTGAAACATTCCTCCTTACGCTCACCATCATGTCAATGATGCTTGAGCACTGCATTGCTTGCGTGGGTTTCCATGCAAGAATTCATAAACATCGTTCTACTCTTACCAGCAAGATACCGCGAACTGCTTCCAAGGGCTCAGCTATGCATGTGAAACAACATTATCCTTTACCTCATAGGCTGTATGGGGTTGGCACGGCAAGGTTTTGGTAGCGGGGGAGCCACAGGGGTGGCCTCTGTGGGATGTGCCAGGAGCTTCCCCCATGTCCAATGGAGCCAACGCAGCCGGCTGCAAGGTCTGCGAGAGGGACCCGCCGCTGGCCCGGCCGAGCCCATCAGCGACGGTGGCAGCGCCTCGGGGGTAACGGATTTAAGAAAGGGGGTGACGGGGACACGGGGGGGTCCTGCAGTGACAAAGGAGTGAGAACATGAGAGAAACATCTCTGCAGCCCCCGGGCGGTGCCGGAGGGGCCGGAGCCGCTCCAGGCCCGCAGCAGAGATTCCCTTCCCCCCCAGCCCACGGCGCCCCCGGCCCGCGGAGCCCCCGGGGGAGCAGCTCCCCCCCCGCAGCCCGGGCAGGGCCCCCCCCGGGGCACGGGGTGCCCGCAGGGGGCTGTGACCCGCGGGCAGCGGCGCTGGGGCAGCTCCGGGCAGGGCCTGTGGCCCCGCGGGGAGGAGCCCGGGCCGGGGCCGGGCCGGGGCAGGGCCGGTGCCCCCGGGGGCGGGGGGGCTGGGGCCGGCTGGGCCGGGGGGGCTGCGCCCGCGGGGGGGACACGCTGGGGCAGGGGGGGAAGGGCTGCAGCTGTGGGAAGGGCTCCCGCTGGAGCAGGGCAGGGAGGGCTGTGTCCCGCCGGGGGGACCCGCGCGGGGCGGGGCGGGGGGAGCGCCGGGGGCCGGCGGTGATGAAGGTGGGAGGAGGCAGAGAAAATCGGCAGTAAAGTTAAGCTGAGGAAGAAGGGGTGAGGTGAAGGTGTTTTGAAGGCTTGGTTTCTCCTTACCCTACCCTTATTTGATCAGTAATAATTCAAACTAATTTCCCCAAGTCAAGTCTGCTTAGCCCACGATGGCGACTGGTGAGGGATCTCCCTGCCCTTATCTCCACCCAGGAGGCTTTTGTGTATTTTCTCTCCCCTGTTCAGCTGGGGAGGTGAGTGATAGAGCAGCTTTGCTGGGCACCTGGTGTCCAGCCATCACAGGGGCTAATAAAAAGTACCACTTCTCTGTCAAGGACACTCTCCTCTCACCTGGAAGATTGCCTCTCTCCTTTTAGCGTATTGAAGTCATGATGCTGCTGTGGCTGAATTTTAACCAGCTTAACTTGGAAGGTTGTTCTTACAGTCACCATGATATATCTGTATTTTCTGCCTTGCCACCTGCCTCAAAACTTCCATGAGATGTAATAGTCTGTGCTTTGGAAAGGGACCAGGCTTGCTATATTCCTAGGGACTGAGACCTTGCTAAGATGTTCTTCTCCTGCTCAGTGCAGTACATCTTTCTCATTTGTCTCAGAAAGGTGGAAGTGATTCATGTCCACATGTGCATCCCTCTGATGTGATGAGGCTGTGGCTCAGACACCAACAAGGCCTCTCCAACTGCAGAATAGTCATTTGCAGTCACAGTCCTCCAAATTTCCTGATATGGTATCCTGCCTTGCATTTCACCAGTATTTTAATTGTTTCTTTCCAAATAGCTTCACTTTCTGGCCAATTTGAAGGTGAAGTTCTCTAGATATTTTTCAGTGACAGAGAGCTGAAAGAAATAGCTGCAGCCTACTGGGAAAGATGATAACATGTGGGTTTAGAAGTCTAATGTATTGTTATTCATCCAGTAATTCATCCAATATTCATCCAAGCTCTTCAGGTCACCCTTTAAAGGAAGTTCACAAAGCTCCTTCAATGTCTGGGTTAGAATGAAACCTTCAAAAGCCTTACCAAGGTTCTCTGGAAAAGCTGGTTTAGTCGACTTGTTTTCATCATAGAGTTTCATTTTCATTTAAATGAAAACATTTTGAAATAAGAAAAGGGAGTTAAAATTCTGTTTAGAAAGAAGAAAGAAAAGTTGGAAATGCATTTTTGTGCGCAAGAAATTGTTTTTAAAAAGCAGTTCCAAAGGTTATAATATACTGAATTAATTTTTTTCCTTTAAAATTTCATTTCCTTGGAAGTTTTATTGAGAGATAATATACTTGATCTGTGTCCAAATAGTAAAATAGTTTGAAATTACAGAATTCCTTTAAGTGGAACTTTTCCCCTGCCTACCTCTACTCTGAGGGAGGAGGGAAAATACCATTTTCTTTTAAATATAACTTGAATGACTCCTGGGTAGGAACCCATTCTTGTAGGTACTGCAATCATTATATTGGTGTCTTCACAAAAATTCCCCCCCCCCCCCCATTTGAATCCTCATTTTATATCTTCCTCCTATTATATAATCTTAGAGGCTCAGGTTTTTGCGTGGCTGAGTATTTGCTGTCAGCAAGCTGAGTATGAAGCCATTAAACTCCACAACATTTTCACAGCAGAATTTTTCAAACTCTGAAGGACTGTACTCAAACAACAACAATCCAACTAGACTGGCTATAGTACCTACAGCTGGGCATGTGTGAAGTACTTTGCTGAGCTGGGACCACATTTCTAGAACGTTGATTAAAAAAAAATCACCTCTAAAAAAATAAATTAAACTATAGAACATGTCAATAAATGGTGTCTTGTAGGTCACAAAATGTGGTATATGATTACAAAGCACATTTCTTCCTGGTATCCTGTTGAGGAATCTAGTTGTCATGGCACCTGTACTCACTGTTTCTCCAGCTGGAGATTCTCCACTCTAGAAAGATCACAAAAGCATCATAATAGTCCTATTTTTTCCCACAGATTCAGGTGTGTTTGGATCAAAATTCTACAGCACTCAATACCTTTTGGGAATACATTTCATAATAAATCTTAAATGCCCTTGCTTCACCCTTGCCAAACAATAACTTGGGGAAGGTTGCCAAATTGTTGCAATTTGAACAATATGGCTTCCATTTAATGGAAAGTATGGTTATATTCAAACACATAGCCATGTGGAAAATGCACAGGTATTACATTTGTGCCTTGGAAGTGCAGCCTTAAAACACAAATTAAAAAAGCGAGAAAAGGGAAAAAAATGAGACAAAGCATTTTACTTCTCTTCAGTCTCCACTTCCATCAGACAAATAGGGTCACCTTGTATTCTGCTAAAGATCAACATTCCTGACCTCGATTAAAGTGCCCATACATTTAGACTTTAATTTCTCCTGTTAGAGCGTTCATGAGACACTATCTGCATGAGAAATATCTGGCATTTATTATTGTGACACAAGTCACAGTCCACAATCTATCTGGCAAAATATCACATAAAAAATTATTCAAGAGCTGAGGACCCATCCTGAAGATCTTTTACAGCCCCCAAACCAGGGGCTACACCCACAGAAACCAAGAATATTTTTGGCCTAAAGCCTGCCGTACGTGACTCTCACACTGACTTATTTTGAGGGATTAAAAAAATTAATGGTGTTTTCTTGGGGCACGGGGGATGGGGGACTGGGGGTGGGGGCAGATAACCTGTAATCTATGATAGTCAGATTTAAACTGCTCATGATTTCCCCACTGGTTATCTGCTTTTATGGGCACTCATAATTACCCATAAAGGCATCTCATGTTGTTCCCTGCATGCTCTTCAACTATGTTCCTTGCATTTACTTTTCATTAAAAGCTCATGCTAACAGAAAATCTACAGCCTATCACTAGGATAAACACAAGATTTGAGGGAGTCTTGTAGCCTATGTGATGCTAATATCAATAGAAACATAAGAATTCACAAAATATGCTTAAAGCAAAATGATTGGGTATCTGGAGCTGTAAGAGGAGTCCTGACTGCAAAAAATTTGATCCAGACTCTAACAGTATCCCCAGTCTAAAGATCTGAGTTTTTGAAAATCACTAAGAATATGAAGGTCCTGGAAAAACAAAGCTGTTGTAAGACCTTCTTGCTCCTGCTCTAGTGTTTAATACCATCCCATGAAAAACTGGCAAAACTTATTTTGCCTGAAGTATCATGGAGATTGAAAATCTAACCACGAGTGTGCAGCAGATCCAGGTGGTGGCTTTCAGGGAACTGTTCACATTTACATAGATATATATAAATGGGAAAAAACAGGAATTGTGTTTTGCTTCCTTAGTCCTTTGTCTTCCTCAATATACAAGGTATAATTTCTAAACAAAGATCTGTATGAAAGCTGTTGAAAATATTGAATGTAAGTTTTGTAAAAAGTTACGTTAGGCCAAGGGGTGAATCCAAGCCAGTAGGTTCATATGAGTTTTCTAAAATCACAAATTCACCACAGGTAATAGAGTTGATTTAGTTGGGATCCCAGAGTATCTGCATGAAAACACTCTTCCCTGTCCTTGTGTCCCTCAGAACATGCAATGAACCACCACTTTCCCTGATCGCTCACTTCAAAGAGCAGTTGCTGTGAACCTTGACAGGGTAGTACCAAATTTTGACAGCTTCTTACATTTTGTCTCCTCCTCTGAGGTTAGTTGAATGAAGCAGTGAAAACTTAAGGCTTTATGCCCAAAAGCATTAAGGGAGTACCCAGTTGTATCTATTACTCTCCTACTCCATTGTAGAGCTGTCTTTTTCAGTGGCACTGTTGAAATAACAAGTTCAGACTTCATTAGCCCCAGCCCCCAAGCTTTAGTTAATTTTAATACCTAAATGTTACTAGAAAGTGGTAAAGGAAGACTAGAATCCCCTTTTCAGTTAACATGTCCTGAAATACTTAGTTTTCCTTTACCTCCAGGACTAAAAGATACATTCCCTCCTGCTCCAGCTTTTTTGAAGCTAGTGACTTAAAAATATATGTTGGACATGAACTGTTTAGCTCTAACTGTGATGAGAACCCTTAATTGACTTGAGTCCTCTTTATGAGGGGGATTTAGTGGTTTTATACAAGTTCCCTACCTTTAGTCAACATATTTTTCCAGCAGTAGGATCCTCCGTATTTATAGTGGAGCCCCTTGAGGTTTGGTACAATTACAGTCACTACAGGGAAGTGATACCATGAGGCATACATTTCCTCTGCTGCTATAAGAAATCTGGTTAAGCAGGCAGCTGTCACCAAACAGACAAAATTTGCACTGCATCAAGCTACATTTGAGGATATTTGAAGACTAATTTTCTGTTTCCAAATCGCTTTGGCAGAAAACCTCTACATTGACAAAAGCTGAGGAAAGGATTTACCTAGCAGTGGTTGAACTGAGCAGTTCCAGGGTGTGGAATGAGGTGAATAAATTCCCTTCTCTTTAAATAAAGGTCCTGTAGTCTGCTTTTTATCAATTGAATGATCTAAAATAGTGGTGGACTGAGTCCTCTGCAGAACATCCAGAAGTAATAGCTCAGATGTGAGGAAATAGCATTAAGCATCAAACTTCTGGAAGATAGATGCTGACATCTCACATATTATTTTTTTTTTAGCTGCCTAAAAATAATAGATTTAGTAGGCATTCAGAAATACCTCATCTTCACATGCATAGGTGCAATGTGATGTGGAAGGAGAGCAGACAGAAGGAGGGGCTCAGAAAGGACAAGAGGAATACACCCATGTGATCCTGCTACTGAATCATGTCTTCAGCATCTAACCTGAAAAAGTACCTCCAAGGATGGAAGCAGATATTATCTCCAAGCATAACCTGGAGTACCAAATGTCACCAATGGTGGTTTTTTTGATATTTTCAGACTTACTATCCTGGGAAAAAGCTCCGCTGACTCCCAGAAATCACTAGGTCATCCAGTGATTGTGAAACTCTTTCAAGCTGGTTTCAGAGTTTTGGGGTTCAGGAAATTGATAAATCTGTCTTTTACTAATGCTCCTCCACTAGTTTTCTGCATTTTATACCAGATTCTTATCAAAGAGGACTTGTTGCATGCACATATGCTCAGGATGAACTTTCACCCTTTTTTTATAATAGGCTCCTGTGCAATGTCATTGAGACATCAGTCAGAGCTGCCAAAGGAATCTCAAACAGGCAGTAGAAAGGCTGGTGCTTCTAAATTATTTTCTCTAAAAAAGAAAGCCAGAGCTCAGGCTTGCCTAGTTTCAATAATATCAAACATAACTTGGGGTGGGGGAATATCCATAAATACCACCACTGTAGAGGTATCTATATTGTGTTTCTAGGTTACAGTGTCTGGTGACAGAGGGAATTAATTTTTTTAAGTTAACCTGTTATTTTTTAAAGTTATTGTACAGGTAAGAAATACAAAATTTCCTTAGCAAAGTCCAATATAGCATCTGCTAGCAATCTGTCTTTCTGAGAGAACATTTTCCAGCATCAAAAACACTTAGTTTCATTAATGGGGAGGAAAAATAGCTCTCCATGGAGTATTAACACCTCCAGTTCCTCTTCTTGCAATCCTAAAATAAATGCAAAGAAAGAATAGCAGATGTTTACAAAAATTTGAGCTCAAAACCATTTAGACTTACATTGTACTGAGATCAAAGAATATTACAGAACACTTGGGCTATATAAAGATGAATTTTATCACACAGGAGTTCAATCTAGCTTCAAATTTCCAGTATTCCCTGAAAAAGAATTGAGATATTTTCTCCTATTTTGTGTGTGAAAATGGCAAATAAGAACCCATCTCTGTTTCTGGCATTAAACATTGCCACACATCTCATGATAAATAATGAAAAAGACAAATACCCAAGGTGACTGACTGCAAGTGTCTGTAAATGAAAGTAGAATAAAACAAAGAGTTGAATTATTTCCCTAAAGAAAACAAAACTAAAAAAAAAAAAGAAGAAAAATAAAAGAAAATAATTTAACAAAACTTGCTGGCTGTCAAATCCTGTGAGGTCTGTTGTAGGTTCTTGAGAGTAGTTAGCATATAGAAAGCATAAAAGTCAATGAGAGAGAGAGCAGGTATGCATGCATTAAAAGTGACAGATGACAAAATTTATTGTGCTTGGTAAATCACTTTTGTAATTGATATAGCTTTTTATTAATTTTTAAAGCTGTGTATTTATGCCAAAATGAATTGTCTAGGTGTTAAAATTTGTGTTTCATACTTCATTGTTATGAAATGGGAACAGTAAGAGCCAATTCAATAAAGCGCTGCTTCTACTGCTATCCCTCCCAGGCTCCATTTCCCCAGGATGGCAGGGAATGGGACACCTTGCAATAAAAAACAAATGTTCTCAAGGTGTTTTTTATCTTTCCTGTTATATTCCTAATGTTGCTTGATTGCTCCAGAAACGACACATTTAGTCAAAGGTCACTGAGAAAGCACAAAAGAATAAAACCTCCACATCTGTGAAAATCCCCACTGTGTAAAAGCCTGCTCTGAGACTTACCCATCAGTGAAATGTTATTTTCTGGAGGGATTTAAAGTGATGCTAAGCCTTCAGCTGGTTTTTGGCCCTGTAGTGAGCTTTACCCTCTTGGGAAAATGCCTCTGACGTCAATGTGAGTCAGCTGAAAGATTATTATTTTTTTTTCACTATTACTTTTTGGACAGCATGTTGAAAAACAGAAATCTTCAGAGCCACAAAGTCTAATACACCTTTACTATTTGCACAAATTTAACTAATTATACCAGAATTTTGATTTTTATGTATGTATATAAATGAAAAAATAATACTTGTCTTTGCTTGCATCATAGCTACATTATTCTCCCTTCAGTCTTTACCTCCCAAAATTATCATATATTCACACACACTTCAGATCTGAAATGAGTTACCTATAGCTCAAAATAGGTCAAAAGGGACAAAGTGCAACCACTGCACATGTATGGCCAGTAGGTGAGCAACAGTATAAGTTGACATAAGCCTCTGCAGAGATGCAATATACTATGCACAGATGCCTTTTATTGACATCGTTAAATTTCTTAAATGCATTATGACAATCATTTTAGACCAAAAGAGCTCAGACTATGCTCCATGATTATACTGCTTTTCCCAAGCTAGTAATAGCATAGCTTTCATTTGCAGCTTGAACCGTGGCTTCACAGTCCAAAGCATTCAGCTGTGAAACTCGAGTTATTCTTGACCCCACTTTTTACCTCTCCTTCCATCCCACTTACAAACAGCAGCATGCTAACTTGCCAGACCAACTGTTTATGGGTCTCAACATTGAATTGGATTAAGAGATAATATATGGCAGACTCAGTGGAAAAATGAATTCTGTTTTCATAAATATTACTTTCTTCAGCAGTGCTCCTCTACACTACCGAGTGTAGTGCCTCCAATAACAAAAACCAACTTTTAAAATCAGTATAGCTGTTTAAATCAGAAAGCCTGTCCCCCTCTGTGTTCAGAAGACATAGAGAAAACTTCCAACATTTATATGTTATAATATATATATATATATATATATATAACAACTGTTATAATGAACAGCAGTAGAGTTATTACCCTCCTGCCAGTCACTGGCATGGCTACTTGCAGGCAAAATGGTTTGAGAAAACATAATGGGTTTATTTTTATTCTTAAATTTGTAATTAATAATGAAGGTGTTGCCATTCAGTTTCTAGTGCAACATATGAATGATATGGCAAATGCAATGCTATGAGTTCTCCCTCTCTGGCAGGACTTACACAGTCTGATTATCTTTTTCCCCATGGAACAGCACCTCATTAAACACTGTTCCTCCTTCAAAGTATATCCTGAATTCCTCCTACACAACAGAGGCAGGATCGGCTTATCTTCTGTGTGTGATTAGGGTAGTAGATGGACTGTATTGTCCATTGGAAATATTTTCTTCCACTGACTCCTGAGGAATCCTTGGATGACCATGTTGCTTAAATATGTACCCAGGTTAGACAGGATGAACCAAGGAGCTCAATCTGATCTCATCCTCACCATTTTTGTATAAAACTAATTGCAATAGAGTTTCGTACAATATTAGAAAGAGATCCAAAGCAGACATTTACAATTCCTATGCAAGCTATGAAATGCCTAGAAGTTGAGGAAGGGGCGAAATAAAATTATTTTAGATATACTTAGATATAGATTTTATAATTAATAGATTTCAAAGCACATTACCAACGAATGGGCAAAATGCATTCTTTGTTATTTATTCTCATAGTGAAGATGAGGGAAATTAAGTATAGAAAGACTTTGGGCAATCTTCACTGACTTGCATTGTCTCAAGATAACCTAATTGTTATCTTAGATACCAAAATTGTCATCTTGATTTTTCAGATCTGCTCTGTCCCTGCAATTTTTGTTTTCTGCTTTGCTGGAGTTGAAGGCAAAGCTTCTTGAAAGTTTTTTGGCCAAATGAAAGATTCAGAGATAGAATGAAAAACTTTATATGAAGGGAAAGTTTCCTGATGGAACTAAAATAAATTTCCGCTGCAGAACTTCCTTTTTATTTTTCTGTATAGAGCCCAGAATTTAGCTAGCTTTTACCTGTGCATTGTAATTGTTTGCCTTAAGGTTATGCTTTCAGGTGAAATTCCCAGCAAAGATACTGCTTGAATGGATTTAATCTCAGAGACAACTTTGCCCACTGCCCTCATATCATCTACAGATATAGACTCAGTGTCCTTATCAGAGTGTTGCGGATAGTCCCTCAGTCCTAGTGGTGTGACATCAGGGACTTTATGATTTGCACGTGACTACTGCATCAGAAAATGCTCTGCAAACACTCACTAGCCCTATCATAACACTATTTTCCCTTTGACTTGCTCATTTCCTCTCACCATCACTTCATCCCATGAAGTGATCTCTCAAGAAAGAGTCTTCAGAACCCCTTGTCTTCTCGCTTTCATCCATAAATCAGTAATTCCACTCTGTGAAGATGTCAGTCAGCAGTAACCTCCCTAACCCAGTGTACTCCAACTAAAAAATGAGAAGCTGACTGTCAATTACTAAAACAAATATAGCCTTTTAAAAATGGGATCTATTTTTTTTTAAAGTACATAGAATAAATACATGTTGACAGACAGCATTAACCCATAATCACTTTCTTTTTTTTCTTCCCTGCCCCCCCACATCTGTGCTTTCATTTGGAAAGCTCAGTACTGATAAAAGTCACCTGGACCAACACTTCTTGGGAAAAATCAGCCTTGTGGAAACTTGGATAAAAGCAGAATATCATTTTAAATACTGAATTCCCTAAGCGACATTTTAGTCATGTCAGTAAAGCTTATAGATTCAAAGGTGACCTGAGACCATTTATTTTTCACTTTAATTGGTTTCAATCCACATGTGTTACCTCAGCCCTACACCAATACTCAGTAAAAATGCCATCCCAGGTCTTTGGAAAGGAACATCTCATTCCCCCAGAAGTCTTGTTCTCTGTCTTGGGAGAAGCCATGAGAGAGGGTACCTCCTGGAGCTGAAAGCCCTGAAGGAAAAAGGTTTTTTGATAGGCTTTTTACCAAGGTCTGTAAAGGCAGGGCAAGGGGCAACAAGCTTAAACTGAAAGAGGGTAGGTTTAGACTGGGAATTAGGAAGAAATGTTTCTTTGTGAGGGTAGTGAGGCACTGGAAGAGGTTGCCCAGAGCAGCTGTGGATGCCCTGTCCCTGGAACCGTTCAAGGCCAGGCTGGATGGGGCTTGGAGCAACCTGGTCTAGTGGCAGGTGTCCCTGCCCATGGCAAGGGGGTTGGAACTAGATGATCTTTGAAGGTCCCTTCCAACCCAAACCACTCTATGATTCTATGGTTCTAGGAAAAAAGACCTTGGTCCTTTGTTAATTCACGTAGCTGATTTGCCTCAGAGCTGTGTACCTCAGCAGCACAGTGATAAAAAACCAGCAAAGTTTCCATGGAAACCCTGTCCTGAATTCAGGAAAGTTCATCAAGCCTGACAAGATTCAGAGGAAACACTGCAGGGCTGATGAGTTGGTATTTTCCCTGAAACTTCTTAATAGAAGCCCTGGATACATACAGAGAGGTCTTTATGGTGTATGTAGGTCTCTTTTAAGAGTTCAGCAATGCCTTTTGCAAAACAGAAAGGTGTAGTGAATTACTCATAAATATTCAGTTTCAACTTCACTTACACCTGCCAAAGCTCCTGCTGCCTTTGCAGCTCAGTGAAGATCTGCCCTGTTATCTGGCCTGGATGGTAATGCCAAGTACCTCTTCTTATTTAGCTCTTTCAGCAATATTCTGTTACACTGAAATCTGTTTGTCCATTCTTAAATATCACCACCACCTTGCTGTGATCACTGGAGATGAAATTTTATATTGCAGGTTTATTATGCCTTGAGAAAACAAATTACTTCCTGACACTTCCCATCTCTCATTTTCAATATCCTTAAATGATTCTTTTACTGACTTCCTGATGTTCATCTTCTCAATGTCTACCTGAAGCTGACAGCCATCAGAAATTCAAAGAGGTGCCAATTTTCCTGAAGACTGAGAGCTGGAAACTGATATTGTAGCTCATTGTGAGAGAACATGAACAAGAGGAAATAATTTGCGTGAAAAAATTCCACCAGCTGCAGGCAAACACACACATCTGGAAAAGACCATCAAATGCAGCCTTTTCACTTACCAGTTCAGTGCAAAACATGACATCCAGATAATAAACACGGAGAGATGCTATGGGGGAAAAAAAAAGGCGAAGGACGTGAAATACTGAGATAGAAACAGAAATTAAAAATAAAACTTCAATAAAAGAACAAAATTTCCAGATTTTTTTTTTCCTGAGTGATAATTCCATCCCTCCTTGATTAAGGAGCTGAATCTATTCCAACATCTCCATGTAGCAGGGTGGTAGGTTTTGGGGGAGATGAAAGAAATGTGCTAACAGTGAGATTTAGTAATTGTTGAAGGTCATATGCAAAGCTTCAGATGTGAAACACCTAGTCCTAGTGCATTACCCATAAGACCTCCCTCTCTCTCTCTTTGCAGCTTCTTACACCTTCCTGAATTAAATTCATTCATATATGCTGAGAATGGTGTAAAGTAGTGTGAGAAGGAATGAAAAGAAGTGTCCTGGAAGATTGAATTGTTAAGGAAATTCCAGTAAAGGGGATGGACTAAGTCATATGTGAGAAAGAATTACTACAAACTGCCTGTTGTTGATCAAAGCAGAAAAAAAGAAGTCTTAATTAAAAATCAACTTATCCAGTCCTTCCAAACTTCTCCGATTAGTCAGGACTTGCTAGCCACATAGAAAGAGAATGGTATTGCCAAGCCCATAAGACAACCAAAGTAATACATTTGAATGCTAATGATGAACTTGACCAATGCTAGCAATCATAAAAATTAGAAAATCAAGCAGGAAATAACCTTGGCAAGTCATCTAACCTTCTAGCCTGTCCCATGACCCATTCAGTATCTAAAATGATTCATCCAACATGATTGAATCACTGTAATAATTTGCTTTCATGTCTGGTAAATTTATTTGCTCTGAATGTATAAGATGCTAACTCTCAGAGAAATGGCAAAAATAACTTCCTCCAAGCGATCAAGGGAGTGGAAACCGGTAAATATTCATTTTCATGTGGTTCACTTCCACAGTATTTGTTCTAGTTCTCAAACTTGGCTGAACAAAGAGGGGTTTTAGGAGTGCCCATTGCTTTGATTGTGATTATTTTCCCTGTCATAGTAGTTGCATCACTAATCAGGTGATTCTGCCTGGTTTGATCTCTCCCATTCCCTGAATTTTTGGTGAAACTGCTGAAATATCACTGCCAGAAATGCAGACCATCCTCAGTGAGTTCAAGGTCTCTGAAGATGATTAAGGATAGTTCAGCATGGGGGAATGAGCTGCTCTATTGAGTTTATTTAGACGCTCCCAGGAACCTAAAGATCTCCCCTTCCTGCCCCATGGCAGGTTTTCATAGTGGTCAGAAGCTCCTGGACTTTCTCTAAAGCAAAAGGAAGGGGTGACAGGTGCAGCAACAAGAAGTGAGACCAGAGGAAACCTGAGGTACCCCAAAATATTTTAAGTTGCTAGACTGGAGATAATTTTCCTGCCATAACTAATGAGATTAACAGGGGATTTCTGCCTCACAATGAGAACAATTGAGTGACCCCTTGGCTGATAAAGGCCTGACCTGGAAAGTCTACAAAATATTTAGATATTGGCATTCAAAATCTAGCAACAAAATACCTGTGCATGCATAACACTGCCACAGTTAATAAACTCTTCTCCTCAAGCATACTACCCCATGGATGTATAAGGTGGAAGCATGAGGCTTATGCCCATCAGCTTCAGGTTTTTTCTGTGCCATAATTCCCACATTTCCAGTTTCCTGGTTAAAACAGGTGAAGACAGCTCAGCCCTGCTTACCTCATAATACACAGATAGATCAAGTCAGGAAAAACCTTCTCCAGGCTTCATTTGCCATAGGCAGTGTATGCTGGGACAGACCTGGCTGCTATGACATTTAGTTGTTAGAAATTTTTAAAATAATTTTGAAGTTTATTTTCCAGAGAACTCTCTTTGGTAATATCCCCCTGGATTTTTTTTAACGCTTCCTTTTGGCAGCAGTCAAAGAAATAATTCCTGCCAAAGCACACACACAGATTCCACCTGCAGCTCCTCAAACCAGCAGGGAGAGCTCAGTCTCCTGCTCTGGGATAGCTGAGCCAGAGAGTCCTCTGCAAACCTCAGCAGGCACTAGGATAGCCATGACCACATGCATGTCCCTTGCAGCTTCGTCCCACAGCAGGAGAAGATATGCTTTGTCCCACCTGCTGGGAGGTGACCTGCTGTGTGCTCCTCCTACATCTCTTGCACCTATCACCTCATCCAAGGGAGACATCTATATTAAGCTTATATCAGTCTTCCTATAATTTATCCTGTAGCCCACCTGGATGCATAACAGAGACCTGAGAATACTAGTTATCCACGATTTGGACCCTTTGCAAGTGGTGGCTTTAAGAAATACCACCTTTAAAAAATTCATTGCTATGTGCTTTACTACTGAATTAGTAATAGCAAGATATTACTAATATGTATATATTAGTATATTTATATATTAATATGTATATAAAAATTAGTATATGTATATATTAATATGCAATAATCAAGATATTACTAATACGCATAGATGACTTTCTGCTTTGTAGCACTTTTACTTGACTTTCCAGGGCAATGTACCTACTTTTCAGGTCTTTCTGAAACAGTGGCTCTTTATTTCCAAGCATGGGTAAGAGCAGTTAATGATTCTTTCCTTTGTTTCCTTTCTGCTAGAGATGAATTAATTTAAAGTAGTCTCTCTCTGGCTTCTTCTTTACAATGGGGACAGCTGCTGCCTCATGGTATCAAGCATTCAGATGGCTTGGAGAACAACTCTTTGTGCAGGCAATGCTGTACAGTAATAAAAGATATACAGCAACATGCAAGACACTCTTTCAGCCTCCAACTACTTCTCCTTGTTAACCAATTCAGAACATATTAAACCATTAAAGAAGAACATTAAGTTTTGGAGTTGATGGGAACTTTTATCCCTTGTCATTCTCTTCAACTTCCAAAGCAGGCAAGCAAGAATGGAACAATAAAAACCAAAACAAAAACAAAACAAAAAAAAAAAAAGAAAAAAAAAAAGAAAGAAAAAGCAAAGAAAAAAGGCCCCATTTGTCAGGATGTGTAATTCTCAAGGGAAATAGGGAAATGAATGCTTTGTCTTTTTTAGGTAACTTGCAGCTGAGACTGAGTGATGAGAGGGGCATTATACTTTACCTGGCAATGCAGTATGTACACTAAATATAGAAGAAAGAAGCCAACAAATAAGCATAATTATAACATGTATATATTTACATATATGTGTTTGTACTTTAAATCCCACAGCTTGAGTTCCATGTGCCTTGAATGCCTGGAGATTTTAGATAGTGTTTTGATGGAAATTCTTGTTTCCCAGCTATCAATGGATGCAGCTGGTCAAATCCTCAAGCAAGCAAAAATGATAAGCTTCATTTGTGAAAGCAAGGACACGAGGAAAACGTGAAGGCAAAAGTTCTTGAATCTTTGAGTTAACTAACCAAGGCACCACGCAACCTTTATTATTGCTGTTCCTGGAAGAAAGTAGCTGTACCCTTTGTTTCTGAGTTTTACTCACTTCTACTTCCCCTCAAAGGAAGTGTCTCTTGGGAGAATATTCATTCAGAGACTTGGAAGGAGTTAGTTGTTATAGCAAAGCAACCATGGGAAGTTGTATGACCTGCAGGTTAGCACAGGGGATCTAGTTAGCTTACAAGAAATCTCTCAAATTTGTTTTAACAATACCCTTGAAAGATAAGGAGGAATTATCACTGATTTACAGTCAGGGTACTGAGAGGTATATTTATGTTGCACAGTACAAACCCTGAGCTAACAAAGATAGAAAGTCAGTAAGTCCATCTGCCATGGCAAGCTCAGAGGTGGAAGTGTTGCTTTCAGATCACTTTAGCTGCCATTCAACCATGGTAGAATGTTTATATGCATGTTTATGATGCATCACCTTTGCATATAGACCCAGTATGTCCGAGTCCCTAAGCATAAAACCCCCATGGCAGAGAAAACAAAAATTGCTTTGGAATATAATAGCTTTGTCTGGAAATTAAATTTGAATGCAACTCCTGAACGTTATTCAGGAATCCATCTTTTTCCAGGGAGCTGATGAGGCAGTAACACAGAATCATAGTCACTGAGGTGAGCTAGTCCAACCTCATGCTCAGAGCACGGTCAGCCAAAGCAAGTGGCTCAGGGTTGTGTCCAGTTGGGTTTCAATGCCTCCAACAATTGAGATTCCACAATGTCTCTAGTCAACATGTTCCACCATTCAACCATCCTTATAGTAAAAATAGAGGGTTTGTGTGTACTGAAATGGAATTTCCTATTTTTCTGTTTGTGCCCATTGCCTAGTGTGCTGTCACTGTCAGCCACTGAGAAGAGCCTGGTTCCATCTTCTTTACTCCTCCCCATCAAGTATTTTATACACATGGATAAGTGCCCCCCTGAGCCTTCTTTTCTCCAGGCCAAATAGTCCCAGCTCTCAGCCTCTCCTCATATGTAACATGCTTCAGTCTATTCTATCACCTTTTACTGGACTTGAGTATGACCATGTCTCTCTTGTCCTGACAACTCTGGACATGTCTGGACATAGGCATAGCACTCCAGATGTGTTTCATCAGCGTTGAGCACAGTGGAAGGATCACCGCCCTTGACCTGCTGGCAAAGCTTTACCTGATGCAGCCCAGTGCATGGAGACCAGTGGCCTTCCTTGCTGCAAGGGCCATTTGTGGCTCACGTCAGCTTATTGTCCACCAGGAGCCCCAGGTCCTTCTCTGTGGAGCTGCTTTCCAGCGGGTGGGTCCCCAGTCTGTAGTGGTGCCTGGGATTATTCCACTTAGAGGGAGGAGGCAGAGAAAATAGGAAGTGAAATTAAGCCCAGGAAGAAGGGAGGAGTGGAGGGAAAATGTTTTAAGGATTAGTTTTATTTCTACTGATTTGTTTGGTAATAAATTAAACTAGTTTCCCAAGTCGAGTCTGTTTTGCCCCTGAGCAACTGGTGAGTGATCTCCCTCTCCTTATGTTGACCCATGAGCCTTTCATTATATTTTTTCTCACCTGCCCCGATGAGGAGGGGAGTGATAGAACAGCTTTGGTGGGCACCTGCATCCAGCCAAGGTCAACTCACCACATCTTACTCCACTGAGAGTATCTTACTTGCTCCAGACTTGTCCTCTGGACTCAGGGACCTGGGATTCCTGAAGGCTGGCCTTACCAATAAGAATGGAGGAGGCACTGAGTACCTTGACATTTTCCATGTCCTTTGTCAGCAGAGTCCCTGCCCAGTTCAGTAGCAGTGCTTTCCCTGGTCTTCTTTTTGCTGCAGATGTACCTGCAGAAGCCTTTCTTGCTGCTCTTCACATCCCTCACCAGATTCAACTCCAACAATGTGATACAAAACATCAAATACTCCTCAGCTGGAACTGATCTTTTGAACCCTGTGTAGCAACCACAGAGAGAGGAAACCAAGCAGAGCAAGATAATAGCATTGCCTGAAGTTCCCAAGGAAGATCAGAGCCCCTTGCATACTGGCTACGCTGTAAACATAAGGTGAGAATAAAAATATGCTTCAGAAAGTCTGTCATCTAAATATACAAAGTGGGCAATTGCAGGCAAACCAACAAGGCATATTTGTTTTCCCAGGACCATCTGCTGAGTTTGTTTGGGAACAAAAGGGTACAGTGAAACATTGATGTCTAATCACATCTGCACTGAAGCCCTTTCTTGACCATTAAATGACATCACTTCTGCCTTTCCTCTGAGCCGATTCGTTGCTCTTCTTTGTTTTCCACCCACAGAAGGGAGTGCAAAACAGTGAGGGCAAAAAAGCAGGACAGTGGGGGAAAAAAATACTTTATTGAGTTTGCAAGGCAGCCACCTTTATGAGAAGTCTCAGATCCACATTTAACTATGGCACACACCAACTTCTTGAGTCCAAGTGGAAGAAGATAGCAATGGTGGTTATTTTTGCATAATCACACACTTCACCGGTCAAGCTTCTGCCCACAAGGTACTTAAGTTCACCCAAGACATGCTGAGGGATGAACTGAACTTTAAAGATACAAATGAGAAAGCCACAAAATTGTTCTTGAGACCTTTGATCAGCCCATGCCCTTTATAATTATTTTTAAAGTTTATAATAATGGCTATTAAAGGGCTTTATAAAAGTCATCCAAGTGTATAATTTCTGTTTGTGCTTCAAATGCCCATATAAAAAGCCCTCCAGATGCTCAATCTACATTTAAAGTTCAGGAGTCAGACTAGCAACGCCTATTTCCATGTAAATCTCAGCTATTTCTAAAAGCATCAGGGAAGATGCTTTATTTTCCATCTAGCGACTATTATCATCTTCCTTTCATTAATCTTCTCACTGAACCTTTTCCCAATGTTTGTGGTTGAAACTGGAGTGTGGGCCGATATGTGGCTTAGCCAGGAGTAGGGCATTTTGGAATGTCCTGTGTTTGGTATTACAAAACTTGAACATGAACACCAGAAGGACTTCTGTCAAAAACTGGTATAGTAATGAACACTCCAAGAACACTTGAAAGTGTCATCCAGGTGGCACAATCTCCTTTCTTTCATATGGCATGGAAGAAAATCTGAGATGTTGGATTAACCTAGCCATCTCCTTAAAGCTTAGGAAAGCTGCTGTAGCTAAAAGCAATGGATAAAGATCAGATCTTCTCAGTTACTAAAGTATCCACATTACTAAGTATAACCCTAAAATTAGACTATAAAGAAGATGTGTCCTGTGGGTTCTAGTGTACAGTAATAGGAGTACATCACATCAGAAAGATCATCCAGTAGATGCGAATAAAAAATTAGCTATCTGAGCAGTGACATGTCCACATCATCCTTTGAAAATGGCTTGGATGAACAACCAAGAGCATTAAAAAGGAAACCTGCTATACAATTCTCTCCAGAGAATCACAAAATAATAGTCTACAGATATTGTGGTCCTGCTTCTATGGGTTAATTAACAGAACACTTCCATTGACTTAGCCTGTATCCCAGTATTCCCTGGAAATGAAAGTACAGATTCAAACTCTTCAGCTAGAGAAAGTAAGGTACCAAGGTCTCCCATTTCCTCAGTGAATGCCCTTACCACTAATATTCTGTGTGTTAAAGGGTGCAAATCCCCTTGCTGTGGCTGGGAAGGAAAATGTTGAGGTCGGGTGACCTGAGCTTTCCTAGGAACTCCTAGGAACCCAGAAGGATTCCTTACAGGGGCATAGGGGCCTGTCTACTTCAGTCTAGCTTAGTCAAAGTAAACTCTCTTCAGTTAAAGCAGTTTTAGGTAAGATGGAGAAATGATGCTTCTCAGCTCAGCAAAGGTGACAACATACCTGGATACAGCAAATAGCAGAAACTGAGGGACTGAGTCAATTTTCCAAGAGAAGCAGCAAAACAAGACATGTAGAGCTTCACACTCCCAGATAACTATTCAGACTAGACAGGTTATTTTGGATCATCCTTTTAAATCTGTACATATAAATCCTGTATAAGTTGCCATAAGTGCTACTATAGCTCTCACCTCAGATTTCCTCAAAGCTCTCATGTTGTAATAAGCAGGAAACAGTTGTCTCTCTCAGCAGTCACACTCAGCTCTGTCCTGCAAAGCTCTCAGCTTTTCTCTGGGGCACAAGGAACTTCTGCTGATACTGATCAGAAGCTGATGGGAGTCTGCAGCAGCCTGGAGAATCAATTGTCAAAGAGTGCAGGAGAAAAGCCCCATGGCTCCCCACTTATCCACAAGGGTGCGAAGTGAGAGGCATTAGTCTCAGGACAACTGCAGACCTGTAAACTAGGATGACTACCTCCACAACAAATGCACACGCAATAAATGGCAACTTGTTTTAAAAGAGAGAGGTAAGATCTTTGTGCTTTGTTTTCACAGAACAACACAACCCTCCGGCAAGCCTCCTGCAGCTCAATGTGCCATCTCCTAATAGGATGCAAAACACCTGCCTGACGAGATCAGGATTATTTGAGCTGAGCTCATGCATTGCATGGCTTTTTCTAATGAATCCCTCTTTAGCATACATTTATGCCAGTTGACAAAGTGAAAGAAGCAATTTCCTTAAATATTGAGCATTCATACGTAAATTGCAGCCTAGTGGAATCTTCTCCTATCCAAATGGAATCCTTTATCTATTTCTGTTATATAAGAAAAGCAAATAATTTCTTATCGGTTGACTTTGAAATACAGGCAAGTGTTCACTTGGAGTGTTATGAAGTGTCAGCTTTTCTACAGCATTTATTTTTCATGCTCTTAATTTCTCACTTCATTATCTCGCCTTATTCTCTTGCCATGTCAGTGTTTTGATTCGATGGTTTCCATGTGACAAGAGCTCTTGCTGTGTGAGCGATACAAATGCGGCTTTAAAAGTGGTACAACTTGTTATTAAGGCAGCACCCTTCCTCAGGAATTTCTTAAAGCAGCAATAAGACAAGGCATACAAGGGAAACTTTGATGTGCACAGCAGGCTAAGCCCTCCTGCAGTCCCTGCCATGGATTGCTCTGCAAAATCTGTTTTTCTTCCTGATTTGCAGAGGTTTGATCTGTTCTTGCCCTGGCAAAAGAGAAGTGGCACCTCACACTTTTATCTCTGAATGTTCTCACTTCAATTAGTGAGATGTTTGCTGACTTCTTAACCAAAAAGATATTATTGCTTTAATGCCCAGAGAAAGAGCTATATTTTCCTTTGGCTTTTCCTGGGGTCCTAACCCCAAGCAGAGAATGAAAAGCACATCTGGGGCAGAGTGTTTCTTCTAGTGATGACCAAGTTGAGATCCCAGTCCTCAGATTATCAAGGAAAACATCAAGCTTGGTAGCAGCCATCAGGAGTATCAAGCCCACATCTGCTGCCACCAGGGGCAACGTGGAAAAAAGTAGGCACCAGTAGGTCCTGACAAGGTGCAACAGAGCATACAGCCTTCATATATCATGGATGAGTCTGGTATCTCTTTGTTAGAAAGGAGAGAAGAATGAGTAAAAACAGTTGGACTGATCCCTTGTGTATCCTCATGAACAGACCTGGAAGAAGAAAGTCAGTTTCTGTGAGGAACACCAGTTGGTACACTAACAAGAATCAAGGAATGTCTTGTTAGACAAGTATTTGCTTTTTTCCTGCTATGTAGCAAAAATGTATCGGCATATCCAGTTGCAATCTCTGTCTCTTCTAGCTTTATTCCCTCCTCACTCACATCACAGCTGGGAAAGGAAAGGCTACAAACATTGCCTCACTTGGGGAATCCCACTGCACACAAGCAAAGTGAGAAAGGACTGTTCACATGAATGAACCAAGATCCTCAAAAGGTAACATCCCTTAGTGCTAGGGAAGTGCTTGGCTGAATGTGTTCAGGGGAACAGGGCAGCACAGGTCTACACTACAATTCCCTTTGTAGGAATAGGAACACAAGCTTACATCTCTTCAGGGGAAGCTTTAATTAGCATAATGGGAAATTGCACCACTGGAATGAGCAGAACCATTTGTGTGTATTCCAGCTGTATTTATGCTGTGAGCTGACTCACAACTCAGAGTAATTCATCTTGAGGATCGCCTCTCTCATTTACCACTCTAAAGGAGGAAAAGACCAAATTCAGTATGCACATGAGGAGGTTGGAAGTTTTCCTTTTATTCTGTGGAGCCGTTTTCATTGACAAAGTTTTGGAGCAATAACAGGCTGGAGGGGATACCAAGGCTTAGTGGTGAGTTTGAGAAAGACTGCATCTTTTAATCGCTCCAGAACTCCTTTCCAAAAATGTTGCAGTGTTTGATTAGGCTCTGTGCTCTAAATCAAAGAAGGTTGCTAGGACTCACCAATGAAACTTCTTAATTCCTCTTTATGATTTGCCCCCTGTCAAATAATCTCCTGTTTACAGATCTCATTTGTATGGAAAGGGAAGCGGAATAGTTAGCAACTCTTCAATGTCCAGCAGTTCTGGTGTTTGTGCCTGACCAGTTATTGCTCTGGGATGACTTCTAGTGTCAGCAGCAGCCCTGGCCTTCAAAAATATAGAAGAGCAAAGGCTGGGATTAGCCTCATGTGAGAGCACCTTGCACACGCAGACAAAGAACAGCTGAAATGGGGGTTGCAAACGTCCAGCTGGATACCCCTTACTACTCTGTACAAACTACCTCCTTGACATACTCTCAAGCTGTCCATTGACTTATTCCTGAAAAAGTGCTCTGGTAGAGATTGCACTAAGCAGCCCTTTGTGTGGATGGTGTACTACAACTACAATTTCTTCAATGATACTTTTCTAAAAAATTGTATTTACAGATTTCTGAGTTGAATCATTTCTTTTTTTACAAACTTGTTCTTCAAGACTCTTTGGCATGGTGAAATTGAGATACTGTGTCATATCCACCTTGAAAGGAAAATGTCATCTTTAACAGCAGGAAGAAGAAGGAGGTGGAAATGGGAGAGTGAGTTTAAGCCATTTAAATCTTTTGTTTAGTTCTCTGGAAGTTAAACACATGGATTGGAAACATAAGTACCTTGTAGTTTTATTTTATTATAATTGGTCTGTTTTCATTTTTCCAGAATTGAAATTTATTTTAGTTAGAACAACATACTTTCTAATTTAAAAAGAAATAAAAATCATCAGGTTACTCAGCAGCTATTCAATTCAAGTAACAGTTTAAATTAACCTTGTAATTCTTCTGACTGGGCTCTTTATCCACAGTTTTCTAAATCAGTTTATTTGGGAATGGTTCAAGTAGATCTCTAAAGTTAGACTACTTACGATTCTGGGTTAAATTCTTCAGAACTCTTAGCTGTAGAAACTGTGTGCATGAATCAGTTCATGTATGCAGCAGGAAAACAGTTTCCTTCAAAACAAGAGGTTGTGAAACTTGTTGATGGGAAACAGAGATTAAAATCCTTTGTCTGATCCAGGGAATTTGTCCTGTATGTCCATCCTGTCTTGAGTCTGCTCTGATTAGAAGGATACATAGACATTCCCACAGGGATGAAAAATTGTTCATTTCTGGTCAATTTGAACTGAAATTGTTTGTTTGTAGGTCAGTCAGTGAACTGAGGTATCCCATTTCTTGTGCAATCCTTGCTCTGCATAGGAGAGAACTAGGGCAGGGGTGGTTTTGATTGCACGGGAAAAGCCACATCATAATGAGGAATTGGCAAGTATCTGAATAAGGTAAAGAAATGGATCTGGATGTGACAGAAAAGACACCTGGGACAAAAATCAAAAGGTAATGCACCACATGAGAACTCTGGCACTCAGCACAGGCAATTAATTTGATTGAAGTGCAAGAGCGAAACAAGATTTGAAAGACACTTTCATATTTTTGCAGACATTTTGATCCTGCTGGAAAAATGGCTGGAAAAATGGAAAAAGAAAAGGGATGGGGGTGAGAGGGAAATTAAAAATAAAAGAGAGCTAACAAACTCTGTCCCTCTCTCCCTACAAAATACTTATCTGGAATGTCTTGTGCCCTGTTGGCATCTGGAAACTAATTTCTGAATAATATCTGCTTACTTGCTTCACTTACATCATTTCAGCACTTGGTTTCTCATATATAGTCTGACTGCTGGTAATTCATGTTTGCCTGAAGGCTTGCTGGTCATGGATTGGAAATATCCAGTAATACAGGGTGTTTAATCGGGGATCCTCATACCCCTGAGATATTCTTTTGGTCCACACATTTTTAAGGAGCTCAAGGCTCTTGGAGCTATTTTCAGAAGCAGACACATAGGCAAGGTGTCCTTAGTACACACCAGGAAGCTGCTTCTTTGTTCAATTTTAAATCTGAACAAGGAATAATTTAAGAAGGCGAGAATTAAAGGCAGATGTTAAATGGGTTATGTTGCAGTGCTTACAGAAATCAATGCACTCAGTACAGACTTTCAAACCACCAATATTAGATATTTCTTTTGTTGGTGAGGCCTAGAGGTTAGATCATGAGTGTGGAATTCAGGATCATCAGACTTTGGTGCTTGTTATTGGGTTTGTTGCTTTATTTTGGCTATTTTTTCTAGCTGAAAATTGTTTTTTGCCCACATTAAAATAGGGAGGTGTTCTGCAATCTCTTGTGAGCTATGTGGAGGCTGCATTTGCCTGTGGGGCTTCTGTTTTCTCCTCTCCTTGTGCTCTCTCCTGCTATCTTCAGGGTTCTTCCTGGAGATGAATATAGGATAATAATAATAAGAATAACAACAAATTCACCATAAAAAAATAATGTGAAACTTGTAAAAAGAAATTGTGGACGGGAGTCTTAGTTATTTTCATTATAATGTGTTGTTAAGTCACAGAATGGATGCTCTCAAATGAAGGTATGAAACACTGAATATCATTGGAATATTGTGTTGATATATGTGAGTCTAATCAAAACTAAAATGCAGTGATGAAGGCCAGGGTTCATTTCCCCTACCTTTAGTTGTTTGCAGTTGTGGTTTAACCCAGCCAGCAACTAAGCACCACAGAGCACCTCGCTCACTCCCCTCTAGTGGGATGGGGGAGACAATCAGAAGTGTAAAGTGTGAAAACTCATGGGTTGAGATAAAGACAGTTTAATAATTAAAGAAAAAGCTGTGCACACAAAAAAGCCAAACAAGGAGTTCATTCACCACTCTCCATGGGCAGGCAGGTGTTCAGCATCCCCAGGGCAGCAGGGCTCCATAACACATAATAGTTACTTGGGAAGACAAACACCATCACTCCAAATGTCCTTCCCCTTCCTTCTTCTTTGCCCCAGCTTTATATGCTGAGCATGATGTCATATGGCATGAAATATCCCTTTGGTCAGCTGGGGTCACCTGTCCCAGTTGTGTCCCCTCCCAACTCCTTGTGCACCCCCAGCCTCCTTGCTTGTGTGGTGGGGTGAGGAGCAGAAAAGGCCTTGGCTCTGTGTAAGCACTGCTCTGCAATAATGGAAACATCCCTGTATTATTGATACTGTTTTCATCACAAGTCCAAAACACAGCCCTATACAAGCTACATGAATAAAATTCAGTCTACCCCAGCCAAACCCAATAGAGAAGTTTAGAAATCTATAGTCAAGGTAGTTATCTGGGTACAATTATGAAAAGCAGAGATCTAACCAATAGTCAGAGCACATACAGGATGAGTCACATCGATACTTTAGATGATGGCAAATGATTCTCTATATTTCAGTGAGCTTAATGACTTGCCCTACTCTGACCATACAAGGAGCTTGATGTGGTCTGTTCAGACTGAATCTTCTCCGTTATGTACAAGAATGTTTAGTGAAATGAATCCCCACCAAGGTGGCAATTCTATTGCAGTCTCAGGAGCACTAGATTTGCACCCCACTCTGTGCCAATTTGCAGGGCTCACACCTGCTCCTGTTTGAATTATTGAACATCTCCTCTCATCTCTCCTTTTCCAAAAAAATGGTTCCTCCTCTGATAGTTCCTCATCCTCCTCCTTTCCTCCTTCCTAGGGTGAACCAGAGCAGCATTGCTGCATACACAGGGTTCAGGAAAGAGTCTTGAGTCCTGGAAGATGACTGAACGTCCTGGATGAGAGAAGCAGTTGTGCTGGGATATGGTTTTGTGCCTCCCAGTGGACCAGCATCCCTACTGATACCCTCTTCTGGAGCCTCAGCATCATATGAAGTTCCCAGGAACAAGCCTCAACTGCATAAAGGCAGACACAAGCTGTACAATGAGTGTAGAAGGGGATGCAGAAAAAGAAATAAAGACCCTTTCCTTATCCCACATTCCAGAAAACTCACTGACTCCCTTCCTCACCCCATCTCTTGAGTGGCTTAATATTGTTAGTGTAACTGATGGTTTCATGACACTGGTTTTTGAAAAACTCAGCTGGAATTCCCCAAACTCTGTTACAGTTACCCATGTTCCCACAATGTGTAGATGTATGGTCTTTTATTCAAAATACAATTTGAAAGAAGTCATTGACATGATTTTCTTAACAGCGTGACTTGGATTCAGAGGACAATCCTTTTCCTTTTCCTGTCTCTTTTCCGTCCCCAGTGCTTCTGGGAATACAGGGGGCAGAGTCATATCTGCTGTTATCTCTGACAGTCAATGTTGTTCACAATTTAAAGCTTAAAACTGGAATTGTTTTTCAAATAATAGGCAGTATTGATCCCTGGATGTTGCTTCTCTGACTGTCAAAGCTTTGGTACTATGGTCCTGGTTCTGCCTGAGAAACACAGATAGTTCCCTTGTTTTCCTTTTCCTAAACTGAAAATTATTTCCTCACTATAATGCTTCAGGCTCTGGACATCCTTCTTTGGTTAGAGATGTGGCCGCTTGGAAATGAGAGCAGTCTTGCCTGTCTGTAAAAGCCATTGGTTTATGCTCAACAGTGAACATTTCTCCCTTGGATTTGCCAGTCCTCAAACATATCCTATCAGAAAGGTTTGAAGGAGGTGTCTTTTCAGGGTTTGTTTTGTCAGTTGTGTTTTTCTAGTTTCTGGGGAAATGAGGGGCCCTGAGCTTGTCAGATTCACCTGAGATTGTTTCTGACAGCAGACAAACGTAAGTAAGATAAGAGATTTATCTTTGCCAAAAAAAGCTTTAGGAACACGATAGCAAAATTGGAAACAAACAGAGAAACATAAAAACCAATAAAAGGTGAAGTGAGATTACGCTGTCTCCCTTTCTAGCTGCCACTTTGGATTTCTCTGCAGGACACCATTGTGCTGGGATCCAAGGTCATGATCCAATAACACTTCTTCCATCTGAGTGTTGCTATTCAGAATTGATAACCTCCCTAAACATCTTCCCTCACTGACATGCAAGGCTTTTCTGGCTATGAATAAGTTTCACTGAAGCTTCTCAGCAGATTTTAAGGATTCCCCAGGCTCTCTTGTAATTTAGGAAACCTTATCCTGCTGCAAAATTTGCTAGCTGCCTCCTGTCTACCACAAATGCAGATGGAGCACCTCTGGCTAAAGCAATGATGGTTTCACTTTGATATGCAAACAGTACCTTTGGAGGGCTGATTCATCCTCCCTCAAGGACTTTTATCTCCAGAAGTCAACAGAACTTCACCCCACTTCTCTCACATTACAAATGAACATATCGTCAAAGATCAGATTTTAGGCACCACCCTGGACTTAGGGAATAAAAAGATGTGGGGGCCTAAGAACAGACTGTTCAGATGAAACAGCTCTCTCCCTGCGTCACCCTCCCTCGGCCTCACTGTTGGGTTTATGGTTTATTGAACAGTACTTGAGCAGGGTCATATTGAGGTTAGTAAAACCCTTGCTACGCGTGTAACATTCAATGTGAGTGGTGCTACAAGGATATCCACAAAGTCCTCTTACCTCCTTAGTCTGCCAGGGAACCAGCCTGCACCCCATGAAGGAGCTTTCATCCATGATCACATTCATTTATTGTTTCCCAGGAAAAAGAACAGATGATGACGATGAGCATTGTGAGAATGGTGAGGTGCTTTAACAGTCCAAACTTGCTTTGTTTGTGCCTGAGACCAGGAAATAAAGCCTCCCAACTTCACTAGAAACCAAAGCAACATCTTGCCAGTCTCCTGGGAGGCATAATGTTGAGAAGGTGTGAGCTGAAGGGGAAACAGTTCATGTCTCATTGCAAAGCTAGAGGTAAATTTTTTTTCTCTTCAAATACAGTGATCCCTTGACTATTTAGGGATTGAGGAAACCCTCGAAGGCAAACTTTCAGAGTCCCATCAGATGTGCTGTAATGATGGGCATATATGTAAGCATGGTAGACAGGACAACTGAGTTCTCCTCCCAGTCCACCACTGTTTTGCAAAACCCAGCTGTGGGAATATCTCATCGCCTCTCTGTGTGTTTGTTTACCTTCCCAATGTACATGTACGGCAAGTGAAAATTCTTTATTAAAATGTCAGATCCCTGTCCTGATCAGGTGTCTTCTAAACGTGAATGATAATCTTTACTTGTCTTACCCATCTGACTTGAACATTTACCAGCCACAGAGCTAGGTCTTTGTCAGCCATCTTTATCAAGGTACAATGCAATGTGAGTGCTTTTTCGGGAGCTTGAGCAGAGGGACTGTAGAAGGTGTATTACAATGAGGAACATTATTTATTTACTAGAGAAGATTTTAAAGTAGGACAATAAAAACTTGGTTTTCTCTGCTTACTGTTGAGCAAAGTAGTTATGTCAACAGGAACGAGCGTCATCCAGCAACTCTCATTTTTTTCTGTTTTCCCATTTGCCTACACTATAATTACATGCTAAAAAATAACAATAAAAATACATTGATATGGTCACTAATTTAAGTACTCCTAGCTTTGGAAATGCTACAATGAAAATTAACTGTTAGTGCACTGTTAATCCAACGTGGCACCATAATTTAGATCCTATGTGCATTTACATTATTACTCATATAGTCTTCAATCATATAAATATCTTTTTACTTTTCTCTTTGAGAAACTCCACCAGGAAACTTCATAGTTATTTAATGGCGGCAGGAGAACAGTAAGACTCAGAATCATATTTTTCTCATATCGGAATCTAAAGCTGTGCAAGCCCTTGTGCGTGCAAAACATGATCCCTTATTTCTCAGGCGTACAGATAGCCTTACCTCATGAACTGTAATTAAAACTCTTCATCTTGCATATCCAACCTGCTATAGTCCAGAACTATTAATCCAAAAGAAAATTCTTTTCAGTTTTTGGCTGGAAGACATCCAGAAGATATAGTATATGGGTATTTCACTGTCAGTGTTGGTCAAATCTTCAAGGACTAGCACTTTGTTCAGATTTAGGTTGGTTTTTTTCAGGGATGGAAAAGCTCTTTCAAGATGCTCACTGGAAGCAAAAGGAATAGAAAAGTCCCTAGAATTTTTCAGAAATGCTGAAACAACTGAAATATTTTACTAACCTCATTCCTGAAAATGGCCAAACCCACTTGGGTTACATTTTCTAAAAATAAAAGCAAATCAGATATGATCTGCTAAGATAGATACTAGGGGGAAAAAGTGTTAACCTAACAAAGAGTAAAAGGTTGTAGATAGTCAGATATCAGTGTTCAGAATGGAAAATCTCTGGCAGCCTTTCTGTTTAATATCAATGCTCTGTTGTCACCCTCGCACAGGCCAAGTAATCGAAACAAAGAGGGAGGTCTTGAATGGTGGCGATTCCACTCTTAACTTTCCTCTCTCAGCAGCAGCTTCTTGCTCAACCCCAAGTACTGTTATGAAGTCCTGTAGAAAAAGGAGAGACATGAAAATGGACTTGGAGACTCAGTCACAGCAGCATTTATCCTGCATATCACAGAATTATCACAGATTATTATTGAGGAGGAGTAATATTATTGCAGTATTATTATTATTATCATGATATTGAATGAGATTAAAGGCTGTCATCTTTCTGGATCTTTATCTTCATATCTACAATTCCAGGAGGGACAGCAGCAAATCCAGTACATGATAAAAAGGAAGATAATACTTGATGCTTAAGATTTCACCATGTAGGAACTAGAAGGATATTTCTACCTAAGGGGAAGGCCATACAGGCAGAAATGAGCTCAGTCTACCCTGGTGCTGAGCTTCTAACATTAGATCCTTATTATATGCCATGCTATACCAAAAGTATTTGTCTTCCCTTCCAAGATTATTGATCCTCAGCAAGAACCAGGCACCAGGAGTCCAGACTGCTGGCTTAGCATGGCATGATGTGGAGAAAGACTGAGTCTATTTTAACCTTCTCATGTAAATATTATCAGAGGTTTCAGAAAAGCTTGTCAAAGACTGTGGAATGATCTCCACCAAAACACAGGATCCTCATATATCTTACTGACTTCTCCAAGCACAGACCTCCTTCTACATAAATACATAAGAAAATCAATCTAGCCCAAAAGGAAATTCTGTGCTGCCCAAACAGTTCTTCTTGGAAAAGGACAGTAGAAAGAAGGAAACTAACACCACAGATGTTATTCATACTTAACCATATTGCTTAATACACTACTAGGAGTTGTTCTGATATAATGAGAACATTAAGAATATATTTTCGAGGGTTTAACTTCAATACTCAAACCTTTTACTAACTTTATCCTCCTGGCAATTTTCTTGTGGCAAACATTGTGATCAGAGTTGCACTGACATTTCCATTTCAGTCTCATTCCCACTTGCTGGTGAGCTTTCTGATGATGGCTGTTGACATAATTTAGAGCAACTCTAAATTATGATTCAAGCTGTTCTCGCCCTCAATTGGCCTGTAACCTGTATGGGAGTGAGATCACGGGGAATTTGCTTCTCTTAGCCCTGAAATTCCCATGACTTCACCCACCCCCTGGAAAGGTAAAATAGCGACCACTAGTTTTATCAGCATCTGAGTCAAAGTCACTATTTCAAGTTCATTTATTTCTCAGGGCACAAAGCAAGCTGGGGGAGGGTGCACATTTTTTTTCCCCTGGCTTGTCTTATCTCTTATTTGATGCCAAGCTCTCCAAAGCAAGTAAACTGTGATTTCAAGGGGAAAGTCAGACAAGAAGTGTTGCTGAGTTGATGGATATTTACTTTGACTTTGTGACTGGAAGCAGAACACAAAGCAGGGAATATCTGAACAACCTAGAAATGAATACACAGTTGTCATTTCTCCAATCACTGGCCCAGGTGATCTCATTAACAGAAGCACACTTTATCAGTGGAAGCTGTTGCCATAACATCTTGATCAAAGTAAACGCATCACTGGGTATACACACACAATCAGAGCCAAATATTCCAAACAGCTTGGATATGTTACAGTAGAGCTGAAATAATTTTACCTTTCTCTGCATTATTAATATCTTTTCATCAACTAATACATTTTCCCCTCTGTGCTGAGATGTCTCAGCAGAGAGTATAGACTTGCTGGGGCCCCTCAGGATATTTAAAGCTACACAGTCAGTAGGGGAGCTTCTTAAAGACACAGATGACTTGTAGTTGTCTTTCTGGCAATCATCTGAGTAACCATGATCACCTACAGCAAAGGAGTCTACACAGAAGTGAGGCACCCTGTGCTCCACCTGTACTCACTAAAGAGCAAGTCAGGTGCATTAGTAATTATTGCTGAGTAAATGCCTTAATTTGGTTGGGGGAAGTGCCATGAAACAAAGCCAGCCTAGTTCTCACATTCTCTTCCACAAGACTGAAGTCATTCCTGCTGCAAGATAAAGATCGTTTAACTTAGATGAAGTTTAGATGACTTAACTAAGATGAAGGTAACTATATAAAAGCAGTGGAGGATATAGGGCAACAGTCCTTTGCCTTTCTTAGGTTCCACCTGCAGCACTAGTCAATTCTGCTTTGATAAAAAACACCAATTTCTTCAAGGTTGGTTTGTTTTTCTTTCAGATAGTTATGTTTTAATGAAGTATGGAAATGGGAAATGCTTATCTGTATCATAGATGTCTTTTCTGTAAGATAAGACTAAATACACACCCAGATTAATCAGTGGCTTAGTTGTTTGCACATTGGCTGAAATGAAAGCCTCTCCTGCCTTACCTTTAAGTCTTGAAAGGAGACAAGAACCAGCATTTTCTTAACAAACTGTCCTTTCTCTCCAAGATTTTGAATGCTGTTCCTTTACTTTTAATACAGAGCAAAACCAAATCTTGATGCCTCCATCTTTTGATAGAACAGAACTCTGCATTTCTGGACAGCATCTGGGCTTGCAGAGACTGGGAGAGAGAAGGAGTTCATGTGGCTTCTGTGAAATGTCCTTTCACAGCCAGCCTTTATCATGCTAGAAGTCCTGCTTTTCTCCAAGCTGGGTCAGAACTTAACCTCTTCATTCTATGCCTTGAGAAATGGTTGGCTGTAATGCAGGAGTAATTTGCAGTGTTCTAAAGTCTGGACCAAAGGATCTTAAGGAGGGACTGGGAACAAACAGCAGAAAAGTTCCTCCCTGGATGTCTCCCTTGCACTACATGGTTACAGCTATGTCATTTCATTGAGCAATAGCTGAAGAGCAGACTAGAAGCTTGTCATGCTCCCATCTTTCTGCAGCCGCATGGATTTAATGCATGTATACTAATACTGTGTCCAGGCTCTCCATGTCTCCCGTTATTTTTACGTGACAAGAACATTCTAGGAAGGTCTGTAAGACAATTTTTTTTCAAGAATTGGCATATAGCATTGGTACAAGTGGTGCTGGGACATTGTCTCCTTCCATGCCCACAAAACCCATACTTATATGTGGGCTTTTGTCCAGAGACCTCCAACATGAACTTGAGCACTGGGCTGTACTGGAAAGACAGTCAGGTCAGCACTGCTTGCAGCACAAGTTTGTGCAAGATTATTCTTCTGACATCAATAGGTCTTGTTTGTATCCCTCTCAGTCCTGCAGGCGCTGGTCTCTGACTCCAGGAAATCTTTCCCTCCCTCTATACAAGTCAACTTGTGGGATTTTTGTACTCATGGAAACATCTGAAGTCAAGATGTCAGTGCTTTCATTACCACTCCAAACAGGAAACTACCTCTCGTAATGCTGCCTATAATAAAATGCCATTTCTGTTATTCAGTGCTTTTTATTTAGTTTACCATTCCTCCACCTTTATGCCTCTATTAACTTCTGTGGCCAACATTTAATGAAACCTGGCACAGACACAGATGGATTTTCTTTCTGTCTGCACCATTTATTATTCAGCACCTGAAAGCAAAATTTTGAGTGTAAGAGCACAGGGGTTAAAAATAGAGCCCATTTTGGTTTATTTCTCACCTCTTAGAAATCTCTTCGCTGCTTCCTTGTTTCTAGTACTCTCATCCCCAAAGGCTCTCTATTTGTCATCACTCAAATGTTCATTTTATTAGACTATACTGCACATAGAATTACTCTCATATAATCCATTTGCTACTTGTTTACCTCATGTATGATTAGTCGTTCCTTCCAGAGTCTTATATAACACACAATAGGGGAATATCAGGGTATTCTGGGTGTTAGGGTGACTAATCCTCAGACTCCCTAAGGGACTAGGATATCATGATCGCTTCATTATACAAATAGAGAAATGAGACCTACAGATTTCATTTCCCTTCTGCCAGTATATTTGATTCCAGATAGATCAAGAGGCTTGTGATGGGTTTGCTGCATATGTGACCAAGATGGGGATTGAACCAGTATTTCCTAGGGCTAAGTCCTGTGCTAATCCAGAAGAACATTCTCTTTTCGTCTCAGTGGTTTAATGTGAAGCAAAATGTGACATGATGGCTCTGTGGTAGACAAAAGAAAACATTCACAACCACATGTGTCAGAGTGCTGGTACAACATCAATGAATCTTGGACTTGATAGACTTTGAAGCTAAACTCAAATGGTTTTGGATGCTTATGAGAAAGCTGTTAGGAAACAGTGCTTGCAATTCTACAGACAAAACAGAGAAAAATACCTGCAGGAATAATAGTCCTTTTGCAGGGATATGGACATGTAGAGGAGCACCCTCTCCTTTTCTAGTTAATATTATGACAGACGTGTGTTTCTAGAACAATCTTGGGGTTTTTTGGTTTTGTTTTTAAGGAAAAGAGAAATGTAACTGGAATGGCTTGCCTCTTCCCCACCATATCTGACACCAGCATACTACACAGCTCTCCATTCCTCAATCTATACAGCCTAAAATCAGAAGGAATCCTTAATCATTCACATGAGGATATAACTTTCATATGCTAGCAAGGAGTCAAGAGGCTGCCCTGACTGATGTGAGGGCAAAATGTTGCTGCTCGGTATGAGGTACTAGCAAGATGTTTTGGTGTCTAAAGCAAAAGGATGGTACCTCATAGAGCTTTGGGCTGCCTCTCCCCACTCCTTCTGCCTCCTGAATTCCTCATTATGGAGTGGTCTTCTCCCAGATGAGTCCCTCCCTTTGGCTCAGTCAACCCACCACACTTCTGAAGATGAGACATGCACAGGAGGAAAACATCTGAGGATCGAGCCCACTGTACTCTATTGCTGATACAAGATGCACTGCTGCCTTTAGAATATCTGCATCATGGAGTAGTGGCCATGAGCAGAACTGTCTCTCCCAAACCAAGCCGATAAGTAGGACATTAGACTCTTCCTTCTGGTTTGAATGGATATGGTCTGCCCCAGTACTGACATAACTTCTCCCAGCACAGAGCCCAAAGGCACAACCTGAGGAAGCAGGTAGGCTGCTTCAGCCTCACTCTGCTGAACAGGCCAACAGCCAACACTTCAAGAGGCCTGACGTCATCTGACCACGTGTAGGAATAGGTGAAGTCCCCACTTCCTATGTTGTGCTTATGTAGAATGCAAGAATATGTGAACATAAACCATATCCTGCTAGGCTGGGTCCGGCTAGACCAGTAATCTGCACCAAAAGTAGATGCTGTTTAAGGAGGATGCACAAATCTGGCCACTATCTGCAGTCCTTTCCTCTTGTAGTCTTACAACTTTCAGTTTTTGCATTAGAGACAATAAAGAGTATAACTCCTGCCTATTCACTGCATCCTCAGATATTCCTTGACATGATTTTGGCCATGATATTTTTACATTTTCAGTCTTCACAATTCCTGTGGCAACAAACCTCCAAAAGTTTATTGCTACTCTGTTTAAATATACATATACATATATATAAGGTTTGGGGTTTTTTTTTTTTTTTCTGTTTAAAATCAGTCTCCTAAGATTCCAGGGAATTTTCCTTAGTCAGTAGATTAAATTGATCTCATCTACCACCATTATTATTTCCATAACCTTGTCTACCACCATTATTATTTCAATAACCTTAAGCATATCCCCCTCAGCCTCCCCCTCTCCAAACTGAAGAGCCCCCAGTTTTATATCTCTCCCCATTAAGCAACGTTTTCTTTCCATCAGCAGTGAATTGTCCTTCTCTGTATCTTTTTCTAGCTTTGCTTCCTGCTCTCCACCCCCACTAACTTGAACTGGTTCACATTTCTGCATGACAAAAGCATGTTTTCCACAAAAATGTTACTACTTGATTTGACAATATTAAAAGATAGGGAACATGCAGCTTCCCTTGCTTGTTTGTTGCAGTGACTAATAGCCTGCACTGTTGAAAACATGCCAGTTATTAGTGTTTGCCTGGCTGTCACTGCCTACTGCTCCTTCTTGCAACGTGCTTCCCTGCTAGGTTAAAGAACTCTTTATTACCCAGTATTTTCTCTTAAAAAAAGCATGTTATACATTGCAATCAAAGCACTTCCTAGTATTTTTTTTTTCTTTTTCTTTTATAAACTGAAAAGATTGAGTTCTTTAAGTTGGTCACTGGCCAGCATTGGATCCAGACTGCAAATCCTGTCTGTGGGTCACTTCCAGAGCTGGTATCCTCATTGCCACAGCTACAGGTTGGGATATAACAGCAGCTTCTAGTTGCAGGACTCTTGTTTGTGCACCCAGGATCTCATTAGCACTGTTTTTCCATTAGCGCTGCAGCCCTGGGAATGCTAGATGAGTGGCTCATCTACTGTGCTGTGCATTTGCTTTCTAGTGCTTCTCACTGCCTTATAGGTCAGGTTGTGCTCTTTGTTCCAAAAGTACAACTGTGCCTTCAGCAATTGTAAATGGTAAATGTTAGTAATCTGAAAGGCATGCATACAAGAAGCTCTAGGCACCTTGGGAATTCTAGTCTAAACAATGTAGTACCTTTCTAATCAGTTGTGTCTTAGAAGCAAGCAATTAAATTATAACATTGGGAAGGTACTCCCTTGGGTGGCTGGAGAGAGAGTGGAAGCTGGTTTTCTACTTCTTGGGTGAACACTAACAGCAGGTGTTTAGGAGTGCTTTCCAGACAAGACTGGTTCTTTTTCATAGTTTACGCAGTAACTCCCAAGAACAGGGACACACACACACACACACACACACACACAAAAGGTGAAAGTGCAAAACACTTACTACAATGTTTTAGTGTGTACCCATGCATTAAAATTTCAGGTGCTTATGTATCTTTAGACACTTTCACATGACAACATGACACTGCAATGATGCTGTAGCTTAGTTAGAGTATTTAATATCCACATTTTTTATTGAAATTCTATTTGTCGTCTGGGTTTTGGATCCAGATTTTTTACCTCTTTGCCTTTCTTTTAACTTGGGTATTGAAAGCATATGCCCTGAATTGCTGAAAAGGTACATCCCTTCTTGTCCCTCTCTTTATGTTATACAGAAACAAGATTGATGGTAAATTGCCAGCACTACTGAACAGAGATGAAGCTTTAGTCTTCATTTGTGTGCATGCTTTTGTACAGACCCACGTACTACTAGCATCACAGAAGATGAAAGTGTTCTTAATCTGAGCAGAAAACGTGGAGAAAAATATCACACTGTGTAGTCAAGAAGAAAGAAAAACTCTCAGTGGCACCCAGTTTAGGAGACATTTGTTCTGGCCTCCTTTGTAGTTTGTTTCATTTTGACTCTTTTTGTTGTTGTTGCTGTTGTTCAATTTTCTGCAAGAAAGAGATTAAATTAAAAGAAATTGATTCATGTATCTATGGTTATGTACAGGGAGGTCTGGCTACAGTGGGCACATATATCACAAAACAAACTTTCTTACTGTGTATTTTACTGAAATAATTTATTAAAGTCTACTTCTGCTTCACTTTGATCTGATTTTCCTCCCCACCTCCCCAAAGCCCACTCTTCAATGCATTCTTCAGTTGTGCCTTTCACTGGAAAAAGTGAAAAGTGTCAAGACAGAATGGACGTAAGCTATAATAAATAGTATAAAATCAGATATTGTCTATTCAGCCCCACAGCTTCAAGGAATTTTATAATCAGTGATTTCCACCCCACAATAACATTGAAGGTTGGGAACACTATCCTTTGGAGATATATCTCCCTGAGCACATATGCAAAGGGCTACACCACTGTTGGTGTAAACCAACGGTGCAGTAGGATGACACTAGCTTTTATCTGCTGAGGTTCTGCTATAGAATTGAACTCAGGAGGCCAAACCAAACTAATAAAAAAATATTTTCTTGCAAGATAAGTCTCATACAGAGAAGCACACCATTTTTGTTATGAGTGGTGGGTTGAAGCCTATATCAAAAATATTTGCCAATTATAGCAGCCAGATCCATGCTTATGGTGCTGTTGCTCAGCTTCATCAGTGTCTTTACATAGCCTAACCCTAGGCAGAGGTGCAGACTGTCTTCTTATATGCACCCTATAGTTTTAGATGTGGTCTTAAGAGGACTGTTTGACAGTGCAGAATAACTCCTCAGTCATCTGCCTCCCACTTTTTCAGTAGATTGCATAAGTCCAATTGAACACATAGTGTCTTTGCCAGCTCTGCACAAAGGTTTCTCTGAGGAACTGTAGGCAGAATGTTCTTTCCTAACAAGCCCCGATTAAATCTAAGATAACAGTAAGGCTAGCCTGAGATATCCATGAGGAGCATGAACTGAACAGAAGAAAGCAGAAGACAAAAAAGGCTGTAGATGTGAGCATGTCAAGCTCCACCTAGCCAGTGTCTTCCTAGCCATGTTGACCAAATGAACTCTGTAGTGCTGACATGGAAAACTGACAGGGAGTACCTTATGCTAGCAAGGCCTAGCAAGAAAGTTAGTTAAATCCCCAACCTAGGGCTGTGGACCATGTCAATGGCAGGTGTCTGACAGCTAAGTCTACCGTTTCCTTACAGTGCACCTCTCCGCTCTGCTGCCTCTGGAAATGGGTTCCCAAAAATTGCAGTCAAACATGTGTCACAAATGTGGTATGAGGACTAGGATCTTTGTACAACACCTTAGGCATGAAAAGCATCCAATAACCAGTCACTGGTGTTAAAGTGTTCCTGAGTTTGGCACAGATTGAATCTAAAGCTGAGGTCCACTGTGATACTCTATCCAGTTTTTCACAAGGATTTGAGGCAATCCTTTCCCTGACAAACAATTAGAGAAGCCACATGAGTGAATCCATGCACAGCCTGATCCCCGCCAAGGCATTAAGTCAATTGCTAGTGCCACAAATCTTAGAAATGGCAAGCTTCCTAATCCTATAGTTTAATTCTTGGCATTTTTTGATAGGTTTCTAAGCAGGAGGTGAATAAGCTTGATCAGTTTTTCAAGCTGACTCTGCCAGCATCCAAAATACAGTCTTTATTTCAGTGTTCAAAGTCTAAGGTAGCATCACAGGCATGAAAAGCAGACCATATCCTGAAGGACCTGAAAAGGAGGCGAGTACATTATAAATATTTATTTTCTCATCATTTTAATATTGGGGAAAATTATTCACATAGATTTAAAATAGGATAAACACACCTAGTGCTTTTCAGCAAAGGATCTCAGAGGGCCAGTGTACAAAACAGTTATCACAGGTATGGAAGCTTCATCTATCCCACTTTTCTTGTTGCTGGTGCTCTAAGAACAACATAGGATAGGATCCTGGATTTGATAAGAGATGCAGACTTTTGTTGTCCCTCCTGCACCCCACTTTGTCCTGGTTTCCAGCCCAGACTATCAATATCCAAACCCTCCACTTTTTTAATTGTAGTTTTTTGAAGTAGTGAATGGGAAAGAAGTTATAACCCCTCAATGAGCTCGGTCTAAATCACAAGCTAGTTATATTGAAATGTGTTCATAATTTTGTCTCTTATTTGCTTTGTGGTATCACAAAGGTGGTAGGACACTATGTTCCAACCACCCCTTGCTGACTAAGTGGGGTACTTGACTTCCTCCACAAATTTCAGTCAAAAAAGCTAATTTAAAGCAAGTAGCTAACAGATCTTTCCTAATTTGGCTCACATTGACAGAAAAGGACTAGAAATCACACTTAAACAGCACAACTGGCAGAAAAGAGTAGATGGCAAACTCTGGCCAGGGACAGCTGAAGATGTCAGCTTCTTCAGCTGGTGTAGCTGGAGCCAGGGAACAATGTTCCTATGGTCTAAGTAAAAGAATTTGCAACACCAATACGGCTACATTGCTCAAGAGCAAGCAATGTTGGGGGGGGGAGAGAAACAAAACCTTAGATATTTGATGAAAGTAGAAGCTTCATTGAAAGGGATTTGCAAATAAATGTCTGTCCTGTGGTTACATTTTTCTCATGTCCCATAAAATGAGTGTATGAATTAGGAGCATCTCTCTTGGTGCTGATTCTGTACTGGTTTATGCATATTGAATTCACTTTGCAGTTTTCTTTTGGAAGCACTAGCAGGGTTCCTTTTTTCTATACTTATCCATCTGTATTCATAAAGTTAGCAAGCAAGTAATGTGAGAATTATGACACTTTATGCTAAATACACAGTACTTGATGATTCTGCACATGGCACATGGCACATGGCACTTCATGGGTCTGCACAGGGAGACTTGAAGAAGAAAGGCCAAGGAGGAAAGACGAGGCATCTGACACAGGATAAGTAAAAGAGTGAATGTGAAAAATCTTTTCTAGATATCAGGGAATTTATTAAAAAAAAAAAAAAGAAGAAGAAGAAAAGAGGTAACTTTTTAATTTCAATTTCATTTAAGCTCAGAACTTGGCCACATACACATAGCAGTAAGAGAGTTGAGCAGAAAAAAGAGTTCACATGCTTTATCAGTAACAGGGTATGTAGGGCAAAGTCTTGGCCCCAGAAAGAACAAAGACACCTTTAATGCAGTCAGGAGTTCCTCAAGGATTATGTACCATGATTGTAGAAACAGATCAGATGTGGGACCAGATTTGAAAAGACCCAAATCAAAGACTGAACGCAAATAACGAAGAAGAGACCAAGGAGGGAACTTCAGCTACGGGTTTATTTTGGAAAAGACCAGTGTGGGAAAAAAAAACCCCACACAACTGTATTAAAAAGAGAGGAAATAGACTCTTTAGCATCAAGAAACAGCTTTCATTGTGTAAAGCTATTGGTGTGAGAAATGACCTGAGATCTCCAATTATCAGTGTCAAAACCCCATGATGATAAATTGCAGTGAAATATTGGTACAGCTCTCCCATTTTGACCATTTCCACAGATATTACCAGAGGAGAAAATAAATATGGCTATTCAGTGGGGCATTAAATTATATTCAGTATTACTTTATCATAGACCAAGATCTAAACCCACAGGAAACAAAGAGCACATTCATAAGAGTTTAAAACTCTTTCACTAGAAGTGTGTAAAGATGAATAAAGGAAGTTAGTTAGGCATGGATTTATTGACCATATTAAAGATGACTCCAGACTTCAATTCTTCAATTCTTCATGTTTATTTTCAAAAGAAAATGTTCTCCTGTCAGTGGGGGCAGCAGATTTGTGGTTGAAAGTTGTAGTCTGGTGAGCAGGGACTGGCTTCACACACATATCAGGATGCCCGGAATAAAGGGAATTCCCAAAAGGGTGAACCTCAGGCTTGTCCAGGAGAAGGCAAGTCTATGCAGAGTCTGGGGGCTGCAAGAACATGCAGCAAGTCTTAAGGCAAGATGAGAGAGAAAAGGATCCACACAATGTCACTGTCATTTCTCCAGTTTTGAGGTAGTTCTGTACTGAACTGAACTCTTTGGCAAGTGGATTGCTCCAATCCCAAAAGACATCTCAAAAAGTCATGACATAGGCAGAATTAGGCATGTAAGGCAGGAGAGACTTAGAAGCAATAAAGGCACAAGAAGACATAAAGACCTTGCTACCTATGGCAGTGATTGTCAAAGATCTTCAAATAGCACCTTCTGCTGCATTCAATTCTTTTCCTTCATTCTCTGGTGCTGTTTGAGATCTTCTTTCTGGTACCTTACCTACTGGTATGCATTCTCCACAAAGTTTCTACACATTGAAGATACAAGCTCATGCAACATTTCCCTCCTTCTCAGAATAGAAGAATAGATATTACTATACAGAATAGGAAAGAAGGAATTGTTCTGGTTCATCCTGTCTAAGGTGAGGCAGTTTCCACATGTAGGAAATCTGCAGCAAGTAAAGGAGATTTCATCAAAGTGTAGGAACCAGAGGTGAAAAGGTTCCTTTGCTTGTCTTTGAACAGGGCAGCATCACGCATGCTCACCCGCAGAGTGCACAGCTCTTACTTCCTTCTTTGTTTTTAAGCAAAAACATATCAAAACTGTTGAACCCACACCGCTGAAGCAGTAAAATCTCTTTAAAAACCACTTAGAAAGCCAGATCCAATAAACTGGCCAGGAATAATTTGCTATTTCCCAATTGCCCCCAGGGAGCACAAGTGAACGGAGCAGGAAAACAGGGCATGGCACATCAGCCAAGGCATGGCACAACAGTTCACACAGGAAGGGCACCTTCCCCCTAATGGCTCAAAAAGGCAAGTTCTAATAGTGATCATTGCACTCCCAGAAGAAACCTAGCCATGGTGTCCACTCGGCCAAGAAACTGCACCAGAAGGCATGTGGCAACCCAGACAGAGCTCCCATATAAACATGCAGCAGCCCAGGTCATGGGCTGCAGGGAGTGCCTGAGCCTGTCACTGCTAGCAGAGGGCAGCAGAGATGACACCTGCATGAGGTGTGACCAAGTGGGTGATCTGCTCAGCCTGGTGGCAGAGCCAAAACAGGAAGTAGAAAGATTAAGGATATGACAGTATCAAGGAGTGTGAGAGGGAGATAGACTGGTGGTGCCACTTCCTACCATCACTGAGACAAATGCATGGACGCATCACAGGAAGCAGATGTTCCGTTACCTACTCACCACCGGATAGATGGAGGGTGTCTAAGTGACAGGGAGAAATAGAAAGAGGTCCTTGCTTGGGGCAGCAGGTGCATCACCCCTTGGGCTACTTCACCTACCAGGTGCCCCTATAACAATAGGTATATGGCTCTGAAACTTGAAGGCCAGGAAAACGATGATCTGGATGAAAGACCATCCAGGTTGGAGGAGTAGCCTAGGGAGATTCATTCAACCCCACACATGATGACCAGTTCTTATAGGAAGGAAAGAAAGGTGTCTGTCATTGGCAACTCCACTCTGAGAGGAACAGGAGGGCCCCCTATGCCCACCGGATCCAACCCATAGGGAAGCCTTCTGCCTACCTGCGGCCCAGGTAAGGGATGTTACTAGAAAACTCCCTTTTCTGGTACAGCCCTCTGATTGCTACCCATTACTGGTCTTCCAAGTGGGCAACTGTGAAGTCCAAATGACAAGAAGTCTGAGGGCAATTAAGAGAGACTTCAGGGCCTGGGGGCTACTGGCTGAGGGATCAGGAGCACAAGTAGTGTTTTCTTCTATCCTGCCAGTTGCAGGGAACAGTGGGGTGTGTAATTGGAAGACCACACAAATCAATACCTGGCTCCAGGGCTGCTGTCAACAGCTAAATTTCGGGGGTTTTGATCATGGGTCAGTTTACATGGCCCCAGGCCTGCTGGCAACAGATGGGGTTCACCTGTCACAAAGCAGGAAAAAGATTCTAGGTCAGGACTTAGCAGGGCTCAACAAGAGACCTTTAAACTAAATTTCAAGGGGGAAGGGAATAAAACCAAGCAGAAGAGGTCACCAAGCTGCTTTCCAAAATTTATCAACAGTCCTGGCTAAGTGAGGAGGTTCCAGAATACTGGAGGTTTGCCAGTGTGATGCCCATCTACAAGAAGGGCAGGAAGGATGATCTGGGGAACCACAGGCCTGTCAGCCTGAACTCAGTGCTGGGAGAAGTTATGGAGCAGATCATCCTAAGCTCCATCACGTGGCACATGCAGGACAACCAGATGATCAGGCCCAGTCAGCATGGGTTTATGAAAGGCAGGTTCAGCCTGACAAACTTGATCTCCTTCTGTGACAAGGTGACCCACCTAGTGGATGAGGGAAAGGATGTGGATGTTGTCTACCTGACCTTCATAAAGCCTTGGACACCATTTCCCACAGTATTCTGCTGGAGGAATGGGCTGGTCATGGCTTAGACAGGTGTGCTCTGCACTAGGTAAAAGCTGGCTGGATGGCTGAGCCCGAAGAGTGGTGGTAGATGAAATTGCATCCAGCTGGCAACCGATCACAAGTGGTGTTCCCTGGAGCACAGTACTGGGGCCAGTCCTGTTTAATATCTTTATAGACAATCTGGACAAAGGGATTGAGTGCACCCTCAGTAAGTTTGCAGATGACACCAAGTTGAGTGGGGCTGTTGATCTGCTTGAGGGCAAGAAGGCTCTGCAGAGGGATCTGGACCAAGGCCAACTGTATGAGCTTGAACAAGAAGTGCTGGGTCCTGCACTTGGGTCACACCAACCCCACACAATGCTACAGGCTTGAGGAAGAGTGGCTGGAAAGTTGCCTGGAGGAAAAGGACCTTGCTGTGTTGGTCGACAGCTGGCTGAACATGAGCCAGCAGTGTGCCCAGGTGGCCAAGAAGGCCAACAGCATCCTGGCTTGTATCTGAAATAGTGTGACCAGCAGGACTCGGGAAGTGATTGTCCCCCTGTACTTGTCACTGATGAGGCCACACCTCAAATCCTGTGTTTGGTTTTAGGCTACCCACTTCAAGAGGGACATAAAGGTGCTGGAGTGTGTCCAGAGAATGGCAATGTATCTGGTGAACGGTCTGGAGCACAAGCCTTGTGAGGAGCAGCTGAGGGAACTAGGGTTGTCTAGTCTGGAGAGGAGGAGGCTCAGGGGGACCTTATTACTCTCTATAACTGCCTGAAAGGAGGCTGTAGGCAGGAGTGTGTCAGTCTCTTCTCCCAGGTAACTAGCAACAGGACAAGAGGAAATGGCTTCAAGTTACACCAGGGTAGGTTTAGTTTGGATATTAGGAAAAATTCTTCATGGAAGAGGTGGTCAAGTATTGGAACAGGCTGCCCAGGAAGATGGTAGAATCATCATCCCTGAGGGTGTTTAGAAAAAGCATAGATGTGGTGTATGGCCACATGGTTTAGTGGTGGACTTGGCACTGCTGGCTTAATGGTTGGACTTGATGACCTCAAAGGTCTTTTCCAAACTAAATGATTCTATGATTCTTATTGTGTTCTTACCTACAGATCACACCCCATGCTCTGCTCTGTTTTATATGCATGTGTCAACAGATTCCAAAAATAAACAAGTAAGCAAATGACAATTTATTGAAGGTGTTAAAAACATCACACAGCTGGGAGATCAGAAAGCAAACTGTCTCCTCCAGAGTGTCCTGAGCGACTCTCAGGAAACAGGATCCTGTTGGAATTGGTCCTGGGCAGACACTGCTTTACTCAACTTCTAAGCAATTATACATCAATAGGGTCTAATTCAAAGCTTTCTCAAAGAAAAATCCAACTTCAGTGCAGGTTACACCAGGCCCCTGTGTTTTAGAAACATGCGGCAAGATTTAAATGCAAGTTTCTAAAAAGAAAGTTCCTATCTTATTTCTCTGACCTGTCCTGGCAAAGACCATCTTCCTTGTGTTATCAGAAAGCAAAGGGAGGGGGAAAAAAAGATAAAACCCCCAGACCTCAGGGATTAATTTGGCCAATGGCCTTTCTAATGGGACTTCTTCAATAGGTCAAACTTCTAGACAATTTCCGTAAAAGGCATCAGGGAGACAGCAAGCAGTTCCTCTTAGAGAGGGGACATCTCAAGCATACCAGGGAATTCCTTGAAGTTAAGAAAAGGTGCATGCAGCTTTAACAGCTATCCCAACTGAGCAGGCTTACCTTGTTGGCTTTGGCTTTATTATTTTCATAAATCTCCAGTTCCCATGAACCAAATTACTATATAACAATTTTAGTATTCTTTTTAAAATAGTAAAAAATATTTCTAGTTCTCATGATTAGAAATAAAGCTAGAAATCTAATTCATAGTTGCTTAAATAGCAGATAAAAAGAGCAAATTATTTTCATAGTTCCTTGGTATATTCAGAAGGGAAAGCTGAGGTAAATTTCTGATATTTAGCTGTGAAAGTGTCTCTACCTGTACACACCTACCCAACAATTGAAGATTTTGTACTTACTGAGGAAGGACTAGAAAAAAAGCAGATGGATATAGGAGTAACATCAGCATGACAGACAATATTTGCAGTAACATCTGACATGAGAATTCCTGTAATGCTAAATCTTAAATATCAGGTATTTCATTTCATAAAAGCAAAATGGCAGTAACGAAACTGCTATAGCAAGTGAAATGAAAAAGCCACATGTAGATTTTCGTGCTTATGCTCTTTCCATTTCCCTTTTGTTTCAGCTCCTGAATTACTGAGCTTAAATGAGTTTCAGACCTTGGTTTAGAAACTGGAACAAATTATGGATTGGAACTTACTTGCTGTCCAAAATTTCTCCTAGATAATTCTCATGTTCATATTCATTTTTACTGAAGACAGTAATTTTGTGGGCATTGGAAAAAGAAAAAAGGGATAGAATTGGCCATGGTTTCGGTCTTTTTTTTTTTTCTTTTTTTTTTTCTAAACAGAGGGAGAGGTCTACATGATCATCATCAAAATAAAGTCCTCCAATCAGAAAAAGCCAGTATTGAAATTTTAGGTTGTATATGACAAAATTCAGTTAAACTTTTCTCAAGAAAGGTTTCTCATATATGGAACAGAATTTTAATAGAGATGGATACCGACTCAAAAAAAAAATCAATAGATTTTAAAAAATGATAGCTTAGGGGTTAGCACAGAAAGAGACAGAGGTTCAAGAACCTGCCTTATTTGATTCAAAGCAGGAATTTGAACTTAAGTTTTCCTCGTAAGAGGTAAATGCCCTAACAAGTAGAGAATCAATCAGTCTTTTGTGATGAAAAATTATAACAGCAAAAGTTGCCATCTGTTCAGATGCAAAATGAAAACAAGCTGTAAAGCTTCAACTACTAAAAAAAAAAAAACAAACAAAAACCAACAAAAAAACCACAACCCAGAAACTGTTGTTTTCTAGCCCTGACTTTCTAGTTTCAATTACTATATGGTATGATGAAATCAAAACTAAATATATCTCTATTGTTGAGGATATATCTATATTATCATGTGCCCAGGTGGACAAGAAGGCCAACAGTATCCTGGCTTGTATCTGAAACAGTGTGGCCAGCAGGACTCAGGAATTGGTCATCCCCTGTACTCATCACTGATGAGGCCACACCTCGAATCCTTTTTGGGCCCCTCACTTCAAGAGGGATGTAGAGGTGCTGGAGCATGTCCAGAGAATGGCACCATGTCTGGTGAAGGGTCTGGAGCACAAGCCTTGTAAGGAGCAGCTGAGGAAGCTGGGCTTGTCTAGTCTGGAGAGCAGGAGGCTCAGGGGGACTTTGTTGCTCTCTACAGCTACCTGAAAGGCAGCTGTAGGCAGGGTGTGTGTCAGTCTCTTCTCCCAGGTAACTAGTGAGAGGATGAGAGGAAATGACCTCATGTTACTCCAGGGGAGGTTTAGTTTGGGTATGTGGAGACGGTGTGCTTGGTGACATAGTTTAGTGATAGAATTGGCAGTCCCGAGTTAATGGTTGAACCTGATGATCTCAAAGGTCTTTTCCAAACTAAATGATTCTATTGTAAAATTTTACTAATATCCTGTCAAATCTAACACAGTTGACACATTCCCATGAAGAATTCTTGGTTTTCCAGAAACTGAAGGGAAACTGTTCCTTGATGGGACTTTTTTTTCTCACTGAATTCATTGGGAGTGTGACCAACATTTATTTTCTTTTATTCTTCCTATATACAAAGGCATAAATAGTGGCTGGTATTGTCCTTACATTTGCCAAGAGATAGTGGCCATCTCCTGTGTTGACTTTGTTGACTTGAAGAGGCCTTACCAGGGATTTGTCCACTGAATGTTGGACTCCTTTTGATTTAACTGTATTTTAGACTCACCTCTTTTGCCACTCTATGAAAATAAAGAATGGTTTCACCTTTATGAAAGACATAAGATTTAATGGCAAAAGAAAAGCAGCAGCGTTCAGGCCTTCTAAGTCTATTCTTGGCTGTTGTTGGTTTACAAGTTGTACTTGGCAAGGTGTTTAAAGTCTCCAGAAGATGGTACTTGAGTCCAGCTGGAAGCACGAAGAGGTTTGTCTCCGATTTCATTAGGCTGAAATTTAATTCTCCATGAAATGGGAAACTTCTGGTTCTGATACCTGATATCTTGATGTTGTGCATTTTATAGCATATGTGAATAAACTAGTTCAAACTTACAGAAAAGTTTGAGGATTCTCAATACTAGTTGTACATTAGTTAACTTCAGGCAATCATCTTCCTTGCATATCTAGAGAACATAGACAAGTGTCTCATCTTCAGTAGCATACATTTATGGAACTGAGACCTGTGGATGTAACCCAGATTTCTATACACAAAACTGAATTCAGTATCTGTTTTTGTGGTTTTGGAATATCACTAACCTAGCATTTTAATTAATAAAGGTTACACTAGAACCATTTTAAAAAGAGAGCTCTGTGATGGGAAGTTTAACAACCCTTTCCCACAAACATCCTGAACAGCTTCTTCTGTGGTGGTGAAAGAAATGGGGACCTTTGGAAAGGCAAGCTATTTCATGCTTGCTTTCAACTTCTTGTTTTACTTTTCTCATAAGCAGTTCTCATCCCTAACTGCTGGCACATCAACACAGGACTGCAGGCATGGATGGCTTTGGACAAACAGGGGAGGTGTTCATGGCAAGAGAGGAGAGGCTGTTCATTAAGGAGAGGCTCTCTGCTAAGAAAGGTGTTTACAAAAGACTAAGCTTGGGTGCAGCAGATTTTTCTTGGATTCATCCAATAACAAACAGAAGTCCTTTCAGAAAATTAGCCTTGCACTGTCTTGCCTTCTGCAGGAGGCTCTTTCTCCATCCACTAATGAGAGAACATTGTGTGGCTGTCCTTCTTTGACTAACGTGAACCTTTGTTAGTATCCTTCACCACCTCGCAAATCGTTGCATAAGTCCTGATTTAGCAAAGGGCTTAAACACAGCTGTAGTGCTATAAACACATTGAATTCAGCACGATTCAGACTGGGCTGAAGATACATTGTCTCAAAAAGAATTGCTGTAGTGTGTTCAGTTTTAGAGCACTACTGTATTAACCATTACAGGATAATTGTAAATAAAACTCAGAAGGATCGATCCAGCTCAGGTCAATCAGCTTATTGATTTAAGCTATAAAAAGAAAATAGCACATAAACAGCACTCTTACGTATGAGCCCACCACCAGTCCCTGGTGACTGACAATTCCCTGGCACAAATAGCACATGAACTTTTAGCAGATGATTATTCTATCTATTTGAATTAACAGATAACTTCAGACTTGCCTTTAAATTACACAATCTTTCCTTGCCTGTCCTGAAAGGCAGGCCAGTTTATCTGCATATGGGTCACATGGACAACTTATTGTAACTTTTTCTTGACTGTCTGGTATTTTGCAAAGTGGATAATAGGAAACACACACATCACAGAAATCACTGATATCTACTATAAAAAAGTGAGACTCATGAATGCTTGAAGAAATATTTAAAAAAACAAACAAACAAAAAAAAAAAAAACACAGAAGATAATAACATAAGCAGGTTAGTAGTGCCTCAAACTCAAGGCCCAAGAAATTGTTGGGAGTTTTGCTCATTGCTGAAAGTGTAAACCTTTATGATAATCAGCATGCCACCTAAAGCAATATCTCAAGAATAGTTAAGAACAGCCACTCTGCTAAAGCTGCACACTTGAGAGACAGTTGGACTCAGGCCTGAATTATTTAGCGCTGATCTAATCCTGTCCTTGCAGGTTTTGCAGTTTTGCCAAGACAAAGAATTTTGCTGCTTCACACCGCCCCACGCCCCCCACACACACCCCCCCCCCCCCCCCCAGCTGGCTTTACTCTGCGACCATGAGCCCTGCAGAAACACTGTAGCAGCTCCTCATAGCAGGACACTTTTCTTGACTCAAGAGAAAATCTAAATAGGCAGAGGGAACAGTACTACCTAAACCCTGAAGAAGGGAGCTGAGGAGCTAGAGATTATCTTCAAAAGATAACATTTAAACACCATTCTAAGTACTGGCCTCCAACAATTACGGCCCATTTGCCTTTAAAAACTGGGGTTTGTAACACATATCTCACCACATTTTAGCACATATTCAGGGGAGGGTTCACCTGAAAACAGATTCTTTGAAAAGACACCCTCAGCTCCTGCCATAGTCAATGAGACAAATGGATGTCTCCAGAGAGAAGTTTATCCCGTTCTAAAATCTCTATCAGTCTTTGGGTGAAGACATACTTTTCACCTCCCTGCCCCCATGCCCCCGCCACCCCACCCCCCCCCCAACTGCAGAGAAAAATAAATAGACTGTAGAGGCAACTTTATTCTCTACTGAACATTAAGTTGGAAAGATGCCAACAGGAATGTCTGATTCGCCACCAGTGACCGCAGACCTCCAGTGTCCAACATCACCAAGCTGGCTGGTGCCAATGCAGTCCTGTGACCAAACAGCCTTCTTTAGTGAGGAATTTCCCATCCTTTTCCATGTTCTAGCCCAAGCACAGGAGATCCTTTACACTAAGTCACACTTTACACTGGGTCACAGACATCCTCTATACTGTAAGAAGGACAAATACAGCTTGTCACTGAGTCATTGCTAAATATGTGGGTAAGCCCAGGGATGGTTTTACAGATAAATATCTGGAACTGAGGTCCCAGCACCCCCCATCACTTAAAACAGATACTGTCCATCAAATAAGCAGAACAAGGGATGAGCATAAAGTTCAGCATCTACCTGGAGTCCTCATCCATCCTAAGAAACAATTCACTTACATTACAAGCTCTCAGGAACAAGTTGCATTGCCTTCCATGCTGGAGTTGGACCATTTTATAATCTTTTTTACCATTGGTCTAGAAAGGTTGTCTCTGTTTCTTAGGGTTAGCAGTCTCATATAGGATGTGGGACACTGGAATTGAATGCCAATTGCCTGCTGCCGTGAATTTTCCACTACCTACGCAGACAGGAGATATTGTGGTGTTGGTGACACTTCTCCAATACATTGTTCATCAGTCCTGCAGGGAAACTCTTATCCTGGTTCACCTAAACATGCCTTTAACATCATGCAAGTACACAGAGAAAAAGCTGAGGTAGAAGAGATCACAAGGCTCAGAGCCCCTTCATTGTGTTGTGAGCCTGCAGCAGCTGGCAACAGTGGTAATGAAAAGCAAAACAGTTTTCTGAGTCATCCAGGAGCCCTCCATCTGAGAGAAGAAATAAACTTCAGTTAAAGTCAAGATGGACAGAAATGTCACAGAGTGTACCAGGAACTATTGAGACATATATTTTATTTGGTCAGTCTGGGCATCAGAAGCTGTCTGCAAGAGCAAAAGGTATAATGTCACCAGAATATGCATGGAAAAAAAAGCGTTGGCTGCTCCCCACTCTAGGTATAACATTATAAAGTTGAATGACACCCGATGCTTTTACTCTTGAAATGCTAGCCAAGCAAAGGATGTTGCTTTTGCCTCCAGCCCTTAGCTGATGTCAGCCAGCAAAGCTCTGCTGAAAGCACTGCTGCTGGAGCTGGTTTGTTGGGCACCAGCTGAGCCTGGGCTCCTTTCACCTGAAAAGCTGAAATCTCAGGTGTAATCCCTTTTCCAATATCTTCCTTCCCAGGGGTTTGGAAGGACTCACTGTCTTCCTTCTGGAGACACAACAGTGGGGGAATTTATGTACTAAAGAAGCCAGTGGGTCCCAGAAGTGTGATGATCTTTCCACCTTTCAAGTCAGGGAACATTTTCCATGCAAACAATGATGGGCATTCTCAAAAGTTATCACTTGCAAATTATTCCTGAAATGGAAATATCAAAGAAAGTGATTTAATAAGTTAAAATTAGATGGCAATAGGTATATATGTGTATACAATGAGTGCAGTAGACCAAACATAAAAGGAAGATTTATCCTCACTGGTTTTTTTTACTGATCATTAAACAGGTATAACATTTAATGTTTTGTTTTGTTCTGTTTCATTTTGTTTATTTTATTATTTTCACAGATGAGAACATTTCTCTTTTGCTCTTCAAATGGGCAGCTCATAACCAAGGTCATGAAATGTAAATTCTAGAAGCTACTGGGCTTACTTAATGTATGTTCACACACATATGCAGTGTGTACAAGTATGTACAATGTGTACAAGCACACACAAGTGTGTACCATTGATCTAGGTAGGATTTGGTTAATACTGTTCATAAATACTTTCAATAGGAACTGTAATACTGCTTGCAGTGCACATATACATGCTTCGTTAAATTCCAGGCTAGAAAAAGATAGTTTAATAGAAGGTTTTAATAGAAAATTGCAATAACTCTATGAATGTTTTCTGTAAAAAATCCTTGAAAAAGATCTTGACATGGGATGATATATATTTTGAAATCTTACATTTGTTGTGTTTTTTTTTTTTTTAAAAAAATAAAGCTAAGGCAAATAGGAATTATCCTTGAAATAATGGATGAGCCTAGAATAATGCAAAGTTCAATTACTTACATCCCTATCAGGTATTATGAGTATTTTCTCTTAATAGCCCAGTTTGTTTGATTTGGTAGAGTTTGGAAAAGGGATCTTTAATTGTGAAAATGTGGATAATGATACATGTAGAAATCCATTCGTGCAAATATAAAAAGACTATGAAAGCAAGCCAGGCTGGGGATTAATCAAGGGCTCCAAAGATCAACATTCAGTCCCCCAATCTTCTTGTTTGGCATAGCCTCATTCCTTTCCATAACTCTCCCTTGTGTGCCCATGAATGGACACTTCAACGAATGGATGTTGCCTTACTTTGTGGTTACAGAGAACAGTGCAGCAGAGACTTGGTTGCACACCAGCTCCACTGCTCTGATACACTCATTCATGTTCAGAAATTTCATTTTCACTGGTCTGCTCCCTAAAGGCTTTTGTGCAAGTTTCAGAACATCAGGTTTTGCAGAAGCTACAGATTGTCACAAACATGCCTTTAATAACTTTATCAAACTGCTCACAAAAGGGCATTTTATTATTAGGTGTAAAATGGAGGAAAAGTTCATAACTAGGTTACACCTTTCTCATCAAGTCACTGCATAGTAAGTAGTAGAAGAAAATTAATGGTGGAGAGGGTCATAGCTGAATATGAGTAACACCTTTGTCCACAATTATTGTATTTTATTGGCAATCATTACTAAATACTTTATTTAGGAAAAAAGACCAACAAATTAAGACTCATCTTTACCAAAGGGCTCTGATCATAAGACCACCAAGTGTTTTGGTGGACCAGTTACGCTATCAGATATGGGCATAGACTGAAAATCCAGCCATAGCATGCCATGGTCTGCCATAGAGTACAATCAAGTGATATTTGGCTTATCACATCAGCTACCGTAGTGTGAAATATTCACCAAGAAATAGTACTGCAAGAAAAAAACCCAAACAAACTGGTTTCTTTATCAAACAAAACAGGCTTCATAAATTGCTGGGAGCAAAATTAGGCATGTTCGGAAAACAAATAACTATGTTAGGTTTGTTACTGTAAAAGCAGTATTAAAAGCTGAAACGAGACCCTCGGTCACAGTAGCTGTATCACCAAACATTTCCCTACCAGGTGCTTTAGTGGTGCCTTATTAAATTATTCTAAGCCTCTCTTCTTTAAGGTTTGGAGATACATTGTATCAAGCCAACATTTAACTGCACTATTTATCCAATTGGGGATGGAAGTCCAACTGAAATAGCAAATATAATGAGCTCATCTCAGCATCCTTCTAAGAACATTTCTAGGGAGACATCTCTGTCCTTACTGGACAAGGTTGGGTAGAGAATCCTGAAAAGCAGATATCCAGGAACTTCTTAGTGCCACCAACGAGATGTTCATGTGGTCACAAGGAGTAGGTAAGTCAACTACATTTTAAACTTTCCTGTTCCACTTGGCTGCCTCTCCAGAAAAAAGCACACCTTTCTGCCACTCAGACAGTACAGCAGCTATGTCAGGAAGCATGGTTTTGTGAATTGGGATAAGACTTTGGCTCCGTTTTCCTAGACAGCTGTGCTGCAGACCAGATTTCCTTTCCCTAAAAAGCACATTTCCCCTTTCTCCCTCCTTTGTAATCTGGCAAAAAGAGGATTTCTTTCCCTTTAGATACATCAGGATTTGCACACGAGCCCTCCGCCTCTATGCATACATATGTCTTACTTTTTTTTCACCTTGTGATGAACATAAATCAAGTCTAGCACAGGGATGGAGACTTCAAAAATATTGTCTTACAAGATTCATGAATATAAGCAGCCAGGTAGACAAAAAAGTCCTTATTAACTCCTACATTGTAGGAAAAGGTAAACTGTGAGCTCAACCTTTACTATATATTAGAGTCCACACAAGAGCTAGCCCTCAAGTCAGAAATCTATAGAAAGCCAAACTCAAATGAAAAATGGTGCAACAGGAATAATAAAATAAAATACCAATGCAACATTTATGTACTCTACCTTCCTGGCAGAGCTGTACCTAGCTTCAGCAACTTTTCATTCATCCAAATGCCCAATATTTGAAGAGTGCCAAGTGCAGGCAGACCCTTCCAAGACTATCTTTCCCAGCCAACTTGAGTTAAATAAGGGATAATACTTTTCTCAGAATGGGGTCTCATGTGGAATTATTACTATTGCAGCCAGAAACTAATACAAAGCAAGCAAACAAACAAAAAATTCTTAACCACAGAGAGGGCAAGTAATAATACAGTCACATTTCATACTCTGGAAGCATTTTCAAACTAACTATTCCAGCAAAGTATATGCAATGCTATTGCCCCTTTTTTTCAGCAGACAACTGAAGCATAGTTTCTGTAGCACAGAAGAGAAACTGAGGCACTTGCCTTACCAAGTTCACATAAGGATTTTTATAGGAGAGCCAAGACCTGAATGTGGACAGCTCATCCCACTTGCAGACAGCAAAGCAACCATCAACTGATTAAAGAAACTCTTCGCTGCCGTTGACATTGGCCAGACGCAATGTGGGAACTGTCAGCAGCATCACAAGACAACCCAGGACCTGCCTGCTAGCTCCCCTGTGCCACAACCCCTGCAACCCATGGAGGAGTAAGACAGTCTGATGTGGCAGTCTGCAGGGATATATTCACATTGCTGCTGCCACAAAGTGAGGTACCTGAGGAAGATACTATTTTGACTCCATTATTCCAGCAGTTGTAACCCTTAATTGGCAGTTTGCTTCATTTCTGCTACTGTAAATCACCTGGAGCACATAATAGCACCCATTTGCTTGAGCTTCAAAGTTCCAGCAGAAGAAAGTGAAGAAGGAGAGAGAAAGAAGTCTGATCAACTTTTCATTTCTACAACAGCTCAGCTGGGTATGCATGAAGTTGCTGGATTTCATCCTGTGCCCACATTGCTCACAATGTAATTCTGAAAAAGGCCTTTCTCCACTCCCAGTGAGGCCCCAGAGAGCTGTTGCCCTGTTCCCTTGTAAAGGTAAAGCCAACAGTGTTGAGGGACAGCAGAGAGGTTTTGCTTTCAAGCTTCACTCAAAGCTGTTTCCATGCTGGAGAGACATAGAAGGGAATGGATGGTCACCAGGTAAAAAGAGCTTTTCCCCAGAGAAATGAGGTAAAAATGATTCCTTTGCTCCAATGGAGTCTTGCTGACATTGTTCATATTTGGGCAGCCCGAGGTGTGCCAAGGCAACAGAGGCAGACTGCAAGTAGCAGATAAGGAAGGGTCCTTGGGGGTATTGTGCTAAACCTGGTGTCTTTGTTCTTGCCTTCACCATGGTTCTTCATATTTCCAAGGGGACATGCCTGGAGCCAGCAATAGGGGAGGAGAAAAGAAGGGATCCTGAGAAAGGAGCTGGTGTTTGGGATTATGCTGTCTCCAAAGAGGCCACCGCAATACAGACCTGGGGGCAGTGCCTGAGCCTCCCTGGCGTCAGTGCAGCCACTCTGCAGTGGGCAAGTGTCAAGCCAGCATGCTGCGGGTTTAAAGACTGAGCTCAGAACGGCTGAAGAATTAAAGTACCAACAGCAGACAAGCAAAAATACTGATTTTTTTTTAGCTTACAATAAATAATGGAGGTGAAACCTCAAAGAGAGCAGTTTTAATCTGTCCTACTCAAGGCATTTACTGAAAATGATGTCCTACTCAAGGCATTTACAGTAAGTGAAATTAAGGCAGAGACATGGGATAACAGCTGGCTAACCCGACCCAGCTAGTGAGAAAATGACAGAAACCAGATCTCCTGTCTCCCATATGTGATGCTTGGGCCACTAAGGTAGCCTATCCTGAATGCACAAGGAAGAAGGGGTCTTTGCAGCCCCTTTCCACACCTCGTTGCTCTACTAGTGACAAAGGTAGTGTTTTTACACACAGCGCTCCGTGCTTCACTACAGAGTGAAGCAAAATCCCCATGTCCTAATCATTACCCTGCCAGCAATTATGATCTCTAAAGGGACCTCGTGGGGCAGATATTGAAATTCTGTTTCTCCCTGCAGCATTCTTCTTTCTTACTAGTTGAAAATGGCTGAAGGGAAGAGTTAACTCTGAAGACTTGTAGGGATTAATTTTTCACCTCTTTATTAAAATGCTTGCAGCAGATGTTGGACACTTTCTATTTTAGTGGTCTAAGAGAATGACAAAAGATTATAAGAACCACTTATCTTCATTTAAACCATTGCCTGACAGGGCTAGTAGAAGAGAAGGGGTTGGACATAACTCTGTAGTATATTTGTAATGCTGTTTGCTTCTAATTCTGTAATTGTGAAGTCTACCTCATGATAGTCATGTCTGACTGTATTTCTTTCTCTCATCTCCACTCGTCTTTCTTTTTATTCTTCCTTACAGGGTAAATGGGAAGAAATGTGTGAAATTATTCACCAAGATCTCAGAATGGGAAAACTGAGTCATATCTTTGGGAAATCTTGGGGAATCTAACAGTTCAGGCTAGTGGACACCAGTATAAGAGCTGTTAACCGTCATCTGCTGTTACCTGTAAAAAGCATAGCTGAAACATGGGAGAGACTGAAGATCTGTCAGAAAGGCTGCAACTGCAGGAGCATATCAATTGCCAGAGGAGCCCTGCACTGAGGGCCATCCAGCTTCATACCTGCTCAGCCTGGTTTGAAAGGGGCAGCAATTCCCTCAGCCTAAATGCAGCCACATTAAATATCTTCAGTATATAATATGTATTTAGCATGTATCTTTATAGATATATACATATTGGCTATGTCTTATCTCCTTAGTCACTATTTTCTTCTTTAGAAAAGCCTTCATTTAATTCATTGCAGAGCAAAGCTGTACTTAGTTTGAGTGGCCAAGGCAGCCACCAAAGAGAACTGTGAGAAGATCCATAGCATGAATTGGGCTCTAAACCCATCAACAAATGTTTAGGGAAAAGAAATAATACGTTATTTGCAGCTTATAGCCGATCCACAGGGTGTTTGAGTAACTTAACTTGCAATGCATAATTCTACTTACTCTAATCAAATGCCTCAAACTTTGAGCTCAGTTTTATCTATCTGCCAATGGCCTTTTGGTGATCAAAAGCTGAGCTTGGGGCACTTAAGATGGCCTTACCACAAGATTAGATCCCATACTTAGACTTTGACTCTAACCACTAGTTGAAACTGTCCTTACTGTCATCCTGACCTAGATGCTTCTCAGGGATTTTCTAAATATGTACATAGACCTTAACCGTGTTTTGACATACAGGATCAATGTTTGCAGGAAGGCTTCAACAAATCTCATACACCTTGAATTCCTCAGACTCCACATGGTGTTTCCTTCTGTTAGGCTGTTCCTTGGCCATTTGGGACTCCATTTAGAAAGGAGGCACTGAATCAATCCTGCCACGGTATTCACTAGAGCACGTTGCTGACAGCAGTGTGACTCTTTTTTCCTTTTGCCTGGCACTAAACAAACTGCTAAGTATGCAAATGACAACCTCCCTATTCCTTTTGCCTTCGTTGCCTCGCTGTATGCACTGGATCCAAATATCTGTTCTTCGCGGATATCTGACAGATCTCGGCACCAGGCTTTGCATAACAGGTGAAGCCCTGAAGTAGGTCAGCATGGATCAGCGATGCAGGGCTTCTGTATCTCTGGAAAATCCTTTTAAAATCTTGCTTTGTGTCCATAAACTTTGTATATATTTAGTATCTACTTAAAAAAACGTTAGTTCTCCTAGAGCAGGGTGGAGATCGATGCCTTTAGTTAAAGGCAGGCAGAGCAGCTAGTGAATATGCTGTGTTAAGACTACCACCAAGAGGCCAGTTAGGAGAAGGCTGAGGAGGTTTAATTGCATCATTTCACCGAGAGCAGAGAGGCCCCCCTTAGCAGGAAAGGCAAAGGCTGGGAAAGCAAAGCTGGGAAGCAGATTCTTAATAACCAGCTGAACCCTTCTCTGGCATCGTTTTGTGGCAGCAGGATCGAAGAACAGCAAGGCGATGGGGACATGCTTGCTGTATAAATAGTAATGCAGCAAGCACTGAAAAATGCTTCAGTATGCACCCTGCATGCCAGTGCTTGCCTGCTGCAGCAGCAGCACAAGGGAGACAGCCTGGACATCCCCAACCCCAAAGAGCTCAGGTCTCTTGTCACATCAGCAGCAAACAATATTCCCTCGCAATGCAATCAGCTCGGACCCTGCATTACATCATTGCACAGGGCAAAGGCAGCCGCATCTGTCCCAAGATATAACACCCTTTTTAACCACAGAATTTCCTTTCAGGCAGTGCTTTGTGGTGAACACCTCTCCTTTGTTCCTCAGCAAAATCAGATCAGTAAAATACGATCAGAACTGAAAAGAAAACTTACATTTTGCAACTGAAATTAGCTAAGAAGTCACCAAACCTGAGTATTTCCTAGCCACACACTGACATAACATGGGTGGGCTCAGCACTGCTTATAGCATGATGATGTGTGGACCAAGATCAGACTGCTCAGCATGTAGTGAAGGAAAACTCCAAAGCTGAACCTATACTAGCAATAAACAGTGGCAGAGACACTGTTAAACACTCAAACTTAATTATCTGTTCTGCTAAACCACTACAACAGTCCCTGGTACTGTTGCAGTCTGGACTAGCTAACTGTCTCCTGCACAATTTCTGCACAAAGCTGAAGCACTGGTGCAAGACAGGGACTGTTCCCAACAGGCAGTTTGGATGCATCTATCCTGCTTTGGCCAGCAAGACAATTCAGTGATGAGAATAAAAGCCACCCTCTGCCTGGTGAGCTCAATACAGGAGAAGGGTTCTGGGTATGTGTGATCTCTAAGTGCTGGAGATCATCTGGAGCATCTACAAGGGGCTGAGAAGGAAGAGGGGGGTTTGCAGTGAAAATCTGAATGGAATGTCTTCCTGAGTGTGTGCTTGGCACTACTGGCCCCATGTGATAAAACTGTCTGAGAAATTTACATAAAAGAATAGTTAAACAAACCATAAAGGTAGTCTACTCTGCCCTAGGGCAGGCTTCTGGAGTAGATAACCTTGCCAGCAGCCTTTCAACCCTCTTTTCTCTGACTGCTTGTAAGATAAGACTTTGTGAGAATGTAAGTCCGTAGAAAATAACGGAGAAGAACAATCCCCCAATGAGTCTTTTCTGACAATCCTTCCTTTGCTGCTCCTCTGCTGCTCAACAGAGAGGAAATTTTCCAGTTAAATGGGAGAGGGCATTACAAAATGATCCTTAGGAAAGACTACAGTGCCAGATGTGGGGAATATACATAATCACTGATACAATGAAATGCAATAATTGAGAAACAGACTGAGGAAGCAAAGGCATTTGAATTCTGCTTTAAATGGACTTTGCAATGCAGCCCTACGTTCACTGACTATGATGCCTGCATTATATTTGATTGTGCGTGTTGTGCACAGAAAGAATCTGATTCATCACAGTGTGACTCCAGTGTTACATTTCGAGAACTCCAAGAGAATAATCAAGTCTCAGAATATTAATTCAGAAATACAGAATTCAAAAATGGCCAAGCACAGGTACAGATGTGTATGCATCCATGAACTTGAGCCATATGGGTATTCCCACTTTTCTTAGTCTCCAAAGTAATAGATTTTTTTTTTCTGATGACAGCAGCTCTCATAGTTCACCTGTTCAGAATTAGCAATGGGTTATCTCTCCCTCCTTTTACTATATGCAACATAAAAGAAATTAGGGGCATCCAACAGAGAACTGGTGGTTGCTTTTTTGCTAGCAATTCTGGCTGCAGGATCCGTGAACTACACTCAGTATCATTCTGGATTTAGCCTGTCATCCACTGCTTGAGAATTAGCCCACGTGCTTCCTTCACAGCTTTCTAAGCTTATCATCCACCTGTATAGTTTGACATGCATAAAATTTGAGTGTCCCAGGGAATCCACCTGGAGCTGCAGGTGTTTGGAGTACAGGTTTGCTGTTTACTGTGTGGCACCCTGACTGTGTCCTCAGCATCACAGAGGGACAGGTCTGGCAGTATCTGGTATAGGGTTAAGACAAGAAAATTAATCTGAAATGAGCCTGTGAAGCACAAGACTCTCTGCTCATATCAATTCCCCTCATCCCAAGAAAGCCAACAGCAAAGTTCCTATTACCTAAAACAGACGCTGAACTCTGCTCGAGTTGCACAAACAATTAAGGAAATCCCATGTCCCCTGGGCTACCTTAAGAGTTAGTGCCTGCTGGTGTTTGGGATACCGTGGGCATAGTGTATTTGCTACTCCAACAGCTTTGAGGAGTAGTACTTGATGCAGTTTCTCAGCCTACACCGAACAAAAATTCTGTGATGGTGAATAATACAGAGCCAAAGAAGCCCTGGGGACAACAGCTCTCCTTTCCCTGCCCAGCATGCCATTTCAGAGACCTCAGAATTCCTTGAGACCTAAGGAAATTAAAGCAGAAGAATTGAAATATGCCTCTGTGGGTCTCCAAGACATGGAGTGCTTTAGCTGGCTTGTATTTTTCATCCTCTGTGGCTATTTCAAAAATCTTTTTAAATATTAAAGGCAACAATATTTATTTTCATGAAATAATGTGTGTAGTGTGGTGAGATTTCCATTTGTGTGTTTAGCACAAAAAACAGTTCGAAGTCTCTTGTATAAAAGTATTTTTAGACCTGAAAAAGTAAACAATGCGGGAGCTTTTGAATAACTCAGCTTTCTCTTTTCTTCTAGGGACATTGCCATGTGGACCTTCTCCAGGCCCAAATTTAGTAGGCCACATTTCCAGATGTTGCATGGGTGAAGAATGAGCCTAGTAGTTGGGTTCCATTGTCCATCTAGCCCAATGCCTTGTCTCTAGGAGTGATCTGAACTAAAACATTGGAACAACAGTGGTGTAAGACATCCATGGCTCACAGACTAGAATTCAACTGATAGTATCAGAAGTCTCATTCTGACCTCTACCAAGTCTGGCTTTAAATTCAATACTTAGCTGAAGATGTCGTTACATTCAGGAAAGGCCAAGAATCTTCTTCCACCAAGCTGCCAAGGTGATAAACCTGTGTTTTTATTTTAAATACCAATGGACAAAATTAGATTATCCACATCTAATATTCCATCCTAGACCAGGTCCCAGTCATGAATTTTGCTGATATCCCAATTAGTTCAACATGTTTCACATCCCTGCAGTACCGATTTGCCCAAAGTATCAGGTCTATACAGGCCTTACATATATATATATATATATATGTATCTCCAAGCAACAATTCTAGGCTATGATGGTGGATGAATACAAGAACAAAACCAGTGGAAGCAGTATTTGCTGGGGTTTTTTTCTTAAAAATTGGATATTGAAGCCTTGTAAAGATTAATTCACCAGAATTTCCTACTGGAAGGGAAATCAAGTGATTAGTGATATTGTCTGTTTCTTGATTTGCTGAGGCACTTTCTCATGCATTAGAAAAAGCATGCCTAAAAGATCTGCATTATAATTAATACTTTTCCTTTTTCTCCAGAAACCACTTACTTCTTTGCCTTTCTTTGGCTATGAAAGTATTCACTGATACAGCAAATAAATTATAAAAAAGCTTTAGGCCTAGAATACTTCTCCCCATCCCAAACTTTCTCTTATAGAACTGCCTCACCATCTGCTCATGAGGAACTTATCTTTTGGCAGAAGAGACATATGGGGATCAGCAGCCAAAAAGGATCATGCTGCATGGGGTTCCATGTCCCTCATCCTTCTTTGCCCCTGCAGTAGACCAACAAAAATGGGCAGGCAGAGAGGCTTTACCAGTATGTCAAAACAGCAGGTCCACTAGTCCAGCCATTTGTCATCCATAAATACAAAATTCTTTGGCTATTTTCTGTCTCTTTCCACACATTCAAATTAAACACACCTTTTGCACTGTCTTCATATACCCAGCATGCTTTGAGCTTAGGACTCCAGTGATATGTTCCACCCCAGCAAACCCATGGCCAGTATGATTTTATTTCTAAGGAGACCTTGGTTCCTAAAGAAACAAAGAAATGATGAAGCAGCAGAGAGTTCCTCCTGCTGTTTATTCTACCTCTTATTCAGCCTGGGGATTGTCTGCTCATTCATTATAGCCGCTGAAGAAGTCAAGCAAGAATATGTTCTCCTTCCCTCTCAGGACTATAAAGATGAAGATCTGATGCAGACTACTATCCTAGTGTAAAATGGGCATGGTTTCCATTGGCAGAAAATGGCAAGAGAGAAAAAAAGTAAATGTGGTGAAAATACATATATTTCTGAGATACAAGCCCTATGGTTGCTTGAAGGATTCAAATACACCAGTGAGTTAATGCAGGGTAAAAAGTTTCTGTGCATCAGCAGACCTGAAGTAACTGCCCCTGTGTATACTTTCATCTTGCAGTAAATCTGAGTTAATTTGAGTTACACCAGTCCTCTCTTTGTTTAAAAGAATTTAAATGATTCAAATAACTTCACATTTGCTACAGGCCAGAAGCTTGTGCATGGACTGTTGCCACGGAAACCTGCTCACTGATCTTAGCACAAAGGAAATATCATTACTGTTTCATTAATTACTGTATTAGAGCAAGACACCATCTAAGATCAATGCTTATTGTGCTAGGTACACAGTGAGAAATACTATTTGTCCCAGAAAACTTCTGATTGAAACAGGTAGCTTCTTTTCAGCTTTGCAGACAAAATGTTTAATTTACAGTAACAACTGAAGCAGAGTCACATAAATCAAAGTTAACCCACTGCCTCTAGGTCAGCCAAGTTATTGCCAAGAAAATCCAAGGCTGGAAGTCCGTGGGGACTCCACTGACAATTACACAGGTACCAAAAGCTGCCAGCATGCATCTGAAAATTGAGCCACAAACTGTGTTTCTGTTCTTTGTGTTTCCTGGTTTTGTACAGAGCTGAGCTCTATAACTGCACTAGCAAATACGGGCTAATAATCAACAATTTCCTATAATGGCACTTCATATTTTAGCCTCTATTTGTTTTCTTCTTATTGTTACCCAGGAGGTAATGGCACTGTTTGCTCTTCACAACAGAGATGCACCCTGGTACGTCATTCCTCTGAGAACAGCGCAAAAATTGAAGTTGGTAGAGCATAATGAATGGCATTTTCATGGCATAATGGGGTTTAGCCATCATCTCAATAACCACAGAGCTGTCATGTCAGTAATTGCAGAGGAATGGTGTTTGGGGCTGAAAAATCTGCTCTCCTCCACTCATCAGGCTAGGTTCACGTGACCACAGCTGGGAGGCAAGATGGTGCTTTCTCAAATGTGACTTTAAAGTTAGGATTTCAAATGAACCCACAGGCATGGCATGACTTTGCCACAAAACCTGCTTTCCTTCCATAAGAGATTGATTAACAGGCTTTTTCTTGAGTCAGGATCTTCATCTAACACTGGTAGAGTGGTCCACAAAGGCACATTGTGTGAAAGGAGAGCTCACTGAGAATTTGCTAAAACTGAGAAATCCAGAGCCAAACCCAGTCTAGCTTTACAGACTTCAAAATTCTTCTCCTGCTTATATAGGGCATCCACAGGTAAGTGCACATGAAAGGATTTTCCCAACCATATATTAGAGAGAGGATTTTTTAAGCTCCAGCTACCATAATTTAGGTTTTATCTCATGTGCTAGATTTTTTGATGTGGCAACATCCATTTCTATCCCTGGACTGACACTTATGCCCTTCTCCAGGGCCCCTCTTTCCTTAACCAATTTAGGTATTGGAACTGAGGCCGAAAGAGAAGACATGAGATTCGCCCTGTTGCTGTTCCTCAGGTGGGGAAGAATCATGACCCAGAGAGGGAAAGACAAGCTTCAGCCACCTAAAGGTCCTTGGAGAATGATGTCCAGCTGAGGACAGGACATCAATTCATGGAAGATGAACCGCCAGCAGCTAAATCCCAACTGCTTCTCTCCGTAGCATCACTGAATCACAGAAACATTTAGTTTGAAAAAGTCCCTTAAGAACATTGAGTCCAACCACAAACCAAACACTGCAAAGTCCACTACTAAACCGTGTCCCTGAGCACCATGTCTACACATCTTTCAAATTTCTTTCAGGCTCTGAGGATGCTCTTGTTTCCTATGTGCCTCTCTGCTGCCTTCTCCCACCCATTTATAATCCCATCTTCACATTGTGGCAAGGGCTGCTCCTCTCATGCCTCCTCTATCTTTTAGACCCTCTGGGGGTAGTGAGAGTTACTGAGTGGAGAATCACAGAGTGACACTTCTCAGTCAGGAGGAAGAGTGCCAGAAGCTCCACTTGTGGTATGCAGACTCACCGGTAGAGAACACAAGTTGTTCTATGCTGAATTACAAACAATAGGTATAAGTTTCTTTGCTCTCTTGTTTAGCTTTTGAAGGTATTCCAGGATTCTGTCAGTTAAAGAATCAAAACCATCATCCTTAATGTCCATGAGTCATGTATGGAAAGTCAAGAGCATACATGAGGCCCATGCCTAGTTTACATACTATGAGGAAATCTGTGTCTCTTACACTTTCCTCTGAAATGTCCATTTCTCACTAATATGAGAAATAGGGCACAGCACAAAATCAGAATTGCCTTAAGTCCAGTCTGATACCTCTTAGACTCTGATGTTTCCTACCAAAAAAAAAAAAAAAAAAAAAGACAGACAAGATCTTTACTATGCAATAGTTTTACATGCAAAGATGTCTGACTTAGGCATCCAAAGGACACTGAGAAAGGTCTGGGCAATTAACTCCAGTCTGGAAGTAGTAAAACTGTGTCAGCACACAGTTTAATAGCACCTGACCTATTAAACCTGGCTAGCAGCTAATTACTCCTGTAAGTAAGTCTTGCCAAGTTCCTGGAGGTAGTACTATGCTCACAGTATCTCTGCATCTACTGCGAAGACAAAGTATGTGGAAGTCCAGTCCTTACATCTATAAAAAATCATCCCAAAGTCTGGATAGAACTAAGTTTTGCAGCATGTCTTGAAAGCCAAGGGATTCAAGCTGTTGGGGAGCAACAGAGTGGAAAGGAAATCCTAAAAGAGAAACTCTGGGAGGCATGGGAAAGCTTTGATGTGCATTGGAAGGAGGGAGAAAAATTCTCTTGAATGGTTCAGAGAAGCAGCATTTCACAGAACCACACAATGGTTGGAGTTGGAAAGAACCTTAAGGATCATCTAGTCACAAACCCCCTGCCATGGGCAGGGACACCTGCCACTAGACCAGGTTGCTCAAAACTCCATCCCACTTGGCCTTGAACACTTCCAGGGATGGAGCATCCACAGCTTCTCTAGGTAACCTGTGCCAGTGTCTCTCCACCCTCACAGTAAAGAAAATTCCCTGGAAAAATTATGAACTAGGGATGTTTTTTCAGTTTTTTTACACGTGATTTCTATGCATGCTCAGGTTTAAGTTAACTGCTTCAAACTCCTTTTCTACACTTTCTGCAAACTTCCATACACTTGCTTTACTTCTCCAGTGTCACATTGTTGAGTCTTGGGGTTTTCCTCCTAGCTTTGGTCTTGTTGTCTCTAGACTCCATTAATATTTCTGATTATCTTATTCACTACATCACTTTTTAATACTTTAAAACTTATGTAAATTATTGTAGCAGCCATGAATGAAAACAATCTATTAGCACAAAAGAACTTCTTCTGGACAATGAAAACAAAAGTAAATTAAACTAATAACTCTAATCTTCTCAGTGTTATGCAGTTATATTCCAGAGGACAATAAAGGTTGCACTGCAATTCTAGTTTAGTCTTCTCCTTTCTTTGGGGTTTCTCTAGCTACTTTGCTGAGTACTTCACAAGTCCTAATACACCTGTTTTCACAGTTCTTTCATGCACTCTGGCTGTTTTCTAAGTTCCATATTATCCTGTTCCTTGTAAGTCTGTGGAGCATCATTTCAGTGGTGAGAGAACAGAGCAAAATATTATCTGTTGTGTCTATCCTTGGAACACCATTTAGGTAAAAATATCAAGGGAAAATGTGTGGTTCTGAATACTGATCATTTACAAGTGCATGAATCTGGTGCTTGCAGCGTTCCCTATCTCTGTACTACAGACACCAAGAAACATCAAAGACTAGTGGCAATTTAGGCATTCCTTTACTAGCTGCTGCATCTGGAGGATGAACAAAAAAAGACAGTTTTCCTGTAAAGGGTTAGCAAATTTGTGGAGAAAGGTATTTTTTCTCAAAGCTCTAAAAGGATTTCTTCTTCCTCCAGGGACTGCATAGCAGAAGCAGGGCTTCTTGGCCTTCCAGCACAAGCTGGCAATAAAGGGAAGAAAAGCCCTCCCATGAGTGTTTAGTCAGGCATCAGGAAAATGAATTTGGATGTACCATGTCTTCATTGCCTTCTAAAGCAAACCCCAACTGCGCTCATTATGAAAGGTATGATTGAACTGATTAAATGCAGTGGTCTGCAACGTTGGCATCTACATCTGAGGAAGTCAGACAGCAAATCAACAGATTCAACACAGTGAGTGACATCACACCTTGTCCTAACAAAGACACATTTTTTGGTAAACTGAATGGAACCTAAGTCCACTCAGTATAGTAACTGGTTCTCCATTGACTCAAACAGAGGCCTATGTAATTTAGATGTAACGTACACGTTGTAAACACCTAAAGTTAGCTAACAGAAATGCTATCCCATACAAATCTTCATGCCTGTGTACATGGCATAATGTAGTACCACTCAGATACGGATGGGGTTGCTCTGATATTCTTCCCCTGTGATGTAGAGTGGGTCACAGGAGGTAGAAACACAAAGCTAACCACCTAGGGGGAAAAAAAAGCTTTAAAGATAAGCTTAGAATTTCAGCAAGATGCCAAGGGGATGCACAACTCTGAACTAGCACAGAAGTCTTGCATCCATCCATATACTGTAGGGCTGGAATACTGTGTCTGTTCATTACACCTGCGAGCAAAATTCATGCAGAAGAAGTAAGGAGAAAACACTTGAACTTCACAGGTGTCTTTTGAAACACATTGGCAAGAAGGCTGGTTTGGACCCACAGGCAGCAGCTCAATTAAACGTTGCTTCCATCCATACAACAGTGCTTAGCTACTGGACCTGCAATGAATGGCAGGTTGGACCTAAGGAAAAGGTCTCTGCAAAGTCACACAGTTTCTTTCCTCTAGTTATTACAGCTCCAGTTCCATGACATCTCTTCTTTTATCTTGCTCTCTACAATTCCCCAGTTAATTCCTCTGCAAGTCCTTACAGTTGGTTTCTCTCTGTAGCTTGCTGGATGAGGTCCTCAGGGCTAAGGGTGAAGATTAAATATTTTTTCTTTCTTTTTTTTTTTTTTAACCAGCAAAGGAGGAAAGGTAAAACTAATTCCCTGTGGAAATCTGTTTTTCATTCAATAGCACCTTGTTGTCCCAAAGGTAGACATGTCAAGTCTTGTTTCATAAACTTCTTACTGTAAAAGGGGGAGCTTGCACCAGAACAGAGAAGACAAAGGGTAGAACAAAGAATTTATTGGGAAGAAACGTCTCTATTACAGTAATGCCAGCTAAAGTCGAGGCTCTGTTTTGTCATAGCTATACAGATACTGTTCAGAATAGAGCAGAACATCATAATCTGAAATGTTTGTCTTATAGAGGCAAAACTGATATAAGATCAGGGAAACGGGATACAACAGGAACTGGTGGAGCAGTATTCTTTTGCTGTTAAGTATCTAAGTGGGATACACATTGAGTCTTATACTCATGAAACAGGTGTCTAAACACAAGGGTCTGCAAGTGTGTTAGGTGTCTGAACATTACAGCAGTGTAGACAGGGTGCCTGCTTCAGCCAACCATGCATATGTGGCCATAGTCATACGAGACAAAATATCTAAGGTCTGGCATAGAGCTGATGGGCAGGACAAAGTACCTGCAGGAGGCCTCAGAACTAGGAGAGAGAGGTGATACTCTGTCATTTCAAATGAAGCTAATTGCTGTTGTTCAGGCAATAGACTTGAAACCCATTCAGTGAGTGTTCAGTTGACCCTAAGCAGACACTTGCATTTGCTTAGGTAGAAGGATGGATCAGGACATGCTGAATAGTCCTACTCCAGAAAGGGAGCACCAAGTCTGCCAACCTAAAGGGATGTTGCAAGCTTTGAACGAAAGAAAGCGTTGTTTGAAAAAGGTCTTGCATGCCATTAGTAAGGAAGGTAACAGTGGTATTGGCTTTTTCTGCTGCTGCTTTAAAAATCATAAAAAATAAACAGCTTTTTGATTAGAAAAGTCACAAAGAATAATATAAATAGTGGGGAGAAAATTATTTTATTATATTGAAATGTCATTAGACAAATAAAGTTACAGGAAAGAAAATCCTGATAAATAACATCTATTTATGTGCACATACACACATTCACACACAGACACAAATATATAGGTCTTTGCTTACCTTTTTGACAAAAAATCTACAGGCAGCAATTACTAAGAGGTACTATGAATAGGGATTGGTTATAATAGGGATGTAAATTGTGTCATATGATATTACTGGGTTTATCGGAGGATGCTAATTAGAACAGCATACACCAGATCCACATACTGCCAGTTTTCAGGCTGGCTTGTGAAACAAAACAGAGGCAGGAAATATTATTTCACTAATTTGAGGGATAAAATAATAAAAGCTAAATAGGGAGGGAGGAATAAAGAAGGAAAGAGACATACAGGAGATGAATGCCTCACAAAAAACTAATATACAGGGCAGCTGTGTTGTCCCTGAACTTGGAGACAGTTTCATAGGCATTGCAAACTTCTTTTCCTGCTACTGTGATATGCTGGATCCAAAGAGGAGTCCATGGCCATGGCATTCCCAGACTCCTTCCTGTTTGGGTGGGAGAGTCTGCAAGGAGGTTTTCACAATGGGTAATCAGCCTCAAAACTCGAGGCACAGAAACTGAACGTGCATTTGCTGACATGCTGGATACAGTATTGTGGTGAGTTGACCATGGCTGGATGCAGGGTGCCCATCAAAGCCGCTCTATTGCTCCCCAACTCAGCTGGGCAGGAGAGAGAAAATATAACAAAAAGCTTGTGGGTCAAGATAACGACAGGGAGATCACTCACCGTCCTTCCCATGGGCTACGGTTCTTCACACCGTGCCCCAACGTGGTTTCCCCTGTGGGCGCAGCCCCTCAGGCCCAGCTGGCTCCAGCCCCAATGTGGGGCCACAGGCCCTGCCCGGAGCTGCCCCAGCGCTGCTGCCCGCGGGTCACAGCCCCCTGCGGGCACCCCCTGCCCTGGCGTGAGGTCCTCCATGAGCTGCAAGGCACAGCCTGCCTCACCATCGTCTTCACCATGGGCTGCAGGAGAATCTCTGCTCCGGCACCTGGAGCAACTCTTCCCCCTTCTTCACCAACCCTGGTGTCTGCAGAGTTCTTTCTCTCACATATTCTCCTCTCTTCAGCTGCAGTTGCTTAAGTTTCCCCCCCCACACCTTCTTAAATGTTATCCTTAGGCACTACCACCATGACTGACTGGCTCAGCCTTGGCCAGCAGCAGGTCTGTCTTGGAGCCGGCTGGCATTGGTTCTATTGGACATAGAGGAAGCTTCCAGCAGCTTCTCGCAGAATCCACCCCTGCAGCCCCCCTGTTACTAAAATCTCTACCATGCAAACCTAACACAAGTGTCCACAGAGACACTGGGCAAAGGGATATGCAGTGAAGGGAAAGCCAAGACAAGATGCTATCGACCTTACTCAAGCCTGGAGAAAGGAAGTAATATGTCTGTCCTCAAAACATCCAAGAAGGAGGATGCAGGGAACTACAAGATGGTCAGCCTCCCCTCGTTTCCTGAGGCAATTACAGAGGAAAGACTCATATGATCTATAAGGGATTATAGAAGGACAAGAAGGTGGACAAGAAGATGATCCCATGGTGTGAGGAGAGAGTGAGAGAACTGGGTTTGTTTACAGTGGAGAAATGAAAACTTTGAAGGGACCTAAAAGCAGCATGTCCGTACCTGTGGGGAGATCATCAAGACACAGAGAGGCTCTTCACAGTGGTGCATGGTGATGTCTTCCCAAGGGGTTCCCTCACTTTTGAGGAGCTGGCCTTGACTTCTGCCTCTGCAGCAAGGAGATGAGGTGTCAACAGACCTTGGCAGATCCATACACATTGCATGGTGCCAGAACAGACCTGCTAAAGAATAATTACTCCTGATAGACTATTTACTTTGATTAGGAAACACACATGAACATCTTTTTTCATTTAAGCCTCGCTTGTAGAAGGTAGCCTCCTTAAGTGTTCTGTTGTCTGGAATATTAGACCAGGAATTAAAAATGACAGGACGGACAATTTGGCAGCAAATGTTTAATTAGGCAATAAATTAAAGTCCCTAAGAGCACAAGGATCTGTGGCATCTCTCTCCTTTTGGATATAAATCATATTGTTTGTTGAATGTAAAACACCCTTTTATTATACACTACAGATGGAGATCCACACCCCTTGCTGTTGGTTGTAGCAAAGCCACATTGACAAGGAGAAAACAGAACAGTATTAACATTTTAAAGTGCTTTTCTGACAATGGACCTGGGGGATCTTCCAAAATGCTACATGCATCCTGTCTTCAGAATTAAGCTATGACCCCTCCTCAAGACTTCCAAATCCCAAACCATCCATTTCATACTCTATTTCCCCTGACCATGAATACCCTTACTAGGATTTTAGCACCCCTTTTTGAGAATGATTAAGAGCTGGAAATGCCTCTCATGTTCCTGAAGTCCCAGTGGGTGGAATGCCAAATGTCAGATCATGTGCTGATACTGGATATCAGATGCCTTAGCAGCTGACTCAGTTACAATGGGGAGAAAGGCTGATGCTGGGCCGGAGCCAGAAATTTGTGGCTCAGAGTAGTGCATAGGGTCTTGCTTGGCAGCAGACTGCCTCCTCTGTTCTGCTCTGTGTTCTCACACTACCATGCTGGAATGGGAACAATGTCATGGCCCTTGGCCAAGAACATAGGATAATGCAGACATGGTGGCATGACAGTTGAAAGAGGAGAGGAGAAGGGCCAATTCACTGAGTCTCATGGAGAATGAGTAGTAATGGACAGGTTAACTACCTGATTTGTCTTTCATTTTTTATTCACCAACAACCAAATTTTTTTTCAGGTCATTCAATCTTCTTTCAAACTTTTCCCCTTCTCATCTAACCTTTCTTTTTTCTTCCTCCCTCCGTCCCTGCCTCCCTTCCTTTCTTTCTTTCTTTCTTTTCTTTCTTTCTTTCTTTCTTTCTTTCTTTCTTTCTTTCTTTCTTTCTCTCTTTCTTTCTTTTTCTTTCTTTCTTTCTTTCTCTTTCTTTCTTTCTTTCTTTCTTTCTTTCTTTCTTTCTTTCTTTCTTTCTTTCTTTCTTTCTTTCTTTCTTTCTTTCCTTCTTTCTTTCTCTCTTTCAGTCAAATTGCACATGAAAAATATGTCATTTTAGAATGAAACACTGCAAAGGCTTATTCGTAAAACGTAGAAATGAAACTTCTCCTTGTTTTGGAAAATATCACTTAACTCCAACAAAACTATTTGCTGAATACCCCTCATTTCAGAAAGCCTTTTTCTGGTCTTTTAGCTGGATAGCAAAGTGTAACACAATAGTGCCTCTCCCAGACCTATGCATACTCAAGATGAAGGCTTCACCTTGGCTATTCTCCCACCGCTAAGCCGGTAACAAGCATTGCCTTATCTCATGAACCTTATTTAATCTCCCAGTGGAAACTGCAGGCAAGGGGTATATAAAACCAGAGTGGTTTGAAACTGTTTTGATTAAACCCTTCTGACAATAAGAAGAGCATATAAGGAAGAGAAAAGTGATGCTCAAATGCAAGAAAGGAGTAAATGACCACCAAAGACCATCTTTTATATGGTGGGACTGGGCAAATGCTCGAAGGTCTCCTGTCCACCAGTAATCTGTAACGTTGTCATGAGATTTTTTACAATGGCTTACCTTTGCGAACAAGCTCTGTTCTACTTGGCTGCTGAAAGGTTGTTATAACTACTGACCACACAAAGCCACTGCTCACCTTTATCTCATCTTGCAACTTCTTATGCATGGCTTGAGTGTATGGACTCACAGTACTACATCTGGGCTCCCTGAGCAGAGCAGTTTTTAATTGATGGGTTTGAATTGAGTTCAGAAAAATAGTGGCTAAGTCTGTCAAAATGAACAACTCTTACTCTATTGCTCCGGCATCCATCAGTCTATGGGATTAGTTCTACGCCTATCATTTTAGAGAATGGATAAAAAGAATGTGAAAACAAACACATTAAAAAAACTTCACGTCCCCAAAATCACTGTAGATTATTAAGTTTGGCAGAAAATCAGCACAGCTCCCTGCCACAGACACACGTCTGGTAATTCCCAGACAGAAACCTACTGTCAAGAATAATATTAGTAAAATAACTCACTAATTAATGTATTTACAGTGTCTCTTCTGCTATTCTTTTAGCAGGCTGCAGTTTCTGTGGCTTTTGATTATTTACGCTAATAGTTAAAAGGATGCTTTGCAGTGCAAGCTGCACACCCATGGGATGGAGTGTCTATTACATGCCACTTGTCTGTGCAAAAACACAGACTCAGTACTATTTTCTTGATTTGTCAGCTTGCATACAGTCCAACAGATAGAAATGAAAGGCAGGGAACTCAGAGAGGTAGAGTTCTTCAGGTAAGGAACCACTGAGTGGACTAGGATTCTTCAGATTGCAAGGTATAGATCATACCTATACACTTAAATGCACAGAGATCACAAAGCAGAGGCCCATAACATCAGAAATTACATGGGGAGAGGGAGTAAGGGCCAGAGGATCACTTTTTCACAAGTACAAGCACCAGGAAGCATCCAATTAAGATAGCATGAGGCAGACTTAAAACACAAACACGTAGTTCTTCACATGGTGTCTGATTAATCTGTGAAAATGCTAGTCATATGGAAGAAATAGATATTGGAAATATAATACATTTCTATTAACCTTCTATAGAAAAGATCCCCCCATGCAGTCACTTTCTTGTGGAACCAAGGATGTAAGGGAAGAAAGGGTGAAAATCAGATGGAGCAATATCTTCTTTTAGGTCAATACTCAAGAGCTGATCTGAGGCCCACAGAGAAAAGAGGAAGAACATAAAATCAAGGCAGGTGCACCCAATGCTATTAAGGCATCTGGTCATGCAAATAATACAAGCCCTTACTGCTTTGTGAAGCAGAAGAAAGAGGACTAGATAGGTAATTTTTGTAGCATCTATAAAAATGAAGTGTCAAGTTGCTGGCCCAGCCAGGCCCAGCTGCATGCTTGGCCAGTGCCAAGATGAATAGCTGTCCAGTGGCTCCTTCACAGATATTAACTTTCAGCTGAACACCTTTATCTATAAATTACAAACCTTGCTGTGTACCAGGGCAGGAGTGGGGTTGGAGAGGGCATCACGCTGAAAATACATGGCTTAAAATTAATGGGTCAGTAAACAAAAAGGAAGGACTTGAAATTATCCAACTCTATAAACTGCTACCTGGACAGGACAGAGTTGGAAATAATTTACACACGTCTAAACTTCAGAAGGGGAAAAGTCAGGAAAGCATCAATCTGATGCAAGAACATCCTGATGGAAAGAAAACTGCCTATTGTTTCAATGATGAGCAGCAAACATTGAAACTGTCATTCAGCAATCCTTTTGATGGAACAAGAGTTGTTAAAAGCAGAAAAATAATGAAATCTTTTTTTAGGAGCCAACTGGTGTTTAAGGATAAGAAAGGTTTCATTTTGGTTCTGTTTTGTTTCTTAACAAAATCTAAATGAAATTACGTGTTCTTGTGCCAGGATGAATAAAATGTTCTTTTTGATGAAAATTGGGATATGGCATTTTGTTTTCAGACTATTTTTAAGTATTCTCCTTTCTTCCTAAACAAAAAATAATCAATGCCTAAGAAAAAACATCATTTCTGCCTAAAAAATAAAATAAATCATAAAAAAATTATGACCTTTTACGAGCTGCAGAAATTAAATATATTTTCCATTATGTTCCTTGCACATTTTTAAAGTGGCAATCTTTGCTGAAGTCAATCCATTCACTAATAATTGTGGTCACCATGAAAGTTAAATTTTTTAAGAATTTGTTTTTTAGCAAGAAAAACAAGATGCTTCCTTTCACCTGCTTAATTGGTAGACAGCTTTAGGGTCCTTGCTTTACCTTCTAGGTTTTGACTTCCCTCATCTGTAAAATGGTTGGCGGCCATGATATTTACCCATTTGTTCAGGGGGTGAGGGTGTTGCAGCTTTTGGATAAATTGTGCATGACTGTTATGTAAATGTCTGAAGTGCCATATAAATAACTACTTACACATTCTGAGGATTCTTAAGGAAGGTTTCTGAATGAAGAGTAGGTGAACAAAGTCAGACCACCACCTCCTGACAAAAGGCAATTATCAGTGTCAGTAGTTGCATCATATGATCTGTTATGTGCAGCTGATTAATAAATTAAGCCTAACCTGCTGGCCAACCAGTTATGTCCATTCACAGGACCAAATGGGATTCAGAATTTCTTTCAGTCAAGTTCAGTGCCTGGAAACTGAAGTTACTAGGATTTTGAGAAAGCAAGTTGAATTCTGAAGGAGTGTTTCTTAATAAATGTACTACAAAAATCTTTTCACCTCCACACATGCTGAGGAAAACAATTTTATCATTGCAGTGATTTACTAACCCAAAAGCAGAAGTAACACGGCAAGCCTGAGTATCTATCACCATGTATCTGGGAGTTATGTTTTAATTAACCTATTTCTCTAATATGTTGTCTAAGCTTCCTATAGTGGAATCCAAACAGCTGCAAGGCTGAAAGACTCTCTAGACAGCGAGTGTCCTCATTGCGTTTTGGTCTGGCTTAGTGAATGCTTCCAGTGACAAATGCATATTGATGAAGCAAAGAATTAACTAATTGACATATTTAATGAAAACTTAATATCCTGCTGGTGGCAGAGGGAAATATTAAATTTTCTCTCAGTCAATTGTTATAAAATATTAAACACACACATGGAAGCAGAAGGAGGAGAGAAGAAAGATGATCTTCAAGTGAATCAGACCTCTTGAATGGACCAGAAGAGCAATTCAGAGCCTGAGAGTTATGAAAGATATTATGAATCTGGTATATCTAAGAACTCTCGGCATCTGATTACCAGTATGCATCATGTAAACTTTACTCTTTTCATACGAGATTTAGAGCTGAATCAGTCATAGAGACTGAAAAAGCCTCTGCCATGGTTAGGAGTTTTTTCCACAAAATCTCAAAAAGTAGGAGCCAACATTAATTTAGAGCATAGAGCTAATAGCTTTTCTCCTTTTTCATGGCACATTTGATGAAAACTGGAAAATTATTCTGGTCTTTGCCTAACGTCCTAGGCAAAGCCTTTAATTATATGTTTATTTGCATTATGTAGTCCAGACACCAGATGTCACTGCACGATGCAGAGTATTGCAGAGATGGTCTAGAGTATGGTAAACAAATTGAGAGAAGGTGGAGCACGAGCTGTGGGGCCTCATGTTTTCTGATCTTTTTACTGACAGTTGTCTTCCTTTAGAAACATATTTTGTTCGAAAAGAAACATGATTCTGCATATCAGTTAGCAACAGTGATCCAAAGTATGACCAATAAGCTGTTCTTAAAACAGCTCACTTACTTAGATTTTATGACAATGAGAGGAGGTTTCTGCTTGGAAAAAAGCTAGCATATAAATCCTATATTTTAATTTGAAGTATCACTTTCAGAATTAATTGCAAAGGTGTCCCCATAAATTATGGAAATTGACGAAGCTGGTATATTTAGCTTAATAATTTTCCATTGGGAAATTGCATTTACCTCTAATCACAATCATCATGCTCAAATAAAAATATTGTTATTAAAAATTACAAAACATCACAATATCAATTTAAAATATTAGCCCTGAAGCAAGTACACATCACTACATAAAAATGAAGATTGATTAACAATTATAGTACTCGCAGCCAGGCAAATAATAATTACAAATGATTTTTTAAGCAAGTTTTTTATGGACAAGCAAAATTATGAAGGTAGGGATAATTGTGCAAGTCTTATTGGAGGCATCATCCCTGGTGACAACTGCCCTTTCTACCCTGGGACTAGACTGAGCACCACTTTCTTCCAGCTGTGTCCACAGAGGGACTGGGGACAGGATAAGTTATGGAGCCCTAAAAGACATCTGCTGCAGAAACAGCCCTTTCAGACATCCACAAGGGAGAGATTTAATTTTTGCTGCAATTCTGGCAGTGTTTTCTGAAGGCTGTTGGAGTATTTTGTGTGTTCCCACACACAGTCCTGACATTAGCCATTGGAGTTTCAGTTCCGGACTGTCTTGTTGGATGGGTAGGGAGATGCTTTTCCTTTTTTCTGCCTTTTTTTTTTTTCCAGTTCTATGTTCACCCTGTAGGAAGTACAACAGGTCCCCTGGGTTAGCCAACTCAGAGTACACAGATAAATTCATATAAACTTTATATACAGAAGCATATACACATATATGTATGAAGTGAGGAAAGTATGAGGGGGCCCACATACTCCACTAGAACTGAGTTTATTTGGGTAAAGACACCCAGACACACTGATTAGCATTACCTATCTAGTCAATAACAACTGATTAAACTACCTTCTGTAAGTGTGAATGGACAACTTGTTCTTGCTAATAATGTGAAAGATAAAAGATAAAATTCCACCCATCTTCAAAATAAACAGAGCAGCATCTGTCAGGAAGAAATAACAATGCTCTGAACAGCAACAGTGATCTCTTCTACTCAGAAAGGGTCTGCACAGAGTTTTCTTACAAACCGGGAAGCTGTAAGTTGTTTCGTCTCCACAAAACTGGACAACGAGGGTATTTCCCTGATTTTTCCTAGTGAGGTAAAAATGGAGGTAGGTACAGTGTGCCAGCGGGGGAGCTCTGCGTGCAAAATGAGCTCTCTCAGCTCTCTCAGAGAGGTAAAGCTCCTCACTTACTGACAGAAGCCTGAAACCCTTGATGCATGAGCATGAAAAGTGACTTTCTTCTCTGTACAGTTAGAGTATGTAATTCTGCCCTGACTAGAGCCTGGCACAGCAAATTAGCTCCTGCCTCACCACAGGGCTTCAACATTTCACAGTGTCACAAAAAATTTTGCTTTAACCCATATTTTGTCCAATCCTCAATGCTCCGTACACTGAGATACACATTTTTTCCCCACTTATCTCCCACTGTCCAAGCACCCTCTCTTGTTTGGACCATCACATTTTTAATGGAAGGAGTAAGATAAAATGTGGCATTTCAGTGTGCTCAGTGCCAAGTTTAGAGTGGCATTTTGGTTCCACAGAGTCAAAAGAGTCAAGCCAGTCTTCAGCGGGCATGATAGACCCTGTGAGGTTTACAGGAGTTTGTGATACTTAATGTGCGGAGCCACATACAGAACTTGGTGATGGTAAAAGAAAGCCCACTGCATCCCATCCCAGCTGAGAGGAGCATTTGCAGGGCAGGTATCCCACAGGAATGCTGTGTGTAGTTTGGTGGGGGAAAGCAGAGTTTCCAATTCATGTTTTCTGCCAAGCAGTTGCCCTTTGTATTTGGTGGTCAGCTACAAGAAGAGGAATGACATGCTCTTACAGGAAGAATTTGTATATTTTTTTATTCATGTCCTTTGCTCATTTTTTTTTAAACTCTAAGTCATTCAGTGCCAGGATGATATTCTGTCATGACAATGCCTTCCTAGATATGGCTCTGTTTGAAAATGCTTGTCAATTACTTAAAAGTTCTGAATCTGTAAAGACTGACTCTTAAGCAGTAGCAAACAAGAACTCCACTAGGCAGTAATCTTTGCAGAACAGCCACATGCTAAATTGGTTGATTTTGAAATAACCTTACAATCTTGATGCTCAGATGCATTGATTCAGTCTTTATCTTTCTTTGATAGAAGAGAGTTGATAAAAATGCATACAGCTGTGGTATGGACTCAAATGTGTAACTTTCAGTGGACTTTGCAGAAGTTTTAATACTTCTGACAGCCAGGTACATCCTCACTATCAGTCTCTGTGTCTAGATACTTATCTGTCTCTCTCTCTGAATACATCTGAAAAATTAGTAGAAAGATGAGGCACCCTGATACCCTAAACCACTTTAAAAAACGTGATTCAAGTGATTTCCCCAGCAAGTGATATGTAATTACAGAAGGATTCAGAGACCTAGATCCTTTGTGATGGACTCCTTCAGTGTTACTCCAGCTGAAAATATGGCATTCTAACTAATTCTAATTCAATATTTTAAAAAATGTGTGTGAACAGGATTGAGACACCTCATAGCAAAGACACCTTTCAGATGCACTTGTAGGGGCCAGGGGAGCGACCGTGGGTGCACTGATGGATGAATGCTCCCTTTCAGATGCAAGCAAAATCATTTTAGACTACATTGCATTATAAACAAGCTGCCACCAAGCTACTGTATAAATCACCTGGAAACTGGGTGTCAGCGAAGGCTGTGGAAGCAATTCAAAATCAACCTGTCAGAGGGATCCCACCCTCCTCTGTCCAGAGATGGATGTGAAACGAACCAGGACTGATGAGCACAATTCCCTGCATAAGTCACACTGTGGCAAGAGGCAAACGGTGCGTCAGCAGGAAACCATTGCGCTCAGAACCTCTTGTTGTGAAATCTCATATCCCCATCGCCTCTGGAGGCTGACTGGGTCCCATCAGCACCGAAGCTCTGTGGAGAAACATTCTTTTATCATTAGAAAAAATATTGTTGTGGTCACAAAATGCAATGTGGCCTTGATTTTCTGGACAGATGTGACATCTCTCTCTGACACTCCCAATTGCTACTAGAGCAGCTTAACTTTGCAATTCATTGAAAAGCAGATGAAATCTTAAAATCAGTCCACAGTAGAACCAGGCTGCTCCGTATTTATTCCACATTTATTGCTGGCTTGCTCTGTCTGCTTTTCATCTTCAGAATATTAACACCCATTTCACGCCTGCCATCTTGGACTGGGAGAAAGCTGGTGCTACCAGATTGGGACAGGCTGTTATATATATCCATAAACATTAGCTACAACCTGGTTCACCTGCCACAGACTTTTCCTCCCATTGACTTACATTTGAATTATATAACAAAATGGCTATATCTAATGGACAGAGGTAAATTTCTTGATGGTAAATGTCTGTTTGAGGGTTCAACTCCACCCTTTTCCTGCTTACAGAACATATCCACGGTAAGCAAAAAGTGCTTGTCTGGAAGGGCTTGCAGATAAAATACATCAAGGAGGAAAAGGGTAGTTTGGGGTTTTTTCCTAATTTCATACATGGGGAAACAACACCTAGAAGTGTTAAGAGAAGTCAAAAGATGCACAAAGCTGAGAAATGAGCTCAATCTTGCTGAGTTGGATTTCCATACCACCTAACAGAAGAAAGAGCAAGATTTCTCCATTTCTCATCTTCAAGCTGATAAAAAAATATTAAGCACCGATTATTTTTTTAAAAAAAAATATCTTTTTAAAGAAGATATAAATGCATTATTCTCCACTTCTTTGTTTTAGGGTAGGATTCACATGCAAGTTCTTTTTTATCCTCTGAAATTTCAGCCAAGTTTCTAAATTTAGTAAGGTACATGAAAAACTAGGCAGTAGTGTACATCTGCCTTTCACAACTAATTTTTAAAAGGTTCTGAGAGTTGTCTCTCATTTCTGCTTTAAGAACGGAGAAACTGGGGTGCCAATAGGTAAGTACCACTATTGATTATTCTGCAAATCACTGAAAAAGAAGGAAGCAAGCACAAAAATAGGAAGTATTCCAAATGGAAAGGTTCTCCATGACCACTGAATCCATCACAAGGACATTTTATCCTACTCATAAGTGTATCAGTCTCCACTGTGCAAACAAGAAGATTTTTGTCCATAACATTCTTACAGTCTGGCCCAAAAAGAATTATTTTGTACAGTTGAACTCTTAAATTGCAAACCTAGGTCCATGATGAGGACATAGTTTTCTGTTTATTAAATAAGTACCTATATTTATAAAAAATCTGGGCACCTGATGTTTGCATTACATCCATGTCTTTAGCTCTGCATGCTTAATGTGAAAGACACTTTAGCTATTAGCCACAACTCTCTTTTTTAAAGAACATTTCAGTGCAAAGCTTAAATATGTTCAGTCTTACAGCCTTGAGAACTGATGCTACAGGGAGGCAGCCATAAGGAACCATTTCAAAGGGATGCAGAAAGGTCAAGTTCTATCTCTGGGCTTGGCTTCAATGGATTTTGTGACCTCAGTTAAATCTCTTCATCACAAAATGCCTCTCTTGATGCAACTGCTGAATAGGGATAGCAGCATACACCACAACCTTCACTGAAAGCTTGTGAGGACAAATCCATGAATCTCTTTGAAGTGAGAGTGATGAGAGCAACTAAAAGACATTGTAAAATCACAAGCCTGTAAGTCAGCATATTCCTAAAGATTTGTTAGTCCTGCAGTGTTGACCTACTCATAGCCACTGCTAAACAACCTTTCCGCCACTATCCTGTTCTTGTGAGCTTTAGTACTGCCTGTCAATTTTCTTTGAGGTTTGACTAGCTGGTACCACAGCCAAGTTTAGTTTCTCTCAAAACTCTAATGGTCACAGTAGTCAGCAGACAGCTCAAAATTTCTCAGCAGCACAAACAAAACTGAATCTGGTTACTGCCAAGGTTTGGGGCCAGGCCACAGGAGGGAAGTAGAAAGAGTCAAAACTGGTGGCAAGTCCTAAAGAGTCAAGCATGTGGTGCATACCAACAGAAATCATACCATGGCAGCTTCCACTCTGGAACGTCTACATTCATCCTCCTTGTAGCCTTTGTCTCTGTTGGCAATCGTGACATACTGCTGCACAGCTCCAGAAGCCTGCAAAGTGGAAACTCCCCAGTGCAACCTCCCAAACCATAACAAATTATGCAAACTGTCGCCCTTGATGGCCTGGGTTGGTTTTGTGTCTATTGTGCTTCTAGTAAGCACTGAGGAGCAGGCATCATGTATTCTGGTTTCTGACCCTTGACCGTAGTATCTCTTTGCTCTGGATTTTTTGATGTGCCATTTGTCAGACCTCCAAAAGGGAAGATAAGATACTGCTGACTTCCAGATCTACCAGGAGGGTATCCAAGAGATATCAGAAGATATCCAAGAGATAACAGAAACAGCAAGCTGCATTACAAAACCAAAACTCATTACACACAAGGAAATAACTGGTTTTGATGCTCTGTTTTTCAAATAAGAAGTCACTCTGTAGCCCACTCCCCCCGAACCTGAGTGGATCAGTTTCCTGAGCAGTGACAGCTCCAAGTGCCAACAGTAACAACTTTAAACCAGTGTCATTTACTTTTCAGGCCTGTAGCAGAGCAATACGTGTGCAGTACATTATCTGCTTTCTCATATTCACTTTGTATTTACCTCCATAGTGAAGGGTACCGCTGGCTCTCTTCGGTCAGCAAAGTGGGTCATGGACAATTCTCTGTCTCTGTGTCTGAATGAAGATGAAAATGAAAACCTCAGAGAATGCCTTTTGGATAACCTTATGCCAAGTCCCATTGAATGATGTCAAGTAGAAGAGCTGTCTAACAAAGTGAAGAGAGTCATACAGTATCTGATCTTCAGGAGCCAGGCAGTAAATTGAAATAAATGGGATCTCAGCTGGCTAAGTACCAGCGGTATTTGTCATACTCCAAGAAGTTCACTGGTACCGGTTGGAGACTACCTATCAAGGACCAGACTGTGACATCTTGGCTTAGAGTGAAACAGTTTTGATGATGGTTTCTGTGATGATAATATGGAGATGCTTCAGCTGAAATTAAGTCCTGGGAGGCAAACAGACAAGATGTGTGGAAGCAATTTTAAGAAGTTGTCTAAAGCATCATTTTGATTCAGGAGCTTAATCCTTCTCTCGAAAACACACTTGAGGTTATGTCTAGGGGACTGTAATGCCTAAAACATCACGTCTTCATTGTCTATATTGAGCTCCAAGTTGGGTTCCTGGACTTTGTGCACACAAACTAAGTATCTGAGATTATCACATGTGCATTCCCCACGGCCCAGACCAACAGTCCCTGTGGTTTCCTCCCATGCCAGGAAGAAGACGTGGGAGTAATCTGCTACCTTTATCTGGCCTTGAGGCTCCCAGATGTTGGGTGCACTTCTGCCATCTCCCTGCCTGGGGTGCACAGGGTTCCCCCACAAGATGGTGCCAGAAGCTGAGAGAGACACTGCAGCAGGAACAAAAGAGCCAGTCCCCACTCAAACCACTTGGCTAATGAACATTACACAGAGAAAGCATTTGGCTTCATCCCTGCTATGTTTGAAGCCAAATGCTCTCCATCTCTCAGCCACATGAGTGAAGATTTCCCAAACTTGATTTGGACCAGGCAGAGGGGTCGAACAGGACATGGGAAAAGGGAATTTGCAGACATGGGTTGGGACCCAGAAATGTCATGTTTCCCTCAGTCTTTTATCTGCTGTCGGTGGAAATGTGACCTGCCTGGTGCGTGATGCTGCCTCTTCGCATGTCCTAGGAAAAATTTTCTTTTGCTTGATCAGTTACAAAACTGACTTCCATATTGCTGAACTCTCTTAACTAACTGCATATTGTCCACATATGTTGGGAAATATGGTCACAGCTGATAGAAGCTAATGATTTTTGTTAATTCTGCTAACAGAAAGGCAAGGACAGCTTGTTAATGAGTGACTAATTGAGACATGAGTTAATAATTCTTCAGCTGAACTTGCTTGGATCACCAGCCATTTCTCAGTTTCCTTTAGGGAGACCAGTCCTCGGAATTTATGTGGCAAGTTTTCTGAAGCCATTAAAGCAACTGGGTTCAAACACTTCAAAATGAAAATACAAACACACAAGGGATAAGAGTCCTAAATTATAAATAATTGTCTGAGAAAAACCACCTAGCATCTGAGTGCTTGAATTTCCATCCACCACAAAAATCACAGGTTCTATCACACTCCTGGTGACAGCATGTGAAAGTCTGAGCAATGATAATTTTGGAAAAGAGTAGTTAAAGATCCTATCACTGATCTTGTCAGAGTTAAGGCCATCTGTGACAGTTTAACTAGAAATACCAGTATTATTCATATATTCCATCTATCTGTTAACTACTGACATGGGAAGAAAAAATTAATTAGCAATTTTTGTGCCTCCCCAGCACTAATGTTTTCAGTTCCTGACTGTTACAGACTTATGGGCACCCTTGGTTACCTTACTTAGACCAGGGTGTAACTGACTAAATATAGAAGTCTACACCTGGCTTACCTGCACAGACTCTCTTTGCAGACAGGGAACAGGTAGACATCTCCCACAGGGGAGCACAGTGTGAAATGCTGTTTTATCAGAAGAGAGTGTCTAAAATGGGCCAGGTAAATAATTCCTTAGAGAGTCTTTCTCTCACCAGTGATTGGGAAGGGAGTCTGATAAGATGTGCATTTTTACACTGTATGTGTATTAAAGTAGTTGAGCCAAATCCCTTGGTCCTACAGCTACGCACTTGAAGGGGAGGGACAACTATTCATACAAGCACAATGTGATTTCCCATGAGACGCAACCCTCCAATGCACCACATGGCAGACATTGCCTGTGTTTCAGTAGCATGATGGACTAGCCTTGAGCTATGCAAAAGAAGATGGACTTGAGGAAGACCTTGGCAAGGGGAGTCATAGCTATCATTGGCTATAGATGAAGAGTTCTTAGTAAAAATGTGCCCAAAAAGGAACATGAACTGTTCCTGCAGGACTTCTTGGAGTCCATTGATATCCATGATTTACAGTGCCTACTGACCAAGAAGTCATGTTTCTCTTTTAACTGGGGCTTAAAGGGTCACATGTTTATGTCCTCACTGTCAAACATGAATCCGAACCTATTCTCAAATGGATTCATCCATCCCCCCAGAGGCAGCAAACAGGCAGATACCTGAACAGTGAAATGGGAAATGCTGTTCCCATCTACTCCTAGCAGCTGATATTTGCACCATATAAAGCTTTGTGCAGATTCAGAGGAAGGTCAGTCCAAGTTTTGAACACTTTGCAAGTCAAGCAAAATGCATGTGGTTGGTGGTGTGATATTCCCCAGATGTCCTTTACCCACTGCCATGGAAATCATCTGGTCATGCGGTGAAACACATCATCTTCCTGACTTATCAGGACCTTGAGCAATCTTCATCCTGGTGTAACACCAATGCTCACAAGTAAAACTCTTCAGCAATGGCAAAGGGAATATAAACGAGGGGTTTAGCCACTGTAGAAGGCTGTACACTTGCTGAAATAGCATTGTTTTATAAGCTGTGGTGTGTGGATCTGATAAAGTAACATCATTTGTGCATTTTAAGAACGTGTTGCTCTGGGACTCATAATGCAAAAAAGTGGAAGTAACAAATTTAGGTGACAGGTCAGTTCTCCAAGGAGGAGATGGAGTGCCTCATCAATCATCCCATATTTCTTTATTTCTTTCAGGTCACAGCATCACCAGCCATTTAAAAAGTATTCATAAATGTCACTAATGGATTATCACTGTGCCCTGAAAAAAAGCTACATTCATTTATGCATGGAATGTCGATTAAATTGAGATAGATATTGAAATTAATAAGTACCCAGTAAAATGTAAAGTGCACAATTGATTTTAGATCCCCTGTTATATGTACAGCATGTAATTACTAGTAGTAAATCTAAAATGAAAATACAGAAGCTTAAGAGATGCTTCAGTGCAGTTGTTCATTTAGATCCACATAAATCCAAGGGACACACATTAGAAGTGCCGGCACTAGCGTAAAAGGACTAAGCTATAACTACAACCTTCATGTAATGAAAACAAGAAAAATCCTTCTACTGCAGAAGAAGAGGGAAAAAACATATGAGAAGCTAATGGCTATGTGCTGATCTTTCTGTGTTGGGGGTTAAAAATGAGTAGGATAAGTATTTCTTAAAATACATGGCAGGGTACAAAATAAAAATACCAGGAGTTTCAGAGATTAACATTTCTTTAGTTTTGACAAATAAGGGAAATTGGTACACGGTAGTGCATCTAGAACAACTAACAGCCAAATTCATCAGGTACATTTTACTGCAAATGTTTAGTCTGTGTTTTGCTTGCAAGTGTAATAGGAGGCTTCAGCGATTCATGCAAAGCTACGTTTTGTTCTGTTCTGGTTCCATTTTTATGCTATGCTTATCACCTTGTTACCTGAATTCCTGAGACATCAAGATTTCACTCACATTCTAAACCATTTTTGTAGGCAAATCCTTTAGCCTCATAATTTTTTGTTCTACATGTGATATGGGCTTCCATCAGTTCTCTTTAATTTCAGTTACTGTTGACCAGTACTTTTTGCCAACTACCAAAAGAGCTGCAATATACTGTTATGGTCTGGGTTGCATAAAATCAGGCCTGTCCATATCATTGTCATTTTTTCACCCATTAAGGATCAGTCTATGAAGAAAACAAAAATATTCATAATCCTGGGAGTTAATAAAGGCCATCTTGAGAGAGTTTTGGGAATTAAAAATTCATGCCACAATTGAGTGGATCTTTTCTAGCTGTGAGTGCCAGTGATACAGGCATTCCTACCCACAGAAGACAGGGAGACACATTTTACCTACTGAGGTCTTCAAACCACAGGCTGGTGAAAGGTTTCAGCAAAGCTGAGCTGAAACCAGCTGCAGCATATTGAAGGAATTTGACTTTAGATACGGAGACAGAGACAGTGACCTGCCCAGTCCTAATCGATGGAATTCAGTGGCCTAAACACATATCTGAAATGTCACTGTAGATGCTGTAAGGGCTTCGTTCCTCCTTCCACCTGCCATTTCAGAACAGCACATCTCTCACATATCCTGTGACAAATCTGGCAGGCCCATGAAAGTGTCTTAAATAGCTGAATGTATCTATTGCATAGAGTTGAAGACTAGGTTGGATCCTCCAAAGGGCCTCAAGGCCTCAAATTATAACAGAATCCTACATTTAGGCTGTTAAAATGCTGTCCTGTCTGTACATCCATACCATCTGCTTGCATATAGCTTAGTAACCAAGGTATCACTACATTCCTCTGCAAGGCTGAGAAAAAAATCTGTGCCCAAGAGCTCTTGAATACAGAGTCACTTGGATGTAAATCTTTGCCCCATACTAATTCTCAGCCATTAGTTGAGGAGAGAATTCCCTTTCTGTTGGCTTTGATTAATGGGAGAGGGTATACAGAGCACATCTAATGGCATTTGGCTGCCACACTACACAGCTGGGGTTGTCTCATAGAAAGACACTTTTTCTCTTTGCTTTCAGATTTAGAGCAAACATGTTGATTTAGAGTGGATTATTCATCTGGGAGTGTAAAATGAAATAATACCTCCAAGAACCACAGTTGTTCCAGTGTTTAAATGGGAACAAAAGAAACTTAGACTCTGTATATAAATTTAATGGGAGGATATTTCAGAGACCTCAAAATATGAATAATAGGCTTGGTGTCTGTGAAAACAGACTTCTGCATTTTTTAATAAACTTTGGCCACAGAAATATTTATGATCAACAGATAGAAATTTAAAGTAAACAAGAAGCAACTATTCTTTATAAAGCAAAAATAAGTGGTGATAAGCAAATACGTCAGAATAGGTTTTAAGTTATATATAATATTCTTTAATCCCCCTAAGCAAACCATGGTCAGTCAACCATTATATTCGCAAAAGGTGTTAGTAACACACTCTCAGAAGGTAGTTTTATGTTGAGGGGTACCCATCAGCTTTGAAGTGTATGGGCAAAGCCACAGAGTTCAAGATGAGTCTTGGTTAGAATGTCTCTGCTTTGTGTATTGAAATATTGCCCAGAATAGCTGGGTCCCAAACTGAACTAGTTTCATAAGAAACAATACTATAAATAGTAATGATGGTGGTAAGAAGGTCATCTGGATTCCATGAAGAGATTTTTTTTCAAGAAGTTAATCACAGTAATTACCCAAATTAATTGCACCTTCCTGACTGCTCCACATGTGCAAAATCAGGTCACTATGGACCACCACTACCATCAGCACAAGCAACCTTTTACATGAAAAGTAAAAATAATGAAGCCTGTCTTTTTGATGTATCCTCTTTTCTCTTGATCACCTCCCCTGTAATCCTGTCCTGCCACTACAGCTACATGTGTGCTGGCAGGCTGGTGAGTCAACATGTGCCAATCACCCATCCTGGCTGGACAGGATGCACAAGTGAGTTCTGCCAGACTTCCAGCAAAAACATTATTTTGGATATCTCTTCTCTAACAGGCTTTTATGAGTCTCATAGATATTTAGTTACCTCTGAAACCTCTATACCTAACTCAAATTTGACTGAAATTCATCATCATTTTTAAAAGCTATTCAGAGGGACAAGATAGTGAACCTGAGGGAAAAAGCACAGTATCAAAACTCATCTCATGTGACACCCGCCCTGTTCAGCTGTCTCAGTAAAACTCTACTCTCATTTATTCCCACTGGATATGGGTCCTACGTTATTACAAAAAATCAGGGGTACTAAGGCAGGTGAGGCAGAAAATCTCCCTTTTTACTCACAGAGAACAGGGGAATTTGGGATTTGATTTCCACACAATTTTTAACCACCATCTTCCCTAGATCATCTATACAGTAAAATAGAAATTCAACACTGAAATCAGTGTTTCAGAATACGGGCACCAGACTGAATCATTATGTGAACAAATGACACATTACATCCCCTTCCCTTAATTGTAAAAGATACATCCCCCCTCCAAATACCACCCCTACTACAGCACTATTTGATACTCTGGCCTTATATAAAGCTTCACTTTTGTGCATATTCATCGATTCCCTATATGTCTCTTTGTGTGTCTCTGTCTCAGTCTTGTCTCTTCTCAGTTTTTTCAGAGCACTGTGGTCAGATAAACTGGACTTGAAGAATAAGTGCATAACAATCTATTTTATTCTGTTGATGCATTGCAAACCTATGGCACCCAAATGAAATTCTGCCAAGCAGACCTGTGCTCCAGGGGTTGAGTAAGAACAACACAGAGGAGTATGTCACCAGCATCCCCACTGATTTTCGTATTGGTCCCCAAGAGACATCTTGTCAAATAATCCCACAGCACCCAAGAGCTTTACCTAATAGAAGCCAAAACAATCTAAAAAGGTACTGCTACTTTCTATACACTGCATTTGCTTTATTTATAGTCTGGTTGATCTAAAGCCAGAGGCGTGATAACAGTTACTGTATTCTTCACCTGAGAGGCAAGGCACCTTCTTTTACACATCCAAAAGATTGGAATTATGATCCTGAGAGGATTACAAATCATAGCAACTTCTTTTGCAGAGAATTTTCCAGATCTTTTGATGCACTTTCACAAGGATATGCTGTTTTAAACGACAAAAAGTACAAAGGAGAAAAGGACTGTGATGGGCACTGGCCAAGAATGCAAAGTTTCTGAAAAGGACCGACAGTTTTTGCATGGTTTCTTGAGGAAGCAAAGCTTACATTATCACATTCTTTGAGTGTGTCTCTGCTGGTCCTTCCCCTGCTTGGACGGAATCAATCTAATTTGATACAGAGGTCCCAAAGTTATCAAGTTCACAAAAGTTTAATGGGAAATGGGATCTGCAATCTGAGCTCATCATCTATCAGACACTTGGAAATCTATACAAGAAAGAGATGTTACAAATGTCCCTAAAGTTTCAGAGCTTGTAGGTTAGTGTTAAATATCTGAGAACGCAAACAGAAGCTCCGACCCCTGTTCTTCGAGCAGTTTGCAGAAACCAGTGCTTCCTTATTTCCACCACTCAGGGAAAGATTTGCATTAAGGGCATCACAGCTAGTCACACAAGGAGCACGAAGCTCTTTACCTGCAGAGCAATGCACCAGAATGAAGCCATAAGGAGGTGTGCAATAAGCTTGTTATTATCATTTCAGATACTGAGTGAGGCTCCTGCTCTACAAAATGATCTTAGATTGACAGGTTTACAGTCCAAATAGCATAAAGGTGGTGCAGAGAGGAGACTGAGGCATAAAAATGAAAAGCAACCAGTAACAGACCATGTTCTCAAGCAGTGGCATAGTCAGAAACTGTATCTGGGGGGAGGGGGGGGAAGGAAAATAAAAAGAAAACCCAAAAAAACCAACACCAACAGTGCCCCAGAAACTGTACCTACTTGTATCCCACCACTACAACCCCTGCAACTCAATTCTCAATTTTGTGTTTTTAGTCAATGGCCAGTGAGTTACCAAGGCGAATAAACATGCTGAAACACTAAAGGCATTTGAAGCCTATGGCAGGAGTCACATCTAACTTCAGATGACTTCAGGGTAGACTTCTTAGTAAGTGACCCTGGGCTTCCTTGGAATTAATTAAGATCAAGTTAATAAGACTGAGGAGTTTTAGAGCGTAAAAATGTATTTTAGAGTTACATGAAATACATCTGAAAATCTGCTATGTTGCAAAAAAACTAATGTAACTGGATGAATCCCACTCCTACATCCTACCTGCTAACAGATCAACACAGAGGCCCAAGATCAGACTTACCGGGGACACAGGTGGGGTATGGAGCAAAGGCAGGCGTATCCAAGCTAGAGCCTCCTCTTCTGGGAATATAGGCTGGAGTCTTAACACCACCTAGCAGCAAGAGTATCCCAGTGCAGGGCAACTGCTATGTGCACCCAATATCCAAATATTGCAGCAGGTCACTCCTTCATCTCAGTATGTCAAGAATCAACTGTCTGTTCTGGAAGGACACATGGAGCAGCAGACGCAAGATGAAGAAACTTCTCCTTTTGTTTGTTTGTCAGCCTTTCCTGAAGAGACCTGGCAATTTCAGCAGTGCTTTTTGTGTCAGCTCTTAAGGCACAAATTCTGTTCTGTATTGCCGCATCCCTGAGCTGCCTCCCTGGCTGGTTTATAGCACCCTGAAGAGTTTTCTCTCCTTTTCTGAGTGATCAATATCAGAAAGGTATTTAGTCACATCAGCAAAGTGATCCATTATGTGAAGCACCCTCCTGGCAGGAAAAGCCATTACATTTATTTTTTCTAATGCAGCTAAGGAGACATTAATATCTGTAATTAACTATTTAAATGCAGACTGACTGATTCCTCTATCTACCTGCGGACTGCTCTGAAAATCACAATCTTGAAATAACACCAACTTTATCCTGTCCTTTTCTATCAAAACATGGTTCTGGTCATGGACAGTGCTTGCCTTGATCCTACTCTTGCATGAGTCTTATTAAGGGCGTGTATTTGTGGAGGTGAGGAAAATTTTATCATAGCCATCATTGCATCTGGATAGTATATGCATATCAAGCATTGCCCTCTCCTGGTGAGATTCAGGAGTTCGGACCCTAATTTATAAGTTAGTTTATACTTGAGTGGCCAGGATTCTCATATACAAAGGTTAGATGAGTTTGGAGGGGTGTCCATGCCTTCATATATGCTTCTGAATGTCTGAATTGATGACAACTGTTTATAGCAGTGAAAAGATAGGGAAAAGCTGCTTCTATACATTAGGTTCTCCAGTACTTTGGAACTGAAGGTGATAAACACAAGGTTCGTTCGTTCTTGCTTGCTTGCTTGCTTGCTTTCTTGCTTTCTTGCTTTCTTGCTTTCTTGCTTTCTTTCTTTCTTTCTTCTACCACAGATTTGAAAAGAGAAAAATAAAGCAAGCATTATTTATTTGTGACTTTCATGGGAAAACCCAAAATCTCACACCAAACAGAATTACATCTCCTGAGTGCTGTCTATTTTAGTCCTCCACGTAAAATGTTATTGAAGTAGCAGTCAGCTCTACTATTTAAGGATAGATAGTGGGATGGTCCCTCTCTGTGCTTTCTGCTCACTCACCTGCTGATCCAAAGCCCCTGCGATCATACTGTGATGGGGGGACAGCCCATGTGTAGCACAGCTCACAACGCACACATTACCTTGAAAAGAAAATGTCCCTACAGCTGATGTGTCTCCTGGGGGCAGGTGGATGCTCCATGGCTCTTCAGCTGCCCCCACAAGCCTCACAGATCCTGCCTCTTGTCTCCATTTTCACTCTGTGCTTTACCTATCACCCTCTGCTTCAAGGTGACTGCAGAGTATGAAATACCTTGCCTCAAGCTCTGCCCTCAAGTGCCCTCTTTCTCTTTGAAAACATCCTTTCAAGCCATCCTCTTCAAACTGACCTTGCTTTTCACACAGTAAATGTTCCATGTAGCTGTTTTCTGTTTAACTGTTCCATTTTTATGCTGGCTTCCCATGGAAATCAAGCCTAGGTGGTTTTAGTCACCTTGTGTGTGTCTGTATGTGCACTGCCAATAACTTCTGAGCTCATTAACCAAAACGATAGAAGAGCCTGAAACCTCACAGATAATTACATTTTATGCAAATGGAAGGCTGAATGCAGAAGACAGATCTTACAGACACTGCCACTATAGGAAAATAAATAAGCATAAATTTTGGCATACATGGGAGAGAGCCTTTTACAGGTGCCGCAAGCAGAAGAATATCTTCAGCCATAGTTTAAACCTTGCTTAAAGCCAAAGCCAATCGACCACAAGACACATGTCTACAGGCAACGAAATTTAATTTATTCCAAAAGTCCTGAAGTAAACTTTGGGTTCATTCAGTGTAATGTCTTAATTAAAAGTGAATGTGAGCTAAAAGACAGTAACAAAGCTTAGGTTAATAGATACTGTCCTGGGGTTTTAGGTTATTTAATTCAGAATCTAAGGAAGTATTTTTATTTTCTTTATTTTTTTCCTTGTTTGTGTTAATCCAAATGCACACAGTGATTCTTTTTCTGAGGAGTTTGTCCCAGACAAGCCATGGTTATTCACTTACATTTAAAACTAACAAGATTTGTATACTCAGGTTTTAGCCAGAGGTACAAAGATTTCTACCAGTCATGTCTCCCAGCCTTCATAACGACGTCTGTGAAATCTCTCCTCAGTCATACTCTCCTTCTAACTCTATTTTAGCCAGGACTCTCTTTCCATTTGGCAGTAGGATGGCAGGAAAGAAAATGGCACTAAATTCTCATTGAAGCCTCCATATGAAATTACTTCTTGCTTAGGAAGCTGCAAATTACAGGGAAGTGAGTGTTACCAGGAAGCCTCACTGCACATTTTTCTGACAATTTACCTTTTCTGGTTACTGTCCCATCAAAGGCAGAACAAGGGTCTGGACAGACCCATGGTGTGTGGATTGTACTCAGATATTTAATTTCTGTATCAACAACTCTGAGGATGCTTAAGGCTTTCTGGGGTGCGTTCTAACAGAGAACTTCATGAAACAAAGTCTTGGTCTCAGACTTTACCCAACTGTTTTCATCCCATTGCAGTTAGGAGATCTGTAAGGTGAGCAATGGAAAAAGCAAGGCTCGCTGTGATATTAACTATGGCAAAAAGACAGGAATTGCTGGGGAACATTTTTTTCCACTTTCCTACTCATGGAATAGTTTCCATCATCCTTTGTTGGATTGCACTGCTATTACCTATAAATGATTAGCCAGTCTTTTTGACACAGTGTAAATTGCTGGGTTTTTTTTTCTATTCAGCTTCTTTGATTTGTTTTTTGTTGCTTGGTTTAGTGATCAGCTATTTTTTCTCCTGTTAGGATTTGCTTTTCTCATCTATGAACTACTGGCTTTATTTATGTGGTCGTGTCAAAAGGTTCACAAACACAATGCTTGTTAAATATCTGTGTGTCCATGTGTCTCTTCTTTTCTTTTGGGTATGACAATAATGATGATTATTAATGGTAGGCCCCTAGCACAGGTCTCTAATCTGGTATGGGCTAGTTCAAAGGGAATAGCAAACTGCAAAGAACAAAATAAGCTATGTACACCCTCACTTACAGTGACCTTTCTTTCTTCTGCAAAAACTACTAGCTTAAGAAAAATCTCCACAGTCATAAATCACCATCACTCACTGGTGTTTAGAAAGAGCTGGATGATTTTGGTACATTTATCATGGTTTAAGGAATTTTGACATGTTATTCTCCTCTGAATGTTAAAGTTCTTTTCTTTGTGGTTGTTTCCTTCCACCACATGCACACATTTCAGAAGGTTGCTCAGAAAAGTGACAATATCAATTGTATTTGCACATTCAGGGAGGAGAAGAGGCACATTGTCCGGTGCGTGCTACTTGAAGATGAAAACATCAGAAGAATTTGACCTTGACTGAAGGAGCTTCCGTGGAAGATTAGAAAAATAACAGTTCACTAAACACATGCAAGATCATAATTACCACTGATGACCACCTCATGCGTCATTCCAGGCACTCACAACAAAAAATATTATCTTTTGACAAAGCTGTTGGCAACAACATGTGGAAAAGAAATGAAGGTTTTACCCATATTTTCTAGCTTTTTTTTTTTACAAACTGATAGTTACTTAACTTGACTGTAAGTAAATAACCCACTGACTATAGACAAGTAATCCAAAAGTAAGAAAAATGTTTATATACTATAAAACTATCTGTGAATAGTAGGATTTATAACTACAAGAGATCAACAATTACATTTCTGCAGTACTGAATATTTTGAAATATTTTTTTGCCTCAGCATGTGACTTAAAACAGAAGGAATATTTATTTTAAAATGGAAAATGTGAAAATGGTTATTCGCAATTGCTCATTTGCATTTTTTTGTAAAAATTCCTCCAATCTCAGATATAAACACTTGCTTAGATTTTTATTCATTACATTGAAACTAAATACTTATAACCTGTTTGACTTGACCTGAACCTGTTTGCAACCTTCTCCTGTTACTCTGAATTATAGATCATGAGTCCCTGTCACTGAAAATCTTTATGGAATGTTAAGTTTCACCAACTGCACCAGCAGCCATTTAAAAATTTCTCTGGGAGCACAGAGAAAGATGTTGGCTTTTTTCTTTTACAGAGTTATCCTGCAGATAGCGTTTTGAATGTGGATCTCACAGCTTTTGCAATCAGGCTGATTTTAAACTAATTCAGCTGTTGCCCAGAGAGTAGTATCACAGAGTATGATGCTGGGTGTTCTCCAACATACTTATTCCAGGATTAGTATAAGGAATGAAAGGATTTCCCCTCATCTGACCTATGTTATAAAACATTTTGTGATAGACATTACACATTTAAACTGACAAATCTGAATTTATGCATCCATATGTAGGTGTATATATATACGCAAGAAGCACAGTTTAATAGCCTGCCTGCAGGTGTATGAAGATATTGAGATGTTTTCAGCTATCCTTTGTGGATTCAAGATGTTTCTGCAGAAGAGCATAGTACTCTTTACAAATCAAGTAGGTCTGTATGGGTGCTTTGCACACCCTGTGAGAACTCGTATGGTGCTACATGCTTCTGCCTGTGCAACAGGGTTGAGCCTTAAGCGTCTGAGCTCCTGATACAGTCAGCTGAAATCTGACCAACAGAGTCTGTGAGATGGGTTTCAGCTGCCTGAAAAAATAGATGGATTATCCCACAGCTCCTAGATTGAAACTAGATTTCTCTGTGTTGGCGACTGAGGGCCTCCTAAGAAAGCACAAAAAGCCCCTCAGTGTCTACTCTGTGAATTAAGTTTCACCCTAATAACTCTTATGTTTACAGGGAGCTCAGTTTGAGATGTCTGCACACAGCTGGCAGGTACAATGCAGGACCTAAAAGAGGCCAGTGCGGGTCTGGACAAGCAGGATACCATACAGCATGTCAACATGTGCTGGATGCTTCTGTTCAGGAAGTTTTCTCTTCACTGTTATGGGAGCTGAGACATTTAGTGCCCAGAGGCACTTAGTTAGGTTGTCTCAATTTCAAATTAAATCCCACATCAAGGCTAACTTCAGTTGCACCAGCATTGGATCCAGTGCCATGCCCTAGACTATCTGAAGTGGAGAAATGGGAGGAGACCTCTAGGTGGAGCTTTTATGACTCAAGGAGATCTACTCAGCATAGACAAAGGTGTTTAAGGCAAGCCTACATTTGGCCAGATGAACTGAGATATAAAGGCCTTTGAACCCACTGCCAAGATTTCTGTTGTCCACAGCATCAGCCTAGACACCCAAGTCAAATATAAAAAAAAACACTCTAGATACCTCAAGCTGGGGAAGGTCAGTCACATCCCTAGTATATGTGTCAAAACGTCACAAATTTGTAACACAGCCTCCTGGTGCTTCCCAGAGAAGCAGCTTTGTTTATTTCTAAAACATCTGGGATTTAAGAAAAGGTGTCAGCTCCAGCAGGGTTTATTAATATGGGGAAAAATGGTTAAAATAAAGTATGAACACCTTTTCTACTATTGCTTGTCTGCACTCTGTTGTCACTATAGCACAGAAAAAGACAAGCCCAATTCATTTAATTGGGAAAAAATCCTCAATTTTAAGCTGAATACCTGTTTTCAAGGTTTAGCTATATTCTTGTCAGTTCACAGCATCCACCGAGATCAGTTCCTGTGCTGAAGTACTCTATCACGTCTCCCTAGACCTGTCCCCTTTGCAAAAGCAAATTGGGATTCTAGGGAAAACAGACAATTTGAGGGACCATCAATTTTTCAGCCTAGGTTGGAATGTATCTCACATTTCCTCTCACATCACACTTAATTTTGGTGCAAATGTATGGATGAAGCTTGACAAATAGCTGGTATTTTGCTGAAATATAAACAATGGAGACACGTGACTCCTTTGAGCAAGATTTGACACAGAAGCCCTTTTTCTTCTAAATGCATGAGCAGTAAATACCACTTGAACTGGATGAGTAAATCCTTTAGCTGCCTGAGTTATCCCTTATGTACACTGCTGACTTGGATGCTCAATAGCAGATGGTGTGAGTAGCAAAGCTACATCTTAACTTTATTAAAGAAGACACAGCCAGGGACTGTTCTTCAGCCTTCCTCTCTCTTCTGACTGTACGCAGGGTTTTCAGGTGAAAGCTTTAAGCTGAAATACAGTTGTACTATGGCCAACAGTGATGAAGGGAGTTCTCTATGGTCTAAAGTAAATCTATGAGAGAGATCAGAGGTGGAGAAGGATGCTTATATCTCGCATACTGTGTGGCACCACACAGCTGGCAATGACTGAGGTTGCTCAGGAGGACCAGGACCTAGAGGTGGATGCTGAGGTCTGTGCCCAAGCTAGCTCGTTTTCTTGAGCCCTCTTTTTCTCTGTTCTCTCCATTCTGCCCTAGAAAAACTTCAGATGGAGTGGCATAACAAAATGGAAGAATTTTGCATTATGGAAATCACTTTTTCTCTAAAGATAACATAGACCAGACAGATTAAGGCCAAAATAAGATTAGCAGTGCAGATAAAGCCTCAGAGTGACCATTCGTGTCCAAGTAGCACAGCCAAACAGCTCACAGTAACAGACTACAAGAAAGAACTTGAAATTCATACATGAAAAAGGTATTTGCGTTAGGGATGAAGGCGCACAGGGTCAGAGTCCACAAAGGTGCCTTATTGTTAGTGACATTCAAAAGCCATCTTCAATCAATGCCAGCTCATCAGACTGAAACAATTCTAAGGGCAGATAGAGAAATTTATATGAGTATAAATATATTGATTCATTAAGGTTTGGACAAAAGAGATGCATAAACCTGGAAATTAGTAACAGTTTGAAAGAAAAATGATATTAAAATATCATCAGCCAAAAGCAATATCACTATTGCAACAACAAACACTAGATGAAATAGATAATGGAACTGAGAAATCATTAGGCAGTCTGAAAGCAGATCCTCTGGATAAAAATGAACTCTTAGTATTACAGACAATAATTATGACTCTTCTCTCATGCCCTGGTGCCCTGACTTAACCTGCTTGCTGTTGTCAGGCTCAAAGGAAGTGTAGGACCAAAATCTGAATTTTGATTGAGTTGCCCTAATGAACAGAAAACATTCATATAAATGAAATAAGGTGACATCAATGGCATACTGAAAATAGAAGCTATCAAAATCCAAGCCATAATTTGTTTTTGAAAAGAAAAATAATTTTTTATTTGCATAACCTTGAAATAGAATGACCATAGTTTAAAGAAATGTATTAAACTTGCCTGCAAATTCTCCTGTTCCCATTTTTAGGATTGTGGTAAAAGGCTGGGCCAACTGTTTCTTGAGTAATTTACTAGAAGAATTTAGCTTCTTGTTTGTGTGTGTAAACCTTGCATTTCACAGCTTCTGATTTTTTCACATTTCTTCATAACTTGAAACTATTTGATGCAGTTGTGGACTAAATGTTTCTGGCAGACTTTTCAGAAACTAGTAATAGTCTTAGAGTCTGTAAATTTACTTATTTCATTGTGCATTTGGTCAACATACATTGTGTGACAATGCTTATGATGCCATGAAGCTTTCAGGTTTGCTTTGCAAATATTTCCTGTCTAAACAGACATTCATAAAATGTGAGATACACCAGGGTAGGTGTGGCATACAAAGGCACAGACCCCATGTGAGATCCTTCATTGCATACGTAAGTGCTGGTTATATTAAATCCCTTACCCACCCAAGTTCTGCCCTGGAATGTGCCTACACGCAGCAAAACCCCTTTGCAGCCAGTTCACACTCCACCGAGCTGTTTACTCCCTCCATGCTCATCCGAGGAGCAATCTTCTTCCCCAGTACTTAAGATGTGGGGGGCTTTGGGCACCTCCCTCATTAGGCAGGTATAGCATAATCACTCCACAATCTGGCACCCAGACAATGAACAGGCACCTTACAATTCCCCCTTTTTTGTTTGTTACATAGATTGATGGATAGCCCTTTGTATCATGGCTCACATCAGGTTCATCAAACACCGTAGACATATAAGAATGGCCCAAAACCCTAGCAATCTAACAAACCCACACATCAATATTTTTCATATCACATCCTAACTTATTCAATGTGGTTAAAGCTTGTGTGGTGTCAGGTGCAAGGAAAGAAACAGCAGGAAAGTCCGCATTATTCTGTCTTGTTCTCTGGCTCGTTGTTGGTAGGAGGTCTGTGATCAGCTAGTCAAACAAGCTGAGCGGAGATCCACTGAGGCCCTCGATCTATATTTTTTATGTTCATTAAATTATTAATTGTCCACACAGTAGCTCAGCCCCAGTACTCTGTTATGCAAACTATATACTGCATAGAGGGAAGCATCATACAATACAGCACTTTCCAATCGTGTAGGGTCATTACATATCCTTCTGCAATGGCAGCATACAAATTAATGGTAAATGCCGATCTGAGTCCAAAAGTCTTTAACTGGGTGTCTGAGTTCTTTTACAGCTTTGTACAGGAGCTGTTCTCATGCAGCTGGTTGCTCTACCTGGTACCAGACAGGGAATGCATTGAATAATTCCACGTCTCCCTTTCACAGAGCATCCTTTCTGCACTGATCTAAGGCACTGTAGTACACTCTCTGTCTCTTGCTTTCAGAACTGCTTCAGCTCAAGTCTCTCTTCAGGTCTTTATCAATAAAATACATAGTACAATTTAAATCTACAGATCTAGTCACAGTTGCAAAACAGCACAGAAAATATTCACGTTTTTCTCCTGCTCCTTGCTGCAAATACATGAATGAAATTCATGCAGCCTCTACTGGACATGATCTCCTACTGTTGAAAGAGGATAAACATGATTACCAAGGGAATGTTTGTTTCAAAAGACTATAATCCCAGACAACTCACAAGAATGTGATGACTCAGTTGGTTTTGCCCAAAATGCAGAATCTGTGGGTGGGGCAATTCCAACTGTTTCAGTCCAAATATACATATGATTTTTCTTTCCCAAATTTTTCTATTCCATTATTAATAATTATCACATGGTTCCCAGCTGCTCACCTACCATCCTGCAGTGGTGATGAGAGCGCTTGCATATCCATCTTCCCTGGTTCAGCTGGGCCTGCACTACTGATCTTGGGATAACTTCCCTCCCGTGGCTCCCAACTGCTCACCTCCTTCTTAGGCGATGGATGCACAAAGTCAAAGTTTCCACGGCTCCTGGTTCAGTCAGGCAACGCCACTGGTTCAGGCTCCGTGAGCTTCCTACTCAAGTCCCTGTTTGGGCACCATTTGTGGCATATGAAGGCATGGACCCCAAGTGAGATCCCCTGTTGCATACATAAGTGCTGGTTATATACAATCCATTATCCACCCAAGTTCTGCCCTGGAACATGCCTACACGCAGCAAAGCACCTTTGCAGCCAGTCCACACTCCACCAAGCCATTTACTCCCTCCATACTCCTCTGAGGAACCCTCTTCTTCCCCAGTACTTAAGCTGTGGGGGGCTTTGGGCAGCCCCTCATTGCAGGCAGGTGTGGCATAATCACTCTGCAAGCTGGCACCTAGGCAATGGACAGACCCCTTACAGGTAGGCACAGCAGGTATTGATATCTCTGTGTAATCTTAATCACTGTGATTGATTTATTATTTCAAAAAGTACATATGGAAATGTTATTCTGCTTGGTATGCTGTACATAATGCAGATGAACAATTAATTGCCTTAGTCCCCTCTCTAAATACAGGGAGAGTGAAAATACAGTCACAAACATGAGAATAAGTTATCTCAATAAACTGTCTGACTGCAGGACTCTTTCTGTAAGCCTAGGTGAAAAAGAAAATCTTAAGGAGGATGTGAATTAGAACAATGCAGGGTTTTTTTAGTTGCTTGCTGCTAGCACCTTCAATATGAGCAAAGAAATAGCACAGAAACTGTTGAAAATTGGGCAAGGAGGGTAGGAAAGCTGTTATCAGAGGAAAGCACGTGATGGACTTGACATCTCATCAGCATAAAGGAGGTGACAAACCCTGAAATTAAGAACAAGCAGCTGCTTTTTGGCTTCCTGATTAATGTATCCCAAAATCTTTACTGTTTTCCCCCTTATTACTACAATGCAGGGCAGTGCAAGAATCCCAGCAGTGTGTGCAGGGAGGCAAGGCATGGAGAGGCCAGGAGTGCTCAAGGAGTCTGTTAGTGAACTGAGGCCAGGTCCGTCAATACACAGGACAACAACCAAACCCCTAGACTCATTTCATTCTCTTTCAGTTCCAAAATACCAGATATCATCTCCACCCAAGCCTGAGAGTGTGTGCAAAGAATAACAGAGCTAGGGGGTAGTGATGGAGTCACAGCATTAGAAATTCATGATGTCTAGCATTTCTATTACTATTCTGTGTCAAAACCACATCACTAATCACAGCCCTTATTCCTGCTGTGTCATGAGCTGTATAAACCCAGAAGAAGAAACTGTGTAAGCTGTATAAGCCCTTCCCCAAGCAACTTAACACACAAGCCATAGCAGGTGGGTGCAGAAGGATGGAGATGAGGAAATAATATCCATGGCTTGGTCAAATTCACATACCACTAGCCTAAATGTCATTACCCAGTTGTAAACTAGGAGAGATAGAAAATAACAGCAAGGTAGCTCTATGACTATTTTAGAGATACTTCCTACCAAGGGCAAGACATTTGGGGGAAGCTATAAAGCTGCCTTCAAGCTCAGCATGGCCCGATAATGTGCACTTGCAGCCCAAAAAGCCAACCAGATCCTGGGCTGCATCAAAAAAGCCGTGGCCAGCAGGTCAAGGGAGATGATTCTCCCCTTCTACTCTCATAAGACCCCACCTGCAGTATTGCATTCAGCTCTGGGGCCCCTAACAGAGAAAGGACATGGGACCTGTTGGAACAAATCCAGAGGAGGGCCACAAAGATGATCAGAGGGCTGGAGCAGCTCTCCTATGAAGACAAGCTGAGAGAGTTGGGGTTGTTCAGCCTGGAGAAGAGAAGGCTCTGGGGAGACCTTATAGCAGCCTGCCAGTACCTAAAGGGGCCTACAAGAAAGCTGGAGAGGGGCTTTTTACAAGGGCATGTGGGGATAGGAGAAGGGAGGACAGTCTTAAACTAAAGGAGGGTAGATTTACATTAGATATTAGGTAGAAATTCTTTACTGTGAGGGTGCTGAGACACTGGAACAGGTTGCCCAGAGAAGTTGTGGATGTCCCATCTCTGGAGGTATTCAAGGCCAGGTTGGATGGGGCTTTGAGCAACCTGGTCTAGTGGCAGGTGTCCCTGCACATGGCAGGGGGGTGGAACTAAATGATCTTTAAGATCCTGTCCAACCCAAACCATTCTTTGATTCTATCATTCTATGAACCTAAAAACCAGGCAGCAGAAGCAGCACTAACCTCATGGACAGGAAGAAAGCAGAAGCTTCCTGACAGTACTGAGAACAGCCCTACAGATTTTGAAAGCAAAACCAAGGCTCATTCACAAGCATGCTGAGAAGGCACTAGGGACCATAAAGCTAGTAACTTAATTGCTCCTGTGTCTTCTTGGTCCCATGGGCATAATGGTATTTTCCTTAGAGGGATGTTGTGAATGGGAAGCCCAGACACTAACAACTGAGTAACCAGAAGAAGGTGGGGTGGCCAGAGAAACCAGTGCTGCGCTTTTCACTCACTGGCTTCCAGGAGAAAAGAGCTCTGCTTAGGAAATCTCCACGTTTTTCATCATTTCACCTGGAGATCTGGTATCCCATGCATATTAAATCAGGTAGGCTCTTTGGAGGCCAGCACTTCACAGGTGGTGGCCCTACAGATCACAAAAGTGAATCTCAGCTGGAGAAACACAACACCACTTAGAAGGAAAAATGCAAATACTGGAGGGGGGAAAGGGGGGGAAGACATTTGAGCTGACAGTAGGTGTGAGAATGGCTGGAAGGTTACAGTGCAGCTGTAAATGGCTCTGTAACTACAGAGCAGTTTAGTTTTACAAGCACAGTCTTCTTCTGTTACTACTCAGCATAGACTACGTGATAGAGTAAGTGTTCACTAAAGATTTGGCAGCCTGGCATCTTGCAAGAAATATGACAGGGTCACAGGCTGCTTTGCATTGTTTAATTAATTGGATTTTCTGGGCTCAGGGTTCTCCTTTCTGAGGTGTTAGGAACAGATGCACCTGAGAGGAAGCAGGCTAACAATTTAAAAATAAAGAGATCATTACTACGCCCATGGAAATCTGGATCTGTGTCTCACAAGGAAAGTTAAAAGGCATTTCACAACTTGCAAGATTCCACTCCTAACAGAAGCATATCTCAGGAGCACCACCAAACTTTGCGTTTAGAGGGTTATTTTTATTTTAATTTGTCTCCTGAGGCAACCTCATTCAAGCAGAGTTTTTAAGGACAAAGCAAAGGACTTTAAAAGCATCTTTAAGCCCACAACTGCAATACCTGCTACTACCTAAATCTCAAGTATTTAATGGTTCCTAAAAATATATTGCCTTGTTAATGCCTGCAGCAAAGCATACAGTTTATGGTGAGAGAACAGTAATGCCCCTTTAGCCATCTGGCCAGCAAGAATACAATGGGGTGTTTGATAACAGCCATTTACATGCCTGCAGGAGATGGCTGCAATAAAAAGAACAAACAAGCACATTTACAGGGGGCTGCAGTTGGGTAGCAAGCCAGACTCGGCACCATAAGATATTTAATGCAAATCTCCACGGCCCAATCACAGACAACTTCATTGCTTCCAAAGTCAAATGGAGCTTGATGCTTTCTGTTATGAGATGCAAACAGTTTTTCCAACCCAAAATGAAAGTGTCTGAAGAACCTTGAGGGTCCCTGCCACCATCATTTTCACTTACTAATGCAATCCTTAAAAAATTTTAACTTGGAAAAAAAGCCACCAAAACCCATGGAAATAGCACCAAAACATCACGTACACTTGTGCAGTTGAGCAATCTTACACTTACTTCATAGTCTTACGTATTTGATGGAAAAATTCTTACTGGCTTCAGTGAATTTTGAATAGGGGCATAATGACAACATCAAAGTAAACCTATCGTAGGGCATAGGTGTGTTGAAGCCACAGCAGATCGAGAAAGGATCTGAGCCTTCAGCATGAATTCAGAGGTGGTCTTCAGCTCAACCCTGAGGCTGGAGCAGATATTTCAGGAGGATCAGCTCTAAACTTCCTATGACTTTCTGTATTATGAATAAGTGTCACGATTCTTATCCAAGTCATATTTGAAATACTGTTTCATGAAACCACTTTATTTCAAGACATTCTGAACTGCTGTCTTTATTCTTCCATTAGCATGAAAATTGCATAGTATTGTTTCAGTCGTCTGCCTGGTTTTGCACCGGTCACACAAAGAGTTGTGAAAGTGCAACCATGTTTTTCAGGCTTTTAAACATGCAAATATAAAGTGCTATTAAGGGTACATCACATTTCCTTGCTTAGTGCCTGGCTTATAAAATGTAATAGCTCTACAGTATTTCCAGCATTGAAAGTAAAGTTTTTCCCTTAAGCCCTAAAGGGAAGGAGAAATTTATGTCACATAATTTCAACCATCTAAAAATTAGGCATCTAATCTAAGATAGTTATCTGTCTTAGCTGATGAAAGGAATGAAACACCTTCAGCACACAGCTCATGCAGTCTTAAACCAGGATAAGAATCAGCTCCAGGGGAAAATGCCTAAATGGAGGTGTCTTCATGTGCATTAGGTTACAAAACTCTGATTTCATTCTAGAGATCTGTGGCACATTTAGTTCCCCAACCATGGGAACTTACTGGTGTTCTAGGCATTATAGGGCATCCCACACAACCTTCAGAAGGATGTAGATCTCCTCTGATTGTTTCATATTTGACAGCCCACGCATCTCCCTAGAGCACCTAAATGGCACTAGATGCCTGTGTTTAGGGAACTGAATAATACTTCTATTTCCTGGCCAGTAGAATAGCTTTTTTGATTTCATTAACTGCATTAACATGATGTCCAGTGTTTATAATGAGAATTTAGACACTTAGATTATTTGTCATCACCTGTATGTGGAAACCTAAACTGCAGTTATTTAATCTGGAGAATGAATCATTCCCTATTGTGCTTAACAGACATGGGATGGGTCAGCCTGTGGAACTGCATATATATTTTTACTGAGCATAATGACATCCCAGGCATGCAACTTAGACTAAGCTCCTGTCCTGGCGGTTTTGGCTAGAATAGAGTTTCTTCTTGGTGGCTAGTGCAGTGCTTTGGTTTGGATTTGGGGTGGAAACAGAGTAGTCGGGGACTTTTTGGTTTCTCAGGCCTTGCTGGAAGGAGGGCTGGAGGGGCATAAGAAACTCAGAGGGGACACAGCCACGTCAGCTGGTCTGAACTAGCCAAAGGGATATTCCATACCATGGACATCATGCTCAGTATATAAACCGGGGGGGGGGGTTTGGCCAGGGCCAGCTGATCATTGCTTATCGATGGCTGGGCCCTGGTCAGTGGGGGGTGAGCAGCTGTGTTGTAAATCTCTTGTTTTCTTTTCTCCTTTCCCTTTGGATTTCATTCCGCTCCCCCTCTCCCTCCTTTTCCTTGTAACTGTTATTGTTATAATTAATATTGTTCCTTTTTAAAATCTTATCTCAATTATTAAATTGTTCTTATCTCAACCCTCGAGTTTTACATTCTTTTCTGATTCTCCTCCCCATCCCCCTTGGTGAGGGGAAAGTGAGCAAGCAGCTGTGTGGCACATGATTACTGGCTGGGGTCAAACCACAACAGCTCTTAATTTCTTAAGGGCTAAATTATAGGAGATACGGAATCCAGTATATATGTTCATGGGTTTGATGTTCATGCTTAAGCTTCTCAAGATACTGGCTTCTTCAAATAACAGAACAAAATAGTAATGAGGACAGTCATCTAATAAACAATTCTGCTTTTCCAAAAGCAATGTTTTCTTTCTTAGAGCTGTTTAGTTCTCTGTCAGCAACTTCCATCTGGTGATCTCACAGCATTTCACTTACAGGCTGTGATGAAAATCTCCTAAAATCTTTTCAATCACACACAAAAATAGAAGAAGCTTCACCATGAGCAGAATCTACCACGGGACAGATGAGCAAGAGTTTAACATTTACATCTTCAGATGCCAGCATTGTAAATTGTAGAACAACATTAAGAATGGAACTGAATATGCAACTGAGTGTGACGCTATGGCACTAGCATAAATCAGACCATAAACACTATGAAAATATTGATGCTTGAACAAAGTGGTGGTTTTTGCTCAGCTTATGCTTTAAACAGTAAATGCAGCAGAAATTACAAGTATAGAAAACAGAATAAAAAGGTGAATTTAAGCTCTAACTTCTTTTAATTTTTTATTTTTTTTTTAATAGAATTTTCCTGGGACAGAACCTGGCTGCATGTAAAGCAACTGGACCACCTGACCCCCGAATTAATTCCATTTAGTTCAAGTTATGGGTATTCAGGAAGAATATTTCTGAGTAAATGTGCTTGTTTTGGAACTAATGTTAGGTTAACCAAAAGAAATCACTGATTTTAAGGTCAACATAATCTTTCACTCATGGATTGAATAATCCAATACTGAATTTCAATTTTCGTATACTGAGTTTATCAGATTGATTTAGCTTTTGCCAAATAAGAGAAACATAATATTTGGCCACTAACTTCTCTGTCCCACAGATTTATTCAGCACCATTACAATATCTGGTGATCATTTGAAATCTAAACCTGTAAATGGAGCTTGTTTTTTTTCAATTTCAGGCTGCCGGTTAACACCATGGTAGTTTGTAGCTGCATTAAATAACAAATTTTATCACCTTTTCCAAATAAAAGTGTTTCTACAAATATTCTTTCTCTTTCTCTACAGTAAGGTTCAACTTAGAAACAACCAGCTACCTCGAGTTCCTAACAATTATGCTAATTTTGAACTCCTGGGGGATAATTTTCCTGTATTGGGAACTATGTTCTTTTTATTTCTGCTGCACAGAATCGTTCAGTTTGGAGATATTCTGAAGACATAAAATCCAGTTTCTCCTTTAGGATGCTATTTGGAAAGGACATCAGCTCCTGAAAGTTTATGTTTTTAGAGAGTCTTCCAGGCTGTTCTATTCTAGTTCTTATATCACACCTATCATTATATCTCAGGTTATCACCTGCATCACTGTAATATGTCTATATGTCATAAAACACAAACTGATTTCTGGGAGCGATGGATACCACTATTTATTGTCCATTTGTGAGATGCCTCTTCTTGAGTTTTATGGATAAAGGAATGCTTCTGGTCAAAAATATTATCTGTCAATAAGTGCAGTTTTAGGATATCAGAATCGTAAGGAATCATAAATTCATGTGAGGAGTTTAGCAGTAGTGTAATTTACGGAAGCAGTAATAAATGGAAAATGACAAAAAAGAAAACATTCCAATTTTTGTCTGGAAATACAATTTACTCAACTTTCCCAGGACTTAAGGCAACACTAAATGGGGTAAGAACAACAACAAAAAAAGCCAATAGATCCAGATGTTCCAGGTAACACCATTTTTTCAATCGTTCTCACTGAAAAAAAAAAAAAAATAAAAATTGTCCAAACAATCGCCACCTGCTCTGCCCTCCACCCTGTTACAGTGACCACCTTAAGAAATCTCAGGATTAAGAGGACCCAGCCAGGGTGGACATGATCTGTTGTTGGCATCAATGGTTTTTTTTTCTATTTTTATGTTCTCTGGAATATATACTATATTTTTAGATATTCCAGATCTTTCTGAAAAAAAAACCCCACAAAACCTCTTTAACCACATGTGTGGCTTGACTGAACACCAGATTTATCAGAGATTTCTTTTAAGGCAGTTAAATAGATAAGAACAGTACCACTGTGTGGAGATGCCTAAATAAAGCAATTTGAGATCCAAATGTCTGACAGCTTAAATTTGAGAAAAATCATTCCTTTGGACATCATTTGCTCTTCCTTTGGTTATTGTCTTATATCATATCTCCATTAAGTACTTCTTAACTGCTTAATTATTTCACTAATATGCCCAGCTCCAGTAATTAGCAACATGTGTGGTCAGTTCATGTTCCCTAGTTTGCAAATCTCTTCAAACATAGGTGTCTCATCAGTGCTTCAAGGGACTGAGAGCAAATAGCTCATTAGTCTGATAATTATCATCTTGTAAGTGATGTTCTGCAGCTCCTTGTTATTCTAGAACTATAGCTAATATAACTAGACCTCGTATCTCCCAAGCATTCACAGAAGTTCTTTGACCTGTGTCAAATAGAATGAGTGCAACTGGATGTTACTGAGCACACACAAATTCATTGCACATCACAGGCATGCCCTTTTATCTGAAATGAAAGGAATTTTTGGTGCAGATCACAGCATCTTCATTTGCTCCCCAACAATACTGTGAAGCTAGACTGTTCAAAAGATGCAGCACAACAGGAACTACTCAACAGGTAGGAAATACTCAACTTTGAAGAAATCAACAGCTATGCATTGTATGTATTTCCATGAAATGGCAAACTGAACGCTTAGTCAAGCAACAAGTGTACTAGAGCCAGGAACAAACTCCATGGGAGAGGAGGAGACACCTACCTTCAGGTACCTAAATGAAGGTACCTGTATGGTTGTGATTCAGTTACCTGAAGGCAGACATCTAGTGTCATTTGAGGTGTAATAAGGTAGTCAAAACATCTGTAATCATGCTGGCAGGCATCTCACAGGACACACAGGAGATACGAAGCCTCCTGAAGCATCCAGAGACCAGAAAGGGAATAGGAAGGCAACCCAAATGGCACCAGATGCCCATATGAGTAACTGAGTCCTACACTTGCCATCTTAACTCTACAGTCAGTGAAGATCTGAAGCTGACCCAGTTGCCCATACATAAGGGACTAGACATCTATATTGGGCTGGCAGTTAAAAAACTCTGGACAAGAAAATCATAATATTCTGGAGAATACTTTGCAATAGCCCAAACAGCACTAAGCACTTATGTTTAAATAATTTAATCCAGCTCCTGACTTTTCATATTTTGTTGCACAGAAGGTATAAAGTTTTCCAGTTCCTCAGAGTAAATCACTGCTAAAAACACAACAAACATTTCTTAAGCAAATTTGAACAGCACCAGGCGCAGAAGTTAGCAGTGGATCCAGATAAAGTACACATTTGAAATGTGGCTGGAAAAAGAGCATTTGCCAAACTGGCATTTGTACACACGAACACACCATTCTGATCCATTCCCAGGTATGTCAGCTACACCAAGACACAGAAAAAAACAGGGACTCCTTTTCCAAAGAAATCCACAGCAAGTCATAGATGGCTGTGACCTCAGAGAACCAGCTAAGCAGCAGAGGCAGCAATCTCTGTATCCAAGGCATTTTGTAATGAGATTTTTAGAGAGATGCATTTTTAGATGCTCAAGCTGAAGTTAACATAGACATGTCCTCAAAAAAAGAAAAAGAAAAAAAAACCCCCAAAAACCAACAAAAAAACCCCAGCCACTGGGCTGGACCACTGCCAAGAGCTGCTCTAAAACTGACTATAACTGTTTCATTTACTCTCATAATAAATAGGATGGTTTAATGGAAACACTGTACACAAAACTGTACTGCTCAGGTAATTACCTTGATTGAAACAAGTGTTTTACACTGAAAGCAAAATTCCCCTGGAGCTAAACCAAACCACAAGAAGAACGAGACCTCTGTGGAGACACAGGCATATAAACAAGTATGTGTGCTAATTATTTTCCAGTGGTTCTCTTAATGAGTCACTTGCTAGAGTCCACTGGTCACAAAGATGATTACTTTAATGATGATTCATAGAAATTGTGTGTACATTGCAAACACCGTGCTGCACCAGTTGCTGTGGAAGGAAAATGTGTGTGGTTTGTTCCATAAATAGCAGAGTAAATAATTGCATGATAGCTTGTTCCTCCTTCAGAGGGTCTCCCAGTATTGGAAATGGTCTGCAGGGAGCTTTCCACTTTCAACATTTCCACCCCCAGCTTTTTCCTGAGCTTATGGATGAAATCCTTAAGTACCTATCTTCACCGACAAAGCTAACTTTTTAGCTCCCCTCCCCTGCCACCCCCCCACCCCCCCACCACCCCCCCCACACACACACTGGAGACTTGGAACTTGATTCTGGTCTCTATTACCTTGGTGCATATCAACAAACCTGGAGTAAATCTATTTATTTCAGGGCAACAATATTACTATAATACTCAGCTTCAGAAAACAGCAGACAAGAGCAAACACTTCTCTCTCCATATAGGGCAGTGAGAAACAAGTTGATATTTATGACAGGTAAAAAATATACACTTTTAGCATCATGTAGGGCTGCAGTCATTTTAACATTAAGATGAAATTCTTGCTGAAACGCCTTCTTCCCCTTACCAGCAGCACTCTCTATCCCATCCTAGAATTTTCTCAGAGAAACGGGTTTGGTTGGGATTAGTCTTGCCCCTCTTGAAAAGCATGTGCATATTCTAGAAATCTCTGAGTGTTTTTTTGGCCTGGGCATTTTCTAAAGTCTAAATTTTGGAACGATTTTTAAACTGAAAATACTGAAATCTGATCATCATCCCTACAGCGCTGGGAAGGAAACAGCACATGGTAAAAAAGGTTTCAAAGAAATATAGGAGAAATTTGGTTCTTGTCACGCACCCCTCCTGGGCACCCTGAGACTAGCAGTGAGCAAGGAAATAGTCACATATAGAGCTGAAAAGCTGTTTTCAAGGGGAGGATGTGAAAAGAAGTGGAGGAGAAAAAGCAGCTCTGTAGGGTAGTCTGATGGAAGCGGGTTTTCCCACCACCTGGGATTGATAAGCCTGCCAGGGAAGGTAGCTCTGCTTATAGTTCATTTCACTGAGGCTTTTAAGCATCTGCTTTCTCTGAAGGGTCTTTATGCTAAATAAATGATACTTCTCCATACGGCAGCTATTTTGTCAGAGATTACAATGCTCATTGCCCAAAAAAAGCAGCAGAACAGCAAGGCAGAAAGCTAAATCAGTCTTGCTGCAGCTATCATGGGTAATGGGGAACTGCAGAGGGGAAGACCTTCCCAGAGGGGAAGATACAGGTGATGCCATTTTCCTCTGCGTGATGGTTTGGAGCCCAGAACCAGTGAACAGGACAAGAAGGAGTGAAAACCCTTTCCCAGGAAAGAAAGGTTATGGCAGTTTAGACCCCTGAGCTATACAACCTTCAACAGGTTGTTAAATCTTTCTGTCACCCATCTTCACAGGCCATCAGTCATCCTACAGTAAGAAGAGAGCAGCTGAGCTTGCCTCATGTCTGCCCAATGCCTAGCTCCTCAGGAAGGACAGTCCTATCGTGAGAAGTTTACAGCCTGAACAGGCAGGGCAGAAAGCAAAGACAGGTAGGAAAAAAATATCTGCTGGTATCCCTGTCTTACAGGATGATGATTGTCCTGCGTTTCAGCTGGGTTATTAATTTTCTTCTTAGTAGCTAGTGCAGTGCTGCATTTTGGATTTGGGCAATGTTGATAATTTACTGATATTTTTAATTGCTGCTAGTAATGTTTATACTAAGTCAAAGACTTTCTCAGGCCTTGCCAGCAAGAAGGCTGGAGAGGCACAAGAAATTGGGAGGGGACACAGCCAGGACAGCTGACCTGAACTAACCAAAGGGATATTCCATACCATGGGACACCATGCTCGGTCCATAAACTTGGGGGGGGGGGGGGGGGGGGCGGGGCAGGCATTGGCTGGGTCCTGCTGATCCTTGCTCAGGTACTGGCTGGGCATCAGTCTGCAGGCGCTGAGCAGTTACACTGTGCATCACTTGTTTCTTTTCTCCTTTCCCTTTGGATTTCATTCCTCCGCCCTTCTCCCTCCTTTTCATTATAACTGTTATTGTTATTATTATTGTTAATCTTTCATTTTTATTTTATTTCAATTATTAAATTGTCCTTATCTCAACCCTCGAGTTTTACATTCCTTTCCGATTCTCCTCCCCATCCCCCTGGGTGAGGGGGGAGTGAACAAGTGGCTGTGTGGCATTTTTAATTACCAGCCAGGATTAAACCACGACATGATGAAAAGGAGCAAATACAGTAGGATTCTGCATTGCTTTACCAAACAGTGATGATTAAAATGTTGGACATCACATGTTTTGGGGTTGTTACTGGAGCATACATGAAAATTCAGCAGAAGTCCTCTACCAGGATTTGCACTGATCTCGGCAGTGAGCTCTGCACTTTTGCAGAGGTAGGACATAAGCACCTTTCAGGTCTGCCACTGGTTTTGCATCCTAACACTGAGGACAAGATGGGAGAAATTGGCTATTCCAGAATTTGGGAAAGAGACTACAGTGCAGCAATGATGATGAAAGTAACGAGTCATCTGCTGCTATGGCTTGAGCTGCAAAAATGTTTTCACAGCTCTGAAGGGGTGGAGGGGGAGGCAGAGCCCCAGCAAGAAACCAAAACCGCCACCCTGAGAGCATAAACAGATGAGAAGCGAGGCCAAACATGCTCCAGATGTGCCAATGCTTCATTTGGCATCACCTGAAGTATCACTACAAGGAATCAGAAAACATTTGAAAATGATGGCTGCAATCCAGAAAGGAAAAACCAGCAGTTTACCAGCCTGATCCAGCACACAGGCATCCCACCAGCTAAGTCAACAAGAGCCATCACAAAAACAAACCTCATTCTGATGATGGTTTTTTCTGCATGGCACATGGTTGAGACCCACAGCCTCCCGGTGAGTGGAAGGAGCCAAAATGAAGTTCCAACTGGTAACTGAAATAGACAAGGAGGCTCAAACCCCTGCTCTCCACAGCTTGCCTCTGAGCTCTTGAGCAGCCTGTCCAGAGCCCAACAGACCCAAGGAAAAGCAGAGAGCAGCAGCCACAAGAAGGTGAAGACAGCTACCACAAAACAGCTGTTGAGTTCAGCATCTCCACAGGTTTTTAGACAGCAGCAGCTGCTCATAAATGTGAAAGCAGGTTCTTCTTCAACACTGGGCCACAGGAGACATTCCCTGAAAAAGAAGAGTGAAGAAGAGGTACTTGGCCAGGGAAGAAGTTAGCTTTGTTCCAAACACACAGGTAGCCAAGGAAAGCTTGTTTTGTTGGTGGGTTTTGGATTTTATTAATTATTTTTTTTAACTCTGCTGCTGATCAGAGTGGTACAAGGTATGCGATCTCTGGAAATAATAGCAGAATAATAATATACCCCTACTAGTCTGAGCACTTTTTGCTCATCCATTCATGTGAAGTTCTCACAGACCTCAAGGACCTCTGGGTTTTGAATACTGAGAGGAGACGAATTCAGTATTTCAGTGGTTTAACTTTGCAGGGCCCTTTCAGCTTCAGGTCAGAAGACCTCCTCCACAGTACACAGGATGAGTTATGCACATCAATGTAGCCTCAAACATAAGCCATTACAGCAAACCTGACACCTCATTCTTCTCAAACAGGTTTCAGAGTTTGCATTCATTTGCCTTCTGATGTCAGGTTGCTTATTTCAGGTCAGTCCTTTTGCACCTCAAATATACTAGCGTGAAAACACCTCTGAGGCACCTGCAAATGTTTTGTCCCATTTATGAGGTCTTGACCTGTCATGGAAGGTAGGAAGCATGGTTTAAAAGACAATGAAAAAGGGTTTGAACCTGTCTCCAACATCTCATGCAAATACTCTAATCATTGCCTTAAGTTAGAAAAGAATTATCAAAACTGTGTGGTCACCAAGCCTTGCTTAGGTATGTTCTGAGATCAATGACCACGGACAGGACAGCTGGAAGAATCCATAGTTTCCTAATCTTAATGAATTGATTAGATGTGCAGTAGAGGCTGTCCACATGCCCACTGGCAGAAATTAAACAGGTCAGACATACTATTGGCAAAAACTAGGAAGGCTTGATAATTTAAAGTCCCCAAAGTTAAGCAGAAATTCTGTAGGGTTTTCAGGACCTAGTACTTTGACTTGTGTGCTAAGAGTAGATGAAATTAATTGTCTTCTTGAGGTGTCTTTATTTCCACCAAATCTACAGGGACATCAGACAGCTGACTTAGAAAAGACTCTTAGCTTTTAGGCAGCTAAAATTAGATGGCGAAATCCCCTAACATACTCCCCAGCCATTTTATATATCTAGTCCTACTGACAGCTGGTTCTGATCTAAAGCACCACAGAAAAATGATACTACAGATCCTTGAAGAAGATAATATCCCAGATAGTGATGGAAAGGAATGCCATCTGTAACTCTGAATCTCAATTTTGTTCTCATTAGATCTTCATTATATCAGCCGTCATTGTTGTGCAGAGACCTGAATCTATCCCCTCTATATTCACCTGCAAGCTATTTCCTTTAATTGCTGTGCACACAGAAAATCAAATGTATTCTAACAACCCTGATTCATTGGCTCAGCTGTTAAATGCAATTTCTGCATCTCTCTATACAGTTTATTTCCCATCCCTGCACCATCTGAATGCTTCCCAAACTTTACTGAAGTTATCTTCACAAATATTTCCCTAGTTCCATAGGGCAGACGTGGAAGAATAACCAAAACCTAATCCCTGTAGCATTCTCTCCAAATGTTTTACTTCCACTGAAAACACAAGTTTACAGACCAGAATCCTAGGGATATAAAAAACAGCATGGACAACCATCTGTCATACTGAGAGATGAACTCTTGGCATGGAAATGTCTCACAGGGGAGCTCTGAAGTCAAGTAAATGCACTAGGAAGTTAGTCTGAATTGGACTCTGCCTAACTTAGCTACTTATGTGACTGCCCTTTTCTAACAAGATCAAACCGGTTGCTTCATTAGAGGAGTGAAAAGAATGTAATGAATCCCTAAGTGTGCTGCTGGTGAAGAAAAAATATATAAAGAGTCCAAATCAAAGATTGTTATGTCAGTCACTGCTGAATATATGTTGATTTGCTGGCATGTAGGAGAGCCTTTCGCTAGGACCAGGCAATGAGTTGAATGAACTGGATATACCTGAAACAAAAGTGGTGTGTTCATTACACGTGTTCACCCCGACTGTGAATGCTGAACTGACTGAAGTGTTGGTGGGGAAGCCATGATAATTACCATTTGGAACTAGATGATCTTTCAGATCCTTTCTAACCGAATCCATTCTATGATTCTTTGATTCTATGACATACACACATACGTAGGTAGGCACATCCCCACTTGGTGTTATTGCTAATGAACATTCTTTCTCCTGTGTTTTCACCAAGTCAGTGGGTTGTGTTCATCCTCCCTTCTTCTTCCTAAAAGGACCCCCTGGGAGGAAGGATCTTGTACATGTACTCCCTGTCTGATCCATGATATGGTTACTACAATGGCTGTTGTATGGCAAAGAACAGCCATAGTTGCCTTTCCACAATCAAAAGAAACACAAGACAGCATAACTGTGCACATGTAGCAAGAGACTTTATGTTTCACAGTATGGCAATAATGTCTTGTCCTTATGTAGGACTATTTGTCAGCTGAATTTGAAAATCCCCTGGGCAGCTCTGGGCCCGTTACATTATTTTTTCTGCCTTCAGAGATCAATTGATGTGACTTTACACAGGAAACACCTTCCATGTTTGTCATATTCCCTGTTCTCAACACATCCTGCTTTTAGGTTGCCTTAATCATCAACTGCAGTAATGCAGCATTGCATTCCCATATTAAATGGGAGAGATTCAGTGTCACAGGTTCCCAGAATTCAACATCCTGTCATCAGTTTTTCCCCTTCTTCCCACAAAATCACAAGCTTGGCTAAATATTACGAGACTTAAAATGAACAGTAAACATACTGGGGGGTGGGGTGGGGGTGGGGGTGTTCTTATTTGTCATCTCATGTCTAAAATTTTTATAGGTTTACGGTTTGAGCCACTTGGGAGCAATTCTCTAAACCAGAAGTTTCATGGTGTGATGTGTGAGCAGAGAAACCAGCAAAGCATTGTATATGCAGGTCCTGTTATGTGCTGCAGGGTCTGGGCTCCCCTTACAGACTCCACTTTAGGAGGGACAGTCATTGAATCTCTCTTCTCAGTCTAACAGCTGAAAAACCTCTCTAATCTTCAACCTACTTTAATGAAACTTACAGGACATTAATATCTTTGCGGCCTCTGTCATTCTGTCAACTGTGGTAAACCTATCTAATAGACATAGAAGTTACCTGGGTGAACAGACAGCTATATAAGCACACAGAGGAAACATTATCACAAAATCTTTTATTTCTGGGGTTTGACATCTGAAATGAATTTCTCATAACTACAGAATTTAATGATTCTGGGAGTCTGAATCAAGTGACATCAAGTTTCATTGCTAGTTTTTATTCCACAGTCTTCATGCACCCCTGGGGTTAAAATGTGGAAGTGCATCTCTACGAAATTCAGAAGTATCTGTAAGTGTACAGCTATATAATTTTAAAAAGATATATCCCGTATGAGTTAAAGATCTGATAACAGTTTAAAACAATGCAGCTCTTTGATTTGATGTGCAGAGAACTCAGGATGACAAGGAGAGGATGCTGCAGGTACCTGTAACATACTAACACATGGCTTAAAATAGCCTATTAAAATCAGGTAAGGTGCAGTGCAGAGCAAACTTCCTTAAGTTCCTCCCATCTGACCAGCAAATGCATGGTACAAATACACCAGACAGTGGAGTAACTCTGTAGAAAACAAAATTATTGAACTTGCATCTCAGCTGGAGCAAACCAGACATGATTAGAAGCAAGCAGGACTATTTTAAAGACGAAGAAGATGTAGTTTAGCTTGGAAGAGTGATCAGATTTGGCTGTAGAAGGTGCTGCAATGTCTATTCATCCATATTTTGGCACAGAAATATTCCGAGTCAAAACCAACTGGTTTTTCCTAGTTTGGGATATGTAGGTGACAGGGAGTTCTTCTGTTCATCTTTGCTTAGAATAAATCTGAGAAAGTAAAAGGAAATCTGGTATAAGCATAGGGCAAATAAAAAGAAGTAATAGGAAACAAAATCCCACTCAGACAATGAGCCAATTGCTGCAATGGAACAGACTGTCACAAGGCACCACTAAAGTAAGAGCTAGTCAGATGCAACACCAAGTGAAATTAATTTTTTATGGGTAAGGAAAATAGCCAAAGTTTTGAGATGAAAAGCAAAAAGCTAAACAAGAACTTTAGTCCAAGTAAAAGCCTTCAAGCTTCAAGTTTTAAACCACCCTCTAACTACTCAGAAAATAAACTATGCCTGGCCATAGAAATCTTATTGTAAACTTCAACACGGTTTTGTATACTTCCTTTGCAGTCAGGTTGACTTAAACCTGCTGTACACAGAACAGTGCTCTAGGTAGATCCTGAGTCTGATCCAGACTGACGACTACAAAATCATCCTCCTCATCAGAGAAATCTAGTATCTGCTAACTCACTCAAAATCCCAAATCAGAGAACTGTGAAACAAAAGGATGTATCTCCCCATGACCCACATATAGGTTTTTCATCTAGAGTCTCATACATCTTTTTTTCTCTGAAATATCTGAAGAGAAGTTTTCAACATTAATTAAAGCCTTTTTTCTTTTTCTGCTGCATAGCATGATCAGTTCCAAATAATTTGCCTTACCACAGTGCTGTCAGCAAAAAGCAAAAAGAAAAGGATTTCCTTATAGAAAATGTCACAGTACTTCTACAACCCTCAGAGGAATGAGATCAATTCAGATACAAGTCCTGGCAGGGAAGAGGGGACAGCCACCTCTGCTGTCCGCAATGTTCATGCAACCTGCAAGTGCCACTCTCTCTTATCTCTGTGGGTGACAGATGAAGTCAAACACACTCAAAAGGCTCTTCAATGATGTGCACAGTCATGTGGGATGAATTCTACCATGAACAGTTCAGTTACTTTGGCTGGTAAATTGTCATTTTCCATATAGCAAAAAGAAAGTGGAACACCATAGAAACAAATGAGCTGCACTCCAGCATAAAATATTCTCTAAAAAATTATCCCCTTATTAAATCAAGCGTGTTCCCCTAAAAACTATAAGTCATTTATTGGTCTATTTACAGTCTCTGCCTACAATGTAAATACCTGCAGATAACATCATTCTCATGTCTCTTCAGATAGAAGTGTATATTCTTGAGTTTTCCCTTAAAAATTCAGATTAAAAAATCCTTTTCTCACACCACTTGTTAAACAATGACATCCTATCACCAATATCTCATTCCCATTTAACTTGATTTATGCCTGAATAAGCACACAGTGAAATAAAGCCTCTTTTTAACACTTTCACCACTGCCTCACATCTTTTATTTGTGACTGAGTTTGCTCAACAGGAGCTCTCACCATGTTTTTAGTACTATTTGTGCCTCTGGGTTTGGTCTCAATGATTTCTAAAATTAACCATTTATTTTTGATCCACTTTCCCTGCTTAGTAAGCAAAGCAGTGTCCTCACCTTCCTCACTCTTTACCTTCCTACATTTCATTCATGGTATTTTTTCAGTAAAGGTCCTGCATCCCAGCTGGTCTTTATTTACTGGCAGCAACAGGAACATTGCGTCTGCTAGCTGTTCACACCGTTAAAATTAGCTTTATGCAAGGTCCAGATCCTGTCCTTAGGCAGGCTGTTTTCTTGAGATTTCCCACCAAGCCTAGGTACTTAAATCTGAAAATACCCTTGTCTCCAAACAATGGCTGAACCTAAAATTTTGTTCAACAGGAAAGCAGCAAATAGCATATCTGGTTGTGGGGAAACACTGCAACATAAGTAGGGGGGACTCATTCCAGTTAGGACCCTGCTATTGTTTCTCGGTATAATAGGCAGGATGGTGGCACAGGTGGTGGTCTGGAAGAGGCAGCTCAGGAAGCACCGTGGCGTGATGCCTGGCACCTCTGTGGGGGCCACGCTCACTGGGCATGGCAAGCAGACAGCAGATTGTCTTTTTTCCAGCAGAGCTGAAGAAAACAATCAGTGTCTACTTCTGGCTGGATGATAAGCTAGTTTCCAGACAGAAGACACAGAAATTGCTTTTGCAAGCAAGAGTTTTGAGGGTGGATTTTTATTAGGAGTGCCTTCATTGAATGCTAGAGGATGAACTCATTTGGTTAAATGTGTGCATCTGTAGTGTACAGTTTCTGTCTCAGAAATTTACGGCAGGCTCTTGTTAGTACAGCTTTCTCACTGTTTGTCTTCTCCTGATTTAGCTGCCTTCATTTGGTCAGGTGAGTCATTCTGTACACCCCACTGATTGCGTAGACCAGACCTTCACTGTCTGTGAATGAGTTTGGACAGCTCAGAGTCCAGAGCGTGGTAGATGCTTGAGGTACAGCCTCATTGCCTAAACACTGGCCCCTGGGACCATCTGAGACAGCCTTAGGTGCCCAGTGCATACGTAAGGATCCAGCACGTATGACGTGGTACTTGCGGAAGACCTGCATCTTGATGTCTTAGCTGATAGAGAACCTGCTGGGTTACTAGACAGCATCTCCAAGGGCAATGACATCTATATGTAGGCAACAGAATTGCACCCCAGAGGCCAAGAACATGAAATCATCCTTGCTAACTAGGCACATGCAAATACATCCATTTGCTGTGGTTAATTATCTGATCACAGAACACACCTAGATATGACTTCAGCATAACACATTTGGGCAGTGGGAGGAGCACCGCTTCCTGTGGTCCTGCAGCCTTTTAATGTCATCTCTGCTAGCCTACCATTTTCTAGGATACAGTCCTGGCTTTAGATGCTGAGCACAGAAGCAGAACAGGACACCCCCCCAAGCCCTGTAAAGGCTTAAATTCTCACTAGATGCATGACGTTTTTACAAGAAAGCTGCTCATAAAGCCAAACCATGAGTTGGTTCTATGTTTATCAGCTTTCATTCCCTCTTTCTTTTTAAACAGCTTCAGGCTGATTTATCAGCACCTCTGTCAGCCTTTTGTTGAGTTGCCCTCTACTCCTCCGCTGGCTATAGAGGAAAACTCTACAGAGGTTAAAGCTGACCTTTGTCAATTAAAACTGTCTATAAAGCCAGAAAGCTGCCAGACAGATAAGCTAGTATTTTTAATTAATCTCTGGCCGCTTCAATGAATTACTCCAAGTATAGAAGAGTACTGCCTATATGCATAGGGAGTTGCATCACTGGCAGTGTTCTGTATGGAGGTACAGATACTGGTTATGACTCGATTCCTTGCATCCTTGCATTGTTCCTTCTGATTAGCTTCAATATAATAAATTCAGAACCATTGAAATCAAGTAACTGCATCCACAAAGCCTTGGGTTCATACTGTCTTTAGGCTGATTTGATATTCATGAGAGTGGTGCCAGACTGGTTTATACTCCTCCGAATCATTTGAACTCGATTTACAGAGTGCAGATGTGTGAGAGAAAAGATTAGTTCAATCTTACACCACTTAGTAGCAGAAAAGATCTGAGGGACCAGATTGTTGGTACATAATTTGTCTTAGTTTTGAAATACCTATGTGTAAGGTCTCCTCCAAGGAGGTGCCAGAAGGTGAGCAAAAGGATAGGGAGGAACACAGAAGTCAGAGGGGAATGGGGGGTGCCGGGGTGCCCGTTGCAGGAGGCAGTAGTCCTCCAGTGATATAGAATATGCGTCCAATGGAAATGCATTTAATAAAAACTGGTTTGTTCTTGACCTCTGATGCAAAGGGGAAATTTTAACAGAAACCACCAATTCTTCACAGGCCTTAAACTTACAGCCAGAAGCACTGAAATACAAAGAAAGTTTAGGAGACTTCCTTGGCATAGGGATTTAATTTTCAACCTTTCACAGTCTCAGGAGACATATCAGGGCATTAGTAACAACCAGCATCAAGCACCTTTCCTAGTACTAATTAACAGCGTGATTCCCATGCTATGTATATGTAAGATAAAAATGCGTAAGGTGAGTCTTCATGTACTACAACAGCTAAATGGCTTAACAAGAAATATTCAGGATCAAAAAGAAACTTTCCTCCTAGGAATGACATGGAAAATGGTCAGTGAGATTACGAGCCACCTTCACAAACACAACATCGATCAGGACAGGTCATTGATTTGATGGACTGTGACAGTCATACGCACAACTATGCAAAAACCAGTTTGAACGTACCTTTTTCTACAGAAAATTCCAGCCCTGGCAACATGCTACCCTTGATTTAAATGAAATTTATTGCTTTTCAAACTCTCCATCTTCAAGAGCTATTTAAAGCATGCAATTTAAGGAGACAGAGAGAGAAAGAGCAAAAGAAAGAGTGAAAGTAGAAGAGAAAGGAAGAAAATCCATTTGTAAATGAGTCATTCCCCAGGAATGCTTTGACAGGCTGTCAGCAAAGATCTGATAAAGACACTGGGTTAAAATACTCCACTATAGTTCCAGGTGAAGGAAGATTGACGTTCTGCATGGTGTGTACATGGAAAACTCCATGCAGGAGATGTTTAATCTCTGTGGGAAGATTTCAGATAGCCCAAATGATTTGAAAGTCATTCTGCCTTTCAGCAAATAATGAATATACAGAAGCAATACGTAAAAAATAAGAAAGAAAAACCTGCTTGGAAGAATAATCTCCCCTACTAGCATGTTATGCATGGTTAATAATGAAGTGTTTCTTCCAGTACTCTTCTTCAGTTTGCGTACCTAGGTGTCATCCCCGTGTCCTGCACTCAAGAGCTGGAGCTGTTCACTGCTTCTTGCTGCTGCCAGTATTTCTCTTATCCCATCAACAGCACCAGGAAGATGTTAAGCCCCAGCACATGTCTCCTAATACCTCTCCTCCGGTCCTTTTGTGTCATCTGAGGCAGCAGGTTTGTCCCAGGCTGCTGAGGCTATTTGTGGGAAGCTGAGTGGCCTGTGGATGTGCACACAAGCACACACACCCAAGCAAGCAGTAGTAGCTGCTGTGAGATCCACTTTAAGTGCTGAAATCCATTGAGACTTCATGTTTCTGGGGCTAGTAGCAGCTGTCTTACTTTGTCAATCACCTGAGTGTAACCTGTCACACCTCCAGCCTGCAGATTGGAGCTGCACAGATCTACCACTCTCATATTAAACAACAGTGCCTTAGACATCAACCATGTGACGGGAAAAGAAATACAATGACAAAAATGACAAAATAACCATTCTAAAAGCAAAGTTTATTGTAAATAAGAAAAAAACTTTAGGGAAGGAATAAACTTTTTGAACCAGTCTTTATACCTGTCCATCTTACCTAAACATTAACCAGCCCTGGGTAAACACTGAAAAAAATTAGGCCAGATAATATTAAGAATTCCCTTAAACTATGTATATTGATAAATCAGTTTCCCAGCATCCAAAGCTGTTTTCCACACTATAATCTACCCAATCATTACATCTTCCCATTAGAAAGAATCCAGCACTTCTCACAAAAACCTCCTGAGACAGAACCTACTTTGTCCTCTGCTTTACTCCTAATTGCTTATTCATGATTATCCCTTGACTTTTTTCTTCTCTGACTTAGGTGTTTACACTTTACAGATATTTGCACAGTGTTACTGCATGCTTTCTTAGCTGGCATTTAAACTGCATACCATTGCAGGATATCAAATCAACCTCTTCCATCTGTGCCTCCTTGTAAATACCTGTAGCAAAAGACTCTAACAAAGATAATTTTGTCAGCTGACCAGGACTGTTGATTTTGTGCCTTCGTTTCCCTAATTTTCAGCAATATTCTGAAGGCAGAGCTATTATAGACCAAACTGGATTCCTGTACACCTGTAAATTCACCAGGAACAGGCTGGAGCACTATCTTCTGATTGTCCAGCCTGCTTCGTTGTAGCTGTAGCTTTGCCCTGTAAAGCACTTGTGCTCTGGATTGGCAAATGTGTCCTGGCACTGTTCAGCTGATGGGTACAGGCATAATTCCTGTTTCATTCTGGTGCCCTTTGTGGCTCAAGGAACCAGCTCTGCCATATGTATATGCTATTCAGAGATATGTCTGTGCGTTACTCCATGGTGTGCTTTGACCTCTGGAACAGCTGATTCACCTACTAAGTCCTCTGAGAAGAGACTGAAGCATTGAAGCACAACTTTTTATCAAGCTCAGAGCAGCCATTTTCTTCCTAAGTCTTCTTGTTTGAACCAAATATATGGAGAACAGATTCAACTAAGTTCCTTTTTTTCCTTTTCTTTTTCAGTGAAAGCATACTAAAAGTGACAAGAACAAGCTTCCTGAATGGAAGCAGCTGCTAAACTTGGGGGCTATAGGTTTCTGTACAAAATCACTCTCTCCATTAGGGAGAGAGGAGTGTACCTTTGTGCCAGAACTGCAGGACTGCACTCCTCAGCATTCCTGTATAGGTTATCTGAAGTTTTTCTATTCCAATTTCTGGTACTTTAAACCAACTGTTTTAAGGAAATGCCAGACTGCCATGGATAATAAAGATCTATCACAATATGAAAGAACCTCTAGCTGCCACACCAATGGCACTGATCTATTACAAGCCTAAGGCACATCTAACTGCCCCATGTGGCTGTCTCAGATACCCTACAGCATCTCAAGCAGCCCTGGACACCTATATTCACATATTACAACTGCTGAAGCTGAAGCTTATTGTCAACATCACAAACATAAGGCCAGGATTTGTTTTACCTCAAGGATACTAGATTATGTACAACAGCATTTAAGCAACTCACAGGAGGTGAGGTACAATGATTGATCATACCACAACTGCAACAAACTTCAGACTATCACTCACATTGTTAATGACTGTATAATACACGCTTATGCAGAACGCATAACAGAAATTCATCAGGCCTCCCTTGACTCTACTGAACGGTTCAGCAACCTTGGGTTGAATTTATAATCTGTCATTGCCTTTCAAAATGCCACACACACCAGGAGGAAAGAGTCTGGGGAATTGATGTGCCTAGAGAGGAGAAAAACAAACAAACAAACAAAACAGCCAAACTTGATCACATTTCAGCCTTTGTTTTCATTGAATAATTAATTTTAATTCTCCACACTTGACTTGGTCGAACTTAACAGAAAATGGTCATAATGTGAAATGACTCTCAGGCTACTTGGAACAGCTTGATGGATACAGAAATGCCAAGTGACAAAGTAGACTAATGCCTGCTTTAGTCTGTTTTCCTTGATGGGCTCAACAAAATTAATAGTGCCAGACTGCAGTTATATATGACAGCACACAGTTTAGGATTGAAATTATAACTGGATGCATTACCCTCTTTACAAATTTCCCATATTGCTCCTTACTGTTGGCCTCGTTCCTGTATTTTCCTCTACTAAACCTTAAGTCCACTTTCACCCAGAAAAAAGATGCTAAATCCTATAGACAACTCTGAGCTTATGTCCAATGTTGCCTGAGCTTTTTTGAAATTGTGTTCAGAAAGAAGTGTTCACAAAGTCTTCGAGGTATTGTGCAGTAGATATTAGGAAAGGCAGAACCCCTACGAACTAAAACTGAGCCACAACTATTTGTGGGACCTACTATGAGCCAGATGATAGGTCCCATCTCACTTCCCAGAGATGATTATGGAAATTTGTGATATTGACTAAAAATCCCCAGGCACGACAGGACACAGTTGACTCTTTAGGGTTTGTAGGAGGTCCTGCTGCTTGGTGTTCTCATTCACATACACATACTGGTTTCCACCTGCAGGAAATCAGTGTGCATAGGCCAAGGTGGGAAGAATTATGCTCTGGCCAAATCTGGCCCCCAATCTGCACCTATATCTCACAGACACTCAACGATGTTCATCCACTGCTCCCTCTGGGTGTATTTTCCTTTCATAGTAACAAAGCACTGCTTACATTTGTAGCAGTAAAGGATACCAGCGAGACAAATTCTGCAGATCCAATTTTGAAGTGAGGTACCTGTTCAATAAGTTAATGTTGTTACACTCATATGTGTAAGCTACAGATGTCTTTGCCTGCGCTGTCCATCATGGGCACCTGCAACAGGTTCTTATGCATTTCTGTAAAAATTCATGTAAGCCCTAAACTTCCTCTACTAGCTGCAAGGTTGCACTTTTTCAGTGCCCTCTAATTGAATTTTGGGATTCATATTCATACCTTTGAGGCCTCTGGCATCATCCTGTGCTTTAATTTCAAGGCTTCTGCTTATATTCGTAACAGTCCTTTCTATATTCCCTCCTTTTCTTCAATATCAGTATAAGGACAGCTTCCATCCAAAAGAATACATGACAGGTGCCCACATGGTTTAAAAGCACCCCTGACTGGCTGCCCATTTACTTTGGGCCAGGGAGTGTTCATATATAAAAATATATACATTTTTATAGTAATACAGATTTCTCTTTCTATATGTAAATATATAGAAAGAGTACAAATATGCATGAATATTTATACAAAGATACATTTTACATACATATATTTATATATGTACATATAGTGTGTAATTATATGTGTATGAATATATATAAATTGAGTATATGTATCCATATAAATCTATGTATGCAATGACTAAAACTTTCTTTAACAAGAAATAAAGGAATGAACATTAAATGAGAATGGAAAGTAGTAACAGCAAAAGGCAGGTTTGAGGTCCCTGACGTCACGAGGCTGTTGGAAAAACCCCAACATGTTTGGGATGGGGCAAGTTCTTTAGTTCAGCTGGGCACTAAAATGGTGGGGCATGAAAACAGTGGAATGTGCCTGAGGGTTATGAACTTGTTCAGTGAGGCCACCAGGTGCCTTGTGTCACCCCCATCACATGCAAAAGCATAGGCCAATCAAGAGGCCCCACATCCAGCCAGCCCAATGCGATGACTGTGCAGACTTCGAGCTCTGCACATTGCTGCAAGATGCAACACTGCCAGGAAAATGGAAAACCAGAACATGTCAACTTTAGAGGAACACATGCATGGGAACAATAAGGAAAAGACCCTAAGGAATTCCCCAAAAGACCACAGGAACCAGGCAACAGGCTTGTGAATCAGAAACTATATTTTGTGCCGTGTTTTTTCTTACTAATATGAGCTTATTAAAAATGCCTACCTCATTCTTGCACAGCTAATTTTTCCTTTGAACACCCTGACTTTCTCATAACTGGGATTTGTGGATTAATTATTCATCATTGATCACTATGCTATTAATCTCAGGATAGGGTCAGCTGCCACTCCCAACAATGAAAGCTGCACAGAGAATTTGGATCAATGTCTCCATCTGATGTCAGCTAAAATCTCTAATATAACAAATAAAGTTCTGATTAGTCTACAAGGGAGTCCTTGATAAGTATGCAGCCACAAAGTCAGTGAAAGACTATTACAACAGCTTGCAGAAAGAGTATATAGAATATTATTTAAAAGTGAACTCAATACTTTTTTCCATTACTCAAGAGATTTCTTTTTGTCTGGCCTACCAACAGTAAGCACCCCTTCCCTTTCCTCTCAAACTTTTTTGGTTTGCCTTGGATAAACAGGGATAATACAAAGTGAATAAAGGAAGATGAGAAAGTAGCAAGGCACATCATAAAGCTCATAGCAATCCAGAATGCAATAAAATAGAGAGAATACAAAGATTGGATCAGATTAGAATTTATAGACAAAATTATTACGTACATAGAAGGAAGTAAACTGTAATATTCCTTTGTAATCCTGGGCCAGGAAGGAGCAAAGTTTACAGTAATATATTGCTGAAATACTATGGGCAATACCAGGAACTTGGGAGATATGTGAGATGAAAACTTATGAATCATAAGAGGTAGCTATCATCTTTTTGCCAGCATGTACCAACGTGCTTACAATGTATTAGAAAACAGAAGCCCAGGAATCTTCTAGGGCTGTCGTAAATTGTAGGAAAAATGTTTGTACAGATATGAATGTAGACTGAATGTGAATGCACAGGTGCAAAACACCAGAAGAAGGGCTGCAAAATGGCATATGCTGCTGACACCTACAGTAGCAGGTCATCAAGATCCTAGCACACAACTTCCTGCAATTTCTTGTGACAGCCAGCTCTGAAACAGAGGCAGTGACTAAATCCTGATGACTCACAGAGGTGGGACAGGATAAAGAGATTAATTGCTGTCAGCTCCTGGAGGGTATAGCGAGACACAAACAAAACCACCAGCCTAAGGAAAAGGCAGGAAGTGTGGGGAGGGTCCCAAAAACTGCTTTCCTTCTCCTCCACATCATGCCAAACAATCCTGAACAGACTCCCTGGATAAAGGTGCTTTAGTGCCTGAATGCTGGGCAGGCTGCTTAAAAGCATCTCAGTGTTTGTGAGTGTGAGAGACTGAAATTATTTGTGTTTTAAATAAATTAATCTTTCTTCCTGTGAGGTATCCCGTGAATCTACAATGTTGCTACAGTGTTGCAATACCATTTCCTACAGGACAATCTGTTGGTCATTATGTTTTCAGGAGTTTCTGAAAGATATGCATGCTGCAGTAAGAAATCCAACTTTCATTCTTACAATTATAACTCAGAAGATTAAACGCTCTGTCTCAAACGTACAAACCTGTACCCACCCTAATGTACATGATCCCATCAGGGCTGCACCCAAATATGAGGCCATTCCTGCACCCCTCTGGCATGGCAGCTGCCCAGCAGCAGTGCTCCAGTCAATGGTTGTGTTTCCATAGCTGGGACAGGCTGTCTTTGTAGGGTTTTTCTGCTTTCACTGCCCCCTGTGCAAAGAAATTCCTCCCAGAAATGTCTTCTACCAGGCTGGTTCTCTTCTGCCCTTCTGCTGTGCTCAGAAGACACAAGCAGGGCACAAGCAAAGGGCACAGGCAAGGCAAGGGGTTCTTCTTACCAAGCGTTGCCTCCAACAGGATAGGCTAGGGGGAGGAGAGATGGACATGGACTGGTGTGCAGGGATGTTCCAGGAGCCAGGAACTCAGTTTGCTGAGCAAGAAGTGGGGTGCTGCTAGTAATGGGCCCCGGAGGCGACTTGTTCTTCCCATAACTTTCCTCTGAGCTGGAGTCAACTTCTTGCCTCCATGCTTTCATCAGGCAAGGAGAGTCCTTACTTCCCGCCTCGTCTGGCAGCATGAGAGGATCACGGGAGCAAGTGGCATGGGGAACTGTGGGGGGTTAGCCTTGCCCATTTGCTGCCAACCCAGCCAGCCGCTCTCTCATTCCCTCTCCTCAACAGGACAGGGGAAAATATAGGACAAGGAAGTTTATAGGCCAACACAGAGACAGGGAGTTCATTTACCAAGTACTGTCACGGGGAAAGCAGACTCGACTTGGGGGAAAATAATTCAATTTATTGCCAATTAAAATGCATTAGGGGAGTGAGAAACAAAAGACAAAACGAAAACAACTCCACTTTCACCAGGCTCAGCTTCCCCCCTTCACTCCCGCCCCCCGCGGGCCGTGCCGTGCCGTGCTGTGTGTCAGCCCGTGCCAGCCCCTCAGCCCCGCTCCCGCCTCCTGCCCCGTCTCCCTGCGCCAGCGCGGGCCCTGCCCCGGGCTGCGGCCCTTCAGGGACCCGCTGCTCCCGCCGGGGCTCGCCAGGGCCGCAGCTCCTGCAGGACAGAGCCCCCAGCTGCGGCCTGGGGCCCTCCCCGGGCTGCAGGCTGGGGCTCTGCCCCGGCGGGGGCTCGCCAGGGCTGCAGGGGAGCCCTGCTCCGGGCCTGCGGCACCTCCTGCCCTCCTCCTGCTGCGGGCTGGGGCTGCCGCTGCTGCCGCTGCCCCCTGGGCTGCCTCCTCCTCGGCCTGGGCCGCCCGTGGCCCTTGCGGAAACCTGTGTCCCCGCTCCCCGGCGCCCCCGGCTTGGCTGAGGGGCTCAGCTGTGCCCTGCGGGGGGGCGCTGGGGCCGGCTGGGACCGGCTGGGCCCGGACCGGGGCAGCCCCGGCCCACCCACCCCACGAAGGCCGCCCCCAACCCGTACCAGCTGTCAGGGTGAAAGGACAGAATCTGAACTTGCTGCAGGGAAAATGTGGTCTAATCTGGAGTTGAGATTGTTTTTAAAAAATTGTATTTTGCAATACTATTAGGTCACCAATCAAATAAATCAAGGTAGCCCACAAGTAGCAGTTACCCGTCGTTAATCCCCAACAAACAAGTGTTCTCAGGGAATTTTGGCAGGGATCGGTATGAACCCAGTAACTTCTTAACATTCTCATCAACAATCTGGATGCAAACATCAGATCACTGTTAAAACTGATAATTGTGCAAAGACTGACTGCAGTTAAAAAATGAATATGTGAAAGCAGGCCTTATTTTTGGAATAGGGCATTTTATTCACCAAAGCAGAGAATTAACTGCCTGAACAATTTTCCTCATGTGACTCCTCTTCAGAGCACGGTGATGCCCAAGAGATGTTCTTATCTGAGAGCTCAGTTTCCCGAACTATCGGATTAAATATTGTCTCCTGGCAATTGACTCCTTTGTTCCTATTCACGATCAAAAGATACTTATAAATATTGGAAGTACAGAATAGATAAGCCGATTATTTTTTTTTTCTTCTAGGTCATTTTCTGTTCCATAGATATCAGTGAAAATAGTCACATTCACAGAATTACAGAATCATAGAACGGTTTGGGTTGTAAGTGACCTTAAAGATCACCTAGTTCCAACCCCCTGCCATGGGCAGGGACTCCTTCTGCTAGACCACATTGCTCAAAGCCCCATCCAACCTGATGCTGAACACTTCCAGGGATGGCAGATCCACAGCTTCTCTGAGCAACCTGTGCCAGTGCCTCACCACCCTCACAGTAAAGAATTTCTTCCTAATATCCAAATACACCATCTTTTACCATTACCCCTCATCCTGCCACTACCCTGCCTGTTAAAGAGTCCCTCCCCATTTTTCCTGTAGGTTCCCTTTCAGTAATAGAAGGCTGCTGTGTGGTCTCCCTGGAGCCTTCTCTTCTCTAGGCTAAACAAACGTGACTCTCTCAGCCTGTCCTCATATAGGAGGTTCTCCAGCTCCATGATCATCTTCATGACCCTCCTCCGGACCCACTTGAGCTCTTCACTGTACTGACGACATGCAGAGGGAGAAGAGCTGTGTACAGATCCAATAGCCATATGATTTTGCTGAAGGATTCAAACCCAGATTTTTCACCAAGCAGGCAAATTATATGACCAGTAGATAACCGTGTTAAGGCTCATCCAGCCACTACTTCTGTAATACGTTGTCTAGAAAAATACATAAATGTGATCTGGATTAAGGGAGAATAATACTGGACTTTGCCTCCTGGTAATGAGTTCACATTATAAGGAGAGCCAAAGGCATTATTAGCCTTGCTCTCCTACTTCTTTGTCTGCCATCCCACATTATCACTGCTCACCTCTTCACCTACCACAGTATGTTGAGAAACAAATCTCAAAAGCAGAGGAGATAGACGTTGTTCTGCTCCAATATGATCACAAGAACAGTTTGGGCAGTGTAAGGCTGTCATACAGCCACAGGACAGGAGGTCATCCCCACTGGATGAAGTTGGCAAATTTGTCCATGAAGTTTTCTCTTTCTTTCGGTTTGCTTTCTTTCTGGTTTCTTTTCCACATATCAAAAATCAAATTGGCAGCTAGCAGAGAAGATGCTAGCTGACAAAAGCACGTCAAAACATTTTAAAACTTCTACCCAGCTTTCTCTGTTTGTACATATGATCACTTTCTCCGTTCTAGAGAATTTGGTAAATAAAGCATTAACACTCACTAGTTCTTACGTATCTCCAGTGAAAACCAGAATTAAACAGAAATAACAAAAACTCAGAAATCGTGAAGATTTGTCATTGAAAGTTTGCCTTTGAAAAGTTTGCCTTTTCTCATTTTTGGCTTCAAGGAAACAATAGGAACAGGTAACTGATGGATAGAGTTTGACCAATGCAGCTTTACCTATTTAAATGTGTAGATGATGGCAGTGAACCACTCAACTGAAACAGTCCCAAAAGAGAAATGTCATGAGTCTTGTACTAATTTAAAATAACAAATTACATGTAGCTACTAACTTACCCAATTTAATCACAAGAGACTAAACCTGAGCACAAATTGCTGTAGCTATCTACAGCTATACTCAGGATCATCAGTCAAAAATGCATTTCACAGATGCTTGTTGTTTGGTTAACATAATCTCTTATTGACCACCTCACATTGCCAAAGTGTGTTTTCTTTTGATCTACACAACATAAGTACTTTGGATTGTATGTACGCACATGCACATGAAGTTTTCTCTTTCTTCATGCACTCCATGAAAACCTCAGCACATCTATATTCTTTTGTTTGAGATAGGATTAAAGAAATGGTGATCATTAATGAATTCTTCCACAAATGTATTAGAAATACATTTCCTGTTTTTCTTCTATATGTAATTACACTTGTGGTCTCATCTCTGTTAAATCCAAGGAATCTAGCCTGAAACAAAGATCTTATCAAAAGAGTCTCATTGTTAGATATATGCTTCTCTATGGAGGAGCCAGTTTATGCAGACTTCCTTTCTGAATCTGTTTTTCAGAGTGGGGTGGGGCTGGAGTTACAAGTAGGGTCATAATGGAAATTAGGAAATCCAATATCCTTTATCAACTCAGCCTCACCTAGGAGCTGTCATTTCCTTTTTATGAATGTCCCAGTTTCTTGAGCTATACTATAGGAGTAAGAACAATCACCAGCTTCACAGTGGTGTTGCTCAAACTCCATACACACTTGTCAGTATAATAATAAGTATACACTGCCAAGTGCATGTCCTTGTTCAGGTCTACACATCCTTGACAAAAGCATCTGCACAGACATGGCAAAAAAAGATTTGCATGAGGCATTCAGTACTGCAGGGCTTGATAACTGGGCAGGACTGTCCCTATGCTCTATAGGCACAAGCTGAAGACAAGCTACACTGAGGGATCTCAATGCCAATAGTAAGCCTTGCACAGCTCTCAGCCAGACTTGCTTTCATACCCAAATCACTGATCATGTAATAAAACCCAAAAGCCATCATTGTTGCCATTGTTTAGAGACAATACCAAGCTTGGTGGATTATGAAAAGACAGGAGCAGGATTAATGGAGAGTCTGGAAGAGATTGCATTTTTTCCATGACCCATTAACTAATGCTGACGTGCTGATGAATACAACTGGGAAGTGGCCACATCACTGTTCCTATTTCCTTATTCATACGGTAGATATATTTAGCTCTGGACTCAGACCAGTTAGGACCACTGGTTAAGGCAGAACTGGGTAAGCAACAGATATCCCAATATAGCCAAACACAGCTATGTGCCCAGAAATGGAAGAGTTGCTGTCTAGTGAACATGCACCTTGGACCCATGTTATCAGCAGATCTGCACAGGCTTGCAGGAGAGCAATAATCTGAAACCATAGATGTTTGCTGGGAGGCGATTTCAGTTCCACATCTGGCCAGATGCATAATTTAACACCCTGTACAGAGAAAAAGCCAGGTCTGAGATATGTAAAAAATACCACCATTAGAAATGGAAAGGGCATCAAATACATTTAGCTTATCAAAAGATAGGAAACAAAAGTGTTTTGATTATAGAAAATAAGAAAATTAATGCCAGGGAAATATTAGATGCAATAGGGCTCTTCAGTGTGGAGAAGGAATGCGCATCAAAACCCAATGGCTGAAAGGTAAAACCACACCACTGCCTATTAGAAGTTAGTAATTTTTTGTAAGGTAATGAAAGTATAGCAAATTCCCCGCAGGAAATGATGGATTCTACATTTGTCACATCAAAATTTGATGCCATTTGAGTCAAACACAGATAAGTGGAGTCAATATAGGGCTATCAGGGTGAATTCTAATGGTAAAGCAGTATTTTCATATGTGGGTTATGCTGAGCTTGATTAATGATAATAATAAAATTCAATGGAAATGTTTCCCAGTTTCAGGAGTGAATGCCAACTTTCTTTGCAGGCAATATCCCAAACCACAGTTTTAAGAGGTTTACATATTACTTGTGTGTGGGCAGGGGGTATTGCTTTCTGTAATGAAACAGCAGCTTCTTACATGAGGAAGAAAAATGGGTTTCTGAAAAACCTTTTGTCTTGTAGTATTGAAAGCAGAATATTGTACACTACTCCAATGGCACACAACAGTCACTCTGCCCTAGAACAAAGGCATCCAGTGACTATCATGTCAAACACAAAGCAACTAAGCCACAATGCGAGCTCCTATGCAATTTTTTTGTCTCACAATTTATAAATTTAAGTGGCTTGTTCTTCCTTTGTGGTTCATTTTTAGTCATTCAGTTCACCCAGAGTCTCTAACTTGACCTTAAGATTTCTCACCCCTGCAGTAAGGGTGCGGGAACATCATTTTCCCATGGCTCATAGGAGAGAGATGAAGAATGAAAAAGCTGCAGGCGATGCGTATATCTGTCAGATGACAGCAGTGAATGTTTATAAATCTTTATGAATTTAGAATACCCATTTCTTGTTCCATTAGAGAGTGACAATTTAAAGATTTCCGGATTACAACGAGACTAGTGATGTGTATCTGGACCCTGCTGACACACATCTCCTATTACATGGTGGTTGACTGTATATAAAAAAAAATTAACTGCTCAGTATCAACACTTTCTGCAACAGCTGCTGAAGGAAAATCAGTGATGGGTAAAGGACTCTTCTATGATTTCCATCAGAGAATTTAGAAAGTACCCGGATTTCTTCAATGACATGGTGTATATTTTGTTCATGTTATGCAAACACAGATAATATCATTAGAGCTTCACTAGACCTGATAAGAATATGCATCTCTTTTACAGCAAGGACATCTGAGTTTCTCCAACAGAGATTTTTCAGATCTCTTTAACATGGACAGAATGCATTTTTAGGCTTGCTTAGGCCAAAATATTCCCAGTTAATTTCTCCTAGGGGAAATAAATGGCAGAAGTTCATGTCAAACAACTCAGAGATTTACAGTTGAAAGTCTCAAAGGACCAAAATGATGTGCTGGATTTCTGGGTCCACTTGTAATAACCTGGAATGACTTATACGCCGTATTATTGGAATAGTTATGTGTGTGTATATATATTACCGATATGAATGACTAGTAGATGCATTGCATACGTAACCACCAATAGGAATAAAATATATATGTATCCATCATTATGACCAAAATGAGAAATTGGCCAATACTGTTCAGGCTTTTCCAAGTTTTCAATGAGAACCAATAAATACTTCCAGCAAAATTTGCCAAATGAGCTCTGAAATTCATTTTTTATAAAAACTTGTGCTGGAGTTTAAAGCACCAGATGGACTGCAACAGGGAATGATTTAGGGGAAGGTCATTGGTAGCAAAGATTATTATAAAGAGCATAAAGAAGCTGCTATGCAAAATACAGGAGAAGAAAGGAAGAAATGTACAAATGACAACCCAGCAACTACCTTAAATTTATCCTAGCTCAACTCAACTAATTCAAGTTTCATTGAAATGCATCTGCTAATGTTAGGGGTTTTTCTTACTATAAGGAAAGAGATGTCTAAAATTGGAGTTGAAGGATGATCACCATACCTGTGATTTACTTTGCAATTTCTGACTGTCCTGCCATACTCATCTGTTAGGAATATAAACAAGTAGGCATCCTGACAGATACTGTTTCTGCAGTAGAGCTGAGAAGCTATCCTAAAACAAAAGTTGCTTGTTTCCTTTCCTAAGTCATATTTATTTTCATGTTTCAGAAAAAAATATTTCTCAGATGATATAAATCTGACAGTAACACTGCCAGAATATCTATCTCCATAGCTATTGTTGTGAGATCATTGGAGAAAGTCACAATTACCCATAGCTGAGGAGAGAGAGATGAGGGGAAACAAAAGAAAAAAAGGGTCAGGTAAGGGATGGATGAGGTCTGCCTGGCTGAGTTGTCACCTTAATGGAGTAAGTCCATCACAAGAAAAAGGATGCTTTTTGTACTATCAGCCACACTAACTGCTAGTGCATATATCCCAGTGCCCAATTAGTCTATAATACAATTGACATTTCTCAGAGATAAGAAAACATGACTTGGACTTTTTTTAAATATTAAAAACTGGGCAAAGTGAGTGACCTTCAAAGTTTTTTAGGGTCTAATTCCTACTGATTTCAAGCTCAGATACCTTGCACTCAATTTTAGGCATCTAACTGAGGCAGTTCAGCAAAAGAATAGCTGCTGTAGGTACCCTCAACAGGTAAGGAGTTACAGACACTAAGTTGATTAATTTCATCTTCACTTCTCTCCAGTGATTCGAAGGAGCTGCAGGTGACTGGGTTAATTACAGGTTCCCATTTAAAATATCACGTTTAATGTGTCTTAAGGCTGTGAGCCCTGGCCCTTCATTAGGACCTGGAGCAAAACAACCAGCTGAAGTTAGCACCAGCAGCCAAGAACAGAGCCCACACCCTGTATGGATACCCTGACCATTGGATCATCCCCAGTTTTCTGTATAACAGGGGGTGAAAGCCACCAGAGCAAGTCCCTACAGCCCATCAGATGCCTCTCATTCAGGCAATTTACATTTCAGCATAAACTTTTCCCACTGGCAGGTTATGTGCAGGTCTCTGCTGCCATGAAAAACTCTGCTCAAAGGCTGAAAAGGACTAAAAGCTGAAGCTGGTTTTCTTTGTTTCTGAGCTTTCATTAGCCAGATTTTGTGTGAATTAATCTCTGAGGCTGATGATAGCAATTTGGCACCACTGTGAACAGCATGTCCCAGCATCCTGGTACCCACCCTATGCTTCCCCAGATGCTGTTGGCTCCTTTATGCCAGGTGCTATGCTTTCACCAGTTACCTCACCATCCACTGCAGTTTGCCCCTCAGGTTTGATTGCTTACTTTTGCCTGCACCAAGACAGAACGTATATTGTCTTAACCATTTAAAAACAAATAAGGAAGAACTGACAGGCACTACCTGGATGATTGTTTTGCTGGTTATGCAGCATTAGACATCTATCTGCATCAAAGGTCAACAAGGGAGAGGTGTCTCTGTTAGCTGCTATTAGCAGATTTACCATCAACATCAAGTTCCTTGTGAAGGCCTCAGTAGGAGACAATTCACATAAATATCTGTCAGGACATCAAAATGTCTCTTTGAAATAGGTGTAACTGTGTGCATCGGTGTTGCACAGATCCCTCTTCAGACTAATTGCACAAGAGCTTTATTAATCTGTGGTGTTTATGCAGTGCTCTGCAGGACACTAACAGCTGGCTCTCTGTGCTTCTTCCATAAACATGTTTTAGGAGCAGAGGGATTACTGTCACATCAAGTCTGACCCAAGTACAACTGAAGTGCTACTATATAAACTATACATTTTTACACAAATACTGTCATACCAGTCCTGTTTAATATCTTTATCAAGGATCTGGACAAGCGGGTTGAGTGCACCCTCAGGAATTTTGCAGATGACACCAAGATGGGTGGGAGTGTTGATCTGCTTGTGTAGGAAGGCTCTGCAAAGGGATCTGAACAGGCTGGACTGTTGGCCCAAGGCCAGTTGTATGAGGCTCAACAAGGAGAAGGGCTGAGTGCTGCACTTGGGTCACAACAACCCCACGCAATGCTACAGGCTTGGGCAAGAGTAAGCTGGAAAGCTGCCTGGCAGAAAAGGACCTGGGGGTCCTGGTTTACAGAGGCTGAACATGATCCAGCAGTGTGCCCAGATGGCCAAGAAGGCCAACAGCATCCTGGCTTGTATCTGAAATAGTGTGGCCAGCAGGGAAGTCATTCTTCTGCTGTACTAGGCACTGGTGAGGCTGTACCTCAAATATTGGGTTCAGGTTTGGGCTCCCCACTACAAGACAGACACTGAGGTGCTGGAATGTGTCCAGAGATGGGCAACAGGGCTGGTAAAGGGTCTGGAGCACAAGTCTTATGAAAAGCAGCTTAGGGAACTGGGGTTATTTTAGCCTGGAGAAGAGGAGGTAAGGGGAGACCTTGGATGCATCATCAAATTAAAGATTCCAGTTGCCATTGGTGGCCATCCAAAAAGAGTTTCCCATCAGTGATGTTATCCATCTTTCTTCACTCTTTCTAGGATGTGGTGTATTTTCTCTGCATCATGATGCATGGTAATCAGGGTTCTTTGTCTGTTGTTCTGAGTTCATTTTAGCAATTGAATTAGGTCATTCTGTTGCAACAGTTTTCTTACCAATATGCGATTCATCCCTATAGGGGTAGGCAATAAAGCTTGATACAATTTATAGTTAGATTGTAGCAACTGATGGTGACAGGACCTGAATAGTTAAAGTCACATCCCGTAATTCTGGTAAAATACAGATATTTAAGTGATTTTGTCTCTACAGTAGTGTTGTCTATGAATACAGAATCACAGAGTTTTCACAGAAATACATCCTTTTCCAACACAGTTGGATATCGCTCCTGGAAAGGCAAAACCCCACGTCTCAGCAGGGCTTTTTCCAGACAGGTTATCTCTTAGTAACTCAACTTGTTTAACTGTTCAAAGACAGAAATCCCTTTTCCCACTCAGAATTTCTCTGTTCTGTCTCTTTAAATGCAATTGAGTAAAACATTAAAAGCCTTTTTGGCCCACTTGGCCTGGTCTGGAGTAGACTGCAATAAGTACCATGTTCTGCAAAACCCCATAATATAATAATAAACCACCTATAACAGAGTCGTAGGGTGTACTGGCTCCAGTGACTGATGTGTTTTTAATTCCTGTATTAGGGTTTTGACTGCCTTTTCATGTTCTTAGCTCCATTTCCAGTTTTCCTTTTCAGAAAAGTGAGTACAATGGGTGAACAATGATAGAAAATCCAGGTATATGTTTCTTCCAGTACCCTAAAGTACCTATAAGCTGTAATTCTTTCCTAGACTGGAGCATCTGCAATTGTTCTATTTTACTCTAAGTTGTTCTATTTTACACACTACCTGCAGTCCACCAAGTACCTAAAATTTTTACTTCTCTACTTAGTCCCTGACACTTTTTTAGGTGAAGCTTCAACTTCTGCTTTATATAGCACCTGGCACACTGCTGCTGCCACTTCTCCCACTTTTTCAGAGGAGGTCCCTCCAAATAGAATATCATCCATATATTGGTACAGTTGAATATCCTGAGGAAGTGAGACTGTTTGTAAAAGTTCAGCAAGCACAGCATGAGCAATCATCCGTGAATGTTTATACCCCTGTGGGAGTCAGTTGAAGGTGTATTGTATACCATCCCAAAGAAAAGCAAATTTCTCTTTATCCTACTTCTGCAAGGGGACCATAAAGAATGTATCTCTGGCATTGACATCTAGCACTGCCATCCATGTGCAGCTCTTGTGCTGTGGTTGTTGCAGTTGCAATATTGAGTATTGCTGCTGTTAGTGGAGCTGTGTTGGCGTTTAGACACCAATAATCAATTGCCAGATGCAATCTCGCCTCCAGCTTCCAGACTGGCCAGGTGGGTGAATTGTATGGGGAGTGGGTTCTGGAAATAATGTGCCATTTTTCTAAGTCTGCTATTACATCAGAAATTCCATTTTCTTCCACAGCAGAAATTGGATACTGTGGTACATTGGTAATTTTCGACTAGGGGAATGCAGGGGCTGTGTGGAGTAAACACACTGTAGTGTCCCAGTTTCTACCAGGGTTGGGGTCAGTATTTGTACCAAAGAATCACAAGCTCCAATCTGGCAAATGCCAGTTTTGTCCAGTCAAAACATCAAACCCCAAAATATTTTCATTGTGCTTTTTAATCACAAAGTGAGTAGACGACACGCACTTGTCACCCAGGTACCATAAATTAATTTTCACAGTTTGGCAAATAACACTTGCTCTCTCTACTCTGGTGACTTTAGCTCTGCCATCTGGGTCACATACCCCGTTTCTTGGCATCTTGTTGTGTTAATATTGAAATTTGGGCTCCCATACCTGATAGAAATTTCACCAGGTGTCATGAAGAACCAGCCAACGGCAATCAGAATGTATTCTGCTTTAATGATGGGATCTAGTCTCATATTCCAAGGAATCTGAGGGGAACAAGGGGTCATTTCCCTCATTATAATCATCAGTATCACCCCAAATATCACCATCCCAATCCTCTGGGGACACTGCTAGTTTCCTAATTTGCATGAGGTTAGGAGGATGCAGGGCCTGCATGAACATCATCTCAATCTTTTCTTCCAGCTTTTGTGTTTTCTGCTTTCCTACCTGTAACTGCTTCTCTAGCTGTTCAGTTAGCAGTAACAGAAATAACTCATCTGCTTTCCTGCCTTCTATTTCTTCTCTCAGATCTTGTCACTTTCTATTATGTTTTTTCCTATCTTGACAGGTGGCTTCTAGGCATGGGCCTAACATCTTACAAATAATTAATTTTCCTTTACCATTTTTAGTATTTCCTCTCATTAATTTTAATTGTTTCTCAGCAGCAGCCCAGTCATGACAGTGGTCACAAGCCCATTCTTCTGAGAATTTGGGACTCAGGCTTATTCCATGCTTCCATAAGTAATCAGCGATACCACTTGCCATACTGCCAACTTTGCCAATTTGTCATGAATTGGTGATTTAGATAGCCTAACGAACCACTGTCAAGGGTATTGGCAAAAGTGGTTTTAATACGATGTAAAAGTGCAACTTAACAGAGTTTAATGGCAGGGTTCCCTCTATTACTGTACAGCACAATCATCTGAACATTGATTCAAAACTACTAAGTTTAAATCAAAGTTACCAAGACAAAATCAGAGTTACCATACTACAAGGTTATGCACAATATAAGTCACTTACCAAAGATCTGCTGTAGGTAAAAGGTCTCTTTGCCTCGAGGAGCAACCTTGGCAGGTTTCCCAGCTCAAGGGGAGATCACTGGCATGCAGCCACACTGCTTAGCTGGGAGAGGACAGAGAAGGCTCACTTATGCTGCCGTATTTATGGAATAAAGTAGTTGACTCATAGTCAAATTACATGAGATGGGAAAGGTATGCATGAGACTCCTTGTACTCACAACTTTCTTTGTTCCTTGATAAATGAGTCTTGGACAAGCCACCTGCTATTCATGTGTTAATTGCATGATCAGTGTTCCAATCTCATATGCATCAGTACTCACTGTGTCTCTGCTCCTTTGTGGGTTTTCAGAGAACAGATTGAAACTGGAGGAGTTCTAGGTCCATTCACAGCTTAGGCCTTTACCTCCTTTGGAGCCTGTACCAAACTCCCACTAGTTTGGTTAAGGGGTCAAGCACATCCATCACACAGGCTGCCCAGGGAAGTGATTGAGTCACCACCCCTGGAGGTGTTTAAAAGACATGGAGATGTGGCACTCAGGGACATGGTTTAGTGGTGGACTTAGCAGTGCTGGGTTAATGGTTAAACTCCTTGAGCTTACAGGTCTTCACCTATCTTATCTAGGAAGATATCAATTTTTAGATAGTCTTTAGTAAATGTAGCATCTTCGATAGCAGTGACAAAAATTGTTCATTATGTCAAAATCTGGAGTAGAAAAGCAGCCCAAATTTCCCTATTCTCTTCATGGCACAGCAAATTACCCAACAATTGCCAAAGTGGAAGACGGAGGCTAACTTCCCTCTGCTGCCTCTCAAAGATGAGTTATTAAGAGTTATATGAGTGAATATTCCACTGCCATAGAATATTTCACTGAACATGTTAACAAAAGGGAGTCAGACCCTCCTTCAGACAGACACCTCTGTCTATAACTGCTTTCTTCTTTTTCTTTGTTACCTTGCTGTATTTCTTTCTTCACTATACAGTTCTCATGTATTCACCTGACCTGTCTGACTGTATTGGAAATGACAAGATGTCTCCACAGCATTTCTCACAGATTTGCCTGACGTAGTAAAACTAATGTACTATTTTACATCAATTACCTTCATATTTGTCTGAAAACTGCAGAGAAAAGATCTTTATTCTATATGAAGATCCCTCCCACTGCTAGCAAATCTTTCCCATGGCCCATGCTACAGTGAGAGATGGTGTTAATGGCACGCTTCTGGCTGTGAAACACTATTACATATTGTCTCCAGTAACCCCTGTGGTCTAATTCCAATTGCTTACTTTTTGTTCCCATTGTTTAATAGGTTTTCTAGTATTGGGATGGGAGGTGGGGGTGTTCAGTCCAGCTGTGAAAATCCTTTAGTGAGCCTTCCCAACCATTTTTAGAGTTAAACTGTTCTTCTGAGATTCATGAAAAAGGGTTTCTGCATGGGGCAACTGACAGTAAGAATCACTGACAGCACAATGGTCTCAGGCACAAGTTATCTATGAGTCCCTTCAGCCCTTGAGACAGTTATCTACTGCACAGGTTTCTCCAGCAAGCACTGAAAGAGTAATCAGTGCCTTGCACAGGTAGAAAAAGCAAAGCTGTTGTGATGTCCCTAATTCTCAGTTGCTCTAAGTTCAGAGAAGTGTAAGCTCCAGTGTGCCATCCTCTTTTGCCTATAGGACCCTGTGTAGTGCTACTGACTTCAATCATCATGACACCTGTGCTCAATATTAAGTATTTAAAACACTACAGACATAGTTACATTTGGTCTAGCTGAGCCCTGTGGCAGCCCTCACAGTGCTGTGCTTTGCTGTTGAGCAGGGCTTACACAGCATCTAGGCTGGCTCTCCAACCTTCTCCCCCGCACACCAGTAGGCTGGGGGTGAGCAAGATCTTGGGAGGGGACATAGCCAGGACAGCCAGCCCAAAGTGACCAATGGGATATTCCATACCATATGATGTCTTCTCAGATATAAAAGCTAAGAGAAAGGAGGAGGAAGAGGGGACATTTGTTATTTATGACATTTGTTTTCCAGAGCAACTGCTACATGTACTGAAGCCCTGCTTCCCGGGAAGTGGCCAAACATCACCTGCTGATGGGAAGTAGAGAATAACATCTTTCATTTTCCTTCACTTCTGCGTGTGCAACTTTTGCTATTGCTTCTTTAAACTGTGTTTATCTTGACTCACAAGTTGTTTTGGTTTTCCATCTTATTTTCTCCCCTCCTGTAATGCTGAGGGGAGCGATAGAGGAGCTTGGCAGGCACTTGGTATCTAGCCAAGGTCAACCCAGCACAATATTTCAAACAGGAGGAAAAGGAGTTTGCCCATAATGAAACCCTGCTCAGAGAAGGATTCTTTTAGGTTTTTTGAAGTATAAACAGATTTGACATGAGTTGTTTCCAACATATGAACTTCATGAACATGTGAACCATGTTTCCAGCACTGAAAGCTTCCTGCCATGAGGACCCATCTCTTTAAACTTTACTCTGAAAAATAATATTCAAGGTTTCCAAGTAACTGCAGCAGGCAGTGGCAATGAGTTGAGAAATGGAGGGAGAAAGATGAGGATGGAACATGTATCTCCATCAGAGTATGCAGTGATATGTTAGAAAGCCTTGAGCTGGCTCTGAACATGATGATGCGACCCTCATCAGAGCTTCATGCTGTAAAAAAAAAGTCAGGTGAGAGACACAGAAAGCTGAATATCTGTGCTAGTTCTCTCCTCTGACTGATTAGCCCTGTAATTAACTAGCCTTGTTGCAGTATTTGTCCTGATGGAACAGGCACCTGTGGTTCTGGAGTCAACAAGTTTGGCACTAGATTGCCACAATGTTTTGGGTTCACACTGAGACCCAGGTCACATGTTTACCATACTGTTGCAACACTCCAAATTATCAAGCTGCAACAAGGTCTTTTACCATCTCATACCAACACACTCTTCATGCCAGTCCCTCTGCTGCCTTCTCCTCACCTCATCCAGGGCCCACCCTCTCTTCTCTTACTTTCTCCACTTCTTCCTCGGCTGCTCCCTCTTCATTGGCTCTCAACCACTTAGAACCAGCCACAGCTGCACCTTATCTACATCAGCCAACCCACCACGCCTGAAGCCAGCCCACAGCTGTATATTATCAATGCTAATTAACCCAGCTTCATTCCTCTACACCATACTTTCTATACTCTAATGCCCTATAGATCTGAATGAAGCCAGGAATAAGGACCATCAGGGTAATGGGGCCCTTATGACTCCAGTCACAAAGTGTGAACATCTCTGAACTCTCTATTTCAAAGTATTAAACTTGCATTAGTCCAGTTTTCCACAGTTTTCACTGGATATTTGATTCAGACCTCTTCTTCTCATTGCAAGGAGCATTTTCTTGCTGCAAGGGCTACAGCAGGTTCCTGGTAGCATCAGGATAGTCTGAGAAGTTCCAACATTATGCAATGCACTAAAGAAAGAAAAAGAAAAAACGTGAAAATTTTCTGAAAAACAGAGGATTGTTTTGTGTTCCGGGAAGAGTTTTCAACAACAAAGACTCAACCTCTGGCTTCAGGATGGATAGCCTGAATTGAAAGATCCAGTGTTGTAATAAAAAATTCTTATTTTCTCCTGTAGAGTGATAATTAATGAGGAAGATGCCCAAAAAGTGTGGAGTTATGTAAACTCCCTCATCAGATCCATCTTCCATCAATGCCTGTCACTGCTGACAATGCCCATGTCAGCCAGGATGTACCTGAGACAGCTGTCCTAAAATTCACCAGATTGATGCACCAGTGTTTCCCCTGCAAGATCTTTTCCATGATGGAAATACCATCTGCAAAAATTTCAGTGAAAAGCAGCATTAAAAGGCAAATCCTGCAGGATCTAAAGTTGCTTGGGAATTCTGTTTATACTCATATTCCTACAGGTACTACAACAAGCAAGCAGAAATAATAGGCAGCAAAGTGCACACATCTCCCAAAGGAACACTCCTCTCCTCCAGGATCTTACAACTCCAGCAAACTCATATCTTTAACAGACGGAATATGTTGACCAAGTGTCTTTGCACCTATTCATGGCTTCAGGAAGTAGGCAACAAAGTGTTCAGAAGGAGGCAAGATCAAGTGAGATGTAGAATATAAAATGGTGCAAGCTAGATGAACTTAGCTAGCGGCAGTGATAGTCATGTAGGAGTCCCCAGTGACTGGAAAAAGGGAAATATTGCAGCCATTTTTAAAAAGGGCAGAAAAGAGGACCCTGGGGACTGCTGACCTGTCAGCCTCACCTCTGTGCTTGAGAAGATCATAGAATAGATCCTTCTAGAAGCTATGTTAAGGCACATGGAGGAGAGGCAGGTGATTTGAGACAGCCAGTATGGCTTCAGCAAGGGAAAGTCTGTCCTGACCAACCTAGTATCCTTCTGTGATGGAGTGACTACATCAGTACACAAGAGAAGAGCTACAGATATCATCTGGACTTCTGTAAGGTCTTTGACATGGTCCTCCACAATATTCTTCACTCTGAATTGGACAGATACAGATTTGAGGGGTGGACTGTTTGGTGGATGAGGAATTGGTTGGATAGTCCCATCCAGAGGGTAGTGGTCAATGGCACAACGTCCAGATGGAGATCAGTGACAAGTGGTTGGTATTGGGAACAGTACTGTTTAATATCTTCATCAATGACACAGGCAGTGGGATCAAGTGCACCCTCAGCAAGTTTGTGGACAACACAAAGCTGAATAATGTGGTCGACACACCTGAGGGACAGGATGCCATACAGAGGGACCTGGATAAGCTTGAAGAAGGCTCATGTGAGCCTCAAGAAGTTCCACAGGGCCAAGTGCAAGGTCCTGCACCTGGGTCAGGGCAACCTCTGGTACCAATAGAGGCTGGAGGATGAAAGGATTGAGAGCAGCCCTGAAAAGAAGGACTTGGGGAAAGTGGTGGGTGAAAAATTGGACATGAGCCAACAATGTGCACTTGCAGCCCAGAAAGCCAATCATATCCTGGGCTTGGTCCAAAGAAGTGTGGCCAGCAGGTTGAGGGAGGTGACTCTCTCCCTCTACTCTGCTCTGGTGAGACCCCACCTGGAGTACTACGTCCAGCTCTGGAGCCCTCAGTACAGAAAAAACATGGAACTCTTGGAGCGAGTCCAGAGGAGTGCCACAAAAATGATCAAAGGGATGGAACACCTCTGCTGTGAGGAAAGGCTGAGAGAGTTTGTGTTGTTCAGCCTGGAGAAGAGAAGGCTCTGAGGGTACACATCCTTGTGGCCTTTCTAAATATTGAAAGTGGGCTTATAAGATGGGGACAGACTTTTTAGCAGGGTCTGTACTGATAAGACAAGGGGTAATGGTTTTAAATTAACAGATGGTAGATTTAGACTAGGTATAAGGAAGGAATTCTTTACGATGAGGGTGGTGAAACACTAGACCGGGTTGCCCAGAGAGGTGGCAGATGCCCCATCCCTGGAATCATTCAAGGTCAGGTTGGACAACCGGGCTTTGAGCAACCTCATCTAGTTGAAGGTGTCTGTTGTGGTTTAAACCCAGCCAGTAATTAAGTGCCACACAGCCGCTCTCTTACTCACTCCTCCCTCACTCAGGGGGATGGGGAGGAGAATCAGAAAGGAATATAAAACTCGAGAGGTGAGATATGAACAGTTTAATAATTGAAATAAAATAAAAACACAAGAACAACAACTACAATACTAACAATAACTACATCAACTTAAACAGTTATAATGGAAAGGAGGGAGAAGGGCAGAAGGATGAGATCCAAAGAGAAGGGAGAAAAGAAAACCAGTGATGCACAATACAACTGCTCACCACTCGCTGACTGATGCCCAGCCAGTACCTGAGCAATAACGCCCAGCCCCAGCCAACCCCACTACCAGTTCATACACGAGCATGGCATCCCATGATATGGAATACCCCTTTGGCTAGTTCAGGTCAGCTGATCTAGCTGAGTCCCCTCCCAATTTCTTGTGCGCTTCCAGCCCTCCTGCCAGCACAACCTAAGAAACCAAAAAGTCCCCGACCACTCTGTTTCCACCCTACATCCAACACACAGCACTGCACTAGCCACCAAGAAGAAAATTAACTCTATCCCATCTGAAACCAGGACAGTGTCCTTGGTCATTGCAGGGCAGGGTGGACTAGCTGACGTTTAAAGATCCCTTCTAACCCAAACCATTCTACAATTCTATGGTTCTGTGCCAATGTGAAGAGGAACTGTCAGTTCAGTCCTTACTCCAGGCTTGAGGCCTTGGACTGTGTTATTTCCACCCTTTCCTGTTCCCTCAAAGCTCCTAGGTAGTTTCAGTTTCTCAGAAACACTTCAGTGGGCCCTGAGCCCAAGTTATCATAAGCCCCACATTCCTCTACGCATTGGGTACCCCAGGCGAATTCCCTATAAACATATAGCAAGGCATGGCGGTCTGCTCCATTCAACTGCCAGCAAGCTATCATGTCATCTAACAAACGGGAAGTCTGCACACAGTCTTGGCCACACCATCCTTTACTGTAGGGATCACGTCTCTGTTCACAACAGCAGAAAGGATCAGGAATACAAAGGGACCAAATCTCCAACCGCTGCCTCCTCTCCTTCACCTTAGCTAACACCTGGCATTCCCCTTGTCTGTAACACACAGCTGATGTGACTGGGATTATGAACATAAAGAAGGAAAATTAGTTACAGCTGGAGCAATTGTCAGGCAGGAAGATAATTGAAAGCCAGCAAAATGATCAACCGTTTAATTGCTTACATTAAAGAAATGAATTGACAGCAATCAAGCCAACCTATAAAAGGTACCAAAAAGAAATGACATATGAGAAAATAGATTAATTTTCATAAGGAACAAGTAAAAACAAAATTGAAAACCCAAGCTTATGTTGTTTATAAACCTTAATCAATTTAAAACTCATTTTCAACATATTAAACTTTACTATTTAATGTCTCCCAATGAATTTTGCCTTTGGCATTGTTCAGCAGTCTCATTGAAGCCTTGTGCAGTTAAAAAAGATAATTCATCAGTATTACCTCTGCCAAATGCACTTACATCAGGAGGCAGTCCCCAAAATCATGATGAGCAGAACACTGAGATTTTTAAAGGGAATTTTTTTGTATTTGGGGGACTGTTGGTTTCCTGGGGAGATATTTTTAGAGGAGGGAAAACTACTGAGCTTTTAGAATTTGTGTTTTCAAACCTCATACTTTGATCTTAGTACTGAAGCCTTTCATAGAAGCAAAGGTGAAATGTGGGGGAGGGGGAGATGTTTGGTGAATTTGGTCAATATCCTGGTGGAAATCCTTGAGAGGCCAAACACCGTTTGCCTTGCTGACCATTGATACAGTGCTGTGCACCAGCACATGTTCAGCACTGCAGCCTTTCTGTATGTGGGTCCAGAGCAGATCTGGAGAGCTCAAATGCTTGAGAGTGATCTAGCACAGGAATTGCTGAGCAGAGGCAACAACACTGCTGGCTGGAAGTTTCAGACTTGGGGTTTGGCTCAGTTTTCAGCCATAAAGTGCAGTAAGAGATTTCACATCTTTTTGGGTTCACGTTTTTTCTCAGTCACATGCCTGAAATGTCCATCAGAAGGCCAATGAAGGGCTTTTGTCCCTGAGAGCAGGTTCCCAGCTAAATGCATGGGGAAAGCAAATCCCAGGTAAACTACATTCCTGCGGCTACAGACATGCTGCCTCCAGCCCACCACGTAATCCAGAATTGTCAGCATTTTCTCTAATGCTGCTCTAACACAAACACAGTAACCCCTCCCAAAATATTTAGACCCAAATCTGAGGTAAGCAGAGATATGCACTTTATTGCAACAGCATCTAATAAATTTTTGGAAGATGTGCAATGATGAAAGAATGGAAAGACAACTACTCCAGAATAGATCTTTGATGTTTTATGCTTCATTTTTACAAAAACAATATGGAGGTTGGTTCAATCTGATTCACACTTGCATAAATCACTTAAGATTTTCTTTTGAAAAGAGAAGATACATTGTATACCATCTCTTTTTCTCCCTATCATTAAGTTTTCATTTCATGATAAAAATCTGATTTTGTAAGTGTGACACTCAAAAAAAGGTAAAGAAAATAGCTGAATCAAAGGGCTCAGTTACTGGCTGCCATCCAGCCTCACCATCGAGCTGACTAGGCATAGACAGAATGAAGTGTCCCTTACCCAATGATTACTCTAACATTGCTGACCTTCACCCCCCTGAAACTACGGTAAGAAAGTCCTTTATAAAATCAATACTTTTTTAAAGCTTTCTGATCTTTTGTGGTGTCCCCCATATTTTCATTCTCATTTTCTTCTTGCTGATAGCCCATTGTGCAGGTATTCAGTTTCTCCATTGAAGATCATTTGCTTTGGGTTTGAGTAAAGCAACATCCCACCACAGGCTCAGTGAAATCTCCAAAAACTGTACAGTGACAGCAGCGATTGAGATCCAATTGCCTTTCTGAAAATGTACAGTCATCTCTTGTGAGCTGAAGGACAATCAGATGACCTTCCCCTTCCATCCTCAGTGATAAAATGTACAAATGCGATATCTGGATTTTAACTCTGTGTTTTGTTCACCAGGGAAGTTGCAAATGAGGGCCATCAAGCCGATCAAAGGACTGGAAGACAAACCTTCTAAGGCAAATCTCAAAAGAGGAAGTGTCAAAATCAATATCACCTGGATTACGTTCGTTAATTTTTGACAAAACCGAAACCAACTTCATTTTCTGCTGTAGTATATTACTTGATAGACTGGAAGTACTTAAGTAACAGTTGTTTCCACAGGAAAAATATTCAAATATTTGCCTTCTGAAAAGGTCAGGATTACTGATTACTCCACTAAAATTCCAGGAACACAGGACTGGAAGGAACCACTGTGTACCTACAACTGCAAGTACCAGGTAGAAGAGGTTAAGTAAAGGGGTACAGACTACTGACTGTGTTCTGACATGCCATAGGATGATACCTACCTCCCTAGAGCAATCCCAGGAGCCTTAGTACCTAGGACCAAACACCCAAGACACTGGATTATGCCACAGTAGGATAGACCGAGGGCATTCCATGCAAGCTCCCATTTCTCCTTCCATTTCCTGAACCATCACATTAGAAGCAGAATCATCCAGCGCTTGCCCAGCAAGTGATTTGTGCAGAAAAGTTGATGTATCCAGAACTTTCCAGAGTCGTTGCACTTTGATATATACAGGTTGTTGGTCTGCAGTTTCTAAATACCTGAAATGTTTCCTAGTTTTAGCTCTGATCAAGTGGCCAGATGTCAAGAAAGCCCAGAGAAATGGCTTACTTCTTTTCCTGCCAGGTAAAAATTGCTGGGTAGAAAAAGATGCTATGTTCTTGGAAACCTGGGTCTAAATTAGTCCAAATCTAATCCCCACTGTAGGAAAAGACATAAAGGTCACAAAAAAAATCAACTTCATTGGACCTAGAGGGAATTATTTTCTGAATTCATTTTTAATGTTTTATTGACAGCAACAGTTATGATCTTTATAATGGCCTTATAATTCCCTGCCTTGCTCTAAGACATAGTATATGGTGAAAGAAACTAATGAAGCAAAAGACACTTGATATCAGCCTTCAAATGTGCTGTTTATAAATTCCTTTTAAAAAGAAAAATAAACCAGCCATTTTAATAAATTAAAAACCCTGATGCGCAGCTTGCAGGATGGCAGGTTGAATCAAAATGCTTGACATGTCACACTGTAACTACTTCCCCAGTGAATGATGACATAATTTTCAGATTTGCCCTTCTTATTGGCATTGATGCATTCAGGCAAAACGATATATCAATCAGTCTTTAGGACCTAAATGCCTGTTATGAGTCAATCCTCTGAGGCTCTCAGCTTCCCACATCTCATAAGAATCTCAGCAGTGATTTGTAGTCATTTGAGTCTTTTATAATGCTTCACATCTCTCAAATTGTTAGAGCCTAAAACCAGAGCTCTTGCTCTGTTTCACATCAAACACATTATTGGGATAGGACAAACATGTATTGCTCTATATTCTTACCACCCTGCTAATGCCAGCTTCTTATAATTAAATATGGACAGAAGCCAGTGTTGTACCACACATTTAAAAGGTTTATGGCCTGGTTTCTCCCTGGTTCATTTTTAGGGCCTGTATAACTCCCCAGTAGAGCTGCTCCTACACAGAACTGTAGCAGTGGACAAAAAAAGAGCTACTGATGCAATCTACCTGGACTTCTGTTAAGGCCTTTGACATGTTCCTCCACAAGATTTTTACCTCTAAATTGGAGAGACATGGGTTTGATGGATGGACTGTTAGATGGATAAGGAATTGGCTCGATGGCCACATCCATAGAGTTTTAGTGAATGGTTCAGTGTCCAAGCAGAAACCACTTGGGTTTCCCCCAAGGGAGCCCTCAAGGGTCCACACTGTGACCAATACTATTTAGTAACTTCATCAATGACATACATAATGGGATCGAGTACACCCTCAGCAAGTTTGTGGGCGACACCAAGATGAGTGGTGCAGTTGATACACTCAAGGAAAAAACTACCATCCAGACAGACCTTGACAGGCTTGAGGAGTGGGCCCATGCGGACCTCAGGAAGGTTAAGTGCAAGGTCCTGCATTTAGACTGAGTCAACCCCCAGTACCATGAATGGATTGAGAGCATCCCTGAAGAGAAGGACTTGGGGAAAGTGGTGGATGAAAAACTGGACATGAGCCAACAATGTACACTTGCAGCCCAGAAAGGGCTGCAAAAAAAGACCAGCCATATCCTGGGCTTGGTCCAAAGAAGTGCGGCCAGCAGTTGCGGGAGGTGATTCGCCCCCTCTACTCTGCTCTGGTGAGACCCCACCTGGAGTACTACGTCCAGCTCTGGAGTCTTCAGTACAGAAAAAACATGGAACTCTTGGAGCGAGTCCAGAGGAGTGCCACAAAAATGATCAAAGGGATGGAACACCTCTGCTGTGAGGAAAGGCTGAGAGAGTTTGTGTTGTTCAGCCTGGAGAAGAGAAGGCTCTGAGGGCACACATCCTTGTGGCCTTTCAGAACTTAAAAGGGGGCTTATAAGAAAGGTGGGGATAGACTTTTTACTAGAGCCTGTAGCAACAGGGTAAGAAATAATGGTTGTAAACTGAAAAAGGGTAGATTAGATTGGATAGTAAGAAATTTTTTATGATGGGAGTGGTGAGACATTGGAACAGGTTTCCTAGATGTGGACACCCCATTCCTTGAAGTGCTGGAGGTCAGGCTGGACAGGGATCAGAGCAACCTGACCTAGTGAAAGATGTCCCAGCCTATGTCAGGGGTGTTGAACTAGTGCAGAAGGTCCCTTCTGATCCAAACCATCCTGTAATTCTTTAATTCTGTGATATCATATCATAATATTCATGAGGCTCAGAGAAAGGGAAGCCAGATAACATATGGCTATATAATCTATAATATATTATATAAAAGATATATATTAAAATTACTTGTACTATGTTGCTGGATAATATATTCAAGACAACTGCTGACCACTCAACTCATGTTATCTCAAACAAGGTGACAGAGGATGTCAGGTAAATTATACACTCTTCCTCAGCAATGGATCACTTAAGAGAATAGATTTTTAAATGTTTTGAAGTAGTGACAGTCCAAAGGAGATGTATGACCTCCAAAAGGCTGGGTTTTCATATTTCTTGATGCCTGAAAAAAGACCTGTTTACGTGAGTTTTTACCTTGCTTTCATCCCATTGTTGGAACTGTAATATTGCAGCGAGTATGCATCTGAAAACTAACTCATTGTACCCCAAACTTCAAGACCCAAATTTGAAATCATGTTAAAACACCAGAAGATCTGAAAAAATATTTTATGGGTTGTAAGTTACACCTACCTACTGTACATTGCAGCAACTGAGACTTTTTCTTATGCTGAAGTGTTTGGACCAAAATACCTTGAAGGTGCTTTTGTTTTTTATTACATGGGGAAAAAAAAAAAAAAAGAAAAAAAAAGAACACACAAAAAACCACGAAACCCCCCAAAAACTAAATAAACCCCTACTAAACAAGAACTTTTTATGGGTTTTTTTAGGTTGTTTGGTTCTGGTGTTTTGTTGTGCTCCCCACACGAAAAGAAAAAAAAAAAAGATTTTGTGGAAAGAAATAATAAAAAAAGATACTTTTACTGCAGTAGAAATGCCTGTGGTTGATAAAGGATGATCTGATTTTTGATCATGATTAGGTGGTCTTACAAAGAAATAAACTACCAGTCTCAAATGAGATCATTCAGAACCCCATTATACCTAATTAAAATCCTTTTTCCTAGGATTAATAGAAGTTCTGGTTGTGAATAACTTTGCTTAAGCAGATTCACAAATCTGGCTGCAGTAAATTACAGATGAGACCTCCCAGGAGCAGAACAAACCCCATCAAGACCCTCATAAACAAAATGCCAGCATCTGCAGCCAGAGAGAAAAGCACAGACAGGATAGAGAGAAGAATTACAGACTTGGGATTACACTATACCTCAACACCATCTGAGGAGAAAGAAAAGCTCTTTATTTATTGCTTACCAGCCTCCAGGGTGTGAGTGTCACTCAGCATTAGCATTCACCTTTATAACTGTGCTTTGTTTTACAGCTTCACCCCAGTGCAGAGGAAGCAGCCAATTACATGTCTACGAGAACATGCATGCATTGAGTATATCCCAGCTGCTTTCTTTTTTCTTGGCCTGAGGCTGAAATAGAGGTGTGAGAGATAGGATCTGATCTGCATTTTTATATATGTGCCAAAAGAATAATGTTATATAGACATTTATGTTCATACAGGTGAAGATGCAGTAGAAAGGTTAGAAGATACTAGACACAAAGGTGCTGTTCCATGTTAGTCAAAGCTATGCAGCTGTTTTGCCAAGGCCAGAAGGAAACAGCTAAAATGCAGTAGTGAGGTGACAAATTCTCTGTATTACACTGTCTATAGTAACTAGGTCTGTGACTACTTGGATACGTACATCAGACCAAATCTCATTCTTTATGCCAAATCTGAGCGATTGCACCCCTCAATTCCAACCTGATCTTCCCCTCTCCTCCTCTTTCTAGTGGCCTCCATCATTTCTCGATACTTACCTTCGTTTGTTTCACAGTGGCACCCTGGAGATCAGCTGGGGATGCTGAGCACTTCTCAGATCCAGCCTTCAGGTGAGATTGGATGCTCAGGTATCACCAATGGTAATAGTTGGTTGCTCTTGACAGCTCAAAAGTTCACTTAATGTTCTAAAATCCACACTGTCAAGCCCTGTTTGGTACCATCTGTGCTCCTGGCTCCATTTCTACATGGTATGTTAATATTTTTAGGCCAAAATAGATCAAATACTTGAGATATTAAACCAATTCAGTGTTTCAGCATTTGACTCAGATTCTACAAACAAGCACTGTTCATAGGTTTACAGTTGTCCACTTCCCAGGTCCGCATCACTGGTGATGGATGGATGCAGACCTGGTAAGTTAGAGGAATGGATTTTGGCTGAGATGGTCTCATACACAAGTGCCTAATGCTGAAGCGCAGATTTAGCCACACAGTTACTAAATATGGTGCTCTGACTTTTGTTCTCTGAATTCAAAAGAGCACCCATCTGGTAAAAGACCAGCCACACCACCCATCTCTTAAAACCAGTCACAAAAGGCTTTGAGAGGCTGACTACAATGGTAGCTGAAGATTTCTTTTTCTAGCTGCCAAATCACCAGTAAGAATGGAACCAAGGAGATTTTTCAGTATTTATTCACTTCTTTCAGTTTTGCATTCATTTTGTTTAGAATAGGAGATGGTGAAATGTTTCACTTCTACCATCAGATGCGAAAGGAGTCCCAGTCAGGCTGTTTTAATCTGACAAATTGAAGTTGAGTCTCCACATATTCAGATCAATATTATAGGAAGCCATTTTCCTTTGGTTTCAAAAAAATACTAAGCTAATCATTAAGGGATGCATCTTTAAACAGGTACTCATTAGATTTGAAAACTTCGATCAAATCCATTTTCCCTCCTACTTGCCCCCAAATAGATACCTCTAAGTACTTCAGAAACTCCCATGCATGATGACCCATGCATTACATGCTACCCACCAACATTAAAAGCTCACAACAGGGTAGACTTTACACCTCCCTAAGGAGGAGTGAAAGGGAACTAATTTTTTTCTTAAAAGTGATTCAGAGGACAGACTGTAGCAAAGGTTTTGTGCATGGAGAGGCTGGAGAGAATTACTGCTAAGATTTTATTAGTGTGCATAAACACTATGACGTTTTTGATGCCTCAGGCTATAGAAGCACAGTCATTACAATGGAGACCATATTTCATTCCATCTTTCCATCGGTCCTGTAACACATTGAGCAATCCATCTTGCTCATATGCTCTACATAGTCATATATAAATATATTTATTTATTTATTTGCTTCTCTCCAAGTGTTTAACCTTTTGAGCACTGCAAGTAATCTGAGGTGTGAGAGCACATGCTCTGCAGCTTCTGTCTTCCAACATAACCCAGGTGGAGTGTACAGTCATACTACCAAATGTAAAGCATGCAGGCTGAAAAAAGTCACCAGCTAAAGAACCAAAACTATTCCCTATCTGTGTATTCACTGTGGCTCAACACACCTGTCATGAACAGATAGAGGACAATCACATATGACACTATAAGACACCAAATTTCTGAAAGCTGCTACGTGAGCCTGCTGCTGTACTGATGCCAGCAGTAACCTACTACACAAAAGCAGCACAGTGAGGATGGCTGGAGATGAGTGGCAGGAAAGTAACAGGGGGTATGGATTACACACACTTTTCAGAGGTAGCAAATGTGTGTTTGCTCACAGACAGAATCACAAAATCACAGAATGGTCAGGGTTGGAAGTGACCTCTGGAGATCATCTAGTCCAACCCCCTGCTAAAGCAGGTTCACATAGATCAGGTTGCACAGAATCGTGTCCAGGCAGGTTTTGAATGTCTCCAGAGAAGGAGACTCCACAACCTCTCTGGGCAGCCTGTCCCAGTGCTCTGTCACCCTCACAGTAAAGAGGATCTTCCTCATATTCAGATGGAACTTCCCGTGTTGTAGTTTGTGCCTGTTGCCCCTTCTCCTGTTGCTTGGCACAACTGAAAAGAGCCTGGCCTCATCCTCTTGACACTCTCCCTTAAGATACTTGTAGACATTGATAAGATCCCCTCTCAGTCTTCTCTTCCACAGGCTAAACAGGCCCAGCTCTCTCAGCCTTTCCTCAGAAGGCAGATGCTCCAGTGTCCTAATCATCTATGTAGACCTCCACTGGACTTTCTCCCATAGTTCCCTGCCTCTCTTGAATGGAGAGCCCAGAACTGGACACAGCACTCCAGGTGCAGCCTCACCAGGGCAGAGCAGAGCGGGAGGATCACCTCCCTTAACTTGCTGGCCATGCTCCTAATGCACCCCAGGATCCCTTTGACCTTCTTGGCCACAAGAGCGCATTGCTGGGTCATGGGCAACTTGCTGCCCACCAGCACTCCCAGGTCCTTCTCTGAAGAGCTGCCTTCCAGCACATCAGCCCCAGCCTGTACTGTTGTGGGGGGTTGCTTCTCCCTCGGTGCATGACCTCACACTAGCCTTTGTTGAACTTCATTATGTTCCTCTCTGCCCAGCTCTCCGGCCTGTCCAGGTCTTGCTGAATGGCAGCGCAGCCTTCTGGGGTATCAGCCGCTCCTCCCAGTTTTGTAACATCAGCAAACCTGCTGAGGGTGCACTCTGTCCCTTCATCCAGATCATTGATGCATAAGTTAAACTAGACTGGACCCAGTGCTGACCCCTGTGGAACACCACTGGCTACAGGCCTACAGCTAGACCCTGTGCCACTGATCACAACCCTCTGAGCTCTGCCATCCAGCCAGTTCCAAATCCACCTCACTGTCTGCTCATCTAACACATACTTCCTGAGTTTACATATAAGGATGGGAGACAGTGTCAAAATCCTTGCTGAAGCCAAGGTAGGCAACATCCACTGCTCTTCCCTCATCTACCCAACCGGTCATTCCATCATAAAAGGGTATTAGGTTGGTCAGGCATGATTTCTCCTTGGTGGATCCATGTTGACTACTACTGATAATCTTTATTTTCCTCCACATGCTTAGAGATGACGTCCAGGATGAGTGAGCTGTTCCATCATCTTTCCAGGGATGCAGGTGAAGCTGACTGGCCTATAGTGTCCTGGGTCCTCCTTCTTGCCCTCTTTGAAGACTGGAGTGACACTGGTTTTCCTCCTGTCCGCAGGCACCTCTCCTATTCTCCATGACCTTTCAAAGATGGTGGAGAGTGGCTTGGCAATAACATGTGCTAGCTCCCTCAGTACTCGGGGGTGCATCCCATTGGGGCCCATGAATTTTGTAGGTGTCAGGTTTGCCTAAATAACCTCTAACCTGATCCTCCTTCACCAAGGGAACATCTTCCTTTCTCTAGACTTCCTCTCTTGCCCCCAGGGTCTGGGACTCCTGAGGGCTGGCCTTAGCAGTAAAGGCTAAAGCAAAGGCGGCATTTAGTAACTCCACTTTCTCTGTACCTTTTGTCACCAGGGCACCCACCTCATTCAGCAACAGGCCCACATTTTCCCTAGTCATTCTTTTTCTACTGATGTACTTGAAGAAGCCCTTCTTGTTGTCTATGATATCCCCCATCAGATTTAATTCCAAGTGAGCCTTAGGCTTCTTCTTTACACCCCTGCACGTTCTGACCACATCCCTATACTCCTTTCAAGTGGCCTGTCCTTTTTTTCCACATACTGTAAACTTCCTTCTTCTGTTTGAGTTCTGCCAGAAGCTCCTTGCTTATTCATGCAGGCTTCCTGCTCCCTTTGCTTGATTTCTTACTCATAGGGATACACCTATCTTGAGCCTGGAGGAAATGATGCTTGAATATTAACCAGCTCTCTTGGACACCCCTACCTTCCAGAATCCTAACTCATGGGATTCCTTCAAGCAGAATCCTGAAGAGGCCAAAGTTACCTCCCCTGAACTCCAAGGTTTCAATTCTACTTGTTGCCCTGCTTCCTCCACTATCTCATGTACACTGCAGCCAAGGCTGCCCCCAGCATTCACAGTCCCCAACCAGTCCTTTGTTTGTTAGTACAAGGTCCAGCAGAGCACCTCACCTTATTGGCTTCTCCACCACCTATGTCAAAAAGTTATCATCAATGTTCTTCAGGAACCTCCTGGACTGTGTGTGCCTAGCTATGTTGTCTTTCCAGCAGATATCAGGGTGTGTGAAGTCCTCCATGAGAACCAGGGCCTGTGATCATGAGGCTACCTCAAACTGTCTGTAGAAGACCTCATCAACTTCCTTTTCCTGATCAGGTGGCCTGTAGTAAACACCTACAACAGTGTCACCTAGGTTGGCCTGCCCCTTAATCTTTACCTATAAGCTCTTGACTCCTTTTGCATCCACCCCTATGGAAAGCTCAATACATTCCAGTTGCTCCTTCACATATAGAGCAACTCTACCACCTCTTCTTACTGGCTTGTCTTTCCTAAGAAGTACTCCATAACAGCATTCCAGTCATGAGCGATTCCACCATGTGTCTGTAATTGCAATAAGATCATGGCCCTGTGACCACACAAAGACCTCTTAATTCTTCCTGTTTATTCCCCATGCTGTGTGTCTTGGTGTACAGGCATTTCAGAGAGGTAATTAAGCATACAGATTTCTCAGAAGGGGTGAAAAAGTATCCACCGTAGCCATACACATCCTTGTTGAGGTGTCTGGCATCCTGGTACTCATCTTGGGAGGCAGCTAAGGAACATATGTCAATGCTCAGGTTGGCCTGGTTTATTCCCCACTTGGATGTGATGGCGTGAGCATTGGCACTTTGGATGCTGCCCTCCACGTCCTTCAGTTTAAAGCCTGCTTCAACAAGCTGGCCAGCCTCCTGCCAAATACTCCCTTGCCTTTTCTAGACAGGTGGATCCCATCCCTCCCTACAAGGTTGCAGTCAAAGAACGTCCCATTGTCATAGTAGCCAAAACCCTCACAATGGCACCAGCCATGAAGCCAGAAGTCAATGTGCATTATACGCCTGTTTCTGGCTGCACCCTTTCCTCTTACTAGTAAAACAGAAGGAAAAATAACTTGGGCACAAAAATTTGTCACTTGCATCCCCAAAGCTTTATAGTCCACCTTGATTCTGCCTCGGTTCTGACTTGCACTGTCATTTGTACCAATGTGCAAGAGCAGTGGTGGATAGTAGTCTGTGCTATTCACAAATTGTGGCACCCTCTAGGCAGCATCTTGGACCTTAACTCCCAGAAGGCAGCATACTTCATAAGACTCCCTGTCAGGCTGGCAGATGGGTGCCTCAGTCCCCCTTAACAGAGAGTCTCCTACTAGAAGCACTTGGTGTTTCTTTTCACGGCATCCATGGTGTGCTGCTAGTGTGGTTTCTCCTTGCAGACCTTGCTCACTGGTGTCTGTAGCTGTTAAAGCTTCATATCTGCTTTTGGCTGTGATGCTGAAGGGTGGAGACTGAAGCAGAGTCTTGCTTTTGTGGGTCACCAGGGTCCAGGGTGCTTCATGGTCTATGATGTCTGCTACAGGAGCATGGTTCTGAAACCACTTACCTATCTCTGTCTTGGTTTCTCTAATACTCCACAGCCTTTTGACTGTTTCCTGCAACTCGGCCACCTGACATAACAGATCATCAACCTGTGCACACTTTAGTCAGGGGCTTACATTTTCTCCAGGAGAAGGGTCTGCACACTCATGGCAACCTACTGTCTGTACTAGAAGTCTCCTTCCTTAACAGTTCCATCTGAGTGGAAGCATCAGACATCTCAGGGGCTTTCCCTGTAGAAACACTGGTTTTAAGTCTGAGGCAAGTGCCCACCATTATGGCAGAAACCTAGGGCTCTTCGCTGGGCTGTGGGCCTACAAGTAGGGTGCAGGGCCCTCCCTGCACACTCTCCCTGCAGGTTCTGCCATGTGAACTACCGTGTGAGCTGACACATCATGCCCTGGCTGACACACCACATCTTGGTTGCTAGAGCTTCCTAGGGATGTTTAAAACTGCCACAGTTGCTCCTGGCAAGGCCCAAGCCACATCAGCCTCACTCACGAGAGTTGCTGGCTTCTGGCAGGGTTCTCAGCTCTTGCTTTGGTTTCCCCAACTCTGGGAACCCCCTTGTCCACCTCAGTCATAGACCAGACCTAGAAATGCTGATGTTTTTGTCATCCAAATGTCATTTAAATGAAAGTTGTACCACTAATTCTTCACTTAGAAACAGTTGCAAACTTATAAATCTAAATGCTTAGTGACGCACAGAAAAAAAGCCACATTCTAGGTTGCTGAGGGTTCAAAACACGTTTAAGGAACAAGGAAATAATTCTCATTGAAAAGATATATAATAATTATTATATTGCTTTTTTAGTTCATGAGCAAAGCCCCAATCTTCTGAAATTTTGCTTCAGTTTTTAAATTAATGGCAAATATCTCTGTACACAATACTTTTAGAGGAAACTGCAAAACTGAATCCACTCTTAACCTCCATTCAGTTGATTCAGTCACGTGATGCAGTTTCTCTTTAATTGAATGATTAATATAACTATGAAGCCCGCTGTGAATTTTACAATTGAATATATCATTGATGATTGTCTGTAATGAGGCTTGAAGCTTAGAATTTAAAAATTATTAGTATTTTCATTAGGAAAGTTCAAGAGCTCAGATATTGAAGACCAAATCCCAGAGTCCCTAGCAGGCTTGTACTGAAAATTTTTCTGCACTTGTTCAGAATTTTCTCTTTGCTATGAATTATTTAAAATAAAACCTTCCACAGACAGACACAAAATTTCAAGGCCGGAAGAGACCATTGCAATCATTCAACCTGATCTACTTTGTAATGCTGATCACAGCCACCTCTTTATCTTCTCCCTGGTCTTTCCAATTAGGTCATTGGTATGTCCTAAACTCCTGTCCTCTGCAATGTCTTCTCTGTCCTAATGCTCAGCACATCCTAATGTCTACAGCAATGCCCTGATTTAATGTGTCATCTCAAGTGGGGTGTTTTCTGCCTACATGCTATTTTACCCTTTGTGATATTTTTTCTTGTGATTTCATACTCTTCAATCTTGCTTTGCAACTTTATTTTCCCAATTAGACAAGCTTGTCCATCAATGAAGGACTATGCAGCTGCAGTGAACTAGCAAATAATGTCCTTATTTAACCACTAATAATATTCAATAAATATTCAATGATAAAAGCCCACTAAGGCATTTTACCCAGAGGCAGCTAGTACTGGTTACTCTCAGGCAATGCCACAAACACTGCTGGTAAAGGCTGATCCATGGATTATTTACTGTCTTCCAGCAAAATCCTTGATTACACAGCAAAAAAGGAATGTAAAACTTCATCCTTAGAGAAGAATTTACCTTAATGATCAATTTAGAGAGTGTGCGGCTGCATGATGGGGAAGTGAAGCTATTTTCCAGCTTACTCAGAGTACCAAAAGTTCAGGCTAAGACTGAACCTGTGTCAAGTGTAGTGTGGGAAGTGAACCACTCATTCGTCATGATGCATAGGCACAGTCATGCTGAAATGACTTTCTGTCTTACAGTCAACCTTCTTTGCAATGGAAGTAGAGATGCCAAAATCTGTTTGAATTCTCATATAGTAATCCAGAAAGGTATCCGTTCCTGGCTGGAGCAGAAAGTCTTGCTGTCTGTAAAGTGTGCATATATGTTGTTTTATCCTTATGATATAAATCCACTGTGAACAAAATCAGATTCATTACATTTAGATCTGGAGCTTAAATAACGGTTTTATCCCAGTATATCATGATTCTGTAGAAACTTGATTCCAGACAACTTTTGCTCCTCTTGCACCACTGCTGCCTGCACAGCGAACTGCTCCTTGTGTCCCAAGGTGTTTCTGAGAAAGCAATAAAAAGAGGCAATAACTCGCATGCATTTGCTGCATTCCAGCCAAACCTGCTGGTTGTAGGGAGGAGGGAGAGATAGCATCTCTGCCCTAAGAAATGCTTTAAGCTGCAAGAACTTTTCAATTCAGCAACCCCATCAAAACTTGAACTTTCCAGTGCTGGTGAGGAAAATACACCATTTGAAAAGGTTAAGGTCTATACATCTGCCTTCCTTCCATCTTTCAGGACAGTGTCCCCCATAACAGAGCTGTTTGATCCAGATGAATAGAATTTCATTTTTTCATTCATTCATTCATTCAAAATCCAATTGAATATAATTTCAAGCAAGGAATTATGCCTAATTCTCTCACAACCCCTCTCACTGATCCTATTCATAATTCAGTTTTGATATTAAAAGGAATACTTCTAACAGGCAAGACTAGCAACCACCTACAAGAGAGTAACACCATGTCATCAGATACAGTGTGAATGATGCAGGTTCAAGCCCCCTAGTTTAACACAGGCTTAGCAAGGATGCACAAGTCTTGGTCTCCACATCCTAGACATTTACTACCACTACAAAGTGTCTTTGCTGTTGAGGAAGAGTTGGATGTTTTTTCTCTTCCCTCAACCACAATGAAGTAACTCCATCATGGATCTTAAGGAGTTTTTTCCAGAAGAAAATTTTATCAAAGCCTCTATTTATTTTGTTTTGCATTTTTTTCCACCACCATCCCAAACCTCCATATTTTGATGAATCATTGTTTCCAATCAAAAAAAAAAAAGAAAAAAATAACAAAAGATTTAATTGTTAAAAATTCTTGAGTCTTTCTAGTGATATCCCCTCAGACCTCCAAGTCTAAGGTGGTCCTGGCTAAAGCACAGAGAACAGTAATCTAAATTGAAAAAATTGTAATAACTGTTTCCAGCAGTATGACTTCCATATAGTGCTGCATGTATACTTTTGAACTTTAGAGGTTTAGTCTACCAAGCCCCATCTTTCAACAAATGCAATGAGCACCAAAACTTCTAATGTACTTTACCCCTAAAAATTCCAGCAGGTAGAAGAAAAAAAGCAGAGGTTGCCACAATTACCTGCCCAATCTTCAGTGAAAGCACTAAAGAATTCACATAAAGTAATATATTTTACCTCAGAAAAGCAGATTAATCATTCTCTCCCCACCCCTTTCAAAACAATGATGATTGGGATGGCCTGAGCCAACAGAATCCAGTATCAGGAAGACTTACTGCATTTTCACTTCATCATTCATGTCATCGAGAGATAATTAGAGTATAAATAAGAACATAAGTAAGTTTGGAACTGACAAGTGACTATAAAAGCACCACAGCACTCTTCCTACTTTAACAGTTTGTATTTTAAAAAAAAAAAAAAGAAAGAAAGAAAGACTGAAAAGATAAAGCTGTGTTATTATTGTTTATTATTATTTCTGTAGCGACAGGTATCATAAGGCTCCAGCTGGGAACAGAAGCCTGTTTTGTTAAACAGATGGTAGGAGGTCAGCTCTGTTTTGAAAAGTGTGATGGGAAATGTAGTCTGGCAGGATATTTTGCCCACAAAGCAGAATAAGAACATGAGATCCTAGTGCAGCACAGGATTTTCCAAATGAAAATCCTTCAACTTCAGTTCCATCTCTTCTTAAACGTCACGTTCTGTATCCCCTCCTTTATCTTCACAACAAACCATCACTCCAACATGTGCTGAAAACAGTTGTGAAAGTTTTTTAGAACTTAAAAATCCTTTAAAGACAACTTCAAAGTCTAGGAGCTCTTTCAACAAAGAAAACAAATCAGTCTACAAACTATCCTCAGAAGCTGATGAAGCCAGTCTCCATAGATAGAAATTAGACATGAGTTGGTGCCATCAGCAGAGCTTCATTGAATTTTATCCCCTAGGAATGTAAACTCTTTTGTAGTTCCCTCTCAGTAAGTCTTTCCTGGTAGGTAATTAAGGCAACCCATCCCTCATTTACTGTCATTGACAGAGTTGTTTTAAAATCTGTTTATTATTGAGAGAAATTGTCATTTATATCTTTCTTCTAATTTTGCTCCATGCACAAAAATATCTCCATTTTTCCACTTAGCATGGCACCTGTCATATCCTGATCCCACAAATATTTTTGGAGCTCAGCAAACCATTATTAGAGTATGTTAGGAAACTCTGATTCAAGGACTTATGTCTGTGATTTTGGCATTCCTTTCAGTCCTGTTCTGAACATTCAAAAGATCCTCAAAGGCACAAAAAGTTACTCACTTTCCTCAGGAGACCTGTTTGTGCGTTGCCAAGATGTGTTCTTGGATTTCAGAGGTCTTACACGTGTCTAGTGCACACTTTCCTATAGCAAGCAGGAAGGAAGTTATTAAGGAAACACAATTGACACATTCCACAAAGCTTAAACTCTCCCCAAATTCAAGAGGAAGGTGTGTGTCATTCTCTACATTATTGCAAAGCACTGATACCCTCAAGGCACAACTGTATTAGTAATGAAATGTGCCCAGGACCATTCCCTGGCATTGCACAACTCATCTCCACAATGTTCAGCTCTCATCATTTAAAATGAGGTACCCACATTCAAAGTCTTAATTTGGAATGATCTTAGATTTACTGGAATTAGGAATGTACAGATGCAGCCTCCCTGCCCACACTGAATATATTAATCCGCTCGTTCCAAAGAAGAAACCCATTCACAGCACACACAATAATTAGACCTAGGATCAGCTGTGTACAGCACTACAGCACAGGTCGTATCAAGTATGGCCATTCTCTTCAAACAGTCCCCCAGCACTTTCCCATCAGGCTTTGTGGCCTCACATGCCCAGGGGACACAGACCTAGGGATCCTCATAGAAAAACACTACCGCTTTGGCTGCAACAATGTACAGCAACAGAAATTGTCTTTCATTGTAGCTGTGTTGCCACAGAGGGCCCAGGGAGGGCCAGGCTAGGTCCTAGGCAATAGACAGATGGGTCAGTCTTCACCAGTTGGCCCAGGAACCATCATATTCCCTCTGGGACAGCCCATACAGACTTTCTAGATATGGCTAAATAAATGGTTTGCTCAATGTGCCGTATGGATTTGCAGCTGCAGACATTTTTCTGAAGCTGGGCACCTAAGGCCATGACTCCTCACATAGCAGGGTGGCAGGGTCATAAACAGAGTGCTGCCAGTGCCTTGTCACCCATGGTTTATAAAGCAGCAGCTGAATACCTGAATAACTTTGAATGGTACCCAAGCCCATGCCACCTTAGTCACCTGTGCACCACACCAGACACTGCAAAGTGACACACTGCATTGGCCAGGTCACTAGGAAGTAAAATGCCAGAATAATAAAAAAGCTTTGTAAAGGGACCAAGAATCAATCCTATATGAGGTATTGCAATATATGAAGAGGCATCCCATTTTTCACTGGAATTTCCTATCTTGAATGAAGGGTTATGAAGTCATTAACTCCTTGGCAGGTGAAAAAGTACCTTCTATGTCACTGCATAGGTAATTATAAGGAGCACATTGGCAACTGTTTATTTCTTTTTATCTTGTGTTATGTTTGAATTCCATTAGGATGCAACTGGCTGTCCTGAAAATAACAAATAATGTCATTAAAGAGGCACTGAGATTCAATCCCTTTCCCTCAGAGAGAAATCAAGCTATTCTCACAGCAGAGGTGGTTTCCGCTGCATTCCCAGATGATTAATATGCATTGAAAAAGCCTCTGGAGATGATCCCTTCTGAGGCATACCAATTAAGGCTGGGAGGAATTAAATAAATAAAAAATGTATCCCAAATAAAGCACCGTGTATACTATCATTATTTTTATAGTCTTGGCACCCAGGTGTCTGTGTCATAGCCCCAATTTAGCTTGAAAGGATGAAAGGCTGCTTGCATAGGAAAATATTTCTTATTCCACTGATACAATGATACCAGTTTACTTGTGTAACTGCCTGACTGGCTTTTTTCACTTTTATATAAAACATTTAGAAAGTAATATAAAGTAAACCAGAGTAAGTACTGTTATTCTTAATTAGGATAAGAGTATCTGAGTGGGAAGGAGTACGAATGGGATTATTCTGCTTACTAATCGCTCCCTACATCAAAACAGCACGATAGTATAGACAGCTTTTTGGATCACTTCAGCCCACCTGCCCAACATGTCACATTTAAGTCAAATTGCAGACCTTTGTTGAATTTTGTCCATTTTACAGTGCAAACTTACCATTGCCAGCAGTTGGAAGTAGTATTTGAGTTGTCAAAGCATGGATGCACCCTTTGTTCTGTTACCTCTGATGGGACAAGCTCAGGATCGAAAGATCTAAAGGTGAGAAAGACATCCAAGGACATCAGAACTTCTGATGGGCAAGAATTTCTAATGGACTTCTAGAGACTTGCAAGACTCAATAAGAGACTGGACAGTCAAAAACAGAACCCAAGAGACTTAGCTGAACCACTGTAACTTTGGCCTGCGGCAGTCCAGGCCTGTGGAATGATTGCTTTTCTATTCTTACAAATAGTCTGGCTTAGCCAGCTGAAATAGCAAATGTAGTTGCTCAAGCACATTTTAAAGCATTTGTGTTGATATGAGTAAAGCTGTTCAGAACTAATTGACTTGCTGTGGGCAGCTGTGGATTAGGAGGTAAAGTGTCTGTGGGCCTAATCTTACTCCTCAGAAGTCAATAAAAATAATTCATGTGACATGAAAGACACAGGACTGACCATTTCCTTAATACTGAGGTCTTCGGAGATTGCCCTATCCACATCAATTTCAGCTTTGCCTTTACATGCAAAACATCTTTCATTTTTCAATGGAGAAAGAACTGAAAAAAAATGTTCTTAGTACTGTAGGAATGTCCTGTGTTGCAAGAAAGTCTTGTGTTTACAGTCCTTTACAGATTGAATTATTATCATTGTGGGCAGTCATAAAAGGGTTTCGAAACTCCAGAGGTTTTTTTTTTCAAGATTTGCACACTGCATGTTAAAAAATATCTCACCCACAGCACAGGGCAGGAGGTTGAGTTTTCAGAAAAGAAAAGGTCATGACCAGATGGTGTAGGGAAAATGTTTTAATTTACAAGTTCTATTCATTTCTCTTCAATCCCACTCTTCAAGTCTTAATTTGACAGGTAGTGTAGTGTTGCTAACAGTGAAGTCACCCCGAGTGCACACAGTATAACTGAAATGTGTTAAAGAGAAAAAAGTACTGTTACCCATACCTGTTAAAAATAATGAGATAAATGTGTGAAGTGTAACAGAATCATACTCCAGATGAGAACAACCTTGACTACTGACTTTACAACCTAAATTATGGAGAGAAAGGGAATAGCAGATTCCCTTTATCCATCCCTTTATATAGATGATGAAGGAAATACAGCCATATGATATAGTTTTAATTGGATTTTCTCAGACTGTGCATTCCAGTTAATAATTTTGGTGGGAGGAGAGGAAATCATCTCCCTAATGCTTTCATCGGCATTAATCACAGCTTATTTGTTTCTGCAGAGGCCAAAGACAAAAAAAAAAAACTGTAAAGAAATTAGAAGCACTAGCACCTTCTGGGTTCAGGGAACAAACACCCTGGGGTTCTCCTTGTTCTGCTGAACCTTTCTCCCAGTAGTCTAACAGCCGCAGAAAATGAGAAAGCAGGAAGAGTACGTAACTGCCATGAAGTGGGAATATCCAAAGGAATTTCACCCGTGCTGGCACACCCCAGGACAGTGGTTTATGCTCAACATGAAGATTGGATGGAGAGACCTATCACCGAGTAATGCTATTTCCCAAACTGAAAGCATCTGAAATCCTGAAATTCTCAAAGGTATCTTAGGCTACAATATGGTTGTCAGAAGCAGCATGTTTCCTAAAAAGAGGCAAAAATGAAATGTCATTTACATACTAAGAGAAAACTGCAGCAAAATGAGATAATTCTGTTGTTATCTAATTTCATCAAAGGAATCGGTATACTTAATTTCTGGTATGAGAATTCTATTGTATCATCTGCTATTGTGTGTTAGAGAATACATAACAATTCAGAAAGGTAGGCTCTGTTCACTTCAGAAGCAAAAAAAACCATGCACAGACTTGCACTGTATTCCCTTAGCATCTTCATTCTGCCATTTATGGCTAGGCAGACCTACTCTTTCCCCTGTAGAAGGTCTGCCTGAATAAGGCTGCCCACCAGAAAGAGCTTGTCTACGCTCAGAATCAGTTACCATCTAACCCACTTTATTTCTACCGCAAATATTTCCCCAGCCCAAAGAGTCCCAGTTCTACTCTTCATTTTGAGAAATGCATCCCACACTAATTTCATTGGCAGTTGTGCCTATGTTAGATCACACCACAAACATAGGGTGGATTTTAGGAAACAAAACATAACAAGGTGGCTATTTTGGGGAGTGAATGTCTTTTTTGTGGGAGATCACAAAATGAGTTAGATAAAGATTAATTTATATGGATGAGCTATTGTTGAATAAGCTATAGGTTAAATTTAAATATAATAGCTGTTATGTAGCAGTTTTTCTAATAAATAGTCCTGCACCATGCTGGGAGTTCAGATTCACTCCATCTAGTAGTAGTAATTTACCTAAGCAATGAAATCAAGCATCCATTGACGTGTAGAGGAGAAAACAGCTAAACATCTAAGTCACCTTCTGCAGGAACCTCATTCTCTCTACTGATTTTCAAAGTATCATAGGGCAAATGGGCAACCCCTGAAGATATCTCAGTTAAATGTTATTGTGTCTTTCTCTGCATGTCCATTAGTCTAGGCAGAATAGGGCTGAATATACAAACTCTGAGTCCAGAATATTTTTTTTCCTTGAACATGAAGTTTTGGTTACCTCGAAAACACCCACAACTTCCTCATATTTACAGTAAGAACCTCATCTTCAGGGCCTTCATACAGTTAGCTAATTAACTAATTTCTGTCAATGTACTGTAATAAGTTGATACTATAGATAGGGAAAAGCTTGATTTTAAAATACAGTACAGGATTTGAAAGTATCTGGGAAAAAAGGCAGAATAAAGGGTTCTGATAGGAGGTGAACTCCTTTCTGAAACATGGACAAAGTCATCTTTAGTTTTATGAGGCCATGTGTTGTCTTTGGCCTTTTGACTAGGATGGTCTTTAATTTTGCCTTTGTTTTATCTGGTCTTCCACAAGGCAATTTGGTGTCCAAAACCCTCTTCTGCTTTATATAATCTCATTGTAGTATAGAGATCATAATGTTCCATTATTTATCCATCATTTAGTGTAGCTCAGGTGGTGGTTTGTTGGTTTGTATTTTTTTTTTCTTCTTGCTCCTCTACTTTTAATAACACCCTGAGAGTTTTCTGAGAAATGATACAACCACTTTCAAGTTCTGGGTTTCTTAAATCACTTTTTTTGTGTGCATTTTGTTTCATTTTTGTAATCTGTAGAGTGGAGGTTTTGACTTCCTACCTGATATTTCAAGTCCTCATGCCCTTTGTTGTACCTGTTGCCCAGGTGCAAGACGACAGACCAAGTGACCACTTTATTCTTTCCTGTGAGCCTGTGATAATTGTGAGGGGTCAGTTGGTAAAATAGCCCACACAGAAATGCCGTTTATTTTAAAAAGTGGGTGTCTGCCCCTTTGATAAAAGAAATTGAGCCCACTAAATGACACATTAAATTACATAAGCCAGGAGAAAGGTTTAGAGTATAATACATCTTCTGCTTTTCTGACTCTATGGGGAAAAAAGTGGTGGGCTGAAAGAAATTGTCCTTGTGAGCTACGGAGAGTTTCCCGGTATTTATGAGTCTGTGTGCATCATTAGAAGAACTTTACCTGGTGTTAGATGCATATATCTGCCTGCCAAGAGGCAAAAGGGAGAGCACAAATGAACAGCACAACATGCATCTGCAATGTGTATTGGCTTTGTCTCCTTAATGTATCCATGGGTGCTTCACTTGCAGCATTTTTCATGGAGATTCATAGGTATTTGTGTTTAGGGGTCCTTCTGTCTTTCAGTACCTATGCTGTCTTGCTCCCTCCTTTTGTCCCACCAGCTCTGCAGTAGCAAACGCTAAGACCAGTTTAAACAAAATCTGATAGAGATGCAAATGTTTCAAAGTGACAATGATCCTCTAAGTTTTGTGGAATGATACCGCTGGCCAAAAGGATGTATTAATTACCACACACAAACACACACACACTTTTGGAACCTGATTCATCTGATCTGTTTTATACATCTACCGAGATATTTAAAATCCATGAGATAGGTCTGGCCCTAGAGCATTTATTTCTTGCCAGATAGTACAAAAGGAGACTAGACAATTAGATCACACATAAACAGCTTCACAGAAGATACCTAAATGTAAGTGGCTGAATACCACCCTTTGAGCTCAAGCCATTTTCAGGGTAAAAGTAAGAAAAGGTAGCATAGGCATTCCGGATTTCATAAGGCTTATACCTGCTCTCTCTTCTTCTTTGGCCTACTGGGCTTTGCTGCTTCCAGTTCCAGAATCTACTGGTACTTCATGGTGAGACGAATCATTCCAGATATCCACCGACTGCATTGACTAGATCCCCATTAACTGTAGTGGGAACCAAGATAGCTATATTTATGTGACAATCTTAGACTGAATCATGCCCCTAGGGCTCCAGTTTGTTGCCTAAAAAGAGGCTTTTTAGTGACATTCCATATGTCCTAATGTATCTGAGATACCTGCAGTTGCCGTGCCAGTCTGATGTGATTAAGAGGCTGCAAAGAGACAAGCCCTATTCAAGCAGCAGCTGGAAGGAATCACAAGAAATATTTAGATAAATGACTCTATGAAAAGCAGAAGGAAATCAAACACAAACTATGCCTTCACATGCTTTCCTTTTCCTTTTAGATCCTGTTTCTTCCCTAATGCTTGTCAGCTCACACCAAAATCATCTGGTGGTGAGCGGTTCTCCCTTACTGTTGCTTTATTCTTCTACTTGGCATCAGGAGTAGGTCTCTTGAGGAGAAGCACAAGAGTGCTTTTGGTCTTCTTTTGCTCCACCTATTACAAAATTTACCCATGATTTTGTGAAGGATCCTCAAAAAAGAAAGTACGTGTTTCCTCATCCTATCAGCCTAATTCAAAATAAAATGTTCAAATGACTCATTCACAACCTCCTCCAAACCCCTTTAATTCAGTTTCATACGTCCAGTCAGGAAATCTAAAAAACTACATTTGGCTAAGTTGAACAGTCATGCAGCTGTGCTGAATGTCCAGGAGCAGATGCATATGAAATCAGTGAGCATAAAACATTCATAGAATTCTTCTGGATATAGATATTTTTTAAAAAAATAAAAATCCAAGTGCCTTTTTGAGCATAAATAAAATAAAAAAATAATTAAAAAAATGGAAACCCCAAACAGTTTATTCCGTGTCAAGTGACAGAAACAAGAAACAGCTTTTGAAGTTGGCACAACCACCTTTCTGCATGACAGCATAGAGCAACAGGCCCAGTGAAATCTTGTGAAAAAGGCATCCCACTGATAGTTAGACCTGCATATGTCAGATCTCATTTCTCCTACAGAACAAGGTTTTTCACAGCACTAGCTTGCCAGAATAAGCTCCAGATCTAGCAGGGTAGGTGTCAAGAAGTTTCCCCTGAGACCAGCTAGAAAAGGTCTTCTGTGAAGTGGGAGCAAGGGATTGCTATTGGATTATCAACACTATCACTGGGGAACTCAGTTGTCTGAGCCAACAACTGATGCAGCCCAGTGATGTCTACTACAACTATATATCTGAATATCAGTGGGGAATTATGTTCATGGGCTGGGTCCTCTCACTTGAGTTGTTTTCAGGCAGAATGTAGGTGACAAGACAGAAGCTTCAAAAAACTGACAAAATATCATCTTTTCTGCCTTCTAAGGCATTCAGCCCTCTTTCATCAGGCTACAGAGCAGCTGAAAGGTCTTGTTCAACTACTCAAGGCTAGGGCAGTTCCCCAGTATTAGCTTCCCAAATGCCTTTTGCTTTTAGCTTTCAAATATATTGTTCCCCATCCAACCAAAAAAAAGATTTGGACCATGTGTTTGTAGGCTTCAGGCTGCAACACCCAGATTTACCATATTTGAAGTTGAATTTGAATATGATACAAAGACTCCATCTGGTACCTATTGCAACAGTGCAACGCTCCATGGCTCAGCCTATGCTTCGATCTTGCATTTGGCTTTTCACTGGCTCCTTGTGCCAGTGCAAGGCCTGTGTTCTGATTTTCAAATGATTTAATGATCCATGTCCTGGAGATATCAGAAATTGAATTCTGTGCAGAATTCAAGCAGCAGCTGTGATCCTCTGGGGCAAAATGGATCACTGAGCATAGGGTGTATTCTGAGCATACAGCATCCTTCGTTATCAGAACCAGCTTTGGAGGAATCTTTGAGATCAAGTAATCTGATATTCTTTAGGAGTGCATTTGGCACACTCTAAGAAGCACCCTTAAAACTGTGTCTTCAGAAATTACTTCCCTTCAAAACCAAGGTTTGGACTTCAAGAGTTTTTGTGCCTTATCCTAGTATTTCCTGGCCAAATGGTTATGTAAGCTTTGAAAAACTAAGACATGAGCCTTGAAATTGTCAGTGGAGTCCCCCAGGAAATTTTGTAATTCAGTTCTCTTAAGCAAAAGGATAATCAGCAGCTCAGCCTGTTCTGTTTTGTGCACAGGAGTACTATTCACTCTCCAAGTCATCCTTTCCTTCAGGTTCATCCTCACATTACCACCGCTTTTTTGTTTAAAGAAGATTGCAATGTGTGTATTAAGAAAGGAGGCAGTTTTACTCCTGATGAAGAATTTATTCTCAAGAAAAGCTGGCTATGTCTCTGGGCTTCAACCTCCAGCCAGCTCGGTACCTGCTGGTTATGCCAAAAAAAACCCCGAGAAAATGATCTTAGTAAACTGTATTTGAGCATCTCCTGTGGTAATACTCAGCTGGGGCATCTGCAGCAGCACTTTACCATGTCTCTTGCCAAGTGTCTCCTTATGATGAGGCCAAACATTTTTGTGGTATAATACAAAAGTGCCATCTGCTCCCTGCACAGAGCCTGAGGAAAAAGGAGCACAATTTGATTAAGCAGGAGATAACTGATCCTACATCAAAACAATTGCAGAGCTTCACTGTGATTGACAATTTTCAAGGGAATATGCACTAGAATAAGAAACTGGGTTTTTTTGTTAGTTGCACTAAGTCATGCACTTCAAATGTGAAACCAAAAAGAAATGCTATTCCCCATCTAATGTCCAGCTTCCACGACACAGGTGCCAAAAGTTACCCACACAAGTTTCTGTGATCCCATCAGCACTTGACTTCTGATTGATGTTCATCAGCCTCATCTAGCTCATTTAAAACACTAGTTGTTCAAAGACATTTGAGGGAGGAAAGACTTGATAGGCATTCTCCATCCAGTTGTCTAATGTTGATGGAAAGGTAGCACAGCCTAACAGGTGAAGGACCAGTCCATCAGTGAGCATTTCTGATTTTGACTCTAGATTATATTAACCAGTGAAATTAGCTGCTGACTTCCTCTTTGCTGCTCTTCCCACTGCAACTCCTAGCCTACTTTGTACAAATAAGAGATGGCCTTTGGGACATAGAGAGCTCATTTTGCCTAGTCATGTGCATCCTGCTTAATGCAGTGGTCTACAAAAGACATGACTACTTTACAGAGCTGTCCCTGTCTAGTCATTGGGCCCCACCAGATGTATTGAAACTCATTCATTCTAGATGTAATAAGCTTAAAAAATCCCACAAAAACAAAAAACACCCACAGAATGAGCTAAATGTCAAATCTAGCTGGACTATTCAGGCATTCTTCTGAGCCAAATTACAACCAGAAATAGTAATTGATAGAACCAGAGCCCACTCTTTCAGTGTGGGAAAAGGACTTCCAAGCCTCAGAGATTTAGGTGATTAAATATGACATACAAAGGCACAGACCCCAAGTGAGATTCCCCATTGCATAAGTACAGCCAGCTATGTACAATCCTTTATCCACCCAAGTTCTGCCCTGGAATATACCTATGTGCACCAAAGCCCCTTTGCAGCCAGTTCACACTCCACCAGGCCATTTACTCCCTCCATACTCCTCTGAGGAACCCTCTTCTTCCCCAGTACTTAAGCTGTGGGGGGCTTTGGGCAGCCCCTCATTGCAGGCAGGTGTGGCATAATCACTCTGCAAGCTGGCACCTAGGCAATGAACAAAGCCTTTTCTCAGCAAGAGAACTTACAATTAAAACCTCTTGTTTAGGTGATTAAACTGTTTTCATGATCACAGGTAAAATATCTGTCAAATCCCCTGTTCTTCCTCCCCACAAAACCTTCTGCTCTTGATGTACATGTCTCAAACGCAGGCCACATGGATAAAAAAAGAGGGATACTTTCCTCTTCAGCCAGCTCAGGGTATTTTCACTGGGGAGGAAAGGATGCACCCATCTATCAGGTGACTGTCTTGTCCCCCCGTACATCAGGATGACAGCCACTTTGTTATAATGATAGATTCTAACACAGGGTAGGAGTAGACTTACTTACTGATACGATTCATTACACTTTAACGTATGATACTCTCTAGTTGCTGTCTAGAAACATTGACTAAGTAGAAGCCCAGCATACTGATTTATTGGAGCTGGCAACTTGAGTCCAAGGAAGGATCCAGTGCAGGGAACTTTTTGCCAATACACAGTAACTTTGTTTACTCAATAGAGGATGTATCCATCTTTCAGCTGGCATTGATTGTTTCCACATTTTTTTCTACATGCCCAGGCTGTAAAGGGAAAAAAAGAATCCCACCACAGAAAGTAATTTGTTTTGGCTGAGTAAAAAATGCTAAACCTCTACACATATAAACCAAACAGGGTGAGAAAAAAAATAACTGTCCTCTTCTGTAGCATAAAGGTTTTAATTTGAAGCACAGTTCACACAGCTGATTATTCCCCAGCGTATAATAGAAACACTCATTCAAACACAAGCAAAATATCACCATTTTTCTGCCCTGGAAGGCCTTGAGTGTTGTTAGGGAGGGAGATGCAGAGGATGCCTGCCTCCTAGTGAATCCACCTGTCGAGGGATTCACTTCCTTCAGCATGAATCTTCATGAGGGCCAGGGTCTGGGAAATGTACCCCACTGGGACACCAGAAAAGCTTATGGGGAATGAAAATAATGTTCATGTACTGGCACACAAATTGCCAAGTCAGTCATGGAAAAGGGTATAAGGAATTCATGAAAGATGTCATCTTTCAGACACCACTAGATGCAGCTAATACCTACCAGCCAGCTGGGGTAGGAGGAGGGGATCAGGCATAAGGAACATCTAGATTGGCTTTGGGCAGAGGGTTTGTGCTCTTACATGACAGCCAGGTAGATCACAGGGAATAGCCATAAACCTTTTCCTATCTATCAATGTCTAGTTCAGGTCCAGACTGTCCACATTTTATGTTTTAAAAACTTTTAATGACACACAAGAAATACTTTATTAACCAGTTCAGCTATACCTGTGCCACATACCCAAAAAGAAAGCAGGGATCTTTGGAAAGGAAACCAGAGACTGTCAGGAAATTTAAAACTTCATCAAAAAGTAGGAAAATGTTCTGTGATAGCCTCCCACAGAATTGTTTCCATTTTCCACTGAACTCTCCTGAATGACTGTAGCACTCTGTATCTGAAAAGCCTAAACTGTTACACAGACAGTAAATAATACACCCAACAACGCAGTCGGTTCTATCAAGAGATGGGTGTTATCTATTCAAGAGCTGTTTGAGGCTACACAATCAGTGACATTGGTAAGTTAAGTGGGAGGTTTAGTTTCCAGAGAAATAAAGTAAATTCATGTTGCTCAGATTTTCTGGGAATTGGGTCATTTGTTTGCTTTCATCTATAGATGGAAGGTTCGATGGAAGGCTGAAGAATCATGCAAGTAGTCATTGCCTCTGCAGAGCTGGAAAGGGAATAAGACTCGGCAGATACTTTTAAAATAATTTTTTTTTTGCCAGAAATTTCAAATATATGTTTATTAATATATCTACAATTTTTTTGTATTTAATGCAAATTTTCTAAACAAAAACAGAAACGAAAAAATGTTCCAGGGGGCAGCTTTGCTGGCATGGACCTGAAGGTCCTGGTGGACAACAGGCTGTGCACGAATCAGCTGTGTGCCACTGCAGCAACAAAGGCAAATGGGATCCATGGCTGCATCCACAGGGGCATTGCTAGCAGAGATAGGCCTTGGCTTTTCCTTTCTTTACCTAGCTATCTCTGCACCTGATTATAATTTTTGTTGCATATATGGGAATGGGCCAGAACATGCTGTACCTTTGGAGAAAGAGCTTAAAGACATCTTTTGACATTACTTTTTCAGCACAGCTTTGCCATTTACTCAGAACTGCACATCCTGAGCTGGGCTAATGTAACTGAAGCTACTGGCAGCATGTTTCTTTGTGCTTATCTGCAACCTCTGCAACTTGAAAAGTCTAAGATGAGTCCTTTTTATTTTTTTTTTGGTAGTTCACAAAACACCAAAAGGACAAATTTCTGTATCTAAAACCCAGGGAAGCTGGCTATGAACAGAGACACAAGGACCAAGGGGGATTCTCAGCCTCACTCACATGTTCTAGAAGTACTTCTCAGCAGTTTTGAGCATTCCAGCTTTCCCAATAACCAAGAGAAAATGCAGAAAGACCTAATGCAGAGGTGATAATGGAAGGGTCATAGAAGTCTGGGATATAAAAATTTATAGCAACAACACCCCATTTGTACCATGAGGCATAGTGTCACAGTAAGCAGGCTACGCATCTGCTGGGTCAAGCTGGCTCGTAATCACACCATGCCATGAAACACTAAGAGTCCAAAGGCTTAACTTTCTCTCCTCCATTTGTTCCAAAGATCAGGTTGGGAACATGGAGATGGATCACAAAAAAAACCAAACCTGAAGCTGACATTCTGCTGACTATTCATGTGGAGCAGCAAAGTTCTGTATAAGACTTAATTCTTGGTGGCAGATTAGCAGACAACAGAATAGCCTTGTGTATAGATAACTGTCAAACAGGGAAGTTTTCAGTTCAAAATACATCAACAAAAAACATCAGACTCCAACAGAGTTCATGTGCTTTCTGGTAAACTAGATTAGAACTGCATCATAATTCTAGGTAAAGGATTCTCCAGCTCCCCATTTCATACTATATACATTTAGCTAATTTTTCCTCTCTGCAAGTGAAAACCCCTCTCCAGGAACAAAACTGAAAGAATCTCTTGGCATTCAACAAACCTTTAGAAACAGTAAATACTTGCTGCAAATTACACTTTCCACACACTACCCCTCCTACACAGACAGCAATGAACACTTAATGCCCCAGGAGTGCAAGGAGGCAATTCCTCGTAAATGTTAAGTGTTGCCTGTTGCTACCTTCCAAATGTCATTTCAAACAGTTGTGATTGAATGAGCAAGGTCTGTTGTGTCCTTCCCCCACCAGCTTTCCTACATCATTACACATCGCACTGAATTCATATCTATGCATAAATGTGCTTCATTTCTGACAGCATTGTGAGGGTACTGAAGGGACTCCACTCTAGGCATACAAGTACAGGAGAGAGTTCATGTGTTTGGCCAAACTGCATTGCAATTTCATCTTATTTTGTCATGTAGGACACAGACACCCTAAGGTTGTTTTCTAAAACACATATTCTAAATGTGTTATTCTAAATGTTCTAAATGTATATTCTAAAACACTGTGCCTAGAAGCACCCATTTTACCCCATTGCATGTAAAGACAGTATGTTAGACATGTGCACTGTAAAAATGCGAAACCTATCTTTAAAAAGTAAAACCTATCTTTAAAATTCTAAAACTTTGGGTTTCATTAATATCTATCATTAATTATGTATTGACAATACTGCCTTTTAATTAAAAAAAATACATTAAAAGACATCTATGCTGTAAGCAGACATTTAGGGGAATGAAAATGTGTGAGGCAACAGCAAGGAGGTTTATGTCTCTAACAAAGCGTGGAACAGCTCAGTAACATCAAATCATCAAACACCAGGAGCATGGCCCTGCTTGATCTTCAGCAAGAACCTTTTGCCTTTCCACAAACACAGCTCTCATGCTCTGAACACTATTAGAATTAGAAATGTTGCTTTTATGTAAACTTAATATAATCCAGCCTAGCTTCTTCAGTACATTCAGACCGATAAAAGTGTATCCTTAATAAATGTGGTAGATCTTTTAGTTATAGTAATTCTGAGAACTCCAGGTGAAAGGCTCTATATAAGCAGTAAAACTACTGCAGAATAATATAACAAAGTGGGGTTTTATTTTTATAAAAACACTTTTTGTGGCTTTTTAACCAACAAAAGGGAAGATTCTGATCAATTATGGATATTTCTGGACAACTTAAGTCTCTAGAAATTTCTAGTGAATTATGATTTTTTTAAACTACGCTTCCTAAAGTACTCAGTACTTTTAAGCAGCTGCTTCACTCAGCTGAAGAGATTTCTGCATGTTAGTGATGGATGAGACTCACACAGTTTGAAACTGTTTGGGGAACTTCCCTATATAAGCAGAAACTGCTGTTCTGGGCAGTCCAATGACCCATGCAGTCTGGTACTTGTCTCGCAAACTACCAACAGCACAGAAAGGAATTTCTTGTAAGTCATTGGATGTTTATTATTAAATCATGCCTAGCAGAAATTTTTATTGCATGTTAAAATCCATAAAAGTTTATTCACTACATTCATTGGTTAAAAGATTGTTGGTCTTCTTCTGAGAAATTAATCATAAAGATAAAAATAAGAATGGAATAGCAGAACCCATTAAAATAGATTTAAAGGACTTTAATTTGCCAGGTCTTCAAACATTTTTAATTGGCATGGTTCCACTATAGTCAATTGAACTACTGTGATTTTTAACAGCTGAGGATCTAGGCAACATCTAAAAGAAAAGGAAGCATACAGTGTGCTACCGGTGCCTAAATCCTACCATAACAATAGAACCAGAGGGACTTTTTAGGATGGGTAAGAAGACCTACATCAGGGAGCAATCACTAGAACAAGAGAGGCTGGGATGTGAATTGGATTTTGCTGTCAATGTACAATTCAGCATTAGACTCAAAGCAATTAGATTTATAGCTAATATGCATAGGATCCCACAACATGCTACCTGACAGGACATTGTGTTAATATTCCAGTGGTATGTAAACCTCCAAGCATAGTGGTTGCACCAAGTATGTGGTGCAACAAGTCTGGGGGAAGATACAATGAATGTGGGTTTTTTATCAGTATTAATAATTACCGCCTGCACCCTAAGCTCTTCTCTGAGAAGTGATCCTGGCCTTACAAGTTCCTCAAGAACTCACCTAGGAGCCTCCTCCACATCCCAAAGATAGGTTTAAATAAAAGATCAAACTTTAAAGTAACAGCAACGCTCAAATGAAGTTTATACACAGTGAAGGCAATAAAAAATCTTAAACACTAAACCAAGAAACACTGTACCAAGAAACCCCAAACTCCTGTTGTGAAATGAACCCCTCTTTTTTACTTTAATTGCAGATCTCAGCAGGCACTGCGATATAACACCCTGCGGGATACTTGTTAATAAACTCAAATAGTCCCATTTTCATTTCTTTACCCATTAAATAGATGATCACAATTTGCAAGAAGGAGAACAATTTTCAGCATAGAATAGTTCATTATCGATTTGTCCCATCCTGGGTAGATTCCTTCTGGGGTGGGGGCTAAGCTGATATCAAATTAACTGATTGTCATTTTGACCAGTGTTTGTTGTTCTCAGAAAGCTAATTCAAGTCAGGAGTGGCATGAATTAGCATTTTAATTCCTCACAGGTTACTGCAAGATCCCGGTCAGGAAGCATACAGTTGTGTTTAGTGAAAACCTCATTAAAGATTAATCCAGCAAAGACCAGCCGTAAACATTTACCACTGTAATACTGTAAAAGTTAATGTTATCAGTAAACAGGACACTGGAACAAGCCAGGCTCCATGAGTCATGGTGGTGGGGGAACAAATCCCAGACTGGAGTAGCAGCTTGCAAACAGTTGGCAGGACTTGCTTTGCATGTGGCATTTGGAAAGTGGGAATTGATCCCAGCGGGAAAGGTTGAAGTGGATTCTTTCTCTTGATTTGCTCAGGCAAATGATTGCTTACCCCATCTGTTGTTAGGGAACAGTTCCTCACAGAGAGAGGATCTAGTGCAAGCGTCAAGCTGGCCCTTGGGAGGAGCACCAGACACAACCAAGTCAGCAGAGCAGCTTTGCTATGAATTTATGGTGGTTGATAGCTTTCTCCAAGCAGCCATACCTGAAGAGGGAAAATTAATCCATCAGCTACATTCAGAGGGCAGATTGGAAAAGGCACATAACAAAAATAGACTAGAAAGCTGCCCAGTAATGATATTTGATGGCAGGGAATTTCTTACTGAACAGCATCCCTTGCTGAATTTCAATTGAAAATGTTACAGTCCCATTCGTAAATAATGTGTAGCTTTCCTTTCTCTTGCCACTGCTGCTGATAATTCATCACATACTATTTATTACATGGTAACATTATACACACAATAGGACAAAAAGTCATGTTTTCCCTTAGAAAACTAGCCTGAAGCACAGACAATGTCATATTCAGACATATTCATACCTGTGAGATGAATGCTAGTGCATTTATAATGCTTTATTAATCCAGAAAGAACTTTATAATCTTTTAATACAACAGTTATATTCTATTCAACTGTCCTATAAAACAATCAAAGTTGGGAATGGTAAATAATAATCTAATCCATCAAGACTCTGAATATAATGAGTATTGACTTTTTTTTTTTTTGAATGCTTCAAAGCAATTCCCAACTCTTTCTCCTCCTACCCCATGACATCAAATATAGAGTTAATAATGGAAAAATGCCTTCAATTAACCTACTAACATGTTAAAAGCAACCCAAAAAGCCTAAAATACAAAGGAAAGGTTAGAAAGGACGGGAATTATTTTAGAGTGATGCCATTAAAAAAATGTTACTGCTTCATATTAGAAAAAACAAAGCGGCATGAATTATATACTTAAGTAAATAAAGCTAATAGGCGATAACATTAATTAGTGGCATAAAACTTCTGCTCATCATTCTGCAGATAGCAGGTATTAGTTTGTGAGGATTAATTTATATTTTAATTAGAAATTTACATATTTAGCAGTCTTGCCATGAACAATTAGCAACCCCAGTGCATTTAAGGATTTTCAATTTAGACTAAGCATGCTGACTTTCAAAGGGTTATTCTGGAGCAATCTGTCTCATTTCACAGTAATGGGGAGCTACACATTTCCTTCATAGCTATGTGTTACCTTTGGATAAAAACTTCTAGAAAGTAGTTTACAATGCTTAAAACATTATTTGCCATTCTTCTCCTATTTAGTTCTCACAAAACATTTATCTAAAGTATTAATTGGTAGGGAAGGTCTCTGTGGAGGTTGAGGAACATAAAATTATTTGCAACATAATGAGTTTGGAGTGACAATGAGTCAGCTTTATGTGTTGGGTGAGTGGGAAAGTGACAGGAGTGGTTGGTTCCATGTATAATTAAGTTTTAGGTAAGATTAGTGAATCAGAGGTTAAATAAATTTCAAATAATTCTATAATATGCTGGCAGTATATATAGCATGAGGGTTTGATCTATATAGAAGCAATGAGAAGAGAAATCTGGGTTGGATGGCTTGCATGATTTATTACAGGTGAACAGATGGATAATGAGGGCTCTACTCTCCATAACATCAATGTGAAGGCATAAGAACTGCACTACAGGCACAGCGTAAGATGCCTCTTAACCCACTAGATGGTTTCACATGATCACATCCATTAGAACTTGTCCCAAACAACTGTGCTATCTTAGATGGTGGGAGGATTTCAGTTCAGAGGTATTCCCCTGTAAAAAGTAGAATAATTTTTCATTTCTGAGCAACCATATTAAACTCAGTTCAGAACAGTGGTGGCCTGGGTACATTCCCAGCTGGCTTGTGTTCATTCCTTGTCCTGCAACAAAAGCTTTTGCTTGAGGATAATACCTGGGACACCCAGAGCAGAACACCAGCAAAAGGTCTGTGCTGCACCTGAAATTTCATCCAAAGCTGGTGAGGTGAGGAAACCAAGTCCTTTAACTACATCCTTCAATCTCTATCATGCAACTAACATTGCAAACAAGATAAGGAAGTGGGCTGACTGATATCCTATGATGACTGGACACCAAGTTTGGCTAGGATTATTGTTTCTGATGAAGTATTTTTTGAAACAAGTAAAAAATTCCAAGAGGGATGTGGTCCCTGAGTTCCCCTCTTAGACTGCTGGCGTAGGAACTATCATGTGCCAGGAGGAGGGAACAGTGGTTCAGTCCCACCAGCATCCCAGCTTCTGCATGGGGACATGCAGCCTGATACAAGGACATGTTCTTCACCCCAACTCACACAGTGTCTCATGTGATCCAAGGCAGGGTAAGCCTGGATCATTGGAACTCTCTTTGATTCAGCTTCTCTAACTGGTTAAGCAAATTGAAATCTCATTAAAATTACTGAAATCTATTCATTTGAAAATTATTAGTGTAAATTAATACTAATTTACCCTACAAGACTTCCCTGAGGCATAAGTAATATATAACCAGAAGCGTGCTTAGATGGGAGGCTATCTAGTCCTGCCATTAGCTATAATGCTAGGGTTTTTGGTTTTTTTCTCACCCCCAGTTCTGCTTATTTGCTCAGTACAGTCATGCCATACTAAGCAGGGCTTTGCAGATCTGTGTGCAAAACTCTCTGATACAGCTTAAAGAAATTAAGGATAGAGGGGAACTCCAGAAGTATTCTACTCGACGAACTGCTGATACCTTCCCATCCCTCAATGTTTTCTTTCCCACATCAACAGCATCTTTGCATCTTAAAGTGAGGGCTGAGACATGTCTGTAACTAAAAGCTATAGCTGAAAACATCCCTTCTTTGAGAAAGTGAGGTTTCACCAGCAATTAGGTAGCCAGCACTTTGCTGGCTCACTGCCTTGCTGTGAAAGATGGAACAGCTTCCACCTAATATTACCTTTCTCAACATTTCACAAATACCTCTGAATCTTTGCAATACCTCCTATGCCCTTCTCTGCTAATTTAAGGAGCACTGGCCATCCTCTTGCACTTAAGCGGGTTTGTCTAAGAGATCAGTATTTCACTGGCCAGCAGGAAGGTATTAAAATAGAAGCTGTTAACTCTTGGCAGTTGGTGCACAGCCCTAATCCACTCTCAAGCCACTACCAACACCTGTACCATTTCTCAAGTATTTGATAACCTGTGACTAAAAATGGGAAATGATGGATAGTTGAAGTGTCGCATCCACAGGTACTCAATTTTTTTGCTCTTCTTCCCAATAGATGTGGGTTTTTTTCCTGAAGACTGAATGAAATGTTTTTGTTCTAGTCAGAGCATAGAGCACTCTCTGTTTTTTTCAGTCCTCTTTTTCATAATTGAACCAGTCCCATTATTCCAACCAGTTCTCCTCAGTCATGATTTTCTTTATCTCCATTCATTTGGCTGTTTAGCCAGACATTTGTCTCTTTCCCTCTTTTTCTGTGCTACAGTAACAGCTTGAGGCCCCAGCCAAGACCTGGGATGTATTGTGCTGGATGCTCTGTGTTTGCAATTACATACATACAAGCACATGTAATGTGGGAAAAGCCCCTTCCCCCAAGACTTGCATTTAATGCAGGAGGGATAAAAGGCCAGTGAATGCTCAGGGGGAGATTAATATCACCCAGAATCTGTGTCATAGATGGGAGTATGAATTCAGTTTTTAGGTAGCATGGAAGCCACACAGAGCTATGTTTCCATTCCCAGTCATTAAGGGATTTAAATAAAAGTGTCTGGTAGTCAGTGACAAACAACTGAAGCAGAAAGGCAGCAAAGGGGAGAGCCCCTTTGCATGCATTCATCATGCAGATTAATTTTGCTTATATCAAATACTTGATTTTCAAAAAAGTTACAGAGGAAAAGATGCCATTAATATCCTTTGACTCCGTGCAGGTTCTTCGCAATAGCTGTCCTAGCTAGGACTGACTTGAAGCCTTGCAATTATTGATCACAATTGTGTCATATTTTTGCCTTGGAAGGTACCAAACTTAGGTCCATACAAATGATGCTTTGCATTTTTTCCCACAGTTATAATACAATCATTTCCCTGCCCTGAAAAGTACCATTACCAGCCTAGCTGCATTTCTCATTCAAGCAAACTGAAAATGTCCCAGACTGCCCCCTGTGCCACTGGCTCTTTTCAAAAGATGATGGTTTCCAGAAGGAAATAAAGATAAAAATTCCCAGAAGGAAAGCATTGCTATTAGGAAAAACAAAAACAAAAACAAAAACAAAGAGAGACACAGACCCAAAAGGTACCTTTTGGCCTGCATTTATTAACTATCTTTTTTCATATTGGGTATGTTAATAGAGTATTTTCATACTTTTCAGCCAAAGCAGCAAAACGTGCTTCATTTAAACCATCTTTCTATGAAAGGAAATGATTACTCCATTCATTTGGTACATCTGTCAGGTATGGTAATTCTCTGGTAAGTATTGCATGGGGTGGGGAGTTCTGGATGCTTAAGCAACAAGCTGCACTTTGGTATGTGATTAACTCTCACACCTATCATGGTAATTCTTCATCAATGTCAGTAATGGCATCAGACTGGATTAGCACCGCATGCCAATGACAGTGAGATACCAACCGCCTGTGAGTGTTTGGGTTTCAATATCTGCCTCTCGTTTGCTGAAATGCTGTGATCTCAAGCAAAGGATTGCAATGAGGACATGTTGTCAGCCCAGGAGAAGCATCTGTAGACTTATTTGTTCTGGGGTGCTTCCCTGATTATAGGCAGCAGATTCTGATGGGACAGGGTGGTATTCACTTCCTTAGCTTCACTGTAAGTCAGTCTTACAGCTTCCTGTAAGTCAGGAAAAGCAGAGGTTTTGGTCATCAAATCTTTTAGAATAAAAACTACCCTATAAGCTAGGAGGGAGTCAAGTCACTACTGTCCTAGGGTGAAAGATAATGTCTGGAGTGGTTCCTGCTTCCAGTAAGGTGTTGAAAGAATTCTCATTCATTTCAGTGGCTGAGGCATCAGCTGTCCAAAACCAAAATGAAACAGAAGTGAGCCAAGCCACAGACAACCACCCATCATCACTGACCAACGCTTGGCAGCAGAAAACTCTTCAAGAAAGATGGGCACTGAGTCCCAATAGCAGTCAGTCCTGAATTCTTCTACCTCACAGGAGATGGTCTGAGCAACCCAGTTCAACCCTGGCCCTACTTTCTGCAGGGACGGGAAAGAAGCAAACTGGGAATGTCAGGACAGGGAAGTTGTAGACTTGTGTTTTGCTGCTGTAATCACCATTAAGGCGTATAAGAAAACTGGCATCTATGCTCAGAATTACATTGTGGACATATCTTAAACTAGGCAGATTAAGATACAATTTCTTTAGGCACTGTAGACAAATACAAATTAAGTGTCCTTATTCTATATGGCTAGAACGTACAAAATACTAAAAAGGTAGGAGTGAAAATCTGCACTTTATTGAACAGAGAAATGTGTGTATGCTGAAGGAAGGAACCTGTCAAGAATTAACATTAAAACAGAAATCCACACAGCAAATCAAAGAGTCTTGAAGTTATGTTTTCACTGACAACCTTTAACAAAATTAAAATAGAAAACGTCTGTTCTTCATCCCTTCCTTCTAATCTCTTTTTTATAAAATAAAAGGAACAAAAAAACATTCTTTATGAAAGGTTAGCTTCTTTTCAGCAGTTCTACAGAATCAGATTCTTCATCAGAAATGCTGTGTTTGCTTTTCTTTTCTTAATTCAACCAGAACATTACATGTTTGTTATAGTTTTACTGAAAAAGATTTCTTTCTGTGTATCACGTACGACAGAAAAGCTTTTGTTTTTTCATTATTTTGTAGGTCCTTGAACAACAAAGAAATAAAAACATTCTACATATTAGTTATTCTTGTCAGGAATTTATTCAGAAATATAATCATCTGTGAAGCATCATGCATCCCTGGTTGTAAATATACATAACTGACCAGTCAAACAAACAAAACAATGACATTGGAGGTTTTTCAACTGCTATTCAGAACAGCCTGAATTGCAATATGTTTGCTTCCAAAATGCTAGAGTGATCTTCTGCTGCAGGGAGAAATTAACAGAGCAAATTACTGAGATACGGAGCATAATGCTGTCTGCACTGATGTCATTCAAACTGATTTGAAAGGTCCTGATTTGAAGTTGGTTTGAAATCACCCCTAGAGTCAAAGCAGGTTTTATATCTTCAGTATTCAGAAGTATTTTCAGGCCAGAAATTACTCCTGTGACCTTCTTGCCTTGGTAGGTGGGGGACACATCACATAAATTTTTCCAACCAGACTTAAGATGTCTAGTCCTAAATAATCAGAATGACTCCTGCTACAGTGAGGAGCACATTAGAGCATAATAACTTTAACCTTTCTTGGGATGGGATAAATCACTCTTTTTATTTTCTCATAGCTTGGACTCTGAGCTTGGAAAAGAAACGTGGCATTTAGATTATCGTGGTTAGGTGGCATGAATCCCTACTCAGGTCTATTCTGCTGCCTAAGGCAACGTAGGGGCTTTCGTTTCCACCCTTATCCTATAGCCTATGCTCTATCTGAAGTGGGGCTTTCAGAAAGCTCTCTCTTCTGGGCTTCGTTTCACTAACTGCAAGTGTCTGCAGAGTGTCAGTCCCAAGCGCACCAACAGGCTCTGCAACCTACTCTCCTCCACGCAAAGTTTCGCTGCCCGCGTTCAAGGGCAGCCCTGACAGGCATCACTCTGTATCCTTGGATCACAATGCTCTGAGGAAGGACTGAGAGATACTTCCACAGGAGCAGCACCACTTTGTTTGGGAGATGCATTGAAGCTCAGTTGCTTGTTCTTGGTCCTTGCCTGAGCTGTGCCATAAGCCTGCCCTGCCTGGCTATGTACCATGGTAAACCTGACCCAGCTCACTGGCTTGAATTTTTGGCTTGACCTTGGACCTGCCTTAATTCTATGGACTTGTCTGGAGGTCACACCACACTTGACTGACCCTGGTTACTCTTACCAAGCCTGCTCTTGCTCCCATGCTGTGGGACTGAGTCCTTGTTGGTGAAGGACTGTCCCAGCTCACCTTGCTGCCAGCCTTGCTCCCAGCTTGTCCACTCTTGCTCCTCCACAGCAGCCCTCTGTATCTAAGCTAGCTGTGATGTCTCCAACTGCAGTCCTTGGAGAGCTACATCCAAGACCTTCACTACATTTAAACAAATTCAGGCTAAATAAAGATCTCGAGCAATGGAGAGTTTTCAACCTGGTGTTAGAATCTGGGGTTTTGTTTCCAGATTACTATGTGACATTTTTCATTATAGTGATCTTTATTATTTCTATACACATGAAACATACTGTACTGTGGGGAACTATCATATATTTATTAATAATAAATATTAACAATGCTTTGAAGTTCCTTTGGGAAACTTCATATTTAGCTCACAAAACATGACATAAAAGTAAATTAATTAAATTGCACAAATTATATATCCAAATCAGAAGAGCAATGTGCGTTGAATTTAAAGCTTGATACAGGGTTCAGCTTTGAGTTTGGTGGTGCAGACACTCTACGAGTTGTTATTGATGGATTTTGGATTCAGTTAGATAGATGGTTCTTTACATGAAGCTTTTGCTAATACTAGTTACTTCAAATGTTATACATCTCCATTTAAGCAACCTTCTTCATCTAAATGATAAATGATGTCAAGACTCTCTGTGGGAATTTCCAAATGGAGCAATTGAACAAAGATCTGACAAACAGGATAGAGGAGTAGAAACTAGAAGAGATACCAAGGAAAAATTTTTGTTCCACTGAAGCCTGGAAAACTACAAACTTTTTTTCATTGGGACAGCACTTTCACTTCTAGACACTCTCAGTTCAGCTACTGACTCACTGTGTGACTTTGGACTAACCCGAGCCTCTCTGACTTTCACATCCTGTGTTTTTAAAAGGCAATAACCCTTTCAGTTCAGCATTTATATTGGATTTTATAAGATTTAGATTAACACAAAGCACCATTCTGCAGTTGTTTCTCTCGTGTTCTCCTATTTTTTGACATATATTTCCATCCAACTTTCCACAAAACTGTTGCCTTTTCCCTGCATTTTGTATGCAGCTGTGTGGTGACTCACAGTGTTCACCTAACACAATTAAATACTTTGTGTTTACTTCCAGATGTTATCTCCACTGTCCATTCACTTTACTGCATATCCTATAATTTGTAGTATTATCCAATTCACAACATTTCCCTCCACAGTGCGTGGCTGGGAGGTTTACTTAAATTGGACAATAAAGAAAATCAATCAGTAAGGAAGCCAGGTTGCAAGACAGTAGCGTGTGAACAGCATCTGGAGGAGACCCTTGAATTTGTGTACTGCTGAGATGAAATTGTTGGGGTTGACAGTGGAAAAAGAACTTCACAGTGAAAAAAGCATTCAGCTATCCCATTCTCAACAGAACTTGGTTTTGTCATTATGAGTAACTGGTTTTGTCATTGTCGTGGTTTAACCCCAGCCAGCAACTAATCCAGCCATTTGTTTACTCTCCCCTGTTGGGATAGGGGAGAGAATCGGAAGGGTACAAGTGAGAAGACTCATGGGCTGAGATAAAGACCGTTTAATAGGTGAAGCAAAAGCCACAAGCAAAGGAAAATAAGGAATCTTTTCACCACTTCCCCTTGGCAGGCAGGGGTTCAGCCATCCCTAGGAAAGCAGGGCTTCATCACGCATAACGGTCACTTAGGAAGACAAACACCATCACTCTGAATGTCCTCCCACCCACTTTCTTCTTCCTCCAACTGTATATGTTGAGCACACTGGTGTATGGTCTGGAATACCCCTGGGGTCAGCTGGGGTCACCTGTCCCAGCTGTGTCCCCTCCCAACTCCTTGTGCATCCCCAGCCTACTTGCTGGTGGGGTGGGGTGAGGAGCAGAAAAGGCCTTGGCTCTGGGTCAGCACTGCTCAGCAATAATGAAAACATCTCTGTATTACCAACACTGTTTTCAGTACAAATCCAAAAGATAGTCCCATACTAGCTACTATGAAGAAAATTAAATTTATCATAGTCAGAGCCAGCAGAGTCATCTACAATTAGTGCTTTGAAAGGAACAGTTTGGGCAAGATCACAGACCACTTCTGGCATCTAACTTTGCTGGATGCCAGGGTGCACTTAATTCATTTACTTCCACTTTTGGAGAAGGTCTTCCTTTCTTTTGTGCTGTACTGCCTGGCAACAGAGTGTGCTTACTGTCATCATGGTAAGACATACACATTCATATAAACATTTCCAGCTCACTAAGGTGAGGTGATTTGTGATTGTAAGAAGTGTAGAAGGACCATGCTCCTACAATTCTTCTAGAATGCTACTGCAAACTGGAAAACCAATCAAGGGTACCACTTCCTAACCCTTAGTCCAAAGTAAACTCAAGTTAAGAGCAAAATCTGTTTTCCAATGAGGTCATATTCTGAGTGTCAACATTTTGTATGGGATTCCAGCTGAGACTAAGATATGTAAAGGTGCATAACTCCATGTGGAACTTGGCGCCTAGCCCCCCACTGGTGTCAGTGGCACTGCTCAGCTACCCTTTAGCTAGTTGCCAACAGCTTGGTTTGGTTGCCCATGTGTATATAAGTAGTGATGTTTGCAATGCTCTAGAAGACATCCACTTGGCCTCCAGCTGATTCTCCAGAAGGGTATCGAAAACGGATCCCAAGTCATACCTTCCAAACCAGCTTGAATGCCTTGAAATACCCTAGATAATTCAAACCACACCATTTGCCTAAGCATGGGCATTTCAGTCAAGCCCTTCCTGCCTCATCAGTTGAATTGTTCCATAAGTTTCTATAAAAAGTCCACTGACTAGAATGAAATCTTAGATATCCAGTGCACGGGTAGGCATATATGCATAGGCGTCTGGATTTTATTTCCTTAATCTCAGACTGAAAACCACTTTTCCACATGCTTCTTTTCTGCCAGGCAGATACCAGTTATTTCTGGTGTCAAAGCACAGTCAGATAGTGCAGAAATATTAAGCAATAGGTTTAACAAGCCTCCTCTCTTGCTCAGTTTACTCCTTGCCACCCTAGAACATCTCAGCAGGAGGGAGAAGCACATGTAGATATGATACCAAGTGCTGTTTTATCTTCCTGATGTCTACCTCTGCCACTTTCAGCAGTGTAAAGAGATGACATAAAACAAACACAGGAAATGATACTTTAGTTTCCTTTCTCTGAACAGCCAAAAAATCTGCAATATATTTGAGAATGAAGGAAGTAGGAAAGGAAGAAGTTGTCTGTAGTTTGAAGGCAAAGGTTTTTTTTTATTGGACCTATCTTTACAGGCAGCATGGCTACTTCTATAGTGATAAATTAAACATACAACAGAACATTCTCTGTCACCATGTCAATAAAAAAACCTGTTCTAATCTCTGAAACAGTGGGCCCATATCCACCTGCCTGTTACAGATGATCATTGGTCATGCTAACACCTAAACTGTCCCAGAAACTCTTTGAGAAGTGACTCTATAGCTCAGGCCAAAGCAGGTGCCAATGTCTGAGAATATTTACTTGCACTGGTTCATTTACTGGTATGGAAGATGTTTATATACTGCAGTGTCTTTTATAATATATAAACTATTTTGTTATACAGCTTGCTCGCACACTGCAAATAGACATCTGCACACACATAAGCCATTAGTCCTCTCACAACCAAAATCATTGGGCCTGTGAATATGTTTATGCTTATTTTGTGCTATTACAGAACAGGATCACTCTTCAAATTATGTCCCATGACTAAAGCTGGAACTTGAGTGAGGGAAATGTCTGAGCATTTTATCCCTTGTTTTTCTTTCCTTGGCCCATTACCATTCTTAGGGTTGGCTTGGATACAGCCAGATGCCTCCTCTTACCCATTTTTATGCAATCCCACTAAACTCCTCAGTCATCAAGGTGGTATACATGAAGTTAGAGACGTCTGTGTGTGAGCTTGTTGTCTGGGCTGCTTTGTAGTCAATGCAGAGTAACAGCTCTCTCTAGAGTGCCAGCCATCTCATCCTGAAGTTGATATCTGACCTAATCCAGGTGAATTTCCATCTAGACACACTTGTTTGACCTCACAAAGTCAAAAGAGATGAGCTGGTTGAAGTGTACATTGTAAACATCTGAAAACAGGCAGGAGTCACACCTAAACCTACATCACTTACTATGATGTAGTAATACCTGTATCATCTGCAAACTTGCTGTGGGTCCACTCTGTCCCACCATCTATGTTATTAATGAAGATGTTAAAGTGTATTTTCCCCAATACTGATCCCTGGCATACAATGCTGTTGATTGGGTGCCAGCTGGATTTCATGCCACTGACCACAACCCTTTGTACCCAACAGTTCAGTTGGTTCTCAGTCCACTTCAGTGTCCACTTATCTAGTCCATACTTCATAACTTTGTCTATGAGGATTCTTATGGGAGACTGTAAAAAGCCTTGATAGTCTATTTACATTGAGTAACTTTTCCTGTCCTATCATCCCTTGGAGGGCATCCAAGGTTATACAGCAAGAAGACAAAACCTGTGCTAGCAGAGGTACTATTCTTTTGCTGGAAGTGAACACCATGTAGGGTGGCCTATCAGAAAATGGCACATGTTCCCATCTCACCCACCAGGGTTCCTGGTCCAACATCACAGCAATGCAGATGGACTGGCAATGACATTCCTGACAGAGACCAAGGAAGGTGTGGACACATTTTTGATGAAGCTTGCCCTAGGCAGCTACAGAGCCTGTCTTGCTGTTCATGTCAGACCTACACAGTTTCTTTGTGCAAGCCCAATGGGCAGCAATGAGACCACGCTCTTTTCTGTCTCATTTTTTCATTGTTCTTTTGCACAATGTTGCCCAGACATTTTTTTTTCAGAGCAGGTCTACTTCCATGTATGATAACTGTCTCAACCGCAGTCTTTCACACCAGTTATGCAGCTTCATCATGTGAATGTTTTCTTCCATCCTCCATTTGTCCTACTCAATGACAATCTTTCAAAGTAGGTCCAAGGGCTGAATTCCAATGTTTGAGTTTTGGAAAGGTGTCTATTGCAGATGCTGCTTATTAAGTAGTTTACCAAGTCATTACCCCTTAGGATGCATCTTCTTGCTTACACTGGAACAGCTAGGGAGTAGGAGGGATCTCTGGGAATTTGGTTAATTAATCCAACTGCAAACAGTAATTAGACTTTATCATAATCAACTAATTAATTCTTCCAACTCAGTAGCTAATGTAATAAGCAAAAAGAAACACAACCAGCTCTTGCAAGACATGAACTTCAGCTTAAAAAATAAAGGAGCAAAAAGCCATTTAAACCAATTAAGGAAGAGTATATAGACAGAGTTACTTACAGGGGAGGTGGTTGTGGCATATATGACACAGTTAAGCTGGTATTTTTCCTCTGCAGAATCTTTTTGGAACTTATTTCTGTTCAACCTCAAATGCCTTCCACGTTTTCCCAATATGTGCTAAGCCTGTCTTGTCCCCTCTTCCTCAGCTTCTCTTGAATAACTATCTTGGAAACTGTATTTGTTTTATTCTCAAAATAGTTTTATTAAGCCAGCCCTGAGGAGGAGGAAGATGTTATACTGTGAATATATCAGTGCCTTCCCCTTGCATAAGGGCTTTACTGGAATGTCAACAGGAGCACAGTGTTTTGCTGATGCATTTACCAACATGCTGTCATGCTGGCCAACTCCAGTGCTGGTGGAAGCAGAAAAGTAAATCAGCATCATGCTCCATCAGGGTTCACTGAGATCAGGCTGGGTAGTGCCATGCAAAGACTTATTCAAGAGCTTAAACTTGCTTCTTTAGGGCTAATTCAGGCATTTTCCAGCATGAACATGTCTAAAAAGAGTGGACACATTTAATCATATCAACACAGAAGATCATTTATTCTAAGCAAAAGTACCATGGCAGTGTGTGTATTAGCATTTGTAGATGGATACAACCAGTCCCATGACTCCCAGTGGTTGTGGCATCTACCTAAATGTGATTATACTGGCACTGTGTAAGCAAGGGAAGTTCCTCCTCTCTGCAGATGCAACATTTGGGAACTATCAGAGTCTTTCTTTTCTTTTTTTTTTTCCCCAGTGTATGATAGGACAGGAAAAGTTACTCAATGTAAATAGACTAGCAAAGCTTTTTACAGTCTCCCATAAGAATCCTCATAGACAAAGTTATGAAGTATGGACTAGATAAGTGGACACTGAAGTGGACTGAGAACCAACTGAACTGTTGGGTACAAAGGGTTGTGGTCAGTGGCATGAAATCCAGCTGGCACCCAATCAACAACATTGTATGCCAGGGATCGGTATTGGGGAAAATACACTTTAACATCTTCATTAATAACATAGATGGTGGGACAGAGTGGACCCACAGCAAGTTTGCAGATGATACAGAACTGAGAGGACTGGTTGTTATACCGGATGGGTGTACTACCGTTCTAAGGGACCTCAGCAGTCTGGAGGAATTGATGAACAGAAGCCCAAGGAATTTTTTGCACCTGAGGAAGAATAGCCCTATGCATCAGTACAGGCTAAGGATCAACCTCTGGAAAGCAGATCTGCAGAGAAGGACCTGGGATCCTGGTAAACAAGATGACCACGATCATGACAGCTATGTGCCCTTGCAGCAAAGGTCAACAGCAACCTGCGCTACATTAAGAAGAACACTGACAGCAGTTGAAGGGAAGGATCCTGCCCCTCTACAGATCCTTCAACCTAAGCAGAGAGGAAGAAGTTAATAGGACTACAAAACTTACCCTCCCCATTTCCATTATCCAGTTATCCCATTATCCAGTGTGCCATATATCCTCCAGTTCATGTCATATGCTTTGTAACTGCCACAGTCCTGGTCAAGATTGCAGGATCCAGTGAACATTGCTGATGCAGCTGCCATGAGAACTATTTAAGAGTAAGTCAATCCCAAAGCTTTCTTAATAAAAGTGATAGTCTAGGCCTATACCATCAAATGAAAAGATACTTCTGTCCAACTCTGTAAGTTCCAAGGGAAACATCTGGTAACTGACTCAAAACTTCATTCAGCACTCGCAGCAGGTGAGGCTCATGCATTCAGTTATTAACACTGTTCAGCTAACGAGAAATAACTTGTTAAGCTCAGGGAACTCAATTCCTTACACATGTCCACACTTTGCCCAGCTACCTCCATGCTAATAAGGTTTTACCTTGGGTAGTGACACAACTGTTATTAAAAAGCATTATATCTTTGTCAGACAGAAAACCTATTAAAGTGTTTCTACACAGCACTCATTTACCCACCGTGTATGCATGCCCTTTAATTAACTCAGTGAATTTCTGAGTAACATCAAACCCTACCCACTCAACTCTCTCCTTTAGCAAGTTCTTGTCCTCCCTGAGATCCGTCCCAGCCTCCTGGTCACCTCTTGGCATCCCTGAGGTCTGCGTGTCCGTAGTTATTCAACTCTATGCTGAAATTTCTTAACCTGTTGCACCATGTGTTCAACTGCTTTTTGCCAAGAGTGGGTTCTGTAGCAGTCCAAAGGAAAGAGCAAGCTGCTCTTGCTCCAGACGGCCCACCTGACAGCCTCTTTTCAAGAACATAACAAACTCAGACATATAAAACTGACATTTTCCATCACAATACACTAAAAAAAGTCCTTCCTGCTATCTCTGTCTCCCCAAACAATTATCTCAAATCTCCCTGTCTCCAAGATCTCTGATATATTTTTGCTGAAGTCATTTATGGCGTTACTACCTTCAAGGTCATCATCATGTGAAAAACTCAAAGGGTCATTAGCTGTTGGTGAAGCCAGCAGCCTGACCTTGTCAGGCTACAGGCATAGATGACACCCACATATACTCCCTCAATACCAGAAGCTACTGCTTCCCAGCTGAGCAGCACCATCAGGCCACAGATACATCATCCAAGCCAGGTTTATTGTGCCACCTTTGTGGGCACTTCAGTCAAATAAGTCAGGCTGTGAGCTTAGTGACCAAAGTCGAGATATCTGCATCCCTCTGTTTCCTCCTGTCCTGAAAGTGTGATAGTCCCTGGCAGCATGTAGCTGCATCTCACATCACTTCAACAAAATTTATCTCATCTGTCACAGACTTACATCATCTGGCAGCTGTGTAGGTGGCTAAAGGGACAGAAGCACAAAAACAATAAACAGCTTCTTATATTACTTAACTATTTTACATTTGAGAATGAGATGAGAGAATTGCTTAATTTTGCTTTCCCTCTGCGAAAGGGCTGCAAGTCCGCTAGTGATGCTGTGCAGGAGAAAATAAAAGTGTTACCTCAAACAGCAACACTGCTGTGAACATGCAGTCACTAATGGCACTATTCAGTAGGCACTGTGTGAGTCTGTGCAGGGCGGGGAGCAGACGGAGGAGGTTATAAGGGAAATGTAATCATGCATGATGTTTCTAGATGAGGGACACAGATACAGTGGTGATGGATGAATTATAAAGGAAGAGAGAGAGGGAGAAAGAGTAACATGCCTTAGAGAACAGCAAATAGAAGAACTTAAAATTATGAAAGTTTGGTGCCAGGAAATCATAAGAGAGTAGAAAGAGAGGCAGGAAGAAAAAGGTCACTTGTAGCCTTCTCTATCTGTCTGTCTAGGCATGGGTAGTGATAATTTAGCACTGAATTATGAAAATATAGGGCTGAAAGGACATCAAGAAGTCATGTAGTAGCCTAATTCCCTGTCCCTAGGTCATTCTTTCCAGATGTTTACCTATCCTTTTTACAAAGCTTTCTGGGACAGAGTCCACATTTAACTCAGGTAGTTCATTCCAAAATTTCTCTACACTTACTGTCAGAATTTTCTTTCCTAGTGTCTAATGCAAAACTCCCTTGTTTCAGTAACAATTTTTATTTCATGAGCTGCTTATGAGGAACAGGGAGACAGATTATTCCTTCCCTTCTTTCAATTTTTGCACTGTAGTACTGTTATCATGCATTTTCTATGCTAGACAATATCTCTTTTCTCATTTTTTCATCCTAAACCATGGCAATGAATCCTCTTGCTTCCCATAGCTTTTCTTTTAATATTGCCATTCTCTCCTTCATGAGGACTATACTAACTGCCACCATGGCAAAAAAGTCTTTGCCATTTTTACTAGCTGGGTGTCGTACTGAATTTTAGACCTTCCTGTGCATCAGTTTCTATCTGCAGAACACAGGCAATGATTATTCATTTTCCACAGAGCATCCTTTACCCATGCAACATGTTTTCCTTATACCAAATCAGAGTCAAGACTATAACAGAGCAAAATCACAGTAGACCCATAAGGTCTGGTCTGACTGCCCACACACAAGCACCTAGTGCTTTTTGAGATGACGCTAACATAACCCTCCTAGCTGCAAGCTCCTGCGCCGAAAGACCATGATGCTCCTGTGCATTGTGTGTTGTATCTGTTGACCCTGAGCAAAAGTCTCAGATAAACTGCGGTTTCTAAAAAGCCACTCAATTCCTCTAAGTAACTGGATTGCACCCACAATTTGAGATTATAACACCTAAGGTGTTACAGGTGTTGATATATTGGCGTTGCAACTCGCACTAGGCACCATCACACCCCTTATACCTCCTGAAGGTCATGTCAATACTCTCAGCAGAGACTGGAGATGGATTCAGCTGCCTACATGGAGGCCTTGAGATGTCCTGGGATATCTTGTTCAGCCTCTAGCTGCCACTCAGAAGGTACAAATCTTCATCAATCCAGTGTAATTTCTACCAGTCCCATACAGCACTGTGGAATAACTTAGGGCACCACAAATGGTGCTAGATATCCACATGTAGACACACAAATACAGCTAAAATAAAATACACGCTGACCTTTATAATACAGACATGAGTGAAACCATGAATTTTCTACCCAAGAATGTTATCCTTAGTCATCTGCTACACATCTTTATGTTCTCCCTTTGAAACACATGAGCTGTATGCCACAGTTTGCAAGCAGGGAAATGACATGACTTTTCTAAGGCCAGGCAAGAAATTTCTACAGATCAGAGAATTGAATGGGGCTCCTTGTTGGACAGCCCATAAGCATTAGGCCAGCTTCCTCCACAGCTCTCTGTACATAGAAAATGCTTTCTCCCTGTAATGCTCACATTGCATAATTCTTTTGCACTGGGATGTCATGGGGCAATGGTTTATCCTTTACCATATGTGTGAGGCACCTGACATAATGCAGTTAAATTTAGTAGATGCCACATCCAGAGAGCAAATGGCTGTTAGAAAAAAATCTTACTTCTACATAAGCCCATTTGTTACTCTGCATTGAAACATATTCTTCAGTTCGTGTTTTGACTCCTAATTCCCCTTCCTCTTGAATTTCTCCTTCATTTTAGTATTTTATTCTTTCCTTGATAAATCAGAAAACTTTCCCATTGCACTGCACTGAGCACTTATCAAGGGGCTATATAAATAATAATAATGACCATGCACAAGATGCAATTCAGTTAACAGTATAATGACTACAGGGATTAGAACTGCTGTATATTTTATATGGGCATAATATGTCGTTTTCATTCTGTTGCCGTAATGAAAATAACAAATTAACAGAAGCATTATGCAAATTATATATTAAAAATGTCATGTTTATTAGTCTATCTTGGCAAAAGAGAAGCTACAGCAACAGCACTGTTAACTGCTTAATAACCATGTTTTTAGAACAGAAGAAACTCAGTTCAGCATGGTTTGACTTAGCTTTAGGGTCATTTTCAGCAACTTCAGTGGCAATGTTTGCATTCTCAGAGCAAAATGTATGCTTAAATACATTTCTGGAGAACAAGATGTTAGAATCAGTTTCAGTTCAAGGATATTTCTTTATCTCAATAGCCTATCTCTGGAACAAATTCCTCACAAAACATCCTACTCTTTGCTCCTGCAAACTAGTTGTGTACAGCTTTTACCAGGAGTTCCTTTAAGTCTCACTGCTAATGCAGAAAGAGCTACAAATATTTAGCTGAGCATCCCCTTTATTGCGTTTTCTGCAAAAGACAGTTCTTCCCTGCTTTTTTTGATATTAAGGGACATGGGGAATTTCTTTTCTAGCATACTCTGAACTTAATTTTGCTCCTAACCAGGAGGCAGTTTATTGAAAATCCAGCAGTGATTGTTTTCTAACAGCCTTCAGTGATTAATAGTCATAAGAATTTCTTTGTTCTTGTATGAATAACTCGTTATTCACAGAAGAAGAAAAGGATTAACAATAATCAGGAGATTCACACTTTGCTTTTGTTTATTAAATGCCAACTCAGTAGTATGACATAGTCACAAGATTTCCATACTATACTGTATTATTGAAATTCATCAACCTTAATCTAAAGGCAAAAGGAAATTAATTTTCTGTATCAGATTCAGATTAAAAAAAATGATCGTGCTAGGAGCTCTGTATTTTTTGCCAAAGAAACGGTCTCTTCATTTTGGATTTACAATCAAAGAGCTGCGAGATGCTAGGAAACCACATGCCTAGAGTGATTCAAGGGACAGTGTCTTGTCTGTGTCTTGTCCCAAATGGGTCAGATGGACAAGTCAGGATGAGTACCCACATTTCAAGGCTTTCACACCCCTACCTCACTGCCTGATTCACATCACCTTTCTATGCGCTTGGCTGTATAAATGCCCTATCTGCTTGAGTCTCCATTTGGTGTCAGTGTGGACCTACAAGATGTCTGTACGTACCAAAGGAGAGCAGATGCTCTGAGCTCAAAGACTAATTTAAAAAACAATAATAAATATAATTAAAAGAAAGGGGGGAAAGGGAAACAGCCATCAGACAAGTTCAAACACAAGCCAAACTAATCACAAGTTGAAAGAAATATGTTTATTTCACAGTTACTGTATTAAAATAAATATGTGAAGTCATTTTCACAGGAGTTTAAAACCCAATAACAATAAATGTGAAGCTCATAGAAACTTGAGATTTCCATTCTGTGGAAATTATGACATCTTCAGAATAGATTTGTTATACTGAAATGAAACAAAGCCAATTTTTGACAATTCTCACAAAATTTAATTGCCTGAAACATTCCTTAATTGTTCCAGCTCAATCAAGGCATTCCATTTTGCTTTGATGCATTGGAATATTTCTAGCTCATTTCATTACTGAAATTCAACATATATATATAGAAAAACACTCTTTTTAAAATTAGGATTTGGTTATGCTTCTTAAATTAAAATGTAAAATCAAATGAACATACATTGGTATTCTGAATAGGCAATTGGCATTCTAACTGTACTGTTAATTAGAAGTTAGGCTGGTTATCGCTGGCAATCTGAACATTAAGTGACCATTCGTCCCCAGCTTCCTAACTGGTCATTGTAGAACTGAGCAGCATCTATTTATCAGAAATCTATGCAGCCATTCTATCTTGATAATTAATTCCAGTTCATCTAGCACAGTCAGAAGACCACATTCAGGTCAGGAACCCAAGCCCCATGTAGGGCTCAGGCTGCTCAGAAAACAGTTGCGTGTAACAGAACTCCATTAAAGCCACCAGGTAACAAGAGGAGTCATACAGGACTGGTTAAGACAATTAAAGTCAAGAATAGTAATGTCCAAGGTTTTCTGAAATAAGAATAAGAATCAGAGCTGTTGTATTATTTCTAGGATGTTTGTTTTTTCATGCTTTAATAACATTTTTTCAAAATCATCAGTTTTCAAAAAACTTTGACATTTTACAGCAAAAGATGCATCTAGAAGAACATTCTATAAGTGAATTTTAAAGACTTTTGCTGTCCAAAGGTGGTATTCAGCTCCACAATTCAGCACCTAAATGATACTATCTACACAGTGGTGCCTACTACATATGCACCAGCAGCAAACATCAAAGGAGCCATGTAAGCAATTCAGTTCTTTCTGAAATGGATGTATATGATGAGAGTCAACAACCTAAACATAAGTGCTTATTGCCATCCAAGACACCCCAAGCAGCCAAAGTATCCTCTTTCTCACTGGGAAGCCTCTCCAGATTTGGTCTTTTGGCCGCCCTACCTCTGCTGCCTTCACATCAGTGCTAACGACACAGGATTGAACATTGCAAACCCTTGTCTTCTCCATCAGGAACTGAGGTGGAAAGGATGGGGTACACTACACTCAATATACTTGGCAGGCAACTAGGGCTCACCCTGTCTTCAGTACCTTTCAAAATATACAAACAGAAGAAGTATACATTGAGTTCCCAGTCAAAGCCCCCCAGTCCCTTTTGGACATTAGCTTTGAAACTCCCACCTCGGACACATCTCCAAAGACAATCCTCCTAATGAGTGTTTCTGTAAGCTAGGACCAAGAAATGGGGTAGAAGCTTTACCAAACTCTCTTACCACTTATTGTTAGTCATAAGCTCAAGACAATTTAACAGCATCAGACTACTGGGGAAAAAAAAAAAGAGACAGGGAAGAGAAAAAAAGACATATTTCTGCTCTACCGATACTGACCAGTACTTGGGGAAAATTTTGGGGGAAGGAGTGTGTGCGGAACGGTGGGTGGGATCAGGAACTGACTTTCTTTGCCAGAGAAGAAGAGACAAAGAAGAGAGAGAATATATCACTCTGCACTCTGACTGAGGTGAAAAACATGGTTGGGAATAGAAACAGGGAAATATAGACTTGGCACTGGCAAAAAAATAAACAAACCCAAACCAAACAAAAACCCACACCTCCCAAAAAGCCACCTTTCTAATAGGAGCATAAAGGAAGTCTGGGATAGATAGCACAGGGATGGAACATTCTCCATGCATGTCCAAAAACTGTGCATGCTCTCAAAAAGAGTCCAAACATCCATCATGGAATAATACAGCATACTTGATCCTGCGCATTTTCTGTCTTTTCCAGCTCTGTTTTCTCTGGTTGTCTGGAAGACATAGGAAGGGAAAGGCATGAATAAGTATTCAGAACATGCTAATTTTACAGTGGCTAGTTTTGATTAAGAAGCAAACAGGTAAAGGTCTTCCTTAGAAGGGTTCCCATCCAGGGAACCATGTTTTCCTGGATACCCCAGTTCCCTGAGTGGCTTATTATGTCCCTGGGATTTTTTACAGTGCATACTGGGGGTGATGTGTGAAGAACAAATAATTTCTGCCCACCATTTCTGCTATCAATATCTCCCACAAAGCTTCGTTTGATGCTTCTGATCTCCAGGAAGGGGAGAAGAAAGAAATCCAATCTGATAAGTCTCAGCTTGCCAACTTCATTGTCTGAACCAATGCATTATTCATGCGTTTGTGACAGAGAGCCGTGAGCTTAATGTGCAGAAATGAGCTTGGAGAACTGTCAGGTTATTGCTAGGGACTGGGACACGTTATGCTGTGTCTGTGCTGCTCTTTGTGCTGGTTGCTGCTGCTGTGCTAATACTCCTCTGCAAAATGCAATCCCACCTTGTAAAGACTATTAGTGCTTTTGTTTGCATTGCTTTTTGGTTTGCAGGTCCTGTCATCACGTTTGTGGTATTTACCAGTTGCTATAGGAAAATCTTAATGAACCAAAAAAATGTTAGCCAGTCTCACTCCAAAAACACCTGGTAAAGCAAATATTTCACATTGCCCCTTAAGTTGTTAGAATCAGGAAGACTCAATCGTATTTTATTTTAACTGGCAGTGAAAATAAAGAGATGTATTTGGTACCATGTATAAGACTACCAAGGAATTGTGGATACCACAAGAACAAATCACAGAATCATCATACCATAGACACTGAACAGACTGAAAGACTCATCTCACCTTGGTATTGCCAATGTACAGGAAAAAGAAAGAATGCTTTTAGCAAAACATATTAAAAAAATAACAAAACCCTGCCATTAGGCACCAGAAACATGTAGCAGGATGCACCCTCTTCAAATTGTTGGGGAAGGTTATCATGAGGAGGTCATTCTGCAGCTTTAACCAGCCAAGGCTGGGCAGGGTGTTAGCCATTTAGTCTTTCACCTTTAAAAAAAAAAAAAATGCCATTAAAAAGCCAAAATAAGCAGAACAAGGGTTTGGTTTTTTGGGTTTTTTTAATGAAAAAAAAAACCAAAACCAACCAAAACAACCAAAACTTGGCTTCTCCTGAAATTGAACTTTTTAAAAATATTGATGCTTATCAGTGTAATTAAAAAAACCCCAAAGTTTCACACTCTTTTGTTTACCTAAAGCATTTATCCTAAATAGCAGCTATTTGGGGGAATTTACTATTTGACTCAAAGTGAGTTATCAAAACCTCATTTACACCCTCCTGTGCTGTTGCAAAGTATCTGGGAGACATGCTGCTATGCTGAGTGAAGATGATATTCTAGAATGAATTTTCCTTCTGCACTTAGATTCACAGATACATATACTCCTATACAGACACACATCAACAAAACTGGGCAAATTGAGCATTTTAACAGAGCCAGTCATGGTATTTGCATTATAACAATGAGCAAAGAACTCTCCTGTCCTGCATGAAGTTGACTGAGGCTGTTCATTTCAGCTAGGTAGCTATCAAATCAGCAAGTGGTGCAACATTGGCATCACCAAAAGTCTATACAGGCAAAAAATGAAGATGGGGTAAGCAGTGAAAATGAGCTGGCCAGATGGTCTTCATCTCATCCTTAGCATCAGGATGCATGCCATTACCCAGTACCCTGCTTTGTGTGTAGTGCCCAGACAATCTTCAAGCATCTACTACTCTTCCCTCTATCACTGAAACATCAGGTATTTCCAGTCTCTGAATGACGTCTTTTTCCTCTTCAAGAAGTCAGCTGGACACTTAGGAAGGACTTTGTATGAGATGTCCTCCCCATCTCGCAGTCTCCAGGCATACAAGGGTTGAAGTGGGCCCCTCAAGGAAAGCCTGAGGTTTGTTCACAGGAGCATATATCTGAAATCACTCTGACCTTGTGATGACCTTATAGACTAGGAAACTGGTTTGAATGGTTTGTGTTTACCACATCCAATTAGCTGGTTGTTCATACGTACTAAATTGAGACTTGGGGAATTTATGAAGACATTATCAAGTATAGCCAGCCTGTGCTTTTCCAATAATGACATAATGTATCAGACCAAACCCACTTGCTTCCCAAAGGCACATGCACAGTATTAATGCTCCAGTCTAGTAAAAAGAATTGCGGGTTTTCCAGTAAATGTACCATAGCAGACTGGAGCATGTAAAACAATTCTGCACTGGTACAACTTGGAGCTTTATGAGCAAGGAGTCAGAAATAAACCTTACTGCTATCTATGCCAGTTGTCTGGCAGTTTTGGAAAAGAGTCATCTGCAATATGAAAGTAATTATAGCAGCAACCTCATGAGCCCACCCATGATTTCACTGCAGTCTGTGTTGACTGAGAAGCTTTAATATTTTCGAGACAGATCTCATGTCCTAAATGAGATTGAAATTTATTAAAGGGCCTCCAAAAGCTACCCTGAGCTCTGTCCAAGCACCATAAATCTGTAACAAAGAATTAACTATGTGGTGAAAATTCATGTTAAAAGCATCTCTTTCCATTGCAGTTTCCGTACTGTCTTTCATCATACCTGCTGTGGTACAAAACAAAAATGATCAGAAGCATATTTATACTACCTTTGCCTATAAAAACATACAACAAAGGTAATATTTCTTCAGCCAGCATAATTCTGACCTACTGCATTGACTTCCACTAAGACAGTTTGAAGACCTTCCCCATAATTTGTAAATCCTGATCCAGAAGATGCTGCCATTGTTTTACAGGATGTTTTCTTCTGCTACATACAGTGCTACTGAAGTCATTAATTCCCTGTGTAGCAAAGCGATGTTTCTAACCTGCAATACTCTGCAATATATTTCTCCATGTTGTAGCTGTAAAGGTTAATAAGTTTGATTGTGCAAATCAGAATATGTTAGGATGATATGTTAAGATTATTTTCCCTTTGTTTAGTTCCAGTGTCCCTAGCACGAGGAGCCATGCAGATCATGCAAAGTTCACAATATGATATAATGATACAAAATGAACCATTTCATGAAAAACAGAAAGAGCTTGATCTCTTTAGTTCAACAAAAAGAAAGTTAAAGAATTTATGATGAGACTGTATAATTTCTGTGAAGGGAAAAGATATTGTACAACAGGGTCTTTCAGTTTAGCAGAACATTGACTGAGAATTTAAAAATGGTTGTACGAGACAGCCAAAGAATCATTTGGTTTCCTGTCTCTTTCTAGTAGTTGCACTAGTGGATGGGTAGGGAAGAATATCTTCCAAATAGCTAGGAGGTCAATGTTGGCAAGTCTATAGGGCAAGATGGGATCCATCCAAGGGTACTGACTGCTCTGGCAGAGGAGCTCTCCAAGCAACTCTCCATCATTTATCAACAGTCCTGGCTAGTGGGGAGGTCACAGAAGACTGGAGGTTAGACAATGCAACAATCATCTACAAAAATGGCAGGAAGGACGATCTGGGAAACTACAGGCCTGTCAGCCTGAACTTGGTGCCGGAGAAGGTTGTGGAGCAGCTCATCCTGGGTGCCATCACACAACACGCTCAGGACCACTGGGTGATCAGGCCCAGCCAGCATGGGTTTATGAAAGGCAGGTCCTGCTTTCCTAACCTGATCTCCTTCTATGACAAGATGACCTGCCTAGTGGATGATGGTAAGGTTGTGGATGTTGTCTACCTGGACTTTAGTAAAACCTTTGACACCATTTCCTACAGCATTCTCATGGAGGAACTGACTGCTAGCTTGACCAGGTGTGCTCTGTGCTGGGTAAAAGCTGGCTGGATGGCTGAGCCCAACAAGTGGTGGTGAATGAAATTACATCCAGCTAGTGGCCAGTGACAAGTGGTGTTCCCTGGGGTTCAGTATTGGGGCCAATCCTATTTACTATCTTTATCAATTATCTGGATGAGGGGGTTGAGTGCACCCTCAGCAATTTTGCAGATGACACCAAGATGGGTGGGAGTGTTGATCTGCTTGAGGACAGGAAGGCTCTGCAGAGGGATCTGGATGGGATGGATCAATGAGCTGAGTCCAATTGTATGAGGTTCAACAAAGAGAAGTGTCACGTCCTGCCTGTGGGTCACAGCAACCCCACACAATGCTACAGGCTTGGAGAAGAGAGGCTGGAAAGCTGCTTGGTGGGAAAAGACCTGGGGCTGTCGGTTGACAGCAAGCTGAATATGATCCAGCAGTGTGCCCAGGTGGCCAAGAAGGCCAATGGCATCCTGGCTTGTATCCGAAATAGCGTGGCCGGCAGGACCAGGGCAGAGATTGTCCCCGTGTACTTCGCACTGGTGAGGCCGCACCTTGAATCTTGTGTTCAGTTTTGGACCCCTGGCTACAAGAAAGACATTTTGGTGCTGGAGTGTGTCCAGAGACGGGCAATGAGGCTGGTGAAGGGTCTGGAGCACAAATCTTGTGAGGAGTGACTGAGGGATCTGGGGCTGTTTAGCCTGGAGAAGAGGAGGCTCGGGGGGACCTCATTGCTCTCTACAACTACCTGAAAGGAGGTTGTAGTGAGGTGCATGTTGGTCTCTTCTCCTAGGTAAGAAGCAATAGGACAAGAGAAAATGGACTCAAGTTGCACCAGGGGAGGTTTAGATTGGGTATTAGGAAAAAGGGTGGTGAAGCATGGGAACAGGCTGCCCAGGGAAGTGGTGGAATCACCATCCCTGAGGTGTTTAAAAAACACATAGATATGGTGCTTGGAGGCATGTTTAGTGGTGGACTTGGCAGCGCTGGGTTAACAGTTGGACTGAATGATCTTAAAGGTCTTTTCCAACCTAAATTATTCCATTATTTTATTCGAAATTGAGAAGGAAATGAAGTTAAGATTTTTAATTGCAAGGATAGTGAAGCACCAAAACTTACTAAAGTTGCAGTGGGTTCTACTTTACTGGGGCAGGGAGAAAGTGGTTTCCTTAAATTCTAAGGTATTGTTCAAACAATAATGAATTCCAAGAAAACCCCTGGTTTCTCTTCTATGGGAAATCAAATTAAGTAATATCAATTATTTCTTCTGGCTGCATGCTGTGTGAATTCATCACTGATACAGATTCCAGACCGGTCGGGATCTGTTATCCTTTCCATTGCTGTGTCTTCCATCCAACTTACAAGAAGGGTGGGAGGAACAATGCCATGAGATGGACATAGCTGAAAAAAGACAGTTTGTTCTTTCTCCAAAGACGAGCAAATAAAAACAAACTAACAAAACCAGATGGCACGTTACAGCATTATGTCTAGGACTGCAAAATCTGAGAAAACAAATGCAAGTAAGCAGAGAACTCCATGTTCTCAAAACAGGGAGAACCATCTACTCCATCTCCTACCCATACAAGATCACTCTCAATAGCATAGCAGTTAACTTATTCAGAACTGGTATATTTATCTTTTATCATGTGCAGAGATTTCATTCAGCCCAAAAATGAAGATGATTATTTAAAACCACAGCAGTGTGATGCCCATTAATCTGTTCAGTATTTGTCGTAATAACATTAATCTCGATGAGCATTAAGGTGATCACCATCTTTATGTTATTCCTGTTGCAGTTCAGTAAACTCAACCTTTGCTATCAAAGCACATTTGTAAATAAATAATTTCATGCTTATAAGGCTCCCTGAACGCCATGTCACGCATTAAATGGGGTTGTTATTAAGGTGGGTTCCAACAATTCTGGTGATGAAGCTGAGAATCTCCAGACTGCCGCAAGCTGAAAGCAGAAAGAATTTCATGTCACTGTGCATTAGCTAACAGTGGTACATATCAGGTGGCTTTGACAGAGCAAGTCCAGCTTTATTATACCCATGAAACTGAAAGCAAAAACAAGCCCAGTGAGAATTACTGATGTGCTCAGAAGTACAGGAAAGTCATGTTCATATTTAGCATCCCTACATACATCCAGCCTTCAGAGAGCCCTCTTACTTCCCCATCGTCACATCCCCCTAGGAGATAGGGGATTGGCATCCTCATTAGAAACATGAAAGAAGAAGCAGACCTGGGAAGATAAATGACTTTATAGTATGACAGAGTTGCTGAGGTTGGCATGGTCTTCTGAAGACTGTCTAGTCAAACCACTTGGTCAAAGCAGGGCCAACTAGAGGAGGGTGCTCAGGACCACATCCTGACATTGCATTTGAATGTTGTAAGCATGAAGACTCCAAAACCTCTCTGGCTAACAAGCTCCAGCGTTTGACCACTCACCCCGTGAGCAGGGTCTTTCCTTATATTTATAGCAAATTTCCTATATTTCACTTTGTGCCGATTGCCTCTTGTCCTGGTCACTGGACATAACATCTTCTTTACTCCCTCACATTGGTTATTTATACACATTGATAAGGCATTGGCCTTCTTTGTGACAGACACATTGCTGGCTAACCTGTTGTCCACCAAGACCCCCAAGTCTTTCTCTGCAAAGCTGCTTTCCAGCCAGTCAGCCCCCAGCTTATACTGGTGTATGGGGTTATTCCTCCTCCCCACTGGCAGCCCTCCTGCTACCTTTGCTTGCCTTCCTTCACATGGGGATGGACAATTCTTGACCCTGGAGGAGGTGATCCTGGAAAGTCATTCAGCCTGGTACACCCGACATTTACAATCAGTAGGTATGACCACAACAGAAAGGGCAAACAGGCCACTATGCCTGCATGGGTGGGTGACCAGAAGGAAGGCTGAACATGTCCTAAAGCTGTCCATTTGCATCAGCACCACAATACATCTGATGGGATATGTCAACACTTTTATAAACACAGACTGTTTATGTCTGGCCAGCTCAGAGCTCAGCAGAATAAGATAAGCTGTCTTGACGTGTGTCGTGTAGTTTTATGTCAGTCAAAATCACCATCTAAATGCTTTCTCCCATGTTCATACTATGTCAGACTTTGCAAGGTGATGTACCTTCTCTGTTACTCGGAAGACTAAAGGTGGTAGCTAGGATAAGAGTCCACCTCCTTGCTCCTCAGTGTCTGAGCTGCTACATTTATTCCATCTCTAGAACAGCTGGTGAGTCTGGAGAAATATTCTCCAAACCAAGAAAAGCCAGAACAAGTTCATCAGACACTGCTGTTTAACACAGATTTTACTGTCCTTCCAGCTTGAAAATTAGATCAGTAATTTTTATCCAGGACATGTCACCTACCTTTGCTCAAGTCCTAGCATTAAGACTTAAGTTGTATCCCACCAAAAAGTCTGCAGTTCCAGTCTTAGGTCCTAAAATGCAAAATAAGGGGCAGTCTTCCAAATCTCACTGCCACACTGGTCCAGGCATTGGCAGCAAACCCTCCTTTCACTGGCTCAGCACAAAGAACCCACATTGCAAATCCTATAAAGGCAGTTATCCCAAAACCTCACAGATGAGTCTGGTTAAGATGTTCCTTTTGTTGCGTGATAAAGTGAGAATGAAAACCATGGGTTTTTTCTTCATGCTCTCAGGACCTAACATTAACTAAGTTCTGTTCTTAAACCAACTGCTTCCTGCTTGACATTTATCTGTAGCTTTGGCTCTAAAAGTCTATTTACATCGTCTGTTCTGTTCTTCTGAAGGGAATTCACCATCTGTATTTGCCGTTGTTTGATGATTAGCTACTAGTATCACACACAGCTTTTTCAGGTGTTTGCTCTGGATAAAGGTTCACCTGTTTTAGTTGTCTGATTTATTATAGAGCTTCTAATCAATCCAGAGCTGGTTTTGCCCAGTGGCATTGGTTTCCAGCCATGATGCTCTTCAGCCATAGGGTGCCACTATTGGGAATGATTGTGCAAAGCACGTTGAGGTCTACTGCACTGGCAAAAGCCAAGGCCCAGATCACAACTCCCTGTTTGCAAAAGATACAGTTCATTATTCTTGCCTTATATTTGTTAACTGCTCTTGGCACTACAAAACCAGCAAAAAATACATATGGAAAAAAAACACCAAAACCCCAAACATGGGAGATTTCCATGCTGGGGAAGCAATATACCAAAACCATATTTTACTGTTACACTCATGTGACTGGTTTTAGTATCTCTGCAGAAGAAGAGGGAAACAAGACATTCTTGATGAAAGAGTAAGGCTCTGCTCAAGAGCTATGCCTTGGAAAATTAAAAAAAAAGCACACCAAAGTAATACTGACCTTGATTTTTTTTTCCTTTTCTGGCACAATACTCCTGTTTTTAAAGATATTCCCTCTGGGTGAGGCTATTAATATCTGATCTTTTTCCACAGAAGGTACAGAAAATTATGGCCAAGTTCTCCCTTCAAATAGCGAGCAATCTGTATTGGTGGCATCGGAAAAGATTTCAGAGAAGTAAAAAAAACCACCTTCATTCAATGTACAAAAAACAGTTCAGTAAGGTCATAACAAGAGCTTCAATGCTTGTTAACACATTTTGCAAGTTCTGCCCGTACTGCTCACGGCCCAAAGATCAGGGGTACCTTGTCAGCTAAGCGCATGTGCAGCAAGCCTCTCAAACCCCAACTCTCAAAACCAAGTGCAGACTTAGACTGGGCTCCAGAGGTTTTTTGCAGAGGAATCCCCAGGGCATTCAATATAACTGCATGGTTATAGATTCCTTTACACACAGCAAGCCAGACAACATGGATACTTTCATCCAACACAGAGAAAAAAACACCTTGGCCATGGAAATTGGTATGTGGGTATATCAACCTTCATCACCCATCTCTATGTATAAGCCTGGCAGTGTTAGCTGTGCAACAGTACTACAAATTGCACTTCTTACTAAGGGCAGAAATAAGGGCAGAGGTGAGTCACGTAAGGTATGTGTGCTTTGTTAGGCATGTTGCAATGGACTTAGTGACAAGAGCTATCTTCACCCAGCTGGGGTGGTAGAGTAGGCTGAGTTCTCCTCCACATCAGTGGCCTGGACTATCGGGATTTTTTCCCTATGCAGTTACTGCTGCTTCTCTCCTCCTATTAATTGCTTCTCCTCCTTTCCAGGGTCATAAAACTAGCTCAGTAATAGACTTGCCATTTGTGTACTTATTACTTAGGTGACTAGAAAGACAGTGTATTGCTGCTTAGACAGCAACAGACACTTGTGTGTCAACACCCAGCAATCCAAAGACCACAGCTCCCTTTAAACATAACTACCACCTTTATGAATCATTATTTTGCATTTGCTAGTTGATTCCTCTCTTGTCGATGTGCTACATTCACCATGCAGATATCACGTGTTTATCTGTTATACCTGGAGCTGTAGCAGTCTGCAAACTGCCTCTGCACTAAGTTAGTAAAGTAGAAGCATCCTGGATGTGCTAGGTATGACCTCAGGGAAACACCGCCTGTGTCCTCACTCTCACCATTGCACTCCAGCACAAGCCCTTTATGATTAACTTGTACAACTTTGCTTTTCTTATTTGCAGTTTTGCCATGGGGTGCAATCCGATTGCCTAAACATAAGCAGCTAGTGCCATGTGAGATGCTTTGGTGTGCAAGACATTTCCACAGGACTGACAGAAAACTTGCTTGCTGATGACGCAAACCCTTCTGCAGAAGCACTGGAGGTTAAGAGACATACTCAAAAGCATCTCAAATGGCATGAGACAGCTGTGTATGGAGCCTGTAATAATAATTTATTGTTAACCAGGCACGGTCTTAACAGAGAAATGGGACCCTACCAACCATATGTATGCATTAATAGAGAAAATACTGCTTTTGATTTTTCCTTGGTTTTGTTCCCACATACACTTCACCAGGTTTGCATGCTTCCTTACAAACTGAAAGGACATGACTCAAAATAATCAGAGGCATCAGGAACTCCCACCTTGACATCAAAAGACCTACAGCGTGTTTGAACACAGCTTGTCAAAACTGTCACTGTTATAATGCTTCTCTTCGCAGCAGAAAATCATAGCACAGCAAAACTGAATTAAAATAATAAAATAAAAATATAAGTAAGCACATAAATGAAATTAAAAAAATAAGGAAATTGCATGAGTTTTACATCACCCAATATATTCTTTTTAGTATCCATATCTTGTCTGCCTAGGGAAGAACATAAGTCACCCTCATGGTTTATAATTCTCTAAAAGAAGTTATTAATCTGTTTAAACTGCTCCAGACTATAATTATTACCCTTTACTGTGAAACTAAAGCCTGAGAATTTTTGATCTTTGGTATTATTTACTGAAGCTGTCCCTGACTCAATAGTAATCTCATAAGAAAAACTGTAATCAATATCTTATTATGGATTTTTTTTGAGGCAAATTGGCTTTTATTCCACAGAAACCTATATATTTTTTTGTTTTAGTGAGCCTTTTCTCTCTGGCTATCTACTCCCTGTTCATTTAATTTCAAATCAAAAACCAGATCCAATGATTTATTTTTAAAGGAAGCAAAATAAATAGAATTTTTAGATTAAAAGGAACATCTATACAGTGGAAGCAACGGGGACCCAAGAGACCTAAATGTCCCTCCTGACTGTGACCTGAGCAATCTGTGACTGAAGGTAGCTTTTGTTTCAAGCCGTAGTCACCTCTTCTTTTGCAGTGATGGTTATTCTGTGCCTTTTACTAAAATAAAATTGTTAAGTTTTGTTGCAGCTCAAATATCATTCAGAAAAGTGTCAGACACAAGAAATGAACTGTGGAGCAATACTGAACTTCTGTTCAGGTTGATTCCTGTAAACTACATTGCAGACAGGGACAGCTCTTAGTTCCTGTCCTTAAATCAGGCAAATCCAAATTTCAGAGCAGACCTCTTCCTATCAACCTGGCTTTCCTGAGGCATTATCTTCAATTATTTAAAAAAAAATTAAAAAAAAATTAAAAAATATCATTTTTTCTTCCATATTCAGTTTAAGCTGGACAAAAAGAACTGTAATGTGCAACTAAAATGAATGATCACCATTTAGGATTGAACCTGTAGCAAAGGAAAAGTCATTAAGGTGTTATTATTATAACTGAAGGGCAGTAAGATTACAGTAAGGATTAAGGATACTTAAGGATACTTTAAAACCCTTGAAGAAGTCTTTATCACAACCTTCATTAAATAAAAAAATATGTGCAGCTAGAAAGAGTCCACAAATTATGTTCAGACTATTACATAATGTGTTAAAATAATAGAAATTAAATTGGGAAACTTCCAGCAACAATACAAGGCTGAATTGAAGTGTGATGGATGGGTTCTGAGATATGAAACCTATTGGAATAAAAGAAGTAAAAGAAAGAAATGACAACAAGAAACTGTTTAGAGACACGAATATGCCTAATGGGAAAAGGAAATGGGAAAAACAGTAGACTGAAACTGCAGAGCAGGAGGCACCTTTACTGTCATGTTGATGTTCTCTCAGTTTGGTGCTCAAGTTCACATGGTCTGTAAGTCACTCTGTGCTCCAGGTCTTCTCTGAGGTACATGTGTTTGGCCAGGGAAATCAAAAGCAAAGAAGTCAATGTTTATTTTGTGTACCCCATATCTTTGTTTATGGACAAGACTGAGCTACACCTGGCTTCCACACTGGCTTGCACCAGACACCTGTTTCTAACTCACAGCGCTCTTGAGCACTAATGAAGATAAATTCACCATGGCATAGCCCTCACAAGTCTTAAGGCACAAGCCTATTTTGATCTTGCATCAAAATTACCTTCCTCTGCAGATGTTTTTCCAAGATTTCCCATGCCACTAACTGGGCAGACTGATAAATTCAACACCCCGCTTTCATTTCTTATTCTGCTGCCTAGGTGAAACAGTCAGAGGCAAAGCCCTTCCCTGCTATACCCTCCACAAACTCACTATTCAATCAGTTGTTGCTGTAAGGGGTTTACAAACTGCATGAGGCTTTTACAAATCTTTTCTTTTTCACAGGGGTAGATGATATTTATGGTGTGTTTAGCAGCTGTGGGGGAAAAAAGACTGAAAAATGATGATACCCTTCCCACCCTGCAGTGTCCGAGACATTTTCAGTGTCTGCAAATGCTCAGCACTTCAGAGGAAGGCACTCTAAAGGGATCTCAGTGCAGCAGCCAACATTTGCTTAACGTTCTGTTAATATTTAAACAACAAATCTGTCAACAGATTAATTGGCACTGTCACTTTCCAGCAGTTTTATGGGTACTTCAAACCACTAGCAGTCTATTCCTAAAAGGAAGCATGTAGGCTTTAAATATGTATGCATACAAGATAATAGGAATATTAAGCATCCTGAAGAAAAGCCATAATTGCTATCATGCTGTTCTTGTGCTGAATTCCCAATGTTTCCTGCTTTCTCTAGAGAGGTGTTGACAAAAAGAGGCCATAAAAATTATTTAGAAATTACTTGGGCATTTCTTCCCATAGCAGACATGCCATTGATACCAAGGACCAAGCATGAACTGAAATGAGCAAGACAGGAGAACAGACACTAGATAATGTAAGAAGCAATTTTTTACATCCTGCCCTCTTCTGCTGCTGAAACGCAGATGCTGAGTTGCATCAAATTATAAGCAACTAATTGTAGTACTCTACCCTACTCTACCTACCATCACTTGAAGAGGGGTTCATTTCAACTTTCAACTTACCATCCCATAGTTAGGCATGCATTACAATCAGTTGATCAGGCTCATTCAGGAGCCAGTGGTGACACAAAAGCAATTCTTGGATCCCTGTTTTAGGATGCAGTGGATCGTCCTCTGAAGACTCTCCTGCCTTTTTCCTCTCACTATTGAGGGAACCTAGACAGTTAGATTTGAACTGATGATTAAAAGCTGAAGTCAGGTGGGAGGAATCTTATCTCTGGTATATGGCACCACACAAACTCCACTTAAATACTCAGTGGCTTTCCCACCTCCGCTTTAACAGGCCCATCACAGTTAATTATGGAAAGAATCCAGTGCAGTGGGCATGTGTGGTCTTGCTCAGACATGTAATCAGTGCCAATAGATCTGGGAAAATTTTGTGAGAGTGATAGAGAGTACCAGTGTGTAATCCCCTTGCTCCGCTCCATTAGCCAAGCATGTGCCTTGGTCAAGAGCAGCGATGCAGCCTTATTTGCTGTGCAGAGAGATAAGATCCACAAACAAGTGGGAAAGAGAGGGAAATGGATAAAGAAAAAGAAACTGCAGCCCCTAATGGACCTTCACAAACTATTTACTTTGTTCTCATTCCCTGGTGAATTCATTAGCTTGCACATTAGCACCATTCTTTGGTCAAATGCTCCACAGTGAAACAAACTGCAGCAATTTACTCTAGAACTCAAAATACTGGGGGGTTTGCACCTTTTGACTATACAATGCATGAAGGAAGTTGCACTTCCAAAGAGACATAGTTGCCTTCCCTGCCTCTGGATTTTTTTAAGAAGCAACTCCTACAAATCTATGCATGTGTGTGTGCATCTGAAGGTGCATGGCAAGAGACATAACAATTACATGGTGTCACCACTAGAAAGAGCTTAGGGACAAAATAAAACTAAGACCCTCAAAATTTTCTACCAACCTTCCAAGCTTTTCTGCTGGAGCCTTTCTTATTGGCACTGCAAATTAGACGGGGTTAATCAAGCCCTCTTGTGCTTCATCACATTTCCTTCCTCAGCCAGAGGGCGAGTAAATGAGGCATAGTTACATTTTATGTATATAAAGATTCATAGCTCTTCATTTTACTTTTAATTTTAAGCAATCAAGTAATATTTGTGTTAATTCAGCAGCTGTTCAGTGTCTCTTTGGTGAGGCAGGTATCTACCCATTTGGGAGCCAAGACCATATTTCTGCAACATATAAACAAAAAGGAATTTGATACTTACCATTGAGAAAACTTTTTAAAGTTTACCTAGTTACCCTACCAAGCCATCGCTCCCTATTTAATGAGTGTTTTCTGGCTGCATCTTATGTCTATCCTTCACTGAGGATTTCTGTAATTAACATTTAATTTAAAACTCAACACGATTATTTGGCTTTACACCTGGTGCCTTAACAGAAAACAGAATTTTAAAAAGCCAGATTTTGAGATATTTGCTGCTTCCTTTTTATTTCCCTTGTTGGGCTGTTACTGAACACACTCCTTTCTCCTGTAGTACAATGTTCCAAATGCTAGTAGCTTTCATCAAGTGTTTGAACTTCAGAAATGGGCAATATCTGAACTTCCAAAAGTCTTTGATCTTCTAGGAGCTCATTAAAGTTCCTCCTGAATACAGCACTCTCTGCAATCACTTTGTCAATTAATCCATGCTAATGTCACTTTTTAGTAAATGTGTGTACTGTCATGACCACTAGAGTTGGTTGTTTAGAATAAGAGGCTATTACTGGTTTAACAAAGGAGCTACTTAGAGCTTTGGGAGGTAACTGCTATATGGCTGCAAATAGACTGGCTCTGCATCATGTGTAAATTATTTAGGGACAAAAGAGACAAATTACCTGCTAGACTTCCACTTGGCTAGAAAGCTGGCATCATTCTCCCTTTGCCAAAGAGTCTTTCCAATGGAAAAGAGGACTATTACTTCAGGATGATTTTTTTTTTTTTTTTTTTTTTTTTGGGGGGGGGGTGACCATCCAAAATATGTTTTCATTACAATTTTTCTTCTCCCTGCATAAGGAATGAGAACATCATTGATTTGAGGATTTGTGTCTTCAACGGAAAGATAGCAGTATTGTTGAAGAGATATAAATGCCAAGGATAAACCAGGCATGGTTATAATTAAGATCTCCTGTATGTCCATTCTCATTTCTTTCTGATCAGTGTTACAGTTTCAAGTATCAGCAGAACTTAGCCTCAAATTTACAGCTTCAAGGCTCAAATAGACGCAGCTTCTCCTAAATTGTATCAGAGCTTAAAATACAATTATAAATCATGTATTTAATTATATTGCAATTTCTTTGTATACACAGAATATTTGTTTGCATAATCAATAGGAAAGATAAAGTATCAGTGTGAACTTCAAAATCTCAGACATAACAGTTAATTTGCTCAATACCAGCAGCAAAGCCAAAACAGCATTCCTCAAATGTCAGCTACAGCAATGAACTTCTGGACAACCGTTTTACCCTCAGAATACATTTCACCCACATTTGGCAAGTTTCAGTCAAGAAGAAATGCACTGCTTGCAGAATTTATGAAGAAGAATGGGGTGAAACCATGCCCTTAGCTCTAAACACAGAGTGAGACCCTGTTGTTTGCTGTGCTCTGCAAGCACAGGACACAAAGACAATCTTTTCCCTGGTGATCATACAGCTTTCCCTGAGAGGCTGTGGAGTCTCCATCCATGGAGATACTTCAAACCCAACTGAGCACAGTCCTTTTCAATCTGCTCTTCCTGGACCTGCTTGAGTAGGAGGTTGTACCAGATTATCTCCAGAGGTTCATTCCTACCTCATCCATTCTGTGATTCTGTGATGTTAGGAATAGCTACCCCAATCCAACACTGAAAACAACTCTCGGTTTAAAATAATTTAATGGGTTATATTTGTAAAACCAAATTGCTGATTATTTCACCATAGCAGATCTGATAGGCATGCTTCACCCACTTTGTTGAAGGACTAGATGTGTTCCGTTAAACCACACTCTTGGAGTTGATGTGTTCATGAGTAGTTGTACAGCTATTGTACAATAAAAGCATAGCCATATGCCTGGTATTTACAGTTTCGGTGACAAACAGCAATTGATTAAAATTTAGCCAATTAGATATCTTCAGTGCCCATATCCGAGGAGAACATCTATGAGAGAGTATGAAGTGTGTGTCTTGTGCTCTAAATGCACCCGTCTTGCACTGACATGCAAGTTAAAGAACAGGAATCAGTTCTAAGAAAGTAAGACCAAGAAAGCAATCTTAAATACCCTTAAGAAGATTTTTAGGGAAGATGAAATATATGCATGGAGAGGTTTTTTAGGTTTGGGCGTTAATTTTAAAGAGATCTTCAAAGGTAAATTTAGCAGAAATGGAAGGCAATTTGCAGAATATTGCTTTACCAGGACAAGCAGTTATTCTAGTACAAACAGGTAGGATGAAGAGAGACAAAGAAATAAAAGTTAAATAACAAAAGAATTAACCTTAATTTACCCTAATTAACCTAGAGATAAATTGGTCTCTGCCACTATATTCTGCCATCACATTGTGGGGGTTTTAAGTTATTTTTATTGGCCAATCCGTCTTCCCTTCGACTTTCTTTCTTAAGTCCTCATTACTATTCCACAGCTCAATAGCTTTTTTTTTTTTTGACTGGACACGTTAAATGGTGGAAAAATAAAATGGATCAATACAGTGACTCAATTAATTCCTCATCTTAAATTCTAATAAAATCAATTTGGAGAAGTGGTGCATCGTTAAGCTTACATCATAATGCAGTAATTAGAAACAGCTTTCATCTTGCCAATTCCTTTGAAGATTTTAATGGCAATCAATTAAACATGCCTTGCTTCTGTGTTAAAGACTTTCAAAATGGAAATTGGATGAGAAGTTAAAGATAAGGTGGCTGATTACACAATCTTTCCACCCATCCTCGTTTCAAATATTTCCAAAAAAATATTTAAATTCACCATTATAAAGTTAGCATGAGCTATGTCCCCTTCCCTTAGTAACCAACAGGAAGTTTTCAGTTAATACATAATATTTTAATAGACAGAGTGGTGCAGCACTTTGTGATATGCATATTTACAGAGTTGAAATTCTGGTGTAGCTCACTGTGATCAAATCTTTTTTTAGGTTTATATCTAGCCACTTTTAGGAGTTTAGCTACTTTTATATTAAAAGTATGCAATGTAAGATTCACTGTCTACAATTTAATATAAAATGTCTCTGTAAATCTTAGAGAAAAGTGGATATTTTGTTATATGCTGTTTCATTAATAGGAATAATTGCAGCTTAGTAATGATCCCCCTATACTAGGTGCTACACAAAAAAAATTGGAAAAAGCACCAGGTTCAAGTTATCTACACTCTAGGAAGAAACCACCAGGTACCTCCATTAATTCCTCTCCTGCTGGGAGTTTATGCCCAGAAGGAATTTGCATTCAAAAAGAAAACATGCCCCCCTAGTCAATGGCTGAACATCCAATTAACTACACCAGCCCTACCCTGCAACTCTTTGAAAGCAGAGAAATCCAACATCCTTGATTGAGTTTCACCTTATTAAACTGCAGCAGCATCTTTCTGACGCTGGGATGTCAGCACTGCACACACTGTTCCTGATGTCCCAGCAGGCCCACATGGACCCATGGACGGTGCATCTACACACCATCCTCCCTGAACCAGCACTTGTTTGGGTTTTTTTTTAAGGTTTGCTAAGTTGCTCATATCTTGTATATTAACACTTAAACAACAAATCATCATAAGCAGATCAGAGATACTGCCATTAAGGTAATCGTAGCATAATATATGTTCTAGATTAATTCCACAACCTGAATACCATTTATTCTCCAGGTCTCTGCATTGTCTCTTCTTGTTATTTCTATTCATTTTTTTTTAACTATATGTCCTTTCTACAGTCAAAGAAAAGAGTAACATTTAAGTAAAAAAAAACTCTTTCAAGAATTGAACAACTTGTTCTTTGGTCCATGTCATGGAAATTTTATAGATAAAACTATTTCTGGATGTGTCAGTAAAAGTGACCTCATTGTGCCTACATTTGCAGTCAGTCTGAATATTGATGAAAATCTGAAATGTTATAATTAGAGTTCATTGTTATAATTAGAGTTCATAACTTTTTGTTTCATTGGAAGTTAGACTTTTGTTGAAAATGTAAAATCAGCTTTAAAAATTTTAAATTCTTTCTTGAACATCTTATGAAATACCAGTATGTGAAAACAATTATATGTTTGAGTTTTCATGAACTTTCTTACATTTTGAACAGAAATTGAAGAAAAAGTTATAAAACTGTTTTAAGAAAGAGGGATGTAATGCAGTGATAACAGGAGGGAAAAAAAAAAAGAAAAAAACAAAAAAAAAAAGAAAAAACAGAGGAACAAAAGCCAAAGAAAAAGAACAAAACCAAAAATGAAAACCAGGAAAATTTTAATTTTCAAAAAATAACACCTTCAGAGAAAGAAGGTTAAAAATTGTTGATTTACAGCATTTCCAAATCAAATTACCTTCTTCAGTCAAAAACTTGTGCGGTTTGGATTCATCTCATCAAAAGGACCAAATTGTCTATATCTGAATTAGCTATGAAGGTGTTTTTTAGAGTCAATGGAAAAAAAATAGTCCATCATGGGGTATAATCCAAATGTTATAAATCAGTTCAGATGGATACTGCCTGTTCCTCTGCAGTGCCTGTAAGGTGTGTTTGGTTCTTCTGACACTGATAGAAACAGAGGTATCATCTAAGGTAGGTGAAATTAATCCCGACTCTGGGTCTTCAACCCTATTAATGCTGCAGGAAAACTTGTTCAAAGTCAAGAGAAGTGCAGGGTCAAACACCCAAGAACCCACAGACTTCAGCAGAACTGAGGCAAGATATCCATAACAGGAGCAGGTGGAAGCCATGACTGAGGATGAGCTGGTGGATTTGAGGTGGGTTTGTGAAAACCAATGCAGAGGTTTTCATGGCTGCACTGTAGTACAGCTGGAACTACCCTCAGCTCATTTTTCAAAAACTGTTATTGGCATTAACTTAACCTGTATTTCATTTGCATTTTATCAATACCCCTAGTTTTCCTACCAAAAGATCAAAAGATGGAAAAATCTCCTGTTATATTGCTTAAGCAGTGGTCTTTGCACTCAGGAGAATATTGTCCTTTTACTGTACAAAATTACTCCGGACATCTGCAAGTTTAAAGGAAAGCATGTTGCACAAGGGTGATGCAGATATCTGCCTAATTCCACATGAGTGTCAATGCCTGGACTTGCCTTTGAACAAGTTTTTGTGTGACATCGATAAGGAGACATGGCACTCATCAGGAATGCAATGAAATGCAAATCAGAGGTGACTCTTCTGGAAACCAACTAGAAGAAGCCCAAGTAACCACTGATGGAAGACAGGGGAATACCCACTGATGGAAGAGATCAATGTCATCAGAATTGAGCCATTTGCAAAACAGAAAATGTGGGACATCCTACATGACTCCCAGACATTCACAGAAAGCCTTAGCAGCTGCATCCTCTAGGCCACTGTCTATACTACAGCTATGTTAAAATAAGATACAGTGATACCAGTATATATAGCCTATAGTCTATTACAATTATATATTATTTATATATATATATAAATATAAATTATAGTCTATTACAACAGAGGTGTAAGAGAAATCCTACATACCTCTAGAGAGAAACAACACTGCTTTAAAAATTATCACGATCACCCCCATGGCAAGTCCATTGCTGAGTTTGTATTTTAAAGACAGAGGATAGATGTTTGTTTACTCAGAAACTTGTGGGGGAAAAAATTAGACCAGGTTAGCAACAGAACTTGGTTCAATTAACCCTGGAACATGATCTGCACTCAGAGGGACAGCAATCACAGGGTGTATTTGTCAACCGTGAAGGCCTAGAGAAACTATTTGTTTACAGGAGTCAGATCAGAGTTCAGGTCTGGATGTACAGACCCCAACCTCACAAACAGCTCTCTGGTTGAGTAATAAATCCAATTTAAACTTGTTCAGAGCACTGAGCTGGGTGTAAATTCCCTCTTGAAACAACATTGTATGTCCTTTCTTAAGAGCCCTTTCCACAGCTCTGCTCTGCTCAAGCTTTTTTTGGCACAGCACAATACCTCAGCCATGTGGAAAGAGTTGAGATAGCCCAGCTTTCTCCCATCCTCCAGCATGATGAAGTTGTTTAAGAAATGACACCAACCGACTGTTTTCTCATTCCTGTGCACAGTGACTTCTCCCTGCTCAGCAGAAATATCCCTCTGAGATGCTGGGGATCAACACAGATCGGATTTGTAGTTGCTTTCCAGCACTGACATCAAGGCTTGGCATCAAGTGCAAAGCATATTAACATGCTAATGGATTATGTCTGTCAGTCCTGCTACATTTGCAATGATTTCAAAGAGGCTCAGGGAGACCAAAAGACATAGCAGAGAGGCAGCTTTTCTCATGCCAGCCACTTCACTTATGAGGTCCATTGCATTTTGTTGAATACTGTGGTTGCCCACATCCCTCTTCCAGAAGTAGCTCATGAATAGATTCACCAGATATACCCTGCAGTTGGGAGCAGAATGGGAGAGCTGGTAAACCCCATGGCTGGGGTGAAAACAAGAATAATGTGACAACAAACAAAGGGATTTGCTGGCCTCAAGGATTCACACTGAATATTGTGTTGGCAGTTTATCTGGACAGTATCTAACACTGCTGAGAAGGAAGGTCCAGGTGAAAAATACTGTTTATTTGCAAGGAAAAGTATTAGAGACATGATATATAGTGTTTCAAATGCATCCATTCAAGAAGTGCAATTTAAGTGACCTTAATGGTACCATGAGTCATTACAGATAATAGGAGAGAAGGCAAGATAAGGCTGATGCTAAACATTATGCCATAAGTATCTGAGCAATGCTTACCTTTTGAATACCCACCATGGGATATTCATCAGTCAGAATTTCATGCCAGCATCCCTTAAGAATTTTGTAACAGGGCTCCTGGGCTATTGGCTCTCCTTTTGTTGTGCTCTGGAGAGAAATCAAGCATGAAGGAAAGATTATTCAAAACTAAAAAGAAATACCAGTATTTCATTCTGTGTGCTTTAAATTCTCACCAAGTATCAAAGTACAATGCAAGCACTTTGCTAGTCTGTGGCGTTCCCAGATACAGATATCTGAGATTTCACTAGTAAAGAAATGCAACGTCTTCTACCATTCATTAGCAGCACAAGGCACCTCAAATTTTGAAATAGAAGTTTTACAGGCAATTAATTGTCTAATGCTTAAAAGTCCCACAGGTGTTGTTTTACACCATTAACCTAAATGCATATGACAGTCTTTGATTAGAAGATGTATTTTCATCTATACAATGACATGGCAAAAGTCTTTTTTTTTTTTAAAAAAAAAAAAAAAAAAAAGGTCTTTTAGTCTGATTCTATCTTTAGGTAAACATATAAGGGTCTTAAAGAAGATCACGTTCCATAATCATGTTGCACACTTGTAGCCACAGCTTAAATCTGGTCTAGAAGCAACAATACAGGCAAAACAGAGAAATTCAAGAAGACAAAAAAGGGAATGCATTGCTTGAGAGAGAAATGCAGAAGTGTTACAGCATTTAATTTTACAAAGCAACTAGAAAAGAAAGCAAAACCCTACAGAAATTATTTAAACATTAACAGGGAAGCTGCAAAATTTCCATCAGCAGAGATATTTAAGGAAAGGTTAGACTGGCATGTTATAAATCCAAATCAGTACCCTCTTGAAGAAATGGCTTGATGAGAAATCTTTTCTAGCCTAGCATTGCTACAACATTCTCACCCTCTTCTTCAACTTCTCTACGTCAATTAAAAAAACTGAAGCTGCACAACAGGAATTTTGCATGCTTGATTTCCCAAAGAGCAAGGAGTTTCTCCATGTCCGAACTGCAGGAGACAGCAGAGAATATTTTCTGTGGCTCCAACTTAAACATTTGCTGTAGAGAGTATTGCCCAGATCCAACAAGCTGTTTGGAGCAGTGTGACTGCCAGCTCCACAGCTTGGACAGGTGGCCATAACTTAGCCCTCAGGTCATCCAAACTTTGTCTTCCATAACCACAAATTTGTGGGTAAGATGCCACACAGTCACTTTCATATCTGGAAAGGTGTTGCATGCAGGCTGTAAAATGAGATTTTTGCTCTGCTGTCCATGTAAGAGTCTAGATATAAACAGGTTTGGTTTGGTTTGCTTTTTTAAGCAGGACAAATAATGTTCTTTTCTGCACATGGAGGAATTCTTTTGTCATGAAATGGCTTAGATAACAGTCAGACAGAGTATCAAACTTTAAAAATATTCAATAGTATAAATAATTTTATGCCTCCCATACTGATCTTCTTCAAGCAGCATCCCTTCTGCTGTCTCTTCCCTGCCCCAGTAGCTATGCTGTAACCAAAAAGGGGCTTAATATGTCATTTGGTTGTCCCTTTGACCACATTTACTGCTAGATCCTGATCTGAGAGGCTTACACTCAAAACCAGGAGCGCAGTGAATTTCAAGTGGTTCATCAGGTCCTGAAATTAAAAGCCAATAGTGTGTTCAAACTTGTCTTTCTTAGCAGTGGTGTCCTGCACACATTCCACATCACCTTCAACATAGTCTATTTAGAAACAAAACCACCTTAAACAGCAGCTCATTAATATCAAACGAATTATCTTCATTTTTCTGAAGGTGTGTTTGTGTATGATTTATCTGCTTATGAAGCCTTGGTAGACTTGCACAAAGATTTGGCTGGGACTAAGCAGAACAAATGGCTTGAATTGTCTCTGGTAATCAGTTTTCCTCTTTTACCCTCACACCTCCTCTCTTACTGGTTTTAGAAGCTGTTGCACATTTCTTATCCCTGAGGCTGAGAACTCTGCCTGTATGAGAATTCATACAGATCCCCACCAAATGGAGCCCTGATCCTTTTGTGAGAATCTGTGGTGCTGCAGCAATGCAAATTCATCATTCAGGGCCCAAGAGCTCACTACTGCTGGGCAGGTTTGCTATTGGCCACTATGCCCTTAGCATTCATAACTTCCAGGAGTGATTTAGTACAGCAGTAAAACCTTGGGAATGAGAAGCATGCACAGAAAAAGCTCTGATGTGTGGAGGGGACAACTTGCTGCATAGCAGTGTTTGCAAGGAACATCTCAACTGGGAGCTCCGCTCACTCGCCATCAAACCTCAGGTTAGCCTGCTGAGCCTAGTGTCCTACAGAGCTTGATGCCTGATGGGCTGAAGACTGGCCCAGTCTCTGTGGTAGTGGCCATTTTCCTCAAGGGAAAAGAAATATAACGTAGAAAGAAAGTCCCAAGAGTGGAAATGGTCCACTTTCTTTTTAAAGCAAACATCTATGAAGTTTCTGCCCATGGGGTGGTAACATGCCTTAGACACTGGTGGCAATCAGGATTCCAGAGGAAATCTCTGTAGTTCTCCCAAAACTGCAAGGCCTCAAGGAGAGTAGGAATACAATAGGAATGGGCAAAAAATCTGCTCCTGTCCTGTCCTTCCTGCTGTCACCATGCTGGTGTGTGCTCTCCTATGGCTCGCACACAGAGCTTGGGGGCTGAGATGAGAAGGTGTTACTGACTTCTTTTGTAATTATCTATATACTGCTCAAAGCATAAAGATTAGCAAAAATATAGATTTTTGTCAGTGCCTGCTTCACAACCAAAACAGCCACAGGAACTCCTCTGTTTCCAAAGATGACTGGAAAAATAAGAGACATCTCATTGTGTGTGCTGAGTCTGTTGCACTGTGCATTTCAGTTACCCTTGTCATTGACAAGATCTTACCATGTCTTTACTAAAGAATCAACGTCTCCCCTTGCCTGACCCCAAATTTTCCTCTTCTTTCCTTCAGCAGTATAGCTGGCAGAAATATTCTTGATTTTCTCCACAAATTTTGATACCAATTTGAATCAAGTGCCTGTATGCAAGGAGAAGCTGAATTCAGAGAATGAAAACAAGTACCAGACAGGGATTACGCCCCTTTTCTACCCCACATGGAAACAAAAGAGATTGAAACCATGAAGGAATCAGGAGAATGAAGTTTGTATTTTTCTATAGTGCAAAAACTAAAGCCCCATGCAGTTTCCAGAAGGCATTCAATCTCATCTTTCCAACCATCTTTGCCATAAAAAAGTTCTATTTAAATTAGAGAGATGCAATTATGCTAAATTGTGCAGAGGTAAATGAGACTCAGTCATGCATGAGGGTCTTAGAAGAAGAAAATGGGGCAGATTTTGTGGTTTCCATGGAATTAGTCTTTCTGTCAATCAAGTTAATCTGAAAAGCTGGGCTGAGCAGTCTTTCTGGATTTTATTATTATAGTATCAGGAAATTGCAGTGACGAGAGGCTATCCACAAGCCAAAAACAATTTTACAATTCTCAGACATTTTTGCAGCCTTTCAACAAAATTTAGGCTTTCAAAGTGCCTGCCTTTTGGTGTGCTGTACATTTTCTGAACTTTGTTGTAAACGCCACCAATTGATTGAGTTGCTTGTATTTATTTTTGTCTTCAAGAGCTGTTGAAAGTTCTGGCTTTTTACCACCATCACTACCTGCAGTTTCTTTGAGAGTTAATAGGTAGAAAAGTGAAGACATCTTATATGTGGCTAGCAGTTAGTGGTCCAGGAGGGGGGATGAAACACTAATGGATCCTTTGAGAAGCAAAGTATGAGAAATACTGCTGTACCACAGAAACCAGAAGAAAATCCCGTAAAGGGTAGGGAAGCTGTAAAATGACCAAATGAATGTATAACAGTAAAGAACTGTTGAAGGCAATGCTGGTAGGACACTAAAGATAGGGACTAGATGAGGAGGCAAAGAAGGATGGAATGGAAAGGTCGTTTTTCTAAGCACTCACCTTCCTTGTCCATACTGTTTTTTTATTATTTTTTTAAATGAATTGGTATGTAAACAAAAAGATTCCTGAATGATTTATTTGGAGGAGGAGGGAGTTCTTATTTCTATGCATGCACACACACACATATGTGCATACATGGACTACATGTATGTACCTTGAATACAAGGACATGGACTAATTCTTTTATTCTAGGCTGTGTTGAGGGCATCAGAGGGAGGTAACTAAATGGGGAAACAGCATAAGGAGGTCCTGGCAGCAGAAGATCCCATAATCTTTATCTGGACAGAGCAATAACACAGGTAAGTCTGTTTGTGGGAAGTGTCTAGGAAAGTCAAGGGTGGGCCTGAGAAAAATCTCTGCCTCACAGACTTCCAGGGAGCTGGAAGTCAATTGAAATAACCTTTCAGTGTCAGTTTACTTGCTTCCAGGAATCAAAAATTTTGCTGAATTTGTGAGAGCTGGAACACCTGCAGGAGCCCAAAGAGATCTGAAATCTCAGCAAACACAAGCACAGGCCAACCCTCTGAACTCAGCTCTGGGACTTGCCTCTGGAGGACAGCCCAGGAGAGGCGGCAAGTCATTTATACTCTGTGATTTCCTCTGCTAACTGGGACTTCAGAGCCCAGGAAGGACTGCTGTTTTACAGACATGAAAGCACAACCCAGGCATTAGCACAAGGTTGTGTCTCAGAAAGAAAATAAGCCAGTGGCCTAGAGGTATGCCAGGCACCTCCCCATCCAATCCTCATCAAATCTCAAATGGTGATCAGGACAAATTTCCTCTACATGTCACCCCAAATTGTCCCTTTTGTTGTCTTCTTGTATACATGTGGCCAGGCTCAAACTGTTAATTTGGGCTCTCCCATGTCTATCCTCAATGCTTTATGCACGATAGGCTCTGTCTGGTCTTTGAAGTTGCTAAATATAAGCAGGAGCTGCTGTTTTGCAAGCTCTTTTGCATCTATTAGCTCTCTGTAGGCTCACAGTTTCCAGATTCTCTTGAACCCTTGTCACAGAAACAAATAAGAGTCCCTGTGACTTTCATCCATGGCATTCCGCAAAGGAAAGCAAATGTATTGCATAAAATCAGACTTTTTGTCCCTGGAAACCTGAAAAGGGGAAAAAATGTCTAATTAAGAGTGAGGTGAAGCTGTGTTCATTTATTTTTTAAGCTTAATGAAGTCCACGGGAAAGAGGAACGATAGAAATGCAAAGTGTTGTCATGACGGAATGCAATGCTACCAGGAAAAACCAAAGAAGAGAAGACTGAGAGGGGATCTTACCAACGTCTACAAGTATCTTAAGGGGGCATGTCAAGAGGACAGTCAGGCTCTTTTCAGTGGTGCCCAGCAACAGGACAAGGGGCAAAGAGCACAAACTGCAACATGGAAAGTTCCATCTGAATATGAGGAAAAACTTATTTACCTTGAGGGTGATGAAGCACTGGAACAGGCTGCCCAGAGAGGCTGTGGAGTCTCCTTCTCTGGAGATATTCAAAACCTGCCTGGATGTGACTCTGTGCAACCTGCTCTAGGAGAACCTGCTTGAGCAGGGGGCTGGACTGGATGATCTCTAGAGGTCCCTTCCAACCCTGACCATTCTATGATTCTGTGACTCTCTAAAATGAGACACAGATTTGAGTTACTGCAGCTCCAGAAGCTTTTTGTCATCACTCACTGACAAAAAATGAAGTTGAAGTTGACACAATTCTCTCTTGCAATAGGCTCAGAGAAGGTCCCATGATTGATAATTGCATAGCTAATGCAGGGTGACCTCAGTTTGCTGTGATAACTCCACTTCCTGATGGAACCTCCAGGGTGACCATTTTCACAAATTACTTAAAATACTAACACAATGAGAATTGGTCCCATTGAGATTTCCTTGAAGTCACAGAAGAAAAGGTAACAACATTGGGAAGGTAACACACTTTGTCTACTTTTTTGCTTCTCTTAAGGACTGAGCTAGTACCCAACAGAAAAATTTGATGAAAAAAGACCTGCCTAGATACTGCTAGTACTTAAGATCATATTCACCTAAGCTGTTTTATCTTCCTGACAAACTGCAAATGCTTTCTGCCTTTCTCAGTGTCTCAATGCATTGCATATTTGTAGCAACAGTTTCTGTGGGATAGGTCCATTTGGTTGTACAGCTCAGATCAGAGATTGTTTTAGATTAATAGAGCCTGTCACATTTAAAGTAACAGCTGTTACTCACAAAATTGGACATTTTCCAGCTAACCACTGTTATGAACAGAAGAGTAAATAGAGTCCATTTAGCAGAGGCAAGAAACTCAGCACTGCTACAGAGCCACGGGTCTCACAGGTGACAGCTGTCCTCCGAGTGGGAAGTAAGGTCAGGTAGCAGAAGTGTCATCCCATCTGCTTCTTCTTCAACAGTAATTGTCAACCTTATGCTTTACATTGGTGATTGCCTCAGGTAAATCAAGCCTTGACGTTTTGTGTCTGAAGTAAGCTTACAGAAATAAGAGCACAGATTTTTGCAAGCTGTTTAGCCAAGCAGCCAGGCACCAGAGAAGTTCACCCAGGGAAAGGTATCAACCCTTACTAGAAGAGCTTTCAAAAATAAGTTAAATGAACTCCTACAAGGTGACAGCTCTGTCTGTCAAACTTTCCATGGAAAAAGGAGGCAGCTTCAATGTTCTTCTGTATCCTGTGGTATCAACTGACTTGCTAAAAGATGCAGATATATTGCAATGGTTAATAAATCAATGGGCCAGTATTATTCTTGAGTAGCTTATATTCAAAAATCACGTTAGCTGGGACACGGGGATATGATGTCACATTAACTGTTGTAAATATGTGTCACATGTAAGTATCTACCATATGGATATCTGCATCTATGGTGGTCTTGCTGGGAAAGATTAATTTACCTACACTTGTGTGTCTCGTGCGACAAGAGATACAATAGACTACTTGAGCCATCTGAGCCTGGCAGGTAAGGTAAAGGAGTTCTGGGAGACCAGTGCCCTTCCAGCAGGCTGGGTGCAGTTGGAGACTAGCCAAAATATCCCAGACCATTTACAATTACAGGAGGTATCTCCTATTCAGCCAGAGGATTACCCTTGAGGCAGCCCAAGTGGCAAGCTAAGCAATGGCAATAGAAGCTGAAGTAATGAACATGGACAACCACTTTAGGTTGACACAATCGCCTTCCTACTTTATTTACTAGCTAGCTCCCAGGGAGTGAAAAAGCATCTAAGAGACATGCTTTTACATAAATGTTGTAATTTAAAAGACCATGCAGTCACATGAATTCTACCCTATACAAAACAGAGCAACACTACTGCCCGTGATCCAAACCAACACAAAGAGCCAGCAGCTCGCCCTTGGAAAGGTACACTGGGTGGAAGCGTTTGCAGCCTGCAGAAGAACTCAATCCAGCCAAGTTTCCTACAGGGAGGTCTTACTGGCCCAATTCCTGCCACTGGAATCATCACTGGGAAAACACCTCTGTGACTGAGAGATACAGCATGATAACAGCAGATTTTCTGTAAGTCCTGCAACATCTTTTTTGCTTTGGAAAGATCCCTACATACCCTATGGTCCCCTGTCCTGGCTTGGCTGCTTCACAGGTCTGACACTCCTGAGCTGTCTGTTATGACCCCTATGTAGATGTGCTTTACCCTACCTCCTACGTTGCAAGATGTGATGAAGGACCCAGGAATGCCCTTCCCAAATCTTACTGTATTTTCCCTGTGCTTTTGTTCAGTGCACTAAGTTTGTGCTAAGACATCGCCAGGATGTGCCTTGAACTTAAGAACTAGGAGGTTAGCAAATTTTGGAGGAAAGCATGAGAGAGAAACCATTTTTTGCCTCCTGAAGCTGCTATCAGTTAGAATAGAAAAGAACAGACTATTTCTGTTAGAAGGGACCTACAATGATCATCTAGTCCAACTTAGTTAACAAAACTGGCTAAGCCAAAATGTTCCATTTGTTTCAGTCCAACTGCCCCATGTCGTGGATGAGGAACTGATAGTCAATAGTATGTCCAAAAGTGACATGCTCAATCAACTGAAGGAGTCTCTAAGCCTCCAGTCTCAACTACAGAGCCCTCACTAAAACAGGTCTAACAAAACCTTCCCAAAACTGTCTCTTTTTTGCTCTACATGGAAGTTTTCCTACGTCCCAAAACAGCAGTGCCTACTACAAATCCCATTCTTAGGCAGAAACTTGTCCTATATTGGATTTCCAAAATTTCCAGTACTAGAATGTTTTGTTAAGGATTGTACATATGAAGAAATATTCATGAGCTCCATTTTAAAAGGACACACTAGCCTCAAGCACTGTTCAGGTCTGGGTTTTGTTTCAAAAGTACTGAATGAAAGGCAGTGTCAGTGGGAAGGGGAGTGCTCATGTGTTTCTTTGTATTTTATTTTTCAGTCAATGCAGAACCAAAAAAGCCTAGTTATTCTTATACCTACCACATATACATATCTAAGTGAATTGGGTCCAGCAAATGGGTAGAATTTCATCATCTAACTGTTGGTATGTCTTTGACTGAATAGTAAGGCATTACCAAAAGGTCCCTAAGATCAGATATTAACTTCAAAAAGGTTGACGGTGACAGAATTTGCTCACAGGCATGCACTGAGAGAGGCATCCCAGAAGGCTGCTTTCACCTGATCGTAAAGGCTCCCTGTCAAACAACCCCTTTTCTCTCATTGCATGGGGGTTTGTTTGACTGCAGAGGTCAGAACTGATGTGTGAAGGGTGCACCCGCATCATATATCCAAAGACTGACATGCTTCTTCAGCTCACTGCATGTAAGCGTCTCAGCACTGTTTCGCTCACAGAGCAGATTCCCTTCTGCCACACATGAAAGCATTATTAGCTGAAACTCATCCCTGTATGAAACACAATGGAATGGATTCCCAGGCCTCTTTTTTCTTCTCCTTTCTCAGTGACTGAACTATCATGCCAGCTAATTTAGAGGTAAAATGTGCTGCAAACAAAGGGAGCAAAACAAATGATTTTCCTTTCACTTCAGATCGCTTCCAATTTCTCAATTTAAACCGCATCCAGGATGCACAACAAGTTGCAGCTCCTAGTGTAACCTTACAGCCACATCTTCTGGGAAAGGCTGCAAACAGGAGAACCCTCACCTTGCTCTGTCACCACCAGCTCTGCAACTAGGGACCAGCTCATCACTTGCTGAAATATGTTAGCTTACATCTTTTCTTTTCCAGTGACCTACCATACTGTTTAGAGGTCTTTATATCAAGCTATAGGCAGTGTCCTATCAAGTATGGGTGTCAGTGAGCACTCCAGAGCCATAAGGAAAGCACCATAACAGATACTGCAGGTGGGAATTCCTGTTATATTGCACAACCCCATAAAGTGTTATCTCTGAAGCACCATCCACAGAGCTATCAATTTCCTAAGTCAGCACACCCTGGCCACTGCTTCTGCTGCCAGGTAAAGGAAAATGAGGCAATATCCTTCGGAAATTACAACGGCAGCATGGTAGCTCTGCTACACAGCAAAGAGGAGAAATCTACCCCTTTTGCTGTCATTGCCCTACTGGTTCCAATGCAATAACAGTGAGCGACAGCTCCATACTAGTGTCCAGGCAGTTACTCCTATTTCACCGTGTGATGATAAGCAGCTCTCTGGAAGAGGGAGGAAAGGGAACAGCATGGGCAGGAAACGAGGGAGGAGGATTTGCAGAGAGCAAGAATGCTAATGTGCAGCTGGAGAGGGATGTGGTCAGAATACAACAGTGACAGGGGAGAAATCTAATGGGGGGAAAAAACCAAAATGCATACGCTTTCATTATTTAACCAAAGAATCCTGAGGGCACTAATAATAGCGTTGGCTGGTCTTTGTCAGGTCAGTGTGCAGCAGGAACTGGACCCCTTCATAAACAGCATCAGCAGTGTTGCCACCTGCCCTATTTCCATTGAATGTGTCACCAGAAATTTAAATCATTTTAAAATTGCAGGTCCTGGAGAGAGCTGATATCTCTGGGCCTCACTGATAGCTGGAGCACTCATAGGAGTGCTCCATAGGAGCTGCGGGGACAGAGTGGGCACTGGGTCTGCTTCATCCATACATGCTTCCATGTCTTCATCTTTCTGCCCTTCCATCCCTTCATTCCTCTGTCACTCTGCTCCTTCATCCCTCCTGGCTTCCCCAAGGTCACTAGAGAAGAAAGCAACAGTGACAAGGCTTGGCTGGGCATGCCCTTCTGTTGTGACTTGGTGGAGGAATAAACCCTTGCTTAGTCCCATCAGATACTTCTCCCATTGTTGCACTTTATTCTCTAGTGCAGTTGATAAGACAGAGAAAGAGAGTAAGAATAGGACACAGGCTTCAAATCAGCCCATGAAGCAAGTCCAAAACAAGCCCAAGGAGGTTCATCATGAAGCTGGGGAGCTATTCGCAACAGGATGTGGGTGCTGAAAGCCAGCGAGTACTCATGGGCACGTTCATGCCAAGAGAGCCACGGATCTTACACCCAAACAGCCTCCAGGTCAGGAAATCTCTGAACACCGAGTGGTCGGATGCCAGAAGGGTAATTTAGAGAAATATTTGCTTACCTTTTTCTTATACCTGGTATCACCCTGGACCACTGTCAGAAACAGGGCAGTAGGCTGCATAACCAATACAGCCTTTCTTATGTCCTTCTGGTAGCCCAGGACTTGCTTACATCCTTCTGCAAGCAACAGCCCCTCCTCCCTTCAGTGCACACACAAACACACAACCCTTCGCTCCAACAGACAGCTTTTGGTCCAGCCTCTTCCCACCAATATCAGCCCAAGCCCCTACCTTTAACAACAGTGTCACACCAGTCCCTCAGACCCCCCTTTCCAATACTGACCCAGTATTCAGCTTCTAGCATCATTTCAATCGCTAAAAGGTTCCAAGGACTATGACACCAGGTTCAGGTTAGTCCCAGTAATGCCTTCCTTTCTGCCTCAAGCCCTCCACCAAGAACCTCAAATTCCCAAAGCTGGGTCTGGAAGATGACAGAAACATGTGAAAGCAAAGAGACATGATTTGGGAACGGAAAAAATAAGCTAAATAAATTGACAAAACCAACAAAATGTCTTATCTTCTGCTACTTCAAAGTCTGGGTTGTTTTTTTCCTCCTAGCTTACACTTTTTTGCCTAGTTGCCAGTGCCAACACATACTCTCAAGAAGATGGTTTTAAAGCTTTGTTCACTTCATAAAATGCTATTATTATTGTGAGGTGTAATAAGTACCTAAGAAATCTATTGTATGCCTGTCAAAGACAGAAATCTATCTAAAGAAGATGTATTTTCTTAGGAAACACCATCAGCTCAGTCCAAAAGAAGTCTCTGGTACAAAATGACTTCCAGTAACTTGGACTATCTTTATCTTAGAAGCTGTTGGCCTAAGGCATCTTGTGTAACGGGAACAAGCCCAATATTTACAAATTGGCTTAGGACATTTTATTTAACATTTTACAAACTACTTGGGCTTTGCCTGCCCACAGGCTGTTCTCCCACTTCTTCCTCAGACAACCATGTCTTCAGGCAATATATGTGCTAGTATTGACCAAATACCATTGATGCATTTCTTGTGTCAGAAGGGCACTAGCTGCCCAGCTACCAGTTCCAGCATGGTAATTTGATCAAAACCATCCTGGTGTTGACACATGTTACTAAAGGCTTGTAAGAAATGTTTGCTCTAATGTCAAACATCACCACAGCAGTGAATACTCCTTTTCATGCAGCATTGCTGGGCATGGCTCTTTTTTTTTTTTTTTTTTTTTTTCCTAAAAATGGCTTTTTAATAGGCCTCTGAGATCATGAAACCCAGTCAGGGATGTGTGGTGTGTGTTGGAAGGGAATGGGGGACAAGCAGCCACCCTGATTAATAGGGCAATGATAAATTGTGTGCGTGACCTGAGCCATTATTTGTGCCTTTTCCATCTCAGTCTGAGAGTTGTCTCAGCCGAGCAGCCATCTAGGCAGGGCACTGGCAAGTCACAGGGCTCTGAAAGACACTCTTTTATGTGCAAAACCAATGGTTATTTTCAATCTGCCTCAATTTCAGGGCTCGGTGCTGTTTTCCTACAGCAGGGAGAGTGAGGTGAGACCCTGCCAGGTATCTGCTGGCTGCGGTAAGATCACACACACAGGTCCACGCTCAGAATATTTATTAAACAGGACAAGAGTAAGGAGAGACAGGACATGAGATGCAGATCAAGTATCAGCCGCAGAGGTTGTCACAAGCTCAACAACACGTTTAAAAGCTTCTTGGCAAGCTCTGACTGCAGACTCGTCCTTGTTCTGCATCCAGCTCTTTGTCCATACAGAGTGGTCTACACTGGAAAGGTAAGAAGGACACAGGTCTGGGCACTGATTTGCCACTGGCTGGACAACTTCCATCTTAACTTGAAGCAATTGTGTCCCCTTTCAGGTAGCTTTTTCCCAGGCAATGTCCAAATATTTGAGGACTAGCACAGGCCAGGGGCTGCTCCCAAAGGGCAGAATGAATCACCCGTTTCAGTTAGGAGTGTTTAATCGCACACATGCCTACTTGCTATGTGTCCTCCACACCAAAGAATGGACTGGGACCCTTATTTACCCATAAAACATTGCCATAGAAACTAGACTCTAGACACAGATAAATTTATTTTAGGATGACTGTTATGGCCCAGTGATATTTCACAGAGACAATTAAGACAACAAGAAAACACAGATCTTCTTCCTCCATAGACTTAGGCTGCACCACTGAAGTCAAAGAGGAACCAGCAGGAATGACAGCATGAAGTACTGCAGTTTTGGTTCCTTCCAGTGCCAAATATTGATGGTAAGCCTCCAAAGTGTGTCAGCTTACCTGGGTATTCCTATGGTTTCCTATCACCCCAGCACTTGAGAAAGATGCTTGGACTTAACATGTATTGCAGGACTACGTTTCTGTGTGGCAATCTCACTGTATACGCAGTGACGCTATGGCTACAGCATGTTTGTAACTAGGATATATATATTATTCTCCATATACAGCACCTGGATTGAATTTACCTGTCCCACCAACTCACTATCTGCACACTCCTGGGACATTTTTCTGTCCTCATCCTCCTCTGCTGCCTTCCAGAGCTGTACCCACCCAAGCAAAGTGTGTATGTCTGTGCTATTGGCAATAGGAGATCACAGTAATGATTCCTAAAAAATCATAGGTAACATAAAACTAAAAATCCACACACTTTGGTCCAGAGCTATACTTTTAGCTCCCTTATCCTTTCCCTGTCTAGATCCAAGCATTGTCCTTGCATCCACCTCCTATTCTTTCAACTTTGTCCCCTATTGGACTACCACAGCTCTTTGGTGTCCCCAGTTATTATTTCTTCTTCTGGTCTGTTCAGTACCATTCCTAGTTCTCAGCACCTTCAACTTCTTGTCCTGACCCTTCCTGGACCCATGAGGTTGGCTCCTGCCTTCCCCTTCAACCTGCTGCATACCATCACTTTGCCACATTCTCACCTTGGCTTCAGTACCCCAGCCTTGCTTCTGCTGTAACTCTGGGTGTGCTTGCTCACACCCTGATCAACAGCTCCTCCCACAGATATCCACTGTTTGCCTTCCACACACTTTGTGCTGTATAAACAAGCAGAGTAAAAACAACTTAGGATAAGGGCTGTTTGCAAATTACAGGCTTTGGATTTGGCTAGTTGCTAAGGCAAAACATCACTACTTTCCAGAGAGAAACAAAATCTGACTTTTTTGGCTTTCTGTGTATATTTTCACTGAAATTTTAATTTTCCAAATGAACTCCAGCCAGGCTGAGCTCATGGCTTCTACAGGGCTTTGATCCCAGGAGGGAACATAGATTTCAGTACACTGTCTCTGCTTTATGGCAGCGGCTGGAGTTAAATTATTGACTTCTTCTCATGGAAGACTCTGGGATTTGCAAAGTATAACTTCTTCACCAAGAACACTTGCTAATATGAATGCATTAGAGCTTCAGGACATGGAATTTCAACATACAAACAAAAAAATCCTGCTTCGGAAAGGGTTAATGACTCTGACAAGGTCGGTCCTGGGCTCCAGCTTTTGCTGGAGGACCGCAGTGCTTGAGGGCAGTACAAGAACACCAAGTAAATGGGAATAGTGACTTTGTCGACAAAAATCCTCACTCTTGGTTTTTTTATCAAGGCAGAGGTTTCTTCTGGACTGATTTATACTGTCCGGCTCTGGCCTTCTCTTATGTGTGAAGATGGGCTTTGCACTACTGCTGTAATTTTTATGAGAGTTGTTATCTCTCATAAAAGAGAAGTTACCATGAAGCCTGGTGAGGCAGGAAGGAGAATTCTGTCCAGCCAAATGATTTTCAAGCTAGGGAGAAGGAACAGTTTACAGTAAAATACGTCCATTGGCACTTCCTTCCTTAGCCAGCTCTGTGTTTTCTTGACATCTTTGCATGCATTCAGACATATGCATCTCCCTAACACTACAGAGAGAGCAGTTGCACAAATACAGTTCAGTGGGATGACTCACACACAAGTTTCTGCAAGACTGGGCTGAGCATTAGTAGGAATTTTAGGGTTTTAGATGGCTATGTTCATCTAATGAATCAGACATAGCATCCATTTCTGACCAGTGTTTAACTTCTGATGAAGTTTCTGAAAAAGGAGCAAAATGTGTATTAACAAAAGAGTCTGGAGCTCTGCAGGACATAAACGGAAGCTTCAAAGACATGAAATCAAGTCGATAAACATGATTTCAGAAAGAGAAGTAAATAATGAATACATTTTCCCCCCATGAGTAAGCAAACAGATGGGAAGCGATACAGAGGCTTCAAAAGGGAAAATCATGAAGCTGTAGTCCAAAGAAAAGAGCTGCGAGATTCATTCAGATGTTTCTCACTGTCTCATCAAACGGAGACAACCCAACTAGCTGGGTGAAATCCTGCTTTGTGAGATGGAACTTTGGTTTTTGTCTCTTGCTCTTTTATCCTCTGGTGTTTATTGGGGTTTTTTGCAGGAAAAGAAGGAGCCCAGGGTGATGTCTCCCCAGCTCCTTTCCATATCAAAGATATAGAGCTGAATGTACTCAAATGAACTGAGTTTGCCAAGCAGCATTCACCCCGATGTTCGGGACTTCTCTGAAGTTTGCCAGACACTGTGAGTGACCACTGCTCTTCATGCAACAGCCACAAAATACCTATGAGCACAGTCTCCACCAGCATAAATTGCCAGTTTGCAGCATCTGAGGACCTGCCTCTTCCTTGGGCTTTCACTGCTCCCTCACACTGAAGGTGGCACTTCAGCACATCAGCCCATTTCTGATGGAGTGTGTTTTCCTGGGAGGTGTGAGCAGCCATCTCTACAGCTTCCTGACTGGTTCAGCCCGCAGATCCTTCAGTTTGCCTAAAGTAGAAAGCAATGGGCGTTCACCTGTTAAGCACATACCCATCAGCAGTGTCCTCTTCAACAAAGGAAGTGCAAACAAGAAAGAATATGCTGTAGCAATGCTGTCTATCTGTCTGAAATGAACCTTTTTTGCTCTCATCCATTTGTGATTTTAGCATGTGTATGCACAGACAGAATTCCCCTCTGATCATAATTTAAAGGTGACCTTGCAGTCTTCAACAGGTCCATAGTTTGTGATATGGAAACCCCAGAGCAAAAACTTTTCCCAGACATCTCAGACTCTCTCAACAACTAGAGGTTTTTCTAGACAAGCAGTGTTCCAGCCCAGGCATAATAGCCTTAAATACTCATGAAACAGGAATGTATGGTCTGCATTCTACGTGCTCAAGCTCCTGCTCACAGGAGTCTAGTTTGCATGTTGATCAGGCACTAGCTAACATGGCCACATATTTCAGCCTTCTTCGTTCTTGGTACCTTGACTGGCTCAGCACTTGCCTGGCAAACCATGAATTTGACCTTCCAGGCACTTTATCTGCATAGAAACCCCCTCTCAATCCTGAGACCCTTCTGAGACCATCCAGGAAAAGCCAATTACTATTTCTGGTAGGTTTTGAAGCAATATTATGCACACGACCTCAATGCTGAGGACCGAACACTTGTTTTTTTCTTGGTCATGGTGGGATTTCTTGTAGTCTTGTCAAATCTCTAATTCTAAGACTGCATTTCTGTAAAGGGCATATCTCAGAGTAAATTCTTAATAGAAGATGTCTTTTCAGGAGGTGTACTTATTCCATATAATATTGGGCAAGGATAAGATTATCTCACACCTAAGAATGTTTCTGATACATTTAAAGCACAATAACTATTGATTTTCATGCACAAACAGAAGAGTAAATATGATAGATGATTTCACTGCTTTGAAAATTCCAAAAAGTAAGAAAAATAAATAAATACAAACCATCCAGTGCGTGTTTTGATAGATTAAATCAGCATGGAATGATACTTTCTTCCTGAGAGTATAACAACATATTAAATACAATGAAAAGGGTCTTTTGTTTTTTAACAAGAAGGAAACAATAAATGCCTGCTTGCATCCACTGATAGTCACTCTCTGGGCAGGTGTGGTTGGCAGTTTTCTCCAGTTATGGACAGCAGATTGAAAGAAAACTTAGGGGAAATAAAGCAGGCAGTTTTAAGAAAAAACCAAAACTGAGTAGTCTGAGAATGGGAACATTGGCAACATTTGTCTTTCTGGGTGGCAGAAGATCAGTAATACCAGATACCAGAAAGGCAGCCATACAAACTGTAATATGGCAACCATGTGCAATCCCTTTGCATTTCAGCTTGCACTCATCTGGTTTAAAAAAATAATAATAAAAAAAAAATCCAAGACATTTAATAACCTTAGAAGGCCGAAGAGGATGGGGATTTGAATGACAGAGATCTGATTTGAATAAAATCTCCATGCCAGACTATGGGAGATCTGCCTTCAGGTGGGAAACCTGGAGACACTAAACAAAAGAAAAATGCAAAAAGGGCACATCAAATAATCATCTTTGGATACATTCAGCAAAAACCACATAAATCAGCAAACAAGAGAAGACAGGCTCTGGCTCTGGCTCTCACGATTCTTTTACCAAAGAGCAAGCCTGCTTCATCACAACCTCTTTGCCCCCACTGCTTTGGTCCCACCAGCTGTGTCAGCCAAACACTGAACCCATGATCCAGGCCTTCAGTGCAACAATACTTTTAACATTTGTGACCAGGAGATGGATTAAAATGGGAATAACCATCACAAAAGCCTCAGCAGTGGGTTTGGAAATCTCAGGAACCAACACACTGGTTTCTCATTTGTGGAAAAATGAAGTACAGAGCAAAATGAAAACCCTGATCAGTTCTTTGTCCCATGACACCCAGGGCCACAAAGGTTTGCTGTTAACCCCACCGCTGTGAGCACTAATCTCTTTAGCTACATATTTGAAAATACATCTTGCTCTTCCCTAAAATTCAGAGGTCACTCAAGCACACAGCAGTAAGTGCTAGTTGTAGGTGACTTTCTATGCCATGGGGTACAAAATTATTTGGTAGACTTTGCTTTGCAGAGGTCTATTTTCATCCTGATAGATAGGAATATGCATTGGGAAGGAATCAAGAGAAGTCAAAGTGTGGGAGGAGAGCAAGGAAGGTGTGAAGAAGCTGCTAAGCAAGCACTAGCAGTTCAGTCAAACAAGTTATTTGAGAAAGGAACAGTCCACTTACTTTTTTCCTTCAACCATTCTTATACCAGGACAACACCCTTAACCCCAAGAGGTGCTATACCGTGTTTCAGATTGTAGTGAAATCATATAGCCACATGTTTCCTATGGGCAATGCAAAAATGTTAAGCCACTATGCCACAGTCAATAGCGGGGCTGAGACCTACCCTGGGCCACATCATGTGCTGGTGTATCTGGCATCACAATCAACAATTCATACACATCAGGAGGGGTTAGATGAGAAATTGCTGGGGAGTTAGTCCTGCTTGGGGATGGGCCAAAGGTAAGCCCAGCAATGCTGATTTCATACACAATTTCAGGACAAACGTAGTCACTGCAAATTCTGAGCCCAAAGCAAAGGCTTCCTAGCCCTAAGCTTAATTGCAGAGCAACTTCTTGAGTTGGTCTGGTGAGCAGGGGCAGCAGTCATCTTGCAGGAGATAAGTTTATCTTCCAAGATGTGCGATGGGTGGGCAGTGCCCACTATCACTCTACCCCAGCCACCCTGCTCCATCTACAGCCACAGGGAGAGAGAAGAGCTCTGCCCATTACTGATGTGCACATTTTTGCTACTCAGGGTGTCCAGAAAGACCAAGCAATGAATTGGCTGACGGATGCAAGATGTGCTTATGCACTATCACAGGAACACAGGCCTGGAGAGGGATAGCTACATCTAGTTACTTTCTCCCTGGGGCAATTGTGCTTGTACTTTCTATCATAGCTCTACCATATGCCTATTTAGGGTTGATAATCATGTTCTGTCCCAGAAATACACTGCATTTTTTTCTTCTCTGTCCGGCAGCTTCAGGGAAGCACCAGAGAAGCAGCCTGAATGAATCTGTGCATCACATAAATTCTTGAAAGAAAAGGTTATGCAAATATTTCATTTCCACAGCAGTGGGCTTTGACCTCAGGGCAACCTCTGTGGCTGTGTTATCTCTGCTAAAGGCTTCCAAGTATGCTAATGTCTGGCTGTGAGTAACAGCCATGCAAACGGGCTAGGTTTTGTGCTGAAATATTGTTGAGAGGCATCACAGTTATTCCTCTGACTCAACAGGAAAGGAGTCTTTCTATACAGCTCCAGTTTGGCCAGTAGGACGATTTCTTTCCAAATCCTTCAGGATTAAAAGTTCAGGATCCTGCTGCAGCGGTCTAACATCCAGCTTCTCCAAAGCATTGGGGTACCCCATTCCCAATACACAGATGTATAAGGGGAGCAAATATATTCATGTAATCAGACTCCTTAGCTCATCCTGGACTTACCTCCACAGCTGGCAATTTTTGCCACAAATTCATTGCTTGTGCTGAAACAAGAGCACTGTCATCACCTCTCATCTCTGGGCATTTCTGAAGAATTTTTCCAGAATTGTGCAGGCTGCAATGTGACTGCCAGACAATGGCCTGGAATGAGTAATCTTTCACAGCAGGTCAGCTCTAGACCCGTATAGTAAACCATGTATTAATCACTAAGGGGAACAAAACTGTTGAGCAAGACCTAGTATTATTGATGAACAGTTATTTGGCACAGGGCCAGAACACAATGGTAATTTTCTAGTATTAGAAGCTTCCTCTAACAGAGCTGTGATCTTTGCATTTAATGGATTTTGATGGATTTTTTTGCCCTTTTAATTTAGCCACTGCTGGTTTTCTGCACTCAGACTTCTGGCATTCTTACTGACCTGTGGCAAGATATTTAAAATGTTCATAAAAAACCATGTGAAGAAATGAAAGAAAAATATTTTTTAATGTGCAAACATGGAGCTCTCTCCCTCTGTACCTTTATTCACCTGATTTACTGTAGACTTCTCTGCTATTCAGCTTGACAAAGACCCTTTCCTTCTGTATCCCTCACTGTGCAGGATACATCCTTGTAGACCACTGTCCTCAGATCCAAGCTGTCCCAGAGGGGAACATGTTTAGCTTTCTTCTCCAGCTTTGGTTTATCCATTTCCTATTAAGATGACAGTCTTCGTATTCCTCTTAATTAAGACAAGCATTTGGAAAGGCAAACGCCTCTCTGCATGTGTTATCTTTGGCACTTGACTGACTAAATAACAACCTGTTGCCTCAGGAAAGGGCAACTCCTTCATCTTTCACAGCTGTGTACATCTTCCAGCGTGAAGTACATCTCCTGCTGATCCTCATGTTTGACACAGCCTTATATCTGCATATCTTGATGCACAAGATATAAGTACATATATCTTGATGTACAAGCACATCGGATACAAACAACTGTATGGTATACAAGTATTGCTCATTATGGTGTGCAAGGTTTGTGTTTAGGAATGATTTCTAACCCTTTTGGGACAAGAATGAGTCATGGTTGACCTACAAAAGCTTTCTTCTATGAAGCAATGCTCTTTGTTGTCCTTGCTGACTCTATCTGCACCTTCTGCAGTGCACCCTCCTTTAAGAAGTGTGCACACAGTTGCCATAACCATAACAAAACGGAAGTCAGAAAAGACCTCAAGAAATCTTCTTGTCCAAACCCCTGCTCAAAAAAGGGCTTTGAGATTACATCTGATTGCTCAGGGCCTTATTCTGTAATTTTTTTTAGTATCTCCAAGGATGGAAACTCTACAGCTTGAGCAACCTGTTTCAGAGTTTGAATTAGCATTGATAACAAGGAAATTTTGGCAACAGACATTTATCCCAGTCTTTTGTAATCATTGGATAACCACATTCTGGAACAAATTTTGGATGAGCACCTGCCAGCCTGGACTTGACTAGCATTGCATCTCTATTCGTGTCTCATTACCAATATCTCAAACTAGTTCTTGTCAAGAGTTTGGGCTCCAGGGACAGTGACTGCTTTCAAATTGTTTGCCCATGGTCACTTCTTGTTCAGATCCGATTTCAGAATATTTATTATGGCCTCATGGGCAAAAATCTGGAAATCATTTCCTTTCTGTCTATTGATGAAACTTTTTATCGGTACCATAGGAAAAAACAAAAGTCAATGGATCAAACCAGCCATCTGAAGACATTTCCCACAGCTCTATCTGGAATAACTGAGAAAAAGGAAGAAAGTTTTAATACCTTCTTGCTTTTATTTAAAAAAATGAATCCTTCTTTATCAAGACTTGAAAAATATCCTGTTTTCAGGTTTCCAGATGGCCCCAGCTCTATGATTACTTATTGTGTGGACATAAGGAGGCTGGTTGGCCACAAACAAAGGTCCATAAATTTTCAAAGGAATTCATACCACTTGTTGAAAAACTAATTAAGTATCATACAGACTAGATGCATGCTACAGTGATTGCAAACGCTTTGTGTCTCAAGTGCTATCTTAGCACAGACATCAACTTTATAATTTTAATTTCCTTACACTCACCCTCTCTTCAGTTCTGCCCGAGTGATTTATTTGGGCTTTTCAAGTGGTCTAAATTAGCATAAATTGAAATGTCAATATCAGGCAAGAGAAAAAAACTAAAAAAAACAACAATAAAACCAAAACAAAACCAAAAAAACCCAAAACCTAATCACTGTTGGGAAAACTGTATGTCTTTTTTTCAGTTTCCTGAAGAGTCCTTATTTTTATCTCAGGAAGCATTACCACATCAAAATGCTATGACCTCAAGTAGTTTACTTAGTCTCATAAAGCAGAAGGAAGCACAAGTCATGGCTTAGAAGGCTGTAACTGGTTTTTCATTCTTAGTTTTCCATTCTTATAGTGCGGGAGTAGATAAATCTCATGATTTATATGGCTAGGACAGATGACAACACATGGCACGGAGCCTTGCCAGATGACGAGTATCCTGTGTGCAGATGATGGGCCATGACCAACCCAGCAACATCACGCCAGTATCTGAGTAACCCCTTTGCAATAGCTGAGTGATATCCCTACCCATGTTTAAGACTTGGTCAATCACAAGATCAACTAAGAAACAGACGTCATCCCAACTTAGTAGCACTGCAGCCTGTCTGCTATTATCCACGTCCCATCACAGAAGGGGGGAAGAAAATCACTCTGAAGTTTACACAGAAGAAATTAATGTAGTCTTAAAGGACTGACTCCTGCTTTCATTTCCTACTGAGGATGTTCAGACGGTATCCCATTGGGTAGAAGCAGACTCTAGGAAATCACCTTTCTTATTAGCAACTTATTGTTCTGAGTACAGACAAAAGGCTAGACACTGAAGAGAAAAAAAAAGGTGATCCTTAACACAGTAAACTTTGCAGCTAAAGTGACAGGGATTAGACATACAGATGATGGTGTTACGCTAGATGACTACTGTTTTACAGAAAGCTTTTTAAAAGCCAAGGGTCAGTAAGCCAGTGCCATCTCTACTTCATCTTTTCAGTTTTCTGATCTTTAGGAAATACTCCATTTATCGTCACCATCTGTGACATGAAATCAAATCTAGGAGCAACCATTTGAGAAGTCGTAAGTACACAGCTGAGAAGCAAAGGTGCTTTTTCTGTAACCATATCCGTACAGGAAGGAGGCTGACTGTTTTTCTTCACTGTTCATCAAATACCCAAGCATCATTTGACCAAAAGTGCTAAGTAAGAGCTGAATGTCACAATGGATGGTGATGGCTATGTTAACAAACTATGTAACTAGAAGCAGTCAGGAAACAAATGAAGTGTCTGAAATCAATTTTGATTTTGAAGTGCAATCACTTCAAATCAACTGCAGCACTTTGTACATGGCTTTTGCAGCCTGGATGCTGTAGCCACTGATTTTTCGCACAACTAACTGTCTCAATCTGACCTCACGATCTTCCTGTCCACAATTCATTGTGCCCACCTCCCATCCTTCATCTAGTGCTTAAACCATAAACTTACAAGTCCTTGCACACAGGGGTTGCAAGTGTTAATCTTTGATTATATGCAGCCTATTTTTTTCTCTTGCTGTTATCCCATACCAAAGGGAGGAGGACATTTCCAGAGGTAGCAGGGATCAAACATTTCAGAGCTGGGAGCTCCATTATTTCAGTACTACAGGTGCATTATTGCTCCTCGAGGCTCATTACTTCCTTTGCCTTCAAGGAAATCGCAGACCTTGAAGGGATCAATAAGTACATTATTACTCTTGTTCAATTACATTCCTGCTTGATTTTGAGCCGTCCAAAGGAAGCCATTCATTGGATTCAGCTTTCATGAGCTGATCGCTACACAGCCAGGCAGCTTAGCTCTGAGGTGGTGCCTGCCGTCCCCTCCTTGTATAAGGTACACTGCCTACAAGGGTAATCAGAACATGTCGTTATCTGAAAGACAGCAATGAATATATTAGGGATGAGGCGCAAAGATGGTAAAATTGCTGAATATTCTTTTTTACAACCTATGAGCTCTCCAATTGCTCAACTGTAGAATTGCAGCAGCGTTTAGGGCAAGAAAGATTTCATTGCTTATTACTTGCTTTGTTCAGTGTAAAATTCTCTCTAGCTCTTTTTTAGAAAGAGAAGGATACCCATCTCCTAAGGCACACTGTTAAACATCTTTGTGTGTATGCCCTATTTTAATGTCATAACAAAGAGAGACAAATCTGAAGCCAGCTGTGTTAGATTATGTACCCATATAAGTAAAACTTCTCAAAATAGAAAACCTGCTCATTTTCCAAACTTACTGCACAAAGGGGAAAGCCATCTCCCCAGACTACTTGTCTGCATGTTCAGCATAAGCCCAAAAACCACGTTCTCTTCTCAATTAAATTGATATCAACCAGTTTATTTTCCATCATTTCCCAGCTAAATTCCAGTTTACAGCTGTGATACTGTAACCCTTTGAAATCCCTTCTGCCATTAGTGCAGGCACTTGAGGCAAGACAGGTAACAAGACTTAGCTTCATTTTTCTTTTGGAAAAAGAGACTATGATGATCTGCAACCCTTTGCCCTGACAGAAGCTTTCTGCCAAAGGAATTTTCTGAATCATACAAAGATCTAGAAATTATTTCAATATGAAAGTCCACAAGGTTTGAAATGGAAATGGGATGCTTGTTTTACTAGATGACAATTAACTATTGGAGATCATTATGATGGGGTGAAGGAAAAATACCCACTGATTGAGCCCCTTAATCAAAGTTGGATATCCTTCTAAAGAGTGGTGGTAAATCATTAAGCAGCAATCTGAATGAGATTATAAAACCATGTGGAGTATCCACCTAGACATCTTTCTCCTCACCCTGAACCTTTGTATCTGTTTATTCTTTTATTTATTCAGAGCACTAATCCATCACACGGTCCAAGCTTTAGAAATAAGCAAATCCTCACAAGCTTTTGCTTAAAACAAAAAAACATTATATGGTATCAGTGCCAATCTGGAGGGTTTTAACAAAACTTCTACAAGCAGGTGTGTGTTTTTCCATTTAGGAAAAATTCAAAAATCAGAAGGATATAGTCAAGCTACAGAACAGAAAAGACAAATTATGCCAGCGTCACATTATCCCCTCCAGTTCATCCTTCTGTTGTTGTTTTTTCACTCTGGATTTTCTCACTGTCAGAAGACCAGTACTTCATTTCAGCAACTCATGCAGAGGTGGCCTAAGAATCTGTTTGCTGGATAGACTAAGGGGAAAGTCCATTTCAAGCAAAGAAAGCTTTGGATGGATTTTCTAAAGCAACCTTATGAACTGGGGTAAAACTGCCATTGCCATTCAAGGGATTGCTTTCCCTTTCTTTTCCTGCTCAGGTGTATTTACCCAAGCCTTGATCTTCAGAATACCACAGTGAAATGGAATCGCTCTTCACCTTCTAGGATCATACAGGGATTTACAGCTCAGGTACTCCAGGCTATGGCAAGGACCCAAGGCAATGGAAATGTCTTCTGCTTTCTTCCTGAAGAACGTCATCATTTTGGCACTGTCTCCCATAACATCCTCATAGGCAAGCTCAGGCAGTGTGGGTTAGGTGAGCGGACAGTGAGGTGGATTCGGAACTGGCTGGATGGCAGAGCTCAGAGGGTTGTGATCAGTGGCACAGGGTCTAGCTGTAGGCCTGTAGCCAGTGGTGTTCCACAGGGGTCAGCACTGTGTCCAGGTCTGTTCAACTTACTCACCAACGACCTAGATGAAGGGACAGAGTGCACCCTCGGCAGGTTTGCTGATGTTACAAAACTGGGAGGAGCGGCTGATACCCCAGAAGGCTGTGCTGCCATTCAGCAAGACCTTGACAGGTCAGAGAGTTGGGTAGAGAAGAACATAATGAAGTTCAACAAAGGCCAGTGTAAGGTCCTGCACTTGGGGAGGAACAGCCCCACGCATCAGTACAGGCTGGGGCTGACCTACTGGAAGGCAGCTCTGTGGTGAAGAGCCTGGGAGTGCTGGGGGACAGCACATTGCCCATGACCCAGCAGTGTGCTCTTGTGGCCAAGAAGGTCAATGGAATCCTGGGGTGCATTAGAAGCATGGCCAGCAAGTCGAGGGAGGTGATCTGCCCTGGTGAGGCTGCATCTGGAGTGCTGCATCCAGTTCTGGGCTCCCCATTTGAAGGAAGACAAGGAACTTTTCCAGGGAGAGGGGCCAGTAGAGGACTACAAAGATGATCAGGACACTGGAGCACCTCCCTTCTGATGACAGGCTGAGAGAGCTGGGCCTGTTTAGCCTGGGGAAGACAGAGAGGGGATCTTATCAATGTCTACAAATATTTTAAGGGCGAGTGTCAAAAGGGTGGGGCCAGGCTCTTTTCAGCGGTGCCCAGTGACAGGACAAGCATCACAGCACAAACAAACTAGTAGGCTGCAACAAGGCTTTTACCTTTGGTCAGATTCTACTATCTATGCTGTTTCTTCATACCCTTCAGGCCAGTCCTTCTGCTGCATCCTTCTCCTTGTCTCTCCTGCCTCCAGGGCACTCTCTCTCCTCCCTTTTTCTTCCAGGTCTCTCTTCATCGGCCACTCCTCTTCCATACAGTCCTTAGAGCTATTTAACTACTTATCAGGAACCAGCCACAGCTGCACATTATCCACATCAGCCAACCCACCACCCTTGAAGCCAGCCCACAGCTGTATATTGTTAATTAATCCAGCTTCCTTCCTCTACAGAAAAGGGGCAAAGAGCACAAACTGCAACATGGAAAGTTCCATCTGAATATGAGGAAAAAACTTTACCTCGAGGGTGACAGAGCACTGGGACAGGCTGCCCAGAGAGGCTGTGGAGTTTCCTTCTCTGGAGACATTCAAAACCCACCTGGATGTGACTCTGTGCAACCTGCTCTAGGAGAACCTGCTTCAGCAGGGGATTATGCTAGGTGATCTCCAGAGGTCACTTCCAACCTTGACCATTCTGTGATCATTCCCTAGGATTGTAGCACTAAAAGTATTAATTTTGTGGGATGTTGGGAAACATTTGGAAGGGGAAGGATCTAGACTGAATACTCTTACCCCATTTCTGCACCAGCTTTCTATTACACAGCTAGACCAGCCTCTGGACCCAATGACTTTAGTGGACCACTACTGGCCTATCTTAAGAGAAGATCTAAGAAGGCACAATGCAGTGCTGCGGGAGACTGAAATTTTCCAAAAAGTGGACCAATTGTATTTAATAATGAAACTTCAGTGTTTCTTTCTGCCCCAGAGGAGGATGAAAACCTGGTTTTCTGGCTGCCACGTTGCCCAGCCATCAGCACAGGAGTAGAGAACTCCAGAGGCTGTGAGGTACTGATGGGCAGCCATCCACCCAGCATGCTTCTCGCAGAGTGCTGGCAGGCAACCTGCAAGTAGGGGCACGCTCATCAACGGTTTGCTAAACGGAAAAATAAAACCACACCAAAGCCTTCCTCAGGATGTTGCAAATGACACAGATCAGCAATTCCAGTAGCAGGTGTGTTTTTCTCAGCATTTCCTCTACCATTTCTCCTCACAAGTTCAATATTTCCTTGGCTGTGCTGTATTTCTTGGTTCCCAGAGACTCGTTGCTGCCTGTCAGACAGAGGGCTGTTTCAAGCTGTACCCTGCCCCACCGCAGGAAAAATCCTGATACTTGTTTTGGCTAACCTAAATTTCCTTTGAGACGTCTCTTTCCCTGGTGTTCAGTTTAGTAACTGTGTGATTTTCTGGACAATCTTACGTTTTACAAATAGCAAAAATCGCATTTTAGTAGAGAATGAACAAGGAGAAATCTACTCTTGACTGCACAAGAATTGCAGCCTTTAGCTAACACAGTCAAAATTTACAGATGCTGCTTTGAAGGAATGACTTGGAACAGGGCCTATCTTCCCTCTGCACAACAAAGACCCCTTGTAGCACAGGAGCAACACTCTATAAATGCGTTAATTCATCCATTTTCTTTAGGATGATATCAGAGAGAATGGTTCCCGGACAATTCAGTGGACAACTGTTTCTGAGACATGATAATCAGATGAGATTGACTGGATTAAAGAAGCAAAGGGGCACAGACACACATGGTTACTGCAAACCACTGCCTAGATTTACCCTTCCCATTTCAAAACACTGCTCTAAAATACCTCTCTGGGTCAGATTTGTTTGATGGGGAAATATTTATGGTAGCACTTTCCCACAACGCACACCCATCTCACTCCAAAGTAGCTCTAGTTCTCAGCAGCAATATAAAGTAAATTACATTTATTAAATCCCTTGATCCCACCTACAAGGACTGCCAGTAACCACATTTTCATAAAAGGAAATGTCTCTCTCAGCTCCAAATCTTTCCTTTTCTGTTGGAATTTGAAGTGGGGAATAATTTCTTAAGAAAAGATTTATGCCAATGGCTGATGTTTGTGTTAGGCATGGTTAACGTTTAATAAAATGTTGAACACACCATGCTATATTTCAAACTCTTCAAAGACAGATACTAGATGAACATCATATGAGCAAGATCTCAACTTACTGACTGTTCATTGCCATTGCTCTAGATGAACTTTCAAATCAGTTTGTATTTTGGGGGTATTTTTAGATGGATTCCTGTCAGAGGAGAAGCAATGCTGGAGGAAATAAAGTCCCTCTTGGAAGAAGAAGATGTTGAGAAGCCAGTCACACACAACACAAACCCTGCATGTTGGCTTCACAGTACTACTTGGTCATTTGTCTACAAATGTCCTTGGAAGGACTCATGAACATCTGTACAAGCCAAGGTCAGAGCTCCTGGTATCCTACCCCAGGGTATGGCAAGCACAGAGTAGTTACAGAGGAGTATAAGGACAAGTCATAGAGAAGATGGTTCTTTTCTGATATAACCTCCCATCATCTGTTTCGGTGACTACGTTGATTTTGAGAACTTCCCTACTTGAAGATAGGACCTAAGGCACTGTTGACATATCCCGTATATTTAATAACTGAAAATCCAGGAAACTAACATGCTTGCTGGATGAGTGCCTCCAGTCCTATGGAAAGCAGTGGATGTCAGTGGAAGGACAGGACATGGCAAAGGTGTTTTGCTCCTCATTGTTCTCTGTTCTGTGCAAAGACATCATCAGTCCATCATTTCACCAGTTCACTTTCCATGACAACTACATCTACTTTATGAATAGCCAGAAAATAAGATGAAGTGAGACCACTGGTTTCTTGCTTGAGCAGCTTGAAATTATTGCGGACCTCATCTCTTGCAAGTGGGAACAGGACTCTTAATGACCACCCTGCTGTAGCTCCTCCTCCAAGTGGAGGGAGGACTGTGAGATTGCATTGTCACAGTGACATATTCACCACTCGATGAAGCAGCTTCCAGGAGCTGTGCTCAATACTAATTATAAAGTCCTAGCATTTCTCTGGCCCATTTGGATTGATAGCATCCCACCTTCCCACTGAAAAAAACTGATGAGACCAACTCCTACCAGTGCTTTCTGTTCATTCCTGGTGTCACAAACACTGGTTCTGCTTTTAGACTCTCATCACCATCCTTAAAGTTCTAATAAAAAAGAATCAGACCTCCCCAGCAAGTCCATTTTTCTACTGCAGAGTTGCAACGGCAGTAGTTAACAGAGATGTAAGGGCTGAGACTTTGCCAGTATGATGGATGGTTATTGACTCTAGAATTCCCTGAAAGTAGTTGTATGATGCAATTCATGTCCGGCAAAGGCAGTACATTTACCGATAGCACTGGAAAGAGAATTACACTCCAAATTTATCTGGGAAAAATACTGTCGTCACAGATAAATTAATTCAAGTTATCAAAAGAAGGCAAAGGAAGAGAAGCAGATGGTGAGCAACCGTCCTTCATCTTCTGTGTGTTGCCACAACTGTGATGATGAATGAAAAGATTATTAACAACATAAACGGAAGCAGAAAACATGTCTACAGTTCTTAGATTTTTCCTATTTTTAAATTAAATCACTCACTAGAATACAATCGCCTCCAAATAAAGAGAAGTCTTAGCTTTTGGGACACTTAAATAGTGGTATGCATAGATAGTTATATAAAAATATGCATATACAGGCTTGAAGACACGAAGAAAGGATACCACCCAGCTGTGGGATTTTTTGTTTGTTTATTTGCTTGGTTGGTTTCGGAGAGAGTCTTACCGAAATTTGAACAGAAATCATTGTTGACATGCCAGCATTTGCAAAAAGACTTCACAACCTTTTTCAGGTCTCTTCCAAAATAAAATCTGGCCAGTTAGGCAGTGCCTATGGTTACACACAATGGTGCTGATTTAGCTGTGACCAGGAGAAGAGTGCTGCAGGGGCTGAAGGGTTGAAGCTGCCATGGATTTACTGAGGGAAAAGCCATAGATCATTTATCTCTGAAGGTGAGGTACCTTGTATTTGCTGTACACAAGGGAATATCAAGAGTACTGTTACATTACTATGGTCCTAACCCATTTAATGTCTAAGGAAGAAAAAGAGAAGGAATAAAGCTTTTAGTAATTAAAGAGTATTAGATGAAACCTTAGTTTTAACAGTCTCCCTTTTTTCATTTACCTGCTTTAATCTTCCGGTTTCAAGAGTCTCTGCTTTAAAATAATTTGGGAGGTTTTTATGGGAAGATCACAGAATTGTTGAGGTTAGCAGGGAAACCTCTGCTCCAACCCTCTGATCAAAACAGGGTCAGCTAGAGCAGTTTGCTTAGCTGAGTTTTTAATTTCTCCAAGGAGGGAGACACACAGCCTCTCTGAGAAATTGTTCCACTGTTTGACCAACCTCACAATAATAAAAAAGGTATTTTATTATGTTTAAATGAAATTTCCTGTATTTTGGGTTCTGCCTGTTTTGTCTTGTCCTGACACTGGACACCACTGAGAAGCATCTGTCTTTGTCTTCTTCACCTCCCCACATCAGGTATTTATACGCATGTGTAAGACCCCCCCAAGCCTTCTCTTCTCCAAGCTGCACAGGCCCAGCTCTCTCAGCCTGTCATCATATATCAGAAGCTCCCATCCTTTATTCTTCTCCAGTACGACCACATTTAGGTAGTTGTGATTTGCTACCACTGAATCCTGACCTCAGATCTGCTTGAAGACAAGCCTAAGAGCCACTCAAGGAGGAAGACTGGATAAAAAGGAAAGAGAACGCAGTTTCAGTATTTTGTCTTTCTCCTTGGTAGCTTCACTGCTGGGAAATTGCAAGCACAATACATGGTCTTTGAAGACATTAAGAAAGCACACTGCATATCAGAAAAGGAAAGGCACCTTAGATGATAGAATCATAGAATATCTCAAGCTGGAAGGGGTCTATAAGGATCATTGAGTTTGATGGCTAAGCCAAGCTTGTAGAGGCTGTGGTTGTGTCAAAATGATGGAAAAGATGGAAAAGAGAAGACTGAAGGAGAAGTAAGGCAGGCGCTCTGCAGTGTCTCCAGTAACAGAGTGGTTGGTATAGCTGATAGGGTTCAGGCAAGGACCAGATGTTGAAAGCACTGGTGAAGTACTGCGGGTGATCAGTATGACAGTAAGTGAAATTAAAAAGTGTGTAAAGTAACAGGGCTTATGCATCAAGGACTTCCTCCATGAGTAATTGCAGCAGACATCAGCTTGCTACTGCATAATAGCTTTACAGCACAAAAGCTTGTTTCCCCTGGATGTCTGCTTTTCTCACAAAGCCAGACATGCTTTTACCTCTTGATCCGGCTGTCTTTCCTTCAGCAATGAGAAAAAACAGGCCGTAGTCAATAAAGATCCAACATCCCCTCTGGAAAGCATGGAGATAAATTTGCAAAACGGTGTGGTGGAATCTTTCACTATGGAAATACAGGCACCGTCTCCAGGACTGTCAGATTAAATGCTTTCATAGCATTCAGTTAGCCGAATGCTTCGTTTCCCCCCCCCCCCTTTTCTTTCTTTTTAATAAATATCCAATTTTTTCCTGGACTGCCAGATTATCTTCAGGTAGGTGAACATCATTGGTCGACTTGTTTTTTCTCATTAACAACTCAGCACTCAGACTGATGCCTGGGGTCCCTGCCAAACTTCCCTCTCTTGCAGTTGAGAACAAAACTCTCTACCATTGAGATATGGAGGATTCATTTTTCCTTTTGGCACACTATGGCTTTCTTTTTTTTTTTCTACAAGTTCAACGTTTCCAAAAGAATTTGAAGTAATCTGAAGTATAATATATGAAATAAGGTGTGCAAGACACAACATCTCTTGCCGGGAGTCTGTGCTGAAATCCTTGTGCCAGAGGGTTTTTGCACACATTGATTGCTGCTGAAGAGTCCTGCTTTTGGTGGCTGTAATCGCCATGGACTTGGGAAAAGCTCTGTGTTTGATGTAACTGAAAACATGTTCTTGGAGGAAACTTAATTCTCCAGGCATTGGTACCTGAGTTTTAACACCAAAATGCACTTTGTAACTTTTTTATCTACAATAACTTTGGAGTTATTACTTCAGAGAAATATCGAGAGAAAATGCTGGGTTTGTGTTCATTTCCTTGAAGACAAGTTAAGGGAAAAATACAGCAAGATTCTGGTCATCTCTTTTCCAACCATCTTCCTACATATAAAGCCATCATCATGCCTTTAATAATCACAAATAATTTTGAAGAGATGACCTGGTAGAAAAGCATCCTGCATCATTCCTATGGTTCTAATTAACAGACAGAGCTAAGATACTCTGAGATCATTTATGCCTGTTCTTCAGCTGAATGAAAACACTGGCTACCACGATGGTATTTGTCTTCTTTTGGATCCCTGGTTCAAAATGATAGCAAAATACATCAAAACACAATGTGAGAGTAAGAGATATCCATTACTGCAATTACACATGGCAGCCACGTTAATTAGTCATCTCAGGCATAGATGGTGGAGAGGTGAGATTATAAATTTAAACTGCCTAGGTCACAACGGTAACAAAGTGACAATATAAGCCAAAAAGACTTGTGGGAAAGAGATAATATTTTAACTATCTCTATTTTGGAAACGTTCATCAATTGTGAAATGCCATAGGAGTTAAGAAAACATTTTATCTACTAAAACTGATTGAGTGTTGTTTGTCTGTAGAGAGGAAATTCTTGCCTGTTGCTATTTTTTGTTTCTTCAGAAAAATTTTGTCTCTAGAGACTATACCAGGATTCAAGCCCTCTTGAACCATTGCTACTAGCCATAAGCTTGAATATTTTATTTTGTTTGTTAAGGAATATATTTGTTATTTTGTCCCAGATAGTTAAATTAACTTTTCTTTCTGCACTGATCCCGAAGCCCAGCAGAAAACAAAATATCAGCACTCATTTATTAAAGAAAAAGCATCAGAACACGAAGCTGGATTTTGCTGGGTTTTTAGCAAGACATTTTCTTGCTTTTGCAAAAATAAAAGGAAGCCAACTGACTTACCTGCACCATGCCTTTTGGTTGCTTGCAGAACTACCAGTTTATGAATGGTTTAATGATATTTGCCTTCATCCTGGGTCCAGGATGAACAACCTATCCTGCCAGTTTGATTCCTTTTTCCTGTAAGCATCAATCATCCCTTGACAGCTTAAAACTTCTGCATTTTTTAAACAGTGTTTTTTGAAAGATGAGAACAATTGGTTTCATTTGCTGGGTACACACTCAAAACATGGCTTCTGAGAGTTTATCTAAGGAAAGGAATAATACGGGTTGCGGCAACTTTGTCCTCCTCTGCCTTCCAAGCCCCTACTTTTCATCTCCACCTCCTTCACAACAGCCAAACAAGGGTTGTGTCCCCACACACCTCCTGTGACATTGCCACAGCTCTGCTGCCTCTTTCTGTGGAAAACAGGGTATCTGCTATGATTGAGAGAGTGCTCAGAGTTGTGGTAGTTCCCCAGAATAGGTTACAATCTCCCACTGCTATAGTGGGGCATCAGGTCCAGCTGTTCAGGGCTTTCCAGCACAAATCTCCACCCTGCTGAGCAATGCTCTTCTTGCTCCTCTTCTCCCATAGCAGGAGCAGCTCAGCTCTAGCCCTGATCGATTCTCCCTCTTGCTAAGAAGCCTTGAGTGATCTTTAATGACATGAACAGCATAGAAATTACTCTAAGACACTGCAGAAACTAATAATGAACTGCCCATACCCACCCTTTATGGAAGACTTCAGAGGGGATGCAATTATCAGTTCTGGCATGTTTGCAAACACTGGAAAGGCAGGTGTCTGGCTGTCAAGGCACCTGATAGGGCTTGGTAAGTCAAGTAAATGCAGCTGAAGGGCTTTCCTTGAGCTGGAGGTGGGTCTGCAGCCTTCAACAGCAGAAGGGAGTCTGCCAAAGGAGGGTGGATCTATGCAACACTGCCTCGACACATGCAAACCCCAGTCTCTGCGCATTCACCTCCATCTGTCTCCTGCATGTCTTGGGGTACTGCTTGCCTTGAGCTTTAAACCTGAGACTTAGGCAACATTAAAATAGGGGGAAAATAGTTAAGAGTTGGCCATTTCAGTTTGCACTTTTTGCTGTTGCTGGAGCTGAGGGGTAAAGGGGAATTGGCTGGTGGTGATGTTATTATTTTGGTCAAGATAAAACATGTTCCAAATATGAATGTAGAAGCTCTTCCTCCTTGCAGAGAGGTTATTTCTCCCTAAGCAGAGGAAAAGCTCCAGAGAGATTAATTTTTGCAGGAAACGGCTCTAATGAATGACACTAAAGACAGTCACTTAAGGAATTTCTCTCGCTTTACATGCCTAAAAATTTCACCTATTCATCTAATGGCTTTTTGGACCAACAGGGTTGATTTATCCTTGTCATGGAGTGAACTGGCTTTCAACAAAGGTTTATCCTACCTCCACTTTTCAGGATGCTCAGTTCTCCTTTCCAAATCAGGTCCTTATGGCACATAAAACCCAGGCTTGCTGGGACGCAAAGAACAGAAGGCCATCAATGAAAACTAGCGATGTCCTCTGAGACCACAGCAGTTTATACTTCGCTTATTTCTCTAGGAAAAAGAACTCACATTTCCTAGAGCAAAGGAACCAAAATAGTACAACTCCCAAGAACCTGCATGGTTAGGAGACATACTGATGTCTGAAATTCCCCTACCTCCAAAGGGCTTTATTTTAGATAGATTCAAGTACCATGCACAAAGACAGAAGGGATAAAAGACAGGAATTCAATAAAGGATTTGATATAGAACTTCCCAGGCACCCCTGGACACAGATCTCGCTCCAGAAAGTCAACATGTAAATTGAACCTTATGCATGTAGGGTCACAGTGCGAGTTGAATAAGTGGGAATGTGAGGATGTGTTTGGTTTGTTCTCTGGACATTTTCTTTGCAGTATTTTGTGCTGCATACACAAAAACATGCGGAGACTCTGACTATGCTGCAGGCTGAACTTGCAAGAATCTAACTGATGGGACTATTCCTCACAGAAATTTCAAACACTTCATGCTGTTTGGCGCTTATATTGGCTATGGTTGGAGGAGAATGCACACAAGTTATTCTGGATAATTTTGTGCTAGGGTTAAAAAAAAAAAAAAAAAAAAAAAAAGACACTCAATGCTGGTTCCTTCTTTGTTTGCTGTATTAACATTTTTTCTTTTGCTGTTCCATAAAAGTAAGCAGGATTCTGTGATTCCACCTCAGAGATATCTAGAGGAAATGGTACCCTAGAAATTGTGTCCTGAGACATCAACTAACCATTTCAGTTATTCATATAACATATAACATTCATATAACATATTCAAATAACATTCAGTTATATGTTACTCATATGAATTTCAATGAATAGCTTGTTTTCTAGCTGATTTCAGTGGTAAGATGCAGGTGGGTATGTGACATTATCCTAAGGTAATATTCTTGAAACCCTTTACACCAAACTCACAAAAAAAACTGATCACTTTGGCCTGAAAGCGACAAAATGTAGTTGTCCCTTTTGGCCAGTTTTATTCATAATCATACCAAAGGTAAATTTTTCCCCTTCTTTAAATTAAAAGTTATAAAAATTCCTCTTGCTCTCCCTTATTTTATCTTGTTGGTCTAGATAAGGGCTACTTTACAAAACACTCTGTGCCTGTGTATTTACATATAGCTTAACATAATGAGCCACTAATCTCATTTGAGGCCTCCAAGCAGTATTGAAATATAGATTGTTATTAATAATGATAGCACTTACATATTACTGTTGCTGAAATGGCAGTCCTTCCCTCCCTGCTTGCAAATGCTGCAGAAGAGTATGTTAGCTGAATTTCAAATGAGTATGTCAGGAAAACAGTATCAACCACAGCAGAAATTCCCCACTTCACTAAACATGTTCCTTCTTTGAATTAACTCTGGTGGCAAAGTTGCCTAAACTAAAAAGAAAAAAACCCAACACATTACATGTTGGAAACTTCAGAGCAGGGCTGCAGCTGAATTGAGCTGACATAAGTCAGGGAAGGCAGGATTCCACCAAGCCTGATAAATCAGAGAATAGCTTTAGTGTCTCATCATCTTTGCTGATAAGTGATGGAAAAGCTGTTCACAAAGGTTCTTGATCCCAAGAGGCAGGATTAAGCATCATGGGCAGCTGAGCTGGGAAAGCTGCCAGGACTCCCCAGTTGTCCAACTCTGTTGGCCACAAAGATGCCACCTTTTGTGTGCCATTTTTACAGTAAGCTGGGAACATTTGTCACACAACAATCTTCCAACTGTAAATGATATTCTGTGGAAACAGAGACATTGTGCTGGAACATGTTCATTTCAGTGAAATATCTGGTGGGAAAATTGGAGAAACAGGGGTCGTTTTAACTTTCTTTTTTCACGCTGATATTGAAATGTTTTCTTTTAGTAAAGCAGAAAGGTTTTGTTTTGACTTTCTTACTCTGTTTTATTTCACCCTGATTTTATATAGTGATCCTTCCAATAGTGTGTTTATATATTTACCTATTATAGTAGCAGTTCCTTTGGCCATCTGAAAATATGCTGAGATGAAAGAAAATTAGTATATTTCATACTTTCTCTGAATAGTATTGATTACTTCACTACATAATGTTTGTACTGTCACTGATGGGTTTGATGGCTTTTTTTTTTATTTCACTAAAGTTTCATTTTGCAGCAAAAGCAATTTTCAAAATGGCAGCTTTTCCCACAGAAGGGAACATTTATTTACCATCAAAACTAATGTGCTGCACTAATAGTGTCTAATCACATTCAGCTGCCAGGACAATTAATTTGCCCACTGCCTGGCCATGGCAGTCCTTTTTCCTGCTGGTCTACAGGGCCTCATTGTACAACCTTCCCCTTGCAGTGGAATAAGTCATCAGGCCTCCTTGCTGGGAAAATCAGGTACTATTTCTCTGCAGTCCACAGCAGCCATTTTTTGACTCCAATGGGATGGAAAACCATGGCAGCAATAATGTTAATTTTCACATTAATCCTTGCATAGGAAATCTAGAAATATCTCCAGAGGGTTGAGCAGCCTGGTTCTGAACAGCGTATTCATGGGGTTAGTGGATGGTGGCAGTGTACCTCCACCGGTCTCCCCCCCAGTGGTCTCTCATGTTAGCGTTTGGTCCAAACAAATCTCAGAAATGAGAGCTCGAGAAGATCTGTACAGTCAGTGTAGTGGGAACAGGATCTTTGCTGAAGGCTTGCCTGTGATGCCTGATTCCTAGAAGCCAGGTGACGCAGTCTAAGTCTCCACCTGGAAGTCTAACAACTAACATTCTAATCTCAAAGCCAGGTCTTACCTAACACTGTCCCATGCTGTAACATATATGATCACAGCTCTGGGAATCCCCCTGTTAATTTCTACCACTGTTCCTGTGCAGTAAGCCCCCCTCCTATGCTGCGTAGCCCATTTGGTGCTTTCTGATGCTCTGGGATGTGATTTCAGGATGCTTTGGTATCCATTCAATCCTTCCTGTGCTTTCAGATTTATAACCATTTCTCCCCACTTAACTCTTAATATTCTTCATACAGACCACACATGAAAACTCTGCTGTTTTATTCAGGAGTGGTTGTCTCTGGCCATACTTCTGCCAAATGAAACACCAGCAGCATAACGATGCTGTTGCATAGCTTCAGTTTTCATGCTCTGACAAGGTTTTTAGTACTCCGGATTTGGACTAACATATTTGCATTTCTAGATGCTTTCCTTATTCTCTCTTTTATTTCCACCTCTGTACAGCTGTTATCTATTATTACCAGGTTGCCACAGTAACTGCATTCCTCAACACTCCTGATTTGTTCCACTCCGATTGTCATATGAACTGTGTTTGTTTTCACTGTTGCCAAGATCTTTGTCTGTCTTTGTTGAAACTTTTGTCCTTATCTTCTCCCCTTTATCAGCAGTTTGGAAGCTTTTGGCTGCATGTCATGGGGCAAGAAAGAAGAGAGGAACCCCCTTCTCCAAGGCCCTATATTCACATTTCTCATTGAAAATACTGCTGTTTTCGGAGTCAGTTGGCTCTTACACATCCTTCTCCACAGGGCATCAAGTATTCCACATATCTGACGATCCTCTAAGGAGCAAGACTATCTCTTCAGCCTGGTGCAGATCACGTCTCTCCTCAGGACCGCTCTGAGTGTGAGCTTTAGCAGACTCCCCACCCCAGAGACTGTGGTCTGCAGTAACATCCCCTTGCACAGCACTGGACAACCTCAAATCCTACTGCACACCAGTGCACCCTTCCTGAAACTGTTAAACGCCTGCGAGCTCTGCTAGGGGATCTCCTCTTCGCTCTCTCAATCTCTATGTTTTGCTGCCCTCTCCTGCTCAGCTAGGAACCTTTCGATCCTTTCAAACAGGGGACTGCAGACCCCCCCCCGGAAATTATAGGCTCCCTCATATGTACGACAGGTCTTGCCAGAGCAGAGCTCCCTGATGGAAGCTAAGCAGCAGAGGCAACAAGCAGGTACAGGGTATTGGTGGAGACCGGGATTAACACTTCCCAAGTATCTGCTCTGGAAAAATCTTGGAAAAAAACAACTGCAGAGCAAATGCTCTGCGGAAGTAGTAATGAAATGCTTCTACAGCTTGACCCTAGTGGAAGCGCCGACGGGAGCATTTTCCAATACCCATGTTTGCCCTCAGAGCAGTGAAGAGGTTTCTCTCCCCTTTTCGCCCATCTTGCTGTTTTCCTTTTAATTTGCCAGAGCTCGAGGGCCTGGTGGTGGGGAGGAGGACAGAGACGTGCTGCCAGCATTGCAGCCACCATTGCAGTGGAGCCTCTGAGCTAACACTTTGGAGCTCGCATCTGGCCCCCAACTTGCTCCTCTCACCCAGTACTATCAGCAGCAAGGTTGGTGACTGCAACCACCTAAAATGCCTGGGAAAAAAAACCCTTCATGCCTGGGAAGCACCCAGCTGCCAACGTACCTGCCTCAGAAGTCTTGTTGTCTACCAAAGCGGGGTTTAGTCTCCATTTCAAATGTTGCTAGAGTGATTTCATGGTGCTTTTACTGATTTGTTTATTAATGGCCTCACTGCGCTGCAGAACAAAAACCTTAGGGATGAAATAGAATCCCAGCACCAAGGGCTAAACTGATGTCCAAGCATCAGTACTGGAGCCACTTCCTCACATTAGAAATGGTCAGAGACAAGAGGAGACTGGGGCTGGGTTTAGTGGATTTGCTCACTTTGTCCCTGAAGGGAAGGCAAATGCCTTCCTCTAACTCACCGTTTGCAATGGGGTGCTAGGACATCCCATGGTAATGCAGCCAGCTGCGTCATTTTCTCCAAAGTGTTTTCCCCACCTCAAAAAAGATTGGCAAAAATTTATACTTGCAATATGTAATTCACAGTTTCCTTGTATGAGTCATTAAGTTTTCTCTCTATGGAGCCATGGTAGAAATGCCAAGCAAGATACCACTGACAGCAAAAGATAGAATTAAATTATTTTATTAAATAGCATTCTCCTTCAGCAGTAGACCATTTTAATGTAAATTTTTGGAAAGCCTAACTTGACTAAACAGTCAAAGAAAATATCTACATCTTCTCACTCTGAGAAAGGACCAACTAAACTAATAATTGGTAACACTGAAGGTGTACATCCAACTTCCATTAAGAAGACCAAACAAGCAAAGGTCGCTGTCCTACACGGAATATAATTCCTAGGGGACTAACACAGCCATCAGGTGGTGCTTGTTCCACACAAGCAAAGAGGAGAGATGAAGGCCAGGGTGGTACTCTAGATACTGCACAAACGTGGACATAGGCATGAATGTTGAGATAAAAAAAGTCACAGAGAAAAAAGCTAAAGAAGATGGCCTTGAGAAATCATCTAATGCAACACGTACCAGCTTTTGATAGAAGAGTTGATTGAGGAAGAAAGAATGACACCAGCCAATACAGAATGAAAATATACACATGGTAAGAGTTGGCTGAAAGCTCTATTCAAAGCATACGTGGAGAAATACATAGCAGGAAAAGGGATATATCCAAGACAGAGATGGTGGACAAGTTACCCACATGCTCAGTGCTCAGAGATGTGCGGCAGGTGAGCTGGAGCAGTCGGTATCACGTAGAGGATTTTATAAAGCCTGGCACCAGGCTGCAGCCAGGGAAGAACTGACTTCTCTGGGCAACCAAATTACTCCAAATCTTTCCCAAGAATGCAGTCCCTTACAGTGTTGTCAATGTCTGGAGTTAGTAGTGCTGAGGAATTCCCTGAAGGGACAAAAACCAAACCAAACCAAACCAAACAACAACAACAAAAAAAAAAAAGGCAAAACCAAAACCCGTAAAAGCTGGCATCAGGCAGAAGGTGTATAAAGGGCTGGGGAAACTACTGACAAAAACCAGTTTTGTTTTCAATTAAGATACTAACATTTACACTGAAACTTTGGGACACAGGAGAATGGAATCAACTGAGCCTGTAAAAGCAAAATAGGCCACATTATTTGACAGCACTCTTAAAATAAATTTTGATGGTCATTTAATTATATCCCCTTGGCTGAGTCAGGAAAACAGAACCTTGCCTTACTATTACCATTTCACATTGTTACGAAGGTCTTTGATTGGGTTCAGTAGATGGTCTTAATGGGATCTGTCAAACAATAGGATAATCCTAATTTAAATGAGAAAGCTATCTCTCCCAAAACCACGTTTTTTTGATAAATGACTCTTTCATTTAGATACCAGCGTAGCAAAGCATTGAGTCATGTGTTCAAAATATAATGGCTTACATGATTAACACAGAATTAACATGGGGAAGGTGTAATATATTTAAGAAAAATCTCTTTATTCCCCAGAAAGAAAAGAAGGCTGGGATAGCAGGATTAGTATTTACTGGCAGCTCTATAGCAACTACATCCACACACAATATAGATTATTTAAATTCCACTGCCCTCCAGTAAGGTGGGGGTCCAGGCAGCCTAGGACCATAGATCATATAGAGTTGCCTAAAAATGTTACTCTGTTGGAAGAAAATTCCTTGATAATCTTATCAAAATTATTACCAGAATGAGCAATTTCTTCCAACACAGTTAGAACTTGGGCGTAAAATCAATCAAATCAGTGAAAGCAGAAAGGCACATTTGTCAAAGCAGCATTACCAGCAAGGAGGCATATTATAGCAAAAGTGCAGAAAACTGCACTTTCTCTGCTCAGAAAAGCTATAATTTGGCAAAGAACTTCAGCATGTGCCTAAATTATAAAGTATATTACATATGATGGAAATCAAGCAGTGAGGTTATTATTCCCCGGAATGGTGTAACTTAATTTCCTCCATTTGGCAATTAACAGAGCATGGGAAAAAAATACCTTAGGAATCCAAGAAGAAATATATCCAGAGAAGTGGTAATACGAGTCTGATTGGTACAAGACTTTTGGCTATGATGTCCAAACCTCACAAAGCTTGTACAGCTGTATCCATTACTGATTCACCTGCAATTGAACACACTACAGATCTGCCAATATACCGGAGTGCCTTAGGCCTTTTTGGAAACCCATTCTACATGAGAAATAAGAAAATCCAGGCTTCTGTTATTTATAATTCAAAGCAGAGTCTCTAGAGCTTTGTCAAGGCTGAGAAATGTTCATGCTTCAGGGCATGTGGTAACCTTCAACTAACAGAGGTCGAGAGGAACACCTCCTCGCTGACAGATTATCCCATGATGGCAGGACTACCCTATAGCATCTCAAGGTATGTTCTATGGGCTACTGTTAAAATCAATTAGCTGACCCTGTCTGGTCAGTCCTCTGTCCCTGGCCACCAGGGGCATCTCCACAAGGATCTTAATGTATATTAGTGATGGCACATCAGCTTGTGATAGGATCCCTGGGATGGTCCTTGCTTCTTCCCCAGGCAAATGCAACCCATCCAGGGGCTTTAGTGCCTCTGTGCAATGGATGTTGGCTTTCAGGTTAAACCTGAAGGGTGACAGGCAACGTAGCTGTACACTGGGAATTGCAACTAGAACTGGGAATGTGAGGAGGACACCATAACAGAGAGGGTACTCAATGAAAGCGGTGTGCTTTCAGCCAGAAGAAAAGAAAGGCAATTTGGTTTGTACTTTGTCTTTTCAAGTCAGCCCTGGAGCAACCTTATGACAGTCAAGAGTGTTATGCTGTGACCTTTGGACTCAGCTCTCACTGGATATGTCCCTACCATCATATAACTCAGCTTCCCAGTCACCTCCAGGACTCTGGTCCCTGAACATTCTCAGATGCACAAACAGAAGTTCAGTTGCAGGCTATTTTGCAATAAACTAGTCAGTCTTCTCCAAAAACATACCTGGTTTGCCATAGGCAGATTTTAATCTAGAAGTCTTGCTCAGTGAGCAATGTAGATGAGATTTCACCAGGTCCAGCTCTTCCTTACAGTGTGTTCAGTGTCCCAGCTGGCTTTGCATCCTCCACAGTGCAAAGCCCAGTGCAGTGTGAAAGCAATTGCTCTCCTCTGGAGGAGACAAGTCCTGATCACCATGGAGGAGTAGTGGGCATAACCAATGAGACAAACAGGGAAAGGGATGAAAGAATAGCAGTAAACGGTTGAGAAAACAGAGGAGATAATGTGATGAAAACCCCAGACCTTTTCAGTTCTCTATCTTGAGCGTATTATTTCCACTCAACACAGTCCCACTGTAAAGCACCCAGTTCCCAGTTACAACCCAGCACTGCAGCCAGCCCCTTTCCCCAGCATGCCAACACCCTACCTCACCTGCAGAAATGATGGCCAAATACTGCAAAGCTGAATTCTTCAGGGCCAAAATTTCTCCTGGAATGGTTACAGCTATGCTATGCTCTAGTCTGTTCCAGTAGAGCTGTGTGGAGCTTTGACAGAGGAAATTTGGGCCCAGTCCTCGAGAGTTCATGAACCTTTCAGTAAAACTGGCTCCTGTTCCAAAAAATCCTGGGCTGATGTCCAAGAAAAACTTCAGCTCCAAGAACATCCTGCTTTGCCATAGCTCTTCTGCATCTATTCACCCAGCTCATGCCAAAAAATGCTAGATGCTGTTTTCATCTTTAACTGCACACACAAAAGTGGTAAGGGATCCTGCTATCAGGAAGACAAGTGAAAACAGGGGGGCCAGTTGTCTGCTAAAACCAGCTAGAAGGATCCTTTCTTGTCTCTAGTATATGGTATAACGAGTGGGTGTTAGTTCCTGCAAAATTACCGTTGCATTCCTGTGGAATTATATACTATACCACATCTGTTCTTGCACTGAATATTGAGGAAAAGGGAAGGAGAAGTTGTTGTGCTTTTCTTCCCATTCCACAAGCAGAAGGGCATTTGGCTTTTCGTATTTGTTAACCTATTCTGGGAAAGTGACTTTCAGACACATGGCATGAACCCAGGGAGCCACAAATAGAAAAAGAGACTTGATGGTATATGCCCTCGTAGACAATAGTTGTGCTCAGGCATTGTTAGAACAGGCACAGCCATTGCTGCCAGGCTTCACCTGCTCCCCACGCAGCCCAGAAATGTTCTAGTGTTCCATCCCTAGCCCTGCAGCGGTGCCGAACCACCAAGACCTCCTAAGGTATCTGACATCTTCTTGATCACTGTAGGAGATAAGCAGAGAGGACGGACAACCCAACCTCTCCAGTTGGCTTCTGGGACTCTGTCATGTAGCCCAGCCAATGCCACCCTGATGCCACTCTGTTGCATCCTGTCCTGCCTGTGGACTATCTCTGGCACAGTTCCAGCTCTCCAGTGATGTGTGAAATATCCACAGTTTTCAACTCACAGCCATATATAGTGTCCGGTATGCTGCAGGTAGGAGCAGGAAGGTTTCTACCCTTGAACAGAGCGCACCCGAAGTCTGGAGTCCCCTTGCATCTGTGCTCTTTCAGGAAGAGGCGAGGCGTACTCAGGGGACTTAGACACCCTGCATGCAACACTGAAGGGTAGAGTGCTCTGTGCCAGCATTTGAATTTCTTGCAACCACAGGGCGCAGCAAGTGGCTCAGGGGTTTACAAAGCACTGGTGTGTCAAAGAAACAACTATGTAGATTTTTTTCATGTATGGTCAAACGGGGTTAGACAAGGTTAGAGAAGCATGCTGCTATCATTTGCACTGCATTCCTGTCTATTGCATGCTCAATGAACAGTGGAACTCTGGCCCTGATATATGTGCTAAATGAGTAGGACAGCACTAGAACAGCTTAGTGTATCACTATACAGTCTATAGCACTGACACTGATTTTCCTTTCAAACAAGAAGGAATAGGGGAAATCTTGGTTTCTGCCCCTGCCACCTCCAGGAATTTCCAATCATCCACGCAGAGAAGCTTGTTGTCACTACTTTGCAAATTACAAAGGAAGCAAAAATCCTTCTGCTGATTTGACACACAATGCCAGCTTTCTGAAGAGCAGGTTCAGGTCTTCATGCCACCTCCCATTCCCTCTACGGTACAGCTCTGAGAAAGTTGCTTGATCTCTCTGTGTCCTTCAGATCTGCCTCTGTAATATGAAGTTAATGCTGCTGACCCAGAAGGCTCTTGTAAGGTGAAAGTTCCTCACTTATCTCTGGTACCACACAGAAGGAACCAAGAGAGAGTTTAAGGAGAGGAGAAGAGGTTTATTTTCAGCTCTGCTTCTTAATTGGATAAGCTATTTGCAAGTAATTGTGAGGAAAACACTCAAGTGTCTCTGAGTGGGGTGAATGAGGAGAATTCCTCTAATTTGCATGTCATTGTCACTAACTGAGATAAATAAGCTTTTCTCTTTCTTATCAAATTACTGTGAATGGTGGCCAAACTGTGCAAGAGCAATCTGTCCTGGGTATAGACAGATAGCACGTGTGCTTAGCACTAGCAGGGCAAATGATTAATGAGAACTTCCTTAAGGGCTACCTTTTAGCTACAGTTATCACCTAATACCTAAACTAATGTGTAGCTAAAGCCTGAAAGTTTCACCTGTTTGTTTCATGAAAAAAGTTTTCTTCCTCCAGCCTCCCATCCAGTCCCACTTACAAACTCCAGTCCTGATGGAGATTTACCCAATAATGGAACTGGGAGAGGTTTAAGCCCGTTTACAGCCCTGATACCAAGGTCCAGAAGAGTCAATGCAAAGTGCAAGATGAAGAGTAGGTCTGATCATGAGCATGATCTGGCCAGGTCCATACCGGAGGTGGCTAGACTGAATGTAGCCCAGGCCCAAAGAAGACTCATCATGATTACAAAAAGCCAAGTTCAGATACCTCCCCACGGGCTGCACTTGGCCCAGGCTGCATCTGCCCATGCTGCATGAATGGGCACTTAGACCTCTCATAATCCTCTACACACATGAGACCCATTTGCATTTCAGCATTCACGAAAGCAATGTAAATAGTGGCTGAGGTTGGACCCACACGCAGGCTGAACTAGCCACGTGAACAGACCCTTGATGACTGCATATGATTTTGGATCGGGATCTATCAAAACCAGCCTGGAATAACAGAAAACCTAGAGTCTTCCCAGTCACCTGACATCACAGGTAGCACTCAGGTTTAGGATATCCATGTGCAGGTGTTGGCATATACCTGTGTATAAGTGTATGAGCTCCCATTAAAATCAACTGACACTATGAGCTGCACTCAGTGGTTTAGACAGAGGTCTCTAGTGCCATTTTAGACACACTAGCCAATCCTATCTGGCTTCAACTACAGCTTCAGCTAGGCACAGCTCTCCTGTACGGCCTCTGTTCTCCCTACTAACCTCATGCAAAGAGTTTGGGTACCATGGGCTATGTCAAATGGCACTAGAAGCCCATAAAATCCAGTCCTTCCACAGTGCCAGCTGAGCCCAGAGGATGACTCACTCTAATGCCTTCGATCCAGGAAGAGGTCAGTCACTCGTAAGTCCTGTGCTATTTATATCTGGCATATATAGAGATTTTTGGATGCCATCAGGCATCTCAGATAGCACTGGGCATTTGTGTTTGGCAAATGAATCCTACTTTTGTGCTGTCATTTGCACTAGCGAAAGAATAACATAAAATGTTTCCAAAAAGGAATCATACCCAGCGTCAATGTAAATGACCTCATGAGGTACAATGCAGCTGGTAAACAAATCCATCCTTTTGGGTCAGTTATTGTTTCTCTGAGCAAAATTCCTACCTGACATTTTAAGCTTGCAAGTCTGCATTAAATAATAGCATCTCACTTAACTCATTTTACATTTATATTGCCTTTTGCATGTGTTTGCCGCATAGGACGCTATCCGTGCTTCTTGCCAATAAGCCGTCCAAAGAAGCAGAACAACATTAATGATCAGGAAAAACAAAAGCTAGTCAATAATAACCTCAGTGGTAATTTCATGATGAGAAATTCACTCGCGCCTTTATTTGTGCCTGGGAGCTCTCGTTGTTCTTATTAGGAATCCTCAGGCATGAAAAGTGGATGTGATTTCTAATTTAAATAGAGTTTGTATAACCCTCCAAAAATGAATCTTCCTGAAATGATTAAGCAGGAATCTAACACTGCATTTTGAAGAGTGCTGCATGTTCTGAATAATGTTGTAGGTGCGTAGTGGAATGGGGGAGACAAACACCCCTGCCCTTCACGGGACAGAAAGGGGACCCCTTAACCATGCCTTACAGACTTCACACAGCTACACGTTGACACAGAGTGGACAGAGGATCTGTGCTTCTGGAGCAAGAGCACAGAGAGTTTTCCCTGAGGTATCCCAAGAGATCATCAGGGCAGCAAGCTGCTGACCTACAAAGGATCAAAGGGATGCCAATGACACGGACGTTTGGTGGGACATGCTGTACAAACACAAACATCTGGAAAAGATAGTGACACCCGTAAACCTAGAAACTTTTTCCAGGCTGGTAGGATTGACAGTTAGATATGAGCCTCACTACTTCAATGAGTAAATGGAGTTCAACTGTTGCAAGTTAGCAAAAGACATTTCTTTCTCTGACATTACATATCAAACCCTGCTACAGAACTCAGGTGGACATGCATCTTGGTACCCTTTAGACACCACAAAGTGTGGTATCTCTCTCACTTACCAGAGAATCAATCAGGTACCAACAGCCCTGTTCAAAGGACTCACGCACCCTTAGATATGGCATAAAATATGAATTATCTTGATCTGTTGATAAGGTTAAAGCAGGAAATAATATATTTATTTGAAGACAGACTTGCATGACTGGACCAGAGTCACAGGAAACTTTGATGTCAGATTTTATCACAGTTTTGCAGAACAAAGATCTTCCTTAGCTGTAGCAGCATCTCAGATAACTTGTCTCTTCTCCTTTCCTAAGTGAGGTGGAACCTCTATCATCTAAAATTGGCATTGCCCAGTCTTGCTCACCTCGTCTTTATGGTCATTTCCTTCCTATTTCCTATCATCAGTGCTGCATTTGTACCTGACTTAGCACATGTTCAGCCTCAAGCTCCTTGTGTCTGCTACAGCTGCCTAAAAACACATCTGTAAACCTCCTGAATGTTATAAGAACTATTAAACATAATTTCTTGCTAGAGTCATAATTGCCTTCTCTCTGTGACAACACCACCGTGTAGTACCCGTCAGGAGCAGGGAGATTAAATGGTGTCACACTGCACACCTCCTGCACAATGACTGAGAATTCTTTCTACAATGTTTTTTTTTATTAATTGTCCCTCAGGTATAAAAGAGTGATGCAGTGCTGCTGTTTGTGCCAGTTTCTGTGACAACTCTGCATCACTCACTGAATTTTCTGCCAGCAGAAGTGACACTAGTGTGAAGACAGATCTCAGTAAGCAAAACCCACCCTGATGAGCTCTTCTGGAGACCAGCATCACCTTCCCAAAGAGCAGGTCCGTCCTGAACTGGGCTGTGCTCAACACAAGATGTCCCCCAGTGCTGCACACAGCCCTGCATCCATGTCTGGGTGACATACGCTAAGGTACAAGCTCATGTCCCTCCTCTTGCATGGCCATCAGTAGGGTCCTCAGGTGCAGCAGTCAGGGGTCACAAACTGGGGGCATGCCAGGGTAGGCAGTGGTAAGGAGCGGTGGGTGCTCCTCTCCCTTCCTGCCACCCCTCTCAGTCAATTCATCTATTTAGCCTCAGGAAGGCCAAGTACATATTTTAGTACATTTGATTTTTTTTCAAAATCACTCTGTTTACTCATACAGGGAGGACAAGGACACAGGGATTTGGGCTGTCTATAGCAGAGGGGCTGTGTTTGGGAAAGCAGAGTCTCTGCAAAGGATTTTGAGATCAGAGCAATCTTCCACGTCTAAATAAATCCTTAGGTGCATGAAGAAGTAAGCAGGACTAAGGAGGGGTTTTAACCTCTGTACTGTAATCCCATACACAGTTCTGGGTCACAAAGGTTGAAAAATGTTTTAAAACCTACATTAAACATTACTCACACTGTTCAAGAACTATGGAAAGGTACTTTTGTGAAGGTTCTGAGGAACTGATTACTGATCAGATTCTTACAGAGAAATATGTAGATATTAACGAGTTATTTCACAAAGTAGAGAAAGAAATCTCCATAAGCTGGGTTGTCAGTTGATATACCATTTCCTCTTTCAACCTTGCTTTTTTTAAGCAAGATTATTACCCAAAGAACCAGTGTACCTTCATATAAAATATAAAACCAAATCCTCTACTATATTCTCACCAGCAAAAATATGCTTAAAACACTACACTTCTGATCGTGTGGCAGCATTCAGAGCTCTGACATGGCAGAAATAACTGCAGACGAAGACACTGATGGAGTGTCAGGAGCTTGTAGTGAAGGGTTTGCAGACTGTCTCTGAGATTCAGAAGGGTGAGCAGGTCTCCAGCATATGGCTGAAGCAATTGCTTTCACTTCCTTGTTTCACAGAGCAACTCAGGATACCAAGCATGGCCTCATAACACAGCAGGGGAGAAGTCAGAGCATAAAAACCCCGTTCCCCTTTTATCTCAGAAAGTGAGAACACATGGTTTGCAGAGTCAGCATCAAATGGGCATTAGTGACCTAAAAAGCAGGTCATTTCCAGACCCATCTGTTATGCTGGAGGTTAAGGTGAACTTGAGGGAGTGCTGGCTGAGGGCATGAAAAAAACCAGCTTGAAATCAAAGGCCCAGTATTGCTGGATTTCTTTGTCCCAGGACAAGACAGTTCCTGGCAGCAAGAAATCTTTCAAGTGTACTAGCAGGTGAATGAACCCCTTCTGCTGGAAATAATTTTGTCTTATAACATAGGTGAAAAATTATCAATTCCGTGACTGGATTGATGCCAAAATCCACTTTAATGACAGGTGAAAAATCCTCAGAAAAGAATTATTATCTCCATCGTATACTGAGGGAAACTGTGGCAAGGAAAGGGACTGCTGGGAGCTCAGAGGGGCAGGAGCTGGAGCTCCAGGGGTTTGTGGCTGACAGTTTCTCTGAGTGCCTATGCATCTTTTGTGGCCCAGAAGCTTATAGTACATACTAAACTTCCAAGCAGAAAGAACAAAAGCAGTTAAAATTTTTTCATCAAAATGGCTCAAAGAGGGGACAGTTCCCAGAGATCTGAACTTTCCAGTTTGCAGAAAAAGCATCTCTTCAGCAAATCTAAATCCCCCTTTCTTCCCTTTCCTCTCTCTGGCCCCCACCTCCTCCAGTGAACAACTTACCAGGACCCCATAAAGCCAAGTGAAAATGCCATGTTTAAGCAGATTAATGTACATCAGTGCTAGAAGTGTGGAGGTCACCTCTGAAGATTGCACTTCTCTAGACGGCAATCCATTGTTTCAATGCTGGAGCACTTTTGCCAGTATGCAAAGGCCTGTGAGCAAAGTCTGTTACTTAAATTTCACCTACCACAGCACATGCAATAGGACTCCTTACATCTAAAAAGCTTTGGGTATACACTGGAGTGTGAGAGAGGCAGGAGCTACTTCCATCCAACCTCAAACACATTCAGGCCAATTTGATACTAAAGCCTTCCTCCTCATCTAAGTGATTCTGCACTTAGGGTCATACAGGTCATAGCCATGGACTATGACACAGGAGGTCCAACAAATTATGAAGGGAATACTTGCAATTAAAAACACAAAGAGATCATTAAGTTACTCATGAGTCAGAGCTGGGAATAGTTAATACAGCAGCAGCAAAACCTCTGGGTGCAGGTTAGTGAATACTTATTTGATAGGCTCCTCCAGTTAGAGCATACCAGCATGTCTCAGACAGGGCCTGGGCAGGACAACAGTTACCAGCTATTCCCTCTGTCTTCTGGTAGGTACAATGGAGTTATGAGGCTCTGGAACATGTTTTGACTTCTGGATGAACATCAAACTCCTGTTCCCATGAGGCAGTATGTACCTACTCCACATTAAGATAGTATTTTCTTCCCTGCAGAGCTAGGCTTGCTGGACCCAAAAGCCCTTTTCTGCTGCAGCTGTGTGGTTACTCATTGTCCCTGGTCCGTAGGATGCTCCTGGGGACCAAAGTGTCCCTTATACTCCAGGGTGGCACAGCAGGGACTTAAAAAGTAGAGAAAGACTCCAGTCCCCCTGCCTATCCCTTAAGGCTTCAGATCTCCCTGCTCAATGCCAAAGTGTCATGGCCACGCGATCTGTGGCACTGTGCATTAGGCTGTCACCCAAAAGACATGACACAGGAGAAGGGGAGACAGGGACATACACAGTCAGTGGTTCCCTCTCTCCTCCTTCCAAGCTGGGAGTTTCTGAAAGCTGTGTGGGTAAAATCAGGCAATAAGACTTTGTAAATAAATTTTCCTATGGGGTGGACCTGGGCGTTGTGGTTAGATAGCCACTGGATGGGACCCATGCAGCAGTTTTTGAGTTCTCATTTACCATGTCCCTCTGTTTCTGCCACGCTGCAATGGCCACCCCACAGCTGTTTCCACACATGTAGGAGTGGGCTGGGGCAACTCAGAGATGAGCCTTGGACTTCTACCTCTAAGTCTCTAGCTCCGTCCTTTTCTGATGAAAGGTTAGTGCTCGAAAATACAACAGCAAATCATGTTGTTATTTCTGGTCCCCTCATCTCCATCGCTGCTGGGAAACTTCTTATTTTGCTTGCTGGTTTTTTAAACTCTGTCAGAAGATTCTGAAGGAGTAGTTTCTCTACTAACCCTGAGCAATACATGCCATGCTACCTACCAGGGCCTCCCTTTTACTCCCTGCTTACCCCTCCCAGCCAGTTGGACTGGACACATGGCCAGCACCAGGTCTCCGAGCAGTGCCATTCTACATGGTCTCAGTCCTCCCCATTACAGCACAGTTGGGTTTACTTTTCTTCTGTGCCATCACGCAGGTTCAGTACCTCTAATGTTCAGTACCTCTAAAGTTATCTCTGTTCTTCTGTTTCAAAGACAACTTTGAAGAATCAGGAGAGGATAGACACGGTAGAGTGGAGGAACCCCTAAAACTGACAGTTTACTAGGGTGCACTGGGGAACTCTGGATAAAGCATCTTATCACCATACTATTACTGCAGCCCACCCTGTGTAACATATAACACACCACACAGTCTTGGTAGAAATGTGGTACCACACTAGAAGCCAGAGAGTTCACAAAACACGGATATAAGTAGTGTCCTCTCTACCATCTCCTATGAGCAGATCAGTGGTCCATTTAAAAGAAGTTCAAGCTCAGTAGAGGGCTGAGAAGCTAATAAAGGCACAATAGCCCCCACCCATTCAAATACCCTGCTCCAAGAAAAGCAGCCTGTAGTGTCTGCTATCCCTGGGGCTGTGGCTGACTGATGTTGAGCAGTAGGCTGACTGCTGTTAAGCACACTGGGACAACAGCCCCTATCTCCAGGGTCTGAGGTCCACCTCCCACAGCTAGATATCACCATACTTCCAGCCCAATGCTCAGACTTGTCCAAGCACTGTTGACTGCAATGGCAAGCAAAACAACCTGGGGAGAGATGCCTGCATTATAGATTCAGATCAACCTCACACATTGTCTCCCCTTCTTCATTCCCAAAACAACATGCCAAACGTCTTCAGTTACACTGCAAAAATAACAATACCGGATGCCTTCTTCATACTCCTTCTGTTATACGTTGCCTGAACAGACATGACTGACTAGTACATTAGGCAGACGCATAAGGGAGAAATTCCTCCATGACTTATTTAAAGAAAAAGCATATGCCTTTCCTTTTCATGTTGATTAAAGGTTTTCATATTTTTTATTGGATCATAGATCAAACACTGGGGGTGGAAATCTATGTCAAAGATAGTTTATATTTTCATTGAAAAGGTTTATTTGGCAAATAAAACTAATTTGGCTCATTAAAAGAGGAAAAGGAGAGCACGCTCCCTTTTACTGGGCAATAAACTGGGGGTAGTGAGTTAATAAAACAGAAAAATAGCTATCATGGTGGAAAGAGATGATTTTTGTCAGCTTGCTGTCTTCATCTCAGAGAAAGGCAGGTCTCTGCACTGCTGGGTATCCAGAACTTGCCCAGGGATGGTGGATGTCTGCACACTTCCTATGTCTCTCCTCTTGAACATGTGCAACAAGCCTTGCACCCTCAGCAGAGCATCCCCTGTTTGCTACTCATGGAATACATACTGCAGCTGCTGTGCCTTTCTTCATCCATTAAGCACTCTGAACCATAATCAATAATACCCAGTAAAGGAGAGAAAGGAGCCTGTGGCTGCTGGGTTAGCAGTGAAACCTACTGGTTAAGAAAACAGGCTCTGGGAAACAGGTGAAAATAGGAATCAACCTGGCAGGCACTCATATACAGTGCTGTGAAACTTGAGGAGCAGAGATCTTCCTGGGGAAGGAGAGAGTTGTGCAAGACCAGCCTGAAAGCCCCTACGCACCAGAGAGGTACACATCAAAGGATGTCCCCCAAGAACAGGTCAACCTATACTCTGTGGGGGTAAGTGACCATACACCCCACTAAGCAGTAGGTCTTCCTACAGGAGCAGGATCCCAGCAGAGGATGTAAATCTTGGGCACTGTGCGGGCAAAACTCTGTCCTTCACTCCAGGTCATTGGGGTTGGCCACAAATGACAGCGAGTGCAAGGGCAGGCAGATCCAAGATGCAGTTTCACACGACCTTCCTCCTTGAACCAAAACTGCTGACGTCCACCCGGCCCCATTTCTGGGCACAGATCCAGGGCCAGCCTGTGAAAGTTTGTCGCCCTTCCAAAACATCTCAGCTGGAAACACTGAATCCCTGAACCTGCTCCGAGAATAACCCTGGACCATGGTTCACCTACATGCAAACACAGCCTTGGTCTCCCTGCTACATAGGTCTCCAGCAATAACCTGAAAACACCCATGGCTACACCTCCAAAACCGACGGTGTAGAAACAAAAAGCAGCTTGCAGATTCACTAGGGCAATCCATAAATGAACCTGGAAGTTAAGCACTGGCATCCTCCATTTGTAGCCAAAAATCCTGTCTGTCCTACACATACTACCTGGCTTGCTACCCTGTGTGCACCACCACTTTTGCATCACCATCCATCTACCTCCTCCTTCACAAGCACAGAAAAGGCCCGACCTCAGCTATGTAGGTTACAATAGGAAGACTGGAGAAATTAACTATTGGGTTTTTGTTGGGTTTTTTCTCCCCTTGTGTTTGTCTCATTTTCCACCTAAAATAAATAAGGAAATGATTCCTTTGAGAAGTGTCCTTATCTTTAACAAGATACCTGGATTTCTATATGAAGGGGCTGGCTCTTATTTCTTGAAGATAATTTAAAAAAATGCCCCAGGGAATTCTGATGTATATTCAGTGGCTGGTGAGAAACTGATTGATAAAAATGAGGAAATATTGGAGGAAGAATTGGACATATTGTCTCTGGGGATTATCTCTACACCCAAATAATTGTGAAAAAATAAATAAAAGCAATAAAAGCCTTTCCATCTAAACAGAGATATAGACAGACTTATTTTGCAGTAAGAAAAGGAGTTACTGTAGTTCTTATTCTCCAAAGAGAAGAACAAAGAAGAACTCAAACCCATAAACTAGCAAGTCAACATGATTAAAATAATCTATAAACTTGAAGCAGTCAAAGTAGCAATGTAATTAGGACAGTGAAGGAGAAAAAAAGTACTGAATTGCAGAATAACACTGCAAAATAACATTTCAAATAGCAATTTTGTCTCTCTCTACTTATACACTGGAAGGAAATGAGCTTAAAGAAACCTGACAAGCAGATAACTGCATTATACCAATTCATTACTCCCTCCAACACAGCTCCTTTAATGGGACATTTGTGCATTGGAGAGGGGTGGAGAACCAGCTGTCATCCCTCAGATAGCAGTTCAAATCCTCTTCTCAATGAGAAGTTTAATCCCAGATTTGTTCAAAGGACCACAGGCCAAGAAATAGGCCAGAGTCGCTTCTGAGCAGTGTTGTGCCCCAGCTCCACCAAACCTGGTGGCCACCAGCTGGTACATGGTTGAACATCTTTGTGAGAAACAATGACTCTTTCAGTCACTGTTATGGGTAGATGCTCCAAGCCAGGGATAACAGCAGAAGCAGCTCCTGCCAACATCGATGAGAAGCTCTTGCCCAGGTCTTGCTTCAGATTTGGAAGTGTGGTTTCTTTGCAAGAGGTCTGCTCAGAGCTGCTGTCCCACCTCAGTAGCTCCTCCTGTCTTTTCATACCTCACATCTTCACCCTCTCAGCCACACCTTGCAGGAATCACTCAGGCTTTTGGGAAAGGTCTAAGCTGGTTTATAATGTAAAGGGAGGCACAGCTGCAGTATGAGGCATGCTCCTTGTGAAAGTATTTCCATGGCTTTAGACAAGTGCCAGACTTCTTTGGTTCTGGTTTCCTCTCAACTTGATTTGCAGACATTCAGGGATACAGGGGCTTGGATTTAGCATTCTCTGTTTACATATGCCAGAACAAGTGATGGCCCTGGTGGGAATCTTTGCTGGCCACATGGCATGCCACAAAGGTGTGCAACTAGGACCAACTTGTTACAGAGCTAAGAAAAGTAGCAAATGGTAAGAAGACCAGAAAGATGGTGCTCTTCTCCTTCCTTATGGAGATGCAAGTAAGCTCCACAAGATTAGAACAGTTTCTAGGGGAGGTTTCCTGGGAGAAATGCAGTTTATTGGACTATAACCTTGTCCTTGGGAAGACCCATGTAGGCTGGGGGCTTCTTGGTGTTGGTGGGCAGAGGCAAAGATTGTCACAGTGCAAAAAGTCTGAACACCACTATGCTTCTGCACAAGGCCTCAAATGGCTAAATTTCTTATTGAAAGGCATACTTGTCAGCATAGGGACAGCCTGGATACCTATAACCTCTGTTCACCAACAACAGAGGAACCACTGAAGGCAGAAAAGTGGTATTTTCCCCACATCACCCATGTGACTCAGCGCTGGGAGAAGGAAGAGATTCAGATGACAGGTCTTCCCAGGTATTCATCCATTGCAGAGCACCACAGCTGCAGTTCTTTCCAACCCTCTTGGCCAGGCCGATGCAGTGTGAACTCATCCTGCTCAGAAGATGAATGGTGACTGGCCCCATCAGGTCCATGCTCCTAACAGATGGCACCAGCAATGAGCAAATGGCAGGCACAGGTGGGGAAATGAGTGCAGGGCAGGTAGTAGGTGGACACTGTCACACAATGTGTGACAAAGAGAGCTGGATAGGAGCTTCAGCTAATGGGTGGATAACAAGAGGCAAGGAAAGCAAAGATATCTCACATCTGCTCTGCAGCAAGTCTTGGAAACTAGGGAGCAGACAGAGGGAGGAGTGTCCAGGAAGAACTGCTGGTACTCCAGAGAGGTAAGCTGGTGGTGTTGGCTGAGGGCTGAAGATGGAGGCAGATGGGAGCTGTCACATCACAACTATGAGCGGTAACCTCTTCTCACCTGAGTTCTGGATGGGCAGATACCAAAGCATCTGGAATAGACTGTGAAAATAACCCCAACTCCAGCCAGATATGTCAATGGAGAGAGAGGGGAAAGGAGTAGAGGAGGTAGGACAGTTTCAAGGCAAGAGAAGCATCATCTCTTGAGAAGCCAGGGATGTGCCTGGTCTCCAGCAGGAGGGCTCTGCATCTTCCTTGTCTTCCCCCACAATCTTGTCAGTGCTAACAGGACTCTCACAATCCCCCATGAAACCAAAACAAAGGATCCAGGACTGAGACCACATTTTGCAGATGTACCATGAAGACATTCAGGTCTGAGGGATTTCTGCAGCACACTGAAAAGAAATGGGTCATTTGTAAAGAAAATAAAACAATTGGCTCCCTGCTTGGCCTTGATTTTTCTTGAGGAGGCAGATGTTTGATTCAAGGCTTTTGGCAGATACTTAGGCACCAGAGGCATGAAGACCACAGAAAAGAGAGAGCAGACAGACAGGTAATATGCAGCAAAATGCCATAGCCTGTTAATTCACTGAAAAACTAGTTTTACATAAAATCTTTTACACTTTTGGAAATAAGTAGCAGCCTTATTTAAGACTGCTTGTTTAGTAAAGAAGCCCAGGTCAGTGGAAATTTTGCAGCTGACTATATGAACCCTCGGATTTATAGTCATATTTATATTAATTTAAATTATATTTAATGATCAGCAATGTCATATTTATCAGCTTATGGCTCAAGTGAGAAATGAACTGATGGAAACTAGAACCTGTGCTAGGCTGTGCTGACTGCTCCCACTGTGGTGACAGGCATTCAAAGGCACTCCAGTCAGCTCCAGACACTTGAAAATCCTGAGTCAGGCCTTAAAACTCACATGCCCTGCCTGAAAATCCATAAGAGAATTTGACATTTATGAATAGTAATAACAGCAGCAACAATATTGGTGTTTTACCCTTGGCTTCCTGCTGTATTTCCAGCTTACATTTCTCAGCTAGAACTTACTTTTGATCATGAAGCCTGAGAATATCATGTGTTAGAGGGTCCTAGAACCTGGATATATCAGAAAAACCTCATATATTGCAAAACTAACAGTAAAATTATGCAACAACAGTGTTGTAACTGGCATCTTTACAAAACAGGAGTATACATATTTCTTTCACTTACCTAGACAAATCTGCTAAACATCTGTCCTCTCCAGCAACTAAGGGACTTTATGGGACAGTAAAACCCCAGTGAATAAACGCAGATAAGGAGCAATAAATGACTGGCTTGAAAAAAACACAACTTACCTTGCAAAATATTGGAGCTGCTTAAAAACCATCAGGGAAGAATAAAGTAGCTTTATAGTTGATTTCAGTCTGCAGGCTTTCAGGGAACAGGGGTTAGCATCCCAATGACCTTTTTCACATGAAGCATTTTTAGCCCCCTCTTTTTTGTGTGTGTGTATTTGGACATTTTTAGTTGTATCCTTTTCTCAATTTTTTTCAGTTTTGCCTTGAAAAGGCGGAATAAGAGAGCAGCAACGGGAAAGCCAAAAATATCCTTGATTTTCATTTTCCAAAAATGGCCAGTTTGGAGGTGAAAAAAAATGTTTTGTTTGGTGGGTAAGGCAAATGCCCCATATAAAAGAAAATACAAAATATCTGTTTCCAATCCAAACAAGCCTTCTGGCACTAGGAAATACATGATTTGATTGTGCAAGTTGAGTGTGTTTCAGTGGACCTAGGGCAAAGGGAGAAGCAGTGGGCATGTTCAGAACTATAGTCACAGTGCTGGCTTCTGTAACAATCTCCATCCCTTCTGCAACAACCCTAAATCTGCTGCCTCAGTTTCCCTGAGGCACTAAAAATAGCAACTCTTCTCCAAGAGTAAGCTCCGAGGAATAATTAACTAATGCTTGCAAAGTGCCAGCCGGCACTAATTACTATCATTATGCAGGAGAGGAACAGTCGGGGTTTGCTTTGGTCCTAATGGTGCTTGTTTTCCTGGGCTCAATGAGCCACTGCATCAATGAGCCACTGATGGGGCTCTAAGTGGCTCCCCAAGGTGCAGCAGCAGTTTCTGAAAATATAAACACCAACAAATTAGTTTAGTTCTCCAACAGCCTCTGGGAAAGTGAAGGCTCCAGCCTCCACTCAGCATGGCATGCTGGGGAAAAGATAAAGAAACATTATTCCTATTATTCTGGGCTTCTAAAGTGCCTGGGCTGAGCTGCCCATCTCCATCCACTCTTTGATTTGCCCTTCAGAACTAGTGTGGTCACACCAGCAGGAGCAGGGGCATCATGGCTCTGGTGCAGCACCTGGAGCCATGCCTTAGGAGCAGGGAACTGGGGACAGGTTCATCACTGGTCCAGGCTGGTGCAGGCAGGATGGGCAAAAACAGTTGACTTTGGAGGGACAGAAGAAGAGGGAAGGTCTTAGCCTAAGAAACAAGAGCCGAGATGTGCCATGTACCTTCTGGCCAAAAATCAGGCCCTGGCTAAAAAACAGGAATGGTTTAAGGAAGGATCAGAGATATGGACAATACCAAATTCATCCATGGAGAAGGGACTTCTGGTGGCAGAAAGGTATTTTGCAAGCAAAGAGGTGTTACAAAATACAGGATCCAAGCTTCCATGTGCCCAAGTAAACATTTATCTACCTGGGAGAGTAACAGCTTCCCTGCCATCCTTAGTTTTTACATCAGGAGAGACTGCCAGGTCAATAGATCTGTGCAAGTTCAACCAGAAATCACAGTGGGGTCCAGGAACATGCTCTGCAGGGGTCCACCTTCTGCAGGGCTTTTCCTGGAGAATATGCCAGAGACAGGCAGAGACAGCATCCTTCAGCAGCATGATATCACCAGAGCTTGCAAACCAATAAAAGGCTTTCTTCAGGTTCAAAAAAGTGTAGTCAAGTTCAGGCTAAGTGCAGACTGGGAACCACAGCTCAAATATAATTGCATTCCCCAACTAGACAATTGGAGAGAAATAGTCTTGCTGATTAGTGTCTATTTGTGAAGACCTAATGAAGCAGGGAGATGGGAACTTGGCCTGGACATCTTCCAGGGTGGTAGCAGTTAAGACAAGTAGCTGTTCCCACAGTCCTGGAAAAAGACAATGTGAAAAAGTCCTCTTTCACAGCTCTTTCCTGTCTTGCAAGGTTTTTTTTAAATTAAACACTTATATATGTATATATGTATTCATGCACATACCCTCTCACAAAGCAAGAGAAAAAGTAAAATATTAATGTTAGTGTCTGAAAAAATTGATCTAATGAAACAAAATGTTTTCAGTCTTGAAATTTCCCTTACAATGCTTTAAAAACACTTTCTTTCAAAATACAACCTGAGCTTTCCAAGTGCAAAGTCATTTATAGATCAAAACTTTAAGTAAAGCTTTCAAAGTCCCTTCTAACTGCCTCAAAATGTTTTGGAGATGGGACAGCCGTTCAAACTCATCCTCCCAAACAAAAAATTTGGTAATGTCTCTTGTCTTTGGCCAGTGAAAAATTAGCCCTGATGAGCTGATTACTAGTACAGATGTGGGGCAAAGGCTGGCAGGTGTGGGGATGTGGAAGAGGTGGGAAGAAGGAGGCAGCCTCGGCATAACTGAGCTGTTCAAATGCCACTGAGGAAGGGTGATGGTCCCCCAGCAGCAGAATGTGGGGGACGTCCCACCGGAATGGTAGCCATACAGAGCAGACTGAACTGTGTGCAAGAGCAGGATGATGAGGTTGCAGTTCCGTGGCATGAAGCTGTAAGTGAAATGCTGTGAGACATGTCCTGCTGCCTGGAAGCAAAAGATCCTTCTTTTCCACAGGAAGAAGGTACCCCTTTAGAGCCAGATGGGCCTGATCCTCCTGCTCACTCCAAGGCCCCTATAATTAGTAGGATTAAGCTTGGAAAAAACAGCCTGTGTTACCCCAATATGACATTAGATGTCACTCATGCACTGCATTTACTGCTTGTCCCCCTCTCCTGATCCCCACATGGGAAAGTCATGTGCAGCCCATTCCCCCCCTACACCCGAGAACTGGTGATTCAGGCTGGGGGGATCTCAGAAGGTCACATTGTCCGGGTACCCGGAGATACTCTCAGTGCCCAGAGAAATGCCTGCAGCCCAGGATTTGATACCTCAGTCTAGAAGAGGTGGGATAGGAGAACAGTATCCACTCCCCCATGGCCTTGTGGGACAGGGGTAGCTATGTGGCTATAACCCAGCAGAGCCAGGACTCACAAGGTGGTCCAAGATGCAGATGTTTAGCCCAGTGCACAGGCTATGACCCATGCCAGCTAGCACTGCTCATGTCTGGGCACCCTTTGGAGGGGCTGAAGCGTTTAGAGACAGGTCTCCTCTAGAGTGCATCCCTAATTCAGCAAGAAGAGCATACAGTTCTATGGGGTTTAGACATCCTCTGCCACAAAACCATGGCCAGAGAATGGGTCATCAGAGGGGACCTCAGCCAGAGATGACATAGATGTGCTGGGACCTCCCCCATTTTGTAAGGCAAGGAGCGCTCTGCACCCTGCTACCCATGCTCCACTGGCTGAAGGCCTCTTTCACACGACCTCTCCTCCAAGGCCTGCTTTTACTCTCCTGCTCTGTTGCAGGAGGGGAGGCAAAGCCCCTGGAAGGTGGCCACCAGGCTGCAAAGCCAGGATGGAGCCAGCTGAGCAGCTTCACACTGGGAACCACCCCTGGTGCCATATAAGTGCTGTCCGAGCCCTCCACCAAGTGGGGCAGGAACTCTCCTTGGACCAACCCGGCTGGCAGGAGGAATCCCGGCCTTCCCCAGCCCTGCGGACGGTGAAGGCCGACCTCATTACAGCCTGTGGAAATCCCCTTCCACATTCCTGGCTGCGGTGTTTCCTCTCGAAAGGGCGTGCAGTGGTGGCATCCAGGCAGGGGGAGGCACTTTGGGGAACATGTTTACAGAGCTCCTGCCAAACCACAGGAAGTCCCTGCTCCTGGGGATGAAGAATGGGAGGAGGAGGAGGAGGCAGATGAGGCCAAGGCTTTGTCAACTCCTCTCCACTGCCACCAGCAAATGAAAGCCAGAGCACAGCACTGTTGTTATGCTGGGCCATGTGAGATGCAGGAGGGGCTGGAGCCTTCTCTTGCTGTTTTACTTCAGAGTAGCTCAGCGGGTGAAGTCCACCAGCAAAGGGAGAGAAAAGTACCTGGGAAATACGTTGCTCTTCTGCACATGTCCAGTGTTAAGCACACCATGGTGGACACTAAACCTTCTGGCTCTGGCAGCTGAGGACAGACTCTTGCAAATATGGCCCAACAGCTCACAGTGCAGAAAGCTGATACTTAATTGTCTTAAAACCGATTTGTGCTGATTTCTAAACACTATTAATTCTTTCAATCGTATTTACACATCCAAGGCTGTCATCTTGTGCAGTTCTCCTGGGTGTCTGAAGGGCTGGCAGCAGAACAGCCCAAGCATCTGAGGAATCTACTGCCATCACCACCACTTCCAGCCTCAAGATGCCACTTGCCCAGTGAGGCTATCAAAGGCTTCAGCAACAATTTGATGATGCCTCTCCTTGATCAGAAGGTGTTGGACACTCCTACAACATACCCTAGAACTGCAAAGAGCTCTTGAGACTGGGTACTATGGGGCTCTCCTCTGATGATACCACCTGCGCAGGATTTGGGCAGCAGGTCCACAGTGTAGTAAGCATTTTATATTCCTCTTAATTTCATTAGAAACAACAGCCTTAAAAAAGGCCAAGAATACTCCTTTATCTCGGAGTGCAAGGCCTTGCACTTGCAGCCCTGGCTGGCTTTGGTTCCATCCTTGGTGAAGACCATAAGTATCTAAAGAGAAGCACTACTCACCATTCACCAGAGAAGTACTCAGTACAGCTGCTCCCTGTCCTCGCTATTTCACTTTTTCAATGAGGACAGACACTCCACACCCTGATTTATCTATTCATATCTGTAGGGGCACAGACAAGCAGAAAAACAACTCACCTACTGAAACATTGCCTCATACTGCTTGAGCCATTCAGAACTGCAAATTAATTCATAACAGACTGAATTTAAGACCTAAAGAAAGATATAAATTCATTTACTGGACATGCTATTTTCAAATGAATAATATAGCTCTGTTTTAATAGCCATTTAACAGCCAGATTCAATAAAAGAAAAGAGCAAAGTTCCCTAGAGGTTTCAGCTGACAATGAATATCATATTGAATATAGGCAGGAATATAAATTATTGTAGTCTATATAATTAGTACTTCTCTCCACCCCTGTTTGGCAACCGCTTCCTCAAATCACAGATGTCCATACCGAGTTAAGTGTTGCTGGAACACCTTGCAGTCAAAATCTCTGTGCAGGCTCTTATATCCTGCAGTATTCATTATCATTAATTAATAGTGTACATCCAGTTCCCAGAAGAATGTCCTCTTCTATTAACTAAGCTATAGTTAAACTCAGAAGAATTCAACATGCATTTTTAATAGAAATTCAACAGACAGTATTGACAACTCTTTTTGGTTTACAGCAGTCTTTTACATCCTGAAAACCATTGTGATGACCCGGGGAGATTATGCTTCTCCTCTTAAAGCTAAAAAACCCAGTTCTTTAGACTTTTCCTCCTAGGACAGATTTCCCAGGTCTTTCTATCACACTAGATATAGATCCAGAAATACATTGCCCCACCTCTGAGTACTAAACTTTGAGTTTCAGCTAGGCTACCTCCTTGTTTACTCCTCCCAGTATGCTCTTTGCTTTCTCCAAAAGAGGGTGGATTTCCTGACTCACATTCCGTGGTAACCCGTTGCCCAACCCAGTTGTTCCCCATTCTGTATTTGTGCAGCTGAATGTTCCTGCCTTATTCCACCCGAAGCGTCTTCTGACTGAATCTCATCCTAATTTTGAAAGGCTGTTCCCCCACCAAGTTGAGGCCACCCTTCATCCCAATTTCATTCTCCAGTGCCATTAGAGGATCCAGTCCTTCCTGACTCTGCATGTCCTGCAGATCGAATATTCCTCCTCTGTATTGATGCATCCACCCTGCAGACCATGCTCACCATTGCCTTCCCATCTCAGAAGCCAAATTAACAAGCATCTGAGTCACGTTCTTCAGCTTTTTTAGGAGAAGATCGGTGCTGAAAGCCTTGCTGAAGCCAAGGCACATGGCAGCTACTGTGTCTCCCCTCTCCAGAAAGACTTTCACAAAGAGAATTTGATTGATTTGAAAGTTTCTTCTCAACCAGTCCCTAATGACTGCCACCCATCTCCTTGGCACCTATCATATGTTTGTGAAATGGTAATTTGATTGCCTGTCCTTTGCTTGTTCTTTGTAAGACTAGATGTTTCCTACCCTGTCCCCCCTATTGGCTCTGTTAATCACATTTTATTGTATTGACACTGTACACCCTATGATAATGGGACTCTGCCTCATCACGCCTGATCCTCAGCATGAAACAGCCCTGCTATACACGTCATTAGGGGAAAAAAAAAACATTTCTCCAAAACATATCGGCTAATCATTCCCACTGCCTTCAGTGAGCATTGGGGTGTCATTCCTAACCCTAGTCCATCAGATCGTAAGATAACACTTAACATCAAGTGCACAAGTAACACATCAACAGTTTCACTACATGTCTGCATAGCTTTGGCTCTGGCTCATAACATTGTTGAGCCTAAATGTCTCCATCCGCGGGTTAAAAAATAGCCAGTGATGCTTATTTATTCCAGAGAGCACCTGTGAAATGGATTCACATATGACTAAGGTCTTCCAAGTCTTGAAGGGAAAACACATGAGCCAGATCCTGCCCTCACACTCAGGACTGTCGGTCAGCCCACAGCAACTGTGGGTACCACTGCCTGGACAGGCTTGGGGCTCTCAGCTGTGATGGGTCATGACAGCTGACAGCAAAGCATCCTCTTGGTTTGTTCTTCACTAAGATTCTCTTGGAAACACCCCCTCCCCAGCAACTAAAAAATTAAAGAAATGAACAAGGCTGAACCTAAGTGGATTACAATGGACACTGTCCACTCTCCCAGGATCACCCAGTCCCAGTAGTTAGTACTTGACCAACCCAGAGGTGTGGTGTACAAAAAGAAGTTCTCAAGGTGGTTAATGAAAGTTGAATGAGGACTGCTAGAAGTCACCTTTCTAACCCAAAGAAACTGCCATCATTCCTTGCAAGGTCAGCCCCCCATGGGGAAAAAGCAGTGGGAATAGGTTACGGTGCTCTAACCACGTTTGAAACAACTTGTGTTCGTCTCGCTGGAGAAACAGGAACCCAGGATTTCTTCTGCACTTCCTGGCCAAGCCCATACTCCTGTCCTCCTGGGAGGGCAAACATTCCCACGAAGGCTGGGCTGAGGAGCAGGGAGAACATGTAACTGCAATGAAGAATGAGCTCTGGGTGCCACTGTTTCCCTTCAGCAGCAACCTACAGGATTTATGTGTGCAGTCTGCTTTGTACCTGGTGATGTGACTGAGACTTGCACTAAGGTGGCCTCAGGGGAACTTCAAACACACTTGACTGAAGCACCTACATTAAAAGCTGTCTCCCTGGGGTCCTTATACAACCAAAGAAAAGGCAGAGCATTACTCCTGGAGCTTCTTTAGGGATCTGTAAGATAGCAAGCATGAATCCCAGCCCTGCTGTTGGTTTTGGGCTTTTTTCTCTACTGCTTTGGGACAAGTTGCTCACAGTTACAACAAGAAGGAATCAGAGCTTGCATTTCTCCTACTGCTCAGCTAAGACCTGCTCCAGGCTGCTCAGCTCTCCTAAAGTGAGATAAAATTCATCCCAAAGCTAGTCCCTCAGTGCCAGAAAACGGAGATGTTCAAATGCAATCAACAGGACAAATAAGCAAGCCAAAGCCAGCCCTCTGTCAGTCAGCCTTCCCTCTGAAACAAAAAGCAAAGCAACTCCTGGAGGTCTCTCCTGCTCCGAACATGGCTTTGCAATTATAAATTATCCCAAGATTATCTCTGTCCCCAGTGCTGCTGTATTCGCCTCCCCTGTGCTTGCCAGGGGATTAATTGCTGCTGCACTGGCTGCACTGCAGAATAAAAGCTGGGGACACAGCAAACGCCTAATTACCACCATCATTCAGTGGTAGCAAGGGCTGATAAATTTAAAGCCAAATACATGAGGAAACAGTTTTTGTTTTAACATAGTCTACAACTAACCAGCACAGACTACTGCTGGGAAGGGAATCAAGATAAATGGACCAGGCATCCAGAAGGCCTGAGCAAGAATGGAGATTAGGTTTGCACTGGGTGAGATAGCAATGCCCAGCTGACCATCCTGGCATCACCAGGCACCATCCAAGGGTCAGCAGGTGCTTCTTGCTCTCACCATGTCCTAGCATGATGTTTGACAGTGCCTGGGTACAGCATCCATCTTATCCCCTGGCACCCTCTGCTCCCATGCAGCTGGGAGGCCTCATCTGTGACGTACAGCTGATGGAGCATCAGCAAGACAGGAGAGGCTGCATTGGTGCCAACTTCTAGGTCTCTGCATTCAAAAGAGCTTCTCCAGTCCCCTCCATCCAACCTCTCTTGCTGATCGACCACACGTCTCACATGGGGGAATGTGGAGATATCTGAGGAGACAAGTTACCTAGAAGACAGGTGCCATTGCCTGTTCCAGAACAGAGCACTGGACTTTGAGCTTGCATTCCAGCTCAGTCTCTGGTTATCTCCTGAATACCCTGTCTGAGTGTGAAGAAAGGAAGAGCTTCATCTCCGCCAGAAACACCTATGGCTTGCAGAAGGTACCCATAGCCTCACCATCCTCATCCATGATGGGAACATGCAGCAAATACACTGCTCCTCATTGAATCTGGGCTGGAGCAAAGTAAAGCCAAGATCCACGGGACTGCAGGAAGGTCCTGGGCACCAGTACTGCTGCCGCTCTGGTGTTGCAGGACTTCCAGGCACACGGAAATGTGGTGAGAGCCCCAGACACCAGAAGCTCCATGGCCCTGAGTGGGACTGGGCTGGAAATCTGTCAGGCTTTCTCATGAGATTTCCTCTCTCCCTCCTGGTTCTGTTTGGGCTGGAAACACCATGAGAATAACTTTCCTCATTGCATTTCAGCAGTTTTGCTTCCGGGCCTGGGCTAAACAAGGAAGTGCAGAGGCGTGGGAACTGAGGGGAGATACAAACACACCAGAGCATGGTCTGAACTGCTCCAAATTTCTACATGTGACTCTTTGCCTCTGTCAAAGCAATTGTCCTTCCAGCTTAACTCCTCTGCCTGGGCTGACACCTTCAAGTGGAGATGGTTATCTCGGCCTTCCCTGTGGGTCAGATCCTGCTTTCCCTTAGACAATCCCAGAAGCAGCCGCTCAAATTTTACTGGTGATCTTAATGCCTTTTAAAGATACATCACCTAGTCCACAGTAAAGCACTTGGACACAGAGCCCAAACCTCCAGGGAGCCTTGGTCCTTTTGCTGCCTACCATGAGATGTGATTAAAGGGCTTGACTTCTCGATGTGATCGAGCATCTTCGCACCCTGAGAACAGTGCATTTCGGGTGACTAAAGTTAAAACAATAGTGTGGAGTACCACAAACCATCGGTACTTCAGGCTGATTGCTTGACCCATTCCTCCAGCACCCACATTTCTTCACTGCTACATGCCTTCAGCAACCACTGAAAAAACAAGTTGTCCCCATGTTAGCCCTTATGGCATGTAGAGGTGAATAATGCTTCTCTCACCCCATAGGTATTTCAGGATAAAGTTCAGGCATCACCACAGGCTAACACACCACCTAACGTATGTTTAGACCAAACATTCAGTATCTCAAAGCTACGAAGGATGTAGAAATGGCAAGGAGTTTTTCCCACCCCAATCAGCTTGCAATTTAAGGCACTACTCTTTCCCATAAGTCTCCAGCAGATCGGCATGGAAATCTCTTTGGGATTATGGGGATCTATTCAGTAGTTCAAAGGTTAATTGGAGCAACACCAACAATTGGAGCAACAATTTCCAGCAGCAAGGTCACAGAGCTATTGCGCACATCCCTCTGGAGCATTCATCATTATTTAATTATTGCTGTACTAATAGCTAGTGTGATTTAAAGTATTCAAGGTCTCTTAAGCTCTGTGAAAGAAGCAAGCCTTTTGTGTTTTATAAGGACCTCAAAATAGGAGATGGGTATAGCAGCCTCATAGCCCAGCAGGCCCTGTCTCTCAGCCCCAAGCACTTAAGGCAAATGACTGTACATACTTGGCCACATGACTTCTAGGCAGGAGCTGGCCCAGGCCATGAGCAAAGAAGTTCAGGTGCACCTCAAGGGCCCACAGAGAGTGCCAGGAGAGAACTCAGTGATGAGGGAGGCCACTTCCAGCTCCATCTGAAAACGTGGCTGCATCTGCATACTGCTCAGCACCAAGGGATCTCTATCCTACCAGAGGCTTCTCACTGAGCAGGTTATATTTGAATTTGAGTCTGTCAGTCAGGGTTAATCCTGGTTGCAAAGCCATCTTCCCTTCCTGGATAGTGCTACCTACCACTGCTCTCACCTAGCCAGGTTCTGTTGTCCTCTCCTCTACAGCAAGCACCTTCATGTGCCTGGTCTGTACACTGATGTTAACCCCAGGGCCATGTGCACAGCTTCTCCATGTCCCTAGCTCAGAGGCAGAAGCACAGCCCTGAGCTGTGTCCTTCTTTCCTTGTCAGAAGAAGCAAGAGAGGTAGAGATACACCCAAGAGTCATCCTGTGTTTCTGGTCCCTACCAACTCTCTCCAATCTGTCCTGCCCAAGGCATTTTTCCCTGTCACAGTCTGGCACATCTATTTCAGATCTCAAATGCAGAGCATTGCATCATGTCACAGGGAACAAGAAACAGATTCCCACTGGGGAAGCAGGATCCTAGAGCAGTGTGGCATCAATGACAGCCTCTTGAGGTTCAGAGAAGGAGGACCCGACTGTTAATCCTGCTTCCCAGCTGATGATTTCTAGGGATAATCTAGCCAGGGAATTCTAGGGAAAACTTTTAATAGAAGAACTTCTAGTAATGCAGAGGGAGAATAAAACCCGCAGCATTGCAGCTCACAGGGAGGCAACACTTCTCATTGCACAATAAATGACGTGAACCACTGGACACAGATCCAAGACATCAGGAAACAAGCAGGAGAGTCTCTACACCCTTCTAGCAAAATCACCTTTCTCTTTCATTGATTGGGATTAGAAACTTAGATATGACCTCCTGTATTGGGGTAGATTACATGGTCCCTCCAAGTCTACCTTTCAGCCCCATCTTCCATGACTCTAGGGTTTTCTCATGTTATTTTGTGCTAGGTGCTCTTTGTCTTTGAAATGAGCCATGTTCACATGTTCATCCCCACCCCATTTCCCTCCTTGCCCTTACCCCAGGCCCTGTTCCGCAGCTTCCCCAGACAACACAAGCCCTCAGCCTGTTCTTGACCTCTCAACACTGCAGTCCTGAGCTCATTAGACTTTGCCTGCAACTTTACCCATTAGAACTTTTATTAATTCAAAGACGTCTTGTCTGAGAGAAGCAATCAGGAAGCACAAGGTAAGGCCACATAACTGCTCCCCCAGAAGACAAGCATGTGCTCAATGGTCAGCTAGAGCTACTTTGTATAGTCCTGCCACTGAGGTCTAAGAAATTAATCAACAGGACAGTGCTGTACCTTTACACAGGCAGGAAAAAAGTCAGTGCTGAAAGTAAGTCATGAAATCACAGCTGTATTACTCAATGTGGTCAGTTTGTCATTGTATTGTGCAATCAACCACCTGAGTCACAGGAGTGGAATTTATCTCACTTACATTTAGACATCTAAAACGTAGAACATTGCATCTGGCCACACAGCTTCAGCTTCTCTTACAGTCTGTGATCCACTTGACCTCTCTCAGATACTACTGTAGATTGACTCACACTCTGGTTATTCCTATTTCTCTGTATCAGCAATAAAGGGAGCCGAAGGTTAACTAGCCCATCTGAAGTCAGACAGCTCCATTTTACATGCCAAAACAAGAGCAAAGGGATCCCATTCTGGGTATTGTCATTTCTCCCTAACTGAAGGGCTTAAAACTTTCAAAGCAGAGGGACAATGACAGCTGAATTTGTGGTAAGGCTTTTCATGCCAACATTCAGAGACTGTTTCTCCCCTGCCAGCTTGCTCAGCTTAATTCATGGGAATGTCTAGAAAAAGGGAACCCCTGGAGCACAGCAAAAACGAGCTGGGCTCTGGCATTTGTGTGAGCAACCAGTTCTTAATTATTTGACTAATACTAGCATTGTGCAGCAACCATATGCACTAAGGGCTCTGCAGAGGTTTCTTTGCCACAAAGACCCACGTACAAACCTCCACATAGAAGGTGGGTCTAGTGTTTCTGCAATGTTTCAGGTGCAAGACCACAATGCCAAACTTACTCTTTTCAGGATGTTTGAGGAGTTTATAATAATGAATCTGCCCTGAAATGTCATTTGGGTCGGGAAGGATCAGAGAGCCAGGATGGTTGCTAATGATGGTCAACTAGGAGATGTATTATGAGCATGGTGCAATCCCTCCCATGTTCTGGAAAGGGTGGGAGCATGCTGGCAGCAGGATTGATGGGTAGAGCCACAGGAGTGGGGTATTCTGCATGGAAAAGACACAATTACCTTTGGAGGAGGCTACAAAGCCAGGCTGCAAAGAGGCTCTCCAAAGAGACATGTGGATGGAGGCAAAATTACTCATAAGCCCCTAGAGGCTGGATACCAGGGGAAATGGGGTTTCTCCCTTCATTAGGAGATAGGTCAAATGTGACTAGAAATCAGGACTTTATCATTTCAGCTTCCCACCCCCAGAAATATTGCTAGCAGAGGGCTCTTGAGGCAGAGCAGAGCCAGGAGGGAAGGAAATGTCTTGGGCTGTGCCCATGGGCTGCACTGAGACCCCATGGGGCTATGGCAGGGCCAGGAGAGCACTGGGGAAGGAAGTCTTACAGCAAGGTCGGACAGCAGCTGTCTCCAGGAATGAATCCAGGAGCAGCGTCCTCTTGGGATGGGCCAGGAGGATCTTGTGTTGACTGACTGCCCTTCCTGAGTTCAGGAGGAAATTAATCTCCCACCGTGGGCTTCAGTTTATTTTTACATTGCAAGTTACCCAAAGGGAAAAAAAAAAAATCATAAAAAAATTCTATTCCCTAAAAGGAATCTCAAATTTCACAGCGACCTAAGGAGATTAGTCAAATCCCTGTGACCGTCAGCAGTTTCACTTAGGTCAAAGCCTGGCATAACTCAATCTCTGTGAGAAGAGAGGAGAGGAGTGGTGCAGACTGCCCAGCTCTGCAGGCACGCCAGCCTCTCCAAGAAGGTCCTTCTGCTATATCTGGAGGAAAATACCCCTTTTGCAGTCCCGCAGCAGAGAGGCAAGCAGTCAGACTGGCCTAGAGTGCAGACAGCAAAAGGGAGCAGGGAGCGTTATCTCTTGCAGATACCACAGTAAGACCTTCCAAGCTGGGAAGCAGGAGGAGGACCAATTTCCCAGGCTAGGAGACATCAAAGGCTGTGTGAAACCTTCCGAAAATGCTCACCCTGAATTTCTCATGCATGGGTGGACACATGGGATAACTCTCCATAGGGTCAAAGAAATGTGGAAAGTGGAGCAGTCAAGTTCCAATTTGCCTCTTGCTCAGGGGGAGAAAATGAAGAGAATTTAGCTCAAACCCTATAAATAAGTATGTCACCCGTAGGTTTGGTTTTGCACAAAAATTGGCCTGAGTTAGGTAACCTAGGGCCTTTTTTTGATGAAATCATTTCCATCCCCTGGCAAACATGTCTGTGTTAATGGGCTCACAGAGGCATCAGCCTTTCAAGCTGTGCATCAAATTTCATCCAGGGAATCAGTAAAGTGGAGGAGCTGTGGTACTGCCGCGGCAATGCACCCATCAAGCAGAGGGGTGTTGAAGAAGGAAATTGAGGACAATCTTTTGGATTATTCTGAGGAGAAACAGGGCTTTCAGCTCATACTCTAGAGTTTTAAAAGGGTCTATCTCCCTCTCAGTGAGAGGAAGGAACCTCTTGATAAAACGCAACTAAAAGTCTCCTGCTCTGTTCTGTGAACACACAGTATGGCTTTACATTGTATCATGAAGCCAAATAGGACAGGAAAGTCCACAGCATCTGCCCTCCACTGCAGAGGCAGGAGACTTGCAGTTGTCTCCCTCTCCCTGATAAAGTTGCTAGTGCAGTTTTTAGAAGAAACTAACATTTTTTTCAATTCTTAGCTTTCCTCACAGGGAAGCTTGCTCTCTCTTTATGGCTTCTCTGCTGTTTGAACTTTCCAGTAGTACCAGCCCTGAGGTTTTCTAAATTATGAGGCAGGAACTGGGAAATCCTTACACTGATTTAGAAACTAAAAGATTAAAAACAAAACAGCAAAAAACACCCAACCTCAGGAACTTTTGAGTTGCTTCTGGTCTTTGAGCTTTTAAGGCTGAGTGGAACAGTCCCATTGCAGTATTTCCGGGTACCATCACACCTGCTTTTCCATCTGCTGTTTCTTTTCTTGTGTTAAAGTGCTCTTCAGAGCAGAAAACATCTTTCTGTCCTGTGAACGTGCAGCATTTAGCACAAGGCAGTCTTCAGGCAGGATGTAGCCTCCTGAGCACAGGGAGAATGAATGCAAATCATTACAATCGTCCATTTTACCTATGAAATACATAATCTGAGCAAAAACATTTGAGGGGAAAGCAAGATAGCAGATGGGATAAGGGAAGGCAGACAGCACCATTGCTCATCACAGCTGCCAACATTTTCAGTCTTTGGTATTTGCTCCGGACCCAATGAGAGCTTTCATGTTGGGGGTAAAGGAACAATAAAAATGATTCCCATGTTGCTTATGCACACAGGAAAGGACATACAGATCCAATATTTAATAGCTGACATTGTGAGAGACCCTGAAAACCCTCTCTTGACCACATTCCTCCTTTGATTAGCACTGTACCAACAAACAGGAAGATATTCCCACTCCCAGACACCTCTGAGGCAGGGCACAAAAATGGAAACGTGGTCTCTGCCTCTGCAGGTGGGAAAAAGCAGATCTAGTGGAGTGAAGTGACCCGAGGTTCCACAGCACTATGCTATGGAAAGGTCAGAAATGGAGCCAGAGCTTCCAAGCCGTGTGGCTGATGCAGACACAGGCAAGCTCTGCCCCGATCAGGAGCAGCAACTACTCGCAAGGGCCAGAACAGTGCAACCATTCTTTTACAGCAACACATCGGACCACTAAAGCCAATCAGACCTACTCTGGCCAGCCCTCAGATGTCTCTGCTCTTGGCCCTCTGCAAGGTAAGGTTGCTTTGAGCTGCAGTTTTCAGCCATGCTCCTGGCCCTGCATTTACAACACACACAAAGAATACACAATCCCTGATCTGTTTGATCAATTGATCTCTTAGTCATTTCCAGGAACCCTGCAAAATTGCCTTGCAAACTGCATGACTTTGCCACTTATTTCTGTTGCGGATGATCTCTTCCAGCCCAAAATGTCTCTGATGCTATGATTAAAGCTTACTGTGATATTCCTTTAAGGAGTGGGGGCTTGAAGGAAGAAGTGAGGAAACCTGAACGCTTCTGCCTGCTGCAATGACCTGACTTTGGAGAAAGAAATGCAAGAGCTACCTAAAGAAGCAATGTCTTCAAAATATTTGATCCAGATGGAGGAACGGGATCAAAAACACAGCAGTGCCTACTTCTCAGATATACCTATGTCAAGGCTGAATTTGGTTCTGAACCTACAGAAATAATAATTAAAAAAATACTCCTCCAACTTCAACATGAGGGAATATCCTCCGCTATTCCTCTAACATCAAGACAGGATGTCTAAGATCAAGCAGTAGCTGGGCTTTGCCACTAAGTGTATTCAGGTTAGGCAGAGGTAACGGGACCCTTTGCTCCTGATGATTTCACCAATATGACATTTATTCTCACACATTTCCCCACCATCCATCCCCCAAAAAGCTGGAAACAGTTTCCCTAACTGGAAATGCACATTTCATAGTAACATTTTCCAGACCACTTTGCAAGAGGTAAAGTGGGATGATTTTTTTCAGCACAGCTTTAGTAGAAGCTCATTGCTCTTACCTGGCCCCTCCATGTCTGTATCCTGACAGATTCCTTCAGCAATCTTCAACTTCTCTTGACTTCGCCTTTTTGTGGTGTTTGTTTCTTTGCCCTTCTTAAATAAACCATTGGCAATTACTATGGTAACACGCCTCACTCTTTCTCTCTCCTCCCTAAAAGTCTATTTCTATTTAACAGGCTTTTAAAAAGACACTATTTATACTTTCTTTTGTTATCCTGCCTCTGCTCCCTTGCAGTCAGACAAGGGCAGGCACAGAGTAGTGCATACACTAGAATGTGTTACTAATAATGGCCATCCATAAACACAAGAGCAAGCCATGGCGATCAAAGCTGTGACCTTCATCAGGGGATGCTCTGCTTCTCAGACAAACAAAAAGGAAATCCGAGACATGGCACACCGCGAGCTCCGGCGGGAAGCACTGCTAGCAGGGGCCATCCCCACCTTCCCACTCTCCAGCAGTGTGCTAAGGGGCTGCGAGTCCCCAGAAACAACCATCATGAAAAACAGCCGTGCTATCACTGCAGGCAGCTTCCACTTTCCTCTTTTTCTCAGACATTCATCTCCATTGCTGGTAATTGGACAAAGAGGAAAATGTGAGCTGTGGTCCTTTTTGCTCCCTTTTCTGTGAAAAGAAAAGCTCCCTTCCTCTTTATGCTTTTTCATTTTAAACCTCAGGGCTGTTAGCAAGCATCAAGGTTTATTTCCTTAAGGTTCATTATACCGTTTAAACATGCAGATTACAATTTATCTTAACCCTTAGCTGAAGCAGTAGGTGTTGGAATTTTCACAATGGCAGTTTTTCTGCTATTGTTTTTCAGGCATTTCTGCTAATAAAAAACAATGGGTCTGAAACAGTCCAAGTACAGTTTGGTTCCTTTCTCCATTGAGAGGTTTCACTTGTACAGTCAGGCTGGTGCCAGAAACCACACGTTTTTTGGTCATCTTTAGGGTGTTCCAGGAAACATATTGTCAACAGATCTCAATTTTTCAGTAGGAAAAGCAAGGAGAAGAAAGACTCCCCAGCCCTCCCCTTCTTTCCTCCACATAAAGACAGTTTTCAGGACTTCTTTACTGATGAAGAATGACCCTAACAGTTGCAAATCTGTTTTCTTCTCGCTTGTCATCTCTACAGTCTGGCCAGCACAAGAAGCTGTGATGCCCTCAAAGTAACACTCCAGAAAGGGTTAAGGTATCTAAAACTACAGCCTCAATAAGCAGCTCACAAAAGTGTCCTGTCCCCAGGGTAGGATCAGTGTATGAGAATTTGCTCAGATCATGTAATGTTTGTAACTTGATTTCCTGCCGGAAAGCTTCAGTGGGCGGAGTTTCTGCTGAACCAGACAGAACTAGAACTATTTCCTTCTCCAGATTGCTTGTGCATGTCCAGTCAAGCTCAATTGAATTAATAGCAACTGGCTCGTTTCCCCCCCACACCCCTTCCCATTCACCTCTTGCAGTGGGGATATGGGAAGCATGTGATAATCTTGCTGCCAGGGCAAGTGCCTCAGGAGGTGGGATGATCCCGCAACCTTGGGCAAGTCCGGTTCTTTCTCTGTACCTCTGGTCCATCTCTTGTCATATTCTGGAGAAAGGATGTCTTAATGACCAGCCTTCTGCCCTATCAATTTCCTACATGACCTTGGGAAAGTCACTTAACCTTTGCCTGCCTCCACTTTCTGTGAAATGGAGAGGAAGCTAGCAGGCGGCTTGCTCACCCTGCTGCCACCACCAGTATTAAACCAGGGCCCATAAGGACTGAAAGCAGGAACCTTTCCAGTTTAAGCTTAAAGACTCATCACTATTGTCTCCTGGAACAGTGCAGACCTGTGGTGGATCTACAGAAGCACTTCTCCAAGGGAAAAACAGCCCTGTTAACTCCCAAACCCCCAAACACAAACTGATTCATTCATCCTCTGCCAACCCAGAAACCATGAGTTTACTTCACGTCCATAACTGAATGCAACCAAACCTCCTTGGAAAGGCCAGATCCTGCTCCAGGTGCTTGTTTTTTTACCAAAGTTCTAGGTTCCACCAAAGTGGTCTAAGCCAAACCCCAGCAAGATGCCTTCATCTATACTAAGAGCATTCATACAGGGATGAATGCATGCCCAGCCAAGTAAGACCCTACAGATCTCGTAGGAGAACAAATCAGAGCTGGAGCCAGGGATCTACCCCATGTACAGCTTTAGGACTCTGCTGGCTTTGGATGGTGCTAGGTCAAGTTACTTGAGGTTCAGCTTGTAATTCAGACACTTCATTATCAAGGTTAAGATGAAGGTGGGCAAGCTCCCTTCCCTCAGTTGGTTTTCACCAGGACCTTTTGAAAATCCTTCCCAGGGTAGACAGCAAAGTCATCCCAACCTAAAGAAATGAAGCACTGTTGTGTTTTTTGTGTTTTTTGTTTTGATGGTGTTTTTTGTTTTGTTTTTTTGGGGGTTTTTTGGTTTTTTTTTTTTCTCATGGGACCAAGAAGGAAACTCCTCTGAAGCACGGAGACATTTCTGAGTTCCATGGCTCTCACCCATTCCCAATTGCTGTCTCCACACCGGCCTGTCAGTCACGGTGCTTTGCTGGATGCCTGAGGCACACCCTCTCCCCCACCACACTGATAGTATCATGTCCTTAGGATGTGTCTACACTCCCAGGTAGAGCTGGTTACACAGAATAGTCCTTTCCTTAGGCCTGGCTAAGTCTGGAGGCCTGGGTGTGTGACAGAAAGTAGGCACTGCTCCTTATCACACAAGGAGGATTATGCAAGTATGTCCTTTAATGAGGAAAACGTAGGCTCTTTGAATAGGTGTGTGGGGTTGGCTGCAGGTAACTTCTGGCAGCAAGCAGGGTTCTTGCAGCATGTATCAGCCCAGGTTTCCAGTGCCAGATGAAGCAGGGCAACCAGCCAACCCTCACCAACCTCCTTAAACCAAATGAACAATTAACCTTCTTTCATAAAAAAGGACAAAACTTGAGGACCATAGCACCACTGAAAGAACTGTCACTGGGACCTAAAAGGCAAAATGTTTATCTATTACTGTTACTTCACCTCCTTTCTGATTGCTGGCTTGCAGTCATGGGAATGCAATGTGTATGGTTTTGTTTTCTTAATTGCAATCATTTTGCAGACCACCTTCAGGCATGCTAGGGACCACCAGTAGTGCAGGGACCGCATGTGAAGAAGCCCTGCCCTTGGAGACCCATCCTGCCTTCCCTGATGTGGTTAAAATGCCATTCCACGTTGTGGTGCCTGCAAGGATTTAACCATGTTCTCAGCCCAGATGAAAGCCCTGGACTACACCATGTGCCTGAGAAAGCAGGACTGAGCTTCAGCTGTGTAGGAGGGCAGCTGCAAGAAGTCAGGCTATCTGCAGCACTCAGTAGTGATCCTTTTATAGCCACCCCATCTCTCTTACATGCAAATGCAACCTCTTAGTCTCTGGGCCCAGCTCTTTCTGTTCTGAAGTCTTCACTGGCTATTAAAACCTGGGGAATCTGTGAAGTAGGCAAACAAGGTTTTGATGAGTGTGGGAAAAAGAAAGGCGTTACCACATATGAATGAACTTCAGTTTCGCTCATGTGCTGAATTAGTCAGTGCCTTTAAGTGAATTCCAGGTGCTGGTCCAGCTATTAAATGACTCCTGTTGAAGAGTTAAGTGTTCTATTTTGAGCGTCTCCTGGAGGAAAAGCTAACTTAAAAAATTAAATAAAATCTGATTCAGAACCATTGCATAAGTTTTCCTTCTTTTTCCTTTTTTTTACTTTCTTATCTCTCCCAGAAAGAAAAAGCATCCACCAATCAATGCACAGCAATTTCTGGGACCTCTGCAAGCTGGAGAAACCCATGTCACTCGTAGTACAGATGAATGTGATGTCTGTGTTAGGGCTGGTGACTCACCCAGGGCTGGAAACCTCATCCAGATGTTGAAGTCCCAGAGGAACATGATGTAATAACTGCTTCACCAAAGGAGCAGAAGTACCTGGTGAAGAGAGTCAAGACACGAGCTCCAGTGGCTGAGAAACTCAGTGGAAGACGACTTTAGTTTAAACAGTTGGTGGATGGGAAGGAGGCATCAGTGCTGGCACATTAATACTGACACAGCATATCAAGAATTCATGTTTCACTTCCTACCCTGGAGTGGTTCTTCCTGTAACCTTTACAACCCAGAATTACCACTTTTCTGCTGCTTCTGTCTCTAACAGAGCAGCTGTGAGAAGTGTTATCTGCAGGTGGCAAAAAAAGAGAGCAATTTTTTCTGTCAGTTCAGTGTTAATGGTGCCCTAGCTTGAAGAAAGCTGCATTTGGCTGAAATGGAAATGGTAGAATGGGTAGGAAAAGTCCATGGAAAAAACAGATTACAGAAACCCAGACAAAGCAGGCGTATGGGTTGCATTTCCATCCTTTCTGCAAACATGGATACTGCATGGGCTTGATCCAGGAAAGTGTCCTAGCTGTAACAAAAGCACTTTGACAAGCACACATTAAAACATGGCCACGCTTTCCACTAACACTAAGGCAAATACAGCTCTCTGGGATTAGTATCTGTGCAGAGGTTACTGTCCTTCCACATTGCTTTTCAGTGTAATGCACTGAAATACATGCTCAAGGATGCTAACGTGCACAGGAGATTGTTGATATTTATGCTGAAAATCCATTCAAATTCAGCAAATTACAGCTAATGTGAAGCCTATTTGATCCTCTTAAGGCAGTGACCCAATTGTGGAAACATTTCTCTCTGCCCGTTTCTCTAAAATACAGAGAAGTGAGGAAGGGCTTGACTGAAGATGGATTCAGGCTTGCTAGGAGACCTGAGGTGTTCCTCAGTTGTGTTGCATATCAATTTTTAATGCCTCCATTTTCTCTCAGGCTTACAACGGAACGAAAGTTCCCCTACCAAAGAGCAGCAGCAAAACTGGTATGAATTTACACCCTTGTCCAAGAAGCTACACTCTTAGGCACAGCAAGCCTTCGGTCTCACCCATGCAAGAGGGATCAAGCTGGTTTTGAAGGCACTTCTGAAGTGATGTGGTGGAGGCTCATGCTGTTGCCCCTTTTTCTTTTGCCAGAGCTGTCAAGCTGAGATTGTGCTCAAGCGCGAGCATTTGCCATGTGACATTTCAAATGGTAAGCAAAGAACAGCTTGCCAACTACCACTCTCAGGTTCTCAACTAAATAAAAACAGATTACTGGCATTTGCTGCATCTGAAAGGCAGGCAGGCCTATCATATTCAGAAAGAGTAAAGGATACAGAAAAACAAACGTATTCCCTCAGAGCCAAATTCAGTTCCCCATCATGCCTGGGAATCCCCATGGAAGGGAAAGGGGTCATGCTGTTTTAACAAGAAAGGATTTGACCAAAAATACCCAACCAACTGGAGCAGCTGTGAAGTTGTTTTTCTTTGTGCTGGATTTTTTGTTTGTTTGTTTCAGTTTTCAACTTTTTGCTTTTAAAGAAAGCATTTGCAGGCGGGTTTCTCAGTCAGTCCTACCATCACCAGCAATAGCAGGAGGCCTTCTGCCCTCCAGAGTTTTTGCTAAGCTTTGCCAGACCAATTCTAGCACCACCGAAAGTTACGCTCTGAGTATTTCATTAAAAACGTTGATGTGAATAACAGATAATTTTCTCACTTAGAAAAGGTAGCAGGGAGTCAAACAGCAAAACCTAAATGTCAATAGCAAGGGAAGTAACAGTTTTCTTTCTGTTTTCAGCAGATGTCTGTTGCAAGGTGTGAATTTGCTGATGTCTAACCAAGGTTAAGCGTACACTATGCCTCTGCTTTGAGACTGGAAGGGGAAGGAGAGAGCTATGCATGCTGATGGATAACCCTTTTATCCAGCTGCCTGTTTCCAGATTTGCAGAAATGAAATGTCTCTAATATCTTTTGAAATTGGTCAACATATCCAAAAGTTTTAGCAAAGGATCCATTTTATGTATTTACACATATACACTGTAGTTGGATAAGATTCATTGCATTAAGAAACCTTGGAAAAATTGACTTGTTTACCAATTTTTTTTTCCCATATGTTGCATTAAGAAATTCTGAACCTTTTCTTTCCTCTTTTTTCTTTGGAAACACTCACTATGCCAAATCAGGCTTTCTCAAGTTCTGCTGGAGGACTTGCTGTAGGTTGTGACAGGCCAGTGCTTAACCAAAGGACTTCTGGCCCTTTCAACAGAGTACCATCTTAGAAACACTGTCAAATGGTTCTAGTTCAGAGGGCACCATTTGAGTGCCTTTCAGGGATGAGTAATAAACATCCTTGAAATGCAAATACATCTGAGGATCTCCTGATACTCAGCTGCTGTCCCTTTATCTCTACGTATTTGTGTATGACTCCTAAGGAATCACTTCATTCCTCTGTGCCTGTTTGTCATCCCCAAAAACCCTATCCTACTACTCCTTTAATGTCTGTGAAGCCCTTGGCTGCCTCTGCAGTGACTTCTGCTAAAACAGCCCTCAATAAATCAGAAATAAATGAAAAGAAGCAACTTGCAACTTGTGCTGACATCAGGTGCTCTGTTCCTACTCCTTTGAATTTACGGTAGTTCTTTACTCCATAGATCTATGCAGGGATTTATAGCCACAAAGGCTGACAACCTGAGGTGAGGTCTTCAGTTGAAAAGCTTGAGCAATGGCAGCTCTGAACCGTGCCAGTCCCCAGGGCAGCAACCTCCTGGGTGGCACCATTGTGCCTCGCATATACTGAGCACTGCTAACAGTGAGCTGTTAAATATATCCTTTATAGCACTTCAGCCATGAGCGACCTCTTTGCACCCCACCTGGCCTGCGGGGGCCCTCATGGGCCTCTGCCCCACCAGTACTGCCTGTGGTAAAGGGGTGTACTGCTGCACCAAGCCCAGGCCTGCGCTGCCTGCCCCTGCCCCTGTTCCCAGGCCTCCCTCCCTGCCCTACTCATTGTCCTCCTCATCTTCCTCCTTGTCCTCGTCTTCTCCTTCCTCCTCCTTTTCCTCTTCTTCCTCCTCGTCATCTTCTTTTTCGTCTTCCTCCTCGTCTTCTTCTTTTTCCTCTTCCTCCTCCTTACATTCTTTTTCCTCTTACTCTTCCTGTTCTTCTTCCTCCTCGCCTTCATTTTCCTCTTACTCCTCCTCTTCTTCCTCCTCCTCCTCGTCGTCTTCTTCTTCCTCCTCCCGTGCCATACTCACCTCATCCCCCGCGCCCCACTGCGCCCCCTCACCTGGCCCCACCCAATTCCCTTGAGGACACGCCCCTTCGCCAACCCCGCCCACCGCACAGCCCCTCCCCTGCCGCCCCGCCCCACCCCTTCACCAGCCCAGCCATCTCCCCTCCGACCTCTCTATTGGCTCCCCCGGTGCCACGTGACGCCGGCGGCGAGCGGGGCTGGGCGGGCGGCGCGGCGCGGAGCGGGACGGCACGGCCGGAGCCGGCGAGCGGGTCAGTGCGCGGGACGGGCGCGGCGGCGCGGGGGGAGGCGGCGGCACGTGGGGTCGCCCGCGCAACGATATGGGCGGGAGGCGGCCGCGTGCTGCCCTCCGCCGAGCGGAGCGCGGGGCCGGCGCTGCACCGCGCGGGGGAGGCCGGGCGCGAGGCGATTCCCACCCCCCCTCCCTCCTCCCCCGGCCCGGGAGGCCGGGAACGGGGCGATCGTGGCGGGGGCGGGTTGGGATCGCGGCGGGGGGAGGCCGCGGCGTGGGGCGATCGCAGCGTGCGGGGGAGGCCCGCGCACGGCGCCGCACGCTGCTGGCCCGGCGGGGGTGGGCGGCGTGCGCGGCGCGGTGCGATACCCCCGGACGCGATGAGGGGCACCGTGCGTGGGGTGCCCGGTGCTACAGCCCCGGTAGCTGCACGGGGGGGTGGTGCGCGGGGTGACCTATGCAGTAAGTCCGGTAGCTGCATGGCGGGGGGCCGTGCGCGGGGTGCCCGGTGCAACAACTCCGGTAGCGGCGTGGGGGTGCCCGTGCACGGGGTGTCCAGTGCAGCAACCTCGGTAGTGCTATGGGAGGGCTGTGCGTGGGGTGCCCAGTGCTCCAGCCCCGGTAGTGGCATGGGGGGGGGTCGTGCGTGGGGTGCCTGGTGCAACAACCCCGGTAGCTGCAGGGGTGGGGGCGGTGTGCAGCGTGCCCCGTGCAGTAACCCCGGTAGCGGTAAGGGGGGTCCCGCTCAGCCTTGCACAGCGCACTAACGCTGGTAGCAGCAGTGGGGCTCGAGCAGGGCAGTGCACAGTGCAGCCATCCCTCTAGCAACAGAGGAGAGTTCTGCACCATGCAGTAGCTCCGGTGAGGAGGCCGTGGGCGATGCTGCGGTCACGCACGCACCCCGTCAGGGCAGTGTGCACACCACCGGGGCAGCTCCGAGCGGCGGAGCACCCTGACAGGCACACGGCTCGCTGCACTACACGCTGGGTGTGATGCAGAGGGCAAAGCAGCGGACATGAACACTTCGGGGCTGCAAGGGGCCTCACCACCTGCACGAGGCCGGACGCAGGCCTCTGTGTTGCAGGGGCCCCCAGGGTTAAGCGTGTACTCTGTGCTGTCCAGTCTTGCCATCCCAGTGGACATTTCCCACCTCTGCAAGAAAACAGTGTCAAATGGACAGGGCTGCGGTCACTGCATCAGCAGTTGCAGTGGTGACAGCCTCTCCTGGACCATATTTGAGCATGTTTGTGTCGGGCTAACGAGCCTTTCGCAGGCCTGGCTGTGGCTTGGGGGCTTTGGGAGGCTGGTGGGCCCCATTGCGCAAGCAGGTGGGTTGCATAGCAGGAGGACACCCCATGCAATGCCTTTCTCTGCCGTAGGTAAGGTGGATTTTGCATGCGACTGGAATTACTAATCCAAGCAATTAGCTGGAATCTGCAAGTTTGTGCTGTTGCCAATTTCCAGTTAATTCAGTTATGGCTTCATCTTTCTGCTCAAAGGAGCTGAAACATAAACGGGGCGACTAAGCGTCTGGAGCTGCTGGGTTGGGTTTACATGCATACTTCTTGCTAAAGGAGGATCAGCAAGAAAACAGACTTAATGAAGTTATGTATTTCTTGATAGCAGTGGAAAATTATTAGCGTGGATAAATGGGGCTGGTGACTTTTTTGTATATTAAGTATCATCAATCTCCCTACCGTGTTCTGAGCTGGATTTAAATTCCGCTTTTATAATAACGGCTAATTTTTGGGTGTATCAGTGGTAATAGCATATGTTGAAAATGCTACAGGTGGATTTAAAGTTGATGGCTTTGTACACCCGCCAATACTCTGCACTGATAGTTGTATATATCCAGGAACTTATGTAGTGTGTTGTCACTGGGCTTTAGAGTTAACCATCCGGGTGCTAGCTGGTGGGAGCAGTTGCAGCACAGTCCCTGACATGGCTGCTTTTTGGGGATGTCAGATGCTGGTGGCAGCCACCAAATTTGACACATGAGCAAGTGAAGGAAGAGACTTTTAACCTTTGGTAAGTGCTCCAGCCTGAAGCGTGTTCCTTTGGGAAAGCGATACTTGGGCTAACTTCCATGAGGCTGAAAATAGCCATGTTACCGGAGCCCCATGAGCCTTCACCCCATTGGCTCTGCTGACAGAGAAGGCTGTAGAAGCAAAAAGCTTTCGTTATGGCTATTTTAGGTTTATTTTTATGTGTGTGTTGATAGCTCAAAAGTCACTTACCGGCTTCCAGTCAAGGTGGTCCCCGATGAGAAGCATCCACTGGGATTGGCCTCTGAAGTGCATTTCTTTGATTTGACAGTAGAAGTGCCTTTAGAAACGTCAGTAAAATCCCGGCATTTAGGCAAGTTTCCAGCTTAATCATCCCCTGCAAGCGATGGAAATCAGTGGCTTGAAATCCAACAGCACTTGATATTAAAATAGCAAGCTGTAAACGTTGGCTCCTATCAATAACTTTAATTATGGTTTGGGTTTTGTCTTAAATAGGCACACGTTGCCATAGGGAAATAAAAGTTTAGCATCCAGATGTGCTCAGCAGGGTGGTAGCGTCTTTGGACATGGTGTAATGTGCTTTTATAGCATAAATTAAAATAAAACAGGGGTTTAGCAGCATAGCGTGCTGTTGCGTAAGAAAATTGCAAACTTTTGGGCTGAGACTGCGTGGTTTCTGGGCATCGTGTGCCGTGGCACGTTGGTGGGTGGCGTTCCCGGGTAGCTTCAGATGGAGAGAGCGAGTTTTACCGCTCCGGAGCTGAACCCCGCTGGGGTTTTTCAACAAAGTGCAGAGGAGGCTTTGTGCGTGCCACTGATAGCCAAACCGAAAGCAAAAATAACCACCCATGAAAGTTGTGGGGGGGTTTTTTGTCATTGACAGAAAAGGAAAGTGCCGGTCCAGGGGCGGGTGTGAAGTCCCATGTTCGCTACACTCCAAACCCAGAAAATACTGATTGTGGCACGTGGCAGGGCTGTGCATGGCTCCCCCATGCATTTTGCATCTTTTCTTTTTCTCCTCTGATTTTATCTAAAACTAAGGGAGGGAAGCAGCACCCATCAGTCACTTAAATGTTCATTTTTGTCAAGTTACGCCACTTTGTGAACACAAGACGTGACCAGATTCCTGTGGCAAGGAGCCCTTAAAATTTCAACAGCTCTACCTATAAATATAGTCACCGTGAAAGGCAATCCGGCTTTAAAAAAATAACAACCAAAACCCAAAAAAACCCCCACCAAACCCCACGCTCTTTTTTTAGTCCCACTGTATCTGCCTGACTTTAGTGCAATGCAATGCATCTCCAGCCAGGTGGTGAAGGCGAGGCAAAGTGGAGCATTAAGTCTTTTAATTCCTCTTGCTAATTTATGAGAAGAATAGGTGCAAGCAGAGAAAAACAATTCATTTTCATTGTCCCGAGGATTTTAGCGAGTGGGATGGCGAGGCTGGCTCCATGCAGCCCCTACAGCTTTTGCAGAGGGACACTTGCTGATCGCTTGATGGTGGTGGGTCCTTGGGAGCTGCCACACCATGGGGCAGCCCAGGACACAGAAGGAAGGAGCTTGAAGCATCCCTTGGGTGTGAAGCAATGTCCCAGGTATCAATTAAAGCTTTTTTTTTTTTTTAATAGTTAAATAAATAAAGAAAAAAGCCAGCTCCCACCTCACCCCAGAGGTGTCTGGGCTTACCCGGCTGCTCTCTGATGCAACCACGGCTGCCCGGGGAGCTTGGGGGCTGGTTTTGGGCATGCCCAGGGTTGCCCAGGAACAGGCTGGCCCCGGGAGCAGGTACAGCGTGTTCTCCTGGGCACTCCTCCACACCAGTGGGACCCCCCACCAGCCCCACATGACGCAGTGGGGCGATGGCCGCAGTGCACATCCTGGTGGAGAAGGCACCGCCGCCTGCAGGGCTGCGATTTAGGTGGAAGAACCTAAAAGGGGGTGGGGGGTGGGGGGGTGTCGTTTTGCAGCATAGCAATGCTTTTCGGCATGACCTGCGCTTGCATGGCAGAAATCCACCTTGGTGGCTGGAGTGGCACTGGCATGAAGCCCTCGGTCACTTTGCAGTGCAAAAACCTGCTGGGCTTTTTTGGATGAGGTACAAGCTGGAAAATGGGTGAGAGCAGGGCGGGAGATCTCGACGCGGCAAATTGCTGCGTGTGCAGTTCGGCGAAGTGCTGAGCCCGGGCTGCGCGGGAGCTGCAGACAGGCTCCTCACGTGACCGTCTGAATTTCAGATCATTGCTGGACCACTTTGCCAACAGCCTCTCGCAGCTCATCAGCTGCAATATCGTTTCTTTTTTCCCTTCCCCCCCCCTTCCCCTTTTCTTCCCCACCCTGTCTGATTTCCGAGGGATGAATACAGCACGGAGGGTGGCTGCAGCTGCACTGGGTCTGTATCCAAATGGTTTCCTGGAAGGCAAGTTTATTTTGTGTTTTTTTTTTAATCTTAAATTACTGCAAGTCTCTTGTGTCTAGGCTGTTTGGATGTCAGGTTTAGTTTCCCATGACATCGAGTGATGCGGTGGGGGGGTGGGAAGGAGGGGCTGAATGCTTCTTTACATGCAGATATCTCTGCAGTGCTATCGTAGCCGATCGATGGTAAGCGAGTTCCCTCTCATCTCTGTGATAGTTCTCGGAGATTTCCTCTTCAACGTCACTGCAGTTAATAAGATGTTTTAACTTGAGAGCTGGGGGGCGATATGGTGCGTTATCGTGTTACAAGAAAGGGGGGGATGATGAGTTCCCGCACAGACTTGTGCTGGGGAAGATCTTATCAACGCAACCTTTCAGTCTGGGGAGAACAGCTGGGTTCGGAGTCAAACCATTGCCTTTCACCCTCAGTGAACCTGACCTGGCTGCATCTAATATTCTTATTTTATTATGACAATGATTAATTTTCCTTCTAATACTGAGATAAGCAACTCGGTCCTCAGTATCTGCTGCAGTGCTGGAGGCAAGGGTGCACCCTTTGGGCGTTTTTAAGCAGGCTGTACCTGCCTGGCTGGACTTTGGGGTTTTGTTTTGTTTTGTTTTTTGTTCGCTGAAGCATTGCATGAGACCACTGATGGCTTTTTGGTGGTGATGTTGCAATGCCTACAGAGCCAGAGCCCTCTCCAGGAGGGTCATTGATCGTGTGTTTTGTGTCCCGTGCGTGTCACTGGTTGATTATAGAGTTAATAAAGTCTTGCTGTTGTACGTGGCTTGATCAGAAATAGTGTCCCTCCCTGCCACGGTTTGTAAGGCTAGCTTGTTGAGAGCAAGCGAGTTGGTCAATAAATGCTTGGAGTGGCACCCTTGGGAGTTTTGCACCGAAATGGAAACGCCTGTGTCCTTCAGCCCCTCCCGCCTTGCCAAGTTGTTTTCCTCCCCCCCTTCCTTTTCCAACCTGCTACTCAAACCCTCTCCTTTCTGCTGTGTTTTTCCACAAGTGTCTTTCAAGCATGACAGCAGGGAAAAGAAAGCTGGTGTGGGGCCACAGGCACGGCAATGCAGAGGGCTGATGCCTATCAGCCCAACCCTTGCCTGTGGCTTTGGGGGCCCCCTTTGCTCTGGGTGACTTGGCGGCTGCCGGCTGGCTGCACTGTGCAGGTGGGTTCACATCTGGGAGCCGTTGGTGGGCTCTACCCACCACCAGACCCATCCCACCTGCCTGCACTTCTTCCAGGGCTGCAACCTCATCTCTAGGGTTTGAGTCGCATAGCCCAGCCAGGGTGACCAAGGTGTCCCTGTGTAGGAGTGGAGCAGAGAAGGGCTCCATAGCTCTCTTGGGGCAGTGGGGTGGGCAGAGCGGCACAGGGGTTTTGCAAGAGGAACAGCCACAGCTCTGGTGGTAGCATCTTCCAATCTTCATGCAGTGCCTGTTGCTTCCAGTCCTGCTAACGCTTAGCTGCAGACTTGCCATCGGTGATTTTGCTCAGTAACTTTTTTCTTTTCTTGTTTTTTAAGAACAAAACGCTTGTTAAAAAACAATGTGCCACCAGCACATTGGGATGTTGGCTTGGTTTTTTGGAGGCTGAGCCTCCCAGCTCTGCTTTTGCTCCAGGGAGGAAGCAACATGGTTGGGTCCAACTTTCAGCCCTCATTGCAACAGGGTCTTAAAAAAATAACCCTACCGCATCCCAGCTAAGCAAGCTCACACCCTCGTTGCTGGATGCTGGAGTTAATTTTTCTTGCTTTTGCTGTGCACAACAGCCCTCTCTATGCTGCTCCTGCAACCTGGGGTAAGGGGAGATTTGGGTGCAACTCCAGGCACTGCTGGCTCAGCACATGTTCCTGAGATGGGCGGCCACCCAGGGCCCCCTTCATGCAAACAGGGTCAGCAGCTGGGAAATTGCAGAGCAAAGTGCCTCCCTGGTAATTCCCAGCTGCCGTTAAAGCAGCTTTAAAATAAATTCTCTCAAAGAGCAATTCCAAGTATTTGAGGGTTTGAACTTTTCCAGAGAAGGGTTTGGGAGCTGCCGGCTACTGCGCTGCACCTTGGCACGCTGGGGAAAGGCGATGGGGGAATTGCCATGATTATCCCAACTTCTTGGGATATTTAAATGTATATATTGTGTTTATTTACTAGCTGCATGTGCAATACAACGGTCAGAAATGGAGTGCTGCTGGAAGCAAAGCTTGCATTAAACAGGGAAGATGGGTTGCTGAGCAGTGTCCTGGGCTGCAGGCAATGCCCAGGCTCAGTGACCCTCACCGTGGTGTCATACCTGGCCACCAGTGTTTACCCAGGGGCACAGCCCAGCCAGGCGCCCCTCGCCACACATTCCTTAGCCGGCTGTGCTTGGTAACATGGGCACAACAGAAAACAAACTTTGCAGTGAGCCTTGCTCTCCCAGAGCCCCTGAAGCTTGCTTAAAAAAAAAATAAAAAAAATTGCTTTGGAGCAATGTGGTCTTTTTTTTTTTTTTTTTTTTTTCTCATGCTCATGAAAATTCTCATACCAAACCAGTAACCTCCGCTGCCCCGGTTCATTATTTTTTAAGGTGGCGTTAAGGGGCATTTAAGGGAAGTGTAGTCCCAGCCTCTGTGTCCCCTCCTTTCCTATACCGTCAGTGGCAAATTATAGCTTTGTGCTTGGTTGTGTGGCAGGCAGAAAAACAGGAGGTTTGGTCAACAAACAGGAAAATTAGTTTCATCCCAACTTGCCCACCCCAAAAGGTTCTGGATGTGTCCACGTGCTGGTGCTCCCCAGGGTGATGGGGTGATGCATCCTGGGGGGTGCAACCAGCTGGTCATGGGGATGTCCCCCTGAGGCAGGGTACCCCGAGCTGAGGACAGCCAGGCTTTTCCTTGGGACGGTGCTGGGCTCCTGCCAAAATCCCCTCTCCAGGAGGCTGGTGATTAAGCCCATGATCCAGATCACCTCCTGCCCTTCTCAGTGCCCCAAACAATAGGGATGCTGATAGCAGGGCCACGTTGAGACAGGGAGCTTCCACCTCTGCCTGAACGTTCAAAAGGACTTGGGGATGAACTGAGCCAGTTTGGGATAAAATCACCCTAGAAACCCCATTGTAGCAGGGGTTTCCTCCTCACGCACCCTTCATTGCCATGGCTCAGCCACTCACAGCTCAAAACAATTCTGTTTGTGGGCTGCCCATTGCTCTGGTGGCTGCTTAATTTACTTTCTATCATGTATGTAATTGTTCTAATATTTTTGTTCTGCGTGGATGTGGTGGAGCTGTCTCCTGAGGTTGGAGAAAACACATCTTGCCTCTTAAGGACAGGTAGGGAAGCATGCACATTGCACAGGGAGGTTTGCTGTGGATGGGATAGCAGTGGGTGCAGTCCCAGCCCGAAGTCACATCCCCTGGACCACACACTTAGTTCTCTTTCTTTTTCTTTTTCCCTCCAAAACTAATCCCTCCAGCCCCTTAGGCTTTTTTTGTTGTTGTTGTTTCTCCTCTCTGAATTCCTTCTAATTTGCAGGCTCTCTGCCAGCATACAACGCACTATAAAAAGGGGACTTGTTCTTCAGTCTTCCCTCCAGTACACAGCATTTGCACAAATAGCAACACGCTTGACAAGTAGGTCTGATTCCCCCTGCTATTACTGAAATGCTTCTAAGGTGCTTGGGGAGTAGAGCCGCTGTCTTAAGACAAGCCAAGTTGAATTTCACAGAGAGCCCTGAGCGCAAATCCCAGCCAGTGTTTAAGCTCCTGTCAGCTGGAAAAACGGAGCTGTGCCTTTTTTTCTCCCCGCGCAGCTTCCCACTCTCTGAGAGCAAGCGGATGCGATTTGCATCCCTCTGTACGCCACCAGCTCAGGTACAGCTGCCAGGCGGGATGCAGGCTGTGGCAGAAGACCCATGTCCCGCTGAAGCCTGCCCCAGGGCCACCACCAATTTTTGCCTGGTCTGGAGGCTGGTGTCCCCCCTCCCCATCATGGTTACAGGCAGCCATGACACAATCCCCCTGTCGGCTTCCTTCTTAAAACTAATGAGCCATTTGACCCCAGCAGGTCCTCCGGGAAAGCCACTGCCGGAGCCTCGCTGCTCACATGGATATAAACTGCTCTCATTTCCAGCTTTATTTTATTTGTGGATGACTTGTACCCATTTGGCCTTGTTCTTCTTGTACCCAAACTGGCTTTTAGCTCAGATGGCTCTTTTCCCTGCTCTGGTATTTATCCTCCAGCGGGCTGTGCCAAGTGCTGTGGGTCTGCCAACCTAAATAACCCCAGTGCTGCTAGTTGAGAATGGATGGAGGAGGGGGTGTAAGGGCATCTAGGCTTCCCCACCCCTGCGGTGCAGACAGCCCCAGTGACTCACATCTGCAGCTTATCCTCCCATTGACTGGGGAAAATCCACCATGCTGCTTCTTGACACGCTCACCAGTTATGGCCCCAACTTACAGAAGGACACCCTAACCATCCTCTCACTGTCAAAAGCTCTTGGATTCAAAGCTATCATTTAATATCGTTAGTGCACTCCTCTTTTGCAATGCAAAAGCCATTTTGGTGGAGGATGGGGATTTTTTTCCTAATGCAGCCTTCAATAACATCTTGCCCCCTCCTTTGGGTTGGCAACCTCGGGTAGCAGCATGACAGCTCGTGCTCCTAACCATGCTAATCTTGTGCAAATCCCAGCACTGGGCTTCTGAAGAAGAGGTTTCCTGTGTACGACTGTGCCTGGCGTTTTGCTCAAAGGCTGAAGTGGATTTACACCACTTAAGTTCATCAGAGCGAAATATGCCTGCTGAGCCTTACCACCGGTCCCCTTTCAGGTGTGTTGGACCATCCAGGATGCAATATGTTTTGATTAAAACCCTACCAAAGGGGCTTGAAGCTTTGTGCACAAGACCTTGCAAAGCTCTGTGCTCAGCATGATGGCTGGGAGCCTGCTCGGATAAAGGAAGAGCTGTGAGATGTTTGTTCTGAGCCCAGGGGTGGTAATTTCTCACCTTGGGGGTCTCGTGTCCCCCACCTGAACTTTTCACTGCCACATCTTTGCCATGGGTTTTCTTTGCACATTGATGCCTTTTTGCACTTTCTTTGGAGGCTCTGCTTATTCCTGGTGATGCCAAGATGCTGTTTTGCCTATTCTGATTTGGACCCCTGCCTTCTCCTTGGCAGGTGGAACTCAGCTGGTACTTTTGATGGAAAGAAAGATGTTCCATCATTCAGCACCTCCTTACTACTTCCAAGTTTTCCTTTAGTTAAGAACCTATTTTTGTTAATTTTTTTCATCCTGCCTAATCTAAACTGCATCAGCTTGTATCCATTTGAGGCAGGATTTTATATTCCCCTGCAGTGCCCTTCCATCATGCCGCAACCCTCATTAAATCATACATAAATTGGCATCATCAAGGAGGAGCTGGGCTTTGCAGTTATTAGCAGAATTATCCTCATCTCTCATGATTTCCAGTGAAGCTGGTGTAACACAATTCCCCCTAACGCTTGTCTCCACCACTGGGGAGAGCGATGTTAATGCAACACTGAGGATCAGCGGCAGATACCGGGAAGAAACCAGCAGACCCCATCACATCTTTCCACATTAAGTGATTCTTGACCCTGAACTCCTCTTCTCCAGGCCGTGGTTCTTTAGTACATCATGTCAGCCATTAACTTTCCACCCCAAGTCTTTTAGAGCAGCCCGTGGGCTCCTTTGCAGCTGCAGCTTCAGCACCGGAGTGCATCTCATCGTGCACTCATCGGTGGTATTGCTGGTTTTGCTTTTTGCTTTGTGTTTTCTCACCATCTAAATCGGCATCTATGGCGTCTAGCACTCATGATGGGTGCAGCTGATTTCTCCATGCAGTAGTTGATCATCCTCATTCCTCTCTTCCCGTTTATTTGATTTCTTGCTGTATTAAAGCCAGGAGTGGTCAGTGTGTGTTTTGCAACCTTCTCCTGTTACTCATTTCTTAGAAACGAAGGGGAAGGAACCACAAGCAATAAAGAGCCCGAGGTTTGAGGACTGGCTGTTTATTTGTGGAAGTTAGAAAGGCACTGACTGTTGAGGACAAGAGGAAATCCTCAGTGCAAATGTACCTCAATTAAATTCAGGCTTCTGTTAAGTCAAAACCGGGGGAGTGTAGCCATAGCAGCGGGAAAGGGGGGGATTTCCTCCTGCTGCAGTTTTAAATAGAGGTGTTACCACTGCCATTACTGCAAATAACACCTTAGCTTTTGCACCTCATTTTTGCATCCCCCAGGCTGGCTTTCATGTACTGTGCCTGGCTGGCACTGAGGGAGCAGTGGTGCCCATCTTGGTGGCATTATGGCACCCTTTACAGTGTGATTGCATGTGGCTGGTGGCAAGGAGATGGCTGTGAACCAGCCCCAGCAGTGCAAACGCTGGCAAGGAGGCTGAGACTGGCCATTAACTGCTGGGGAGAGGGGATGAGGAGCAGAAGAGTAGCTCGAATGCCAAAGCCAAAGCTGCTCTGAAGTCCAAATAGCACAAAAATAGGTGTCTGGACCATTCAAGAGGGTTTGAGGACTGTTTCAGATCTTCTCCCTCGGAAGCAGCAATTACCAGATGAAAGGGAATGTCTTCGACTAGGCTTCTTGGAGCATCTGTTTTGAATTTTGCACATTCATTTAGGGAACTGAGGAAGGCTGCTTGCTGAGTTGATGGCTGGGCAAGGCGGAGGGTGTCCTTCAGGGGATATGGCTTGTGGCTTACGAAACACATTTTGACACCAGGAGTGATTTCCACATCTCTCCTCCTTTTCAGACTGCGTTGTCAATAACTTTCCAAATCACTAATGCTGGGCACGAGCTGGATTTCTGCTCACAGGAGGGTGCCATCTCTGCACGAAGTGGAGAGCAGGGGGATGCGCAAGTGGTTTTCTTTTTCCGTTTTTCCCTTCCTTGCTACAGAGGAGGCATTGGCATGTAATTACCGCCAGCTTTAATCCAGCTAGACCAACTGTCTTTCTGGCAAATGCAAATACAATAGGAGCCAAAGGTTATTGCACGCCTTAAATAAAACCATTACAGCCCTGGGGCCTCACCCAAGCTCAGTCCACAAAGCATCCAGGACCGGCTCGGTTCAGTTTTCCTAAGCCTGGAAGACTTGGTTTTATGGCAATGACCCATAACTTTATTTTTTTTTCTTGGTTTCCCCCTGCGAAGCCACCTGCGTGCTTGCAGCCACCGTGGCACCTGCCAGGAGCAGCACATCTGGCCAGCATTAGTAAGCCTGCTGCAGGATGCGCTTGGTTCAGGGTTTTCTTGCTAAAATTACTAGCGGTTTTAATTGAAACTAAAGGCAGGCGAAGGCTTGTCACGCGGATGCACACCGCTGGCAGGCATGCACAGCTCAGCCCAGCACGTGGCTGTGACCAGCATCCTCGCGAACCGCTGCCAGATGCAGATCCAATGTCCTGCCCATCGCTGGGATGGATGAATGTCAGACACCAGGCAAGGTTCTGCTTGGCCTGGAGGAGCCACCCAGGAGCTAGTGCATCCCACCGGGTTTTTCTTCCAGCTACTGCTATGAACTGGGATTTACTCCGAAACCTGGAGGATTTAACTTTCTATCCCTAAGCATATACAGCCCAAAGTGATGCAAATGTATGACCTCACCCAAATCTCAAGAAGAGGTAAATATTGCATCACGCTGAGCTATTTTTATCCTTTGCCCCAGTCTGAGAGCCTCTGCCCAAGTCCATCCTGCTGCAGGGACAAGCCAGGCCAGGGAGGAGGTATATGGTGGGAAAGGCTTTCTCCTTGCCACCCAGTTTAATTGTTGGTGTCTCGGTGTTTGCAATATGATGGATGCTGGTTCTGCCCCCGTGCAAGACTGTTGTGGCCATTGACATCCCCACAGAGCTGCCAGTGGGGAGGGATTGGGTTTCACAACCCGTCTTTCCAGGCTCCCACAAGATTACTGGAGGGAGAGGAATGTGCTGGAGAAAATGTCCCAAGTGCTGTTAAAAGGCACAGCTTTCTCTGCTCCTTTTCTGGGACAGCCATTCCTTCATCACACCAGGCACCCTCTTCCAGCTGGCAGCCCCCCTGCTGGAAACCAGGCCTGTGTCACCTCCCCCTGCCACCCTGTGGTGCCTTTGCTCTCCTGGCCTCCCCTTCATGTGCAAATAATTGCAATCATGATAAGCAGGTTCTTTTATGAAGAAATTCTTTGCTTTTCCCTCACAGTGCTCCTGAGACAGAGCTCAGTCACTTTATATCTGGATAATAAATCTCCAGGACACACCCTCCATGCAAGGCAGCAATGCCTCTTAAATAATGGACCTGCCAGATGCTTGTTCTGTCTGAGTGAAGAGCACGCCAGCCAGTTGCAGCATCTGTAAATCATTTGCCAGGAGAGCCCAGGCAGCGTGGCAGTCTTGGTTGAATCCCTTTTGGCCAACCCTTTCGAATCGCGGTGAAGGTTTCTGGGCTACCTGGAGTGGAAACTGTGCTGTGGCAGCCAGCAGTCCTAGGGTGGAAGGTGCATCCCACGTGTCTCAGGAGGAAGGTGGAGAAATCATCCTCCTTGGTCCTCCTGTTTCTGAAAGGCGTGGCAAAGGTTGTCCATTTTCTTGACCCTGCTCTTTGCCTCTGCTGTTGCTTCAAAATGCTGGAAGCATCAGATGACAAGATCTGGTCCTAGGCAGTGGAGGGCACTGGGGAAACTTGAACTGGTTTGGTGTTGGGTCATCTCCTCCTGGGTGATGGGACATGGAAAAGGCTGAAAGTGGGGATGGCTTTCTCTGATGTGCCTTTTCTTTTGGGTCTTCTTTCGGAGCTTCACAAATGCAGTCCACACGTTTTGCTTCCAGCGAGAAAAACACCTGCAAATTCTCCACAGAAGATCTTATTGCATCTGGGTGTGATGGCTGGATCATTGCACTTGCCCTGGTTTCTCTCCCAGGCTAATTACAGGCCTCTTGGACTCTCTTGGGCAGCTTTGGCAGGTGCTCAACTTGTCTAGCTCCAGTGCCGGGGAGCCCCAACCACAACCATAAAGTCTTTCCCCAGCTATTAGGAAGCGGTTATGCCCCTTGGGCATCTTCTCATCGCCAGAAGCTGGTAAGTGGACAGGTCCTACACAAATAAACTTCTGAAGGGCAGGGAGTCAAAATATCCCTGGGCTTATTTGGTGGAAGAAGGTTAACCAGTGTGAAGTCTATGAAATGCTGCTGACCCACTGTTGTTGACAAAATAACAGTGTTATTAATTGGAGTCACAGGCAGACTACCTGGGGACATTTAGAAGGAGCTGGGCCATCACAAGGGCCAAGATCTCCCTGGGAGAAGATCTGTCTGGGCTCTTTGGAGATGCACGTAGGGTCTTGGCCATGCTCTGGTTTGGGTTCTGTTGCTGAGGATGAGGTGTGTAAGGGTCTCAGTCTCCCACAGTGGCCACGGGAGTGTGGGGACTTGCTGACAGGGGAGCTGTGGCAGAGAGGCACAGGAGGAGCCCAGGCACCAGGTGACTCCTTTAGAGTGAGCTGAAGTGGTCTGTTGATCAAGTTGATGGTGTCCCTTCTCATTGCATGGAGATTGGACAAGATGACCTTTAAAGTTCCCTTCCAACCCAAACCATTCTATGTTTTTTATGATGACTATAAAGAGACTCCTGGGTCCCCAAATTGAGGTTTCTGCCCTCAAGCTGAATCCTACCCATGGCATCATTGCATGAGCAGGAGCAACAGCTTCATCGTGAAGGTGATGTTCAGGAGTGTGACCTGCGCTGCTCTCATTGACATGGGAGGCGCTCACTGTCACCTGCCATTCCCCCAGCCCGGCAGCTTATTTTAGCTTGTGTCAGGGCAGTGGTCAGTACGTGGCCTTGGGTGCCATCGCAGCATTTCAACTAGAGCAGAACTGCCATCATGGCAGCTGAGCCCAGCAAGCTCCAAAGCTGTCTGCTCCTATCATGGCTGGCAAGTTCGTTCACAGCTTCTCACGGCAGTGCGTGATGAACAGCTTGCTTCCCTCGGCCTGGAAGCGAGCAGAAAACCCGTGCTGGCACTGGCCCAAGACAGAAGCTATGGGAATCCTCCTCGACAGCGTGACAGCAAATGCTTGTCTAGCGTGGGGCCGGTGCTGGGAGGCTCTCGCCCAACGAGCCCTCAGTGAAGCCTGTCCCATTGCAGGAAGAGCTTGCCTTGGGCTGTGAGGTTTCCTGCACCTGCGTGACTAAGCACGATGGAAAGCACCTTTGGTGTGTGCCAGGGTGGTAGAGATTCAGCTGCCAGCAAAGAAACGTGCCAGTGCGTGTCCCACCATGCTTTGAGGAGGTGGGTGGCACCTAGTGGAGGCGGGCAAAGGGGCTGTGCCCTCTCCTTAGTTTCCTTAAAAAGCTTGCAGTCACCTCCAAGGTAAGGTCAGCCACATTTAGGTGGAGCATCATACAGGTGAAAGGTGCTCCTCAAGGGCTAACAGGTCCCTATAGCCCCACAGCTGAAGCCCCCTTTGCTAGGATGCTCAGCCTTGCCTAATTCAAGTTCTGCCGTGCAAACATGACATGGAGGAGCCAATGGGAGCAAGATCCATATGCCTGCTCCGCTTGCGCAGCCTCTCAGCATGGTTTTGCCTGGGGTCAAGTGGCCGCAGGGGTGGAGCAGTCCATCAGGCAGGAGTTTGGAGCAGCTTGACCGTTCTCTGCAGAGCAACCATGGCAAGCGGCCCATGTTTCACAAGTGGGGTTTTCCCATCAGGCTCTCCAGCGGCTATAAATATCAGGAAACGTTTTGTCATTTTCTGCTCCGGAGAAGGTCAGGAGCTGGATTCTGTGGTCTTCAGAGCTTTAATGAGGTTGGCGATTTATGCGGTATACCCAGAAATCCCCCAGAGCAGCCTTCCTGGGGCCATTTGGCTCTTTGGATGGAGAAGTCTTGAATGCCAGCCTTTGACAAAGTTACCTTAGCCACTCTTTATGAGAGGTCAGGTCCTGCTGTATTTTTCACGTGCTCTTCATCTCCAAGGCCAGATGTTAACTCTTGGATTGCAGCAGAACCCACTCATGAGAGGTTTGAACCATCCTCTGTCTGTGGTAGGAAAAGCTTCTACCGTGGATCCCAGGACAGACACAGGGGCAGCAGCCACTGGTCTCATGAACTTGCTGGGAGCTCATCATGCAGCTTTCCTGACTCATCAGTGCTTGTTATTCTGCTTGTGGTGTGGAAATGCCTAAAATTTTCTTTTTACCTTCTCCGTCAAGGAAGCTGGTCCTTCCAGAATCTCCCTTGGGGCTGTTTGACTCCCGAGTGGTTGGTCTCTGATGGCCAGACCATTGCATTTACCAGTATGTTCCTGCCACAGGGGAACAGAGTCCTCAACAAATGGCAGAAGACTTTAAGCAGCCCTCAGCGCAAACTGATTTTCTAGCTTTTATTCAAATTAGAGTATTCACCTTGCAGTATCCCCTCAAACCAATACTCAGTTAAACTTGTGAAACTACCCATGCAGTGCTCTGCCATCTCCGTTATTGGGATGTGCCCAACAAATCAAGCAGGAAGATCCAGCCACAGGAGTTTGCTCAAACATCTTGACAGCTTTCCTGGGTCATGGAGAGCCACAAACGTCAGGTCCATGCCACCTGTCACCCCAGCAGCCGCACAGGGAGGAGGCAGAGCCTCTGGCTGCTGCCTCTCCTGTTTTTCCCAGCAGATACAGGAATGCTTTGATGTCTGCTCCCCTGGCCCCAAGTGCCCAGCACCGGGATTAACCACCAGTCAGACCCCTCCACCACTTCCAAATAAATCTCCTAAACTCAGACATGCCCCACTCAGAGAAGTCCCAGCATTCCCATCTTGCAGAGTAAGAGTTAAAAATAGATTCTCCCCTTGCACCTGCCCCTCTGAAGCCAGGACTGTACTTTTATTTTTACAGCCCATATTTCCTGGCGGTTGGCTCCTCTCCTGGGGAATAGAGAACACGGACAAATAGAAAAATTATCCATCTTAATGGTGCAGAAAGGTAGGCGACATAGAAAGCGCTCACACTATGCCTGAGTTGGAGGAAACCGTGCTTGCCCTAACTTCTCCCTCCTACAACCTCCTGCTTAGAAACCAAGGCAGAAATGCAGCTTCAGGGATGGTCCTTAGGAAAAATACTGGATTTTTCTCCTTTTTGCATTTTTCTAGACGACCCTTCAAAGGGACAGGAGGGCTGCAAAATTTGAATATAGAATTGCGTGTTTGTGAGAGTGTTATATCTGTCTCTGAGGGCTTTTTGGAGCTCAGGTTAGCATCCCCTATGCAGATCTCTGAAGTGGCAAAGGAAGACTGGCTCAGCCACTATTAAATGGTTTCAGTGAGGCTGAATTACTTTTGCAAAAGCCTGTGTGTTTACATTTCATAAGCTTATTTTAAAATACGTGTATACAAGAGCAGGCTTATTTATAAGGCAGAATAGCCTGCTGTGTCCTTACCTGACTTAAGTGTTCAAGGAAGCAGCTTTTTTTTTTTTTACTTTTTACAAGCACAGTTTAAAATAAAATACTGGTTTGCTGTGCACCAGTGAATCTGCCCAAGAGGAGGTCAGGGCAAGGTCTTGTTTTCTGACTGTAAAAAGCTATTTTGCTTGTTTACGGAGCTTCCTCTTGCCAGCTGTCATTTTAGGTTAATCTGTTAATGACAGCTATAGGTAAAAAAACCCTCATTTCTATCCCCCAGAGTCCTGGCAAGTTTGCATTGCCAAAATCCCAAACTAGCCAGGTTTCCCAGCAAACAGCATTTGGGAACTTTCCATCGGTAAAGCAGGATTTGCTGGGTGACCCATTCGGTCCAGGTTCTTGGCAAGGTTTCTGGCTTCAAGTCCCCCAGGGAAATACATGAGAAAGCCTTTTGGGAGGGATCTTGGCATTTTCTGTTTCCCCTGAAGGAAGGATTTCGTTCTTTATTCTTGGTTTTAAGCATATGGACTGGTAACACACCAGCCTGGCGGCAGGAAGGTGAGGAGCAACTTATGGTGGTGCTGAAAGTCTGCAGGTTGATGCTGAAGTATGATGAGCTGTTACATATGGACCTTAATGGCAGGATGGGGAGGGTTAGGAGAGCCCCAAGGAGCCATTGATTTTCATGAAAGTGAAGTTTTGACTGTAGGACATACAATTCATCTTGCACAAGGGACAAAAAACCCGTACGTGTTTTTATGCCTATGCTCAGAGATGTTTTTCTGCTTCTTGCAAGCTTCCACAAAGCACGTGGGCCTGGTGGGTATGAACATGAAGACCTAGGAGGTAGGGAGGTGAGAAGATGCCATTTATAGTCAGGAAAGAGCTGAAGCAGACCTGGTGTGAGGGATAGTTTTCCATCCAGTGAAGCCGTAAACCAAAGCCTTGACCACTGGTGGTTATTTAAAGGCTCCTGCAGCACTTCCTGCATTGGGAAGGTACTTGGCCTATGTTCAGGCTGGGCGACTGCACTTGCAAAGCCAAATAAACAGCAGCCACTTGAACTTTCCACCTTGCAGGCTCGGCCAGATGCCTCGTCCCCAGGCTGTGGCGAGGCACCACACCTCAGACAGGCTTTGCAGACAAGCCTCTTTGGGGGATTCGGGGTGATGATGACGTTTTAGGGTTGAGGGGTGCTTTTCCTGTTGCATGAAAGGCCCCAAGGGAAGAGTTTGGGGCTGCTTGGAGCTGAAAAGGGGGTGTCTGGGAATGGAGAACTGTGTCTCCAGAATGGGCTGCGATGCCCTATGCATGGGTCCGTGTCCTTCGCTGACCTTGGGCAGAGCAAAGAGAAAGGAAATTATATCCTTTAAAGCTAGATATGTACTTTAGATGCTAAATTTCCTGAGAGGAGCATAATCAAAGTACCCAGGACCAGGGGCCTCATCTGTCCATCAAGACATGTCAGGGATGCATGAGTGTGGTGACCATCCCGTCTGCAGGATGTCCACAAAGATGCCAAGGCATGGTGGTGCTTCATCAGTTGGGGAGGTTGGAGGTAATCACTTCCAACCTCAGTCCTGTGACAGTCAATATGAAATGTCAGGCTCTCGTCTGTATGTATTTTGCTGCTTTTATCGAGTTGTATTTAACACAGTGCATGTCTCTCTCCACTTCTGACCCTTCCCTGGTGACCCAAGATGTTTCAGCAACTCACATGAACCCTGCAATGGATGCTCCTTCCTCACATCCAGCAACAGCCCCTCAGCCTGGGAACTTTTGCAAGACTTGGCAGCGGGGCTGTTGCAGGAGTATTTCACACAGGACCCAAAAATATTGCTGTCGGTGCAGCGTCGGTCAGCCTGAACGCAGGGTCAGGTCCCTAAGAAATCAGACTGTTGACGAACAAGCTTGAGCATATTCAAACGTTTCGTCTGATTTTCTTGGACTGCAAAGTTTCCAAGGGAGCCAAAAAGCTAGCTGCTCTTCTTGTTGATTTTGCTGACCAGAAATACAGCCATGTTCAGTGAAATAAGGAAGCTGAAATTCTTGTATTGCTGTAGCAGAGAGGGGAAAAGCTCAATTTGGAAAAGCTCAAATGTCCGCTTTAGTGATCAAAGTCCAAGGTGGTGTGCCCCAGCTCTGCTGCCTGCTCTCTGCCTGCACTCAGCTTTGAGGATGATCACTCAGGCATGGGGCAGCCTACAATATCTAGCCCCAGGACCAAGATCCTTGCTTGACATCCCTCTGGATTTCTAGCAAAGAAGCAAATCCAGGGGCATTTCCCTTAGTCAAGGTCAACAAGATGGATCCACACAGGCACTGGGGAGTGCTAATGCAAGCAGTGCTGATACCCGCCAGCACTGAACTGGGATGAGAGAGCAGGAGACTTCAGGCAGGAGCAGAGCATTGCTTTAAACTGCAAATGAACTCTGAAATGACAGTGAACTTGAAGCAAGCCCACGTTTCAGACCAGACTGGCCATGAATCAGCTCTGGAAAATGAAAGACAAAACTTTCTGACTTCAGTTCAAGTTATGAACTTCTAAACTCCCAATTATCTGGTTTAATGGAAGCAAGCCAGAGACAAAACATTTTTTGAGGCGAGTGTATGGGACAGCTTCCTGAAAATGAACTCATTGAAAAAGGCGTGATTTGTTTGAGTCAAAAGTTTTACTCAGTGTCTCATATTTTAAAAATCTTGGTAAATTTGACATGAAGATATGTTACTGTGGATCCCAGAGCTGCCCTTGAGCATCCTCCATCACTTTGCTGCTCTTTGCTAAAATGTAGGGGCATGATAAATCACTTCCAAAAAAGAAAGTTGAAGAAAATACCACATGTTAAGCCCATCTGAATGATGGCAAATCTGCAGAAAGCTTTTGCATAGGACAGCCATGTAAGCTTACTCCTTTGCCCCCAAGATAACAACCCCAGGCTGGCAGTGAACGAAGGACAAGTAGGGGCAATGGGGCAGCCCATGGCTGGCTTTGCTATTTCACGGCACAGCTTTGGGGTGGTGGTTACAATTGGGACATCCCACGTGTGTGGGTGCACGTTTTCTGGGCAGATCTTAGTACAGCAGGGTTTTTTGCAGATGCTGTTCCAGAAAAAAGCTTTTTCCCCTCTGTTTCCCTTTAAAATACTGATTAATTTTCTCTTTTACTTTAAAAATGGCTCTATATTCCCAAAACTGTTTGCAGGCATTTAAGAAAATCAGAATATATGCCTGAAGCTCTGCTAGGGATAAAAATGCAGAAGAGGTGTCATGCACGCAGCTGGGCAGCAGTTCCTCCTGCAAGCTGCTAAAATTGGCACCTGCTAAAGTTAGCAGAGATTTCTTTGAGTTTTTGTTTGTTTTACTGAAGTGGACAGGTCAAGGACCAGGGTTTATCTGCGCCCTGACATCAAAGGGATCACCCATGGTCCCAGTTGCAGGGTATCATCCTTGTTCTTGGGCTGTGGCTGCAAGCTGGAGGATGGCGGGGGGTGTGCTGCTGGTGAGGAGCTGGTGGCATTGTCACCAGCTTTGGAGAGCATGGTGCACACAGTGATGCTCCTGCCCAGCTCCTGCCTGCAGTTGTGGTGGCGAAGTGGGGGAAGCTCAGAGTTAATCCTTGGCTTTAACCAAAATTTCCTCTTCCTACCCCTACTCGAGACTCGGGCATTGCGGCAGCCTCCTGGGAGCATATTTGGGGCAGGTGCCCCTTCACGACTGAGTTAGGTGAAAGCTTCACGGGTGCATCCATCCAAACGCAGGTTGCAGCAGTCCTGCAGGCTCGCAGAGGCTCAGCCAGGGAGGGTGTAGGTCCAGCTTCACGGGAGAGGTCGGTTGACATTTCCAGACCCTGCAGGGAAGCCTCTTAGCCAGGTCCCTAAAGTCCTTCAGATGCCGCTGTGGGGTGGAGCAAGTGCAGCACACAGGCAGAGCTCAAGGGAGGTCCTTCTGCTTTGTTTCTAGTAAATGCCTGCCCAGGGTGTGCTAATGACAGCAGAGAGGATGTGCGCCATCGGTTTGACAAACTACACTGATGGCAGATCTGGAAAACAGGGTGGGGAGTGTTACCAACCGGCTGATAAAAGAAAACCCCGTGGAAATTCCCACCTGGGAACGTGCAGCAGAGCTTTACACCATGCCTCAGCTTTTAATTACAGCGCTCATTTAGCAGCCCTTGGCTGCCCGTCCCCGTCCCCACGCTGCCCACAGTGCAGGGAGATAGGCTGGGAACAGATCAAGCTGAAAATAAACTTTTTTTTTTTCTCTTTTTTAATTCCCTCAAGGCGAGATCGGCTCCTGGGTGCCTTCACCAGGGCAGCCATCAACATCTCAGTGCCCTTGTGCCAGCAGGGCTGAGCCAAGCCGGGTGGCAGCTGACTTTGCGCTGGAGCGGATAAGCCCTGTGCCCTGTGGGTGGAGGGGACATTTTCAGTGCCCCTTGTCTCTGCTCCTTCAGGCTAGACTGCAGTGGGACAGAGTAGGTCCCATGACAGCCCCTGGGCTTGTTTTGCTCTTGGTTGTCATGTGCAGTGCCAAATGTAAATCATTTGTGAAATAGCAAAACATCCTTTGCGCTGGCTGCTGTGAGTACTCTATGCACAGTGCCTTTAGGGTGCTGTAGTATCATTTTTCTGCTAAGATTTTTAAAACAGTACAGATTTCAGCGTGGAGCCAAATATATTAATAGGAATGCCCTCATTTAGCTGCTTCTCCATACCACAGTAGCTTGTAATGGGGGGATCGATCCACCCCTAAGTCAGCACTGGGTGTTTCTGCACTTCTGCAAGGTCTCCGTAGATTTTCCTCAATGTTGCGTTTTCTGTTGGCTACAGACTGGCTCTTTAGGAAGCAACACAAAAAGAGATGAAGGAAAACCCTCCTGGGGTGCACCCACAACAGGCAGGGTTGGGAATGGTTGTCTGCCTCCCTCCCCAGGCTGAAACTGTCCTGTGTGTCCCTGGGAGCAGAGGGGCAGGGACCACTCTCGCCAGATTTCAAAGCAAGTGTTTAACCCGGACAGCTGAGCCACTCCTGATGACCTCTGGTTCTGGCAGACTGGGAACACCCAGAGTAGGTCCCATGGCAGCCCTACAGAGCCCATATGTGCAGGAGCACCTGGTTGGTGCTGCTGAGCCAGGAGCCCAGAGCAGGGATCAGCAGCACCCAGTGAGTGCGGTGGGGAGAGGGGGTGGTGGTGGGGCAGCCTGGATTTTAGGCATGGTCCCGTTTTGCTCATGGCCCATGCAGCCGGCAACATTGCAGAGGATACTGCCTGGCACTCTTGCCACTGGTGGCAGTGCCCCGTGGTGAAGGTTTTTGGAGCCAAGCACATCAGCTCAGTCTCTGGGACCCTCTTGAGATGCAGTATTGCTGTGTTGGAATGAGGCTCCCTGGGTTTGCCTCTCCCACAGGTATTGTGTGACAGGCCCATCCCCTGCGCAGCAGCTTTGGCTTTTTGCTTGGAGTTATTGGAGTTGCTTTTTCATTCACCTCTTTTGCTTTTCCTCCCGCTGAGAGGCAGAGCAAGAGCGTGTGCATCTCCAAAAACATTTACTATCATCAGTAGCTGGCTGTTGGCTTCATCATACATGATGAATTTGGGGTTACGGCTTAATTTATCCAGGGAAACTCGTTTGCTTTCAGCTTGATTAGAGCCAGCTCCAGCACAACAAGGGTGGCTGGGAAATGCCACCCACACCGGGGTGTCAGAACGCCTCTGAAACCATCCAGGAGCCAGGGAGCCAAGCAGAGACAGAGCAGCTTGCGTGTCTCCAGGCCATTAAAGCTTACCCCTGGGGCCTGGGAGGATGTGCAGAGCACGGATGAAACACCGCATCCTGCCTGTCCTGTCCCTACTGGATCCGGCCATAGGAGCTGAGGAAGTTTTCCTGCTTAGCAGGGTGGGGAGGCTTCACATCTCAGCCTTTATTTAATTTTCAGGTGATAAAAGTGTTGCTTCCCTGCCCAGCGCGTCTGAGCAGCCAGCACGTTCAAACACTTCCCTTTGTGCAGGGAATTTGCATTTCCCTAAAGGCAGCACCAGTTTTATGCAAATACCCCGATGAAAGAAAATCAAAGCCAAGCCATGCTCATGAGTAAGCATTCCTGGGCATTGCTTGAGCAGTCAGATGCTCTTTTGCAAACTTTGGTGAGGGAGAAGCAGCATGGCATTGCTAGCCATGGGCTCCTCTGGCCCAAAAAGCACTGTGTGATGACCACTTCGCCTCCCTGTTGTCCCAAGAGCAGTATCAGTCTGGAAAGTTGCTTTGGGGCTGCAATGACCCACTATTGGATTTTCTTTTCCTGGGTGCACTGTTCCGTGGGACGTGGCACGTTGTGTGTGTTCACATGACATTCCACAGCAGCACTGTAGGCAGGATGGGTTTCTTCCTCTTCCAGCCATTCCTCTGAGGATGTGGTCCTTCGCCTTCAATGGTCTTCAAAATCACCTGGGTATGTCTATTGCGGCCAGCTGGGCTGTGCTGCACAGCCTTCTCCTTAGTTTCTCTCCCAGGATGGGAAGAGGAGTGAGTAGCAGCATCCCACAGCAGCTCTGACACGAGCTTCTTGCTTGTGCAAATCATTGCAGTTTCTCTTTCTGAGATGCCAGGGCGTTCACTGGCTTTTATAAAGCCACCACTGGAAATCCTTCCTCTGAATGACAGGAATATGATTAGATGACTGTTCATCTTATATATTGAAAGAGACGATTCATTTTAAGTGACAGGAAGCACCAGGATCTCTGTAGTTTGCCATCAATTCCCTTTTTAGCTGGTTTTGCGTCAAACAGCAGCTGAGAGCAGCCTAGGCATGCCAGAGCATCGCTGCATTGCCAGTGAGGATGTGATTTAAAACATGCTCATCTGGAGTGCCAGTAGCCTGCTTTAGCCTTATGCAGCCCTGAAGAAGACCAGCTTGATTGTAATGGGGGAGCCCGTTTTTGCAGTCTGAGACCACATCCCAAGTGGCAGCATTGTAGGACTCAGGTCCTAAGAAGTTTTCAGACCATTTTCCTAATGCTCAGGAAGTCCTGTTCAAGTGAGGTTTTTTAATCCCGTTGTTAATCCAGTTTGGATCCCACTTGATGGAGAACCCTGGGGAAGGGCTGCGGTGCCACCCAGCCACCTAGCCATCAGGCAGTCATAGAATGAGAGAATGGTTTGGGGTGAAAAGGACCTTTAGAGGTCATATAGTCCAACCCCCCTCCCATGGGTAGAGACATCTTTCACTAGATCACTAGCTGCTTAAAGCCCTGTCCAACATGACCTGGAAGGCTTCCATGATGGTCCAACATGACCAGGAATGAGGCATCCACAGGTCCCCTGGGCAACCGGTTCCAGCATCTCACCACTCTGATCATAACAAAGTTCTTCCTTGTGTTCAATCTAAATCTATCCTCTTTCATTTTAAAACTGTTGCCTCTTGTCTTACCACTGCAGGCCCTAGTGAAAAGTATTTCTCCATCCTTCTTATAAGCCCCCTTTACGGGCCACAGTAAGTTCACCCCGGAGCCTTCACTTTTCCAGGCTGAACAACCCCAGCTCTCTCAGCCTTTCCTCACAGGAGAGGTGTTCCATCCCTCTGATCACCTTTGTGGCCCTCCTCTGGATCCGGCTCGTAACAGCTCCGTGTCTTTCCTGTACTGCGGACCCCAGAGCTGGACACAGCACTCCAGGTGGAGTCTCACCAGAGTGGAGTAGAGGGGCAGAATCCCCTCCCTTGACCTGCTGGCTGCGTTACTTTTCATGCAGCCCAGGATACGGTTGGCTTTCTGGGCTGCAAGCGCACATTGCTGGCTCATGTCCTGGTTTTCATCCACCAGTATCCCCAAGTCCTTCTCCGCAGGGCTGCTCTCAGTCCATTCATGATACTGGGGGTTGCCCTGAGCCAGGTGCAGGACCTTGCACTTGGCCTTCTTGAACCTCATGAGGTTCACGTGGGCCCAGTCATCAAGCCTGTCAGGGTCCCTCTGGATGGCATCATCCATGATGGGTATCAACCACACCACTCAGCTTGGTGTCACCTGCAAAGCTGCTGAGGGTGTACTCAGTCCCACTGCCTGTATCACTGATGAAGATAACTGAACAGTACCAGTCCTAATACAGACCCCCGCTGACACTACTTGTTACTGATCTCCATCTTTACACACCAGGCAGGCTCTGCGCAATGAGTGGAGACACCAGTGTCCCACCAGCAAGAGCAGCTGCATGCAACTTCTAGCATTTCATCCCCTTTGATCTTTTATTTGGAAGAAAACCACCTTATTTGCTCTGCAGGCTTTCACGGGCAGGGGACACCTCAGCACCCACCAGCACAGTGTCCCTTGGCACTGGGGTTTTACGCAAGAGCAGCAGCAGCTCAGACCAAAGGATTTTGTCCCTGTTGCTGGCAGTGGCTGGGTGCAGTGGGTGCAGCCAGGAGAGGGTACAGGATCAGTCTGTGCCCACAGTCATGCAGCCAAATCTGGAAGCTTGAAGGTACCTGCCTTTGTCCCTAGAGCTTTGCTGACATACTGCTATTGCAGAGCAGTGGTCCCATGGCAACTAAGGAGCTGTGCTGTGGCTTATTCCTGACTTAAGGAGGTTTCCAGAAGGGGGTTGAAGGGGAAACCTTCTATGCAGGACCTGGGCTTGGTGGGATGAGCCAGGAGCTTGGCATGCCAGAGGGTCTGCAGCATGCCTGGACTTTGCAGCATCCCATGCAGGAGCAGGGCATTTCCTATCTCCCTTCACTTGTTCCGTGGCTTTTAATTATGCTGGCTGACACCCATCGTGGTTTTCCTGATATCTCTTTGTATTATTTGTAGCTCTGGAGGGGGTACTTAATACCTGCATGCAGCATCCCATCCTGCTGGAGGGGTGGTTTCTGCTGTGGGGTGGCAGTGGTCAGGGCTGGTGAGGATGATGAGGAGCCAACCCAGGGTTTTCCATGCAGGACTCCCCCCATGTGCTGGTGGCCGCCTTCAAAAGTCCTTCAGTGCCCACGACAAGGGAGAGGGCTAGTGGTGTTGCCACCCCCCAGCAGCCTGTCACGATATGTATGATCCTGTCTCCACAGGGTGAAATGCATAGACGCAATACTGGCCAGCAAGGATGAGATGGTTTGGGAGGACAACCTCTGAGAGCAGAGGGTCTGGATAGTGTAGAAAGTTCAAGGACCCACAAGCCCCGTCTCTACCTGGTGCCATTGACTTAGGAGAGCTGTCTTTCTCCAGAGCTTGGCTTCTGTGGTCAATGCTGGCTATAGCTTGATCCACCAGAGAAGAATTTTCCATGGGGCTGATGACAGTCAGAGCATGTTTTCTTCTCTCCCATGTTGCCATCCCCAGCACATCATGGAGCACTATTTCAACACTATCTGCAGGTCGAAATCCACCCGTTGGGTAGACTGAGTCCCCTGGAACCCCCTTCTTTGTCAACAAACATCAAAGCCACCGCGGCCAGTTGGTGTTGGGAGTTATGCAAGATGTGCCAGTGACGCACAGAGGGCTGCTGATGCCCTTCGGTCAGGGCTACTGTTGGCTTGATGAGGTAGGACCAGGCGGCATAGGGACATCTTCACAGCGGGATGCCACCACTGAGTGGGGACATACCAAACAGCAAAGTTCAGGTCAGGTGGAAAACGGGGCAGTTGGAGACCAGGGGCCAAAACAACAGTGCTGGGGTAGGCAGTAGAAAAACTAAACACAGGCTGCACCTCTCCCAAAAATAGCCTTCCCGGCACAGGCTCAAGCTGTGCTTCGAAGGGGAGGTCACAACAGCCCCTCCATGCCCTTCCCAGGGGGCTGCTGCTGCCCATGCTCCAGGTGCTTCCCCCCGTAAAAGGCTGAGAGGCATTGCTCCCACACACACATTTTGCCATTGAGACACCTGCCACAAGTATTAAATTAACTCAAAATGATGGGAGAAACCACAACAAGCAGATGTTCAGCTGCGCCAGAGATTCAGAGTGGGAGAGGCATGTGGTGATGGCAGTTGTCAGGGGGGACCGCTGGGGTCAGCTTGCCCCCCTGTGTGTGTTCTGGCGTGATGCTGCTGCTTTGGGATTTTTTTCTTTCCAAGGATGCTCTTGGGCGAGGCAGGAAGTCCTGAAATGCCCCATCAGATGCAGAATGCGTTTTTTTTCCTGATTGCTCTGGCCGAAAGAAATCCCTGAAGGAAGTGGGGGGAGCTAGCCCCCAGTATTTGGGGTGCCTCACTTCCCTGTGCATCAGGCACCGGAGCGTGGGGACCAGCTGTCCCCAAACAACCGAGCCTTTCACCCCCCAAAAACAAAAACCTCCAGGGCGCACCCTCTGCAGATTTGGGAGGCAGCCAGCCCAAAGCCTGCTATTACTTGTCTCTGTGGAGTTGGCCTCTCTTCCACCCCCCTCGTTGGGTTTTTTTTTTCCTCCTTTCCCTTCAAACACAAGCCAGGAAAAGCCTCTGACGTCGGCACTGCTGCTGCGAGCTCCTCGTGGCTGCTGGGAGAAGGCGGCAGAGGGGATATCCCGGATCATAAAACCAGGACCATGCTGCGAGCGGGGCCACTGCTGGCTACCCGTGAGTTGTCTGCTGACGGGGGGGGGGGTCTGCTTTAGCGTGGAGGGGGTCCTTTTCCCCCCAGTGCTGAACGTTTGGTTTGGTTTTGTGGGTTTTATGAGCTGCTTCTGGTGGATGAATCTCTTACAGTGCAAGAAGGAGTTAGGCTGAAAAAAAATGCCATCCATGCATACCTCGGATTTGAGCTGCTTGGGGGTTGTGTGTAGGGGGAAAACCTGAAATTGCAGCTAAAGGGCTGTGCAGGGGGTGCCTGGGGCATCTTGTGTTTCCTCTGGGGCATTGCCCCGCGATCACTGGGCAGGAGAGGCAGCCCTGGCACCAGTGGCCAGCACAGGTATCCTTATGTCAGTTGTGGTCCATGTCCCATCGAGGTTGTGGGCCAGCACCAAAGCATGTGAGAGGGAAAAGCAACTCCCAGAGGGCCGTTTTAGGCACTTTCCATACTATGCCTTAGCCTCTCTTCAAAGAAAAAAGGTGCAAATAAAAGATAAAAAGGGGTCTGTCGTGTTACCAGGGCCTGTGGTGCATTCCCAGCTTTCACAGTGCTGGGAAGACTGTGCTCTTTTTATCTGGCTGGCTGGCTTGCTGCCTCATCTTCCCCATTCCTCCTTCTTTCATGGTCGTCTGAGTGCCTCCTGCTTGCAGGTCTCTGCGCCGACATCACGCCAGCATCTTTCCCTGGTGCCTGTGTACCACCAAACTCCTTAAATCTGACTGGAGCTAGTAGGCTCTGTTTTGCAAGTGTACATGTTGGCTGGCATTTACCTTGTGCCAGAAAGGATGGGGAGGAAGGTAACGACCTGGTTTATCTTGCAGGTTGGCTTTATCTTGGAGTTCTGGTGGGCTGCCGAGAGCTCCCCGTTGCTCTCCCTCTGCCCCCGTGCAATTATAATCCTCCTTGCCGTTTTGCTCAGAAAACATCCCCTGCAGCAAAAGAAGCAAACAAAAAAATAACCTTGGAGGCAAACCCCTGTAATATTTCTCTGACAGACGATGCCCGGTGCTGCTCTCCTCCTAGCAGCAGATATCCTGCAGCCTCCGCTGCCTCCCCATGGTACCCAGCATGGCCTTGCCAGGACATCCCTGTCTGCTCTTTCCAGCTCTGCACGTGGAGCAGGATGTGCTGGTCGCCGCTTATGCCTCTGCCCCCAGATACTGGCTCCCGTGGGGTGTTTTGTTTCTGTTGCTCTCCTCCCGGACCTTTCCTGTTTCCTTCCGTGCAGATGCGGCTGGAGGAAGTCTCAGCACGTTGGCTTTCCTCTGGCTGGGTCCTGGCTGCGGTCACGGGCTGGGGACAGCATTTTGGCTCTCTGTGTCCTGGGACCTATCCTCTCTGGCTGTGCTGCTGGTGGCAATGGTGGCAGTGGTGGTGCTGCTGGTAGTGCTGGCGGGTCGCTGTGTGCATGCATGCAAGCAAGGCTCATGGACCTGCTCACGGTGGTCACGCATGGCAGTGGTAGTAGATGTGTGCAGAACTGCTATGTGGCAATAACTGGGAATATTCAGAAACTGTATTCAGTTTTCAGGGTTATGGAAGTGCTTGTTGTGGAGGTGGGAACGGGAGCAGCGAGTGTAGGACTTGATCGGCCATAAGGGGAAAGGGCTGGTCAGTGTCTTGCTACATGGGCTGAAATCAGGAGAGAGGTCGAGCAAATGTATCGCAGATGGGTGTTTTGTTAGATTTTTCTGAAGGTGAACTTTGAACGTGAGATGTGCTCACTCGGGAGATAGCTATATTTATATATGGGTGAGATACATATTGTTTGGATGAGTAAGAGCCTTTGTTCCAAGTCCCGCCGCTAAAGCCCACATGGAGCGACAATTTGGCTCTGCAAAGCTTCCTCTTCCTTTGCTTGGGGAGTTGCTGTGTTTAGGAGAACCTGATTTCACCAGCTGCATCCCGCTAGCCCAAGTACCAAGCAGCGTAGCCATCAGGTCTGGCATCTGCTCGCTGCTCCAGCCAAGCCCTCTCATTAACTGCAGCAAAGAAGACCTGGTCTTTATTTTGCATCAAGGTGCTGGGAGGAAGAGCAGCCTCCTCCCTACTGCTGCAGGCTCTGTCCCTGGATGGCTGGGATGAGACCAAGGCTTGTGTAATGGAGCTGCCATGTGGCAAAAGAATAATTAGAAGAGTCCCGTGATCCCCTCCACTTTGGGGTGTAGGCAGGGAGGTGATGGCTTGGTGGTCCCCATCCCCCAGAGCAGCACCCTCCATTGCTCTCTTGCCACACCTGGATCCTCGCCAGGCTGTTGCCAACTTCTTGTGGAAGAACCATAACCTTCCATAGTTATGGTGAAAAATGTCACTGTGGCTTGCACGGTATGCATGTCTTTTAGGGGCTTTGCAAGGAAGAAGCCCACCGTGTCACATTAATACTTGTGGAAATTCAGAGGCAAGTGTTGCTGGTGAAGCTTTGAGATGTGCTTGCAGATGTTGGGGTGGCAGTGATGAGCACGTTGTGGGGAGGTGGTCCCCATCCCTCCCCAGCCTTGGGCATTACAGGGGGATGATAGCAGCAGGGTACCTGGCTCCTCTGGTCATCCATGCTGGATTTCCTACATTGGGCTTCACCCTGACAGGTTTGAGCCTGAAAGGCCAGTGCTGCAGTGCTGAGCATCCTCATCTAGGGCTTGCTTACTGCATCCTCACGTGCTTCATCTAATCCCCTGTAGTGCTCAAGTCAGAAAGATATTTATTCACTTGGCAGGTTATTAATATTAGCTGAAACACCCTTTTCCACATTGTTCTACCATGCTTAATATGGTGATCAGCATCGCAGCCTGTAGTGCTGGGGATGATTTGTGATTGAATATCCATTAGGGAATTATGAGCTTCGGGGCTGAATTGCCAGGACATGCAATTGCCAAAATACTTGAAACGCTTCCACTGGAGAGGAGACCTTCTGGGAAAGGAGCAGTCTCTGTTCTCGTACGCAGGCAGTTCCCACTGAACCTCCATTAGTGGCAGCGAACACACCCAAGCCAATAAAAAATTATATGGGATCCAGAGCGCCAATGGAGCGTGAACCGTGTGTTGGATGATGATGGGGAGCAAGCTACTGCTCCTGGCATGCCATACTGGCATTGGTACTTACAGTGGCTCCTGGTCCCATGGGGTTGCTCAGCGGGTGGGTTTAATCCAGGACACAGTTAAACGAGGCACGGTTCGTTTTAACACAACCCTGCGGCCAGTTAAAGCAGGGTATAAAGTTGTTCGGAGGGCAAAAAGTTATTTTTTGCTGCTTTTCCTTATGCACTGCAGGCACCTCTCATACTAGTGTATTGAGCCCAAAGGGGCAGAATGCAAGGTGTCATTAAACATGGTGGAAGCCAAAAGAGCCAAGAGCCAAAAGCGTTAAAAAGAAAAGCAGAAGATCCTCAGGTCCTTTGTTTCAGAGAAGCAGGTTTTGCATAAGGATGATTTGGGGCAATACCTGATTTCCAACAGCTCTTCCCTCTGAGCAGGCATCTGTGACTGCCCATCTCTCCTGCCTCCCATCCCTTTGGAGGTTTTAACCTCTTTTTCCTTAAAGTGAATAAAGAAAGAAGAAGCTTGCTGAGGGGGTTAGCAGCAGGTTTTTCTTGGGAAACATTCACTCACTGGGTTGCTGGCTCTTTTTGTGGCCGTGCTGGCTCACAGCTCGTTGGCTGCACCTGTAGGAGCCACATAGCCCAAACCAGCCCAAAATTACCCTCTAGAGATACCATTTCTTACCCAGCCATGGGGAGCTCATCTTAGCGGGGAGCAGACCCCGCAAGCAAAGTGATGGGTGGGAAGTCACTGGAAAAGCACAGTAAGCCCTGGGGGAAGCGGGTTTCCTATCCCATCTTGCAGGAGCATTGCAAGCTTTGAGCAAAGATCCCAGCTGCCATGGTCCAGCTGGGGAGGGTGAGCTGGGGAGAGGTCAGCATCAGCTGGAGGCTGAGCTGCTTTGTCTGATATCAGACCTAAAATGTTGCTGGGAGGCAGCTCCCACCTTGCTCCTATCCCTCCATCCAGCTTCCAGCCTCTGACAGCTGCTAAAATTTGATTTTCTCAATGGAGACTGGCTTCGGGGGGGGTGGGGGGGTGGGGGTGGTCCCAGTCACCCTCTGCAGCCCAGGCAGGGTTTGAATTTCACAGAGCATCCTTGCAGGGCTCTGGGGTAGCATTACCCAATTTTTTTACAAGCCAAAAAATGGAGTGAGGAGTGATAGAATGTGATTGACAAGGGAGTTTGGGGCAGCTCAGGGGACAGCAGTATGCAAGAGTGCAGAGGAGCTGGGGAGGGCTCAGTGCTGAAATCCCCTTGAGTTTTGGCCCTTTCCTAGCTCCTAGCCCCCTCTAAGCTCCTTTCCAAAATCCCAGCTGTAAAACTATGGGCGTGGAGATGCGCTGTGCACTGGGGGAGCACCAGAGATTGCACATGCTGCCAGTAATAAATAATTAATGCCTTGCCAGTGGGAAAGTCCACAATTTTAGAAGCCAAGCTGGGCATGTTCAGGAGAACAGCCCCCCTTTCCCCTGCCACCTCACCTGGCTTTTTTCCCCTTTGCTATTTGGTTTTTTGCTATTTGATTGGTCCCACAGACCACTGGCAATGCAGGAGCCAGCAAGCCATTGTAAATGATGCTTGAGCATGGAGGAGCCTAGTGAGAGCACCCAGATGGTGTGGTGAGCTGTCAGTGCTCAGCACACCTCCCTTCTCCCACCTTGTCTTGTTGCATCACACTACAACAACACAGAGGGGAAAGTTTGTGGGTGCTGGGGCATCAGGAGGAGAGGTGAGGGGGTGCATGCTGGCTTGGCTTGGGTTACTTATGTGCTTATGGTCTATTTTGAGGCTCTGGCCACGCGGCGCTAAGCAGCTGCTGACCTGGGGAAGGGACCAGCTTCAAAACAAGAGTCCGGAGGGTAACGACCCGGGGAAGCGCTGGGTTTCCCTCAGCTCTGAGCGGGGCTGGCAGCATCCTCACCTCCCCCTGAGCCTGTCCTCTCTTGGCTTTTGGCATTTCCACAATGGGAATTGATTTTCTTTCTTAATTCTTTCCATTGCCATCCTTGGAAGGCAAAGATGCCCGGGGTTGCAGTGCCAGGGTATTTTATAGGGAGCAATGTGCCAGCAGTGATGGGGGTGCGGATGAGTGAGCAGGGAGGCATGTCCATCACTAGTGTTGGCAAAACAGTGCACCCACGACCCTCTCTTCTGCTCCCCCGCCCCTTCCCGAGAAAGCTCATTTGCAGGCGGCTTAGTTTGCCTAAGAGCATTAGAGGTGCATTTGGTGGACATTAGCTGCTCGAGCAGCACAGGAGCATGTGGCCGATTAGGGGGAGCGGTGGCTGGTTTCGGGCAGAGAGCTGTATTTGGGGTGGAAATATTCACCGTGCGTTTCGGGGATACAAAGGTGAGGTCTGGGGGGACAGGGTGGGTGCCAGGGGAGTCGGCCCACGTGGCTCGGGTGCTTAAATACGTCAGCTGGGTGCTGATGTTGAGTGGCATGAGAGCAAGCCCCTTCCCTGCCATGTGCTTTTCCCTTTTGCAGGGAAATGTGAGTGGCCTCCCCCAGCTTTCCAGTGTCACTTCGGATTTTCAGCTGGTATTTCGGCTTTTTCTTTAAATACCACCTGGCTTTCTAATCTATGGTCTCCTGCGAAGATAAGCGTGGTCAGGGATGCTTGTATGTGTATATGATGCAGCAGGTGCCGGCACATGTGGGGGCACCATGTCCCCTCTGTCCCAGCCAGGGGCTTCCTTGGAGCCAGCCTGGGGAGGAGAACACTCTCACCACCCTGTTTCTCTTTCCCTCCCCTGCAGCCTCGCTCTCCGCCGGGATTTATGAAGGTGCTGAGGAGCAGCTCTGAGCCCCGCAGCCCCCAGCAGCCCGCCCTGTGAAGCAGCGCACAGCCGCCTCACCTCGTCTCGCCCGGCATCCCGACCCTCCGACTCAACCATTCAAGGCTCCCGTGCATGGATCGCCCCAGCGAGGGACCGCTGCTGGACGCCGCCGACGCCGCCCCATAGGCTCCCGGCCCCCTGTGCCGCCCCCAAGTACTCCACATACCCTGATGGGGTAACGTGACGGGGGTCACCCTCCCGCCACCGCCACCACCCCACATGCAGAGGCCTTTCTAGAGCGCAAGGGAGCGTGCGGCACCGGAGGCGGCAGCCACACACCGTCACACACACGCCGAGGACGCCGACACTACAGCAAAGGGATTTTTATTGTTATTATTATTATTATTATTATTAATAATATTATTATTATTACCATTAATATTATTTTTTCCCATCTGGCTTTTTACACTGGGGGGCTTGCAGTGTGTCGAGGAATCAGGCACGCTCCCAGGAGCTGGGATTATTTGCACAACATCTGTATATTGAGTTCTCGATCCTGTTTTATTTTTATTTTTTAAGTGCAGAGGAGTTGTTGGGGTCTTTTTTCCCCTCCACGCCACACTTTTGTTGGGTTTTTCTCCCACCATCAGCACCACTTCATCCTCCTCCCATCCCACCATGGCCCGGATGAACCGCCCTGCACCAGTGGAGGTCTGCTACAAAAACATGAGGTTCCTGATCACCCATAACCCCACCAATGCCACACTCAGCACCTTCTTGGAGGTAAGGAGGGGAGGATGGAAGGGGAACGCAGGGGCTCAGCTGCGCATTTTGGGACTAAAAGCTGATGTTGAGATGCAACAGGGATCAATCCTGTGTAGGATGCAGCAGTGGTGCATCCCTTTGGTACCACAGCCTCCGGTGGCATCCCAGGGCAGTGGGTCCAATCACTGCCCGCTTTCTGGGGTAGGATGTTTTGGAGGACCTCAAGTGTGGCGTTTGGGCGTGGCAGAGATGGAGAAGTTTCCCCATTGCTGTTGCATCCCCTGCCAGCTCCACCAGCACATCACATCAAGGGGCTTTGCAGTGGCACACATGGATGCATGCAACCTCCCCTGCATCTCCCAGCACCTCAACAAGGACTTCTCATCCCAAGTATCCCGCATCTTTCCAGTGCATGGAGTCTGTAGGGTGCTGCAAAAGGAGCTGGAGGGGCTCGGGGTTGTAGGAACCAGTGAAGATGCCCTGCCTGGGAACACTGCCTCCAGCACTGGCAGTAGCTGGGAGTTGGAGGGGTGGGATTAATGGATGCGTGTCCATGGTTGGCGGCAAAAGGCTTCAGCTTGCTCTTTTTATCAATGCTTGGGAGAAACACTGTGTCCTGCAGGTTCAGATGAGCCAGCACAAGCGGTTTCTGCTTATGAGGAGCCATTTTGGGTTGTTACTGCATTTGTGGTGGGACCTGGGGCTGTGCATGGGCCTGGCGAAAGGGTTTTACCTGAGACCTAAAGTGCGCTGAGGTCCAGTGTGCTGGCAGCAGAGGCACCTTGTGAGCTCGAGGAACCCCCCCCCACTGCACATCCAAAAAAACACGTGGAAGCACCACCAGCTCGAGAGAGCCTTAGAAGGTGGTTGCGATCTGGGAACAGCCACCCCATACCCTACAAGACAATGGGGACAGCACCAGTGAGAAAGAGGAAAAATTCCTCTTTTCTCCAGCTTCTTAGATTTTCGGCTGAGCTGCCAAGTGTGTGGAGGTTTGCCGTGGTCTGGTGAGCAAACACAGGGAACGAAGGAGATGGATCATTGAAGGGGATGATCTCACACTGTGCCCAGCAAGGCCGGTACGCCTGCACATAATCCAGGGGCAATCCTTGCAGCAGGCAACAATCCACGATGGAAACAGCCCAAGTCCCACACCCAAGCCTGCAGCACACTGGAGTGATGATGGGATACAGCAGTGAGGTCAAGAAGGAGCCCCTGAGCAATTTGCAAGATTTGCAGGGTGCACTGCAACCCCCTCCCCCCTTCCGCAGCCACCTCCGTGTATATCTGCCATGGGAGTTACAACCTGGCCAGGCACAAATAATTTCTCCTGAAGGAGACTTGCACCTGTGGTGGGGATGTTTCTTTGCATGGGATGTAAAGTTCTTACTGGTGTGGCTGTCGGGGGCTTAAGAATAAACATCCCCGTTGGTGCTTGTGACTCGGTGCTGGGTAAAAATCCCATGGTGCCCTGGGATTTCGTATTTCCTTATGCTTCCCAGGCTGGATGGACCACAGGGGGGTTGCTCAAGGGTCCAGAGATGGGACAGGGAGCTTTTTTATGGTCCATAGTGGTCCATGAGGCCATAGCAGGGCTCAGATGTGTTTGGGTTCACTCAAAAGGTTTTTTCAGACCCGTCCTTCTCCTTCCCTCCCCAGGACCTGAAGAAGTATGGTGCCACCACAGTTGTGCGAGTGTGCGAAGTGACCTATGACAAGACCCCCCTGGAGAAGGACGGGATCACCGTCATGGTAGGTGCACAGCAGGATGGGCACCGGCGGGGCTGGTCTCCCCATGCTTAAATGCTCCCATCCCTCAGCTCTGCTAAACACCCTGCGACATCACGCTTGCCCAGGAGCAGGATTTGAACTTCACCCTCGGGGCGAGCTCCCCACTCCCCAGGCTGAGATCAGGCTGGTGCTTTAAAAAAAAAGGCAAGAACTGCCCACACACCCGAAACTGTGACTCACACGGTTCAGTCGGCAGCTGCCTTCCCTGCCTGTTGCTCAGGCTTTAAAGCATCCAGGGGATGAGAGCGCCTGATCCCACGTGGAAGATGCACGTGGTTCCTGTTACCCCCAGCTTTATCTTATCCAGGGAGTGGGGGGCCGGGTTTTTTGCTCTTCCAGCTCCAGCAGCCGGCTGGTGCAGCTCAGGGGGATGAAGGGGAGCATGCAGCAAGGAAAAGGCAAGGAGGAAGAGCAGGCAGCTGCCTGCGCTGCATCTTGGCTGATAAGTAATTGGAGATGATGTCTGGCGTGATTGCCCTGCCAGGGAGCTGAGCTCCAGCTGGAGGGTGAGGCTCTGCTCATTATTTAGGAAAGGGTTTGGGAGTGCCTCATGTCTCCTGGGGTGGTCCTGTGTGTGTAGGTCCTCTCTGTATAGCTGTCTCTGTATAATGTATATCCTAGAGAGAGAGAGAGCGAGCTATATCCTATATCCTACAGGATATAGGTAGAGAAAAGATCCTATGTCTCTTTAGACACAGATCTGCATCTGTATCTCTCTAGATACAGATGCTATATCTTTATATAGATAGCTTATAAAGAAAGATAGTAGTATCTTACCTATAGAATCTGTATGTAGGATGCCATATCTGCTCACTTACACATCAAATTCTGCCTTTTACCCTGTTTCTGACTGGAGTCCTCCAGGTTTCTATATCTAGGATATGCATACCTCTCTACATATATAGAGAAATATCTGTATCTAGGATATGTTTTATATAGGGAGATAACAATATCCTAGATACAGAAACTACAGAAGACACTGTATAGAAACTATATAGCTTCTATATAAGTTTCTATAACTATATAGGAACAATATAGGGTATAAGATATAGAGATATATCTCTGTCCTCTGTGTCTATGGATAGATAGATGTATGCAGATATAGAGATATCTCTGTATATACCTGGATCAAATGTATTTCTATATATAGTTTATATCTTCATGCACTGTCCCTTTCTTTGGGGAACGAGGCACAAGCTAGGTGAGGCCTGGTCTGGTGTGGTGTGCCATGGTGCCAGCATTCGCAGCCACGGTGCCCACATGTATGGTGGTCCCATACTGGACACACTCCCTGAGTGTTCTGGATCCGTCCTCTGCTTTTGGCTCTTTCACAGGGGATCCTGAGCAATCTCTGAAGGTGGTTACCATGTTGTGCCAGACGTGGATGTCCCATGCCATGGGCATCTGCTTGGCAGATCTTCCAGCAGTTTGGAGATGGGGCAGAAATCCTGCCGGAGAATCAACACTGTGTGGGTTTTGGGGTAGGAAGGTTTATGGTGCAGGATGGACGTACTGTGTTTGATATACCAGTAGTGTTCAATGTCTTTATTAATGTCGTAGGCAGTGGGATTGAGTACACCCTCAGCAGCTTTGCAGGTGACACCAAGCTGAGTGGTGTGGTTGATACCCATCATGGATGATGCCATCCAGAGGGACCCTGACAGGCTTGATGACTGGGCCCACGTGAACCTCATGAGGTTCAAGAAGGCCAAGTGCAAGGTCCTGCACCTGGCTCAGGGCAACCCCCAGTATCATGAATGGACTGAGAGCAGCCCTGCGGAGAAGGACTTGGGGATACTGGTGGATGAAAACCAGGACATGAGCCAGCAATGTGCGCTTGCAGCCCAGAAAGCCAACCGTATCCTGGGCTGCATGAAAAGTAACGCAGCCAGCAGGTCAAGGGAGGGGATTCTGCCCCTCTACTCCACTCTGGTGAGACTCCACCTGGAGTGCTGTGTCCAGCTCTGGGGTCCGCAGTACAGGAAAGACACGGAGCTGTTACGAGCCGGATCCAGAGGAGGGCCACAAAGGTGATCAGAGGGATGGAACACCTCTCCTGTGAGGAAAGGCTGAGAGAGCTGGGGTTGTTCAGCCTGGAAAAGTGAAGGCTCCGGGGTGAACTTACTGTGGCCCGTAAAGGGGGCTTATAAGAAGGATGGAGACAGAGTTTTTACCAGGGCCAGTAGTGACAGGACAAGGAGCAATAGTTTTAAACTGAAAGACGATAGGTTTAGATTGAATATAAGGAAGAAATTTGTTACAATGAGCGTGGTGAAACACTGGTACAGGTTTCCCAGAGAAGTGGTAGGTGCCCCATCCCTGGAAACATTCAAGGTCAGATTGGATGGGACTCTTGAGCAACCCGACCTAGTGAAAGATGTCCCTGCCCATGGTGGAGGTGATGGACTAGATGATAGTTGAAGATCCCTTCCACCTCAAACCATTGTATGATTTGATGGTTTTGTGGCATGGTGTGTCATCCCTGGTGTGAGCCCAGTGACCTGCACTCAGGGCTGAAGCTTTCTGGGCACCGTGGGGTGGAGATGGATTTGCAGGCCAGGCAGCAGGCTGCACAGGGTGGGCTGACTCAAGCCTTAGGATGCTCTGAAGCCCAATGTGCTCCTTTCCTAGCAAAGCCCAACTGAAATCACATTAGATGTTCAAACACTGAAGTGAAGAAGCTTCTTTTGCCATCTTACACCAAGGATGACTCCAGCACAGCAGCTTAGTAACTCACTCCTCAAATACAAGGATTATGGCCCAGTGCTTCCCACACACCAGGGCTCACCACGCTGCATCCCCTCCAAGTGATGCTGCCCTCCTGTGCCTCTCACTGCTGCATAGCCAGTGGCCATGGTCCTTCTGCCAGATTCATTTTGGGAGAGAAATCCCCATTTTGGGAGAGGTGTGCAGCCTTAACTGGCTGCCGGTGCCCATGGGGAGACACCGTCATTTTCCCAGGATGCTGCAGCAGTCGCAGGCATGGAACAGGACACTTTTCCCCCTTAGCAGAACCTAGGCCTGAGGAATGCTTAATGCGGCACATCTTTTACCCACTTTGTCACCAAGCTCCGATGTTGAGTCCCGGCAGCTTGAGGATGAAGCGCAGAAGAAGAAGGGCTTGGGGGTTTTTTGTGCCCCTTAACAGCCTTTCCTGAAGGATGCTGTTTAAATGGCCCCATTTGGAGGGGTCTGTCTCACTCCTTTTGGCTCTCTCTAGTGCTGCGTTAGGGGGTCCCCAGAGCATCCTTTTGGGATTTCTGTGTTCAGCTTCCCCACCCACCACATGTGGCAGCAAGCTGAATTTCAGCACCACGTCAGGCCCTGAGATTTCAGCCACCTCAAAGCCACGTTTGCTTAAACTTCCTACAAAGTGGCTTTGTGCTCCCAAGTACTGGATTTAGACGGGAGCTGCTGCAGGGGAAGATGGGAGTTGCATCACCCCGAAGCTGTCTGTGGTCATCTGAATGGGGAGGAGGCAGGCGATGGCCACTCTGGTCTGCAGAGGCTGGAGGACATGGGGACCATGTTGCAGATCCTGTAGGTGCTCCTCAAGGCTGAAACTCTCCATGGGAGATGGGAGGACCCCAAACATAGGCTTGTATGGCTGCAAACCCTGAGCCAAAGCAGCTGGGGGATTCCTGCATGCCAGATGGTGCCGCAGAACCCGCTGCATCCCCACAGAGTTGCGCTGTGAGCCTGCTTTCTGGCACGTGCATCTGTCTCCCCACTGCCAAGGTCCCAAACACCACCACCCTGAGTAAAAAGCAGTCTCCCTGAGATTTTCCCCAGAGTCTCGACAGTGTTTCTCTCTTGCCCTGACCTTGCCCCCGCCTCGCAGGACTGGCCGTTCGATGATGGAGCACCTCCTCCCAGCAAGATAGTGGAAGATTGGCTCAACTTGTTGAAGACCAAGTTCTGTGAAGACCCTGGCTGCTGCGTGGCCGTGCACTGCGTGGCCGGCCTGGGGCGGTAAGTCAGAGCCCGGCACCTCAGCTGCCACCCCACCCATGAAGGGAGGAGAGGGAAAACCATGCCCGCTCTGCTCCTTCCCTTCCCCGGTCCCGCTTTGAGCAGGGGTTTTGCATGCAGTAAAATCTGAGTGGGAACAGGTGTTGACGGGGGGTTCTGCTGCCGGAGCTTCTCCTTGTGCTTCTTATGGCCAAACCCTGGGCGCTGGAGGGGATCTGGGTGGCTCGGTGCTGTCCTGCCAGTGCCCTGTGGCTGTTTTGCTTTTGCTAAAGAGCTCATCGTGTAAATACTTCAAAATGCCGCTGCAACTGGGAGCTGATCCTTTTTGAGAGCTGCTGCATTTTGCTGTTCCCCACAGCACAGGTCAGGTTTTGCATGTGTATTCACATCCACTTCTCCGATAGATTTGCCTCCAAAGTCCCTGTGCTCATTAGAAGAGCAGGAAACAGCTGCCAGCCCTGTCATAGGGGTCTTGCTCCAGAATCATGGTTGGGGCACCACTTGCAGTAAAATGACAAGAAATTACGAACTAAAAGTCACTACTGGCAGTTGTCTGCAATGCCACCATTACAGCCCCATGGCATGTCCCCCCATCCCAAGTTGGGATGTCAGTCTCTGGGCAGCGTGGCTGGGGAGTGACCGGGGCTGCCATTGCCTTTCAGTGCTCCCGTCCTTGTTGCGCTGGCCTTGATCGAGAGTGGGATGAAGTATGAAGACGCCATCCAGTTCATCCGACAGTAAGTCGAGCAGTGTTTCAGTGTTAGGGGAGAAAGCAGCCCCTCTCCTGATGGAACAGAGAGGTCTGGCATGTCCCAGTTTTTTGGGGTGGCAACAGGGTTGCTTTTCTCCTTGGAGGAGGAAGAGGGAGGTGCTGATATCAAGCACCCTGTGCCTTTGCATCAGGGCTGCAGGAGGCTGGGGCAGCAGCTGAGAGCATCTTGGGGGGTTCTCAGTGGGCAGCCTGCTTCTGGCAGCTGCCCCAATTGTTGCCTTCCCAGCTGTCCATGTCTTGAGACTTGCAGGGCTGATGAGTGAGAAAAGCTGCTGGGGTCAGTGCCCGCCTCCATCCCTGAAGAATGTACATGGCTGCAGCCTCCATAATCCCTTTGTGCTACAGACAGGGCAGTTCAGCACCCTGAAATAAGTGGTTGTGGGGTGGGAGGTCTTCTCCTGCCACAGCACTGACTGTGCTGGGTCTTCTCTGTCCCCGCAGGAAGCGCAGAGGAGCCATCAACAGCAAGCAGCTGACGTACTTGGAAAAATACCGACCAAAGCAGAGACTCCGATTTAAGGACCCTCATAACCACAAGAACAAATGCTGCATCATGTAACCTCAACGACCTCTTGCCAAAATCTGTGCACACAGACACCCGGGCACTCGCACACATCCCACCCCCTCACCTCCTTGCCCAGCCCTGTGCACCTCATGCGCCGCCCCACTGCCAGAGCTGGGGTGGGGGGACATGGAGCACCACCAGCGTGTTCCAGCACCCACAGCACGGTCGTATTGCTGGAGCCCCGAAAAAGGCTGCTCTCTCCAGCTACAGCCCTGAGGAGGGAAGGCAGCACTACCCTTTGACTCTTGGTGTTACAGGCAATGAGCTCATGTGACCGTTCTTCATCGCCTTCCTCCTTCTCCCTTTCCCCTCCCATTGCACTGAGAGGGTTGGACAAAGGGTGCTTGGTTTGGGGTGATGCAGGCAGGTCTGTGTCAGTTGGGAAGGGATGGGGAGCAGGAGGGCTGGAGCACTCCCAGAAAAACCCTTTCCCACCTCTTCCCTATAAATAAGGGCTGTAGCAGTGGGGACAGAAGTGGGGATGGTGCAGTGGCCTCAGGGGGGAAGATGGTGATAGCAGGGAGAGGTAAAGGCAGCTTGTAGCTTGGTGCTGGCCCTCTGGCCACAGGAAGGGCTGAGCTAAGTCCCCCAGCACTATTCTGTGTCTCCTGACCCCTGTGCCACATCACCCTCTCCCTGTTGCCTTGATGCCAGCCAGGATGCTGCAGATGGGGCTCATTGGGGGCTTGCTGCAGCAAAGGCAGAGGCTCTGGGAAACTTAAAGACCATGGTGAGGCTTTGAGGTACCCAGCTTTGGCAGGGTGCAGGGTCAGCGCTGAGTCCCCCAAAGTGTGGAGTGCTCTTATTTATAGCTTCCAAATTCAGTGTACGGGGTGGTGGGTTCTCTTGTGTCATGTCCCCATCACTGAGCCACGGCACAAACCCCCATTCTGGCTGCAATGTCCTGGGAACACAATGTGCATCTCAGGGCATGTCCATGTCCTCCACTGCTGTGTCTCCTGGCCAAGGGGCTGGGCTTCAGCTTTCCTGGGGGATTTTGGGTGCTCCTAGCAAGGGCACATCACCAAATTTTGCATCTGCCTTTCCCGCATCTGTAACACAGCGCCTGGCACCCCAGAATCCCCTGGCACGTGCCCTGGTGGGGTGGACTCAGATCTGCCCCTGAGCCAGGACATTAAACATCTCTCGACTTTCTGCCTTTGAACGCTTGCAGCAGCTGGAGCGGTGGGCACATAGGGGTTGTGGGTTTTTTTTTTCTTTTGACAAGGATAAGAAATTTGCTAATTAAAGAAAAAAAAAACTTTTAAAAAAATATGTTTGTCTTCCGCACGTCCTCTGGCCTTTCTTTCTCCCATTTCTTCCCAGTGGAGCCCGGGAGGTGACCCATGGCCTCCTCAGACCGATCCCCAGCACTCAGTCATGGATGGCTGCCATCCGCTGTCACCAGGGCATACGTGTGGCCCAGTGGATGCTTCAAGTGTCCTTTGGGCTCGCTGCTGCTCACCCCCTCAGCTGCAGAGGATCGCAGTTGTTGGGGCAAGGAGGGCTAGTCATAAAATGTCTGGTGGTATTGGGACACCCAACTTGAGATGCCTTCAGTGGCCTGTGTTGGGTATCTCCAGAGGTTTGTGTGCCTTCCAAATCATAGACTATCCAGAGACATTTGCTTCAGAGGGCTGATCTCTTCGGATAAGTGGTGAGGATTAGACAACTTCAGTACCTGCAGAAGGGTAGAGGATGGCTTCATGCCTCCACACGTGGGCAGAGGAGGAGCTTGGAGCCATTTCCAGCACCACTCCTCCTCTCCTGATAGGGGCCAGCCTGGCTGCACAGCAGGGATAGCCACCCCATGGCATGGGCTCTGGTGACAGATGAGGTGGGGACCCTCCACACATCGCCCCAGAGTTGTTGTAACACACACCTTGGGCCTGTCCTAGCCTCCACGCTGCGGGACATCCCTTGGCCCCCTGAGTTTCTCCTACCCCATTCCAGACTGTTGATTCCCGTGCCTGGTAGGAAGGGTGGCAGTGGTCAGAGTGTGTTTGTTGGCAAGGGTGAGCAATGGGGCTGATAGGAAGGCCTAATCCTGTAACACAGCAGTCATGCTGGGTGGGTCACCATTCCCTTACTGTCCGGGTGTGTCCTGCTGCTAAAATAGGTGCTGCTTCATCCCCGGGGACAAAAGGAGGTGGCTTGGCATTGCAATGGGACAGCCCAAATCCCTCTTAGGCGGAGGACCTTGCGGTCCCGTGTGCTCCCCAGTCATAACAGGCTGTGCCATGATATGCGAAGAGTTTAGGATAAAGCAGTGGGAACCACCGCCTTGCAAGCTTGCAGGTGTTTCTGCCCTGGTGAGAAGAAGAGATGGTTTCCTCACCCACGCTCCTGGGAGCGTTGCATGGCAGGTTGCCCAGGGCAAGCGGTCCAAGGCTTCAGCCACGATGCTTGTGAGTTGGGGTTGGGGTGGGGACAGCGGGGCTTGAATTCAGCCTCCTTTGGCGATTGGAACTCGCCGCCTCCTCCATGCAGGGTTTGATAGTAGCAATGCTCAGTGCTGAGCTCTGATGAGAGTACACTTGGATCTCGGCTTAGTGGGCTTGTTAGAGGGAACACGAGGGGGACAGGCTTCGCAGTGCTCCTTGGCTTTATATAGCATCAACCCATCCACCTTAAAAATAGGGGAGCTTCTAGTGTAAGGGTAGTCCTTGGCCAGTTACAATCCATGTGGCCAAAACCTGAGCACCTCTGGCCGGCAGAGTGGCATCTTGATACTCTCCAGTTTTATGAGTCGCTGCAAAAAAACCCCAAAACCATGCTAATTTAATTGTCCTTTTTTTTTTTTCTTTTTTCTTTTTCTTTTTTTTTTCTTTTTTCTTTTTTCTTTTTTCTTTTTTCTTTTTTCTTTTTTCTTTTTTCTTTTTTCTTTTTTCTTTTTTCTTTTTTTAATGGACATCTCCCTCCTGTCCTGGAACTTGCTGTCACCTCCCATAGACAGGACACCTCAGCAGCCTAGGTGCTGCTGTCCTTTCATGGAAGGCTTGAACCCACTCCCAAGGTTTCTCTGGGTTGGACTGCCAAATATTTGGGGGTTTTTTGATACAGACTTGGGCTCCTACCTCTGAGATACCAGCTCCTTGATGTTTCAGCCTAGACAGGGTTACAGAAACCTAACAGGGTGGAGAAATTGAGGGGTCTTCCAACCAGGTTTTGGGTGAAAAAAATTCACAAAGAGCCCAGTTCCTTCACAGAAACGTTGGGACAGTTGGGGAAGAGGGAAGGTTGGAGCTCAGTAGACGCATAGCACCAGAGCAAAGCCTAAGCAGCCAAGGGCTTATGGTTTGGGCTGCTTTTGGGGTCTCTTTGTACACTGATCTTGTTTCACCTCAGATGCCAAGATATTGAAAGGAGAGCCTTAAAAATCTGATTTATTTGCCAGTTCTGTTATTGCTCCATTTGCCTCCATTGGGTTTTGGCAGACGTCATAAGCAACAGACACCCCCATGGCTTTGGCTACAAACCAGCCACCTCACCCTGCCTTTTTCTGCAGAAGCAAAGGACAAAGTCAGTTTTATACCTCATCATTCCATCCACTTCCCTCACCTCCTCCATGGAAAGCTGTCATCTCTCCATAGTTTGCAGGGACAGGGCTCCAAACCGGTAGCAAGAGCTTTGGTGATTTAGACCCAAAGGATGTCAAAGCAGAGATGCCCTAACCATCAAACCAAGAGCTTGTAGGCTTTGCCCGGGAATCGATCATGGTTGAATTTCATATGGGGGAATAAGTCTGAGCAGGAATTCATAGTTGTGTCCTCTCACCGGTGGCACAGGTGTGGCCTTATCTGCATTTTGTTTAAGAGGCTCATATGTCCCTTCTATTCTCCATGTTTGTCAGTCAGATTGGAGCACACGGTGGGGACAGCAGTGGGAAGGAAGGCAACACAGCCATCGCAGATGGGCAGCGCTTTATTTGAGAAAGGTCTGGTGATGCGTATTTAAAAACTTTTGCCTTTGTAAATTCATATTATGAGTCTTGCAGCAAGGCTGATGCTGTGGTGCTTAGGCTGTGAGCTTCAGATGAGGAGGTTTATGAGTAACAGATTTCCTGAGGAAGCAAAGAGTCTTGCTCTATCTACAATAGAACAAGTCGTTTTCTTTTTTTTTTTTTTTTTTTTTATTAGGTTTGTTTGTTTTTTATTAGTCCCAGTGGGGAAGCACACAGGGAGATTCGTGACTTCCATGCTGTTTCTAGGGTCTTACATCTTACTTGCTTCCAGCAGGCTGGGTAGGTGCAGTTTGGCGGGTGGAGTTGGATGGGATACTGTCTGGTGGGAGAAAAATGTGGCTGGTTTCTTTGTGCAGCAGGGGGGTCACGGGCCGGCTGGGGTCCTGCTTGCAGGCTCTGGCAGACATTCCCGGGGAGGGGGGCGTTTCGCCGCACTCAGCTTCCCCTTAGAAAATGATCTCCCAGTGAACTCTGGACTTCCCTGCTGTTTCTTTCTGTGCAACAAAGAACTGCATATTTTCCTTTTTAACTCCGTGGGCAATCGTAGTAGTATGTAGATTAAGCCCAGATGACTGTTTGGTTTTTTTTTCTTTTTTCGGTCTGAGCCATAGCTAAATTATTATACCCAATGCTTTTTGTATCAGACAGCATCACTTTGAATATGCAGATGAGGTATAGGATCTTGACACTTTATAACGTTTTTAAAAAGAAACTTGTCTGTTTACTTAGGTCTTGTGTAAAAAGGAAAAAAAAATTATGCCTTTTAGTAATCACTTCTCTTTTTTTTTGAGTTTTATGAAATTACGGTGGTTACACTCCAGCAGCAAAATAAAAAGCATTCACTGTTTTGTACATCCCTGTGTGCTGTGGTGCTGCTAATGGGGGAAGCAAAGGCAGAGCTGAACTCCAGTCAAGGCACAGTGGAGGGGTGCACGGGAAGGGGGAGGGGGGAAGGGTCCTGCTGCCTCCCCTTGGCTGAAGATCTCAGCCCACTCCTGTCCCATCCCAAATGTGTCCCAGCCATTCCCTGGGTTATTTCCCTCCTCTCATCTCATTTTCCTTTCCTGGAAGCTCCCAGGACAGACAACAGAGGTGGCTAGGAAAGGGCTGGACCTACTGCAATTAGATGATGGGTTGCAGACAGATTGGATAAAGTGGAGCCCAGGGCAGAGAAAAGTGATATGCCCAGTGCTAAGGCAAGTGCTGAGGGAGCACCCAGGGCTCCAGATGTTCACATAGAGCCCTTTTCCCCATGGGCTGGTCTCTGTTCCATCCAGGATAGTCACTGTATGTTCCATCTCCAGCCCTCCCTTAGCAAAACGTCATGCAGGTCTTCAGCAGTGATTGCCAGGCCAGGCAGCCCCCCAGTTCCAGCAGGCCTCCAGCACAGCCACCATGATCACTGCAGGGTCAGGAGCCAGCACCTTGCCAGAGAAAGTCCAACCATCACAAGCATTTACTTCCAGCCCAAGCAAGGTCTTCTTCAGAGGAGGGTCTGTCAGCTGTGAGCTGGTCTGCAGCAGTGGACTTGCCTTGGCTGAGTAAGTTAATTGCATTGCTCGCTTACCAAAGTGTGTCATGGTTTTTAAGTACATACTTCATCATCAAACAGCTGACATAAGCAGACCCCACACCCACCCTGATCCTGACCAGTGTGGCAACTGATGTACTTGGATAAAAGATGTTGTAAGTCTCAGAGATGCCTTTTCTTCCTCATGGAAAGAGCTGTCCCCACAGCAAAGCTGTAGGGTGCTGTTGGGCAAGTGGTCCAGCTGAAAGCCCCTGCTGGGCTCCCCAAGGGGCCATAGCTAATAACTCATAGCGTGCTAGAACCTGACTACTTGAGGTCACCTATACAGTGGGCAACCCTTGTAGCAGAAATACACCAAATACCTGGATTGACCGTGACCAGCCTCTCTGGGCTCAGGCATGAAGCAGCAATGGGAGGAACCAACTTCTAAATACACATTGTCCACCAGCACAAACACACCTGCCAGGGACACCTGGGTTAGGAAGATCTTGTGGCTGGAGATCTGATGGCTGCTTCTCCCTCTCTCACTGCTTCTCCTATGATAGACCAGTTTAACAGCTAAATGTACAAGGTGGAGAGCTCAGTGACTATCTCAGGGCAGTGTCTCCTAGCTGAGCAACACATATAGACCGCAGTCCACTCAGGAAGGTAGACTGGGCAGACTGGGCAGTACACCAGCAGGGAGGAGCCGGGTTAAACATTGGGTTAGAGTTTCTGATGGTGAAATGGACTTTTGGAGGGAGGACATGGTATTCAAGCCCTTGGAGGAGTTCTAAGAACAGGACAAGCATTTTGTCCCATCCAAGGTCAGGATGGGACAATGACCTTTGTAATGTGGTTTTTATCCCTAACCCCACTAATGATTTATGTCTAGCTGTGGTCCAGCTAAGCTCTTCGGGCTTAGAGCCAACCAAGCAAGTTAAAACTGTGGAGGCAACTGACCTAGGCAGGACATGCGACACTCAGAGACATGGCAGGTATCTCAGCATTTCTGCGGGAACTGGCACATGTCATGTATCAGAAAACAGCTTCCCTTGCCTGGGAGGGTGGGAAGGCTGAAATGACCCAGACTCGGTGTTTTCTACAGGAAGGGCCTGCTAGGAAAAGAGGTCTGATTTGGAAGCGGATTTTACTTACCCACTCTCACCATCCATTTCCAACTCCAGACACCTCAGTCCTGCCCCATAGCTGGGACCCCTGGAGGAACCAGGCCCTGTAACATACCAGCCAGGCTGCTGAAGCGGTGGGCTTTTGGGAACCAACACAGCTCAACAGAGCCATCAGATCTTGGGAAGCTTTGGACCCTCTCCAGTGAGTGTTGTCCATAGCAAAGCTCTTCCAGGGGAAAACATTCAACCAGCTCAGCCCTGGGTTAGGGGCAGGGGGCACAGGCCGGTAGGTTGCTGCATGGGAAGCTGCTTCAAGGCTATGGCAAGGTGGGCACTGACATTACTGCTTCAAATTCAGGAGTGTGATCAGGTTTCTTTACATTTCCACTGCTAGTCTGATAGCTCAGTGTTAGTCTCGATTAAACTACTTGCCACAGGGCTTGTAAGGCCCATTTGTCCATCTCTCTATGCCAAGAATTTGAATCCAGTCACTGATTTAACCCCGCAGAGCATGAGAGCTCCCAACACCACCATATTCCTACAAGACCAATGAAAAAAGCAGATAAAGACCTAAGTGGTATGTCCAGTAGAGCATGACCTAACCTTGGTTAGATACCCAAGAGTCCACCCAGAGGAGACATTACACACACCCTACCCATTGGAGGTCTTCTCAGTCCTTCACCACTGGCAGAGACCACCCATTGGACAAAAAAACAGGCTTTGCTCATGAAACCATCTGAATTTTTAACTTTGCCCTCCATGACCAAGGCAGGAAGGCAAAGACCAGAGTCTCCATGGAGGCTGAGAAGCAGGAGCTTGCATGAACAGGCTGGTAAGCAAGGAAAGCTGACACTAATTGTGTGAGCTCCTGAGTAATTACAAGGCCTTGGGTGGGGTAAGTGGGGAAGGGGGAAGGAAACTCCCCTCTTTCTGCTGTAGGCTCAGCAAGATGCCAGCTTGGAAGAGGTGAGGGCTGCAGCAGGGTGGCGCGGCCAGAGCTGTCCTTGGATTGCCCTAGCGCTCCCCAAGTGCTCTGCAAGGCAGATCCTTATCTCCTTGCAGGCTTTGAACCATGCAGCTGCAAGGGGCACTGCCTCCACTGTTGTGCAATAATCAACCGGGCCTTCAATCAGCGTAATTGCTGCCTCACCTCCCAACCAGGAGGGCCAGGGGGACTTCCGAACACAGCTGCATGTGCTGGAGAAACACCCGCCCGTGCTCCTGCCTGTACATGCTGTCTCCTACCTGCCTGCATTCCTCCTTGCCCTCTGTCACCAAAAACTGTGCACCCCTTTGCAGGCCAGATCCTGACTCTGTGTTCCTGCCCTCCTTAAAAGGAGCACTATGAAAGTCTGTCAAACTTGAGTTTTCTGGAAAGGTCTAAGTTGGCTGCTCACAGGTCCTGGAATCTCTTCCCAACTCATGCCATGCTCTGCAGTGCATTAGCCCATTCCCAGCAGAGGAGGTGGGTACCTACAAGCCCTATCACAGCCACGTATTGCAGTCAGTACTTTCAATCCTGCCAACACCAAAATCAGTGAGATCCACCCACCTGAAGGTGGGTGCCCACAGTGTGATGTCATCCCGGGCTCCCTTTCCAGTCAGCAGAGATCAAGTAAAGAATCAATACTGGGTATTCAGGAGGGACCGACCTCATCCTGTCATGGACACTTCTTTCAGAGCTTCACCACCACAGAAGAACCCCAGACACTCGGCTCACATAGAGACATCCACGCTGGAGAGACCCAAAGCCTTGGGAGATGACCCACGGCTCAGCACTCCCCCTAACTCATGTTACTAACCCACCTCAGAAAGTCAGCTCCCTGCAGAGCTGTGGAGGCAAATGTTGCAGGGTCTTCAGTAAAGCCTAGATCAGCCATAGTCCAGGCTCATGAGACTGGATAAAAAATGCTTTGTAAGGGTTGCCTTGCTCCCTGTTTGCTACATGCTGAGCCATGATGAAACCTTTCCTTGCTTGTTTTAGACTGCTGCTGGCTATCACAGCCAACGCTGCTCTTGGGCAGAGCGCGGCTCTCACCACTGCTCCTGTCAGCCTGCTTGGGATCGGTCCTTCTGCAACCTGAGGACATCGTGCTGTCAGAAAGGGACCTTCCAGCTTCCCTCTGTGCCCAGGGAGACATGCACCATCAGGCAGAGGCTGTGCAATCTTGGGAGGCTGTCGGGGGTGAAGGTCTCACCTCCCAGGATCTGGGGGACCCTGTGGGTCTGGGTGCCAGGCACGGGAGGGTGGGAGGTGCTGCCCTGTTTGCACTGGGGCATCTGGAAACTCCCATGCTCGTAGGTATGAAAATGTAGGGCAGAGCTTGGGTTGGGAAGAAAATTAAAATGTTTGCAGCAAATGTAGCTGAAGAGCGGGGAATTAGGCCCTGCTTGGCAAAGGTACAGTAATGTGGATCACCAGGGGTGGGTTTTGCCCTGGGAGCTTTTCCTGCAAACTGAGCAAGGAGGGGAAAGGGAAACTCTGCCCAGATTTACACGACTACCCCCACAGTTCAGAAAGAGGATTCTGCAAATCACTGCTTCATGACATGACTACAGCAAGGAGCTGTGCCACCCTGCCTGAGCCGCTCACTGGGCAGGACCTCAGGACAGAATTTGTTTTAACTGTCCAGCAGAGCAAACGTTTGAATGGCAGGAGGGAAGAGGCTTGCACAGAGGCTGGCAAGGGCTGACTCACTCACTGTTGGCGTCAGCAGCCAAGGAGAAAGCGTGGCTGCCAAACAGCCACCTGGAGCTTTGTCAGCGCATCCTTGAAATAAAATAAATAAAAAAAAAAAAAAGAAAAAAATCCCTCAACTGACAGCCTCTCCCGCATCCTGCCAGAGAGCTACGTGTGCTGCACACAGCCAGGGAGTTCCCTGCAAAAGCAGCGGCTGTGGAAAATGCCCTTCCCTGGCTGCAGGTGCTGGTTTCTGTTGCAACATCTTCCTTGGGGCTCGCAGAGCAGAGAAGGCTGCACAGCTCTCCCACAGCAACTGGGCAGCCTCCAAGGACGTGTCACAGCCAAGCTGGGGCCCAGTGCAAGGATCGGGGGTGGGAGAGGATTAGAGACCTGACAGCTCTGGCTGGGAGAAGCGCGATGCAAGAGCTGCCTCCGCCTCGCAGAGATAACTGTGAGGCTGGAAGTGCTGCTGACTTCAGCCAGGGACTGACTCACCTAAGCCAGGGCATCTTGTCTGGATATCAGGTGGAGACAGGGAGAAGCAATGCATTTAAATGAGCTTTAATCTTTAAGACAAACAACATTGACTTGTTTTGCAGCACTTGGGCAGCTATGGGTGACTAGTTCGAGGCACTTGTTTTCAGTGGATGGATGCTCAGCACTCAAAACAGGGGCTGTGATAAAGGGCTATCACAAAAACTCACCTGGTGCTGTTAAATGCCAAGGCCAAACATTTTGGGGCTCTTTCTGGGTTGCAAATCTGCTAGGCTGAAGGAGCCAACATGTAGCACAGAGACACATGTCTATAACTACCCCAGCTGTAGCCAAGTAACACACCTGGGAATTGAAGCTGAGTCCTTCTGCTTGCAGTTGCTCAGCTTGTTATATCTGCAGTCTCCATCCTGGGAGGGTTTCAGGATAAAGCTTTGAGCAACTGGGGTGACCCCCATAGGTCAGGAGACCTCCTGATGTCCTTTCCAGCCCAAATTATCCTGTAGTCCTATGATGATCCCAGGGAAGAAAAGAATATCTTATAGCTCATAGGGTACAAAACTGGATCACTAAAAGAGACTTTAAAAAGATACACCCTCTGGGGCATGCATCTTCTCCTGACGCTGTAACTATCTCCTCCAGCTCTTTCTGTTAGGGTTGAGGCGTCCATAGCTGTAGAAGGAATTATGTCTAGACTGTGTGCTCCCCACATAGACAACTCACTATCCCCTCCAAAGTGTGGACACCAGAAATATATGATGTACCCAATTTCAGACTCCATCTGAAGCTGTTAAATCACTTCCCTACATGCATCCCGTACGCAGTCTCTCATCAGTTTTCTGTTGAGAGTGTTTCTGTCATGGGATGCAGGTTTACCAAATGCAAAGCCCTGCAAAGAGATGTCTCTGGCTCCACCAGCTCTCAGCATGTGATCCATCACGCAGTGAAGATGCTGAGCCACAGCCCATTGTACTTTGATCCCTCAGCCCACCACTTTTCCAGCTGGCTGAGCTAAAGTCTGCATGGAAATGGCTGCATACCAACAGGGACTGACCAGTACCTCTGTCTGGCTGTCCTGGTCCACCTCACTTTTGCCCCTTTCAGCTTCTTCAGGGAGCTTTCATTTCCAGCTCACTAGTGGAGAAAGCTGCATGGCTTTGGGCCCAGGATTTTCCATTGAAGAAACAGATCCAGTCACTAGCGATTCCCCATTGATCACCACTTTTTGAGATCTGTCAGTCAGCCAACTCTTAGCTCATTTAACACGTGCTCTGCTGATGTATGGTGCTTTTTTCTCCCACTGCAATGTCACACTGTACAAATCTAGTATTTTACAAGCCTGTTGCATATGTAGTTATGAATATGAACCAACCTTATGTTCTAAAAGAATGAAATTATGATGATATATCATCAAGTTGGTACAAGACCCCTTTTCCATAAAACCACATTGACTGGTATTTATTATATTCCTGTTCTTTATGCTTTCATGAATCAGATTCTAGATCAGACTGTTATTATTAACAATCAGCCTGTTATTATTAGCCTGACATCACCCCTAGACATGTCTGGCCCGCAAAGACAGCTGAGCTGCTCAGCAGGCTCCTGAGGCTTAGCACCACATTAGTACCAGTACCGGAGATCAGAAGATACTGGCCCATGCATCTTACAAGGAACCGAGCTCTAGTCTTGCTTGGGTTGAGACTGAAACTGCTGCTCTACATCCAAGAACAGGTTTCCTTATTGCATCCTGAATTTTTTAGGAAAGGTCATGTAGAAGATAGAGATAACGGCAGCATCTAAGCTCACGGGGGGCTCACTGCATCTCCCTGTGGCCCTGCAAAGTGGCCAAAAAGAGGAGGTGGTTACACGGATCCTGGCAGGACACTCCGGATGAGAGCTTAACTCACCTCTCTGAGCTGTCAGAGCTGCACAGCCATGGTGACCCTGCAAACTCCTTTCTGTGTGAGAGCAGCGTGTTGTGGTCGTCGACCCTTGGGCTGCAGGACACCAGGGATCAGCCTGGGTGCAATGCACAGCTGTAAGAAGCTGTCCCTGCCCTGAGAAGCTTAGGAAGCAACAGCACTATTTCTAAAACATCAAACCCTACCCAAAATCAAGGGGTGAAACAGCTGACCTGCTGAGACCACTGAACTACACTGTCAAACCTTACATGAGCTTTTCGATACGGACCCTCATCTCAGGCTCTGCTTGGGGCTGTTTGGCAAGGGACCGGCCTCATTTTTTCTTCCACAATATGTGTTTGAATTCCTGCTCTGCCAGGGCCCCTGGAAACACCTAAAACTTCCATGTGAAAGAGAAGATGCTTCAGATTTTGGACCTAGTACCAAGCCAGATCCTGGTGCACAGTTCCACCACTTCAGCCTGAGTTCACACCCACCCCAGCCTTCTCCTCTTGCAGCCTGCACTCGAGCAAAATTGTTTGTGCACTAAAAAACCCACCAGCACAAAGAGCCAGCCGCCCACCCATGCTCTCAGCCTGCCACCAGGGTAGAGAATCCCATCCTTAAGGACGCAGCCTTGAACAAAAGCCAGGGAAATAAAAAAACAAAACAAGCTCCTCTGCAGCCTGACCTTTTATTGTCTGTCAGGGGCTGCCAAACCAAACTGCGCTGCGGGTCCTTCCTGTTCCTTGTATCTCGTCCGAGATTCCTCCCCACCCTGCTGTGGCTCATGCGGTGTCAGCCCCAGCTGTGTCATCGGCTCTCCCCAGAAGTGAGGAATACATTGGGGGGATCCTCGGGATGCTGTGGGCAGCTTCCTCTTCCTCCATCCAGGGAAAGGGTCCTGGGGATAAAGCTCGGTGGAGGGTGGGGTCTGCAGTTCCTGGCAGGCAGGACAGTGAGCAAAGGTGGAAAAGCATCTGCAACCTTTCGGGGCTGGCCACATGGGAAGGACCAGAGGGGACATGTCAGGTTTTAATAATCTTCTCCCCTCCAGGGCCCACTGAGGCCACTTCAAGAGGGGAAATAAAAAATAAAAAAAAAATAATAATAAAAAATATTCCTCCTGTGAATGTCTGGTGCCAGCTGCCAGAAGAAAAGCTTGGCTCTGGTCTGTGCTTGCTCCAGCAGAGCCTGTCTCTCTTTTGCTGCCCTTCACATTTCCCCACACCCCCGCCCCGCTCGCTTGCGAACTCCTGAGGACACGAGCTGAGTTCAAACATCTGAGAGCCCTTCGCCTGGACGTGGCAAGCCATGCCTTCCCTGCCTGCAAGCATGCAGCCAGGGCTTGTCCACATTAGACAGAGCTGACTGCCTCTAATTAGCAGGGGGTGATAAATCCAGGGGGGAGATGACAACCCGGTGGGATGAACCCAAGCATCCTGCCCTTTCAGTTCTCTTCCTCCCATCGCACACGGCTGGGCTTGCCCAGTCCGATCATCTCCTGTGGCAGTAAGTCACCCCCCCACCCCACCCCTGATGGATGGGGAGTGAACTCGATGGCTGTGCCTGCAGCCCCATCTGATGGACTAACTAAATGGGGCATTTGCTTTGTGCCTTCCTGTTGGGAAGCAGAGGTTGTCCTGGACTCCCTATCCTGCTGGTGGTGTAAGAAGATACCATGACGTCTCCCCTGTTAGACCACGGAAGGGTTCAGCCACATTGTCCAGAATGGACATGCAGTGCCAGCTGGCCTGGGACCCTACATCGAGCACCCCTTTGGTTTGGTAGACAGCTTGGTTGAAGAACTACCTGGTCTCATGGTTTACTTCAGTGTCTGTGTCTCCTCCTGCAAAACAGGCTATTGCAATTGTGAACGGGATTTGCGCAAATTGGCATCCTGCTGTGGACAGCCAAGAGAGGTGGTTCCCAGCTTGTACCCCTCCATAAGCCTTGGTCCAGCCCAGCACAGGAGCGTGGGAAGGGCTGGTGTACCATACATGAGGCTACATGGAGACCCCAGTACCAACAGCTGAGGGAGCTGTCAGTGAGAGCTCTGGCACTAGTTTGACATGCATGAGCCTGGCAAGGGGCTAGGTACGCTGAGAGGTAGTAGACAAAGCTGAGCAGGTTGGGAAAATGGCCAAATACGGAGCTGTATGGGGTTTCTGCCAGCCCTCCCCACCATGGCATGAGGAGACAGTCCATGTCTACAGATTGATGCATCAGCTAGGTGGCACCTCATTCCCAAAGCCATGGTCCCACCTTTCCACCTGTTCTTGCTCCCAACCCACCCCAATATCTCCTGCTCACTGTACTTCCATGCTCCTGTCACCAGCCCCCACTCTCCCCAGCGAGGGCAGGGCCCTGCTGACCTAAAATGCCACCTCTGCACATTTCTATCTGGGAGAGCTACTGATTTAGGACAGGCTTCAGACAATACCTCTTACACCTGGGCCTTCCAGGGTGGCCAGGCAGAGGCAGGTACCAGGGTAGAGGAGCTCCCGTGGATGGAGAGGCACAGCTCAGCATGTTTTTTCACCCGTGATTTCAGTGAGGCTCTGCCCTGGATCCTGCCAAGCACAGGGAGGGCCCCCTTGGTGCCACAGTCCCCAAGGGCAGTGGCTGATTTTCCCGTGCAGATCTGGAGGGAACATCATCTCCTTGAGGGCTCTTCTACTCAGCATCATTTGGTTGAAACTGCCCAAGATGATTCACATAAATCTTGCTTCTTTAGGAAAACAAGGGAAAAAAGACAGGGTGTGGTGTAAAAGCAGCTTGTTGTGCCAAGTGCATCCCTGCTGGGCTTGCAAAGCCTTCCCTGGTGTCTTGCAACCCTGCTCTGTCACTGGCGCTTTTGGGAGACCGTAAACCATCATGGGACTGGCATGGTTTTGGGGACCGCCAGCCCCAGGAGTGATGGAGAACAGTGTCTGCTCTGCAGACCTACACAAGCTGCTCTGAGCCCAGCCCTGCTGCTGGCCAGGGTGGAAAAGCTGTGAATTCATCCTTCTCCAAGGAGAAAACAGACTCACGACCGTTTCTCAGCTCTGCCCCCCTGAAAGAAAAGTGTGCACCTCACCGGGGGGGGTTCTTCACAGCCTTGTACAGCCATGCTTTGGTTTATGGTGCATTTCCCATTGCACCAAACTTCCTCGCAGGGGAAATCAAAAGTGAGAGAGGATGTAGGAAAGTGCAAGCCTCAGGTTCGCTCTTAGGCCAGGGCGGGATGCATGCTGGAGAGGGGAGGAAAGGAAGAGCTGCAGGACGTGGCTGTATAGTGATGCTCTGTTCATATGGGGACAACTTGTTCTGAGCTGGAGGCACTTCAGATCCTGCCAGCAACCTGGGGAGGCAAACATCAGTGTTGGAGGAGGAGGCAGCAGGTGAGGGTATGGGTGCAGAGCCAGCGAAGTCGGGAGGCTTGGGATGTAATCTCAACTCAGCCACTGATCTGCTGGCAAATCAGCCCTCCTCTTTTGGAGCAGCCTGATTGCTTTTTTAGGGGCGCAGTTTGGGCTGTGGTGGGGCAGTGGCTGGCACAGTGGGGATGGCCGGGATGTGAAAACTGCAGGTCCAGCTGTCCTTAGCTCGGCCTGGTTCCAGCCTGGCCGTGCACAGTGCATCAATGACCTCTTCAGGAACCATGCAGCACTGTCGCTCCCTGCACAGAAGGGACAACAGGGCGGATTCCCCGTGCAAGACAACCAGGGCAAGTGCCTAAGGCAAACTGCCCGGACTGAGTCAAGAAAGGGAGGCAGAAGGGCTGTAATTCATAACAAAGCAAACTCATTTCCCCTTCTTTCCCCTCTACCAACCTCCCTGCCAGAAAACAGTGGGGAAAACAAAAGGCTAAACAGAATAAAAAAGTCTGAGACTACCCTGGAGCAGGTCCTTGCAGCTCCAGTGGGAGTGGATTGCCCCTGAGCAGATCCTACAACACTTGGACAAAACCAACCCAACCATCTCCCAGGCGGGCCAAGTGAATGGCAAGTACATCAGCAAAGTTGGCAGCTTTTTCATGAGTTCCTTTAAGCAGAAAAATGATAGAATTATTTCCAGGCTTAATTAAACACACCAAACAGTCATTGTTGAGAACTTCCATTGTCCTGTGCTTTCATGAAATCTAAGAGTGGTAAAACAGGTCCATTTCTCAGAATGGGAGTAACAACAAAGTGAGATTTGCCCTGCTCCAGCACCACAGACCCAGCCCAGACCTTCTACAAGAACAAAACACACATTGCAAAATTTTTTTTCTGTTGGTATAAGAGGGACCTAGGGATGCAACAAGCGCTTTTGCAGTGTACCCTTTCGAAGGTGCATCTCATGCCAACCGCAGTCGGTATGGTGTCCTCTGGGATCAATAATGTCCTGTTGGCTGCTGACAGCTTGCCACAGCCCAGTAACAGAAACAAGCCTGTGGTGGCTTTAGGCAGGAGCAGGGGTGGCTGGAGGACTCGTGTGAAACATCTTTCTTTGTCCAGGAGCTGGAGTGTCACCTCCTGGGGATAGGCAAGTGACATTGGCTCTGGCATGCACTTCTGCAGAGCCTGCCGCACTGACCTCCAGGGTGGGTCAGTTTGGAGATTGCTGATAGCTGCCTAGGGCAGCCTACCCAGTGGTAGAGCTGAGGAGTTCACCCTGGGCTTTCCAAATACTGGGCCCTCATTCCTGTAGGATCTCAGACTCCCTGGCTTTTGATTAAGACCAAGGTATATCCAAGACTCATGGCTTGAAGATGTCAGGGATGGGCCATGGCTAGTCATCTGGACACTGGAATGTCATGAGGCTGTCCTCCACATCTCCTGCCTTCCTGGCTCAGATGGATGCCACCAATGTGGTTAACCAAAGCATCCAGCACCATGGCTCTGGGACACATGGGCGGGAAGACACACATCAGCTTGAAGCTAAGAACCTTCCACATGCTCCTGTCTGGATGGCCAAGGTCTTTCCTGGTCCCTGACACCCCAGGGCTCTCAGATTTCTGCTGTAGACTCAGAGGAAGTCCAGTACCCACAGGGAGGTTGCAAAGAATATTTTTGAGTGTTTCTCACCTGCTACTCCAGGCTCTGGCAGAATTGCAGCCATTTATAGCAAACTGGTGCTAGAAAACCTGCTGGTGTAAGACAAACAGCCCTAGGGTGAGGGTGTCGTTGTCCCAGATGGAGCCATGCATAAGGGCATGAAGCTGCTGCAGGCATAGATCTACTGGTCCCTCACATTTGTGCTCTAGTCTGTAGAAGGGTTTCTTGCAACCTGGAGCAGAGCAGATTCACTAAGGATGGTGGAAGGACCCAGTGCGTAGCAAGCAGTATTGCTGTTGCCAGGTCTCAGCTGTGAGAGAACCAAGGTAGCACATGACAGATCTCCATAAGGTCTCACCATGTGGTATTGGAGGCACTGATGTGCTGCCTTGGAGGTAAAGAAGACAAAGCAACAAGGGCAGCAAGCTAGGAGACCTCCCATCTCATCTGAGAGTGGCCCAGGACCAGAGGAAATGTTGCCCAGCACTGCCAAAGACTCACTACATCTCTGTCCCTCGGCCTCATGGTGAGTTCCAGGAGCAAGTAGTTAAAGGAGCTTATTCTTGAAATAACTTCACTGCTGCTGCCTTTGGAGCAGCTGGACAAAACCCTTCTTGAAGTCTGTCAAGACCATCCCAAGCAATTATGCCTGGGTGCCAGATTTTAAGAAGTCTAGTGGTCTCCAGATCAGTGGTCCTAGAAGGGTGCACAAGAAAGACTGTTCTTCAGAGATTTTCCAGGAGTCGTCCCACATCACCTTGAAGGTACGTTACTTTTACTGAAGCCATACGCCTCGCCTTGGACCTTCAGTGCACCTCAGATAAAGTGTTCCTCAGGGAGTGCAAAGGCTGGGGAGTTAGGAGTTGTCTCCTGATGGGCATTTATTAGTAGTAATGTACAGAAGGTGTCTTTCCCAGCCTTGGATCAAACACAACACAGGCAGGGTATACCACAAATGAACCGCAGCTGAGCAAAATTACTACCTACCCTCTCAGCTTGCAGGTGGGGCTGGATGTTCATGGGTGCCTAGATCAAACTGGGTAATGGGAGCTGAAACCCATCAGCTACCTTGTGAATTTTGACTCAGGCCTTTTTCTCCTGTAAGTCATTTGGACTCATTACTATGGTGTCATTATTTGGGGAGCTGCCATTGAAAAACTGGTCCCACCACGTGGCGAGACAGATAGATGTGAGCAAAGACCTTTGATTTTTTTGGCCTTTATCTAAATTACACTACTTGAATGCTCTTGGGAGTTTTTCTCCGCTTTTCTTCTACTGCAAATGGAATGGGTATTTATAGGTAGCCATATGATGTGCTTGCTTATCGGGCTAATAATTACTGGGAAAAGATTAACAAAGGGCAGATATTTGAATAGTTTTTTGAAGTCCATTTTTTTTTTTGGTTAAACTAAAGAAGTGGTTGAGTGCCTTGACTGGTGCACCAGCCACTCATTGGATCCATAAGATTTGTGTTTCCTATGTTCTTGGACTAAGTTAACCAATATTTACAGGCTGAGGCACAGATTCAGCAAAGCACTCAGCTGTGTGCTTGAATCTCCTTGGCCTCAGTGGCACTTAAATGCAACCTTGTGCAACTTATTGAATTTGAGGACCTTGGATTTTTTGGATAATGAAGACATGTGTCATTGCCAAACTAAGGCTCGCGAAGTTACATTGCTAGCACAAATCTCTTTATGCGTTTTGATCTCTCTGAAATGGTGAAAAAGTAGTTGACTAGGTGATTTTCACAGGTTTTTACCTTTTTTTTGTGGCAGTGTTGTTGATTTTTAAATGACCTGCATGAAAATCTTTTAACCTGGATTCTGAATTTGGGGGGTTCACACTTTCTTTATTTGCTTTTTTTGTGGTGCTGGTACTGCTGCAAGGTAATCAGGAGATTTTCTCACATCCACCAGGTGAAAAAAAGATTGCTGAGAAACTCTGATGTCCCTTTTGTGAGTGAAAATGCAGAAAGACTCAAATCAGCAGGTGGCTGGGGGGGTCACTTCTCTGCAGGGCTAGTCCATCGCTCAGTGAGGCTCACAGAGCACCTCAGGAGATCAAACCCCACTTACATCCACTTTTATATTCTTCTTTCCTTGCTCTTGCACTCCCTCTGCTGATCCAAGTGACCTATTAGAAAGGAGAAATGCTCATGCCAGAGCTAAGCAAAGTGCAGGGTGAAAACAGCTGTATCGCAAAACCCAAACCAGCTCATCCCAGATGGACGTTATCTGAAGTTCAGAGGGCAGAAGGGAAAAAACATAGTGAGACATGGAGATGTGGCAACTACAGTCCCAAAGCTGGGGGGTCCCAGCGGTCCCAGCCTAAGCTGAATGTCTTTAAAACACCAGATTCCTCCGCATTGAAGCCCCCATCTCTGGATAACCTCAAAAGTGGTAGCAGCTTCTTCAGTGGGCCAAGACCCCACCTACAGAGTTGTCTGAGTTAGAGTTGAGCTCCCTCTTCTCTCCAGCAGTGGCCATAACAGAGGTCATAGGATTCGTGGGATAATTCAGGCTTGGAGGGACCTCAGAAGGTTTCTAGTCTGACCAGGTTGCTCAGAGCTTTCTTCAGTTTGATCCTGAAAACCTCCAAAGATGCAGACTACAAAACCTGTCCCAGCGTTCGACATCTTCACAATCCAGCTAGATCTGCTTCAGCCCCTCTCTAAGATAGCACCAAGATCTTGAGCTGGCACAGCCACAGCTGTATCAGGCCGTGGACGCTCCTGCACATCTGCTTTTGTTACCACTAAAAGAAGTTCTTCTGGATATGGAAAAAAAGCTTAGCTGAAACTCTGGAAACAAGCAAGTGCCCAGTTTTAGAAAGTAAAGCTGCCAACCCCCTTTCCCTGGTGCATTCACGCACCAAACCAGTGGTCTCCAGAGCTGGAAACCAGATCTCCAGTGATTAAATAGAAAAGACCCTTTGGTCATGGCTGGTACAGTCTCACCTTTGCAGGTCTCAGGCCCATAGGACCCATCTCCCACCACCAATAAATGTAATGTCATCAGAGAAAGGAGACAAGGTCTTATACCAGTGCCAGAAGCTTGCCCCTTCAGCTTGCCCCTTGAAGGGCTTCAGTTTCAGGGGACCCTTTACATGGTATCACCCCCCGGGCTGAGATGCGGTGACCAGGGTTGGAAGGGCAGGAGGCAGCTCTTCACTCCTCCATCTCTGTCTTCACAGAACAAAGATTTCCACGACTCCCTTTTCCTCCTCCAGCCCTGTAGTGACAGCTCAGGTCATGGTGGCAGCCCAAAATACCCAGGAGGAGATGAGGTAGCAAGGGGACAGGTGGGATTCACCTTCCTACACCCTCTCCAAACCATGACCAAAGACATGTGTCTGTCTGTCACCTACCCTCCTCTGTGGATGCTTCTTGGTCCTTTGAGGTGAACTTTGGCTCTACCAGCACACTGGACACCTACCCCTCAAAAATTAACCCCCAGATAGGAAGCTTCATTGTTCAGCTCTGGAGGCAAACTCTGTAGGCCAGAAGAAACAAAACCCACAGGGGCCCAGTTAACCTTTCCCCAAACTGCTTTGTCTTTCATAAGTCAAAAAGATAAGAACTAATGGTAGTGCTGGGATGCTGGGGAGAAGCAGAGAATTGCTCTGTGTGTCCTTTTGGAGGTCCCAAAAGGAAAAGGTCTCTGACAAGGAGTTTATTTTCATTAAAAATGACAGGTCCGGCTCAACCAGTCAAATAAACAAAGCAAGTCTGTAGAACAGCAAGTGCAAAAGGTCCTGGGTTATTTATAAAGAGCTTTAAAGTATATTAGGCCTAACACCAAGATAAATCAACCCTGCTAGGATTCCAGAGGCATATCACATGTGGTTCTAGCTGTTGTCAGCTTTGTGCTGGAATATATTTAGCGGCCTGTTATCTTCCAAACCCTCACTGGTTTTTCCCTAGTGACTCCCCTTTGAAAATTAATACATTGAGACCAGACACAAGTTCCTGTCTCCAGCCACATATGGACCAGCTCAAATCCTTCAGAAACATTCAAATCCTTGCCATTGCAATCAACAGGTATTTTTCTGCCCAGCGTGTCGCAGGATGGTGAAGAACTCTGTTCAAGACCAGGTTTGAGCCAACACATTTCTTTTTCTGAGACATCTTTTACAGTGCAAAGTGTCACCAACTTCTACCACTGTGAACTTCAGTTCAAATAAATCTGAGGAATTACTTCTCAGCTGGTCAGAAGGAAGATGAGGCCGTCTGGGATCTCGTGGGGCTTGTTCACATGGCTGGTTGAAGACCCTGCAATCCAACTAAATAAAACATGAGTGATTTGTGAAAGGGACAGTCGGAGTTGGCTCTGCTCCCTCTGGCCTCTTGAGATGCACAAATCTGGGAACCAAGGCAAGCCACAGGAGCAAGGGAGGTGAGAGGAAGGCTCAGGATAAAAGCTGGCTCCTTCACTTTGAGAACTGAGCCCAAAGCTCATAAAGCAGCTGAAAGAAAATTAAAGTTCTAGTCCTCCTATGACACAGAAATACCTCATTTTCCAGCAACCAAATCTTCAGGTTCAGACCCTGGGCAAAGCTAGTACTGGGAAATAGCCACATTCGTCTGATGCTGCTGGCTCAACCTGGCAGTTCAGATCACTCCTTGAAGTGGCATTGGGCACAGGAGAACTTCTTGAGTGCTTTCTTCTCCAGTCCCACCAGCACAACTCAGTACTTTCCTAGAGCCAGCACCCAGCCCAAGTCCAGTATGACATGGCATGTCCAGGACTGCACAGAGTGGAAGAGGATTTCAATTGGAGATTGTCTACGGAGTTATCTACATGTAGATGTTTACTGCATGTGAGAGGTGCAATCTAGTGCCTTCACACAGGTGTTTCATACCATACAGGGTATTCCCACTGACCTTCAGCTGCCAGAACAGCAGGATATGGGTGTCCTATGGGTCTATCTGGCCTTCCCTGTATATCTCTTGGGTACTGTGAGGCATCTTAAACAGTATCAGATGTTTAGGCAACTGCATCACTCTCTGTGATTCCCTAGAAACTTGGGAGAAACTTGTCCCATTTAGGGCCTTGCACTGTAAAGCTAGGGATCATCCCATTTCTAAGTCTCATTTCTGGCTTTTACTGCTCCAGCTCTTGTTCAGAAAGGATGGCACGCCAGGGAAGGGGATTTTGGGTAGAAAAAAACTGTTAGAGCAATGTTCAGACAGGTGACCATCCTTGGGATCCCAGTTCACCTGCCAAATAACTTGGCTGTTTGCTTCAGCAGGGATGCACAATCTGGAAAACTGGATTCACTCTTTCAGAGAAGTTTCACAACAGGCTTTTCACCTTCATTTCATGATGAGATCAGATGCCTCTGTGTGCCCTTGCATGGGGAGGTGACGATGTTCTTTCATAATCACAAAGCCAAGGCCAACATCCTAGGCAGTTTTTGAAAGGGAGCGCAGAGAGAGAAGTACCTGATTTGAGGAATCCTTCAGATTTGCTTTTTGATGCCAAATGCCTCAGCTGTTTTCAATTTATTGAAATTAACTTCAGTTTAGTAACATCCAATAATTGCCTAATTGGTTTGAACTAATTGATTACATACAGCCCACAAGATGCCAGCTGGTGCCTCCTGCCTTTCTGAAAAGGCTGTGGGAATTGTTTGCAGGAACAATGGCTCAGCAGGAAAGGCAAGTTTTGCAAAATCAAGTTTCACTGTGAGAAAAAACTGTGGTTTTGCTCAAGTAATTCCTTTTTTTTTTGTTTATTTGTTTTTTCTTCCCAGAAAACTCAAATCAAATATCTTTATTTGGATTAGTTTAGTGCCAGACATTTGCTTTTAACTTTGGCTGGGGCCATGATACATAGAGCCCCAGCAAGCTCCTTGCTCCAGTTGAGCTGTGCTGGTGATGCCTGTGAACACAGCTCCCCCTTCCATTTAGCCAGACAAGAAGCATATGAAAGCACTGAGACTCAGAAAAATAAAATTTAGCTGTTGGGCCTTATATAGGGACTTGTGTAGTCTTTTGCCCTCATGAATAGGCAGTGAAACTGTTTTTTCCAGGGTGACACAGAGCTCTCCATCTTAAATATAAAAGTTAAAAGACCATCGGTCTTAAAGACAAGAGTTAGCTAAATTTTAGAAGTCCCGTGGACTCAGATGCTCCTTATGAAAAACTGGAGTCCAGCCTCCATTGCCAATTGCTTTTCTTTCTTTTCTCCATCTCTGCACTCAGCAACTTGCCGTTTGATGCCCCAAATATTTATGAGGGGAGGATAAGGCTGGAAAACGCTAAGAATCTAGGTGATCTTATGCCGTTCAGTCCAGCAGGGCTGGCCTGGGACCAGTAATGCCAGCATTGCTTTGACCAGCTATAAAATCCCAGGCGAGTGTTTTGATGCTGGAGCTGCTCACAGCCGGTTAATTCCTGGAAACTTGCAGCAGATGGCGGTGCCAGCCCATCTCCAGCTTTCATCTCTTCAATAACGGGAAAGGCAAGATCCGAAACATCCCTGAATTGTTGGGGTTTTTTTTGTGTTAATGGCTGATAGAGTGCCTGAGCCATGCAGATGTCCCAGTGCAACAGTCCATGCTAAGGTGCGCCTCCTTGGGCACCCTCTGCTGTGTCTTGCCAGTATCCTGGGAGGAACAGATAGGTAGGAGAGAAAACAGCCGTTAATATGTTCAGGACAAGGATCCATTTATAGACATGAAAGTGTGGCTGAATATAAGGGGTCAGAAAAGTGTGGGGATGGAAGGTGCCAAAAGCAAGGTCAGGGCTGAGCAGCACAAGCTGTCAAGAAACTGCCTGGTCCATTGGCGTAGTAGATATTCCCCACCGGAGTGGGGTTACAAGCAGCTTGTACAAAGCCCTCATAAATGCACGTCTCTGGTCGCTGATCTCTGCCACCACATTGCGGCACCCACTTTGCAGTGATGCTAACCAAGTTTTGTTGTCTCTGAGTCTTTTGGTGCACCCCACTCTTGGAGACAGGCTGCAGCCACCCTGGCTATAAGCATTTTCATCACCCTGATCTATGTCTCCAGTGCTCCCAGAACCTGTCAGGGAGCTGCTCAGTAAACAGAAACTGGATTTGCAAAGCTTGTTCCTGGACAAGAAGTGCTGGCATGTTGACAGGCTAGATCCTGCACGTACCAGCTTACCTCTGGCCACATGGAATCACATCCACGTCACCCAGTGGGCTTTTTCTGCTGTGGTGGGTGGGAGGCAGAGCTCATGCCATGAGCTCTGTAGCTCAGGTCCTGCCCATGCATTGGCATGGATTGCGACGCAGCATGAGCAAGGCTGTGGGCTGCATAGGGAAACATCTCCTGCATGGACACAGGCAGCGTGATGAGCAGAGCTGGACACAAAACAGGCCTGTCTAATGTTAGCTGAGAAAACCAAATTCTTTACACACAAGTCTCTGACGTGATGGCCTGCAATGCAGCAGCCAGTGAGGGTTGGCCCTGTTATCACACTGGGGTTGCACAGAGTGACCCATGTCAGTTGAAATATGCAACTTCCCTGCCTGATCTTTCTCTTCCAGCATCTTAGGTTTATTCCTTCTACCTGAACAAGACTGTGAATGTGATTTACCTGGTTATCTAGGAGCCTGGCTTCCCTCCTACCCAGAGGGGAAGGATGGTTCTGGGAGGAGGCAGGGAAAAGGTGGTTGGGTTGAGGGAACCAGTCTGGCCTCAATGGGCCATGGCATTTGCCATTGCCTGCTGCAATAATAAGCACCTGCTCTATGCCGTGGTGGTCTGAAAGCCCCAGTCACAGCCAGTAGAGATTTCCATCCCCCATTTACCCCTGCAAGCATAGCTTGAGCCCAGGGGAATTCTGCATCAGAACAAAAATATGACCAAGCATTCATATGTGCAAAGGTTTAAACCAGGCTGTCAAATCCTGATCACTCATTGTTTAGCAGTTACAGATGCAAGCTACATAAATGGGTGACAGTACACTGGGAATTCATCCACCTTTCTCTTCTGAAAACCCTCAAGGAATTTAGGCATGACATTCCTAATGACTCTGCTGATGTCTCCAGCCAGTCAGGCAGTTGTGTTTGCAGCTGGTGCCAATCCCTTGCCTGACAGGATGAGATCCATCTGACCAGGGGAAGAGTTCAGGGCAGGACCACAGAGAGCAGGATGCAAACAGCTTGGAGGTAGGTACCTGCCCAGGGTTGTCTTTCCCCCTCTATTCAGTGGGGTGGGTAATAAAATTGTTTCCTTATTCTCAGTACTTCTGAAGAACTTCTAACTGAGGGTGTGTGTGTGGGGGTGTAGAAATCATCACATTTTTCACAGAAAATCAGAGAGAACGGAGCAGATGCAGTTACTTTTGCTTGGCCAGTCCATAGTCACATCACTTAAATGGCCTACCATAGCTCACATCTCTGTTGTACCCTCATCCAGCTCAACTACTCAACTTCCAACCACTGCCACAAGTGAACCTGTATTTTCCACTGTTACTGCAGAATTCACAGGCTGGAATGCTACCAACCCTGTCCAAAGCCAGGCTGAGCCACAGCAGGTTCCTCAGAGCTGTGCCCAATCAAACTAGCAGAGCCCAATACGCAGTCACACGCAGAGCCAATACAACACTGCAAAGACACATTGCTGTCACATCTGTGTTGAGTTGCTCCACTTTGTAAAATCCAGTGTTCACGGTAGCAGGATCTGAACCACTGTCATCCCTGCGCTATGGGATTTCCATATCCATCAGTCTTAGATAAAATAACACACAAACTCCCTTCCTCTCTACATCTGACCACAAATTCAGTCTGGGACCGGAGAGATTTTTCTCAACTAAGTTTTCATTGAAATTGGTATGTTCCCATGGAAAATTTCCATTTTAATTAAAATTAAAGCATTTTTAATAGGAAAAAAAAATCAGAAAGCAATCCAGTCCATTCTAGACAAATTTACTAATATCTACCCCAGAAGAGACCCTCATGTCAGACTTTTGTTTCACTACCAAGGTTTTTGGGAAAGGCTCTGGGCTTTCAGCTTACACCTAGCAATCTTCTTTCTGATGTAGAAACATGGCATTAAAGGTTTTGGACTGATGATTTTAATATGTCTATCTTAATTAGGAGTGTTAGTGTTGGCCCACGTTAGTTCTGTTGAAAAACCTTTTCTGGGTTCAAAGGCATATTTATTGCAATCTCTAAATTCTTTCACTGAACAGGGAAAGGAGGTTGAACCCTTAATAAAGACTTCCTTCCTCCCAGAGTTATTTACTTGTTGAATAAAGATAGGCTAAAATAAACATAAATTACTGGTGAAGACCTAAAAAAGTCAGTGATTAAAACATCATTCTGCTGTCAATGTTCCACATAAATTCCTTGATTCTTAGAATACTATTTCTCAATTTCTCCATTTTGGCCTAAATTATCTCAGGTGGCAGACAAAGCCAGTCTTTATCATGAATAAAAGTTGCAGATGTTTGGAAATAAAATATTCTGAAATGCATGGATGGTTCCTCTGATCTCTCCACAGTTCATCAGAGTCTTGGTCAGAAAAGGTTTCTTCTGCCTGACCTCCTACCATATTGCACCAGTCACATACATGTCCAGCCCTGTTTCTATGTCAAACATTTGTCTCAACTCTCTGGCCCCTTGGAGGGTTGTCACTCCTTGCTTTCCCCAACAACACCCATGCAGAAGAAACATCCCTCTTTGGAAAAGGCTTGATTAGGAGTGGACCGATGCTGACAGCCCATGTTGCCTTCAGGGCTGTTCCAGTCCTTTCCTGAGGAGGACACAATATGATGCTCATTCTTTAAACAGACATGAAGCACTTTTGGACAATGGGGCAAAACATTGATTAGTTTGTTATGTGGCAGAGGCACCTGGTGTTCAGTCCAAAGTGGTAGCAAAGCTAAAAGGAAAGAGTTCACCTTGAGGCCACTTGAGCAGTTACTGGTAAAACCACTTCTGTTCTTGTTGAAGCTGCTTATGTGTTTAGCCCTTGGAAAAACATATCACCTGAGAAAAACACAAAAAGCATTTCATTTGGCTTTTGAAAAAGAATAAATTAGAAAAGACTACGCATTTCCTCTGGCCCATCTCCTCATTCAGATCCCAAGGCACTGTGTGCTTTGTGCTTTCTGAAGTGGAGCTCCTTAAATTAGGGACCAGGTAGGGAAAGCATGCTATACATGGCAAAAGAGGAATGCTTCCTGGCTGCTAGTCATGCTTGAACCCAACCAGTATCCAAAGAGACAGCCAGGCAAAGGGTTTGATACCAACAGAAGGAAAGGGCTTTTATTCTACATCATGCATGTAATTAATTTGTGGGACTTATTGTCACAGGAGGTCATGGAGGCCAACATTATGCGTGAGATCACAAAGGATTTATTCAAAATTGTGAAGGGTTTCAATGGGACAACTTAGTACAGTAAGCTGTCTGCAACTTCTGCAGCGGGAAATCCCCAAAATACTGATTAACAAAGGCAGAAAGTCTGCCAAGTGTCTTGCTGTAGGCATCTGTGTTTCTTGCAGTTATTCTTCAAACATCTGATCCACTGTCAGAAGCAGCATATTGAGATGCACTGACAGAGTTTAGCAGTTATTTATTGACCAGAGCAGCAAGGAAAGATTGGGGATTAAGGACATAATTCTTCATTTAATAGGATGTGGAGGACAGATTTTCAGCTGCCATAAATCAGTTAGGTTCCTAGTTTTCCATGAGGCTCTGGAGATTTACCCCTCCTAAGGATCTGGCCTTCTTTGTCTTTTCCAGACTGACAGGACATCAATTTCCAGCATGTCCTCAAAAGCTCCCTTTGCATTGCAAAGGGTACTAGCAAAGCCCTTCAGACTTCCTGGAGGTTTCTTCATGTCCCTTTGCCCTTTGGAGCCTCACATGACTCTCAGTGCAGTACTGCACCCATACAGGCTGTGCAGATATCATGATGGAGACATTCAGACACTTCAGCACCATCCAAATGCAGGGGTCAGTGAAGGAGCAAGCCAAGGAGCCTTTCTCTTGTGCCATGTCTCTTCCTCTCTTCTCCCCAGGTTCTTAACTTTTTCTCTCCCTTCAGAACTGCCTTTAGCAGGTAGAGGAGGATTTCTTAGGAGAAGTGCTCCAAGACCAGCTAGTAGCTAGTCTGGGAAGTTTTCAGTACAGCATGAAGTTAATCTAGCAATCAGCAATACACATCTCTTGGGATCCATCAGCCACTTGGATTTTGAGTGGCTGAGGAAAGGGATAAAACATGTCCACTAAGCTAACCACGGTAAGGCAAGCCAATCCTCAAAAACAAAGGCAGAAGCACTCTCTTGCCAGCACAAAAACATTGTGCATACTAAGCACAGAGTGGGCAGCTGCTTGGCAGCCCCAACGCATTCCCATGGGACCCCTCTATCTGGTCATACAGGATTTGCCACTATCTCATAGCACTGTAACATTTTTTACCCTGTAAATCCATAAATAAACCTTTCTAATATCCTTAATGTGAGCTGATCCCAGCTGTTCCAAGGACAGATGACTGTATCACAGATCAGTATCAGATACTGAGGCAACGCTCAAAAGCTTTGCCTTCCCTGCTTCCCACCCCTTGTGATGCTGTATTTCGCAAGAGTAATCGTTAGCAATACTCAGCCAGAGCTCAGAGGCTAGAAATGATACGTAGAGCGATCTACTCATGCTTTGAAGGATTTATGCCGGCTGACTGATGGTCTGTAGGCAACTCAGGAGAAATATTGCCTCCAAATGATAATAATGTGGCAAGTTTGGGGGTTCCTGCTGGCTGACAGAGACTCAGCCTGGGATGGTGGCAGCCTGTGGAGAACAGGTGATCTCAGCCCTTTCTCTGCTGGTTTGATTACCTTGAGACTCCCTGCAGAACTGACATCAGCTACCGAGCAATTTGAGATGAGAGGCTTGGGATTTATTGCCCACTGAGACCAAAATACCATGTTTCTGCTAAAGGCTGTGCATTGGCAGGGCAGCATGAAGATGTTATGTACCACTGTAGCTGTCAGGGCTGTATTTTTGCCTGCGATAATAACATTTACCTTTGTGCCAAGGTAAAACTGATCACCTGGTCCTTGTCATGTGCTAAAAGCAAAGACAGTCAAAGGGACCTAGCTCAAATATTACTTTCCAGCAATCTTCACGTGAGACTTCCTCCTTCAGTTTATTAGCTGGAGCCTGTCAATGAGTCTCACAGAGGTCTTCTCAGGGGTCTGTTCTCCACAGGACAGCCAGAGGTCTGGCTCCATCCGTCTTCTGTCTCCCATCAGAGCCAGCACTTGCCTAGGAAAAAGCACGCACACAAGGCTGGACTGCAGTAAAACTTCCCCAAAATATCCCCACTTCAGTCAGAAGAGTTGTATTTCTCTCTCATTGTATTTTTCTTCCATGAATTTGTCCAGGCATAGGAATCCTTTTGTGCATTCACAGGACTCTGTGGCCAGGAGACCCACACGGAGTTACACACTTTGTGAAAAAGCACTGCAGCCAGGATCACTTTAAATATGAACCAGTTCCTACTAGTTCCAGAAACACCAGCCTCCCAGCCCTTGCTTTGGAAATGGTGTTAATTTTGTGTATTTTCTGTGCTGCCAAAAGCCACCAAGCAAATCCCTTGTTCACACACAGGTGCATGCATGCAGAGAGTGGCTCATCCACGCTCCAGCTGTCATTGCATGGAGCCCCAGAAAGATCCTTGAGTAGCAGATTACAATCCCTGGTTCTGGACAACACCTTCTACTGCTATCTGATATCCTCGGGATTTCCACAAATTTTTGCCAGCATCCATCATGGATGCTGTGATCTGAGTAAGACTGAGGATGGTAGAGCAAAGCTGAGGAGAGAGAACATTAGCCACCTGTGACAAGCAGTGTAATGGAAGATGGGAAACAGTGAATTAAAATATCACATTCCTGCTTGTTTATTTGATTGAATAAAAGTGGGTCCTAAAACGGCAATGCCCACCCCCAAGCCAATGGCTTTCCCAGCTTGAGTCAGCGGGGTTCATGGCATGGACCACGTCACCCTCAAGCATATGTGGGGAGCAGAGCTGTGTCTCTGGCACAGAGGTGGCCAGGTTCAGAAGTGGACGAGGGTCTGGTGCATGCTCAGCACTCGTCACACTCATTTTTGCCTGGAGACTGACATCTAGAAATGTCTTCTGGGTGTCTTGTCTGCCTGAAGATGATGCTGGGCATCACTCTGGGTACATGGGGAGAGCCAAACCAGAGATGACCCACCCACACTACAGGGTAATACCTACTAGAGGATACCCTAAGGTACCACAGCTACATGAGACATAGTAGCAAACATCAACCTCAAGAGTATGGTTCATGCTGTACTGCATTTCAGCTTTCCTTCTGCCTCCAGGCTAGTGAATCCCACTCCACCTGGCCACATACACCATCCCGCAGAGCCCAAATGCAGACAGCAATGCCACAGACTACTCTGTCCCCCCTATGCTTTCATCACCCAGCAACCAGCCAAGGCTAATCCATGAGCTCATGTTACAAATACATATTTCACAGTTAAACATCCTGCAGTTCAGAAGGGATTGCCAAAGAAAAAAATCAGTTTCCTTCCTTGCTTTAAATTCTTCAGGCTTCTTACAGCTGGATGCACCTCAGAATCTTGCTAGTGTTCATTAGTTTTCTCTCCATTGTCCCCACTGGATGGATGCATCTCTGATCCAGCACAGGCCAGGGGTACAAGTACTTGGACCCCTGAAAACCCAGTGCCTGATACCAGGAATCACCATCCTTTGTCCCCAGTGCCAGCTCTGAAGTCCAGTACTGTGTTATTATGGATGCTTTCACTCCCGTTTTGATACTTCAAGACAGCATCACCATGCCGGCCCTCTGCAAGTACCTCCTTTCCTAGGTATGTTTGGAGCTCTCATGCATCTTTGAGCTAAAAGAGGAGGGCACTGGGTCAAGCCTAGAAAGAGATCTTGAGGTGTCCTGGCACTCAGCTTCGCTTTCCACATCAATTTCCTTCCTTGTGCCAAAAGAAACCTCATCAGGAAGTTGCTCGCTGCTGTCTAATGCCATCCAGTTTGTTCTTTGATGTATATAAAAATGCACTTCACCTCCCTTTGGGATGGTACTTCTTCTGTCTCCTTTTGTTCCCAGCTCTTGACCCCTTCCCTGCCCCCAAACAGAATGGAGAAAAATGTCATTTTTCCTGAGCCTTGCCACCCAGCAAAGGGCTCAGTGTGGCCCCAAAAACCTGGGGGCAGTTTAACAGTACACTTGTTTCATGCACTTAACTAACTTAGCTTTTTCTTCCTGACCTGCTTTTGCTGACCCTGTGATATAGTTTTCTACCCTGCCCTGGTAGCCTATGGGTCATGCTGCAGTCCAGACCATCTTCCCAAACCCAAATCCCTGCAGCAACCCCAAAAGAAGAAAGGGTCTTCACAACAGTCATAGCCAGCAGCAGAGGGGTTTTCCAGCTCTGTCCATGACCCTGGAAGGCTCCAAGCACATCTCTTCATCCTATGGCACTTTATTGTCCCTCTGGGCTCAACCACTGTCCCACGTTAGCCACCAGTGTGGGTGCGAGCTCCCTTGAGGGAGGCGAGCCCAAGGTGCCAAGGGATATCACTGCACTGACAGCTGGATTTACAGTTTCTTGGTCTGGTCCAGATGTTACTTTTCACAGCTTATTGCTCTGCTTTCTGTCCAGCCCTGCTTCTCCCTCCCTCCTCTCCCTTTATGCATAGATATTTTATTGCAAACACTCTGGCGTTTACGACCGGATTTTTCACGCTTTGGCTCACTTCCCCCATCAATTCTTTTGTCACTTTTACTGTCAGCTGCTCCTGGATAAAAATAACAAGAAGAGCCAGGTTTCATGAGCTGGTCTCTGTGCTTAGGGGAGCCTACAGAAAACAAGGGAGAAATCACACCAAATAACCAGGCTACCTGTAAGGAGAAGCAGTTGCTAGTAATAATAAGCTGGGTGAAGAGTCACATCACAACTTACTGTTTAATAGAAATGCTGTTCTGTTCTTCTTTGAGGTCCTCTTCCTCTCACCAAAGAGTGACCAACTGTTCATTAGAAAGCCTCTCATAGTCCACCCCAGCCTAAGCTGGAAGCAAACAGATGCTGCTGTAATTCCCCAGTGAGATAACGTTCCCATCAGAGCTGTGCTCTTTTCTGCTCCCACACAACCACAGGACCCACCAGACCCTCTCCCAGGTAATCTGTAGTGACTGACGTAAAAAGTGTCATGCCATGAAGTTAAATCCAGAAGAAAACTCACCCATTCCCTGGAGAAGTTCACAGACCCGGGGCAGGAGGGTCTTGCCTCACAGCCCCATACCACCAGGATTTCATTTGGAATGGGAAAACCTCCAGAGCCAGCAAAGGCAGCTGGTTCTCCTTGGCTCTGTCAGTCCTTGCTGCACACTGGGAGCTTTGCAGCAAAGAATTAAGAATAATCCCTAATTACACACTTGGAACAACTTATGCTGGTTTTCTACCACCACTGAACAATTAGAAAGGGATTCTCTTTTGCAGATGTTCATAAAATGCACAAGAGCTCAGCCAAGTACAGTTGATCCTGCTTCTGCTCTTATCCCGAGCCCAACAGTCACTATTTCTATGTCAGCAACCCTAGTTGTGCCGGTAAACACTTCTGGGATCACACTGGAATGTCATCTCTTATACTGGTAAACCACTGGCAGAGCCCGTGGTGTGACCAGGGACAGCTAGCACTTGTCTAGATGATTCCCCAGCACAAAAATCAGGAGTTAGGGCTGGGCATTTCCCACCCTGCAACTTGCATACAGCTACCTCGCTTTGGGTATCTGGAGTGTTTTCCTGTAGATATGCCTAGGTCATTGCCACTGAGATCAAGGTAGCAGAAAATTCCTTGTCACTGGCAAGTTTACTGTAGCAGACATAGGTGGCAAGTGCAGATAAGCTGGCCATGTAGCTGCTGCCCTTCTGGCCTGTGCATTACTCAAACTGTAGAGCTTTGTAGAACTGCAGAAGTCAGCGTTGCAGCCAGGGACTTTGCTAATGTTCAAGTTTACTTACAAAAACTGCTACTGTAACTCATCCTTCACAGCAGCTCCCACCTGCTGTGAACCAGCAGACCTGTTCTCTGCTGGCCTCTGTCTCCAAGAAAGCTCCGTCTCCCTGCTTGTCCTCCTTGCTCAAAGCTGTTCCCCTGGCTTCCTACCTGCAATCCAGGCCAGCACCCTGGCCCTGGTCTTAGGAGCTCCAAGCTACATCTCAGCCTGCGCCTTCCTATGCTTCCTCCTTCTGCTCCTCTTGTTGTTTGTATCCCCAGAAGATCTTCATTTTAACCTTTCCACAAGAGACCTTCCATGGCTGGGTTGACTGCACTTCACATGGCAACTCACAAGGGTAGTGGGGATCCCCCTGAGCAATGCTTCCCAAGGTTACAGCCACCTTGCACCATGTGTGCGCAGCATACTGCTCCAGAGGAGAGCAGCTCAGGAGGCAACATCCCACCAGATCACCACCACACATGCGGCACCAGTCCCAAAGCCAGCCTGGCCTCCCTTGCGTGGCAAAGGGGACAGCAGCACCCCATTAGCCACACTGAGATCTCAGTGCTCACCCTGGCCACAGAGGCATAGATTTCTACAAAATGTTTCTCTTTCAGTAGATTGGCATTTTCTGGCAGAAAGAAAGCCAACTCTAAAATACAACCCAGGCACCGTTGTTCCTAGAAGAGAGAACAGAAAATTCATTTCGCTTTACTGCAGCCATCCAACAGTTAGGCATTAAATCTGAGTCCATCATTTAAGCCTTTTTTCTGGTCAGTATCTGGACCATCCCATGCTTATTGTAGCTGAGTCTCTTCAGATGGTAACTGCTTCTGATAAAAATACCTTCCTCTAAAGATGGAAGAGTCTCGTTTAAGTCTATGCATATCTGCTGTATAACATGGGTTACAGTAGGTGAGGGCTGAATTTGTTATGGAATTCAGTTCCTTACACAGAAAGAAAGACTTGATTTAGAGGCTAAACATTTTCTTTTTAAAATTAATCTGGAAAAAGGTTTCATAGTGCTTTTTCACAAGCATGGAAGGGAATGTGGTACAGCAGCTTGTAAACACCTGGATGATGCAGCATCTCATCTCCATGGATATGATTTTCATTTATATTACAAACTAAATAAAGATACCAAATTGCACATGTTTATTCATTTGCATTAATTATACAGAGAGTATCACCGACAAAAAGACATGATTGTGACTCTCATTGGCAGGAAAGCACAATTTCCAAGTTGACAGGAAAAAAATTTCCTGTCCAAATTGGATTCAAATCAGTATATGTATAATTTTTAGTTTCCTAGAAACTGGAAGCTTTCCAAACACGGTGCACACCCAAAAGAATTGCCATTTTATCAGTTCCACAGCCAACAGTAGCAAAATAAAAATTGATACCAATTATGTTGCATTGCCACAGGCAGCACCCATGTTCCCCTGCTCCTGGGGTTAATTACCATATGAACTCACCCAGGGCTCAAAAACCAGTGGGTTCAAGAGTTCCCAGCCCGTAATCCTGGCCAGGTTCCACTGAAGCCTAACCTTGGACTCAGTAAATTCACTTTAAACCCAAGTTTTTTCAAATGAAGAATTTCTTGTTCACTGAATTAATATTTTCCCATGACTCTTTTAGTTTAGGGAAAAAAAAAAAGAAAATTAATAATTCTGGTTGCTACAGTAGGTCTTTCATATGCCTATCCTTGACTTTACACAGACGTCTGTGCAACCTCTCCTATCCAAGCAAAGGCCAAGCATGCATAGTATAACCACATAGCTAATAAAAGTCGTTCATGTCAGAGATAGCCTGGAAACAGGAGATAAAGCCACAGATTAAAAATAACTTAAACCCAGATGAAAACATATGAGCAATTTTCAGGTAAGCAAGTTACAGAGTATAGGTGCCAAAATAAAGCAATACAAACACTGGAAATTCAATTTAAGTTGAAATTTAAAGTCCAAACACTTCAATGTAAAAAAATGCAAAATTAGGATATCCAAAAATATTAATGGCCCTGTAGCAAGTCCCCATAAAACCCATTTCATTATGATAAGTGCTTTAATTCTATTTTTAAGGCATCAGATAGATTGAGCTGCCCAAGGTCACTTTCACTTTTCTCTTTCGTGATGCAGTTCAGGCAAAATTAACAAATGGACGTCAAGAGCTTTAAAAAAGCGGTTTTGCAAAAGTACATGTAGGCAATGGAATTTTCTTGCAATAACAGTCTTATTGCTAGAGTTGTTTAAATCTAGATGAGGCACTTGAGAACGAAGCAAAGAGACAATCTCATTCTGCTCCTTCCAGGGCATGTGGACAGGATGACCTAACAAGTCTTTCCCATCTGCCATCCCTGTGGTTCTCTGAGAAATTAAATCCCAGGAGAACCAGGGCCTGATCCTGAGAGGTGAACCCAGTGGACTAGACTTCACCCTACTTAGGCTTACTATAAATAACTTTGTGTCGGGGCCAATTACTGGCATTTGCCTCTTTCTCAATCCTTTCAGTCAGAACCTCTTGGCATTTAACGATGTGATTTTTCCAGCAATATATGGATTGCTTTCACTTCTATGTTTTTCCCAGCTGCCTGACTCAGAAATGTGGGCTGACTTGGTAAATCTAGGGTGCCAATGCTAGAAAGATGGGCAAAAATGTAAAAAAAAAAAAAAAAAAAAAAAGTCCCACACCTGAATTTTGCAAATATTTGTGCAAAGGAAGAAATTAATCTGCTTTCACATGTCTACCCTCTTGCTGAGTTTATAGTGAGTGTGCCAATGGATAACTTTTCTGGCAGGAAAACCGGTGTGAAGAACACACATTAAGTGAACACTTGAAAATATTTCAGGAGGGTTAATTTTCATTGCACAGCCCTCATGCTAAATGTCATTAATCTCCTCAAAGATCAAAAACATCACTGTTTAATCTGTGTACCTTACAGAAAGTTAACCAGACATGAAACTGTCACTAACTGAAAAATATTTACTACAGCTAGATGAAAAATAATATCCCGTGATGTGTACAATCAAGAAAACCTTCATCCGTAGGGGACAAATTGAAAACAGAAAAGGAGGCTAAATTCCTGGCATGTGTTATTTAACTAAGTTACATTCTCAGCCTTCATTTCAGTTTTTTTCATATGTGCCTTCCAATCTGGGGAAAGCATTTGACAACATTTTAGAACCGATGAAAATTTTTGGTTGAAAAGCATTTATTAGTATGAAATCCACCATTTTCTGTCAAATTGAGAGTTTACACAAGAAGTTTCCATTTTTCATGTAATAATTTTAGCCAACAAAATTGCTCTGGGACAGACATTTCAGTCAATCTAGAGGAAGTTAGCAATTCAGTCTGAAGTGAGTTGCCGAGAATCTGAAAATTCTTCACACTCAGCTTTCGAACACGGAAAAACTGCAACTTTAAATATGTTAAAAATTGCATGATGTTTATAGAAAATAGCCTTTTTTTCATGTGCACATCTGGGGGCAGAAAGTGGCCTAGCACATCAAAATATCTCTCCTACGTGCTGGCACTGCTAACACGGTAGCAGCAGTGCTGATGCCAACGTGCTGTGTCCTGTGCCTAGCAGCTACAAGACTATGCCCTGAACAGGGTCACCCCTCAGTGCCCTGGATTTCTTCTCCTTTATGCCCCACTGGGTCAGATGCCATCCAGGTTATCAACTGTGGAAAAATCACACCAAACAAAAAAGATGGCATCTAACAAAGCAAGAGATTTCAAGTTATGTTCACCAGCACATATGCATATTATAATTTCTGTAGCAAAAGTGGCTAGAAAATTTTTCAGGCCTTTGCCCACCCACACAGGAGTTTGAACCCTGGTCAGAACTCCCTACACCTGTTCCATAGGAACAGGTTCTGGTACAGGAGTGTTGCCCTCATGTCACTTTTCATAGTCCTTCATGAGCCAATAATGAACATCTCAACCCAGCACAACTTCAGTCCAGAAAACCACTCCTCAACTCAGCATGAGGTATAAAGGAGCCTTTTGGTGTACAGATGGATGGTTTTCTCCTTCTGGTCCATTTGGTTTCTCCACTGGTTTCCATTTGCCAAGTCCTGTCCACTTTCCACAGGGCCACCATCCATGGCAGAGGTGAGGGATGGACCCAGTGTGTGGCTGCCTGGAAAGGCCACTGAGCAACAAGAGGATCAGAGGTGAAGGTGTCCAGGTTGAATGAAGAAAATGTGGATGTGGTGCCCTGACAGACGGTAAAGACCTGGGAACATTGTTTGTTCTCTCTATGATTTTTGATACAGATTGTGTCCACCTTGGACAGAACTATATTATGCATCTGAAGACAAGGCAACAAACAGAAAGTCCTCCATGCCGTGGTGTGGTTATAGTCATCATCCCTACCCCTCCACCCAAGGCCTGTGTCTAGAAGAAGTTGAGTTCTTCCTGACAGAAAAGCAAGGCATTTTCTTCCTGCACCCACATGGTCGCAGCACTTCACAGCTGGACCAGGTCCTGGGCTTCCACCCAGCCTCAGTGGGCTTTGGTAGCTGGCAGCCCTTCTGTTACAGAGATAATCTGTAATAATCAGATCAATAATCAGTGCTAATGAGAAGTACATTTGTGGGAAAACCTGGGGCCACACTGGGGAATGACTCCATGTAAGGAAAAGACAGCTTCATGCTCCTTCTCATAGGATTCCCCCCTCCCTGAGCTGGAAGGTAGGCAGACCAACAGGTCAACAGGCAGGCACTGAGTTCAGGGATCACTGGACCTATTGCCAGTGATGGAGATAACAGTGCTGTGGTCTCTGCACCTCTCCAAAGGAGCTGGCTATAGAAAGCTTCCACCAGCATAGTCTTCTCAACACACGCAGTTCTGGGAAAGCTATTGCAGGAAACTACCTAGTGCTACCTGGTGCTACTTAGCCCACCGAAGACAAGATGTATACCTGCTCTCCACAACAGAAATTATGTGAGTCATGTCTTCAGTCCAATCCATGCAATGTCTTGCCCTGGTTCCAAAAGGGAGAAACTGATATCTGTTTATCTGAGCCATGAGAAGAGCAGAGGACAGTGAACAAGCAGCAAAGGTAGCAGGAATTAGGGACACTCTGTGCCTGGTAGATTCATGCTTCTGAACCTCTAGCCACAAATGGAGACTACTCTTCAAAGGAAGATCATGCTCCTACCTCAGTCAATGGAAAAATGATCAACACTTTCAGTGGCAGCAGAAAAAAAAAACCAAACCCAACCCAAAACCCCAAAACATTGGGAAAAAAGGGGCAAAGAAAAAGGGCAGCAAATTCACAGTTGCCATAAATGTGCTTGCACATCAGCTTTCTGTCTGCAAAGGCTTTGTGTGAGCTAACCTCATCCTCGTCACCACAAGCCATCGTTCATGGCAGGGCAGGCATATATCAATGAGCCACTGAGTACCAGAACTCAGCTCTGCTCGGAGGGGAGGTCCCACATGCTGGGATCGCCCATGTTAGGTAGCGCTCAGGAGACACATGGATTGTGCCAACCATCATGTCACACTAAGGAGACAGATGAGGGAATTCAGGCGTGGGGCTGGGAGCTTCCCAGCATTGCCACACAGCGTCATCTTCCGATGGTTGCTCATTCTCTATTCATTTCAGAGGCTGTGTATGTCATCATTATGCCACACTGCTGACACTGTGCAGAGGAAAGTGATAGTACTGAGGGCAAGGGGGAAGGGCAGGGGTGGCATCTGGATATTGTTTCAAAATACAGCTCTGCTCTGGATTCTTAATTGCTCAGGAAAAGGAACAGAGCCCAGGCTCCAAGGCAACTTGCCAGGGAAGGATCCTGGAATCTCCAGCTCTGGGCAGTTCACCTGATGAAGCATCCTGAAGGTCCACAGAAAGCCATGTCTGCTCAGCAGCCTCCACTCTAAGCAGCAGAGAAACACGGCAGGAACCAGGCAAACAGGCACTACAGTCTATTTTGGCAGAAGCTTTATCAACCCAGCTGGGTCTGGTGGTATGTTGACGCTGTGCAATACTCCAAGGTACAGGAGGGTCTGGACTATACTCCCAGCATGAGGGTAATTATTCTTTATTTGCCTGGCTCATCACATAGGCAAGTAGTCTGGTGGGGCAGAAATGGCTTCTCACTTTGTCTGTTGGCAAAACGTCTCTTCTGAAAATCCTAGAGGGTAAAGTAGCACATGATAGACTTGGAGATACAACGATTTTCTTGGAGATATGCCAATTCTTTTTTCTATTTTTTTTCAAGGGGTAAATCTTGACAACATTTGCAAGGAAAGAGAAAGAAATATTTTGCAAGGTGAAATAAGGAGGCAGGTGCAACATGATTTCTCGTCTTCCTGAGCTGTGGCTGCCAGAAGTATTAAGGCATTGGATTCTCAGAGGTTCACCTCCAGATCTTACATAAACAGAATTCTAAACCATCAAGCAAAAGCTTTATCTACCAGCGAATTTAACATTTTTCTTGAGTGCTCTTCAAAGGAAAAGAATGTAGTTTCAGAGCTGGACAGCTTTCTTTAAGCCATCCTCATGGTTGATATCACCATGGATAAACAAAGCAATTCTGGGGACAACCATGACAAATTTGTTCTGAGAACTACCTTGACTTCTCTAAGGGCAAAGCAAGCTTCTCTCCAGCTGGCCAGAGGGCTCTTTGAAAAGTGGAACAGAGCCTGAAAAGGCCACGGAGACGTAACTGCTGACCCATATTGTTACAAGAGTACCACCACAAGTACCATCTTTTTTGTTAATGGAACAGAAAACTCCCAAGACAATTGTACTTGAGGCCAGCTCTCCCTCACCTGGCAAAGTGCAGGGTACAAAAGAAATCTGTGTGGTGTGGCCATGGGGTCACAAGTGGAGGACAGGGACATTATTCTGAATAACAAACAAATGTTGTGTTCTCTCCTGAATTTGTCTGAGAAGAATGAAAATAGGATTAAATACTTTGCATTCATGTCGTTCTCACCACTGTCCTCCTGATTCACCTGCCTAGGAGGCAGTGCAGACTGAGACTCCCTCCAGATTAGGACACCCAAGTCCAGATGCTGCCATGTAAATTTGGTGGCTGCATTTCTCCTACACTCACTGGAGTTCAAATCAACAAGCCTAGAGCACGATCCAGCCTAACCTACAGGAGATACTCAGCTTAAAGTGGATTCATTTGCCTAAAAGGAGACAGCTAGAAACATCTGAGATGACCAAGGGTATCTAAAACATCCACATGAGTCTGGTAGGTAAGACATAGGATCCATTTCAAATGAGAAGTGTTTCAACAATCGAATCCCAGCCACAGCTACCCCATGGAGGTTAATGACATTGACAAATCAGGTACCCAGATATGTCCCCAGGAAACCTAAATGCTCTGTTTGCTTAAATCTTTTCACAAACTTTGGAAATAGTGTTAAGCAACTGTGTCATCTTTTCTGCAGGGTCTGACGGAAACCCATGCCTTTGGTTTGCAAGGGTGCCAGATCAGCATTTCTTCTGAATGCTCTCCTCAGTGCCTGGTCTTCAGAAATGTTCTAAATTTCTTGCTGATGTTAAAAGAAAAAAGTGTTAACAATGAAAATGTCACTTTGTCCGGACAAATTGAGAGCCACTGTATGTTCAGGCTCTCGATATCCCCTCCCCTAATAATGCCTCTGCTCTGATCTCCGTGCTGTTCAGCCTGCCAGCCACATGCCTAACAGAAAGGCAATAATCCAGAGACATCCAGAACACATCAAACCACAGTGAGAAGACATCCACAAAGCTCATTCAACATCACAGATTAGAAAAAAATCTACCATTTATCCAGAAAAGTGTCCCTGTATAGTCTTCTGTTTCTATGACTTTCTGTTTGAAGCAGCCCAGATAGCTTGTTAACTCTGAGGAGACACTCTGAAGAATCAACATTCTTCAGATCAATTCCAAGCTATATTAATACAACCTCTTCATCTCCAGAGTTCAGAAACGCTCATTACATATTGGTCTTCCTGCTGTTTCAGAATCATTTCCCACCTAATACTTGCAATGGCTTCACTAGTGTTAGTGGAACCTCCATTCAAAGCATGATCATCATGTTTTATACGAGTTTCTTGGTCCCATAAGGCTACACCTGAATGTCAGACATGTCAGCCTAGGTCCATGCTAGTTCAAAAAGAACAATTTAAGAAAAACACTGAGTCACCAAGCTGCCTAGTTGTGTCTGAACCTAAGGTCAGTTCACCCTTAGTGCTATTGCAACATCTCCATTTGGTGTAGATGTCTCCACAGTCGGTTCCTTCAGCATGGAGGCTGAGACAATAACAAAATCTAATTTTCCCACTATAAAGAAAAAATTCTTTGACTTTGTCCAAAATGCTTTTGTTCCCTGGCTCCAGTGCACCAAGCTGTGCACACATCACCTCTTCTGGACACTTCAGCCATCCCCTGGGAGTAATGGGAGAACAAGCTGCATGAGTCAGCATCCTGCCTACAGCAGTAGACGCCCAAGAAAGAACATAGGCCTAGAACAAATATATAATAATATTTCCTTAAAACAATTCCCAGCATTCAGTACCCTGTGAGCTGGGAATTTCCCAGGTAAGAAAAGAGATCTCTGCATTTTGTAGTCTTCAGTGAACTTTTCTCCCAGATTTTTCCTGCCTCTTTCTGAGCATACACAAACTTTCCAAATCCACAACTTCCTGCAGCAAGGCACTCCACAGTTTTGTGACACACCGTGTGAACGACCACCTTTTTTTGCTCCAGTTTTTCCCTCAGTAGCCTCTTTTGGTGCCGTCTAGTTTTTGCATTGGTAAGGGTTGTGAAGAGTCATCCCCTAGTCTCCACCTCTGTGCTGCTGGAGTAATATTGGCACATGCCACTTCAGTCTGTTTTTTCCAGCCCGAGGAGTCTTGGAATTTAGCAGCACTGCTTCCCTCCAGAGCAGGTCAGCAGAGGGAGCTGATGGTCTGAGCCCTCCCAGCAGCTTATGTCTCTTTGCACGTTTCAGCCTTTAATGCTCCGTCTAAATATGAAACAATACCAATTGTTTTTCCCAGCTGCATGTCTGAAAGTTTCAGAGGAACACAATCAAATAGCCAATTAAGGCAATGCTCTCAAAAGGAAGAATACTGGTACGTAAGATAATGTTTCATTCTGAACAAAGGCAGATTTCAGGGCTTGCTGTAAGACACCAGCCAAAAGAACAAGATAGCCAAGACGAAAAAAATCCTGATTCAGACACCTCGACAAGGTTGACACCTTGACATGTTTTTAGGCAGTTGCTCTCACCTGTATTATCAGAGCATGAAAGATCCTGCCTTGAATATCAGGTACCATCGGGGTCTGCAGGAGTGTAGCTTGACTTCTGGTGGAAATCCCCTTTAAGCCTCAGAGACGTCATCTGAGGGCTCTGTGCCTCTGTTTCTCCAGTCCTCTGTGCTTTGCCCATCTTTATTATAGTTGCATCAGAACAGGGAGCATATCTTGCCATGGTGGTTAGAGAAAGCCCCAGCTAATGTGACCACGGCTGGCCAAGACTTTACCACTATACATGAACCTTGTCACAGGTTTAGCTTGGAGGAATTAGCCATCTGCAACTGCCTGAAAAAGCTCAGTTCCCAGAGTCTTGCCCCAAATACTTGAGCATGTTTCCTCTGCAATGTAAGAGGACTTTGCCTCAGCATGGAGAAAACCAGGAGCTGGGGCATGTTGCCCAAGAGGAGGTGATGTTGGTGAGGTCTGCCATGAGAACCAGGGCATGGGAAGCTCTGTCTGCAAGCCCTGAGCTTTCCACGTGTCCCTAACCTGGGCCCTGAAGCCACCAGCTGAAACAGGCTCTCTGGGAAGCCAACTGCATCAGGAGACCCAGAGCCCTGATGCCTTCTAGTGCTCCAGAAACTTCAGGGGAAAAAGAATCTGGTTTTGGTCTGATTTGGACCCAAACCAGCTCATAAAAAAAATAAAAATTACAACCCACACTTGATGACATATCCCACTAAGCAGAAAGCCAGTGAGCTCTCACTCCCCCCATCACCCCTGGTTTTGGCATTCTCCAGAGCCCACGTGCTTTGGCCGAGGTTTGTTTGATCTGTAACACAAATGAGCCTTGCATCTTGTTTCTGGCAGCTGGATTGCACCACCGGGTAATTCTGTGGCTAAACTGTTTAAATAATGTTAATGGCTTTACAAATTCACTTTCAAAACAGCCTGAAGTGTAAAGCCAGCACAGCTGAAGCAGCATGCTGGGGCTTAGGCATGTTTAGATAAGAGTGGGTGCAAAGTAAGCTTTTGGAGTGCTCCATACAAGCTACTCAAAAGTTGGGAACTGGAGACTTCTGCCTCTTAACTGCATCTCCTGCACTGTGATGGGGTAGATGTTTGCTACAGCAGGGCAAGGATTGAAAGCCAGAACAGCTAGAAGCTTTGAGGGATTAGTATTCTTATTTTTCTTGGCAGCCAGCTCCCTCTGTGGCAGGTACTGTTGGAGAAAACAACAACAGATCCATGGGTATTCTCAGGTTTTTAAAGCAGCAATAAATAAAATAATAATAATAAAAAAAATAAAATCAAAGGCTTAGTTGAGGGTGCTGAACGTATGACAAAATGTCAGGCTTTAACACGGGGCAAATCTGGCTCATGCCCACCTACTTGAGGCAAAAATTGCAGTTGTCTGGCATGGTGTCATGCTCTCAGCTTTTAGTCGGGATGTGCCCTGACTCCTCATCTGGTATGAAGGAGGTTGAGGAACACAATGTGTCTTGCTGGAGGGCAAGGCTCAGCAGCATGAACCTGAGGAGGTTGCAAGCCACAGGGGTGCAAGTCCTAAAAGCAGAGGCAGAAACATGGCAACATGGGCAGTGGCCACATCTCCACATCCAGACCATTTCTGGATTCAGCACAGAAGGCTATCAGGGAATACCAGAGCTCTCCATGCTCAAATGTATTTGTACATCTACCCCTCCCCTGTACCTGCACAGGCTGTGGCCACCACACAGGTCATGCTGCAATCATGATAGTCCTAACAGCATCACACAGGATTATCTGCGCCTCTTAGCAGCCCAGATTTCACAAGGGTCACCCACTGCATTCACATAATCGCAGCTGTACTCAATAATCTCTCTTGGCCAAATAAAAATAGGTTGGGGATATGTTTGTGCTTTGATTTACATTAGAATAAATCAGCTGTTCTGCCCCAGTGGTCAGCTGTCTACTGGCAAAGGAAAAGTGAGGTAAGGTCAGCATAGACCTTTGGAGTGTCTGCAGGAGAGATTTAATGTGTGACAGCATGGCTCAAACTCGTATTTAGGAAACAAAACAAATTCAAAAGAAAAGTTAAGTGCATGTTTTAACAACGCGGATGATAAACCACCAAAACAAGTCAGTACAGGAAGGGGTGAGTTTGCCAGTTCTTGAAGCCTTCAAATCAAAACCAAAGGCTTTATAGCCAAACACAACTCATGGCAAGTGAGAATTCTCTGAAACACCCTTCACTACAAACTGTGAATGTAATGTAAGATTTGGGGTTTGTATCGACCAGGAACAATAGGTTTGCAGCCAGTGTGCAGCTATCCTCACACTGATCCTGACAGCAGCTAAGAGGAAACCCAGCCATGACCAGATAAAATGCAAAGCCCTGACCCAATCCAAGCTTCCAAAACAGCTTTTACCATGTTCCTCGAAGCTGTCTAGATTCAGTTCTTTGGTCATGCAGTGCTCCTGCCCAGAGAATTCACACTGCTCCCAAGTGCAAATGATTGGGCTCCAAACATGCTCTGCACAGAGATGACGGTGGCACAGACCTTGCATGGTCCTCGAGCTGGGTCTGGTGGGACAGTCTCACACTCAGAGCTGGATCCAGAGTCGGGTTTAGGCACTGTGTGGGGCATGGCCCACCCTGCCATACCATTTTCACATGGCACAGTTCTGGCACACCTTGCACTCAATGGGGACTGCCAAGAGTCACTGCTCTCTCGTGAGCTCCTCCCCTCCAAGCAGTGAGAGTGTTTTTTTCCAGTCAGCTGTACCCAGGAACAGGAAAAAATGCTAATGTATACCATCGCATCAAGCTGCCCCCATCCCCTTGCCTCCAACGGCAGTCCCACATGTTCTGTGAAAAAGGAGCTATGTCCAGAAAGATAGGAACAAATCATTCAAAAAGGGACATTTAGGGGAAATTATGTCACTTTTTCAGACAAGTAGATGGTTCTCAAACATATTGTTCAGTTTGTGCACATCTGGAGTTAATACAGATGGTGAATAAGAGCATCCAGAGACTTCCATGTGATGGCTGCCTACTGGTCATCTACAGGATGCTTTTTCTTAGTAGTTCCTTCCAAAATTTTTTTGGGGCAATTTACTGACCAATAATGCAAAAGCCTGAGGCTGCTGAAGTCAGGAGAAGGTCTGCCAATGACTGAAGGTTTGCAGTCTGGTTTTAGCCTTGCTAGGATGACAGACATCAAGCAGAAATGAGGGTTTGGGAAGAGAGGCAATCTCTGGCCAGCACAGAAGGAAAAACAGTCATTTGTTACAGTGGTAGTAGTGGGGACCCTACAGTAAACATAGGCCACGGAAGGAGTCAGTACCGTGAGGTTAGGGCTGGCCAACCTGGGATTTCAAAGACAACGCAAGTGTAAAAGACAGGATGGAAATAAAAGGCTTGAAGACAGGCTGTGTCCCTTGCTAATGTCTCACATGGCAGCTTTCTCCTGGCCCAGAAGTGACCTGAGACATGTCCACCCCTTGGTGATGGACATACCACAACGCGCTGCCTGGGACGGTGCTGGCCCATAACTTCCAGGTTATGCATCCAATCTCACCTCCCAAGATGGAGACTGGACAACTTGTCTCCTTGGCATTGCAACCTGTTCATCATTCATCTTGGCTGGGCTGGGGTCAGGTCCCACACACAGGCTGAGGTGTGTCAGAGTCACCCTGTGAAAAGCACCCCACAGAAGACAAAACCCAGAGAGGGATCATGAAGGAGGAAGGCCATGCTCACTGAAACGACAGTCTGACAGCCTCCCTTCGTCTCTCCCCAGGAGCAGACAGACCTATGATCCCACTCAAAGGGGTGCAAGTCCCCATCTCCTCATGGCCTCTGACAGGCTGCAGGAGGCCAAAGGCACCTTGCACTGCTCCAGAATGGCTGCAGCTCCTCCCAGCTCAACCTCTCTGGTAAGAGTGCCCTGCTGTCCTTCTCCACCTCACTGCCTTGCTGTGGTTCATGGCTCCTCTCCTGCCCTTCTTCATATGGGAACTTTGCATTTCCTCACCTTTCCTGCACTAGGAAGGCCAATGCCAAAGACCACCTTTTTATATACTCTGTCACTAGCCCTGTTTGTTCCCCTGCCCCCCCACCCAGGGGAACAGGTCACAGACCCAATGTGCCCCATGGTGCTCCCTATGCAACAACAGCTCCTTGGGGTGCCCCTGTCCCACATCATCCCCTACCACCTGAGTCATCACAGATGCCAGCCATGTCCCCAGCCATGTCCTTTCCCCATGTAGCAGCCGCTGGTCATTGCCATGTCCTCAAATGATGGTGCATGTGCAACAGAGCAGACCGGCCAGGCAGCGCATCCCTGCTGACCAAGGCATGGGCAAGGGGCTATGGTGTAGCAGCCTCTCTCAGCACCAGCATTCACTTTTGAGTGCTGAGAAACTCGCCAGCACATTTTCTCTTTGAGGTCTCCAACCTATAGTCTGTCATGTTTGGTTCTGGGTGGCCAAAAGACCGAAAAGTTAAAGCTGGGAAGAACATAGGGAGAGATGGACAGGCGCCCATTTCCTTACAAAACCAGGCTAAAAATAGGGCAAGATCAGCCCCTGAGAAGGCGCCCAGTCCATCCCTTTGTGCCGAGGTGGGACCACTTCTACGAAAGCATTTGCGACAGACACTATTTTTAGCCCCCTGCAGCTCCTCCCTGAGCAAGTTGCTTGTGTTTGTCCCCACCACCCTGCTCCCTCATGTCAGAGGCACACCACAGGATTGCCCACCACTTCCCACCAGTGATCCTTCCCTTTGCAGCAGCTGTTTATGGACTTGGAGGCTGTCACCATGTGCCTGCACACACGAGGGCCCATGGAGGTGGCATGTCCTCACCTCCTGTGTCCTCCTGTTTCCAAATGCATGTCAGACACACAGGCAGTGACACCCAGGGATTCAAGCTCTTGCACCGTCAACATAAGCCACTGAAGCAATGAGCTCCTCCTTAATTTTTACAAAATAAAACAGAATTAAATTTGTAGTTATTCTACCTATTTCTTTATGGTTGTAGTGGGTTTGTGGGTTTGTGTGGCAAGGTCTTGGTACCCGGGTGAGGCTGGGGGCTACAGTGCTACAGCTTCTGTAAGAAGCTACTAGAAGCTTCTCCTATGTCCCACAGAGCCAATGCCAGCTGGCTGCAAGACAGGCCTGCCGCTGGCCAGAGCTGAGCCAGTCAGTCGTGGTGGTAGTGCCCCTGTGATAACATATTTAAGACGGGAAAAAAAAATCTGCACAAGAATTGTAGCCAGAGGAGTGAGCCTGTGTGGGAGCCGCGGCCCTGCAGCCCCGGGCGGTGCCGGAGGGGCCGGAGCCGCTCCAGGCCCGCAGCAGAGATTCCCTTCCCCCCCAGCCCACGGCGCCCCCGGCCCGCGGAGCCCCCGGGGGAGCAGCTCCCCCCCCGCAGCCCGGGCAGGGCCCCCCCCGGGGCAGGGGGTGCCCGCAGGGGGCTGTGACCCGCGGGCAGCGGCGCTGGGGCAGCTCCGGGCAGGGCCTGTGGCCCCGCGGGGAGGAGCCCGGGCCGGGGCCGGGCCGGGGCAGGGCCGGTGCCCCCGGGGGCGGGGGGGCTGGGGCCGGCTGGGCCGGGGGGGCTGCGCCCGCGGGGGGGACACGCTGGGGCAGGGGGGGAAGGGCTGCAGCTGTGGGAAGGGCTCCCGCTGGAGCAGGGCAGGGAGGGCTGTGTCCCGCCGGGGGGACCCGCGCGGGGCGGGGCGGGGGGAGCGCCGGGGACCGGCGGTGATGAACCGACCAACTGACCACAACCCCCATTCCCCAACTCCCTGCGCTGCTGGTGGGAGGAGGCAGAGAATTCGGGAGTGAGTCTGAGCCTTGGTAGAAGGGGTGGGTGGGGGGAAGGTGTTTTTAAGTTGTGATTTTAGTTCTCATTACCCTACTTCGATTTGAATGGTAATAAATTTAATTTCTCCAAGTCGAGTCTGTTTTGCCCGTGAACATAACTGTTGAGTTGATCTCCCTGCCCTTATCTCGACCCAGGAGCTTTTCATTCTATTTTCTCTCCCCAGTCCGGTTGACAAGGGCAGTGATACAGCAGGTTTGCTTGGCACCTGGTGTCCAGCCAGGGTCAACACAACACAAGGGCTAATTTCTGCCTCTTGACTTCATAGCTTATTTTTTAATTTTCACCTATTTCCCTGGGAGATGCTCTCCTATGGTGAATGTCATCTGCTCAGTTCTCTCATCCCTCCTCAGCACCAGACTTCCCCAGCCTCCTTGCGCTGCTAAACATGAAATGGTCCCAGCAGGTATATACAGGCTAAGATGGACCAAATCGGATTCTTCGTCCATCTCAAACCCACATCCTCAAAGGGGGCCACATGCTTGGAAATGCCACCCCTGCTCTTCTGAAAATCCTTCTTTCAGCCAGCCCCTGCGCTGGCAGTGGTGTCCAAGGAGACCTGCCTTTCAGCTCATCCCCCTGTTTTGAGTCAGAAAGTTTGCCTTTCCCCATCTTCCTCCCTTTTTCCTATGGACCAGCCATCCCCTGTGGCTGTTTAATCCTGACTAAGATGTTCATTATTGTCTAGTTGCAGCAAAATCAGATTATTTTTTTTTTTATGTTGGGAGGTGAGGCTCTCCCTATTTGAAGAAAAAAAAAAAGTGAGTATTTATTTAGGGGCAGAAATGTAACAAAATAAAAGTAAATAAAATAATAGCACAGAACAGAGTGCAGTAGCTAACTCTCAGAGCCATTAAACCATGTCTATGTCCTTGATGGGAAGATTTTGATCTGTAATGACAATCTGCCTTCCTAGCAGCCCTTTCTTGTCCAACATTTCCAGACAAGAGTATGTCAGTCCTGACTATGCCAATCAGCCTGAAAATGCTCCTTTTGCAGCCAGTGAAACTGCAATGCAGCAGATGTGGCAAAAACAGAATGGCAGTATCAGGAAGGAAATTCCCAGGAAAAAATCTTGTGTCTGGTGAGAAGAGGATGGAAAGGAAAACTCTCCTGGGACAGAAAAACTTGTGGAGAGAGACAAGATGATGCAGAGTTTCAGATATGTCAGCTCTCTTCAAACAACTGATTCTCCTGAATATAAAAATAAAACAAGGGAACATGAAGGGACAAATAAGTGTGGGGTAGGAATGAGTTTGTCAGAAATTCTGGAAAAGTAAAAAGAAAACCAGTCTTTTCCAAAGAGATTGAACAGGAGAAGAGGATCCAGCAAGTGGGCACACAAGCCCAGCAGGACAGGGAATCACTGAATAGTTGCCCCCCATCCCTTCCCTCTCACCTGATGGCAGGTACAACACCCACAGTCACAGTCCCTCCAGGTCAGGGGAGCATTGCAAACTTTGTAAAAGAGAAAGAGCAGCCTCAGCAAGAGGAGAAAATGCATCCTTCTGGTTCCTGATCCAAACGGTAAAATGAGCTAAGTTTTTTTACAATTTCTTGTTCGACCCTTTCTGTTTGCCACCTCCAACACTTGCTGCTGCCACATCCTGGGGTAGCTTTGAGCTGTGTTCATCCCAGCTGCTTTCTAGCAGGGATGAAAGAAGTAAGGTAAATTTACTTTACCTTTTGCAATTTACCTAAGTAAGGTAAGTAACGAAAGTAAGCAGAATGCCTTCCTCCCTCTCTGTGCAAAGCCAGCTTGTCCGAATCTTCAGGGGACTGCAAAGGGATGGAATATACTGCAGAAGTGCCCAGGGCCCTGGCTGCATAGCCATGTTCCTGGAAGAAACATGCATGTTTAGCCAGGGTGATTCCTGTTTGTAGATCTCATGTACAGCTCGAGTTTGCAGTTTCAGAGATTTGGCTCCAAAGCCCTGGATGTGATTTCAAATCTGATAGTCCATGCTGCCTCGCTGCATTGCTGCTCATTTTCCATGTCCCTGGCAGGTGAACAAGGAGGACATGACATGTACTGTTATGGACTTAGGTGATTATTGCTTTTGCTGCTCACATTTAACAGCCACATGTTGCCATTGACATTTATTTCAGATGACTTCGGTTTCTTCATAAAACAATCACATCTCTCTGTATGGAAAATTTAGCCGCTCTAAGTATCAAGCTGTGCTGTTTGTTCCATGTGGGAAGGATTGAAAACGATTTAAGTGGAGTTTCAAAATGCAGGTTGAAATGACGGGCTGGAACAAGATCTTGGTTTGGAAGCACCACAAAAACTTCATCTCAGGTTTCGGCAAGCTGACACTTAGGAATGAATTGCACACCGGGATTTTTCAGGCTGGAAAAAAAGATGAACAATAGGAGGGTGGACAGAGATTTATAAACACACAAAAGGCACAGAAAGGGTACAGAGGCTGATTTGTCATGGTCTCTTAATGCAAAATCTAGGTCTTTAATCAAACCAACACAATGAAGCTTCAAACCAAATGCAATGCAGTTCTTCATGTAACTTATGGTCAATCTGCAAATCCTTGCCACGGGATTTTGTGGGTGCTAACAATTGCACAAGCCAACAGGACAGTAGGTGATGAAGAAAAATACACTGAGGGTTGTTAAATATGTAAAACTAACATGCAACTCAGATGACCTTCAATGCACAGGTATTGGAGGCAGGGAGACCACCTCGAGAAAAAAATTCATTCTGTTTATTCTTACACAGTATATGTACATACAGACTATAAAGCTTCAGTTCCCCTGTAAGCACAAAGGAGACATACAGCCACCCTGAGTTGGGTAGCACACAGCAACTTCAAAATGCAAGGAGGCTGTGAAAAATAGCCCAGCAGCTGGTCAGGGACAGTTCATTCTTTCTGTTCATTTCCAGTTCTGACAGGCCCTTCTCCATTAACAGAAGGATGAGTAAAGGGAAAATCGCCATCCACCAGCATCACCATTTCCATGGAGGTGCTGTCAGGAAGCAGCAGTTTAACTGGAGGTGACTGTGTATGTCCCAAGATGCAATGAATGGCCTTGTTTTGGCACAGGTTAACTTACCCAAGGTACACATGTGATAAGGTACTGTCCTGGTCTTTAACTACAAAACAAACACCCAGCATCCCTGGATGTCCCTGATGCTGCTGTGAGCCAGAAGAATGGACTAGAGGCTGCAGAGGTCCATTCTGACCTGAATTATCTCATCACCCTATGATCTGGTGTTTACTTGCAGCCATGGCTGGATGCCACCATTGCTTCCTTGGCAGTGGGTCAGCCCAATCCCACAGGGGTAAACCCACAGCAATGCAACAGAGCTTTGGGGTGACCAAACCACAACCACATGCTGTAAGCTTGTGTTTCAGTTCATAGAATCATAAAATACTTCGGGTTGGAAGGGACTTTTCAAGATTATCTAGTCCAATACTCCCTGTAATGAGCAGGGACACCTTTACCTAGATCAGGTTGTCCTAGAGATAGGATAGAAGCCCTGAAAGGCAATGGCAGAAGCGGTCACTCCCCAGCCATGCGGCCCAGAGACTGACATCCCAACTTGGAGTGGGGGGACACACAATGGTGGCACTGCGGACAGTCACCAGCCTTTTAATTTGTAATTTCTGGTCATTTTGCTGCAAGTGGTGCCCCAACCATGATTCTGGAGCAAGACCCCTATGACAGGGCTGGCAGCTGTTTCCTGCTCTTCTAATGAGCACAGGGACTTTGGAGGCAAATCTATCAGAGAAGTGGATGTGAATACACATGCAAAACCTGACCTGTGCTGTGGGGAACAGCAAAATGCAGCAGCTCTCAAAAAGGATCAGCTCCCAGTTGCAGCGGCATTTTGAAGTATTTACACGATGAGCTCTTTAGCAAAAGCAAAACAGCCACAGGGCACTGGCAGGACAGCACCGAGCCACCCAGATCCCCTCCAGCGCCCAGGGTTTGGCCATAAGAAGCACAAGGAGAAGCTCCGGCAGCAGAACCCCCCGTCAACACCTGTTCCCACTCAGATTTTACTGCATGCAAAACCCCTGCTCAAAGCGGGACCGGGGAAGGGAAGGAGCAGAGCGGGCATGGTTTTCCCTCTCCTCCCTTCATGGGTGGGGTGGCAGCTGAGGTGCCGGGCTCTGACTTACCGCCCCAGGCCGGCCACGCAGTGCACGGCCACGCAGCAGCCAGGGTCTTCACAGAACTTGGTCTTCAACAAGTTGAGCCAATCTTCCACTATCTTGCTGGGAGGAGGTGCTCCATCATCGAACGGCCAGTCCTGCGAGGCGGGGGCAAGGTCAGGGCAAGAGAGAAACACTGTCGAGACTCTGGGGAAAATCTCAGGGAGACTGCTTTTTACTCAGGGTGGTGGTGTTTGGGACCTTGGCAGTGGGGAGACAGATGCACGTGCCAGAAAGCAGGCTCACAGCGCAACTCTGTGGGGATGCAGCGGGTTCTGCGGCACCATCTGGCATGCAGGAATCCCCCAGCTGCTTTGGCTCAGGGTTTGCAGCCATACAAGCCTATGTTTGGGGTCCTCCCATCTCCCATGGAGAGTTTCAGCCTTGAGGAGCACCTACAGGATCTGCAACATGGTCCCCATGTCCTCCAGCCTCTGCAGACCAGAGTGGCCATCGCCTGCCTCCTCCCCATTCAGATGACCACAGATAGCTTCGGGGCGATGCAACTCCCATCTTCCCCTGCAGCAGCTCCCGTCTAAATCCAGTACTTGGGAGCACAAAGCCACTTTGTAGGAAGTTTGAGCAAAGGTGACTTGGAGGTGGCTGAAGTTACTGGGCTCACACCAGGGATGACACACCATACCACAAAATCATCGAATCGTAGAATGGTTTGAGGTGGAAGAGATCTTCATATATCATCTAGTCCATCACCCCCACCATGGGCAGGGACATCTTTCACTAGATCAGGGTGCTCAGAGCCCTGTCTGTCCAACCTGGCCTTGAATCTTTCCAGGGATGGGACATCTGCCACCTCTCTAGGCAACCTGTTCCAGTGTTTCACCACCCTCACCATAGAAAATTTCTTCCTTATATCTAGCCTAAACCTACCCTCTTCTAGTTTAAAATCATTACCCCTTGTCCTATCACAACAAGCCCTGCTAAAAAGTTTGTCCACGTCTTTCTTATAGGCCCCCTTTAAGAACTGAAAGGCTGAAATAAGGTCTTCCCAGAATCTTCTCATTTCCAGGCTGAACTACCCCAGCTCTCAGCCTTTCCTCATAGGAGAGGTTTTCCATCCCTCTGATCATCTTTGTGGCCCTCCTCCGAACCTGCTCCAACATGTCAGAGCTGGATGAGTATTCCAGGTGGAGTCTCACCAGAGTGGAGTAGAGGGGGAGAATTCCCTCCCTTGACCTGCTGGCCACACTTCTTTTGATGCAGCCTAGGATGCAGCTGGCCTTCTGGGCTGTGAGCACACATTGCCAGCTCATGTCCAGCTTTTCATCTTCCACTATTCCGAGTCCTTCTCCACAGGGCTGCTCTCAATCCCTTCATCCCCCAGCCTGTATTGATACTAGGGGTTGCACCAACTCAGATGCAGGACCCTGCACTTGGCCTTGTTGAACTTCATGAGGATCACATGGGCCCACTTCTCAAGCTTATCCAGGTCTCTCTGGATGGCATCCCATCCCTCAGGTGTATCATCCACACCACTCAACTTGGTGTCGCCTGGAAACTTGCTGAGGGTGCACTGATTGTGTTATTGATGAGGATAATAAACAGTGCTGCTCCAAATACAGACCCTTGAGGGACACCACTTGTCACTGATCTCCATCTGGACATTGAGCCATTGACAACTACCCTCTAGATGCGACCATCCAACCAGTTCCTCATCCACTGAACAATCCACCCATCAAATCCATATCCCTCCAATTTAGAGAGAAGGATATTGTGGGGGACCATGTCAAAGGCCTTACAGAAGTCCAGACAGCAGACATCTGTAGCTCGCCCTTTGTCCGTGGATGAAGTCACTTCATCATAGGAGGCCATTATGTTGGTCAGGCAAGACTTGCCCACGGTGAAGCCATGCTGGCTGTGTTGAATCACCTCCCTGTCCTCCATGTGCCATAATATAGCTTCCAGGAGGATCTGGTTCATAACCTTCCCAGGCACAGAGGTGAGCCCGACAGGTGGGTAATTCCCAGGGTCCTCCTTTCTACCCTTTTTAAAAATGAGTGGAATGTTTCCCTTTTCCAGTCTCCAGGAACTTCACCTGACTGTCATGACTTTTCATATATCATGGGGAGCAGCTTGGCAATCTGCCAAGTATGACATCAGCCCATTCCCTCAGGACTCTGGGATGCATCTCATCAGGTCCCACAGACATAAGTACGCTCAAGTTCTGCAGGTGGTCATGAATCTGATCTCTTGCAACGGGAGGGACATTCCTCCCCCACTCCCTGCCTTGTGGTCCATCCAAGTTAACTGTATAGATCATATTCAGGTCCCTGGGATGCTCCGGTATGATTTATTGGTGTAGACATAGCCTGTGCATCCTCTGAACTCCAGCCATGGTGGGACAGATGAAGCCAAAACAGCACCAAGGCAGTGACATCGAGGTGTTAGACAAGGTGAGTTTTTCTGTGACTTAAGTCCCTAGTGCCCCTCATTGCCTATAGATGTCTGGACATGTGCAGAGAAGGTAACATTTTCCACCTGATGCAATCCTGTTGCTGATGCTCCCAAGTATCAACAATCACTCAGCATTGATTAAACACTCAGTCTCCCCCTGGGCGTATCTCTCTCCTGCTCTGTTGCCCTCAAGTTCGGTCCCGCCTCAGGGGAACTGCAGCACAACTTGGCTTTAACCCAAATAAACTATCCTGGCACGAGTTCCTGTTTTGTAAGATATAGCTTTAAAATAATAAGGAGCAATTTTCCCCTTTCCTTCCTCTTACAGGCAGCACGGACTCCATTGTGAAAGCTTCAAAGATTGTCACCTACAACACCATAGTGACCCCAGAGTACCCATCTATTTATTTTCTCATGAGAGGCAATACTGTAGCCATTGGAGATTTATAAGTTGAAAACAGACAAGATTTTCCATGGCTTGTAAACTTGTGGAAAAATCGGAGGGATAAAGACAGCTTGGGGTTTTGACACTGTAAAACAACACTCAGTCCATCTGATTTTTAAGTGTTTTAGACCTTATATCAATATTGTTCTTCCATCGGGGGGGGGGGGGGGGGGAATAGGAAGAAGAACTCATCTACCCCAACAGCAGGAGAAATCTTTTTGGAAACAACAACAAAACCACAAGCCTGGGTAATCCCTGTTAATAAAAACAAAGCTGCAGCTCACATTGTATGTACAAGCTGGAATCAGGCAAATTTATTCCTGTGGTGCTATGCTGTGAGACCAAGGAGATATCGAAGTGGTCACAGAAGTATTTTGGAAGCTCCCCAAGTGCATCCTTTTGTCATCTTCCCTTTTTTAATTTGAAGGAATCGAGCCCCAAGTACTATAATCCAGCTTGGATCTCCCACTCTGTTCCTCCTGTTATTTTAACTTTAGGCATAGCAATCCTTTGAAAAAGTGCCCTGTTCCCACTGCCTGGGAGCTATGGGAAAAAGCTATCTTGGTCCTGTCAGGAATGTGCCTCGCCTCTGCCCTGCGGTTGAGCTGCCTTTGGAGAAACTGGTGTCACGAAGCACCACAGAAGGACAGGCCATGGCGTTCCCTTGGAAGAGCTGGGGAAAGGAGGGGACAAGTGGATCAGGCTGTGCTGTCCCTTTGCTTCTTAGAATTGGAGGAAATTTGGAGAGACCTGGTTTGGGTTTTTTTTCCTGCTTCTTAGGGATGGGAATGTTTTAGAGAGGTGAAAACATTAGGACAACATGTAGTAGGGCTTTGGAAAACCTATGCTCTGTGAGCAGCTAGAGGCCAAATGAGATGCTGGAGAGCATCTCACATGATGCTAGGAGTCTGCACATTTACAACTGAATCAAGACCTTTATGGCTGGTCTCTGTTAACTAGCTCTCCACAAGATACAACAGGAGCTCAGATACTTAGTACACATGGATACATGGACATGGACATGGGCATGGACACGGACATGGACCCATCCTACATGGCTAGGTCTCTATCCAGAGCTGAATCCTACCTTGGAGATTAATTTCCATTCATGTGGACAAATGGTTTCATGGTTGTGGGGACTGAGGAAATTACACAGCAAGGGTTGAGTGGGGAAGAGGAGGTTTTGTAGCTTGGGTTTGCTGCAGGTCCTACCTGACACCTCCTGTAAGTTCATCTTTAAACCCAAAGGTTCGATCCCTTTGAAGGTAGAAAAGCTTAAGCAGGAAAAGAGTCCAGTGAGCAAGTACTGACCCATGATGTGGGCATCTAATACTTGCCTTCCAGCCAGAAGTGCTGTTAAGCTGGAGGACATTAGGTACTGAAAATGTACAACTAGCATTCCCCAAATAGAACCCCTACCCATGGAAAATTAGAGAATCCTGCCCCAGACTGCCTGACAGAGCTACAGGGAGTGACCAGAAGAGACATGCTGAGATATCAAGACACCCAGTCTCAGAGGATGAGTCTGTGCATTAGTTCAGCCTTTGCAAACAGAGCCAAAATCTACTTTCCATATCAAAACCACTATCTCTCTCTACCTGTGTCACTGCCCTCCATCCCACAGCCTATGCAAGCTCCAAAACTGTCCCATGCCAGGATGTCTGAGATGTCCATCTGGGGATGGAAGATTTGACTCCCCAGAAGCTATAGGAGGTCCATGACCTTCTGAACCAATTGATTAGGCAATATTCCAAAGGGCATCACAAATACCACTAAATGTCCCTGTTTAGGCAACTGGAGTGTGACCATGCCTGACCACCTTCTCATACACCCAAACCAAGCACCTCCATCTGATTTGCAGGTTCAGCTGCCTGGTTGTTGAGAGTCCAGAAATGAGCAGGTCTTCCTTCCTTTGGTATTGATACCAAAATTATCACTGACCTTAGAGAAGAGGGCCAGAAGCCACACCCCTCAGTGGTAAAAAGTGTACAGACAAGTGATGAAGAAGGAAATCACAGAAAACAGCTTACCCAAAGCTCCCCCATGCCACTGTCATGGCCCCCTTCATCTTAGCCTCCTCCTCCAGCACATGGACCCCCACCCATGAGTGAAACTGCCAGGAATGTTGTACTTGGCACCTGATGTGCCTCCCCCAAATACTTTCAGCTGTGCAAAACATGGTTGGCTCCAGTCTGGAAACATGAGCCACTCTGAAAAGAGCTCTTCCCCCACTAGCTGTGATCAGATAGAGCTGGTTAAGCCTTTCGCAAGGGTGCTAGGCCAGCTGCCAAGACTGCCTGTGGAGATCCCATCCAAACCTGACTCATCCTCAAGCGATTCAGATTGTTCCCTTTAGTACTTTGGAAAAGGTTATCAGTCTCCTTGCTTCGGGCCAGAGCAGGATTGATGGATGGGGAGAAGGCAACATGCACCACACTTGGGCTCCTTCAGAGAGCACTTTTATCTGTGGAAGATATGGGTGATTTGGGATTTTGCACTTCTCCACAGTATCTGCCTGCCTCAGGAGTTGATCTCGTGCTAGCCAGGCACCTCGATTCTACTGGACAGGGACCCCACAAAAAGCAAAGTAAGTGCTGAGTCAAGCACTTGGTATGCTGCCCCTGCAGCAGCACTCTGCAGTAAATGCATTGGCCAGAGCACAAAACCCAAAGAAACAGCATGTCCACTGCAAGCACAGCCTAGAGCTTGTAACGTCACACTATCCTTCCCACCAACACTCCCAAGATCATGCTGGTTTTTAGGTTCTGGAGAAATCTGGTGAGAAGGCCTCATCTTCACTGAACCACTGTAAGCCAGGAGACATTATAAGCTTCAAGCCTCAGGTATTCACTGCTTCCTTCCACCCTCCCTTGGAGCAAAGTGGCTCCTCATCTGCACTGTCTCAGATGGGTAGGATCTCCCTCACCAGTCATGCAGCCATGTCAGTGTGTCTCGAGCAAATGGTAGGGCTGGTAAATAACTGTAAGGAGCCTGTAGCAAGGAGGGTGGAAGGGCAGCAAGGACACCTGGAAAGGGCTAGGGTGAGCTGGTTCTGCAGCAGACGCACCCAGCACCACCAGGCTACACATTTGTTTATCCCTCTAGTCTGCTCTTCTTTGACTTGAGCCCACATCTGCCCTTGCAGGCACCCCAGGAAAGGTTGTACCTCAGTCCCTCCTGTCTTTCGTCCCTGTTCAAAAGGTGATCCAACAGCTGCTCAGATTCTGTGCATCCGGCATTTGTTCTTCCAGCCTGGTTTCAGGTGAAGGTCTCCAGAGATTTTCCTTTCTCAGAAAAGCTTCCGCCTTGCTCTGCCATGCGCATGTCCTCCCAGACAGGGCTGGCAGAAGACGCCTCGCAATTCCCATGTATCCTGTCCTAGCTGACTTTTCAGAACAACAGAAATTGCACAACAAAAAGAAATTGCCTGTAATCTCTGCCCCTCAGAACAGAAGCCGAGTTTAGACAGAGCCCACATGGATATGGTTCTACCAAGCAATCTATTACATGCCTTCCCATCCACATCCACACACACATGCCTACTTCTTGGATGGAAGATGCATCTTTTCAGGTGGCTATGCCTCCAGGAGCTGCCAAGAAGGCAGCTGCTTGAAGGGGACCTGCCTGTTCACTCATCAGATGCAAATACTAAACTTTCATAGGCAGGGATCACAGGTGTAGTTATAGCACTTTTAAGACCAAGAATATCTTGGAAGGAGCTCTAGGAGTCCTTCTGACTAAGTAATGAACCAAAACTAAGAACAAATCAGATCAGTACATCACTTGCAAATACAGACTCTTTCCAAATAACGGGGTGTCAGAATAATCTTAATTAGATCAAAGACATAAAAAGCAGGTCATAGCAAATGTTATTTCAATGGGAGGGTGCATACTTATGTGATCGTGTCCTACCCAAACTGGTCGGAAATAACCTTGGAAGACCTCATAACTGGAGGCCATTTCATTAACAGCACAGAGTGGCTGCAGAACCCACATTTGTTCATCAACACTTGATAGGGTTTTGCCTCAGAGCTGTGTGGGCAGCCAAAGATAAGTAACATCACTTTCCTGGTAATCTGTGGCCCACACAGACATTGAGTACTTGGAAGCAAAACAATACGTTGCTGAAATCTACTTCTTTCCCTGTTTTCACATCCACTGTCCTTTGCCAAAAGCTCCCAAAGCCATCAATAGGAACAGATCAATAACAGGCCTGTAATCACTTCCACGAATCAAATGTGCCCCTATTTCTAGTAAACCTCTAAAGGAAAGGCCTTGGCCTCATTGCTGAAGCACACAGAAAGGCTTCATAGAGTGCAAATTAACGATCTATAAAATATACCAATGAACTAGCTATTCCTTAAACATTTCACTGCTTCCTTTTGTGTTAATACATCTTGACGGGCTTGGGGCTGAAGACAGTTTGACGAATACCACCAGTTACGTAAGTAGATAGTGGGAGCTTGGCACGTTTTCCAAGCTTACACAACACAGCCCCTCCAACAAGCTGGTACAATGGTGCAGATGGTGATGTTAGAGGCCAACTGCACATCAGAAAAGAACTATCTTCCAAGCTTAGAAGGGTAATGTCTCATGGGACTTGTCCTTACCAAACTGAGTATAACATTGCGGTCATCTCCAATGATGCTGTTGCAGCAAGGACCAGTCCTGCTTCACCCACTATGACCTTCCTAGCACGCATGAGCTCCCACGCTCCTTTTGTGCAGAAAACTGGTCAGGGAACTGGTCCAGCATGGGATTAAGCAATGTTTCATTTTTCCAAGACCCTTTCACATCACTTCTCTGAGTCAGTTCCCAGGAAACAACTTGAGCATTCACCCGGTGCAGATAAAGCAGGAGAAATGTGCGGCTGGGTAGGAGGGGAGTGTGCAATGACTGTGAAGGTCTGACTAAAGCAGGGGAAACCAACAGTGTCTCATCCTCAGGCTTGACTCCTGCTCATAGTGCCATAGACAACAGCGGCAACTTCAGAGGCGGTGGATGTTTGTCACCACTCTGCAATGTGTGGTGAGCACAGAGCAGCCTCTCATGGCCAACTGTCCCATCCATTTCAGTGCAAGGTTCTGCACCTCAGCTCAAAAGCCATTAAAAGTGGGTTCAGCCAGCCTTTCTCTGGAGCATGTGGACTCCAGCCTGGCAAACAGTCACCTGAGATGAATAACTTTGGCACTACTACCAGATCCATTTAGACCTTCTCTGTTCATATTTTTATTTGCTTCATGCCAGAGAAGACATGAACAAAATCCCCATATTTGCATCCTCTTTTATGCTCCTTTGCATCATCAGAGGAAATTTTGCATGATTCAGAATCAGGCTTAAAAGGGAATTTGTCTCTAGGAGCATATCACTTGCACATACCATATGGTTTGGCAGATTCATACAAGAGCTTGACAGACCACTTTAAATGGTAGTTCAGGGACAGCCCAGAAAGCTTACTTTCCAAGGCAGGCTGCTGGCACCCCTTGATCTGGGTGTAGACAAGGTCACTCACTAGCTACACACATCCCTGCCCATGAGAGGAGGAGCATTCGGCCATGAACAAACTGATGCTTATGCGGAAGATGAATCAAAATAATTTGCATTTCAGCTCAGGTTTTGGTTGGTTGTTTTTTCCCAAATTGTTTTGGGAAACTCTTTTACTGAAAATGGCTTCTGGAGAAGACAAGAAAAGCTACTACATCTCATGTAAAGACACATGTAAAGTCCTGTGACAGCTGCTGTATTCATGTCACAGGGTATGACAAATTGCCTACCATAATTTGTGTTGAAGGTCCTTCCTAGAAGCTGGAGGACCCAAAGGCAAAACTCCTACTGACTTCAACAGGAGTAGAATTAGCTACAAAAGATGAACTCCTTTGATTGCATCATCAATGCTCAAGTTGTTTACATTGTTACTCACCAAGAAAGGGAGATTGCCTAGGAGTCCACCTAACACCAGCAGGATGACTTTGGCCCAGTAAAGTCTTGGCTATTCCTCCACTGGCTGTAGTACTTCACATAAAACAAGTGTTATTTTCTTTCCAAACATCTCAGCTCATTCCAGCCACAAATCTGAGTTCACTACACCCTTAGAGCAAACTGCTTAAGGGACAGTGAGGACATACTTAATGAGAGCAGGGTAAGGCAGTGCTTGAGTCAATGAAGCTGGAAATTAAAGAAAATGGCTATTTTTCCACCCAGATAGATAAGTCTTTCTAATGTCAAGGTTCATGTATTACCAGAGAAGGTCACCACTGATTACATACCCACACATGAAATGCATTTTACCTGTCAAACTCACTTTAAGTAGCCACAGTGCAAGTGCACAAATAGCCAACTTTGCATCAAACTGGTGTTCCCATGGTACACAGCTTATGCTAACTCTTGTTAGCAACCCCAGCCGGTGTTGGCATTGCTGCTATGCCGCAGGGCACCCATCCCACTGCACTGCAAGAACGGGAGCAGGTGGTTCCCTCAAGAACCCAACCTCCTCCATCATAGGTTAAGCCATGGAAAATTCCCAAGTACAAGATGATCTGCCATTTGCAGATCAGGCAGCTAGTTATGCGTGTCCTTCTCTGACCAAGTGAACTAGGATCTATATGAGTTGTCTTGTTGACTAATGGAAAGTTAAACTTTAAGAGCTCTGAAGGTTGGGGCACTGAGCCTTAAAATTGCTGTGCTTTGCCAGTTTGTCTAAGATACTTTGGGTAGTACAGAATATTGTTGTTGGGGTTTTATTTTTATTTTTAGTCTTAATTTTAGCCAAAATGGAAGAGCAAGATGATGGAAGAAATGTAGTAAGGGTATTTGAAATGAGCATGGAATTTTACACAGGACAGAGCTCCCAGAAATAGCGCCAAAACATACTGCTTTAAAAAAAATTAACCAACAGATTTTATTGGTGTTAGAAGGGTGATTTCTCAGGGCTCTATTTACTCTGGCAAGCCTACAAGGGAGGGAACATGTATTCCTACACAACAGAAAGCAGGAGATGTACCATTACACAGCCAGACAGCACATGAGGCTGCCTCAGCATATATGCTGTTTAGACAGTGGCATTGCAGCCCTGTATGTTCATATAGCAAAATGCTTGTGTAGATATCGATTGAAGACTTCTGGAGATTTGCTCAGATCACAGGCTAATTGCTTTGAGGAGAGGAAGGGGTAAGATGCAGATTGGTTGCAGTCTGCTTCTTCACTTGGTCACTGAGACAGGCAAAAAAAATATCCAGGTAACTGCTGCCCCATGTTCATTTTGTAAGTAAACTCCTTGGATATGGTTTCACATATCCCTGCGTTTGGTCTGATACCTAGGTTTCTGCAAAATGGGAAAGGAGGGAAAGGAAAAGTTCTTGGTAAAATTAGCTCAGCCCAAGTTCCCACCATCCTTACCCTGAAGCCCCTTTCACAGATGTCTGTGAACAGCAAAGCAAGGAAAACACAGCCTCTGAATGCGGCATTCAGCTCAGGCGAAAGTATGCTGGGAGAAATAATAACCCCTGGCAGGGCCCCAGATGAACCATTATGCCTTTATGAGCCATTGTTTCCCTCATTGATGGACTGGCTCTCATTCACCAAAAAAAAAAAAATAAAAAAAAAATATCTGCTTTTGTAAGGCAAGAGGAAAAAACACTTTTGAAAACACCGAAGTGAGGGTCTGCATGGTTAGGGCACCATGGGAGGGCTGGGGGGACCCAGCTGTTATTTACCCTGGACAGCTGCATGAACAGTGTCAAAACGTCTACATGGACAAATCTATTTGCTGTCTGCTTCAGTCCCTTATGCCAGTAAACTTTGCTGTGGAGTTTTCCCTGTGGGGTTAATTCTTGGGGCAGCATTGCAAATAAAGGACCTCTAGCAGTTTCTCTTGCCTTCCCTCCCACCAACAAACACCCCACCATTGCTCAAGGGCTTAAATGAAGGCAAAAGACCCTGAAATCTCACCTGCTTCATCCCTCAGTTGATCAGCTGGCCAAATGACAAGACCACTGGCCACCCAGCTTGGGAGAGGGCGCTGGGGCTCAATTTGATTGTCCATTTGGTGGCATCTTGAGCCATTGGAGTTGTCCTTCAGCACCCATTTAAAGCATGTGGGAGCCCATGCAATTAAAGAATAGTAAGCAGAGGCCAAGTTAGCACCCCTAAAATGGCATCTGCATGTAAGCAACAGACTTGAGACCCTCCTGGCTTGTGACTGTCTGTTTAGACTACTCAACTGTACTGACTAGATATCCAGTGACTAGATCGGGAATCTGGACACCCAGAGGACAGGAAAACACAAACGCTTAGCAGTCTTCACATCAGGCTGAATCCAGCTGCCTGTGCTATGACAGGTTCAGATCTCTAGTGATGTCTGAGATGCTTTAGCAAAACCTACACTTCTCACGGGGCTGGGAGAGAAGACACAGGTCCTACTGGAAGCCTGTGAGCTCAGAGGCTATGCTTCAGCATCAGAAGTGGGACGAGACTCCTTCATACAGACAGCTTGAGTCCAGCCCAAAGCTTTTCTTCTCTACTTCTTCCTCTAAGCCAAGACATACAGATCTGTGCCATGAAATGTAGTTAGGTGCAGAGCTCATGGTGCCAGGCAGAGCTGGCTTCAGGCATGCAGCTAAGGGTACCAGCCATGGGGACATGACCACACAGTCCTGTGTCCCACAGCTGGCTCTGATGCTGTTGCCTCTCGCAGCCCAGCCTGGGATTTGCAGAAGGACAAGAAGGCTGGCTGGGAAAGAGATGTCTTTTGTAAATACTATGTAGCAAAGAACTCCCACCATGCTTACAAGGAGTCTGAGAGTGGTGTGTCCTCCTGTGCTGGACAAGAGGGATTCTTCTGGTTGTATGAAGTCCTGAAGCCTTGTTGGACTCCACCTCTGTGTGTTTGCTTTTGGAGAATCCTCTGCTGTTTCTGGAGTGATGCAGATTTGCCTGCCTGCAGAGGTGGTTTGCAGGCAGCTGTTGGAGCAGAGAGATCTCCCTTTGCTCTCACTCTGCCCAGGATACCTTGGACATTTCTTTCTTCAAAGCACAGAGCCATGCTCCTGCAGCCTCTGAGCACCACCTTCACTCCCAGCACTGGGAACTGCAGGGAATATTTTCTTTCACCCTAGAAAGCTCCTCAGATATGTGCCAAGGTAAAATCTGCACTGTCCCAGCTGCTCTCTGCTCTTCTACACAGTGTTGGTATGGAAAGCCCGTGCATCAGCTTATCTAAGAACCTCAAAAGGCTCCCCAGCAGCTTGAAGCCTTATGAGTCTGACACTGCGTGCGGTCCCTGCTATGGGAGAAGGGGGAAGGTAGGGAAAGGAACATCTCCCTTGGAGCCACAAGCAGGGCATCCTAAAGGCAAGGAGAGCCAAGTCCACCCTGCAAGGCCTGGAGAGCTGCCATTCAGCTTTGAAGAACAAAACATCCCACAGGCTGCAGCCTCCCAGGATAGGACCTGTGAGACCCCATTCTCATGGAGGATCAGCCTCCCTAGCTCCTACCTCAAGCACAGATGTCTAAAACTGTGGTCTTAAACTTCTCCTCCACCAGCTACACTGGAGCCTGAAGTCCCCAGTGTATCTAGGGGAATTTTTTTCAGTATTTTTCACTGGGATCCTGAAGATACCTTCTCAAGACTAGAAGTACCTGTGTTTTCAGATCTGGTCTGCTCACCAGACCCATACCACCATTTAGCCTTGCTGAGATCAGTGGTAGTTCATTCCAGGAGGCACCTCAGCCCAACCAGCCCTACATAAGAGCAACCAAAGGACGAAGACCTGCTTTTTCAGATTTTTTTTTATCCAATAGCTTGGAAACTCATTCAAAATAGGGAGCAAACACTTCTTCTCACTGCAGATCTCCCAGTTAAAGTGCCCCTTGCACATGAGGGAGTTCAAATCCACATCACCTGACTCTCAGTCACCAAGTTAAAATATCCAGGTGTGAAGGCCTCATACTCACCTCTGTAGAAGATCTTCTGGTTTCCACTAGGAGTCCCTGTATAGACAGGGCATGTCATTGTGCAGCTGCCTAGCCAGGGTCATTGTAGAGATGCCATGGCAGTCCTCATTCTAATGAACATCAAGGTATTTCAAAGAAATCAGGCCCTGACTGGGTTAACTCCAAAATTAACAGAGCAAGGAGTGCAATATAAGTCTCCAGCAAAAGCTTCCTATCTATGACAGAAAAGAGACCCCAGATCTCTGTCATCCTTGGGTGTTATCACCATCCACCCATTCAAGGACTGCCTAGGCTATTCATTCAAATTGAGAGATCTGAATACATGTCTTTTAAGTCCCTTCAGCCAGGTGTAGTCTATGTAGTGGTTAGTAGATCTCATTCCCCAGATATCTCTGAAAGCCCTAGCCAGGATATGTCACAATTCCTTTTCAATCCAACACCTTCATGATCATCACACCTCCCTAAACAACCCTTTACACCCTCCAAAAAATTGCAAAAATCCCTGCCAGGTAAACAAAGAGTTAATATTCCTGCTACCTGGGAGGTTATCACTAAAATGGGACTCCTGCCCAGGAATGATGGCTTATGGGCACAGCTCCACTGTGATGGTTTCTTCTGCCTCTTCTGTTCAGGAGGTCCATTTGTAGTAAAAATCTATAAATAGCCTGACAGGTTGGGAGAAGAAATGAAAAATGGCCAGTCCTGGGTCATTTAATGTATAGACAAATGTATGTTCACTTCATTTGCCATGTAAACCTCAACTGTTCAAGTTTATCATTCACTGCCAAAAATGCTATTACAGCAGCCTGAGATTTCAAAGACAGTTTTATTCCTGTTTCTGACTGACCTTTGGATGGATTTTTCAACTTGGAAAAAGAAAGAAAAAAATTTATGTGTTCTGAAATGGAGCTTAGAAGGTTTAACACATTTCTAAGTATGGACATGGTGATTTACAAGGACCTCTTTTTCTGGTTTTTATAAGACTCTGTCTTTCTTCAGCCATGAACAATGTATTGGTTCTGACAAGGACATCAGGAATTTGAGACTTTAACATTATTTATGAGGCAGAGTGTGATCCAGTGGCCAAGAAACTGGACTTATTACTTGGCTCTGCCATGGACGTGCTGAACAACCTTCCCTTCCTGTGCCTCTTCTCTGTGATGATGGTACACTGGGGTCAAAAACTATTTTCTCACTACCAGTTTTCAAATAAACCAGTACAACCCAATCATTCTGGTGGTACCAGATGATGCTTCCTTGTCAATAATCCCTGCTCCCGGCAAGGTTATATTACTAGTTTCCAAGGGTCAACCAACCCAATTATATTGATGTCACCAGGTCACTAGGGCTGTTTATGAGTGCTGGTGCCTGGATTCACACAAACTAATCTCAGTGCTTGCTCCTAAGAGCTTACAATGAATGGTTTGCATCAAGGTATCATAAACATGGTCTAATAAGAGGTGACAGACCAGTTGTGTTAAGAGCTGGACAAATGCATCATAGAAAGGTGATCCATGACCCAGAGAGGGCACAAGTTTAATTGCAGTTATTCAACAGCACTGGGCCAAGCTCCATATTCACCCTTACCTGACGCTCTGAGATCCAAGTACCTAAGCATTTGCATCACACTACCCAAGTGAATGAATGCTCACAAACCTAATAGAAAACTACCAGCATTTAGGGCATGAAAGCCTTAAGTTTGAATTCCTGGAAGCTGTTTGGCCATGCAAAGAAACCTGGCTTTTCTCCCAGCAAGAAAGAAGCCTTAAACATAGGTGTGATTTATTTGCTGTGAATAATTCAGCATTAACAATCACACTCAAAGGTTCCCCTTTCTGACAGCATTCTCCAAATCCCTCACAAGAGTCAGCCCTTTACATGCCCCGAAAACTTGTCCATGCACATGTTCACTGCACAGTGGGCACACTGGGGGATGGATGTGTACACCATGCAACAAAAATCCCAGGATAAAATCTGAGCCTTAACCTGGCAAAGCAGGATCTCAACAGGAGACAAGTACTCTTCAACCTTACAAAGGTCTAGGGACAGGTGAGTTATTCAGGTCCTTGAATCTGAATACTAGATGCTGTGACCTGTAAGCCTGTAAAAAGCTGATATATATGCATAGACAAGTATATTAAGGTGCACGCTTACCTACATCTGCATGGCCCATGGAGCCCATGCCTTCAAGTCCATCCTTTGAGATGGCAAAAGCAACTCAAACTGGCACCTCCCTATTCCCTTGGAGACAGGCACTGGCCCTGGCTTGGGCACTAAGGCAGCAGAACTGGGCAGCTGTGTCGGTGTAGCATCGTGCAAAGGCACTAGACCTCCCTCAGTCCCTCAACATTCCCTCTCCCCTTGAACCACCACCCAAGTAAAAACAGCCACCGAAGGTCAGGGAAGGCAAGGCTTACACTCCCAGTCAGGGTGCTGGTGCAGGTGGGAAAGCAGCTCTCTGTGCAGATGCAAGGATCAGGCCTCCAACATCCAGGTGGGTGATCTATACCCAGGGTCAACGTGGGCTCCATAAGCACCCCTTCTTTCAGCATTAACCCCTAAAACCTCCCACCACTGGCTGCCCATGTCAGAAAAACTCATCTCCAGCTCATCCTCACTCCTCTCCCTTTCCGACCCCTCCCCTCTACCCTGAAGACATCCGTTTACCAAAACGAGCTGTGAAGGCTAGAAAAGACACTGACGTCAATGTAAAAGTAAACCAAAGAGGTCTGGTTCCTGTATCATCACTGCACTGGGCTGAGCGCTGGGGAGCAAGCACACGGTCACTCAGTTGAGGAATCTGGGAGCGGACTCAGGGATCAGCAGCTGAGCTTTCTCATTCAGGCTGTGTAAGTACTGGCTGCGGCATGTTTCAGGCTCAGAGCGAGGGGGAAGAGGGAGGGAGATTTACCAGCTGCAGCTCAGGAAGACAGCATACCCTGGTCCCAGCTGGGCTGAGAGTTTGGAGGCATGCGGATGGGGATGGGAGTCTTCGCAAGCTGGGTCAAGAGCGAAGCACGTGGGTTTGTATGTGGTTTGACTCCACGTGGGTGGGAACAGTGCTGGAGAGGAGAGTGTCCTATGTCGGGTGCTGCAGGGGTAAAGGAGGGTCAGGGAGTTTAGTGCCAGTGCAAAGGAAGAGAATATCTCATAGAGGAAAACATGTTTTTTTTCTGAACAGATACTGAACTGATCAGTTTGGGTGCTGATACATTATCACAGCCAGTGATGTGCATGTGAGGACACATAAATGTCTATAGATAAGAAGTAGGCTGAGGGCAGAGCCATCCAAATGATTCTGCATGACAACTTGAGTATTTTGGTAGACCTCCGTATACTGACTAACTCTGTCAAGTCCAGCTACAATGCACCCTGCAAGTGTCCCTGTATAGAGATGCAGAGCTAGACACAAGGCTTTTAGACCCAGGACATGAAAAAGGTATCTGAGAGGGCTCAAAATGAACTTCGTAGTATAGGTTTAGGAAGCAGAAAATTTCCCTCAGGAAAACTGTATGTAAATATCCTTACTTTGGGTGGTGTGGATGGGAGAAGCAGCTGGGCCAGAGCTGGGGTGAGTGAGAGGGACAAATGGCCCCACTAGCTCAATCGACAATGCTAACTGATGTGTCTGGCCACAGTACATTGTATAGAGAGCATCTCCCATCATTTACACAAACTATACTCAGTGGCAGTGTGATGAATTGGCAATGTGGCTCTCCAGACCCATTTCAGCTGTGTTTTAGTAACGTAAGCTGGTTTTTCTTCTAATATTTCTCATATTCCAGGGCCAATTTCTCTTCTTCATCAAAAAGCCAGCCCTCTCCTGAAATGGCACCTCCTTCAGCAAAGCTAAAACTCCCCCATTCAGAAATAAAAGAGAGTGGGCATATAAATTTAATCCCTATTACATGCGCGTGACAGTCCCAATTGAAAACCACTGGGGCAAATGCCTCTGTCACCCTTAATTAGATGCAATGCTGCATCTCAGCTCACTCTGTAAATCCTGCCCTGAACAGGGGAAAGCTGGGCAGCCCCAGAAAAAAGGAGGTAGAAATGCCCACCACTTTCATGTTGTAGCATCTACCAGCACAAGTGAGGGTAGAAACCTGCCTTTGGTGGAAACTTTTCTATCATATCCTTTGTGCACAGAAATCTCTGCCGACCCACAATTAGAAAGAAAATTCCCTTCTTCCCCCCTCCTTTCTTATAGACATATGGCAACTTAACAGTGTAATTGAGCAGCTACTTTTTTAATCAATCCATTTCAGCACATTTTGCTTCACTCTGCTCAAGCCTCCTTTCCCAACTTCCCAGTGTGTTGAGATAAAACACAGACAGGGAGCCATTTCTTCCCTCCCTGCAGAGCATAAAGGTGCCAAAAGAATCCTACAAGTCTTCCTTTCCCCGTTTTGAAGAAGGAGGCAAAGGCCAAGGAAGGAATTGTACATGAAACATCTCTGACAGCACGTTCTCCTACAGGCAGAACAAGAAGAAGGGGGCAGGATGCTGAACAAAGTAATAAATCCCACCACACGCACGTACACCACCACCACAGCTCTGCTCCCCCCTATGTGGATCATGCTCTGGGGATGACGTGATTCCCTCAGGGACACAGATTGTCCTGCCCCTACATCCCCCTTCAGGGGGGAAGGCCAAACCCTGCACTCCAACTTGTCAGAAGGGCTATGGGACTTTGTCTTTCTGCATTTTAACAGTCTGGAGACACATAAACAGGAATGTTTATCAGACAGGTGCTCAGCATGTTCAGGGAAACCTCACCCTTTAAGGAGATGTGAGTCCTGACATCTAAAAATGGAGACATCCAAACCTGTTATAGCAGGTTTCTATAAATGCCTAGTTGCTACATTTAGGGGGAGGTGAGACTATGGATTACCTAAATGTGCACATTAGCAAACCTCCTGTGAGATCTAAAGTAAAGTCTATAGCTCCTTCTGAGGAATGTCTGCGCCTTCTTAGCAAGCCCACCTGTAACTATTTCAAAGATCTTGCTATCCCTGCTTGTTCCCTCTTATACCTCTCCTCCAGTTTTAATACTTGCATTTTAATCTGTAGCCTTTAGCTGTAGATTGTGGTCCCACTCAAAACGACTGATTACAGATAACTGAGCAAATCCTATTGACGGCTTAGCAGAGAAACACTTCCCATCCAGTAACTCCTAGAGAGGCACAGCAGAGTCCAGCTAAGCATGACAAAGTCCAGAGACAGAAGTAGTTGTGCTGAGGTCAAGGATGAATCAGGGGAATAGAAAGGTGAAGCCCAGGGCCAGAGCAAATGGGATCAGTGAAGCTGTGGGGGTCAGATGGGACTAGGCTGAGCTGGCTGTGACAACCAAAGAAATTATGTCACCTGTCAAGACAACACTAACCAGGGATGCTGCTGTTCAGTCTCAGCATGATATTTACTGGGATCGATATGCCATTAGTGTATAGACACAGAGGAACTGAATACTTTATTACCTCTTACACATAATCCATAAAAGATGTGCATCTCATCTATCACAGCCTGAAAAGCACCACTACAGCCATTATCACACAACAGAAAAGATTACTTCTTCCATGCTGGTGCAAAAAGATTTACTGTCAAATGTCCCCTCTTGTTCACGGCTCCAGACACCTTTTCCAAAAATTCCTGGCAAAACGACTGGGCTCTGGGAAATTCCTCTAAGGCTAACAAAAGTGGGGCATGGCTCCCAGTGTGGTGGTCCACTAGACAGCTCCCCATCCCTGCATGAACTGAGGTTGTCAGCCCTCTCTATGGGATGCCTGAAGAGATGGATTTGGGTCTCTTTGGGGAGCTACCCCACAGTGAAGCAATCACAAGAAAGCTTTGGCTTTATGGATGAGATTGGGAATGCTGTGGAAGTCTGCCAAATTTCTGTTTCATCCAGAGCTACAAACAGCTGCAAAGACCTACATTAGAGTAGCTCATTCACCACAGGTAGGCATTAGCAAAGTGAAATGGCACTGAGGTCTGAGCATGCAGACCCACACGGAGACCATGGCAAGTGTTCATAACCGACCAGGGTCCTCTCAGAGCAACAGACCCAGAATGATAGTAAAGTGGGACCTAGGCACAGCAGGAGAGGGCACTGAGGCAGGCTCAGCAGGGCAACCAGTTTCTTGTATGACATAAAGGGGGTGTCTAGCATTCCAGTGCAGAGGACAGGAGATTGCTGGTGGATGGTTTATGTGGCAGAGTGGTGGGCACCGACCTCCACTGCCCAGAGCCACTGTGGTGCAACCAGCCTCTCCTCTCAGCAGGGTGTATGAGCACCCTTGCTGGTGTGTCCACTCTGCAGGAGCCGCTGACAGCCAGTGCAAACTGAACATGTGGAGCATGCCTTCCCCTATAACCAGCACAGCCTGACTCGGCATTATCCATTTCAGCAGGGAGGCCAATGCACTAGCAGGCTTATTAGTGGGACATTTAGCCAGGTGCATTTTCATCCTCATCCCTAGGATTCTTTTCTGGCAGGATGGAGAAAGAAAGCTGGGTTGTCATGCCAGGTTTCACCTGCTTGGCACTTGCAGAGTTGCTTTTACCCAGCAGCCAGGCTGGTTCCTTTTGCCCTGGTTGAATATGCCAAGCAATACATCTCTGAGAAAAATCCTGGCTGCCAAGCTGTGTTATGCTGTCTCCAGCTACCAATTAGGTGGATAAATTGATTGTCATTAGAGTCATGAAGTAGCTCAACAAATAAACTTACAGGAACAAGGCAACCCATTTTTCACACACCAGCCTCAAGGCTTCCTGCTGCTTTGATCAAATGCACAGAAAATTGTCTCCAAGCTGTGCTGGTATTAGAGACACAGGCTTGTGAAGGCTGGAGCAAGTCAGCAGGGATCAGATTTATAATACATCAATAACTCCACATTTGTGCACTGTTGGGCAAGACAGGTTGAGAAGATACTTTCTGAGGGGGTCCAGGGCTGAGTTGTGGAGCAGGGTTACACGGGGCAGGGTTGCATAGGGTAGGGTTGCATGAGCAGGGAGAAGATACAGCCCAGGGAAACGTGCTGCCCTTAAGTTGCCTCTTCTCCCACAACCCACAAAGGGGTTTGACAACGTTGGGAGTACTGCATATGCATTTCCCACCTGTGTCTCAGCAAAGCAGATTCAGATTAGCAGCACAGAGACGGTTGTCACATCCCATTGTTGCATGAAGCCGCCATAAAGTTCACTCTGACCGCCAGCTGCCTCGGAGGGTACCCAGGACTGACATAGCAAGGGGCAGACAACAGGAATCGGTGTCACTGGTGGGAGAGAGGAAGGAAGGGGGAGTCATGTTGCATCTGGCCCCTGCCTAGATTAGGTCTGTCTCACACCAAGGCTATTAATCTCCCACTCATGACAGTATTAAGTTCACCCAGAAAATCGGAGCTACTAAGACACTAGCAATAATAAATCCCAATAGTACGGTTCCTCGTGAGCAGTTTACCTAGGAAAGCACATGATTATTTTAAACATGCTGATTTATTAATACACTCAGGATGGCTCAAGCCACTAGTTCTTGCCCAAGGGAGTTCAGCAGCAGAGCTTGACTCACAGTATTGGGCCTGATATATGACTAGCTATGATCAGATGGCATATCTAAAAATACCGAGCCTGCAGTTTATTTTTCTTGGAAAATGGAAAGACACCCAAAGAAGCAGAGCCCAATTTAGTAACCACAGCAGGCTGGATTTTTGCTTTAAAGAAGCCAGCAGAATTTGACCAAAAGAAGGTGCCATTAGGTTGTGTTACAGCCATGGGATTAACCTGTGGTGCTAGCACTGTGGGAGGATTCTCTGGCTACCCTGGCTGCTGCTGCGGCTCTCACTCTGTATTACAGAGGGCAGGGATGCTGATCACACATCCTTTCCCTAAAAGACACAAGGAATAGGACTCCTCCTAACCAAAGGAGGTCTCTACACTGGGACCATCACAAACTGGGATGGTGATTTCATACAGATTTGTATTAATGAGCTAAGCCCTGCAAGATGAACCCACCTTGCACCATTCCCAGGAAAGCTGCTGCAGACATTTCACAGACCTGTTATCAGGTCTGGCTTCAGTCATCTCTTCTCTAGATTAAACAAGCCCAGTTCTGCTGGTTTGTCCTGGTGGGTCATGTTTGCTGGTCCTCAGGTCATTCTCAGTGCTTTGGTTTGGACCTTTTCCAATGCAGAGACACATCCCCCTTTCATTAGCCATTTTAACACTATTTATTACATCTAATAATGCTTTTGTAGAAAAAAAAATCCTCCAGACAACAAAAAGGGCATGTCAAATAGCACCTTGCAGCACCTCCTAACATAACAAAGACTCAGGATATCTAAGAAAATGAAGTTATGGAAAGGAATGATTAGGCAGTGGCAGGTTGAGCTTTTGCTGCTGATAAAAAATTTGCTTTGAGGCCACAAACACAAACTGGAGTAGGGCCTGGATCTTCCCTCCACCATGCCAGGCACTGCCCACACCTCAGTGAGTTCAGGGCCTCCTTGATAACCAGCAGTGGCAATTTTTTCCTGTCTATATCCTCATCCCAGGCAGAGAAAAATCCCGGGATTTCTGAACCATCATGTTTCCACCTGACTCAAGTCCACAGCATGTTCCATCTGCCCCATGTGAAAAACAAAAGGGTCCATGATCCTATAGCAAAACCCACCACCACCACCACATACAGTGCCTGCTGGATTCTGCTGCCCACCTATTAGTCTTCAAGAGAAAACTAATTATTCTGGCATTGCAATTTCCAGTAACAAATTTAAATCACACATAGAGGGGTCATTTCAACGACAGGGAAACTGAGCCACCTCCCCAGAAGGTGTTTTTTTGTTCCCAGTGAGGCGCCTCACACAGAGCTTGCTGCAGGAGCAGGAACTGCATGCAGGGACAGGAGCTGTAATTCCAAACAGCTGAAAACACAAAGGAAAACACCCCCTCCAAAATAACAGGCAAAAAAAAAATATCAGCAAATGTACCAGCCTCTTCCAGAGGCAGCAATTTTAGGAATCACTTGTAACCAGGCAGCAACAGGGTGACTGTGGGGTTTTTTCTCCCCAGATGGGGCCCTTTCTTTTCTTTCTGCTCCTATAGAGTTTTTCATCACTGTGGCATTTCCTACGATAATCCATCAGATTTATGCTGCTCTGTTCCAGATCAGAGCATTGCTGAGCTCTGTGCATGTCTAACAAAAGACAGCCCTGCCCTGAGCCATTCAAAATCTCTACAAACCAGGCAAACAAAGAGGATGGGAGAGGAGGATTAACATGTTTGCAGTAAGAGAGCAGGGAGAGGATGTCTTTCTCTAAAGCCATTTGAGAGGCGTGGGTCCAAAGACCAGATTTTCTGAGATGCAGGTGTCCTTCCTCCTGGGCTAGGTTGCTCATACAGCAAAGGACCCCGGCCACTGAACAGATGTCCCTGAGAGTACCCCACCGCCCTTTGCCAGGTTCGTGTTTGCTGCTAAATCAGAGCAGGTGGAGGTACCAGACTGGTCCCCTATGTCCCCCGCCACTTCTTTGCTATGTGTTTGTGAATGCCCCTTCTGGCCTCTGCAGTGTCACAGGACACAGTACACTTTGCGTTCAAGGTTTTCTGGCTCAGCCCTGCCACGCTGTGCTTCCCACCTCCTGAGGTGCAAGAGCAGAGTGCTGAGAGTTGTCTAAGGGTTCTCTTGACCACCCTCAAGCCACGTCTCAGTGCAGCCATGCCAAGCGTCCTGCCGATTCCTGCTTTGCAGCCCTCGAGCCAGAGCTGGGCAAGAGCCACTCCACCCGGTTCTGACCTCTCCAGGGCACATGTGCCCAAGCGATGCCAAAGCCCTGGCTGCCTGCGTAGCTTTCCCCTCCAAGCACCAGTGTCCCTATGTGCCCAGTAACAAACAAACCCAGCAGGAAATAGTTTGCTGGGAATGGGGAGAGCTCTGCAGTGAGGTTGTGACACTGGATGTTGTGTTCTTGGCAATTAGCTCTTGAAACTGAAAAAATATCAAAAAAAGAACAAGAAGTGGCTGCTGGCCAGTGCTGGGTTGGTGGGCCAGAAAGGTCAGAGTGGGACCCTGCAAGGGATCCCAACATGGGCTGGATCACAAGGGGCAGCTGAAACACAACATGACTTTTTGGGTGGCCAAATGGTCTCTGTGGCTCATTTTGTTGGTGCTTTGACTGAAGAACCTTGTCAGAAACCTCACTGTTGTGAGAGTTATGGTGAAATGGGCAGACTGCAAAGGAGAGAGGGATCCTGGCTCACCCCCACAGGGTACATTTACACCAGGACAGGGCACATCCAACTTCACGCCATATGTCATGCAAGAACTGGAGAAAGTCAGGACCGATGTAATTCAAATGAGTCACCCAGGAGAGACCTTAGGGTCACCCAGAGGAGCAACTTGCTCTTCATGCCCTGCAGATGTCTTCATTTTTCTTCCAGTTCAGCAAGTCCATCAGCAAAACTGTCATGCCCTGGGGAGAAAAATGGAGGGGGAGGCAATGGTCAGAAAAGACAATTCCCAAATATGCAGCAGGCAGGCAGGAAACTGGCTCCTACAGACTTTCTCCCCTGTGCCTGACTTATCCAACAGGAGCTACAACCGTCATTTAGCAATCACTTGTCTTTCCCTGTTCCTCATCAAACAGACAAATCACGGCTGGATCCCATCAGCGGAAGCTCCCATATGGTGACTGTCTGATCTCCCTCCTTGTATAAACACGTGGATGGGAAGCCTGTTCCGAGGCAGGGCCACAAGCTAATGGTGACCTCTGGCCTTTGCAGTCCTCTGAGAACAGTGAGCAACAGCCCAGTGGGTGCTGGGAAGTGCCTGTGATCTCAAGCAGTTGGCAGAAGACGCTGACTGCTCTCTGCTGAGCTTCTTATATCACACAGTGCAGCTGCCTCTGGGCCCTGCTGAGACGCCATTACAGAAGCAGCTGGACCATCTTCTATGGTTCCCCACAGCCTCTGTTGTCCATGCTGAGAGTCAGGCAATAGGCCTTGGGGTGCTGAACATGAGCAGGGGAAGCTGTCCAAGCCCTCCTTTTCCAGGCAGAAGCAGCTCATGTTTCTTTGCCTCTTTGGTATTTCTGCCCCAGCATTGCAGCAGAGGGACAAAAGTTGTCTCTTCCTTGCAGATTCTGTCTAGGGATCAGTAGAAAGTGCTCTGATCTTTCCCTACAGCCCCTACAGCTACCACCTTAGGCACAGCCATCATTAACGTTTCGGGGTTCAGATCCCAAAGGGGTCTCTGATCTCCCAGATGTCCCAGCATAGCACACCCGGATCACCATGAGAACAGCAGAGATTAACCAGCCCAGTAGCTGAAGCCACATGTTCCTCTGCTTGGCTCCAAGTGAGCAAATGCCACAAGCCTAAAGCCAGGCTGGATACAGATGTCAGCCCCAGTCTTCAAGGTTCTTTCAACTGGACTTCCCATGAACTCTACCAAACGTACCAGAAAAAAACTGGATCTACTTTCAGGATCCACCCATTTGCCATGCTATTGTTTCAACAAAGCACACCTTGGGAATTGCCAAAGGGGATTGGGTTCCCATACTGCTGTCCAAGGTTTTCCTTCGAGGGCGAGGCATCATATGTCTCACTCCTTAATGATAAGGAAGCATGATGGGGTTGAAGCATACCTGATCAAGCCCCTTTGCAAGGAAATTCCTACACATTTGGGGAGAGTCTCAGTGTCACAGATTCCCCCCTAAACCAAATGCAGTGTGGTACTTTCCTGGCAGTTATCATCTGTAAAAGGTGACTTTTGGAGAGTGGACCAGTGCAGCAACTTCTCCACCTTTGGTCCACCCGTGAGAACATACTCAGTTCTGAATCTGATTCACAGCATCCCACAATAGTCCTGGAGACTATAAAGAATCAAGAATTTGGGACTCATGGGCAGTGCGTATCATAGGGACCTACATGAATGTTTTCCAGCACTTATTAAGGCCTAGGCATCTTCTGGAACAGGTTGACTAGAAGAAAGAGTAGCTGGGGAGAGGAGGGTAAAACAGATGTAGACTCTCCTCCCTGTCATTAACTTTATCTGCCATGAAAAGGGTTTACTCACCTGGCAGGGAGCAGAGGCCACCTACTGTTGCCTCTCCATCAAGCCTGCAGCTGTGTCAGCTGGGCAACCTCCCCTTGCAAGCAGTCTTCTGAGGCCAGACTTGCATTTGTGTGTGTGTGTTGTTACTGTGGGCATTACTTACTCCTATTTCTCCTTCTGGTTCTCCTGCTTCCTAGTGCAGAAGCAAGACAGTGGTAAAATACCTCAGGAATACATGTGTTGGAGGGAAAACATGAGAACATTCAATGGAGGTGGCCTATGGTGATACAAGTTCACTCTTGTTGAAGTAGTTGATAAAAAGAGGTTTCCCAGTCAGCTCAGTGAAGATCTCACCTTTCAGTGCCCTCCACACAGTGAGGATCACATTCTTCAGTGTCCTCCATACAGTAATGACCATGAGTAAAAGCTCCTTAATTTTCTGAGTTTTGATTCTGTCATGTCTGGGTCTAGGACCTTCTTGGGTAGAAACTCTCTTTCACCACTGAAGAAGATAATTCATTTGTAAGGATCTGCTCAGCAGATCCTCAGCAGAGCCTAAATACAGCTTTCTCAAAAAAACCCAACAAACCAACAGGTAAACAAGTATGTTCAGACACCAGGTTGTGGTTTGGGTCCTTACAGAGTTGATCAACAGAGACTTTTTGAAAGCTGATCCTGCCATCTGCCTTGACCCCATCTCAGCTGTGTGATAGTTCATTACACTGTGCCCAATCTCAACCTCTTCTTCTGCAGCAGGGGATGAAAGGACACTCAACTCCTCTTTTTGAATGGGACTGGGAAATTGTACACTTCTGACAAAAACAGAGGAGATACCTTGACAGGGAGGTGTGTGGCATCAGCTTTCTTCCCCCTCCTTCAGAACTGTCTGACCTCCTGCTTTGCTGCACTGTGCCACAGAAGACTTTTAAACAGAGTCCTATTTTACACGGCAAGGTTAAGGGATTGCTAGGAAATGTTACAGGCTAGTAGCACCCTTCCCTGCCATAAATATTATTCCTTCTCCTATGTGCTAATTTCGGCTGAGCCAATACCTTCTTCCACCTACAATCTCAAGACATCCACTCCAATGTTTAATACTGTTACATATCCAATGAAGAAGCTTGAAAATTTTCCGCTTACTAAAGCTTTACTCTTTTTTTTCTGCCTTTCCCCCTTCCTCTGGGAGGGTGATAAATGACTGAAAATCAAGACATGATAGAAGCTCTTCATTCATCAGATACAGTTGCAAATCCTCCTGAAGTCAAGTGTGGGAACCGCGTCTGGGACAAAGCGTGGCCCTGTGCCCAGACCTGCCTTCTCCACCTTAACAGCAGCATCTGCTTCCCAATATGGCAAGCTCTGCACTATCTCAGGCACAACTTGAAACTTTGCAGCTGTTGCCACTCTGTGTCTAGCTCTAAATCCAGCAAGGAGGGAAAGTCTGGGATAGTGGGGGAGTGCAGGGCACTCATTTTCCTGTACACAGGGAGGGGAACAAAGCTCACATGCATCATGCAGACGCACAAAACTAAGCCAGTCCTCACATAGGAAGGGTCAGGCAGTCCCAGAGCAGGTGAACAGAGTGCAGACACCAATATCACATCCTGGAGAAAAATCTCCTCTTTCTTACAGTCTTGCATTTGTAACTCCAGAGGGCTATTCCCTAAGTACAAAAGTTTTTTTGATAGGCTGGGGGAAACTTAAGCATTTGCCACCATATGCAATAAGAATTACTAGGGTCCAAGTTTACCAGCCCTGTCCAATGCTGAACCATGGGTTGGTTTCTTCTCTTTTGTTCTTCCTCCTGTCCAACTCCCAGGATGGAAGGAACGGAAGGCAAGCTTATTACCTAGACAGGGCCCATAGAGACCTTCCAATCATACTTGCTTTCCAGGTCATAAGGAAGTGAAAAGCAGATGAGAGCCCAGGCACATGCCTGAGTTGGAGGTCAGTTGTGAAAGGCTGGATGCCTGTATCAGGAGGCAATAAAGTCACAGAATCATAGAATTGTCAGGGTTGAAAGAGACCTCTGGAGATCATCTAGTCCAATCCTCTCTAAAGCAAGTTCTCCTAGAGCAGGTTGCACTCCAGAGAAGGAGACTCCACAACCTCCCCGGGCAGCCTGTCTCAGTGCTCTGTCACCCTCAAGGTAAAGAAATCCTTCCTCATATTCAGATGGAACTGCCTGTGTTGCAGTTTATGCCCGTTGCCCCTTGTCCTGTCACTGGGCACCACTGAAAAGAGCCTGGTGCTGTCCTCTTGACACTCACTCTTGAGATATTTGTAGACATTGATGAGATCCCCTCTCAGTCTTCTCTTCTCCAGGCTGAACAGGCCCAGCTCTCTTAGCCTTTCTTCATCAGGGAGATGCTCCAGTGTCCTAATCATCTTTGTAGCCCTTCACTGGACCCTCTCCAGTAGCTCCCTGACTCTCCTGAACCGGGGAGCCCAGAGGAGTCAAGAAGGATGTTCCTGAAATTGGGGGAAAAATGTGCCCCTCAATGTGAGAAAACTCAAAATAGAAAATCAATAAAATAACCAGACAAAAAAGATCAGCTCAGTCTTCCTGGGAAAGATCCAAGGGTGAAAAACTAATTCCAGAAAATGAGGTCAACCTTCTCTAATAACCATAGCTACTGTTTGTGCTCCAGTGAGACATGCATGTGTGGAGTTTACCTCTTCTCTATTTATGGATTTGGCCTTTTGACCTGGAATTCAATGCTTCTCAGTTGATCCTGTCATGTTGTGACGGGCCATATCCTGTGTGTTTATTGCATTGGCACCAGTGTTGTCTTTATCTAAAGGATGAGGGAAAAGAGCAGTCCAGGGCTGATACTAAAATCCATCATCCATCCTCCCTGTCCTTCTAAACAACTAAATTGGATGCAACTTCTCACTTTACTTTTTTCTGCCTTTTTTCTCAGAAGGGACCTCTAAAGTTACTGTAAACCCTCCTGGAGAGAACATCTGTGCAAGCCCCACTAAAGATGGGGGGTTTGGTACCCAATTTAAAGCAAGGAGTATCCCATCATGAGGTGGGACTTTAGGGGATTTGGGAGATTGTGTTCAATGTCTTTACAGCCTTGGTCAGCAGAGACATCTTCAAAGCTGATGTGGCCATGTCCTTTGAACCCATCTCAACAATTGGATAGTTCATTATGCTTTGCTCAATCTTAGCCTCTTCTAATGCAGCCCAGGCTGAAGGGATACTTAAATCCCCACTCTGAGAGCGAGCCGGTACTCACAATGACTCTACCACCAGTAGGGAAGGGTTGTGTGAGGATGGAGGAACGTGTTGGGGGCTCCTCGGTGGAATCTCAAACTCTCTGTTTCCACCCTCGACTCATCTACGCTCAGCCATTTCAGCCCAGTCCTTGGATAGGTCTTACTAACCCCTCTCTGAAATGACTCTAGCCAGAGCATCACCAAAGTGTGCAGGGTCACCCTTTGTCTCCCTGTGCCAGTTTTTTTCTCAGGGTCTGGACAGCTGGGTTGGTTTAAAACATGTCACAGGCTTTGTGGCATTTGATCCAGCACCTTCCTGCAACTGCCAGGGATGCTTCTGCCTAATCCCAGTTCATATCAGGAAGATGAAAAGAGAGGTACTTTCCTCTAGGGTCACATGGTGGTAGCTCAGTGGCATTGTGATGGCCTTGAGCTGGTGAGTTCTCAGTAAGGAGATTTTTGTTCCTACAGAGTCACAGAAAAAATTACCTGGGGAGGGGAAAAGGGGGCAGCAACATCAGTTTTAGTTTATTAGAGATGTTCAGGCATTATCATTGTGAGGAAGGCTGGGGCCCTCTCTAGTGTTTCCAGCACTTCATAAATTTCAGAGAGACTTAGGGCAAGAAGCCAGATGTTTGGGAGAAATTCTGAACAGTAAAGACAAGTGGATTTTTTTTTTTTTTTTGGGTAGTGTGTATTTTTTCCCATTAGTTGCAAGGCTATATTTAGAAGGGGGGGCGGGGGGAGAGAGAGATTAGGCATTTCTTCGTATTCTGTAGTCACTCCAGTTGTTCTGCTTGTAGGAACAGATGTCTCTTTCCTGGGGTGATAGCATTCAGGTCCACGAGGAAATTTTCTTACCACCAGTTCCTCTAACATAGACGGGAGATCGGGCCAGAGGTAAGTCAGTCCGTCATGGAGGAATATACTGCAGGGACCATTGCAGTGAATGCTTTGGGATATTGGTCAGAGAGAAATGGGGAGCATGGGATTGGAGAATTGACATCAGGGGGCCAGGAGGGAATTGCTGGAGACTGGACCCCAAGTCCAGAGTGGAAAGCATGGCTATTGCAGCAGGAATGGCAGTGGAGAGGGTCCTGCACTGAAAACATGGATGAGCAGTTCAGGAAGCCCCTGGTTCTGTCTGTGCAGCAGGTGTGGAAGTTCGTCAGGAGGAGCCCAACCCGGAAAGCTGAGCTGTGCTGGCAGCTCTGAGGGGCTGCAAGGGGCTTGTCTTGCTGTAAGCTCCTCTGCTTTTGGGTTTTGGGGCAGTGCTGTGGTATTTGGTTGTTTCTCAAGGGGATGGGGGGTGATGAAAAGTGTGCAAAGGTACTGGCTTTCCCTCATTAAAAGTACTATGCCAGCTCTTGTAAGGAGTAGGGTGATGTCTTGTTCTGTGTATTCCCAGGCATAATTACATTGTAGGCAAATGCGTTCAGGAAGGTTTTGGAAACGATGAGAGAAGGCGGTGCACTGCCTGGCATGGGATCAGCTCTGATGGGGGATGTTTTACCTCTGTTTGAATGTGCAGCAGGGTGCAAGCTCAGCTCTAGGAAAGATGCCGTTTTCTTTCTCTGAACTTGCTTGCTGGGTCAGTCTAAGGAGAAGCAGATCTTTTCCAAGGTCCTTAACCAGGCACCTTCAGAAATGCTCCCTGACTTCACAGCAACATGCTCACCGAGAGCTCCAAGGTTTTCCAGGCTGACCTGGTTAATCCAAAATCTGCCAGACCCTGAAGGCACCGTGGGGTCTGTCTGCACAGCACAGTGTCATACGTGCCTAGCAAAGGAAAACACAGAAACCAGTCTCCCAAACAGTCAAGATTTGGTTGTCCATCCTGAGATACCTCAAAAAATGTCTGCTACCTGAGCAGGTCTCCCATCTTGCTACATTACCTGGGCCAAGCCTACTCCTGGCTCTGTGCCTCAGTTTCTCCCTGCAGTCAAAAGAGCAGCACACCTTGAAGTGAGTGCTGGGCTGCAGAGCTGCATCCATGCCAGGCTGGTCTGCTGCTCATGGTGGACCTGACCTCTCACACTGCTGCATCACCCTTTTATCCTTACCTGCATATATGCCACTTTCATTCCCTGTGCTCCCTGGGGTGCAAACATTGTCTCTTCTGTCCTGCATTCCTGGGCCATGCAGGACCCCGGGTGTTCCCCAACAGCAAACCTCTGTTGCTGCTCTTCCCCCACTGTCCTTCTCAGGCTTCTTGCCAAGGGACAGAGTAACCAGGCAGCCAAAGGCAGAAAGAGGGAAAAGTGCTCAAAGATCACTAAATCTGCAATTTAAAATTTCCTTTTCACAAGCAAGCAGCAATGCACTGGCCAGATGTTGTTCAGTTTAATCTCCCGCGATGTTTTTGCACTTGCCTGTGAAGTTTCTGTATGTGCCTATATGGTAATTTTCACTGCAGAGTTCTTTTACACAGCCGTGACAGCTGTTATTCCAAACTGACATTTCTAGCACTTTGTCCCAGTCACCCTTGAAATGCTGGATGGATTACTGTAAACCCAATAAAATCAAATGCATTTATCTCTTACTGTTACAACCTCCCAAGAAGACAGCCGCAAAACCATCTCCAGTGACTGGACCTATACAAATCCAAATCCATGTTTAAAAAAAAAATTTAAACCCTCTTGGAAAAAAATTTCCCCCCAAAATACGTGCTTTCCTCTTACATTATAATGGTCCACAAAGGACAGAGAGGGATGCACACAGAAGTCATGCTCTGATTTCTTTTAAAGTATCAGAGCTAGAAATACACGGCATCTACTGCAGAGTTGTCACTCCATGCTCCCTCGTGACAGATGGCACTTGGTACTAGCCCTGACAGGCTATGAGGTATTGGTCTTCTAAATGCTAACAGCACTCTCTGTAGAGCATTATCCAAGATAACATTTCTCTCACTCCAAGGCCAAGATCTGGTAATGCAGAAAAGAGGGATGGACATAAGAAATGCAACGGTATCAGTAAGGCATTGTAGACAACTAAATGTTTCAGGAGAGACTTTACACGGTGTGGTATAAACAAGCAAGAGGAGGTGTAAATCCTTTATTAGCACTTTAAGGTGACCGGTACTATCAAGCCTCATTAGAGATGTGCTGAAGGATCTCTGAGTGCCCACCACTGCTTGGTGCACATTTTCAGGTCTGGAGAAGCAATGTGTGTACAATCCCACTTTGCTTGTACATGTACATCTGGGCTCCTTCTTTCAAAGGTTGAGGCATTACTGCTGCAAATGGACATAGAGGAGGTATAAGCTCTTAAGAAATATGCCAACACATGAATTTCTAGCTCTATGTATCTTTAGGAGCTTCATTCCATATTTTCCATGCATGCTCAGGACAGGGTTGGGCTGGGGGAGGGCCAAACAGACCTTTCCAAGTTTTAAATGGATTGTCTCTGGAGTGTCCAGGACTGGTAATCCACCACCTGGCTTTAAGCAGCAGGTTCAAGCCTAGATGCAGTGAGTGGGCATCTGGGTCAAACTGAGTGGCGTCCCTCCCATCTATGTCACTTTGCTCCACAAAGAAGAGGAATGCAGTGTGGAGAGTTGTGCTCTCCCTCTTCTAACTGGCAGTGATCTCTCATGGCCTAGGATGACCTGTTGGACTAAATCATTGCTTGGGCACCCACAGGCTATTGCTTGTCCTAAACTAAACCAGTTATCTGGGTCCTTCACTTTCACAGGATCTGATTGTAGCCTTAGTCTTTCTGGGGATCATGGGGTCCACCCATGTGCACACGTAACATTGAACACAGCGTGGTGGGTGAAACAGATCACAACTCACAGCAATACCCATAGCCCATCCATAGCAGGGCCCTGGAGATGGAGGACCACAGGTAGGCTAACTGGGCATATCAGAGAGGAGGCAAATGGCTCAATAGAACATCAGCAACACCAGCCCAACAACCAACGTTGCATCAGCCTCCACACATCCTTAGTCTGTGACTGCTTATGTGACTTGAAGGACAACTCCTGGCTATGCCTGGGACTGAACATCCAAGTTTTTCCTCTGGCCAGATGAGAAATCTGATTCTCATGGGCAACTTTAGAGATGCAAAAGTCAGTAAGGTGGGGTTAATCCCTCTTTCTGCTGTGCAAAGTAAGTTCACGTCTTCCTCCTTCCAGACAAAGGCTGTAATTAAGCACATGATCATTCAAACTTCTGGACAAAGTAGGAGTTGCTGGATACAAATCACTTTCTTCATTACACATGGGCAAGTATGCCACTGCTGACCAGAGAAGACATGAGAAAATTAGCTACCACCTGTCCCCAGTCAGACTGGTTCTGCCATGAGGAAGATAGGATTTGATATGAATCTGTAATTATTTTACTTCAGGAAAGCAATGAGAGGCAGGCAGTGCTCTCTCTTTGCAAAGAAGACATCCAGCCCTGTTTGCAGTGTTTCAATGCCAAAGCAATTGTGAATTTGCAGGGAATAAGACCTAAGGATGTGTGGTGGAGAGTGCTAGCAAACTCCTTGTAGATTCTTATTAGAGGAAACAAGGATCACTCTCAGTGTTTACTTGTGTGTTTGTCAGCTCTTATTTCCTCCGTCCTCCTAATGTTTTTTCAATCTCTTGGCTAATTTCAACCAAAATTTGGCAGAAGGAAACGATCACCTCAATTTTCAGGAAATTAGACAGCAAAGAGAAGAGAAAGTTAAACAAGTGTTAGAGCCAAGGGAAGAGCTGGAACGTGAGTGCTCATTAAGACAGCCAAGTGTCCACATGGGAAAAAGTCATAATAAACATTCCAGCCAGGGCAAAGCATTCATCCAGCCCTGAAAACCACTGCAAGACATGAAACCATTAGAAAGCAGGTGTCATTTAATCTGGCACTCACAAACTATGTATTTTGTATGTCCAAAGCACCTTCTATTTCCACAGCATTGGAGGGGAAGGAATAATCCAACCCTGGACTGGGTTTGACTATTTCCAATGGCAATTCCCCAACAACTGGGTATTTCACATACTCTGTCCGGCTGCCCTGAGATCTGGAGGCTTCTAGGAGACATCATTGCCCAGGAATTATGTGAAAGCAGAGATCTGATGCCTGAAAACATGGGCTCTTCCCAGCCCTGGGAATAGCTTCATTTCTGCTTCAGGGTAGGATCCTTCTCCCCCAGGCATTAGCTCCCTTCTCACAGCCTGAGGACTAGACGGGCACCAGCTTTTTCTTTTCAGCAGCTGGAGTAATTATCTTTCTCTCCCTTTCTCCCTCAGTTCCCACTGCCAGCAAACCCACCCTCTCCAATCTGAGCATGAGGCACACAGAACAAGCTCTACCACATATAGGGCAAGGTCCTTGACATGCACAAAAACACCATATTTGGCCAGTTTGAGCCCGAGTTGAGTAAGAGCTTGCCAGAAGGAGATTCATACAATTTAAACTGAAAGAGAGTGAGTTTAACCCTTCATTTGTAAATACAATGATAAATCACCCAGGGAACTTTAAACACGGAAAGGCTGCAAAGCTAAACACATGCTGCTGCCACCCCAGGCAGAAGAGTAACACTAGCAGGCAGGACAGGGTGAGGGGGACGGGGGGATGATAGAAGAGACAGGTTGCCATGTTAGATGTTCTAATTCAGGGCAGGGAGATGAGAAAAGCTGAAGCTGTTTATACTAAATAATACTTTCTCACTTATTAATGTCCTTTTCATCTTTCCAGTCCCAGTGCATGGTTCTCTTGTTCTCTGTCTCAGGGTTTGCATGCAAAGATCCTATCTGCACACACCGGTAAATAACCCTTTTGGCAAGCAGTAAGGACAAAGCTCAGTTGCCTGACCTGCCTTTTCTTTTGCATCCCATTACTTGAATTGCTGAGCCAGATCCAAAAGTCCACTGAGTCAAGGAAATTAACTTCAGCAAGTGGAGGGTGAAGCTTAAGGCTGACACCAAGCAAAAAGTTGGGTGGAGTGAAGTACAGGATAGTCACGGATATCCTCCTGGGGCAGACATAACATGGAGCTGCCCATGCTAAATGGACAAGTGCGATGCCAAGCAGCGAGTGAATGAGTGAGGGAAAAGGCTGAAGGACCTGTTTCAGCACAGTGACCATCTGTTTCCTATTTGGCCCAAGAACAATGGAATTGGTTGTGTCACGCAACAATGAGAAAGTATTTCGGAGCAAGTCCCCCTCTCCCAGGGCAGAGCAGGAACCTTTATCAGAACGAGGGAAACCAGGTCAACCTCCAGTCTCTGTCCCTCCCCTTATCCCATTTCTACCCAGATGCCTGCTGTACTTTTAAGGAAATGCTACCCACAGTCTCACAGCCAGAAAGACAAAACCCAGCCTGAGAGGTATAATATAACAGCATAGGCCAACTGGCACGGTCAGACAGCACTCAGAAGGATGCGTGTTTACCCATCTTGGGCTTTGCAGACTGCCAGCTCCAAGAAATAAGGATTGCATGGAAATCTGTGGGGCTAAGAGCTGAATTAGGCATGAAGAAAGCAGAACTCCTAACTCTGTGAAGATTTTAAGGAGGGGGTTAACACAAAGGCTATTTAGTCTGTAAGCAAAGGTGATTGTGGTTCTTGCAATTCTGCATGAGCTAATGCAATAACTGCAAGTAACAGATAGTGCAAAGCATAGCAAAATAAATGTTTGCAGAGGCTGCAAAGCTTCTCATGCATTTAGCCATGCCCCTCACTAACTGCTGTATACCACCACTCCATGCTCATGGGTAGCTGAACTGAATCACTTCAACACCTGTGTGAGTGTTATTAGTATCAGAGAGAGAGACCTGGCTGGGGTAATTTTTGATCTTGGGCTTGGGGGGCAGAATTGGAAAACTTTGGAAATATTTGCTCTTCGTCAGACACGAGGTTATGCTGTCTTGTTCAGCCTACTATAAAATGGGGCAACGTACCTTTCCCAAGTGCTTGGAGTCCCACAATGGAAAAATACTTAGCAGCTCTTAACCAGAGGTTTGGTCCAGCTCCATGTCATTAAAAGCACTCAGAGGAATGCTGTTGCTTTGCTAGTCCAGTTCCCCATCCTTTCTGCTTGTGAGCCATGAGACAAGGGCAGTCACATAAAGAAAGAGAAAGGCCATTCACCCAAACATCCATCAGTAACGATTTGATTAGAGAAAGATTTTTCCCACTGCAGCCCAAAAGGCAGGTTTCCCACAGCCTGTCAGTGAGGAAGTCTTCAGAAATAATTAAATTTGTTGGGACTTCTTTCATGTAATTGCTTAGATTTTGAGTTTAGTTAGGGCAACAAGGGACTGGGAAAAGGCACAAACGCTAATTCAGCTCCTCCTTTGCATATTGTTTGGCAAACAAAATGTTACCTGTTATTTTTTAGCAGTTTACAATATCTGGAATTTACATCATTGCACAGGGGGCTCAGTGGAGGAGGTGAATATGTAAGCCAGCATGCTGTACATACTAATGATTTATATTTCTGTGAAGGTACACTGTTCATAGTGAATTCTTTCCTGCTAGTCTATAAAGTGCCCCTAGGTATGTCAATAGCATTGTGAGGATGAGGAACATTTAAATGCATTTTGAGTTACTGATTTCACTGAGGTAGGAAAGGAAAAATGTAAGATGAATATCAGGTGTTTCTGATAAAGGATCTGAGACTGAAAAAAATCTCCCAGAGGCGGCAAGCTACTAACAAGATGTAAAATCAGAGCAAGCAGCCAGTGCCTTAGAATTACAATAAGAAGACAAATGAATATGCAACTCAATACACTCTAGTGCATGCTTAGGGATGGGATAAGTGATTTTGTCTTCTCCCCTTGCTCATCTACCTGTATGAACATAAATATACAAGCTCACGCTGCACTTGAGCGGCAACAAAGGTTTAATTCTTTGGTTTGCACTGGTGCAGTGGCTTCTTGACAGCATCTGCAAAGAGAAATCTGGGAGCAGATCCAGGCATCTGTTTGTTTCAGTTTGTTTTTGTAATTAAAGAATGAAACAAACAGAGAAGATCAGATGGTGAGAATACTAGAAAATCACTAGAAAATGGGCCAGCATTCTACATCCTCCCCATGCATCTTTCTCAGGTGCCAGACTTTGCAACTCCGCTACCTTCAGCCAGTCTTGGGCCCAGTTTTTCCTGTTATTCACAGACAGCGTGCTTGGCACAAAATGTAAAGAGACGAGACTCTCCCCTAGGAGTCTACAGGCTCAATCAGACCCAGACAAAATAATGTGAACAAGTGTGCTACTTTGGCTGCCACTGGAGTTCAGTGCAGGGTGAGGTAATCTGGTCATTCCTGAAACACAAGATGTTCCAATGCCTGGTTGCTGCTGGAGATGGCCTAAGTGCAAAAGTGGACAAAATTTAGGATTATTCCTCTTTGCCCAGCAGTTCTTTAGGACATTACAGATGGTCTGACCCCAGGCTTCAGGATTTCAGTCCTGCAGCATAATCTAGCACTGTCTTAGAACTCAGGAGGACTTTATAGTTGAGCAGCAACCATTCCAATTAATAATTCAAGTAGCTTGAATGGCTACCTAAACAGAACAAATTGCCATTTGATTATAAATATCCCAGGTTCAAGGATATTAAAAGCCAACTTTTTCTTTCAGACCACTCCCATAGACTAAATGAGAAGCAACAAGAAACTAGAGCAATCACCAGATTCCAGGCCAACAGACCCAAGCTCCATCATAATGGCAACATCACTTCTCCAAAAATTTCCAGAGGGAACTTCACACCTGGTCTTCTAAATTCTCAGTCCTAACCTCTGCTTTTGCTCAACAAATGTCCTGCTTCATGCTCACCTAGCCTGTATGAACCATACACAATAACCACATCTAGGCTGTAGCATCCCATGAGGACTCTTGATCTTGAATGTTGACATTTACCAAACATACTTCATTCCCAGCCCTCTCTAAAGTGAGAAGGGGCAGGAAAGAACCCACACTTTGATCACTCAGTCCTCCAAAAAAGCCTGCCTGGCCATATCCTATGACCCTACTCATGTGTTCAGGCTGGGAACTGCTCTATGGAAAGGGCATGGGGGTTATGGTGGACCTTAGGCTGAAAAAGAACCAGCAAGCAGTGTGTACTCACTGCAGACAAGGCAAAGTACATACTGTGCTACATTAGGAAGTTCATGGTCAGCAGATGGAGGAGAGTTATTACATCCATCAATTCATCACTGATGGCGTGTCCCGTTTGGGACCATGATGTTCAGGGCAATGTTGAAAGACAGGTGAGGGTCCAGCAGAGCCATTGGAAGGAATGCTCCAGTATCATCTGAAGCTAACCAGCTGAAAAAGAAAATGTCTTTGCAGAAGACTTGGGCATCCTGGTGGACGCCAAGTTGTACGTGAGCCAGCAATGCACCCTTGTCAGAAAGAAGGCCAACAGCCTCCTGGGTTGCCTTAGGAAGAGCATTTCCAGCAGGCTCTCTCCCCTCTGCTCAGCTCTGATGAGACACGTCAGGAGTGCTGTGTCCAGCAAATGCAGAGATTTCTCCTACACCTCAGTTCCACAGCTCTTTATCCCAGAAAGCTGGAAGCTTTCTGCTTTTGTCAGTAGGTGTGAAGTTCAAGAGCTTGAGTGTGACAGCTAGCAGGGATTTGTTGTTCATTAGCAAGCTTTTGGTGGCTGGCCAGGAAAAGACTTTAGCATTTGTCAGTCAGGCTCAGAGCTGCTGTGACATTCTCTGCACCCAGTTAGGACCATCTCTGCAAAACATTTGCTTTTGTTCAGCAGGAACTCTCCTGAGGATCCACTTTTCTCTGGAAGGCTTCTGACATAGGTAGTTTCCTCCTCTGCTTTGCACATGGCTACCAACAGCTTGAAGCACATCAAAGGCAATGAGACACCTTCAGTCCATCCTCCCAAGCCCCATAAGCAGCAAAAAGGATTAGTGCAGGCAGCAAGCCAGCTGTCAGAGGATGGGGCATGCTTGGGGTAGCTGGATATTCAAACTCCCTTAGCAATTCAAGCCTTCTTCATGGAAACAAACAGCCTAGGCACACTGCAGTTCCCGTGAGCACTGGAAGATGGGTTTGCAGCTCCTTGTCTCCTAGTCTTTCTGCACTTGGCTTGCTGGTAGTAGAGATTTCAGACCCTCATAACTCAAACCTTTCAGCATCATTCTCTGCTGATTCAAGCTGATTTTTTTAACCTCAAAGTCCTGCTCAGCTGCATTGAGATATTCCAGACATTTTTCAACCATTTATTTTTATTGAAACCAGCCAAGTCTCTGTATATATTGAGCTTTTTTTTATCTTTTTCATATACAAATCAGTTTAAAATAGTGTATAAGTCAGGAATGATTTCCAAATTAAGCTGTCAAACCCTGGCAGGAGTAGCCACTGATGCCCTTGGTTTGAAATCTCCCGGCTGCTGTGCTGTGAGTGTGGATCTCTAGAAGATGCCATACAACCTGCTTGTGCTTTGCTGGAAAATTCAGCCATCCTTTGATTTCAGGAAAGTCTTACAGTTCCTGAAAATGCTGCCACATGTGACTCTCTAACGGGATCACCTGGCCAAGGGAAGGGATGTGATATTTTAGGAGTCAGATGCTGGGGCTATGGTTGTGCCAACAGGTTGAGGAAATGTCTTCTGGCTGCCAGCATTATCCTGCTCCCATGGCATGGTAGGAAGAGCCTCCAGCTGGAAAGAAGCTTCTCCAGTGGAGGCAAGACTCAAAAGAATAAGCACCATGTTCAGGAAACAAGACTTGGTAGGAGCCTTATATTGGCCTGACCCTCCCTGTCACAGCAGAAAATGGCCTGTGCCCTCCATGAGCACCAATGCACCCTGCCTGGACTCAGCAATCCCATCTATTTCTCTGGGCTATTTGCCACGTGTTTGGCTCAAACATGACCATGTGTAGGTCCCCCAATTTTTCTGTCTCTGCTCTCCTCAGCATAGTTCACAAATCTGTTCTTGCTCAGGCCTTAAAACCACTTTTGCACTAGGCAGAGGAAGAGAAACTTGAAGTTTGTCTTCTCCAGAACATGTATCTGGAACCACAAGAAGACAGTAATTATAAGCCCAGGTATTTTCCTAGCTGTTATTGGTAAACCCATATTGACAGATGAGACACTCCAAGAGTACAGCAATATCTATAACTACAGAAGATGTACAAATGTTTGTTAAAATGTTCTTAGATGACAATATTTTGAGTCCTGAGGAATGCTGACATATGCATCAATATACCTCTGCTTCTTACCTTCCAGATCACTAGGAAGTCAGTGACCATGTCGACCCTCTCCACCCAACTGCCAGCCCCTGACTCTATCAACTCCACCCAGCAGCCCAACTCCAGCATCTATTTGTTCTCCAAGTTCATCCATCCTGACAAAGAACTGTACAAAGAATTTTACAGCCTGTGGATTGCCCTGATGGTAGTCAATGCCATCATATTCCTGGTGGGTGTTGTGCTGAACAGCTTGGCGCTGTACGTCTTCTGCTTCCGTACCAAGACAAAAACTACCTCTGTTATTTACACCATCAACTTGATTGTTACTGATCTCTTGGTGGGCTTTTCCTTGCCTGTCCGGATCATCATGTTCTACAGTGCAGGGGACTGCCTGAATTGTTCCTTGGTTCATATCTTCGGCTACTTTGTCAACATGTACTGCAGTATCCTCTTCTTGACATGCATCTGCGTTGACCGCTATCTGGCAATTGTACAGGTGGAGGTCTCACGTAAATGGAGGAACCCCACCTGCGCCAAGGGGATCTGCATCTTCATTTGGATCTTTGCCACTGTGGTGACTTTCTCCATCCTGATCATGGCAATACAGTTTGCTGCGTGCTGCCTCTCCAAGATTCTGGCCCTGATGGTCTGCGAGTACTTCTTCCCTCTCGTCATAATCATCTTCTTCACCACCAGGATTATGTGTGCTCTGTCCAAGCCCAGCCTCATGCATCAGAGTCGGGAGAGGAGAATGAGAGCTGTGCAACTTCTTATCACTGTCCTCATCATCTTCATGATCTGCTTCACACCTTTTCACGTGCGACAGGTAGCAATTTCCATCAACCCAAACATGGCCCATGATGTCAGCCTCCTTGTCTACCATGTGACAGTAACTCTGAGTAGCCTCAACAGCTGCATGGACCCCATCGTCTACTGCTTTGTCACCAATAACTTCCAGTCAACCATGAAAAACATCTTCAGGAAAACTGAGCCAGAGCAAACCAGTGTGGACATCCTGGGTATGAACAAGAACCCCAAGGGCTCCAATGCAATCATTGCCTTCTCAAACACAATAGGAAGCCCTGTGAGCTTGCCATCACCAAGCAGTGTCCAGATATAACCCACATCTGATGGAATACCCTGCAGTAACCAGTGTAAGGATGCTGGAATATTGCTAGGATGCATGGTACTATTGTCTTTGGCCTCTTTGTTTTTCAAGCTGAGGTTCAGAATGACAGTGGTGGAATTTATTGTCCAAGAACATTGTGGTCTGTTTGGAAAATTGAACTTGCAGTGCTTAGTACCATTACAAAAGAGAGTCTAATAATTACTGTTCCCAATAGGAAAGTTTTCTTTGTATTTTAATACAGACATTTTGCTAGCAACAAATTCTTTACTGTAGTTTTCTTTTCATGTTTGACATAATAATGTGACACTCCTAGGATGACTTAGAAAGCAGGAAATCTGTTTTCTATGAAACCTTTGGGCCCTGGGCATGTGCTTAAGAGTAAAGGGTAAGACAGATGTTTCCACAGCTATCCACGACAAAGATTTTAGATGCCAATGGAGTAGGACAGGAAGTATTCTAACCCACCTGTAACTAGTCATTTGTTTCTGAAGAAGTCTGAACCTTCTCAGATAAGAGAAGATGAAGTCAGGTAGTAAAGTCTCCTCTACTGTTTCAGTTATATGAAAAAAATACATGTGGGTACATTCTTGGGGAGAGGTCAGGGATATGTTCCACCTGCATTTGGATCTCATAAACTGCAGATGAGCATACAAAAAAGCTGTGAAAATGAACATTCTTTCCAGCAAACTCTGCTATTCTGTTCTGCTTGATCTCCCTGAAGAACATCCAATATAAAAAGCAGAACGAGACTATGATGTTCTACTATCGTTTGATTTTCCTTCCTGGCATGTTGTAAATTCAGGGCTTGCTATTCTAACTCCCACCGTCAGTCCATCCACTCAGTCACTTAAATGCTGATGCTTCCATGGACAGAAAAAAAATCCACCTTAGGCATCTAGGTTAACATTCAACCCAGTACAAAGTCACTAGGATGATTTAAGAGCCATGTTTAAAAGGTGTGTGAGGCTAAGGATGCCACAAAATTCTGTCCACATTGGTGGGTAGATGGTTTAGATCACATTGTACCGATTAAGCAATGCAAATACAAAAAAATATCCTAGAAAAAAAAGCAAACCCTGCAGCTTGAACATCAATAGCTGTTGTTATTGCTCCGTATCTCCTCACTCACAGGTCTACTGCCCCTGCAGCTGGAAGGTTACTGTGAATTCATCAAGTCTAGTGAACAGCTTTTCCTGGCACTCACTAGTGTTACCATTCAGAACAGCAGGCTTTACTGTTGGTCCAAGCTACAGCATCCTAGAGCACTCTGCTTCCCCAGGGTCTGACCATGGGACAGCCATCTTCATTTCACAGGAACACAACATAACCAGTGCTTCAAACTGCCTCTTGCAACTGAGTTTGGAAGTTTGCCTCTTGCAACATAAATTTATATATTTCCCCTGACAAATTCATTGGCAATAAACACTGAACAGTCAACAACACTGCAATACAGGGGTCTACCCAGAGATGAGTATAGTTGTCCCTAGGAGCACAGGATGTCCCAGTTCCTGTTCCAGGCAGTGGAGTCCATGGAGAGGGATTCATGGAAGCAGAGGCCTCCCAGCTGAGTGACCATGGCCTCCATGTTGCCTAGATCTCCAGGGATATACAGGGCGCCCAGACACCACCTGCACATGGAGACACTAATGCATGCATCTTCATCAGGACCAAAGTCCCCCAAGGGAAGGACTCAGTTGCCAATAGACCAGTGCCTAGTGTCATGGTAGGCATGATGGGGTGCTGCCACACTTCCAGCTCCTACTGCACAAGGCTGTGGTTCTCCTGCAAGTCTGGCACTGTCCCGATGGCCCTACCTTCAGGTATGCCAGAGCATTCAGTTCTACTTGGGCGGCTGAGTCCTGTGCCTGAAATAGAATTATGTATCTGCAATCTACAAACGGGCAGTGTTCAGTCAGATAGTGCAGGGATCTACAAGTCCCACCCAGAACATCAGCATGACACTGTCAGCTGCAGTTGCTCCCATTAACTCAGGCTCTTGATCATCCTGGGGCTCAGCAACTGCCATTGCCAGGTGTGTGACCCCTTTGAAGCTTTCCCAAGCAATACAGCTGACTTAGTGCCCTTTTTCTGGGAGCTCTATTCCTTTGAGGAGGATTTTCCTTACAAGAGGTTGTGATGAGGGCCACCAACACTGTACCACTATCACATGGGATGTAAGAGTGTTGTCATGGTCATTGTTTCCCATTTTAGATACAGCCATAAACATGGTGAGCCTCCCCAGGGCCAAATTGCCCTGTGTTTTCCTTCTGCCTCATCTATTTCATTATTGATCTGTAAATCACTGTCATAGGCACCTAACAGCCAACACCACCTTCTTGGAAGCTCTCTGTTAAATGATGCATCAGCACACATGAATTAGCTTTGATTTCCCAGCTAGGCTCACCACTTCATGTTTCTGCCACCGTTTTCTACCAGCCCCTCATCTGGAGGAAATATTTTATGCTTCAAAGGTCTGCACTTCCCTGCAAACCCCAAAACCTCGTGTCCACTGACCTACAACACATTCTCAGACCTTTCCATGCCATCTAAGCTGTTTGTAATGAAAATGTGTGTCACGTATACAGAACTGTTAACAGTAATGTCTCTTGCTAAGACTACTTCAGAGAAACAGAAAGAAAAATACAGGCTCAGTGCATAGCTTATTTTAGTTTCTTCATTCCAACAAGCTACAGCTTCACACCTCCCTTTCTTTTGCTATCAGAAGTATTTTTGCCACATACAGAAATATCTTAACATCTTTCTCAATACAGTTGTTCACTTGAGGTCCGTATAAAATCCCTAAGATTAGTTTCTCTAGATTTTTAAGTTCCTAAACAGAGTTTCAGTTGAAGCTCTGTCTTTCTACTGTAAACTTAACTTGTAGTAGTCTGAATTCCCTTTACTGTCAGTGTATTATTCACTCCCCATAAAAGCCAACTGAGCCTGGATAGTTCTTTTTAATTTGGTATTGCTTATTGCCTTACCCAGAGCTTTCAGTGGTCCTTCATTTTATACCAGTTCCAAAACAGGGTCTGGTCTTTTATCAAGAAAAGTCTCCAAAAATTTGAAAGAAGCTGAATTATTCACAAACTAGCCCACTTTTTCAGTGACTTTTTGTGCTCTGTGTTTAATCCATATTGTTCGCACATTTTTCCTCAGGGTGCAGCGCTTGCTAAACTTCTGTGCTGTTTCAAGTCATCCATTTCCGCTGAAGGCACAAAGGTGAAAATCAGAACCATAAACTCAGCCATCATCAAAAATACTGTCCCAAATGGCACAGTTTTGGTGGGGACCTTCCACCTGCCAGTTGGCATTGCTTCTGAAGCCTCCCTCAGTTCTCTGTGTTTCTGGAGATTGGGATGAGGTGTTTTACCCCTTGATCGGCACCATCCCTCTGCACAGGGTATCTCCTTGGGTTGCCTCTTAATGATCACCAACAGGGATTTGCAATAGTCCTGTTCCTACCCCAGCCTGCCCTTTCTCTGATGAAAACAGCCACACATGACACAATAGGGAAGCCTCCAAGGGCTATGTGAGTAACTCTATTACATTAAATGCATCATTAAATACATGCAGTGACCACTAAAGTAAAGCACATACAAGTCAGCTTTTACAGGGAAAGCTTTTAAGCAGTGTATTTGAATATTTAGATGCCAAATTCCGAATGATTTCAAATTCAAGCACTTAACAGCCTTTAAGGTTCTTCATCATTCCCTAGAGGCTGAAATAATAATAATAGGGATGGATGGGTATTGCACATCATACTACCACCACCAAGTCTGCGGTAGACAGAATACAGCATTCCCTAAAGAGCTTAACAGTAATAAAGAGCTCTGTAAAGAGCCCTGACCTTTCATAGGAATTACAGCATTCATTCCACTTTGATGTGCTGTGGCTCTCTTGTGCATCTAAAATCCTATAAAGTGACTTAGAAATATCCTCTGCTACCAGCTGCCCAGAGGCTAGCAAAAAAAGATTGTGAAAAATCTCACCAGTCTTTTTTTGGGATCTCAGCCAGTCTGGTGACAAAAGATCTCTGCTAATCATGAGCTTGCCTGCCTGCGTCACAACTCACAGATGTCTGCAGTCTTTTGGCATGCCAGGAGATGTGTACCCAGGAATAAAGTTTAGCTTCTTTCTCTTCCTTCTGTATGTCTCATCTGCATTGCATCCAGCACAGTCCATGTTTCAAAGCACTTCTGTCTTTGCAAGGCATTTCCTATTACAGCCCAGAAACCTGTAGCAAGGCAGAGGTGCAGAATAGCCAGCCCCCGCTCATAATGCAAATGTATCTGGGCCCAGCAAAGCTGAAATTCAGCACCAGAAAGGAAGCCCCTGACTCCACACATGGGGTTATCTGCCAGGCTAGCTTCCTCCTGGGCTCTGAGCAAGCTCTGCCCTCCCTCCACAACTGTCTTGATAACTGCAAAGACGAAACAGCACAGCAACATGCAATGGCAGTTTCTTCCTTCCTTGTCCCTCTGGGTTTTTCTGCTGCTCAGATGTGTGCACAAGAGTCTTATCAGTCAGCCTAATCAGCATTAGTAAGTACTGTTAGCAGGTGTAGGCTCAACTTCCAGTAAGGCTGAGGAAAGTGGAATTGCCCATGTTAGGGCTGTCAGCACAGGTCACCTGCATTAGCGCTGAAGAAACATGGGCCTGCCATCCTGCCTATTCTGTACCTGTCAGCTGCCTCCTTCCAGGTGTAAGGGAAGGAGTGGCTCTGGGCAACAATTTGGGAGGTGAAGGTAAGTCTGATCCCCACAGCTGCTCCGGGACAGGGGAAGATGAGGAAGACATTGCAGACAAACCAGAGTCCCAGACAAAGTAGTAACTGAGAACAGAAAGGAAGGGAGCCAATGGGTTAAACAGTAAGTAGAGCTCCACAGAAGGGAGGGCTGGTGAGAGCCAGGATGAGGAAGCTAACGCAGGGGAAAGCAGCCAGGGGACACAGGGACCTGATATCCAGCAAAGGATGACACACAAAAACAAGTGAGGGCTTGGCTTGCTTTTCTCCTTCTGGGCATCATTAGTCCCAAAACAGGAGCTCTGGGGAGGATTCCAGTGCTTGGATCAGAGCTGGAAGACTCCCGTTTTAGGAAGAAAAAGCCTAAGAGCAGAGCACTTTATCCCCTTCCCATAGTGAGGCCCAGAAAAGGGACAAGAGTGATCTCCCCACATCCTTTGTGCTCTTGCTGCAGAAGACAGTAAGGTCTCCTGTCTGCTGGGAAAAAGGAAGAGGGCCTTTATCCCTCTACACTTGGGAGTAGGGTTCAGGGGGTACAGGAGGGGATCTGGCACGGGGTGTGTGCTCATGGCCTAGAAGCAGCATCTATTGTGTATTTTGGCTACGTGATGAGCAGGAGTGACATGGGAAGTGTTGGGTGATGCTTATGCTAGATGGTGCTACCTGAAATGTCACATCACAGCACACATCCCATGCTCTGCAGGGCATGCCAGGCAGAGGCAGACTGGGAGACTGCAGCATGTCCCCAAGCACAAGAAATGTTTGATCACTGCAGTATTTCAGTGCTTTGTGGTTCAGCTATTAGGACCTAATAGGGATGCATGGGAGAAATATCCACTGCAATATTCACATATGTCCTGTCTCTCTGATCCCCTCTTTCCCTCTTGAAATTCCTTTTCATCATGACCCTGGTCTGGTCCACCCCTGCTACCTTTCCTGCAGGACCTTGACCTTGTATGTTGCCACGTCTCTAGGCCTTAACTGAAGTCCTAAGTCCTGCCATCCTGGTTTTTTGCCATCACAGGGTGTGTAGCCACAAGTCAGCTGCTCTCTAAGATGTGCAGGGTGATGTTTTCCTCTGCTGACTGCTAGCTGTCCATGTAATCATTTACACAACAGTCCCATACCAAGCTGGGAAGAGAACATTGGACAGAGTCCTTTACTGTGGGCAAAGAGCTGGATTTGCTTAGACTTCACTCCGTCCCTCCTGTATAACCAGAAGATGCTGCAAAAAGCACCAAAACTTCCCTGACAGAGATGTGAGATTCTCTAAGTGATTTTATAATCTGACAATGCTGGCAGTATATCAGGGTCTTAGTTCATGAAACTATCCTTCTTCAGGATGCTTGACTACATTGTCAGAGATTGGATTAATTTAGGTATGGGTTTTAGTTCTAACACAAGTGATTTTGCTTTTCCTTCATGGCTGTATGTAGAGCTAACAGTCCAACTCGGGACTGAGGTTCTCCTTTCCAGCTGCCTGTGCAATAAGAAAGAGCCTGTCAGTGAAATAAAGCTGAGTTTCCATGTAGGAGAGTAAGAGAAAGCCCTTGTTCATCTCACAGCAATCTCAGTGAAAGCTCACAGCGAGGAGCTTCTACCATCCCAATGAGAATGTAAGTAGGTAAGTAGCCCTCTCCCAGCTCCTTCCCCTTCTTGTATTTGCCTTAATAAACCCAAGTCTTCATATTGAAAGGAAGACCACTGTCCATCATCTGTCAACACCTGGCCAGAGGAAAGCAAAGGTAAATATTTACCATAAATGTTCAGTTTAAGTTCCATTAATAGCATGACATTAAATAACTGGCAGCCCTTGCTGGTCTGCTTTCTTCATTAGCTTGACAATGTAAGGCCATCTTGGCAACAGCCCACTAAAAAAATGAAACATGCTTAGGACCACAAGGAGAGATGAAACAAAGAGACAACATGGACAAGCATGTCCCCTATCACTCTTGATGTTATGTCCTTTTGACTAAGTTTGAGCTGGACAAAGAAATCTCTTTACCTGCCTCCTTCCAGGCCTATCACCCACCCATTCCAGTTCCCTCAGGTCACACATCTGACTTGTAGCTACTGTAAAAGCTGTGACAGTGTGCTCCCCCTGACCCCCCACTTAAGCCATAACCGCCAGTGGAGGTTGATGGCTGTATCCAGCTTACTCTGCACTTTGGGGGAGGATGGCAACAGATGGTAGCTAAAGGCTGTCTGGAGTGGTGACCCAGATGTCTTGCTGGTATGCAAATATGACTCTAAGTCAATCATCTTACTCCATAAATAGTGGACAGCCCAGTGCCTGTTGAGCTCTCCTGCACAGCAGCAGCGTGCACGCTAGGATCTCCCATTGAGGAGAGATGCCTCTCAAAGTTACTCCTTTGTGGTATACAAAGGCACAGACCCCATGTGAGATCCTTCATTGCAAACATAAGTGCTGGTTATATGCGATCACTTCCACCCAAGTTTTGCCCCAGGATGTGCCTACGTGCAGCAAAGCCCCTTTGCAGCCAGTTCACACTCCACCGAGCTGTTTACTCCCTCCACGCTCACCTGAGGAGCTCTCTTCTTCCCAGATCAGGATTTAAGCTGTGGGGGGCTTTGGGCAGCCCCTCATTGCAGACAGGTGTGCACAGAACTGGTTTGCAGGTGAGCTCAGAGAGCCAGATTGAGTGTGAGTTGTTTCCTCACTACATTTTAAGGTTTAACTACTCTGCAGCCTGGCACCCAGACAATGAACAAAGACTTTTCTCAGAAAGGGCCCCTTACACTCCTTGAGGCTGAGAGATTCCTTACCACAACAGATCCTCAATAACTAATTAATAGCATGCTAAACTTTGACATCTTAGCTAAGTGTTTGCACATAAAACCCTTTAGACGTAAACCATTGACCAAGTCTAGGACTAGGACTGGATGCAGCTGCATCTACACTCCCTCTGATAAGTTTAGGAAGCAAGGGGCTCCTTTCTGAGCCTCATAACTTGAGAGGAGGGTGTCCCTGACAATTTGTCTGACCCTGTCCTCCATACAGTAATTAATTGAGTGTACCTTGCCATCAAATCTTGTTAAACCACTGTCACATTTACCATTGAACGTTGTTAACTCATTGTTCTATAGCAATGAAGCATGTTGTTGCTTCTCTCTTATGAGCGAAATGCATGACTCCATCTGCAACAAAAGGGCTGAATAGGACATGAAGAGCTCATGTTTGTTGAGCACTCTTGACTACAAGATGTGATTGAGTAGGTGTGGTACAGCATGTAGGCCTTTTGTAAGGAGGGAAAGGGGTCACTTCAGGAGAGCTTTCTGGAGATCTTGCAGCTGCTCATTGAAAGATAAATGTGGGTAGTGGTCAGAATGGGCTGTGGAGTCATGCCTCAGTGGACGAATGTGATCTAGAGTTTGTTTCTCATTGGGTCATGGAGAGAAGTATGTTCAAGCACCAGCTGACTTTCTTACATGTAGAGATGTACAATGCTCCCTGACTGTGTAGATCTGCCAGAAGAGGTTTCATTTTGTCAAAATATCAGTCAAGAGCTCTGATCCAAAGATATGTCCTCAAACCATGTCACCTTTGGTCTTCCTAGTAGGAACAGCCAAAACCCAAGCACTAGTCAGAGGTCTAGCCCCAAAAGAGGTATTCTTGGGGGTGTCCTGAAGGCCTTGCCTCTCTCCCTTGCAGAAGACCCCTTGGCTTGTTTTTTCTCCCTCAGTAGGGAACGAACAGGACTTTCCTGATGTGACCATAAAGCAGCATGCCCTCTATGTGGTCAAAACACCCAGGAGCAAAATAACAGGGAAGGTTTTTCTCAGAGTAGCTTTACTTCCACCTCTTCCAAAAGAGGTCTCTAAAACAGGCCTAGAAGTGTTTGTCTCTACAGACAGAGAAAAGTGGAGACCGTGGCAGGTCAGTTAAACAGATTCTCCCAAGAGACTTGCCCAGGGGAAGTCCATATTGCCATAAAGCATGAAAGCCTTGGGCCAGAGCCCAGCCATTGGCTCATCCTTCTTTTGATCTCACAGGCAGCATTTCTCCAGCCAGAGAAGGACCCCTGTAAATTCATTTATAAAGTTCATTAGATAGAAGCCTAGACTAAAGCCCAGTGTTCAACACTGACGTTTCAGATAGTTCAGAGACTGCCCAAATCCTGGCTTCCCAGGGCAGGCCTCTCTTGATTGATATTATTTAGAGTTGGAAATGTCATCCTGCCAGCATCGCTTGGAAAACACAGCAGTGCTCAAGACGCCGGTTCAGACGGACTTCTCTGCACAGCTGCCCATTTGCAGAGCATGTGGTGGGAATTTGTTGATAGGTTCTTGACAGAACTTATGGCTTGTTTATCTGGTAGCTTTATTTTGTGCCTCCTACCCAACCCGGAAACCCTTCCTCTTCTAACCTCTTGGCCTGCTATTATATACAGACTAGTCTACATGATAATTTTGGTAACCATGCTTCATCTTATGACAAACACTGCATAAACCAAACAGATTTGTATTGTCATAATTAAAGCAAACGATTGGATGGTTTATCTACACAATCCTAACAGTTCTGCCATTGCTAACACTATACCAGGCCTGCAGATGTTTCAACAGCCACTGTAGAGTATATTAAACTATGCAATATCAAACCAGGCGCAACAGCCCTGTTGCTTTCCAAGACTGGAAGGACTTGGAAGCTGGCAGCACTTCTTTCTAAAGTTACTGCACACAGAGATGAGAAAGCCTCACCCAGTCATCCCAGGATCAACCCATTTAAACTGGAGCCCCCTTTTCAGAAAAGCCTGTAGTTTTTCTCTAATGTCTCTTTAAGGTTTAGAGAAGATAAAGCACCTTCTTTGTCTTTACATTCCAAGCTGCAGATATTTGCTCTAACAGATTACTACACCCCCAGATGCCAGACTTTTTTTATCCCAGCAAAGGTATTTGTAAACAGTACTCCATTCCTGCACTCCAAAAATAATTAAATTACTCTGTCTTTTCCTATGAGGCATGCTCCCAGGGTCAGCCTTTCTGGTGGTTATTTGCTGAGCTTCTTCAGATTTCTCAGCTGCCTTTTCCAGGTAGGGACATCAGAGGAAGTTGGGGATGGGGGACAGAGGGCTGTTAGCCCATCAGTTGATTTAATGTAGGTTAAACCCCTTCTTTACACTGGAGCAGATGGAGTGTGTGTGTGTGTGTAATACAGATGGACCGAGGGACACGGCTGATGCTCAAAGACCATGGGAGCATGGTGCTTCTCTACACACCACCCACAACTCCAAGTCTGCCAGCACCAATGCGTATCCTTAACATTTTTGCCTTCCTTTCAGCTCCTACACTGCCTGGCCAGACCTGCTAAGCAAAGCCCACGTACTCTGCATTTGGCAGCCATGTGTGTAGGTCTTCCAAGCCCACAAGGATTGGAGGGGCAGGGGGAGTTTTCTCTGCATATTGGTTCTACAGTTGCCATGTTTAATACCAGCAGCAGCAAATGCCAGTACAGGGGATGTGGACATGCTATTTGTAACTTAAGTTTCACAATCAATAGAGCAGCCATTTGTGCTGCAAGCTCCTGAGGGGGCAAGAAAAATCAATTGGTTTTGCCAAGAGTATCCTGGAGGGTCATTTGTCAGCAATGCTGAGTGAGGGAGCTGGAGGGTCCAAAGGGAAAGCCACACAGAACAGGGTAGGATACCTGCACAGAAGCATACAGAGCAAGTATGGGTGGCAATGAGAAGTGTGGATTTGTAGTTGCAACTATGTGATGGAAAAACAGGGCAAGGAGCCTAGCAAAGACAGCTGCAGGCAGGGAAGTCCTCTCATCTGTGCCAGGCAGGAGGAGCCTGTGGGCTGTTTAATACACCAGTAAATTCCTGATATGTGATGCAAATCAGCTATCACACAGACCCCAATCCAGCACCCACTAGCAGCCAGGGAGGATTTCAGTGGAGGGATTTGGGTCTGTTCTGGGCTATTGCTCGAAGTCCTTCCCACTTGCAGCTCTAGCAAGGTGGTGGAATTGGTGACTGACTTAGCAAGAAAAAGAGCACTCTTGATCCATTGCCCTGGGGTCTGAGAGAGCTGAGTACCCAGCTGAACACTTGACAATACAAACACCCTAAGCAGCAGTGAGAATAAATGCACCGTAAGTCCAAAAGGGACAAGACTGTGCAATGATGTGTTCATACATTTGTATGTGATGAGAGAAAGAAACACTTCAATGTGGATGGGGAGAAGACTTGAAGACCTCTACCACAAGGGTACAAACTCTGAAGAGACAGGGAGATGAGAGTGAGGCCACAGATACAGTAGGGAAGTGTGGTGTGAATGCGAGAGGGAAACTGAGGCACAATCTTTGCATGCAGTCTCTAGTGAAAGATGTCAGGAGCTTATCTACACCACATCCAAGGGTCACCTTAAGGGGTTTGTGGAGTTTCCCCTTCCTATGACATGTATTTGTGGTGGGAAAACAGCCAGCAGCATAGGCACTACCAGATGGCATGAGCAGGTCAAAAACACAAGACCACTTCTGCGCAGGTTAGCTTTGTAATGCAAGCTCAAAGGGGAAGGACATCTCCTTATTCTCTGTCCAGTCCCTTCAAGGACAAAATTTCTTTCTCATACATGGCAAGGTGCAATTTTTTTTCCCCCTACCATCAGCAAAAATTTTCACAGATTAAATATGACTTAATGGCTCTCCAGGGGGGTCTTTGCCCAGGTAGCGGTGCATAAAATCACAGGAAACAGCCTGCCTGAGGTCTTTCCAGCAACTGGAGAAAAGATAAAGCTGCTGGGAAGCAGGCATAAATAGCCTGCAGGCTCTTTTTACACACTTGGGCCTCACTCTAGGAAGTGGCTCATCCCTTTTGCCTGCAGCAGAAACAGAGGACATTCAGCACCAGGCAGGACTGGCCTTACACCTTTCTGGCCATTACACCAGAACAGGCCTCCCATTTAGCCTGGGCACCTCCCATCTTTCCAGGCTTTTACAGCTCTTCCCAGCTGGAGTATACATGATATATAAGATACTAATTATAATTAACATACACAGTTAATTTTTCCTGGGCCAATCATCAGCACTGATCCTTCTCTCCAAAGATTGATTTGTTGGAGCAGCAGAATTGTTGGAGCAAGGAATTGCTCAAACATTTGCTATTTTCTGGCTCATTCCTGTAAGGCAAAGTGGTGGACTGTCACTTGTGCCATTACAACATATGCCTTCTGTGCCCTAAGAGTAGCTCTATTGGGCTGTGACTGGTCCTAGAGCACTCAGCACTGAATGTGGAGTAAGATTTTGACCTAAGTTTCACATTTTAAAAACCTATACGTCTGTGTGGGGAAGGGTGCAGGGCCACGGCAGGCACATGGTTAAATGAAGGGCCCAAACTGGGAGGCAGGTCATGGCTAAGTGTTTGATTTTACTTTTGAACTTCACTCCCAGTCCTCCCAGTCTATCCAATTTCTCACAAGCTTTGCTCTGCCTTTATGTCTGTGTTACAGTCATTCTCCCCTATCTTCTCATCCACTATTACTCACACCAGTGCACCCAGTGTCAGTGAATTGGAATCCAGCTCTTCCTACACTGGGGTGGGATCCTAAAGCTGGGCTACTCCAGCAACCCCAAGCCTGCTCTGCACCAACAAGTTCCGTATCATGTTGGCTGTCATCAGCCCCATACAGAGCAACTGGTTGGGAATCCCCGGCCTTGGCTTCCTTCCCACAGCAGCATCTGGCATGCCAGCAGACGCAAGGGGACTGTCACAGGAGTTGTCCCCAGGCACTCCCTTCCCAGGCTTTCTGGAGCAGCTCAGAGCAGCTCCATGCCAATTCTGCTGTGTTTAAGTAACCTTCCCAAGACCACCTAGGACACATTGTTCAGTCCAGGTGGCTGGTATCCTTATGTTGCAGGAATTTTTCCATTTTCCTCTGTCTTTTCCCTTCCCACGGGAACAGGATGCCCGGATGATGAGACACTGTGTGGTATTCTTCACTCACATGAGCAGTAATGGTTACATGTACTGTTTTGGGAAATTTTATAAACACACAGAGCATGTTTAGAGGTTGGTTTTTTTCATTTCAGTTAAACACTTGTGGATAACAAAATTCCAAATATCTTGAAAACTAGCAATAAAATAGCAGATTTAAAACAGGTCAAGGAATCATAATTTTTTTCCTTGGAAAGTATTTTTGTAAACTGGCATAGGGTCAGAAGAGGGAGACTGGCTGAATTTCCCCAAGAGACTTCACTGACCCACCATTACCTCTGCATTGCACTGATGCAAGGCAGGGAGGATCTGCTTGCACTATCTTTTTCAGATATCCGTGGCAGTGGTTTAAAAGGACCGATGCTGCCAGCCAAGTAGTGACCAAACCAACCACTGCCCTCTGCTGAACACAGCCTGAAATTCACACAGACCTCCCGAGGGTCCAGAAAATTATGGTTGAAATCATGTTTTTAAACTCCCCCCTATCTTAGATTGTGACTCTTTCCTTCAGGTCAGCTGTCAAAGTCCTGTATTTTGTGGCTTCCATGTTGCGTCTCTGATACACTGGTGCATCTCTACAGCACATTTAAGTATGCATTGCTACACAAGGCTGCTATTCATCAAAGACACTGTGTTTACATCTGGCTAGTCCTCTAGCCACCTTGGTTAAGGATTTGGGCAGATGTCTAAGAAAGTGACAACAGTTTCTGATGAGAATTATCACAGGAGCACATCCAAATAGGCAAACACATGGGGAATGTATTACATTTGAAGAGAATCAGCCACAGAAACCAATTTCTAAAGGGACCTTGAGGAGTCTCCAACACAAGAAAATAAGCCGGGGTGCCCTCCTCAAAGGCACATCAACATCCAGTCACGGGCAGGAGATGAAGCCCAAACACACCTAGTTCAACTTCATAACAATAATCGGTCTCTTGACTAATGCAGTTTGGGCTTAATCTCCCTTATTGGGAGAGCCTGAGAAGCCCTGAGGGTTACCTTGGTGTGCTGGACCCCACAGGAATCCCTGGTGGGATGGGTGTCCTAGCCCTGAGCTCCAGCCCACTGCTGGCAACAAACAGTGCAGCTTGTGCGTGGCCCAGGACAGTAAGGATTTCTTGTCCCTTTCAGAACTTGTTGTACACTTGTCCCTAAATCTCTGAGGGTCAGTCACCAGTGCCACACACACACACACACCCCGTGTAGTCTTTTCTTCAGATCCTCTGGCCCTGGAACATCATACCTGCAAGATGGCTGGAAACGGTCCCTGCTGCTGCTTTGGGCTGAAGACAAGCAAAAATCTGTGTCAAAGCTCACAACAAAGCATCTTTAGGGCAGCACCTGGGGAGGGAATTGATGTCCGCTGGTGTCTGAGGGGAGAGCAGTGACTGAGGGCAGTATGTCCTGCCCTGGGGCGCCTCAGCACCCCTGTCAGAGCCCCAGTCACGAGCTGGACCGTTCTCCTGAGCCTCCTCTGCCCTTGCTCGACCAGAGAGCTCAGATCTGTTTTCTGGCTCCACTGCCGGGCCTCGCTGGGCCGAAGGGGTAACGCGGGTAGCCGCCTGGCGACGGCGGGAGAGCCTGAGGGGAGAGGCGGCACCGGCCGCCAGGGCCGCTCCGATCCCCACAGGTGGCCGCTAGATGGCGCTCCGGGAAAGGCCGAGGGCCACGGGGGCGGCGGTGGCGGGACGAGCACAGCGTCGCCTCAGTGACAGGACCCGCGGCCCCTGGGTGGCGGGGCTCAGAGCTCGTCCTCGCAGAGGCAGAACTCCCCTGCTCTGTAGTGGGGCTCAGAGGCAGGACTCCTCTGCTCTGTGGTGGGGCTCAGACCTCATCCCCTCAGAGGCAGGACCCTCTCTCAGTCTCCTGGTGGCTTGTCCCCTCAGAGGCAGGATTCCCCCGCTCTGTGGTGTGGTTCAGACCTTGTCCCCTCAGGCAGGACTTCCCTGCTCTGTGGTGGGGTTTAGACCTTGTCCCCTCAGAGGCAGGACCCCCCCTCCATCTCCTGGTGGCTTGTCCCCTCAGAGGCAGAACTCCCCTGCTCCATAGTTGGACTCAGAGACAGAAGTCCACTACTCAGTGGTGGGACTCAGACCTTATCCCCTCGGAGGCAGAACTCCCCTGCTCCCTAGTGGGGCTCAGAGGCAGGACTCCCCTGCTCTGTGGTGGGGCTCAGATCTTGTCCCCTCAGAGGCAGGACACCTGCTCTGTACCTTCCATGGCAAAGGCCAGGTTATTGGACCTCTGGACACTGCTCCAGCTGCCTGCATCTGGAAGAGGGGCCCAAGTAAACTATTGACTGCTGTGGGCAAGGGGAAGACCACTGGGACCACGGCCGTAGTAAGAGACCAGGGCCCAGCAACTGAGTGAGCCTAAAGATTGCTCCAGGCACCCTCTGCTTCCCTCAGTCTGTTATATGAGGAAAGGGGACATGCTCCTCTCTTTTGCCCACCCAGTACATAACATAGCTGAGGTTTAGCCCCATATGCTCAGCCACTATGGACATTGAACTGCCCAAACGCTCCCAAAGCCAGTGGCAGCCAGGCCTGGGACAAGGTCATGGCTGGAAATTGTCTTTAGATGATGCCGTGCAGGGACAGCTCATCTGGCTAAGCACGTCAAAGGGATGTTGGCCTGCTGCAGACCCTGCTCATCTTTGGGTGGTGCTGGTATCTTTACAAGAATGGCTCCCTTGTTCTTGCCTTGGCAAAGCTGTTGCATAAATGAAGCTAAGATAACCCTGGGATAACCTTTACCACTACAAGTCCCTCCTCTGTACTCGGTATAGCCCTGGTTCAGTCTGAATGACTCCTTTCATCCTGGAGATACAAGGCAGGCAGGGGTCACTGTTTATGTCTTGGCTGCTTTGCCAGGCTGCATTCAGTGTCCTAGACACACCTCGCTAGAGTCACTGTAATGGTGTGCAACCCATCCACCCCAGGGACAAACGGTCCAAGCCCAGACCTCCAAACAAACTGCAGTTAGAATCTGGCCTGAGTGCACTGCTGGATCCAGGACTTGGAAATGCTCTGGGTCAGTCATATCACAGACAGCATGTATGGGAACACTTCAGCTCCAGTACAAACCTGCACAATTACACCCTGCACTAGATTCTTAACAGTTTCCTGTCTGAAACTGTGTTTTATTCGTCATCTTCTCAGATTGCTAGTAAATCAGAGGGGAAAAAATAGCTATGACGTATCCCTTCCATTCTCAAACACAAACTGCTCCTGGTTAGTTAGGCAGTGCCTGCATCAGGAATTTCCTTTAGGTTACCAAGTCACTACGGAAGGAAAAGGTCCTGATGGAAACAAGTCACCACACATCAATCCTGTGAACCACTTGGGAGTGCTGAGCTCCAGACCAGGCCACCATGGTCACCATATGCATTTTCCATAGGCATTAGCTGCATGTCTGAACAAGCCCCCAAGAAACCCTGTTCAGAGTCTTGCTCAACCACTGCCCTCCATCTGCATCCCAAGCAATTTGTGGTCAAGGGGAGACCTGAAATACAAAGGACTCTAAGCCTCCAAGGACAATGTGCCTTTGCAAAAAGGCAGGAGACAGCAAGTTTGTTGCCAAGGTCATGGGTCCATGTCAAGTGATGTCACACACCCTCTGCATTACAGAGAAGGAAAGACCCAGCCCAGTTCCTCTCTGACATTAAGTCTGACTCTGGGATAAATTTTGAGTGTGTGGATGAGATGGACACTGGAAACATTTCTTTTTCCTTCTAAAAGCACAATTGGAGTGCTTGCACCCCCACGCCCACCCCAAGCCAATTTTCACTTGGGCTAATCCAGTGCTAAGCAGGAAAGGAGAGAAAAAAGCCCCCAGAACAAATCAAACCCAAAGCCAACTTCTGCATCAAGGAACAAAGGTTTCCTTCCTCCTGACAGAAACCCTGAAACATGGGAATAATTCAGCACAGTCAGAATGCCATATAACAAACTGAGAACAGCAACGATCATCTCCTTCCAGTGCCCTCCTGAGGGTATCAACAAATCTCCCACCCTCATCCAGGCACTTTTCACCCCTGCCAACAGGATGGCACGTCTTCTGTGCAGTTCCTACCTCAACTTTATTTGTTGCACACTGAAACAGGTTTGATGCCTTTCTTTGGAAAGGTTTCCTAAAATGTCTCTGAGGCTTAGAAATATTATTCTTCTTCCCAAGCCAAAGATGCCCATGTCCAATTTATTCTCATTTGATCCTCCATTAGAACTATCTTTTAACATAAATCCCTTTTTTGCCCCAACATATTTAAGATAAATACTACTTTGCCTCCAAACTTCATTTGCTTTGCTTACACAGAGCATCTTTCAGCCTTGGTTGACTAAGTGATCCATATGCTCTTCTCAAAAAATACATCCTCCCTTTCCATGTCATCCAAAGGATAGTCTGAACTCCCTGAGACTATGTACAGCACTCTGCGGACTGGCTTGTAACCCCAATGCTTAATTTCTCCTTGGTTTTACTTAGGCACAGAAACTCTAATGGCTCAAAATGCATGCAAGAATTTCTATTATCTCCCTTCTATCCCTGATTGCACATACCTCTTTCCATGACACATAGCCTGCTGCAAGGCCATGAGGCACCCATATGCTGGGAACATTTTTTGACGTTCCTCTCCTAATCCACTTGAACCCTAACAATCTGACAGGTCAGGCAGACCTAAAAGGTTTTGCTACCAGCTGGCGGAGCAGAACACAATAGCTCATCCCCCTTTAAGTAAGTCCCAAAGGACTAGGAGGCCATCACAGCCTCCAGCCCTGTGAAATGCACGATTTGGTGGGCCGCTCAGGGAGACAATCGCCAGTAATCCCAGAGCCTTCGCTCTAATTCACACTCATGTGAACAGGGCATGTAACCTGCCTGTGACTCATGTCATTCTTGGGCAAACTGCCACAAAGGAAGAACATTCAAAATGGCTCATGATGACTCTCCACTGCTTCATTCCAAATAAAACAGGAGAAGAAGCGGCAGCTGCAGAACCTATTTCAAAACAGAGTCACAATGAAATGGTGACACAGCAATTCACACAAGCCTGAAACAGAGCAAGGCTCTGACATAAGCAGCTTCTTTTACTGCCCAACCTACAGAGGCGGGGAGCTTGCCTGGCTGGTGATTTGATCTGTTTCTAAGTGACAAGCGAATGCAGAAAAAATGTGGTGAAGCATCACAGTCAGCAACAGTTGTATGCAGCAGTCAAGCAACTCCAAAAACTACCCTCTTTCCCCTTTTCCTTTCTAGCAAAGCAGTGTTGTATCCCAGGGGTTGTTGCCATTCAGAGGCAGGGGAATACCCAGCCTTGCAGATGAAATGTAGACTCCTTGGAGGAAGTGCAGTGAGTGGCTACATCTAGCTAAATATCCATATGGAGAAACAATACCACCTTGGCACTGCTGCCCATCAGGGCTCTGGGGCCCTTTATACCCTCTGCCCTAAAACATTACCCTACCTTTATAGGTCTTACAGTTTTCTCAGTATACTGACACCTTCTTGCTTAGTCTACATTAAGCCTCTATGTCTATGTTGACACTGTGAGAATTAAAGTAACTTTATTTCTACATAGATTTGACCTGGTTTCACGAGCACACTTTAAATTCACCCCTTTGGGTAGACCAGGTTAACTTGCAAAAAGGTCTCTGCAGAGATGAGCTGCCCCAAAACTGCTCCATGGTAGTTCTTAGTTACACATCACAGGTTTCTGTGCACTTTAGTCTGGTTTTGGAAGTGGAAGCTCTGAAAACCCCAGCAGGAAGGATCAACCTGGCTAGTATTTGTAGGGGGCTATCTACATCCTAGCTGGAGATGATTTCAACATAAGCACTGAATGTATCTACCTTCCCCTGCATTTGCTAATATAGGATATACCTAATGTTCTTCCCTGTCTTGTCCATCTCGTGAGCTGAGCCTAACCCTTTAGATCTGAGTTGGTACCAGTCATAGCATAGGAAGGCAGAGAGGCATGCAGAGCTGGGCAAATACAGCTACACCCATCCAGGGGGAGAAGCTGGCACAAGCTGGCAGGAGCAGAATGAATAAGTCAGGGTTGTTAGGTAGACAGGGTGTCTGTCTGAGGCTATGGGTTTGTTGGCAAGTCTCAGGCCATGGCGGTTGAAAAGACAAAGAAAGTGCTAACAGCTCAGACAGCAATAGCATAGGACACCCTTGCTCAGACTTCATTTGAAACTCTTAGCCCATCATTACTACACACAGAAATGGGATGGGAGAGAGTCCTCCTTCACTCCCAGAGAAGGCAACACCCAAGTCAACCTGATCAGCAGAGGATGACCCTAGCCAAAGACAAGGAAGAGGAAAAAGCACTAATGGCTTTTGTGAAGAGGCCCAGCTGCATCCCAAACAATCTTACTGACAGTACAGGAGCCAGCAAAGCCTGGTTCTGTTGCATGTAGATCACTACCAAAACAGAGAACAACAGATGTCTTCAGGAGGACTATCAAGCACGTGAAGAGAAGGTCACAGTAAGATGAAAGGAGCTACTGTATTTTTTTAAGTGCTAATTTTTCCTCTGCTTATATGTATAGGTCAGATTTCCCATGGATTGAAAACTCTGCATCCTCAGAAACACCCAGGCTGATCTATATCTCCACAAAAGCCTAGTCTTCAATAAACCAAGCAAATGCTTCACATTTGAAGTAAGCCTTTGTACCATCAAGACACTAACTTCAAAATCCCCCCAGCTGGGGCAGTTTGCTTGCAAGTTCACCCTGCAAGTACAGGCAGCCACTGTGTTTCGGCTAACATTTTGGTTCTGAGGGAAGGTTCAAGTCTGCCCAGGGTTATAACCAATAAGTGAAATTAGCAGTGGCTTCGTGTCAGTTAACCTCAAATTGTCTATGTCTACACAGACGCACCTTGAAGCGATTGAACTTGAGCTTTCCCTTGGCACTGGATCAAGCACCATGAATTTGCATTTGAGTTTTAGCTCATACTTCACATAAAGTTTACCCAGACAACAGGCATATATGAGCATTTACAATCAGCTTCCCTTCCTTCCTCCTATCTCCACAGCAAATCGGTAAGGAATGTTTCTGACAGCCTTTTAAAGCACAGATGATCAAAATATATAGGTACAGTATTTATAGACTACTAAGGCTACCAGAATAAAAATAAGAGTCTGCTACTCTGCTGCAAAGCTCCGATTCAGTCTACATTAAATCATGCTGTTTGCAAGCCCCTCCATGCACAGTATAGACCTTATCTGTGCTTAGAGATTGTATTTGCACATGACATGCTCACTATAGGTGAAGATACTTGCAAATTGTCCCTTTCACCTTCACCATTCCCAGCATTTTGACGTGCAGAGGTCCCTGGGGCTGTGTTCGTGGATCTAGCTTCAGCCACTGAGTCCCATTGCCTTCCCTACTGAGAGAACCAGGCAGCTGGAAAAATGAGTGGTTCTCTGGGAGAACCTGGGAGTTTGGCTCATTGCAACTGGATGCAGGGGAGGAGATGGTGATGCAGTTTGTTTCTACAAACTTTGCTTCTGGGATTGTCACATGTTTCACCATGTTAAGGAGAACCTGATGACCCATGTGGACTGCTGTATCAGATCTCAAACGCTGAAGTTTTCAAAGACCTTGAGTTTTACGCAGATCAACACAAGCCCTTTTAAGGTATTTTTTGGTGCTTGAGAGCGAGTTAGGCTCTACGGGAAGCGTAGCCATTGTATTAGCAGCTGCAAATCCCACCCTAAGATGCACAACTTGACCCAGCAGCAGGACCACAGAGACAGCTAGGATTAGCCAAAGCACAGAATAATTCTTGATCTATGCTGCAAAGAATGGAGGTCTGCTGCAGATCACAAAATCACTAGAGTTTGCTCTGTGGACTCTGCCCTCATTAAAGGAAAAAGAGGTCTCCTCTAAGTGTCTGTTTCCAGTGCTAAAGACCATGAATTAAATCTTTGCCATTCTGCCATCACTGTGGCTGTGAAGGAGCATCCTTTTTCAGGGGAATTGGGGAATGCAGTGAGAACCCATCTAGCAGGTCAGCTGTTGTCATACTCATTACTTGACTATGATGAGGCTTTTTATGTTCCACAGGCCATGAACCATCCTGTTAACCATGAGCCATAAAGCAGCTCAATCCAGCAACACGAACAGTGGCCTGATGGTTTTTCTGGAATGGGATGCATTGGGGAGGGCAGATCATGTGAAGAAATGAATTAACGGTTAACATTCAGGGGGATATTGTGTTAATAGCAATGTCAACAACTTTACCGATGCAAAATACAGTATGGGTGTATCATGGCCCCATCTCTTCCACAGTGCCCAAAAACTGGCAGCAATACTTTGCTGCAATGTGCAGATCTGCACATGTAAAAAACCACACAATCACATAGCCTTAATGCAGCCAGATACATGCCCTGTGCCTTCCCATATCTCCAGGATGTTGTTCCACACGACACACTGTGCTTCACCCCATGAAGGTATGCAGAAGGACAGCCTTGCTATCACCAGTGATATGTTATAAAACTTAAAAAAGTGACAAAGTTTCTTGGGATCTGGCTGGAGGAACTCAGACACAGGCCAAAAGTGGAAGGTTGTTTACATGGAGAATAAGTTCTTCTGAGAGAAACTAGCCTTCATTCTCCTCTTTTGGGGATAACACCCACTGCACAAATTTGAGTAGTCCATAAAAGTAATACAAACTGAACGATGGCTGGAGGAGGTGGCAGAAACCTGGCTCACAGGACAGCAGTGTAAGCTGTAGTAGATGTCTGCTTAGACAAAATCATTATCTCCCCTTTCAAAACAACAGTCAGATCTACCCCAAGTTCTTGTGATATTTGTGAAATATTGTGGAGTCTTGGCAAAAGACACAATGAGATGCCTTAGACTTGTTTACCAGGTCTATACATCTGGTAGTTGAACTGCATTTCTCAGATCAAAAGGAGAGGCTAGGGTGGTTTTTTTCCCCCAAGTACACAAGGCCTGAAAGCCCCAGTTCCCTTAATCATTTCTATTTCTTCAGCACTTTGGAAAAATCCTCTGTGCTGATTCTCATTTCCATCTGAAAGTCTTCACTCTTGGATCCAGGTGTTGCAATGTGAATCAGATATTGTCAAAGAATAACAACCTGTCCTGTTAAAATTACAATGGGTCCCTTGCTTTTAAAACAAGAATCATTGATACTTATACATTTGACAATAAGAACATTACTGCCTGCTGGTCCCATCCCCTTTCAATCTGTCCCCTTTTCCACTGTCCTTCTGGACACACAGACGCTTGCAGTTTGTAATGCTGTTTTTCCATCTTCTGATAAATCATCCTGCAGACAGAAAGTTACCCACATATAACATTGCAAGGTATGTTTTCTGCCTCTTTTTTCCTTTCAAATCATTGTGACCTGGTAAAATTTCTACATCCATCACTGCTGCTAAATTTCAAACCATCTTCCTCAGCTGTCTCTAGAGACCACAGACTGCTACCAGCCCAGGCCTGTTCCCTTAGGCTACTGTATGACCCCACAGCCAGTGGCAGTCCTTGTTCTTTCATAGCAGAGACAAAACAGGAGGATGGAAGAATAGGACACATTCAAGGACTCCTTTCTCTACCACCTTCCCAGACCACAGTCCTTACAATCAGCGTACAAATCAAGCAGAAGCATCTGGAAGCCATCTGTGCCTCCAAGCCCTTCAGAAGCCCTCTGCAACATCTCTGCCTAGTCAAGCTCTCCCATCACACCTTGGGCCATGAGGGTCTGCATTTATGTGCTGGCTGTCTAACAAACACAAAGCCCATGTTGCTGAGCACCAGATCTTTTCCCCTTGGCCTCTTTATAAGTAAGGACGTCAGCATCAGGCTTGCTCACTTGGCCAGGCTTCTCAGCACAGGGAAGATGACAGTTTTGCGCCATTACTCGTATAGGCCGCTTGGGTTTCCTCTGCAAAACCAACATGATCATATCAGCTTTAATAATACCTGTGGTGTTTAAAACCCTGTGCTACACCTCACAGAAACTTTGAGCCAGGCTCTAAGATGGTATAAATGGGAATAGCACTCCCAAATTTGTTTAGGCTAATGTAAATCAGGAAGGATCTGGATCCTTTGCCTCTGGTGCATCTCTGCATGTGTTGTGACTTAATAAGCAATAGCTAAGAATAACATTTAGTCTCTCAGCCTGAGTGCTGTGCAGAATATCAAAGTATTTCACCACAAGTGCAATAACATGACTTTCTGTCCTTCACAATCATAAAAATGTCCTCACCTCCCACATCCAGGGAAACAGTGAAGTCACTTATCCCCTAAATTATACCGCAGTCAACAGAAGCACAGAGTCTTTGTTTTACCTGACGTTCCACTTAAGAAGGAGCAATGCGAGAGTCTCTGTCATGGCAACTGCTCGTCCCTAGCAGACGAGCTGTCTCCAGGCCTCTCCGATTACATCTTTGCCGTTATAATTCACATCCTGCACTTATTAGCGATAAGGTCAATGGGAGCAAATACAATGGGAGCTGCTGAAAACTCTGTTGTTGCACATGCTCCTGAGGACACTCACTGTGCTACAGAGACCAAAAATAACTTCCTGGTCTGCCAGAGCGGCATGGAAAATATTTCCCTGTATTTTCTAGGTTATGGATAGCTTCCCTTCTTTAGGTTTGTGGTGCCTATTTCTTCAGGAGAGCTGAACACAAATATCCCTTGGGGGCATGTGTGGTTTTCCTATGTGCTCTGCAGAAGTGCTTTCACCCTGGACATCTCCATGCCCTCCTTACAAGGGCAGAAAATCACTCTCCCTCACTTCTCTGATTCCTACTTATGCACACACAACTTTAACTCAGCATTTCTCCCTTTCATTCTTTTTTTCCAACATCATCAGCCTTACCTTCTTAGTATAGGACTCCTAATACTCGTATGAGAGTGTGAGCTCTCAGTGCGTACCCATATCAGAGAGCAGTAACACTGCTTGTGTCCTCTGCTGTTCCTCTAAATGAAGTACACGCAACCCTTGAAAGTCCCAGAGGCTCTTTCCTACTTGTTTCTAGGGCAAGAGGAGAAAGTGCTCCAGGAAGCTCCATTTCTTCCTTAAGAACAACCACATCTGCAACTGCTACACAGCACGACAGCAACGGACCAGGAAAATTACTTCTGCTCAAATGATCTAGTTTTTTTGCTTCTTCCTACCACTTTTTCTTCCCATGCTGTCTGTCACTGCCTCCACCTGGCTCTAGCTCTCAGCAGCGAATGCAGAGGCTGCCTCTGCACTGGCAGCAACCACTCTGTTTAAAAGCTCATAAATTATCTTTGGTGATCTGCAAACACAATTTGTTTTTGACGTAGACTTGTAAACTCCAGAACCACAGTGAGTGTCAGAGGAGACAGGAATGGGATATGAGAATCCAGTTGATTTGAGGGACCTTTGTGAAGTTCAAGTCTTTCAGATAAGCCACCACATCATTAAAGCCACTAGCACAAATTGTTTTTCTAGTGAGAATCCCAGTCCCTTTCCTGCTATGTATTTGAAAATATAACTCACACACAAAAGGGGTGAAGCTAGAACTGCTATTGCAGTGACACTTGGAGATCTCCGAAGCCAGCAAGGTGCCATTGTGCTGTCATATGGGAACACATGGTAAGTCCCTGACCCTGGGACTTACTAAACAAGCAGAGCAGAGAGGGCAGAGCAAAGACAGGCAAAGTGTTCCCCTGTTGAGCAGGGGAAGAAGGGATTCAAAGTCCCTTCACTATAGATTTTTTATTGCACTGGCTACAGAGAGGGATTCCTATACTGGGATTGATCAGTTTGGCTGACCCCAGACTCCCAAAAAAAGCACATGAACTTCTGTGTTTTAAAGTATGCTAAAGACATTGACTTTCCCTGATCCAGCTGCAAAACACCAGCTTTCTTGACGGCTACAACTGCGGTAATGACTCATTGTCAGAGCAAACATCTGTGTCTCATCTAACATATGGTGTAGCACAAAAAGGGACCAAGTTATTCTGTAAAGAAACCAACAATGACCTGCCTATCAGGCCAAGAAAAGGAAGGCTTCAAGCTGGTTTGCACTGCTCTGCAGTCTCTTGAGTACTATAAAATGTACAAGGATATGCAAGAGCTGGAACAGGGATCACATGCCCTTTTCTAACCTCATACGTTGCACCCAATTAGCAATATTGAGCACCTCAACTTGTGAGCAGTCAGCTGCTTAGGAAGCAAGCCTGGGTTTGGTAGGAAGGGGACTCCATTTACCCTGGGACACGACTTGAATAGTTGCACCTTGAGGTGCAGTTCAGAAGGACCCTGTACACAAGCCAGCTGTTCCTTGCTGGCCATAACCCCCAGCCTCCAACATGGCTCCACTCACACCAGTTTTGGGCATGAGCCTGGAAACTGGACTCAGTTATGGCCCAGCTAACTGCAGAATGCTATGCTAGGGGACAGCTGAGACACTCTGGAGTCTGGGAGCCTGGATATCATGCTAAACGTGGTTATTTAGCCTTTGGATAACTTAGATCTTTCAGTACATCTGGTCAAGGCCCTGACTTTGCAGCAGGGAAGGAGGCCAGCTGGCTTCAGGTCACCAATGAAACCAGAGTTAATCACTGGCATCTGTTGGGAAAACAGCCCAGAAGTATCCTGCTGCACTGTCACCAGTATGTTACCTCCAAGGTTGTGTCTAGCCCAACCTCCTACTCAAAGTAAGACCTGCTATGGGAGTCAGACCAGGTTCTTCAGGCCTTTACTCAGCCTGGTCTTGAAAACCTCAAAAGATGGAGATCACACAACCTTGTCCTGTCCTGTCCGTTCAGGCAAAGAGATGATCTGGAGGTCCCACTGAGCAAATACTCATCTCTTTCTCCCCATCATCCCAGGTAATGAAACCATGTGTAGTGCTACTCTGTTGAACATGGAGCCTAAGCATCCACTGGATCTGAGCCTGTTAACACCTCCAGGACCAAGGAAGGCTGACACATCTCTGTGTACATGCAGAAAAAGCTCTAGAGACATCAAACCATGCACAGTGCTGAAGGTCCAGTGTCAAACTTGCTAAAATAAAATAGTCCAGAGTTGAACTTACTGCCTGTGCTTGTTGCCAGCCTACCCCTGCTTGGCTCCCTGCTTTTACTAGCAGAGGATCTGCCTGCTCTTTGAGTCAGCCAGAGCCACAACACTGCAGATGAAATGAGAACTGCCATCCCAAAGAATGTAATCTTAGTGGCTTGGCCTTGATCCGGGCCTCAAGGAAGAATAAAGCAGGAGAAAAAACTCCTGCTTCAAAAGGTGCCTCCACGCTGGCAGCAGGAGGATCTTGGGGGCAGTGAATTGCCACAGCCTTCAAAGGGACCTGGGAGACTATCTCAGATACTGCTGCTGGGAAAAGAGATCCTGGAGTAAAGAGGAAACCACTTTCTGATTGCAATGCTGGGGTTTGCGTGGGGCTGGACACTTCTGCTTTCACACACTGGTGCCACATGGTGGCTTGTGTCCTTCACTGCAGGTCAACATGGATACACAAAGGCAAAACAGCCAAGGGTCTCCCTCAGGCATTTTGATGGACACCGAGGAACATCTTCCCAGCAAACTGGGTGTTGTTCACTTCTCTAGCACTAGCAAGACCCAGTTTATGTGGGGGTGCTCCAAGTGAGAAAAGCAGGAAGCTCCCCAGGCTGCTGGACATTGGGTTGGGTTTGGTATTGAGAGTCATGACCTCAAGGGACCTAAGGACTTCCAAAAACCCAGCAAAGCATTTCAGCCTCAGCTCCCACCTGCTGAAAGCCTTGTTTTGGAGTCTTCAGCCTGGGACATCTGAACACCTGGCCCCATTTGATGAAAGTGTATTTCTGAAGTGGGAAAATGACAAACATCTCAGACATCACTGCAATATCCCTCATTAAGTTTCAGATCCATTGAGAAGGGGGAAAATTCAGAAGAGTTATTCTTTCACCTAAATCAAATTTGGGTGTTCAAATGCTCCCCTGACATCAAAACAAAGGTAAAAAGAGCTAGAACAAAAACCAGGGACATAGAGCAATCTTTTTCCCTCCTAGCCAGCCACACAACTGCTGCCCAAAGTCTCAAGCAGTTTTCTTGTATCTTGCACCATTATCTCTCCCAACACACACCCTCTCACCTGCATCACTACAGATTTACACATTTTGCCTCCTTAGGACCAACTTCATCTGCTTTCTGGACCAGACGTGTAACAGGGCACAAGGTTTATGGCCACTTCTCTCCCCTTTGTGTCACCCACCAATACCAAGATGCAGCTGACTTCATAACAAACTTTTCCTGTGGTCTTGTCCTCCATCCCAAGTCAATCCTCTCCAAGACTATGGCCTCCTACCTTCTCCTTCCTGCTCACCTCAAACCAAGACCTCAACCCACAGCCTATGCTCTCCACCTCCTTGACCCTGTTCTCACCAATTCTCTATCTTCCTCAAGAGGAACTTATCCTACATTCATTCCATAAACCTCATCAGCCTCCTTTTTCTCTTCCATGCCTTCTGCATCCTCCATAGCCTAAACCATGGGTGTTTTAGAGGCAGCCCACCCCCATGTAAGGAACCATTAGGTTTAATCCCGCTCTCTTATGGGATTAGATGTGACAGCAATGAGCATAACAGAAAAGCTCTCACTAGAGGCAATATACAGAGACTGGACTTCAGATCTAATAACTGGGAACCATTTCAAGTGTTAATCATTCTTCATTGTTGTTCTTTATCCAAGTTGAAGCTAAACTTTAATCTCCTTAATCCCAGTATTTCCATGTGAAAGGTCTGTGGGCAATGTGGGAGATAAACTCATTTATTTCTCTTGGAAGTTATGCCAAGGAGCACTACGGGAAGATCCGCATAGGCAGGAATTTTTAGGTACAGTCCCCCAGGGTGCAAGAACAGTGTGGGTTTTTTTCAAACCTGATTAATTCTGCATCAGTTGGGCACATTATAGACACCATTTTCCTGAAGTCTACAGTGTACTCCCTGGGCCACAGCTGCTGCTTTTGCCACTACTTGCTATTTGTGGCATGATTGCATCTGACAAATAGCAATGGGACAGATTTCAAGAGTGACTCAGAAGCAAAGGAAATTTCACATCCAATTTTACATTGAAGGGCAGCTTTTCACTGGTTACAGAAACACGAATGAATAAGGCTTATTCCTGCCGTAGCATCCTCTTGGGATCTTGTTGAATGTCACATCTTAAGCCATGGGAAGTCCATTGCCCTTCAGCTTTTCTCTGCTCCTGGCACAAGGGACAATGACTATAAAATCCTCAGCACATTCCTTGGGTTTCTCCCAGGTTGGTGACAGTGTGGTGAGTTTGGATGTACCCTTTTCTGCCCCGGAGGAGCTGCCAGTGATGAGTTTCTCCATCCTGTCCTACCTTTCTGAGTCACCAGGATTTATTCACTGGCTTTCATCTCCCAGACTGGGTGTCCTTAGGCAGTGCACACAGATGTACTGGGATTGTGCCAATTTGCTCATCTATGGACCATTTACACTAGCCATTTTTCCAGTCCTTCTGGTACTTCTACACCAATTTTCATCCATTCTCCATTATTGCCAGTCTCAACATTTCCATTGTAACTCCCCAACACATGCAAAATCCCTTCTCCTGCTGACACCATAACACCACCTTCATGATGAGGAAAGATCTTGCTACACAGGAATCACGGAACCATGGAATGGTTTGGGTTGGAAGCACCCTTAAAGATCATCTAGTTCTAACCCCCCTGCACAGACAGACCGCAGCTGAACCAACCTGGTCTGAACCTTGTTCCTTGTCCTTTCAGGCCCACAAAGAGAAAATCTGGGACCAACACACTCATTTGTGCCTCCCACCAACAAACTGAAATATGGGAAAACACAGGAAAATGGCATTGCTTGAGAGCAGTGCTATTCAGCTATTTAGACAGGTGAAGATTCGCTGACTGCTTGATGGTATCTTAGAAAGGCATGTCCATCTGTGCCCATTACCAAAATTCATCTGAGACATTTCAAACACAGTCCCAAGCTCCTGTGGGAAATATTGCAGGATCAGCAAATTCAGGCTGTTGCACTTCAAATCCCTTTGCTCAAAACAGCTGTAAAGTTTTAGCCATTGTGGTGTAATCAGCCAAGAAACACACCCTAAGCCAGGGTTATATGTTCACACTGAGCTGTCCCTAGGGGATCATTGCTCTTTGCTGATAGTGCATTGGTGTGAATTTATTTCAGGGAGGTCTAACACAACAGTAACCCTCCTTTCTTCCCCTCCAGCAGAGCACAAGCTTGCTCTGCCACATCCTAAGAATGTCTATAACATGCTGTCTCCACCTGTCAGCCCTGTGGCCACGTGCAAGCCTGGGATGGTACTATTCCTTCCACTCCTCAAAAGCCCAGCTGGCCTGTGTTCCCTTTGGAAACAAGTTTCTGCGTGTCATCACCAGAAACAGATGCTGGCTTCCTGCATGTCACCTCAGAGAAGACAGCATGTCCACCAGTTTCACAGGATATGGCACCACTGGTGCAACCTGCCAAGGTCAGCATGCACAGCAGGAGCATGGTAACAGCATCCTTAGGCTGTAGTGATGAATTAGCCACAGTGAGCAACCAACCTGGCAACAATGAGCGCTCAAGCTCCATCAGTGTAATCAGAATTGAGACTGTTCCCCTTCATGTCTAGTCCTTCCTGCAGTGCTACCCAAAGCCCATTCAGGAAATAAAGTAGCAAGTGACAGATGTCAGTAGAGTAGCCCACAAGCTGCAACATCACTGAGCTTCTGATACAATCTGGCATAATCTCCAAACAAATAAAAATGGATCTGGAGTGCTTAGTTTCCAAGCACCCAAGATACTAATTACTGGTTATGAAACTTCAAGCAGGGTGGTATACAGCCACACTAGTGACTACCCTGCACCTGCTAACAGAGACCTAGAGAGCCCTTGTCCTCCACTGTAGGTAAAGTTGCCCATTACCACATCCCTGCTAGCCCTCTACACAGAATCGTAGAATTATTTAGGTTAGAAAAGACTTAAGATCATCAAATCCAACCATAAACCAAGTCCCCAAGTGCCGCATCTATATGTCTTTTAAATACTTCCATGGATGGTCACTCAACCAGTTGCCTGGGCAGCCTGTCCCAATGCTTGACAACCCTTTTTGTGAAGAAATTTTTCCTAATAACCAATCTAAACCTGGTCTGGCACAACTTGAGGCCATTTCCTCTTGTCACATCACTTATTACTTGGGAGAAGAGACTGATAGCCACCTGGCTACAACCTCCTTTCAGGTAGTTGTAGAGGCCATAAGGCCTCCCCTGAGCCTCCTTTTCTCCAGGCTAAACAACCCCAGTTTCCTCAGCTGTTCCTCATGAGACTTGTGCTTTGTTGCCTTTGTTCCCTTCAACAGCTTCATTGCCCTTCTTTGGACACACTCCAGCACCTCTACATCCCTCTTGAAGTGAGGGGCCCAAAACTGAACACACAATTCACTGTGCAGCCTCACTAATGCCAAGTACAGGGGAACAATCACTCCCCTTAGTCCTGTTGGCCATGCTAGTTCTGATATGAGCCAGGCTGTTGGCCTTCTTGACCACCTGGGCACACTGCTGGTTCACATTCAGCTGGCTGTTGACCAATAACCGCAGGTCTTTTTCTGCCAGGCAGCTTTCCAGCCAGTCTTCCCCAAGCCTGTAGCACTGCATGGGGTTGCTGTGACCCAAATGCAGGACCCCACCTCTGTCTCTGCTTCTGCAAAACAAGGAACATCATCTATACTTCATACCATGGGAGTACAGAGACCTGGGCCAGACTGTGCCTGCCATCTTGGAAAACCATATGGACAGGAAGGAGTTGCTGTTGTTCCCAGGTTTTAACTTTCAGAACCTGGCTTTGCTCCACATAACAATATTCCAAAATAAGCCTCCAGTTTTGTCTTATCATTAGAAAGGGGATGAAATCTCCCCAGATCCAGGAGACACACCCACCCACCCACCATTTTGTAGTGAAGGTACTTTTGCTCCCAGAATATTCTCCTACCTGTACATCTATTGCTGCATGATCAGGATGACCTGTTGCTACAGGCAGAGATACACACGAAGCTGTCATTCAAACACAGGGTTGGACAGTCACATGGGAAATCTTCAGGATGAATATGACAAGTGCTACCCATGCAGTCCAGAGCAGTGTCCTTCTGGCATACTTCCAGAAGCCAACCCTTGACCACCACTTCTATATCACCAACTCCTTTGCACTCCTCCTATAATACCCAGCCATGGAAGCTACACATACACACATTTCTTCCACTTCTAGAATTCACCCATTCTGTGGGTTTTTTTCTCCTCTCAGGAATAGCCTTCAGTACCTTCAGACAGATGTGCAGTAGGTAGCTCCTTTTCCTATGGCATGACCCAGGCTGAACCTATTCTTTGTGGCCTTTTGAAAGTAACGCGTCTCAATGTCAAACAACTGCCATCCCCTTTTGAAAGTACTAATAGCAGAGACAATAATTAATATGATGGAGTAATCATAGAATAGTTCAGGTTGGAAGGGACCTTCAGAGATCATCTAGTTCCAACTCCCTGCCATGGGCAGGGACACCTGCCACTAGACCAGGTTGCTCAAAGCCCCATCCCACTTGGCCTTGAACACTTCCAGGGATGGGGCATCCACAGCTGCTCTGGGCAGCCCATGCCGGTGCCTCACCACCCTCACAGTAAAGAATTTCTTCCTAATACCTAACCTAAATCTATCCTCTTTCAGTTTAAAGCCATTCCCCCTTGTTGTATTACTACAAGCCCTTGTAAGAAGTCCCTCTGCAGCTTCTTGTAGGCCCCTTTAGGTACTGGCAGGCTGCTATAAGGTCTCCCAGGAACCTTCTCTTCTCCATGCTGAACAACCCCAACTCTCTCAGCCTGTCTTGATAGGAGAGGTGCTCCAGCCCTCTGATCATCTTTATGGCCCTCTGGGCTCACTCTGACAGGTCCATGTCTTTCCTGTACTGAGGACCCCAGAGCTGGACACAACACTGCTGATGGGGTCTCACCAGAGCAGAGGGGGAAGATCACCTCCTTCAACCTGCTGGTCATCTAAAAAAAAGCTTCTACCTTTTGATGCAGTCCAGGATATGGTTGGCTTTCTGGCCTGCAAGCATGTTGCAGCACAAACAAACTAGTAGGCTGCAAGAAGGCATTTATCATCAGTCAGGTTCTGCTGTCCATGCTGTTTCTCCTTCCTCCAGAGGTCAGACCACACTACTCCTCCTCCATCCAACCACTCTCCCCCACTCCTCAGTGCTATTTAACTACTTAGCAGGAACGAGCTACAGCTGCACATCATCCATGTCAACCAACCCACTGCCTCTGAGGCAAGGCCACAGCTGCATGTTATCAATGCTGATCAACCCACTGCCTTCATTCCTCTACAATTCCCCCCCCCCCTTTTTTTTTTTTTTAACCAAAAAGGCCATGTCTATGATCCGTTGTAGGGGCCTTGGCAGGATGTGTGGAAAGGCTGTTCGGCTGAGTTAAGAAGGCACAAGGCTGCGCCTGATTCAGGCTCTGCATCAGGGTCACCCAGATGTTGTGACTCCCCTCTCAAGGGGTCTGTGGAACAGCTGGTATCTGATGTCCTCTTGTCAATTCTAGGATCTAGAACAGGCTTAACACACCTAATGGGAAGCCACCGCGGCCCTGCATCTGTGGAGATACAAGCATATCCACATCCCCAGGTAATTAAATCCCACTGGCCTCTCCATTTTCCCTTTTGTAGGTCTCACATTAAGACCTTTGTCAGATAGAAGGATCTCCTCCCTGCAAAGACAAGAAATGCGAGATAATCACGGGACTCACTTTCCCAGCCAGCACAGTCAAATAATTCAATGTATACACAGCTTTCCATAGACAAGCATGCAGAGTCTCAGAACCCATTCCCCCTTTTTGTTTTTCAAGAAGTAGTTTTAAAGTATGATGAACATGTTCCACAATGGCTTGGCCAGTCGGAGAATGCAAGATACCAGTAACACTTTCCACCCCCCAAGAGACAAGGAACTTGTCCATGCGTGCAAATGAATATGCTGGTCCATTTGCCTGTCTTGAGATACTTCGGAACCTCCAGAGCAGCCCAAGCCTGTCGAAGATGTGAAATGGCATCCAGAGCCTTCTCCCCAGTATGTGCTGATGCCCATGCAACTTTTGAGAAGGTATCGATGGAGACACAAACATACTATAAACGACTAAAAGAAGGCACATGTGTGACATCAGTTTGCCACAGATCCAAGGACTGATATCTGCGTGGATTGACCCCTCATGGAAACGTCAGCCTGGGACCCAATCACTGACACTCCAGACAAGCAGCGATGATGGATTTTGTATCTGCAAAAGATATTTTAAATTGATGGACCAGTGCCTGAGCCCCCTGATGAAAAAATTGATCAGACATGAGGGCTTGTCATATCAGATCCAGCACTGGAGGAGTCCAAGCGGGAGCTGCAAGAGTGTCAGCACAGGCATTTCATTCACGAATCCTGGCAATCCAGTGTGACTGCAGATGTGCAGAATGTCATATCTATGTATATGTTGGCTCACTACCACCCATAATGTTTTTAACAAAAAAATAGTCATTCTGAATTTACTTCCTTAAGCAGCGCACGGTCAATGCAATACACAACATCCACAACATAAGTGGAGTCTGTAACAATGTTTACAGCACATGGTGAAAATGTTTTAAAGGCAACAATGACAGCACTAAGTTCAACCAATTGAGGTGATCCCTGTGTTAAGTGTATCAACTCTTGCCATTGCTTCCCATCATACCAAGTGACCACTGTCTTTCCCAATTTCCCAGAACCATCTGTAAAGACCGTACGGTCTTGCACTGGGCTGTCTGCTGCCAGCGGCTTTTGAATTTTTGTATGTCCGAATAAGTTTGCAAAAATTTATGACTGGGAAGATGACAGGATATTTGTCCCTTAAATCCTTCCAAAGCCAACTGAAACAGTAAACGTTTTGCCAAACACCAGCTTATGTGATCATGTTCAATGGGAATTATCAATTAATTGGGATCTTGGCCCGTGAGCTGAACGCACCGATTACATCCTTTGGTGATGATTTTTGATACTAGTTCAACCTGAGTGCTCACTGTCTTTCGTGGTTGTAAGGATAAAAATAACCATTCTAAGACATGTAGCGGATCCTGCCAGCACTCATTCCATTGGCTCAACAATCCCATGGGATGATAGTTAGCAATGACAACATATAAACTTATCGGAGTTTCTAAGTCTACATGGTGTACCCTTTTTTGTTGCAGACCATTGGCCACCCTCTCTAGGGCCAAGGTGGCTTCATTTCCACAGGGCTTGTTGAATCTTTTCTGGTGCTATACATAACCCAAAGATGGCCAACAACTGCTGCAAAACTGGATACACTTGCTGAAGTTCAGCCTTATTTGCAGCTGATACAAGAATATCTTCCATATAATGATAGCAATACACTTGCGGAAATTGTTCTCGTACAGGTGACAAGCCTTTGCTACATACCATTGACATATAGTAGGACTGTTATATGCATCATATATATATATATATTGACTGCATCATACCCTGGGGCAACACCATCCATTGGTATGCTTACAAGGAGACATATTGTTTCTGCTAGGTATTGAAAAAAGCAAATTTACATTTATCAGCTTCATGTAAAGGAATACTGAAAAAACAATCTTTTAAATTAATTACCAAAATGTCCCAGTTTTCCGGGATCATCGTCAGGGAAGGTATGTTCGATTGCAGGGCTCCCATTCCCTCCATTACATCATTTACTTAAGTCTTGTAACAGGTGCCATTTGCCTGATTTCTTTCTTATCACAAACACAGGGGTCTTCCAAGGACTATGGGAAGGTTCTAGGTGACCTTGTGCTAATTGTTCTTTGACAGATTGTTGGAGGACTACACATTTTTCCTCAGGAAGGGCCCACTATTTCATCCGAACAGGGGTATCTGTCTTCCAAGTCAAAGGCAGAGTAGGTCTTTGTATGCCCTCCACCACAGTGGCCCCTATTAAAAATCCTTCTGGGTACCAATGATAACTCCCCATTGTCCCAAAACATCCCATCCCCACAATTCAGAGTGACATCAAGCACATAGGGACAGATTGTTGCTGTCTGGCCCTCAGGGTTTTGAACTTGCACCATATACTGACTTTGGACACTGTCACACCACCCACACCAGCCAATATGGAACCTGCTGAACAGACAGGCCAAAAGCAAGGCCAGATGTCCACAGATGTAATAGCTACATCTGCTCCCGTGCCAATCATTCCAGTCACTCATATTGCGGAAGGGGTCCCTTTGGCAAAGGTGATTTTACAGGTTAGAGTTGGCCAAGCATTTTGTATGCTCTGAGTCCAGACAATTTGTGGTGTTCCTGTCAAACCAAACCCTTCTTTGCCCCAGACTTTGTCATGGGCATAATTAACTTGCACCTGGAAAGGAAGTAATTGTGCAATCCAGCTTCCTTCAGGAACTGACACAGGGCAGGGTGTGGGGGTCCACACCATTGCTTGAATCTGACCCATACAAACTGCATCAATGACTCCTGGTAAGACTAACAAACCTTGTCAAGTTACACTAGAACATCCAAACAACAGCACACTCGATTTAGTGCCAATGGGTCCTACAGCATTCAGTGGGACCTTATGTACTTTATCATCCTCTATTGTGATGGTGGTTGCTGTGGTAACATCCAATCCGGTGCTCCCTGAAGTTTGAGCTGCGAGTTGGCTGCATAAGCCTCGAATTGTTGTGGAGGATTCATTTGTATCATCACACAGTTCCTCCCCAAGTTCCTCCCCCCATTTCCCTGCTTTCTGTTGCCACTTGCAAGTAACTGTCCTTGAGTGTTAAATTTAGATCTACAGTATTTTGCAAAATGCCCTGGTTTGTTACATCGACGGCATACCAAACCAGAGCCATCAGCCCTTCCCAGCCTCAATCTCCTTGGATAGTCCCTCTTTAGGTGACCTTCTTGCCCACATGTGTAACAACAGCGGATGACCCTGACTGCATCAGCAAAGGTCTTTGCCAGACACTCCGTTTGGAAGGCAGTGGTTCCTACCTTCCCACATACATCCATTAATTCTATTAAAGTAGGATTACAATGCACCATGCCTGCAATCACCTTTCTACAATCCTCATTCACATTGTCCTTAGCTAACTGAAGTAACAATGCTTCCTTAGCTGCCCCATTCTGTATTTGCTTGTCCAAGGCATCTCTCAACCTATCTAGGAATGACACATACCCCCCATTTAGACCTTGTTTTATTGTGCTCCATGATTGTTGCAGAGCACCATGATCTGGGACCTGCAATAAAGCTTGGAGAGCTAACTCTTTTCCATGCTGCAGGACTAAAGGATGTAAGAGAGTTGTAACTGGGGAGAGTTAGCTGGAGCCTCCCCCATCAATTGTGGAATCCCTGCCCCAAAACGAGGGTCATCCTGGGGGTATTCTAAATTCACTAATGATTGCTCATTTGCCAAGCACCTCCAATTTGACTCAAAAAGTAACATTATCATAGGGATCAATATAATTTGCACAATAGCACAGCAATCATGAGCAGTAAGCTCTGCTGTGAAAAGACTATGTAACAATGATTGAGCATAGGGTGAGCCTATTCTGTAATGTATACAGGTTGATCTTAACTCTTTTATCTCTCCCCAGTTGAAAGGTTCCCACTCGGGGGGAAGCATTACCATCCCCCAAAAGTATTGGGCACGGTAACACCCTGCCCCCCATGGCGGTTGTGGTATCGATATCCCCTTCCACGAGTGCTTGTTCTTGCATCTTTTTCCAGAATTTGGCAGGATCTGGTCCCAATGCTCTAATTTGGACTGGTTGTTGAACATGACCCAAGGTCTCCTCTGATAAACCTATCACAGGTGGCTCGGGGTCACAGTCAGGCAACGGAACAATGACCAGATCTCCCTGGCACTGGAAGGGAACCGATTCTGCCTGTTCAAACCAGCACCTCTCTACTCCTCCTGCTGGCCCCAACTGCATGAATCAGGTGATGGTGGAGAACCTGATGGCGCTGAAGGCACCTTATTGGGCATCATCTCTGCAACCAGGGATGTGACTGTTTCAACTGCAACCTTTGTCTCCCTGTATGCTTCTGATTGTTCTAGTAAATCTAAGACCAATCTCCATGTCGTCAATGATGCTGTAGCAATTTTGTCCCCTCTCAAGGCAGCCCCAAAAGGTAACATTCCAGCACTTTGCCATATCTGAATGCTGGAGACATTTTTCACCGTAACTGGCAAATCATTCTTTTTACACCACCCCAGAAGAGTTTTAATTGCCGTCTCATCATACTTTATGCCTTCATCTTCAAATATGTCTATTAGCATTGTTAATATAAGGTTCGTCTCTCCATCCACTTCTGATTGTTCTAGCGAGTCTCTGATCCATCTCCACATCATTAACGAAGCTATGGCAATTTTGTTTCCCCTGGAGGCAGCCTCAAAAAGTATCTTTCCAACACTTTGCCATGTCTGAACACTGAAAACCTTTTTCACCGTAAAGTGGCAAATCATATTTTTTACACCACACTAGCAGAATTCTTACTGCCATTTTATCATACTTTACACCTCTTTTTTTTAAATATATCTGTAAGCATTGCAAATATAGAATTTTTCTCCCTGTCCACTTTTAATTGTTCTAGTAATTCTAAGACTAACCTTCATGTTGTTGCAATTTTATGCCCCCTCGAGGCAGCCTCAAAAAGTAGTTCTCCAGCATTTTGCCATGTTTGAATGAATGGGACTTTTTCAGCATAACTAGCACATCGTTTACTTTGCACCATCCTAGCAAAGTTCTTATTGCCTTCTTGTTATACTTTATGTTTCTTTTCTCAAATATATCTATAAGCATTGTTAACAGAATTTTCTTCTTCTGCACCCACATCAATTAGCGCCCATCTACACTGTGCACAAAAAGTTGCAATTTAAGTTAAGATGGACAACAAATATTGCAATACACCCATATCAATTAGTTGTCAATGGCTCACCTCTCAAGGTGTCTGTTATGGGTCACAGTTTCTCATGCTTGTCTCAGCTACTTTGGGTGCCTGTTGTAGGCTGAGTCCAACTCAGTCAGCCTCACACAAGGCGCTAATTGTTACAGCACAAACTAGTGGGCTACAACAAGGTTTTTATATTATCATAGCAGATTGTCAGATTCTACTGTCCATGCTGTTTCTCCTTCCTCCAGAAGTCAGACCACACTACTCTTTCTCCATCAAACCCCTTCTCCCACAATCCTCAGTGCTATTTAACTACTTAGCAGGAACGAGCTACAGCCATGTCAATCAACCCACTGTCTTAGAGGCAAGGCCACAGCTGCATGTTATCAATGCTGATCAACCCACTGCCTTCATTCCTCTACACAAGCACACATTGCTGGGTCATGTTGAGCTTCTCATTGACACACTCAAGTCCTTTTACTCAGGGCTGCTCTCAATCCATTCTCCTCCTAGCCTGTATTTGTGCTTGGGATTGCCCTGTCCCAGATGCAGGACCTTGCATTTGGCCTTGTTGAACTTCATGAAGTTTGCACAGTAACCGTAATTACCAGTAGATAGCAACACCTATTTTTACTGCCATTGTTATTAGTAATAGAACTGTTGATACTCCTCTGGCAATTAGAAGAGTAATAGTGTTATTGCTGTTATTATATGCTGTTGTCATAGACCTGTAACCCTTAAGAACCTCAGAGCACTACTTATGGATGAGGAAACCCCTCTTGCAGACTTTCTATAAGCCAAGCCAGTCATGGTGGCCCAAGCCTCATAGCACAAGCCAAGACACAGCTTGGATAGATGCTGAAATGGAGGTGTCAGCATCCTGGCATGAGCAAATAGGTGCTAGTGTGCTGGCTCGGCAGTCAGGGCATGCAGAGGCATTCCCCATCTCCACCACAACCTTCCTGCCTGACCTCCAAGCAGGCATTTGCAAAGCTATCTGCACAAGAGGCAGGTGCACGTTACAATTCTTCATTGTAGGTGACTCCATGGGCATTAGGTCCCTGATCTCACATTACAGCCAAGGATCTAATCAGCACTGTCAGTGGAGAGTAATAAGCAATTTAACTGACTGAATGTACAGCTAACCCACTTGCTTAAACATAAGCACCACGCATTATTTGAGATGCTTGGACATATCTCTGACTGTAACCCACTGAATCTCTTCATGGCACAGTTCCCCGTCAGTTATATGGAGATGTATTCACAAAATGGTCAGGGTTGGAAGGGACCTGTGAACATCGTCTAGTCCAACCCCATGCTAAAGTAGGTTCTCCTAGAGCAGGTTGCACAGTCATGTCCAGATGGGTTTTTAATATCTCCAGAAAAGGAGACTCTGCAATCTCTCTGGGCAGCCTGTTCCAGTGCTCTGTCACCCTCACAGTAAAGATGTTTTTCCTGACATTCAGGTGGAACTTCCTGTGTTGTAGTTTGCGCCTGTTGCCCTTTGTCCTGTCCTGGGCACCACTGAAAAGAGCCTGGCCCCGTCCTCTTGACACTCTCCCTTAAGATACTTGTAGACACTGATAAGTTCCTCTCTCTGTCTTCTCTTCCCGAGGCTAAAAGAGGCCCAGCTCTCTCAGCCTTTCCTCATCGGGGAGGTGCTCCAGTGTCCTAATCATCTATGTAGTCTTTTGCTAGCTCCTCTCCCTGGACAAGTTCCTTGTCTCTCTTGAATGGGGAGCTCAGAACTGGACACTCCAGGTGCAGCCTCACCAGGGCAGAGCAGAGGGGGAGGATCACCTCCCTCAATTTGCTGGCCATGCTCCTAATGCACCCCAGGATCCCATTGGCCTTGGTGGCCACACAGGCACACTGCTGGCCCATGGGCAACTTGCTGGCCACCAGCACTCCCAGGTCCTTCTCCACAGAGCTGCTTTCCAGCAGGTCAGCCCCAGCCTGTACTGGTGCGTGGGGTTGTCCCTCCCCAGGTGCAGAACCTTATACTTGCCTTTTTTGAACTTCACAGGCTCCTCTCTGCCCAGCTCTCCAGCCTGTCCAGGTCTCGCTGAGTGGCAGCGCAGCCTTCTGGGATATCAGCTGCTCCTCCCAGTTTTGTAACATCAGCAGACTGGCTGAGCGTACCCTCTGTCCCTTCATCCAGGTCACTGGTGAATTTGAACAGACCTGGACCCAGTACGGGGCACTGAGTTACGACTCACTTCTTTAGAAATGCATGTTTTGACATGCTGTCATCCATAATAGGAGTCCAGAGCTCTGCACTTGACTGATTAATATCAATTACATCACTAACAATGTAAGAGTTTTGCTTTGTGGAAAAGCCATGATGCTCAGTGCCTGACTGAACACGTGTCTGGATGAGCTCCCGGGGAGTGCGAGTGACCAGGAGCATAGCAGACAGAGCAGGCAAACAGGGTGTGGTGCATCAGCCATCCCTCTAGTCTAATGGCTCAAAGTGGCGAGCTCCATAGTGGTCATCCCACCCCAAGAAGAAACTTAGTGATGGTTTCCACTCAGCCAAAAAACAGCACAAGAAGGCCCATGGTGGCCAAGATGGAGCTCCCATGTAAACATATGGTTGCCCAGGTCACAGGCTGCACGGAGTGCCTAAGCCTGTCACTGGTACTGGAGGGCAGCAGAGATAACAACTGTGTGAGGTGTGACCAAGTGGACAATCTGATCAGCCTGGTGGCAGAGCTGAAAGAGGAAGTAGAAAGGTTAAGGAGTATCAGGAAGTGTGAGAGAGAGATAGGCTGGGGGGGCCGCTGTCCCGCTGTCTACCATCACTGAGACAAATGCACTGGATGGATATATCACAAGAAGCGGAGACTCAAGATGGACGTGGTCTAAATGAAAGGGATAAATAGAAAGAGGTCCCTGCTTGGGGCAGCAAGCAATCACCTCTTGGCCTACTTCACCTTCCCAGGTACACGTATACAATAGGTATACAGCTTTGGAACCTGAAGACCAGGAAAATGATGATCTGGATGAAAGCCCGTTCAGGGTGGAGGGCTTGCCTAGGGAGAGTCAGCCAATGCCACGCATCACGACTAGTTCTTCTAGGAAGGAAGGAAAGGTGGTTGTCATTGGCAACTCCACTCTGAGAGGAACAGAGGGCCCAATATGTCGACCAGACCCAACTGACAGGGAAATCTGCTGTGTCCCTGGGGCCCACGTAAGGGATGTCCCTAGAAAACTCCCTTGTCTGAAACGGACCTCTGATTACTACTTATTACAGGTCTTCCAAGCGGATAATGATGAAGTCCAAACAAGAAGAAGACTGAGGGCAATCAAGAGAGGCCTCAGGGCCTAGGGCCTACTAGTTGAGGGATCAGGAGCACAAGTAGTGTTTTCTTCTATCCTGACAGTTGCAGGGAACAATGGGGTGTGTAATCAGAAGGTCACACAGATCAATACCTGGCTCCTGGCCTGCTGTCAACAGCTTAATTCCATTTTTTTTGATCATGGGTCAGTTTACTTGGCACCAGGCCTGCTGGCAACAGATGGGGTTCACCTGTCTCAAAGAGGAAAAAGGATTCTAGGTCAGGAGTTAGCAGGGCTCATTGAGAGAGCTTTAAACTAAAATCAAAGGGGGAAGGGAATAAAACCAAGCTTGTTAGAGATGAGCCTGGGAGCAACATGCCAGGGTTGGAGGTGAGATTGGTAGCACAGCTGAAGTGCATCTATCCCCATGCCTGAAGCATGGGCAATAAACAGGAGGAAATGGAATCCATCGTGCAGCAGGAAGACTATGACATAACTGCCATCACAGAAACATGGTCGGATAATTCACATGACTGGAGTGCTGCAATGGGTGGCTACAAACTCTTCAGGAGAGATAGACAAGAAAGGAGAGGCAGTGGGATAACTCTGTATGGCAGGGAGTGTTTTGACTGTCTAGAGCTGAATGATGATGACAATAGGGTTGAGTGTTTATAGGTAAGAATCAGGCGGAGGCCAACAAGGCAGATATCCTGGTAGCAATCTGTTATAGACCACCCAACCAGGATGAAGTGACAGATGAAACATTCTACCAGCAACTGGGAGAAGTCTCAAGATAACTAGCCCTTGTTCTCGTGGGGAACTTCAACCTACCAGATGTCTCCTGGAAATACAACACAGTGGATAGGAAACTGTCTAGGAGGTTCCTGGAGAGTGTGGAAGAGAACTTCCTGACACAGCTGGTCAGTGAGCCAACCAGAGGAGATGCCCTGCTGGACCTGCTGCTTACAAACAGGGAAGGACTGGTGGGTGATGTCGTGATGGAGGATGTCTTGGGCATAGTGATTATGAAATGATAAAAGTTTTCAATTCCCAGAGGAGTAAGGAGGGGGGGGGGGGGGGGGTGTCATCAGAACTGCCACCTTGGACTTCCAAAGGGCTGACTTTGGCCTGTTTAATACCCTGGTTGACAGAGTCCCTTGGGAGATAGTTCTGAAGAGCCAAGGGGTTCAGGAAGGCTGGAAGTTCCTCAAGCAGGTAGTCTTGAAGGCACAGGAGCAGGCCATACCTATGTGCCAAAAGACAAGTCAGCAGGGGAGATCAGCCCGATTCAACAAAGAGCTTTGGCTGGAACTTAAGAAAAAACTAGAGTTTACCAACTTTGGAAGCAAGGTCAGGCAACTCTGGAAGACTATAAGAAAGTCAAGAGGTTATGCAGGGTGAAGATTAGAGAGGTGAAAGCCCAGATGGAACTCAGGCTGGTCACTTGTAGAAGAATGAAGGCAGTGGGTTGATTGACATGGACGGTGTGCAGCTGTGGCTCACTCTTGCAAAGTGGTTAAATAGCCCTAAGGAGTATAGGAGAAGGAATGGCTGGAGAAGGAAGAACCTAGATGTAGCAGAGATGAGGGGCAGTGTGGTCTGGCCTCGGGAGGATGGAAAAACAGTGTGGACAGTAGAATCTGACCCATGGTAAAGCCTTGTTGCAGCCTGCTAGTTTTGCTTGTGCTGTAGCAGTCACTGCTGTAAAAGATAACAAAAGATGTTTTTACACATACATTAGAAACAAAAGGAGGGTCAAGGATAATCTTCATCCTTTATTGGATGTAGCAGGGAACGTTGCCACAAAGGATGAGGAAAAGGCTGAGGTACTTCGTGCTTTCTTTGTCTCTATATTTAAGAGAAAGACCAGCTTCCCTCTGGGTACTCAGCTCCCTGAACTGGAAGACAGTGAGGAGGAGGGGCAGAACAAAGTCCAGGAGGAAACACTCAGTGACTTGCTGCTCTAGTTAGACATGTATAAGTCTATGGGGCCAGATGGGATCCACCCAAGAGTACTCACGGAACTGGCAGAAGAGCTCGCCAAGTCACTCTCCATAATTTGTCAAACAGTCCTGGCTAACTGGGGAGGTCCCAGAAGACTGGAGGTCAGCTGATGTGGCACCCATCTACAAGAAGGGCAAGAAGGATGATCTGGGGAGCTACAGGCCTGTCAGCCTGAACTCAGTGCTGGAGAAGGTTATGAGGCAGATCATCCTGAGTGCCATCAAGTGGCGTGTGCAAGACAACCAGGGGATCAGGCCCAGCCATCATGGGTTTATGAAAGGCAGGTCCTGCCTGATGAATTTGATCTCCTTCTATGACAAGATGACCCACCTAGTGGATGAGGGAAAGGATGTCGATGTTGTCTACCTGACCTTAGTAAAGCCTTTGACACTGTTTCCCACAGCATTCTCCTGGAGAAACTGGCTGCTCATGGCTTGGACAGGTGTGCTCTGCACTAGGTAAAAGCTGGCTGGATGGCTGAGCCCGAAGAGTGGTGGTAGATGAAATTGCATCCAGCTGGCAACCGAACACAAGTGGTGTTCCCCACAGCTCAGTACTGGGGCCAGTCCTGTTTAACATGTTTGTCAATAATCTGGACAAGGGGACTGAGTGCACCCTCAGTAAGTCTACAGATGACACCAAGCTGGGCAGGTGTGTTGATCTGCTTGAGGGCTGGAAGGGTCTGCAGAGGGATCTGACAGTCTGGACTGATGGGTTGAGGCCAATTGTATGAGGTTCAACAAGGAAAAGTGCCGGGTCCCACACTTGGATCTCAACAACCCCACGCAACACTACAAGCTGCCTGGCGGAAAAGGACCTGGTGTTGCTGACTGACAGCCAGCTGAACATGATCCAGTAGTGTGCCCAGGTGGCCAAGAAGGCCAATAGCATCTGGCTTGTATCCAAAATAGTGTGGCCAGCAGGACTCGGGAAGCATTTTCCCCCCTGTACTTGGCACTGGTGAGGCCACACCTTGAATCCTGTGTTCAGTTTTGGGCCCCTCACTGCAAGAAGGATGTAGAGGTGCTGGAGCGTGTCCAGAGGTGGGCAATGAAGCTAGTGAAGTGTCTGGACCTCAAGTCTTATGAGGAACAGCTGAGGGACCTGGGGTTGTTTGGTCTGGAGAGTAGGAAACTCGGGGAATATGCGGGTTGGTCTCTTCTCCTATATAGCTGCCAACAGGACAAAAGGAAATGGCCTCAAGTTGTGCCAGGGGAGGTTTAAATTGGATACTAGGAAACATTTCTTCACTGAAAGGGTTGTCAAGCATTGGAACAATCTGCCCAGGGAGATGGTAGAATCACCACCCCTGGAACTGTTTAAAACACACACAGATGCAGTGCTTGGTGACATGGTTTAGTGGTGGACTTGGCAGTCCTGGGTTAACAGTTGGACTTGATGACCTTAAAGGTCTTTTCCAACCTGAATGATTCTATGATGTATGATCTCAATATGAGCCAAGCATTACATGTATATTGTGCACACCTCAACCTATCTTGGAAGGCTACTACATTTGTGGATGAAAGGACAGTTGAGCTCCACGTGCTGACCACAACTCTTAAGAGTAATTCACCAGCTACCAGTCAGTAACTTTGTAGTGTTGGTCCTGCAGGCCACACTCTGCTCTCCGTGAGTGACACATAAGAAAAGGGACTCCTTGTCCTCTCCCCAGGTATGCAGCAGGTTGTACTAGAGACCTCCCAGGGTCCACTCCAACCTAAATTGTCCTGTGATTGTGGGCTCCTGCAACAAAGCATGGATGCCTCCATGTGAATGTTGTGCCCACCAGTGTGGCTTCATGTCAGGAAGGGTACTTCAAGGGGCTCGTTTTTGTTGATTCCAGAACATTTATGCCTTTCCTACTTCCCTCACATCTCCTCTGTGCCAGGAGGCCAGGGGGGCTCTGCCCTGAAAGCATAGCCCAGGTTAGCCTGAGCAGACCTGGCCATGGAAAGCCTGCCAAGGTGGGGTGGCTAGGGCACACCAGCGCATCAGTCCAGCTCCCCAGATTGTTGTCTTTGGCCCCTCTCCAGCAGGTGACTGACCTTCCCTCTTCCAAACATGGCTTTTGTCAACAAAACATGTGATCAATATTAATTTGCAAGCCAGGCAGATAACAGCAGTTAGCCCACTGCTATTACAGTCGCCTTTCCTTATGACAACCTGGACTATGGGTACACAACCAGTCTGACGCCCCGATCCCAGGATGCTTTTACTTTTTCTGCATCCAAGTCCTCCACTTTCCATATCTCATAAGATGACTTCCCTCTGTCCAACTGGCCTGCCCACACCATGGACAGACACATCTTACCACAGGACCAGGAGTGGTGTGTGAGAGGTATAAAAAAAAAGCTCCTCCCTGTTAATGTCGGTGATGCCTGTCAGATGGAGTTCTTGATTTCCTCCTCTTGGCCCAGGGCCACAGCAAGGACTCTCTGTTACTCAGCACCTGTTTAATCATTTACACCAGGGCAAAGTCAAGATGGGACAGACATTGTTCCCAGGACTTCAGTGCTTAGGGAAGTGTCACACTGCCAGGACTCCCAGCCTGCTTCTGCAGCCCCACACCAGGCTGACCCAGGGACTCAACCCCTGCTGTGAGAGTCCTCCTGGAAGGCTGGGTTATTTGAGAGGGTTTCAAACTGCTGTTAAGTCCACATTCAGTCACAGATCTCCCAGGCAATGCCATTCCTGTGCTTCACACTAAGTGCCTATCTGACCCACACCCAGTTCCTTGCCCTCCCCACCCAAGGAGAAATTAACTCCTTCCCACCCACTGCAAGCCTCCCTGTCACACCTAGGGAGCCCCAGCCATTACCTGGTGACCTGCTAACGAACACAATCTGTGTGCCACAATGCTGACACTCTCTCGAAGCCCTGAAAGGTGCCAGTGGGCATCCTGGTCCTTTCCCTGGGGCCCGGGGCACCTCAGCACTCCTCATCCTCCGTGCCATGCATTGAGGGTATTCACATTTCTCATGGGTGAGCCTCTGGCCTTGTACTCTTAGGAGAGATTTGCAGGAGGAGAGATAGCACCTGGTATAACAAAGACTTAACATGGTATGTAGAGCAAACACCTGATGTGGCAGAGAGCTGATACAACAGTAAACCATCAGTATTTTGTGCAGAAGTGGGGCTTGATCTAGGGAATCTCTGCCACGTACCATTGATGCAGTTCAAGGAGTTCTGTGCATGTCGTTCACTGAATGTCAATTCATGTCAATTCATTGAATCCTCCAGTCACAGTCCCAGAGCCCCAGGCACTTTAAAGACTGTGGGAACAAGAGTATCGGTAAGACATAAACAGAAAGACTAGAAGAAACTTGTGTGTCACCAAAGGGAGGACCTTGTTTGCCAAAGTACCTGGGTGGATCTTCAAACCACTGAGAGGAGGATTGGGGAGGGCATGAAGAGGTGACCTTGTCCTTCCATCTGCCCCAAGGCAAGATCAAGTTTAATCTGCACTTGGAATGTCCAGACCCACAACATCTGTTGCCCCCAGTTCTGCCAAGCCCCTGCCTCAGTTCCCCTACCTGTAAAAGGAGGAACAATCAGAACAAGTGGGTCAACTGCTGCATTATTGGAGAAGAAGGAAGTGGGGATGGGAACCTTTGGCTGATGGTTGAAAAATGGCAAACATCTGGTGAAAAGCAAGAAATAAGCATGGAGTTTTGTTTATGTACGGGTGTTTACACCTGCTGATGTGAGTTTGATAAAGCTATTAAGTGCTGTCAGTGTCTTACACAAGATGATCCAGGTGATCACACATGTGTATGTTTGGTTCTTGTGCTTCTATGAGCGTAAAATGGGCATTTGACTTGCAGAGGAGTTCCCAGTGCAGGGACTGACCAGATTTCCAAGGCATACTAGGTATCTTCCTTTAATTGTAGCTTGTATCAAGCGTTGCTTTTTTATTCTATTGGCCATTGAAAAGTGTGGGAGTCACATGGCTGGGCTTCATTAAAAAGTTCAATGTTTGGTAGACCGGGTCAGCATCCTACTTCAGTAAGGAGAGTGGCAAGATTGCAAGATTATCATTTATGTCAAATACTGCATATATCTGACTCTTGTGTGAGGACATGATTGCAAGTACACTCAAAAGGGTGTTTTGAAAAAGACAGCATTTTTATGGCACTAATTGTGATACTCTCAAGCTTTGAACTTCACTGCTTTGAAAGACATCCTGAGCCTCCAAACCTGGTTAATGTGGGTCAAGGTCTCTGCTTAAGACCAAATCAGCACTGTGCCTGAATCAATAATTCTCAGTCCTGTGCAAAATCATGCCACCAGTTTGGGCTTGAATTTTGCTTCATATTGCATCAAGACAAGCCTCGACAGGCTCTGTGTGCAGCAGACATCACAGAGAGCCTCACAGATCTACTAGACCCTCTGGACCACTATGAAGAGACATTTCAGAATCTGGCCAGGACCTACAGGTTCTTGGTGTGATTCTCCAGTGCCCTGTACTAAACATTATGGCTTATCCCTGTGCAAGCAAGCATTTACTTTGCTTCCCACAGGTACCATTTCCCACCCAGCCATGTGAGAGACGGGGAAATGGGCACCGTCTCTCCAGTAGGACCTCTCAGCTTGATCCAGCACTTCAATGACTATGTTAGATGTAACTAAAACAGAAAGAGCCTGTTTGGAGACAGGAGGTGGTGAAGGCTACAACACAGGCTGTGGTTCATACAGTCCTCTGGGTGCTGGGGCTCATTCAGAGGTGCAAGCCTGTTTCAGCTGGCTGAAATCACTATCTGATGGGCTGCACTTCCACTGGAAAACATGGGGAGCCACAAACAAAGCAAGGCTGAAAACCAGGCTTTTAAGCCCAGATGCTCTCCTGCACTGTAACAAGCTTTCAGACATACATCCCAGAACCTCCAGGGACTCCAATTTTCCAAAGGAGCAGGGCAAAATAAGCAAAGACAAGTAGGAATGCAGAAGACCAGAGCAAACTTAGCTGAAGTAGTTCCAATGTCCTGTACCATATTATGTTCCTAATCTAGCTCTGAAGTTGCTGCTCTAGTCACTACTTAGAACACTTAACCTGTGTCATTAAATCATTTCACAGCCCTCCAGAGAACAGTTAAAACTCAGGATGGCCTCTCAGCATTACTGTGCAATTTAGTTCTGTTTAACTCCCATTAGCTGAGAAATACAACGAAAATGTATCTGAGAGACCAGAGATCAGCCATACAGCTTCTATTCTTGACAGATGCACATGCCCAACTTTCCATTGATAGTAATTGTTGAAAACTAGGACCTCATAATTTATCCAAGGCTCTTAAGAGCTTGATATCAGCTGTTCTTCCGGCACAGAAACGCAAAGTTTAAATACAAAGCCTCCCTTGAAAAGTTCTGTCCAATCCAATCAGCCAGTAAATTTCTTACAGATGATAGCACACTGATCCTGGCGTAATCCAATGTTTCATAAATGTCTTAAGGCATCATTTTCTGCCCAAATGACAGAGGAGATTCACATCTCTGCAGAGTAAACAGTGGCAACAATCTTGCATAAGAACCAGCAATATTGCTGAAATTCTCCTCTGTGCTTCCTTACAAGGGCAATTACATAATCAGATGCCTTCACCTATCAAAAGCAATCCTTTTCATTAAACAAGATGCTGTAGTGTAAGTGCACAAGTGCACATCAAATAGGAAGAAAGGGAAGTAGCTGGATTGCATGCTTGACTGACCTGGAAGGAGGATTTTAACCATGTAATGACTCGCCCCTGCTTGCTATTCTCTTTTGTTAATTTTTAGCTCCAGTTCTAAGAGTATGTTTGAAGGACTGCACCAAGAATCTTTGACTCATTGTCCCCAACATGCAAGGCACTGTGCTTACAGAGTCGCACATTCCCCATCCTTCTTTATAAAAGACAAGGATTGTACCTGCAAAGAAGAATGGGTAAAGAAAGACTGGCTGAAAGACCTGGGGATACACAACTACCAAAGAAACCTCACCTGATGCTTGCCAAAACTTTGAAGAACTAAGACACCATCCTGCTCGGCCAAGCTCCCTTAGGGACTAGTAGTTCTGCTACTCCCTCTGCCAGAGGGGTCTCTTAGTTCCTAGTTCATCCTAAGCCACAATGAGATCTGCAAATCAGGGCAATTACTGGCTGAATCTTAAGGTCACTGCAGACAGGAGCAGGTGTCTGCACTTGAGCTTGTCATCTAGATTCTGTAGCACCCATGGGGAGACATCGACTAGGGTGAGATGTCCTAATCTTGCCTGTTCCTCTCAACTGACTATGAAGGGTGAATCTGCCACAGTCTGTAACACAGCAGCTACTTCTCTGAATCAGTTCTGCGAACAGATACAGCAATGGGCAAGGTTGGCACCTGATCAGTAGAGAGCTACACATAGCAGCTGTCTCAGGAAAAATCACAGCAAGGGCATATACATGTCCCAAAAGACCATGTGCTGCTATAAAACCATCAAATATACTAACTAACCCATTACAAAAGATCTCTGCTGTGTTGCTAACAAGAGCCTGGGCTCTGACACAGTTTGCTGCCTCACAGGAAAGCCAGGGGATCTCTTGCCCTCACTGGGGCTTCCCCTTGAGTTAGTGGCTCAGATTATTGTCCTCAAGGGAGATAAGGCCAAACTGTGCAGGGGCCCTGAGGATACACACCTGGGTTTGTGATGGGCCTCATACTTCTGTTGTTCTTATTGCCTCACATGGTGCATCTGCAAGGGGAAAATGAGAGACAGAAAGGATCGGATTTAACACACACGATCTCCTCTAAGGCAGCTGGGTGAGGGATGCAATTCACTGAAGTGCCTTCCCTCAGCAGGAGAGACCTTCCTGACTGCTGCTAATGAAATAGCAGGAAACAGTATTTTCCTGCTCAGACCTGGCAAGCAAACAACACAGAGGGGGGATTTTTGGCAGAGTTTCTCTAAGAGAGCAGAAGGTAACATGATAATTGGACGAAAGTAAACGGGAAGCAAAGAGAAGGAGGCCATGACAGCAAAGTCACTAGGGACAAGGTTAAAGTCTGCAAGACAGCTCAGGACAGAGTTGTGAGCTGGAGAGGGGAGGGAAGTGAGCACAAGGAGGAAGAGACAGAGCAAGGAAAACATGGGACAGGGAAGGAGAGGCAGGAGGTAGGTATCCCCGAAGAGTTCTCACTAGGGACAGAACTGGAGAGTCCTGACATTCAACACAGCTGTGACCTGCTAATGCGTCTGGGCCTCCTAAAGGCACCATCATCCCTACAGAGCAAAAATGTGAAATTAGATGGATTTTGTTCTAATCTCTATTTCTGAAAAGATCCCACCTTATATTCAGGCTGATCCAAATTCCCGTGTTATCTTTCACTGCTATTTCTCTGGCTTCAATTCAGGGCCCTTAGGTTTCAAGGTTAAAACAATTCAACGTCCACACACACACACACACACACCCACACCCACCTCCCCCCCCATGACCCGCCCAACTTCAATACTTCCCTCCAGCAAATAAATTCCTGCTTCTGAAGCTGCGGCTGGTTTTCATAAGTGGCAAAAGGAGTTGATATAACCAGCACAGAGACACATACCAAGGCTGGATGATACTGCTGTAGTATGACCCAGGCCACTAAGCCATCCTCCCCCAATGACACAATTTCAGTACTGTATCAGCTCATCCAAGCCAGGACTTGCAGAGTGGGGACCTACAAGACCAAGAAGATATGGGAGAGGACCTAGTAAACTTGAGGACCTAGCAAACTTTTGCAAATTTTTCACTGCAATGGACAAGCTGTCCTTGGAGAACTGGAACACCAAAACCTGTTTTTTTAAAGATCGGAGTGGGGGTTAGATTTTGGAGATTTTTAGAGACTTCTGCTCTGGGGTAATATGCCGTGTACTCACAGCACTGTATTTCCGTTAGTGGAAACACTTGAAAGAGACTTCTTCTCTATCCAGCAACCGATATTTGCAAAAGTGGTAGGAATTTTGATATCTATGATCTTTGGCACTTCACCAGACTTGGCTGAAATGGGTAAATGATTCAAAGGGATAGAATAGTGAAGAGGAAAAAGCACATCAGGAGAAAGGAAGGCAGTATTAGCTTTTTATCTGTAGTGCATCAGAAATCGACATCCTTAGCTACTGACTGTGATATTCGTTAGCTATCGCAGGATGTGGCCTTGAAAAGCTCTTGAAAAGATAGCTCAGTAATTCCAGAGTTTCAAGATGATTTTGCCACTTCCACTTAGTATTTTCAGGAAAAGCTAGCATACATTGAGAAAAGTGTTGTCTAAACTCTTTTCCTAGTTACAATTTTTGGTAACAGGAGGAGAGTAAACACAAGGTAATTGCCTAATTTATGACATATGTTCACGCAGGCAGCTGTGCAGTGAATAGACTCATTGAAAGTGTGTTTCAAAGCCAGGCACGAGATTGGTTGCAGAAAAATGAAGTTTTTGTTGGAAAGCATTAGCACTGGAACTAAATACCTGTTGTTCTCTGCCCATGGGAAGGCTGCTGCTTATCTCCCCAGCAGCGAGAAAGCAACCTAACCCAGCCAGCAAAACAGAAAACATCAGCGGGGGATTAATCAATAGCACTCAAAGAAGAGAAAATGTAGGAACAAGCTGTTAATACTGTACTTAGAGGACAGACCTGCTCTAGGAAGCCACTTTCAAATACTCTAGGATAAGGCAAAAAGGCTTTTAAGATCAATTAGTCTTTGCAAATGATCCCTTGTGATTGAGTTTCCACAGGGAAGGTAACACACAGGTTGTGGTGGGAAACGGGGGCACCTCTCCATCCTCTGAGTCTCAGCAGGGTAAACATGATGCTGGGACAGTAGATATGTCAGAGCCTGCACCAGGCAGAAGAAAAAAGACAAGGAAAACTGCTGATGTTGCAGCTGAGGGGATTGAAAAATTGAACTGACTTAAAGCAGGTCACTTCCACAGAGCTTGCAAACTGCCTTCAAATTATCCAGTCAAATGAGTGTTAGATAAGCAGAGAGTCTTTTGGGGCCTTCAGGGGAATTCAGACAAGAGGGTTATTCAGCAGCTGGGTGATGACTAAAACTTTCTGAGGTACGTGGGGGATAAATCATTGCTGCAAACTGAAGGTTCAGCTGGGACTGAGGGGCAGGCTGGCAGGCTGCCTGAGGAAGCCCAAGTTGGCTGAGCTGAGGCAGGGGCAGGGTCCACCCTGCCCAGCTACCACATCCCCAAGCTCTTTGAGGAAGCTGATTTCCAGAAGGGTTTCTTTGCTTGGGTTTGTTTTTCAGCCAGGTTTCCTAAGTGGCTAGGAAATCCCCTTACGCAACCTGTGCATGACTGTACCTCTCCCCCTGCCCAATAATTTTTACCCCACTAACCCAGGGCTTTCAGAAGTCCAAAGAAAGGTTTTTCCTACACATGCTGTGAAAATGGGTAGGCAAGGAGAACAAGGTATTTGGGATCAAAGCATTTGAGCTTTGATCATGGGGTCACAGTCCTTCTGTCTCCTCCATAACACCAGAGGAGAGGACCATTCTCTGTAGAAAAACTAGGGGATGCCTACCCTCAAACAGACATGAGATTGTGGAGATGGACAGAAGATGGAGAGCATTCCCATTTGGTGAAGATCATCTCTGCCTGCAGCCAGGCTGGACCTTCTCTGAGACCCTGGTGAACACATTGAGGTTGTGTGGCAGGAGAGGGACCTGGAGGGTACCACATCTTTGGGCTGTCACAGGACTATGACAGGAGATAGCATGGCTGGAGATGAAAAGGGCTCCTGGTGACAGGAATCTGCCTTCTGCCAGTCTGTCACTGCAGAGCTGGGCAAGCTGCCCATTCTCTTATGCTTCCAGTTCTGGCAAAAACTAGGGTACAGGTCTGTCTCCATGTTGGGCTCTGAAATCCTCTGAAGGAGGCAGAGTATGTGCATTAGCCATCACAAACCTATCCTTGTGACCCTTGAAAAGGGAAAGTGCATGGTTTCTCCTGCAGCCAGCAGTTAGCAGTGCCACATAAATCAGCTGATGATGACTGAATGTACATCGCTAAGGTTAATGAAGGACACCGAAGTCATCACTTCCCCCTTCTCTTTCCTATCCTCTCCTTGTCAAAACAAAGATCTTCTTCCTGTGCTATCTGAGAACCACAGAATAATTCAGGTCAGAAAGGACCTCTGGGCATCTTCAGTCCAATCTCCTGCTTTAAGAAGGGTTATCTTCAAAGTTTGATAAGGATCTTACCCAGGTGACTTCTGAATATCCCCAGGCGTGGAGGTAGCACAGTGTCCCTGTACACCTGTCCCAGCACTTACCCATTCTCAGAGTGAAAAATGTCCTTTGCTGTGCAGGGCACCATAACAGAAATGTTCAGACTGTTGTGAATGGGGATGTTTTGTGTGGATGTACCAGAAGGAACAAATGGCAGGGGAAGGGCTACACAAATGGGGCGTGCTGATGGCACCAAGCAGAACAAGTTAGCAAGATCCCAGCACATCTCCATGTACCATATCAGAACACCTGGGAGACAAAGGCCAGTGAGTAAAACTTGGTAACTCACAGACATGAGGCAGGATGGAGAGATTCCACAAGTGGCACGCCTTGTCCTCCATGGCTTTGCAGGGAACCCTGGCCAGACAACTTAGACATAGGTGTTTTGGTGCTGAACTGGTAGGTACACACTTATTGCTGTTTGTCTGCATAAAAGTCTGAATGCAATGAGTGGCAACACCTTTTGTTTCAGTTTTGTTTTACAATTTAATCAAATTTCCCCCTACAAGCTCTCACATCACACATTACTACACTGTCCCAATGTCATTTCCTACAGCCACAACTTGAGTTTGTTGCCTCATCCTTTCACAGTGCACCTCAGAGAGGAAACTGTCTTCTCTATAACCTCCCCTTAAGCAGCAGAAGACAGCAATTATATTTCCCCAAGCATCTTCTTTCCCAGGCTGGTCAAACCCAGCTCCCTCAGCGTTTCCTCATATGACTTGTGCTCTCCGCTGGACCTGGTCCAGTTTGTTGGTGTCTCCCTTGTACTGTGAACCCAAAATTGAATACAGTGCTTCAAACAGAGGGGAATCATCACTTTCCCCAACCTGCTGGCTTTGCAAGGAACCTGCAAGGCATGTACAGGAGGACACCAACTCCCACTAAATTTAGTGACAGGTGAATCAAAGTCATTTCAAAAAAGACTGATAGTCCTGCTCTCTCTCCCTCCCCCCACCATGTCTTCAGAAATCTCATCTGAGAATAAGCCAACAAATATCTCTTGTTATTTGCCAAATATTCGGCTGCAAGAACAAGCTCCTGCACCTTTGGCAGCTGATGTAGTGAATTATTTGCTGATGTTGTGAACTAACGTTCCTCACTCAACTTTGTGCCTACTCTGCTATGTCTGATAAATTGGTTCCCACATCTTCATGACTGCTGAGCAAGAACTGATTAGGAGAAAATATAAGAGAAATGAACAATAGAAGGTTCCTGCTGGTTTGGAGATGAAAGGGTGCTTTTAAATCATTAAGAAAAAATGTTGGGTTTTTTTCTTGTTTCGAAGCAGGAGCCCAGATCAGCTTTTAATTATTTCCTCACCCCTACAGCCTTCATTGGCAAGCTATTCCCCTGGCTGATTGAGCTTGTGGTCCAGAAGTGAGAGTAGGAGGCTGCAAGACAGGATGTATGGGTTCCTTTCTGAAGTCTGACCCTGTCCTGCTGTGGGAAACACGGCTCAGTCCTGCTCCTGATACGCCACATTTGCAGATGTCAAGGCTGAGTCTGCCTGAGCAGTGGTTTCATACCTGAGCATGCATCACCCCACCTGTGGTTTCCCCTGCACTTACCATTATGGCATTGTAATGTTTCCTTGTCTTATGGTAGTGTCAGGAAGACTAGTTGATGTTTGCTCAGTGCTGGACAGATGCAAGAAGAGGAGAAAGATTCCCTGCCAGCTCTTCCTTCTCACTGAGCAAATATAATTCTCTCATTATGTTTTCAAGCCCTGCCAGGATCCGTTGTGCATGTCTTTGCCTCCTCATCTCTGGTGGCCCTTGCAGACTAAGGTCCCAGAGCACAGCCTCTCCACCCAGCACAGCAAGAACCTTCTCATGGGAAAAATCAGGGCTCTTAAAAAGCCCTTCTTTCTCACACCTTGCTTCTGTGTCCCTGAGCTCCACTTTGGACAAGCCGAGAAACATCCTCATACCCCAAACTGGCCATCAGCCCTGGGACACAGAAAAGTAGCCCTCAGCCCCGGCTCACACTGCCTTCCTCAGACTGCACTTGGGCTAAAGCAAGCAGCACCATGTCCCTTTGTCTGAGACAGTGGAGGGGGGGATTGAAATTGGTGACATACCACCAGAGGTGACACAAACCACAGTGCCAACCCAACTGGGTGCAGTTCAGCCTGGCTGCCACTTGCTCTGTGTACACTCTGCAATATAGCAGCCTTTCTTCTGTGGGTGGCCAGCCAAGAGCTACACTAGTTCAAAAGCATGAAGCTGAGCCAGGACCTGCCGGCAGGGACATCCCATTCATTTCAGTTATGGTCCCGCTGGGTTTTGCATTCTTCATGCTGAGAATTGCCTGCATTTATTGAGCATCTCCTGATGCCTCCGAAGTCCAGTCTGAGCTGCCAGACAGTCTGCAGCTGTGGCTGCTGGATCCAGCAGATCCTTTCTGCTGTCTGGGCACAGATCAGGGTGTAGCACATGCACAGCTTGTAGGAAGCACCAGACAAAGTGCAACCAAGCTGGTCACTCCTGCAGCCTCATGATGCTGGTTATGTCAGAAGCTCTGGTTTTGCGGCTATGTCCTGTGGTAGGCAGACCTACACTTCTTCCCACCATGTCCTGAACTTCTCCCCAGCTGACACTCTTTCATGTTTCGATTTTCTCTAACACCTTCTTCAGCCATAGCCTAAGAAAAGGACACACTGGTCTGCCCCACACTGCTTCTCAAGAGATCTGTAGCCATTTTTCCAAGCCAACACTGCCACAGTGGCAAACACTGCAGTTTTAGTGAGCCCCATGGGCAATAGCCACCGTTCGTGAAAGCAGAAAAGAAGCAGCCAAGCGGCATCACAGGTCTGCACAGCTGAGCTACTATTTGAGAAATGAAGAGAGAAATTCCATTTTATGTGACCCTACCTTTGCCCTGCTCCACTGCCTCTTCACTGCCTGGAGCGTAGGTGTTACAATGGGTTCATCCCCAGGAATGAGAGGCAGGTCCGCTCTAAACTCTGCTCTCTCACACAGCCTGATGCCTGCAAAAATCCACGTTGCTACCAGCTGAAACAACTGGTGCTGAGTGCTGCACCTTCTGAGGATCTTCTGGGTTGCAGACCAGCAGGAGCGCCCCAAGAGCAAAGGGGGAGCAGGGATATGAAATGAGCAGCATCGCTTCAGGAGAGCAAGGCACATCTGGCTGCAGCAGGGAAAAGGGGATGAATAAATGCACTTGCTTCCAGCTAAAAGCTGACTTTAGTGAACAGCATTTGACTTGATGCCAACCCCAGAACTGGCAGATGTTGAGGAAAAAAGAGCAATACAACAACAAAAGCCCAAGGTGAAGCATTCCCATAGTCGTAGAGGGAAGTTTCACGAGGCCTTGACCCACAGGATGTTTTTAAACTTTATCCTTTAACATAACCAAAAAGAGGGCAGCCAGGAAATAGGAATCTCAGCAGTTGAGGGGACGTTCATCCAGCCAAGTTTTCAGTCCTAAAACTATTCCCACGAGGTAACTTCTGGGATGATCCACCATAAGCAGCCTTTCTCCATCCCAGAACCTCTACTGAGGCAAGGCTCCTGCTGTTGTCAAACTTCCCAGCTTCAACAGAAGACAGCAGTATGAGGCATCAAGGAGAATTTATACAGAATGCACCCACCTCTTATGACCAGCGAGCTTCCTCCCAGCACCATTGCCTAAGTTCATCCACCAAGCACAGCAGCACACTCTGGTCACACCACTGTGTCGAGCAGTAAATCCAATTCCTGCTTTTAAGAGGGAAAGGGTTTCTGCAACACATTGTGGTGCCTGGCCATGGCTTGCTAGTTAACATGGAAGTGGTTGCCATGGCACTGTGAATTATGAAAATTCCTGGGCTGAGTAGGATTAAACGCTGGCCTCCTGAAGACCAGGCTCTCCTCACCAGGCACCTCTCTGGCATTTATGCTGGGCCCTTCTCTGCTTTGCATGTGCCCATGTGAGTGCCAAGGGAGCAGCTCAGGAAGTGGTTCAGGAATTATGCGGTCCTGTGCTAAGCACAGGAACCCCACAAGCTTATTTTGCAGGGAAACAGGTGTGTTGCAGACAGAGACATTACACATCTATAGGTCTCCCTCCTTTCAAGCATCTCTTTTGCTCATCGGTTTGTTGACAGCTCAAGGTCAAGGCATAAGGATGACGCCCTCATCTCTGTGCTAAGTTCTCCCTACATTTATTTGTGCAGGAAGCAGAGATTTTGTAAGCAATGCTACAGAGCATCTCAGTCTCCATGTAATGGACCTAGGAATGTTGTCAGAGTATGAAGGGATGCAACAAGGAAGGCTAAGGCCTGCTTGGAGTTAAATCTGGCATGGCATGTCAAGGACAATAAGAAGAGCTTCTTCAAAAGGATGGCTAGAGAAAATGTGGGCCTGCTGCTAAATGAAGTGGGTGCGCTGATGGTGAAGGATACACAGAAGAGTTCCTGAATACCCTCTTTGCTTCAGTCTTTACTGGCAAGGCCAGCCCTCAGGAATTCCAGACCCTGGAGGCAAGAGAGGAAGTCTGGAGAAAGGAAGACTTTCCCTTAGTCAAGGAGGATTGGGTTAGAGATCATTTAGGCAAACTTGATACCCATAAATCCATGGGCCCCGATGGGATGCACCCCTGAGTGCTGAGGGAGCTGGCAGTTGTTATTGCTAAGCCACACTCCATCACCTTTGAAAGGTCATGGAGAACAGGAGTGGTGCCCAATAACTGGAGGAAAGCCAGCATCGCTCCAGTCTTGCCAAAGGGAAAGAAGCAGGATCCAGGCAACTACAGGCTGGTCAGCCTCACCTCCATTCCTGGAAAGGTGATGGAAAAGCTCATACTGGATGTCATCTCTAAACATATGGAGGACAAGAAGGTTGTCAGTAGTAGTCCACATAAATTAACCAGGTGCAATCATGCTTGATCCAGCTGATAGCCTTCTATGATGGAAAGACTGGCTGGGTAGATGAGGGAAGAGCAGTGGATGTTGTCTGCCTTGACCTCAGCAAGGCTTTTTACACTGCCTCCCATAACATACTCACAACTAAACTCAGGAAGTATGTGTTAGGTGAGCGGACAGTGAGGTGGATTCGGAACTGGCTGGCTGGCAGAGCTCAGAGGGTTGTGATCAGTGGCACAGGGTCTAGCTGGAGGCCTGTAGCCAGTGGTGTTCCACAGGGGTCAGCACTGGGTCCAGGTCTGTTCAAATTCACCAGTGACCTGGATGAAGGGACAGAGGGTACGCTCAGCCAGTCTGCTGATGTTACAAAACTGGGAGGAGCGGCTGATATCCCAGAAGGCTGCGCTGCCACTCAGCGAGACCTGGACAGGCTGGAGAGCTGGGCAGAGAGGAGCCTGTGAAGTTCAAAAAAGGCAAGTATAAGGTTCTGCACCTGGGGAGGGACAACCCCACGCACCAGTACAGGCTGGGGCTGACCTGCTGGAAAGCAGCTCTGTGGAGAAGGACCTGGGAGTGCTGGTGGCCAGCAAGTTGCCCATGGGCCAGCAGTGTGCCTGTATGGCCACCAAGGCCAATGGGATCCTGGGGTGCATTAGGAGCATGGCCAGCAAATTGAGGGAGGTGATCCTCCCCCTCTGCTCTGCCCCGGTGAGGCTGCACCTGGAGTGTCCAGTTCTGAGCTCCCCATTCAAGAGAGGCAAGGAACTTGTCCAGGGAGAGGAGCTAGCAAAAGACTACATAGATGATTAGGACACTGGAGCACCTCCCCGATGAGGAAAGGCTGAGAGAGCTGGGCCTCTTTTAGCCTCGGGAAGAGAAGACAGAGAGAGGATCTTATCAACATCTACAAGTATCTTAAGGGACAGTGTCAAGAGGATGAGGCCAGGCTCTTTTCAGTGGTGCCAAGCAACCGGAGAAGGTGCAACAGGCGCAAACTACAACACAGGAAGTTCCACCTGAATGTCAGGAACTTTACTGTGAGGGTGACAGAACACTGGAACAGGCTGCCCAGAGAGGCTGTGGAGTCTCCTTTTCTGGAGGCATTCAAAACCTGCCTGGACATGATTCTGTGCAACCTGCTCTAGGAGAACCTGCTTTAGCATGGGGTTGGACTACATGACTTCCAGAGGTCCCTTCCAAGCCTGACCATTCTGTGATTCTGTGACCCCAAAAGCTCTCAAATGACCCTAGCTAAGAGGGACTGGTGACCAGCTGTTGTTTCAGAGTCATGGGGTTTAAGACACATGGGGTGTACAGTACTAAACAATCTGCCCTCCTGCAAAATCCATCACTGACCACCTCTGTGAAACCCTCAGTTTCTTTCTGACCAATAATTTTGCTGTGTTGATTTGAAGATTTCCAGCAATGGAGAACGTACTCTCCAGCTACCCTAGATGGCTGATTACAGTGGTTCACAGCCTCCACCAGTTACAAACAGGAGGGCATCTGACTGAGTTTGAACGTATCTGGCCTCAGCTCCAGATCACTGGGTGCAGTTCAGTTTTCTCAGTGTGGCTGGAGTGTTGTCACCCCTTGGCACCTCTTTGCATAGGCTTTGTTCGGGTCAGCTCCTTCACTTCTGCACTTCACCACTGTTTTGGGCACAGTGGTGTCTGGTCATCCTCACTGGTTAAGAAGAGACCTTTGTCCCTTGCTCTGATCCCTTTGATTTCCCTCAAGGCCATATCTTACACAAGATCTGCTCAGATGTTCAAAAACACAGAAGAGCCACCCCAGGGCTGGGCAAGGCCACATCAGCATCCTGCTTCTGCCAGGCAGGTTTCTCTAAAAGAAATCATCATGAGGGTGCAAGACAGACACACAGATCCTGTGGATGCTAATATCTGGATGTATTTTTATTAGAACTTAACATCATGTGCTGTCAGTTTCCAGCAACCCCCACCACACACATTTTCAGTGATCCTGGTAGTGCCAGCAGACTGGGACCTCAGTTCCAGTTGTCCTACTTTCTTGTTTGTTCATGGGTAGAAGCAGGTAACCTGTCCCCAAAGCATCTCGTCCTTCCAGTGAAAGACTGCTTTCAGCCTGGAGACAGACATTTTCACTGCGTTCAGGTCCAGCATGCAAATTGTTCTCTCCAGGAGCATCAGACCCCTTCAGCACTCTGGGCATCTGCAGCTCCCTGCGCTGGAGGTTGGTGGTGTGAAAATCTGTGTCTGCCTTGTCCTCGAGTCCAAACCCTAGGCAAGTGGGTGGTTGAATCGCTGCAATAACCCCCACAAGCACAAATACACACAAACCCCATTAAAAGCCTTTTGCATGACCTCAATGACCTGCCAGCTGGAGACCTTACCCCAGTTTCTCTCGCACATCTCCATGGCCATTTCATCTCTGTTGTGGTTATTTCACCAAAACTGTTTTCTGATTTAAATTGAACCTGCTCCCCAGTATTCAGTGCTGTCAGAGAAGCCGCTTTGTCTTTCAGCCACCAATTTCATGGACATTTTTGATATGCCAGGTTCTGCCAGGTGGGACACCACAGGATCCCTCAGCAATGGAAGAGCTGAAGGGATGATCCACGTCATGGCTGAGCTGCAGCCGGATCTCAAGAGGATCAAGAAAGGGAACACTAGCGTGTGAGATCTGACAGGTTCATAACAAACCCAGCTGGCTGGCACACACACCAAGCCCAAAACACCCCAGGCCACCCCCCTCCCACCCTCCTGATACCATCACACCCCTCTGCATTTAATTAAAAAAGGATTAAAGCAGGCTGTAAGGACGTGGGTGACGGCTGAGGTCAGGGGGTGCCTTGCAAACCTATGCCAAGCCCCGCAGCTGGTGCTGAGACAGTGGGCTGTCTGGTGGTGATGCCAACTTCTCCAAGACTAAGGCAGGTCTAATCTGAGACCCAGGCAACTTATCCAGGCTGCTTGCCTCTTGTAGTGCTGCTTTGTAAGGAGAGCTGCAGGGCAAGGATGGGATCGGGGGTATAGCAGCCTGCAGGGAAACACTTATGCTGATGGTAAGAGAGCAAGCAATGGTTATGGCATTCCTCTGAGGCTCTGCACTGTCCTGTTGGCTCTTCCCACATCTTGTGTTTGGCTGTGTCTCCTTCCAGAGCTCACACCTTTATCCCACACAACTCATGTGCAGCCATCCCAGACCTGGCAGTGAGCTTTGGCTTGGGCAAGCAACTCTGTCACAACAGTGCAGGCCATTCCAGCCTGTTCTCTGTTTCCCAAAATATGAATGTTTCACCAGGGCAGATCTCAGAGGCTTTTTCCAGCCAGCCAGATGCCAAGCAGGTAGGTCCTTGCCAGATCCAGCCTCACAGAAAGCCCTGGGAATGTGCCTGTGGATGACACATAGTGCCAAGGAGTCCCCCATTTTACCTGGCTGGAGGAGCCATGGTCATAGATGGCTGGAAGTCACTTCCACACAGGGGTTAACGCTGGGATTAAAGTCTCATCGAGTTTCGCCTTCAAGGGGGACATTTATTCACAGGAGGGTGGAGAAAACCTTAGCTGACTGAGGCCATGCAGAGGTCTCTGAGAGCAGTCGATGGCATACGTGGGTAGCTCTCACATGGAGAGAAGCAGAGGGCAAATCTCAGCAGGAAGGGTAGGGGCAAATGGTGAGACTGTGAAAGCTGGAATTTGCTAGCACAGAAACAAGGACATGGGTCCAGGTCTGAAACCTACCCCTGAGTGAGAGCACACACTGTGTGGTGGCAGGAGAAGAGATGTCTCAAGCTGATGGATGGACACTACTGCACCAGTGTTCCTGTTGGGAGCCCTTGGCTTCTCAGCTTGTATTGCTGCACAGAGTACTGACCTGCAGGATGCAAGTTCACCCCTTCTCAGCAGCTTCATGGCCCTCCCAAACCTATAACATAGGGCCAGCCCCTGCAGGGAGGACAGGTGAGTCCATGGTATGTAAGCGCTCCCCATTTCACCCAAATCATTCTCACATCCCCGAAAGCATTTCAGTTCAGCTGCAAACCCACTTTTTTCAGAGTGGCTTGTCCATAACAAGCTTGAAAACCTCAAAGAAGTTCCTCATCGTTTTTTTAGCTCTTTCTGCTATGAATTTATTGCCTTCCTGTCCATAGCCTAAAAAAGCCCTGCTCCCCTCAGAGCAGGCTGCTCTGTGCAGGATCTGACCTTTCTTATAAATGCTGCCAGTCCCAGTGACCTCAGTAATGGCTGCTGTCCCCTAACCAACGCATCATCCTGTCACCCAGCCCTGGAAAGTTTTCTCCCTTCTTACCTTGCACTTGCCAGGGACTGGCTGATTCATCCAATATCTGCCTTAGGCAACCCACGCAGCCACTGATGATTGAGTTACTTAACAATTAAGCAGAGCCTTAAATCTTTGCAGCACTTAACATGTACTGACTAATTAATCGAAGCACCTATTTGAGGTAGGTTAGTTCAGTCTTGTGTGTAGCTTCCAAACATGCCCACAGCTGCCTCGCAGGTCGAAAGCACAGGCAGGTCTATAACAGTGATAGGAGGCCCACCATCCCTATTGCCCACACCTCCTAGGGACCCATGCAGCATTGCCCCTCTGCGTCGCAGGACCTGCTGCAACTACAGAGGTCACTGGGCCCAGGGAACCATGTCTCAGAAAGCTTGAATGGGCTTTTCTTCTAAATCTTCTCTGTCCCTGCATGGCTGCTTTGTTCCCTGGCTCTCCCACCACCAGTGGGGCATCCTGCACATCCAACAGCTGAAGCCAACTTGCTCAGACAAGCAACAGGCCAGGCTGCATGAGGCTTTGCCAGACCTCAAGCACAGGTAGGAAAAACCTTTCCCTGGGACACAGCTGGTAGCCAGCCACCAGCCTCGTTGATGCCAAAGAACAAATCTGGCCTTCAGGACAGTGACAGGAGAGCACAGCATGCTGCCCTGCCACCCCCTGCTTAAGTGTCACCCAGAGGGAGCCAGACTTTCCCTGCAGCCTGCCTATTCACACAGGCTATCTCAGCCACATCAAAACCCACGTCCCAGTCTAGGCTGTCAGAGGGGAATCTGCCTCTCGCGTGGATGAGTTGCAAAGGAGCTTTGCGCAGATGAGCAGGCTGAGGAGATGCAGGGACACACCCCGGGGTTACTCAGACAGTCCGTAACAGAAGTCATTACCTAGGTGACTCCTAGTCCTGGGCTTCAGGAGAGGGAAAGGGGGGTTTGCCATAGCTAAAGCTACGGGTAGAAACTCAGAGAGCTGAGTTGCGTTCCCAACCACACAAGTCTTGGGGCCTGGTCCTGAGCAAATCATGTGACTTTTCCCTTTTTCCTCCAATACAGTCACTTTTCACCTAGCTAAGACTAAAGGAACATTCCCTGTTCTTGTGCCACACAGGTTCCCAACCATTAGCTAAGGCCAAAGCAGCCATTAAAACTCCTGGCCATGCCATGGTCCTCTTGCATTTAATAGTACAGGTTCCCCCCAGCACAAGGACAGAGACCCCAGAGGTACATGATGTTTTTTGACTCCCTGCCACCAAAAGGTTTCAGCCCATTTGAGTCCTCCAAGTAGCTCATGCCCTTTCCCTGCCTCCCTGTCACCCCAGGGCTTCAGCACGGTGATATCCCCCAACCCTGACAGGCAGGTGATGAGACTTGAGAAATGCTTGATGCAAAGGACCTGGCAGCAGAAAGGCACTTTGTCGACCTGGGGGGTCATGAAGAAGCCAGCCGGTAAAGAGTTTAATCTGAACAACCTTGCTCAGAAAAGCCAGGACCAGCAGAGTGAGGATCTGCTCAAACTATGTGGACTATATAACAGAAGGTGCTGGCTTGAGTCAAAAAAGCATCAGCATGAACATTATAAAGGTGTCTCTGCTGCTCATAATGGTACCCTTCATGTGCCCTCCATCTCATGCTGCTGAGGACAGGGTTTCTGCCTGCCCTGTGGATGTACCATTTGCTTGCTTTTTAACATGTGTCTACTACCACCAAATGCAGAACAGAAACTTCCTCTCCCTGTGAAATTTGCCCCAGAAAACCCTGAGTTGTAAAGCAGAGGAACTTGTAGACCAACACTTTACCTCTGGGTCGTAAACCATCACATATATTAGCAGTGAATATTTTTTTTTTCCTTGCCTGAATTATGTGCTGATCTCATTCATCTTGGGAAAAGCACAGGGTGTTCTCATCCAGGCTATACCTGGCAAGCTGCATACACTGTGACAGAGGGAGCGAACTTCTGAGCAAGCTCTGCAGTGGCTGCTGTCGGGCTTCTTGTGGTTTATTTCTTGAGCGAGAGGCCGGCTTCTTCACCTGGCATTCTTGAGAGAGATGAAGGGTAAGTCAGCAAATCAGCTTCATGCACTGCAAACATCCTCTGCTTTCAGCCATGGCAGAATTAGCTCAGGTCGGGATTTGCTGGTAGCTGGGTGAGAAATGTCTGCAGGGCTTTCTCCCCCCCACCTCCTCTGGAGGGAGAAAACAAGCAATCGTGTTTAATATGCTGCATGGAGGCAGTTGCAGGAGCTGTAGTACCCGGTATGGCTCAGCAAGCACTGCCGGGGAAATCAACAGGGAACATTCCTGATGCGATTTTAAACATCGGCAGAAAATGCGAGCTAGCAACACCGAATTCAATGGGGCTGCACAAAGCCAAGAGCAGCGACAGAAGCATGAGCTGCCTGCCCATGCAGCAGGGATCCCACACGCCACAGAGCGAGCTGTTCACACCAATGTGTGGGCTGCTCAGTCGGTCGCTCGGTTTGTTGGTATATTTGCTAACGGTGACATTGCTTTGACACATCAGCTGGTAAGCCCGTGTCTGGATGCCTCGGTGTCATGCAGGCACCTCTGTTTCAGCCCTGGGGACAGCAGCTTAGATCCGCTGGCCGGGGTTAAAAATTAATCACAGCTAAGCTGTTCAAAGGGATCCGCGCTGCCGCCAAGCCAACGTGAGTGCTCTGCGCCTGCCAGTGCAGGTGGAAGTTGCATGCCTGGCTCCAAGGGGGGATGCAGCTCTTGCCGGGTGACTGCCGAAAAGCGCCCCTGCTCTGCCAGCTCTCTCTGGAGCCTCTTGCCTTGCTTGCCTGGGAGAGGACAGAAAGAGGGCATGTTGCGGGATTGCTGCAGCCGGTGGGTGCTGCTAAAGGCAGTGTGTGAGATTAAGGGCTGTACATGAGCGTAAAGATACCGCAGCAACCCCTAGTTTAAGAATAATGAATACTGCGGGTCTGGCTACTGCAGGAAATGTCCCCTTTGTAAATCATGCTGTTTGGAGCAAGAAGAGCAATTAATGCAGATTCTGCTGTAGCTCATTTTGGTCGGGTTGATTTGGGAAGAGGATGTTTGCTGGCAGCTAAAGGAGGCAGCCTGGGAGACTGGTTAAGACGCAGGATTACCAGACCAGGCTGGTGTTTCAAAATGGTATAATAATCTCAAGGCAGGGGAACATGGTTCAGTATGATTTACTTTCTGAGACAGTCAGGAGGGGTGAGACCTTAGCTTAGAGGGCTCTTCTTACCTTGTTTTTTTTTTTTCCCAAAGACAGAGCCTGTTTTGCAAAGCCCAGACACCACAATGATGGGCACTGCTGAAAGCAGTTATCTTGCCTGCCATCTGAATGCCAGGCCTTTTCAGAAATAATGTTTGTGCAAGCAAAACAGCCCAGTCACAGAGGAAATTTTTAATGCCCTGGTTTTGTGCATGGGTGTGTATGCATCTGTGTCTGGGGGAGGAGGTGTGAACTGTTCGTTGCACCCCAAATCTTGTCTTTGCAGCCATAGCATTGCAGTAGCTGTGATGATGGGTATTACACAGGCAGGGCTGTGCTCTTAAAAGGACAGCCTAGCTGGGTGTAACACAGTGATCGTTCCTGGTGCTTTCAGTGCTCACAGTCTTGGGCATCTCATAGTTAAAGCTGGTGCTTGTTTCTCGAAAGCTGGCATCAAGCACCCAGTGCTATGAGTGCACGGATACAGCAAGGATGTGAGGTCTGAGTTCATACACAACTCCAACTGGGGCAAAGTAGTGAAAATGCCAAGGAGGGCAACTTGGTAGTGTTGATTTGGACAGGATGGAGATTGGAAAGGAAGGCAAATAGCAACAAATCCTCCTGGAGAGGAGGCGACCAGGGACCAGAATGGAGAGACAGCATTTGTGGTGCTGGGACAGCTCCTGGGGTGTGGAGGGGCGAGGGTGTGTAGGCACATGTGCATGTGATGGCAGGGACTGCTCCCTGCGCTGACCCATCTCTGTCTGCACTCACCAGCCAGTGCATGAGGTCACAAATGAGAGATTTTGTGTGTCTGCAAAAAAAGGGACCTTTGCTCCTTCCCCACTTCTCTATTATAAACTTCAGATTCAAACACTGCTTCAGCTCTCCTTCCAGAAGGAAAAGAGCAGTTTCTGTGAAGGCTGATTTTTTAAAAGCAATGGCATAAGGAACCTAAAGCACAACCTTCCTCCTGCATAACTTTACTCTGTTCTAATTCCCAGTGGCTGCTTCAGGACTGATCATGACCAAACTATTCAGCAGTGTAAGGGTGCTTCCCCTGCAGAAGCAGCAATCTGCCATGGATTGCTACTTCATTTTCCTTAACTACAGGTTTTACACTAAATTTATGGTCTGTATTATTTTGTTTAATATGGTTGAGGACAAAGGACCTTCTGTACCAAGCAACCATATTAAGTCATGCCTATTAAACTTCACCCTGTGAAACCAGAGGGCCTAACCGCTGCAGGCTTTGGTGGTAGTCATGCTGTTTCTAGCCTTGAAGATTACAGGAACCTAGTGTAGACCAGCATCAGTATTGTCAGAAAGGCTGGAGGTCTGGTAGTAGGAGAGCAAGAACAGTGCATGAGGGAAGGCTTCCAGCTCTCTGGCTTGCAGGACGCTTCCAGCTGTCTTTTATTTTCAGCCTTCACCTAAGGTGGAAAAGGAGATGGGGGGGGGTGGGGGGGGGGGGCGGGGTTGTCCCTTCACAACTTATTGATAGTTTGTTATGCAGGGATTGAAAGGAGTCTCTGGCTAACAACTGGGCATTCCTGTCATTTATTTCCTCCAGCAGCTAGTGCTAATTCATGATCTGAATCTCCAGGAATCTCTTCATCCTCTTCTGAAGCATGGTCACTGCTTTGCTTGGCAGGGATCAGAAACCTAGTTATAATCTGCTAATAAAATGAGTGTGGCATTTTAGCCCTCCCACCTTCCCCCCAAGAAGGGACCAAGCACCACCAGTAAGCTGATCTTGGCTGAGCTGCTCTCCTGGACTGACATCCACAGGGTGCCTCTCTCTGCCATGAAGGTCTGTGTCAATGCAAGCTGCTCTGAGAAGATGGATCCAGACCCAAAACTAGGTGAGGGCAAAGATCTCCAACACCCCAGGGCAAGGGGGATTAGATCACACGGAAAGCAATCACCTTGCCAGTGGCTGCACGCATATGCTGAAGCAACCACGTAGCCCACAGCTTCTATACAAAGACACTGACCTGAACAGCAGCCAGATCATTTTTTATGAGAATGCACCATTCTTGAGCAATTTTTCCAGCACATCCCACGCAAACAGGTTTTCCTTGAACACCACATGGCAGCATTTACCATCTCATGCCAGCTTTCTTTTTTTTCTAATTGTAAAGTGTGGGGGCTTCTCACGTATCACTTACCGTCTCTATGCTGGTGAGCATAGAGTCTGAGCATTGTATCCTTGCAGACACAAAATCCAGCACTAAACCTTTTTGATGCAACCAGTTCTGCTGAAGTCAGGCGAGATCCCATCTTTCTGCAGAAATCTGAGGCCTTTGACCTGACACCTATATACCAGTCTAATAACATGTCATTCCTCTTCTCATCACTGCATCAGCCTTCCCAGGAAGCCCATGTTGACTCTTCCCAGTTTGCATGCAGTGGGTTGCACTGCAGAAACGATGTTGATCCTTCAAGACTGGCACTAGCTATTATTGTCCATGATATTTTGCTAAATCAGCTAAATTCTTGGTGGTAAAAAAGGGACATGGAGGGAAAATGGATAGTGTCTGTAAAGTCAGAAGTGACATCCCACACACTTGTGGCCCAGTGTAGCCTGTGCCCACTCTGACCTGGAGTTTAAGCTACTGTGAAAACAGGGTATTTTTAAGGCATTATTTGGTCCAATTTATCAACTTCCACTGCACAACAGTACCTCGGGGCAGACAGGATGTATCACCAGATACATTAATTGTACTTCTTCGTTAGTGGCGAGTGATGGACATGTGCTATTTTGTTCCTAACTAAGAGAATGAAATAACCAGAATCTCTCCCTGCCCACATGGGAGAGCTGGAAGGATGATTCTAGGGGAGCACGTCTGCTCCCTGGCAGACAGTCCTTTTTAATCTGAGCTTGCAAGCTCATCATGTCCCTCATTTCTGTATGCAGGAGGGAAGGGGAAGCAAAAGCAGTGCTGCCTTTCCTGCTAGTCTGGCCCTTGGTACCCTGCACATTGACCTGACTTGAAGAGCAGGAGAAAAAGAGTATTTGGATCCCAAGATTCAAGATGATCTAATGAAAATTTCCCCTGTGTTGTCTCATTCAGCAGAAGACTGATATTCTAGTTCTTTCTTGACCCTGATCACCCTGAAAAGTCCTTTAATTTTAACCTGTCAAAAAAGGACTAAGGGATACAAAACTTGAGCGCCAAACAAAACAAAAAAAAAAATCAGCAGAAATTTAGTATTTTCCTTTATTTGTAATGTGATGCACTAAATAATGCTCATAAGTTGCAAATGCCTGGGGAAAACTGTTTTCATCATACAGTTTTACAAGGGAGAGAAGAAGCAAATCTTACAGTCATGCAAAGGTGGAGTGAGCCTTGTCCCTGTGCAATGCTGGAGGCAGACTGAATAACCTTCTAGATCTCCTCTACTTGTCCTGTAAGACCTATTTTGGGGTATTTGAGATAATTCTTAGCTAACTGTTAGGCACAGGAGCAGCTTCCAACTGGGATCGTGACTATCATTAGCTGGGAACTCCTGTGTTTGATTCCTGTGTTCACGAATATCAAGCAAATACCTGTTAGGAGAGGGAGGGAATGAGCCAGATTCTTCTCAGTTTGTGGTCCATGGGCTACTTGCCACTGCCAGAGGATTCAGTGTGGTTTGGAAGGGAGGAAAGGGTGTTTCAGATAACAATTCTCACATGCACAAGCTAACAGAGAAAACACTGATAAACACACAAAGAAAAACACAGCTTAACTTCGCTTTAACAACCCATGAAAACCACAGCAGCAGTGCTGCACAAGGTGGTCTCAGCATGCTTGCATCCAAAAATTAATTGGCCTCAAGAGTGAAAAAACGTTGATAACTGCTAATGCATTATGCAGTTCTCATCTGAACATCCTAAGCATCTGAATTTCGCCCTTAGTGAGCTGCATTAGGCTGCAGAGCAGCCTGCTATTGGAAAGCTTTGGCAGTAACGGCAGAGAGGCTGGATGCTCTTGGCATCCATTTTGACAAGTCTATTGTGCAGATGGGTTCACAGAGCTGTACTGGGTACCACTGGGAACAGTGGCCTCTTCTGCGACTGGGCAAGAGCTGTGGCTCTCTACACGTTGTACAGTATCCGCTTTGGCCTCCAGCACAAAGCCCTGTGAGCAACGAAGCCGGGACCACGTTGCCTTTTTGTATGAAGTCTGGGCAGACACATCCAGGTCACTCGCTCCAGACAGCATTCACGACCTGCATTTTTGCCATCTTCCAGTTGCCTGGAGGGGAGCTCAGTGCCTTGGCAGCAGCCCTGTTACTGTCCCCAGGGTCTCTGGGATGTGCTGTCTGCTGAAGCATGGCCGGAGCGTGTAGCAGCTCAGGCATTTGGGAATAGTCCACCACATCCTGCTTGGATGTGAGGCACCTCACGCCATGGGGCCTTTTGGGTTCATTTAGGCACACAGCCCATTCTCCACTGGCTGAAGGGAGATCCAAGAACCGGATTTAACTGTAGCTCACCCTCCCCTTCCTTCTCCTTGATCCTCTAGGAGGAATAAATGCAAAAGAGAATTAAGGTCATCCACGGACAAGGCAAGTCCACGCTAATCTCTCTGTGGAGCCTTGGTGGAGTCCAGCATTCGAGCTCTGGGAACTATTGGGAAATGGATAATCAAGCAGGAAAGGCCAGATTTTGGTAGCTGTGAAGAGGGGAGGCACACTTTACCCATGCCACAGAAAGAAAGGTGAGGGTTTCCTTCTGCTCCAGGCTTTGTACACTAAAGTACTGGAAGACAAAAGACTGTGCAACTTTTCTTGTTGGGCTAAGGGAAGGGAGGAGGGAAAACACAATGGCTCAAGAATGATTTTCACACCCACAGGGCAGCTCATTTCTGTACATACCCCTCCCATGCTTGCTCCCATGGCATTTTTAGTACTTGTCCTTGTATGCATTCGAGAGGGAAAGAAAATCTGACAGTACATTCTTCCAGCAGATCTTCCCTTTTTTTTTTTCCTGAGGCCAGCTATCCATCTCAAAAAAGACTTTTCTCAACCATCCTGGAGAGAGAACCGAAAGTGCAGGATCAGCTGAAAAAGATAAACTTGCTGCAAGCAAACCCGACACCCACTGCAACATCCAAGAGACCAGAAACTTCATTTGCTTTGTTTCTATACAACTGATCAATTGAAACCAATCAATGGAACACTGTGGGTTACCATGTTCCTGCCTCCACTCCGTGGGCTTGTGGTGCCGCCTGAACAGCAGATCGGAATTAGCCTGCACACTAACACACACACAAGCACACCCTCCTCCAGCGAGATCCCACGTCCTCTTGCACACTTGTTTTGGCTCTCAGTAAGAAAGGCCAGTTCAAAGCAATCATCCCAGGTGACAGGACGTATCATGGATGTCTATTATCTAAAGCTCAGCCTAGATAAGACAGAGATTTTTACATCCCTTTCCTCCCAAGCTTTCTCCCTAAATCTTCTAAAAGCACAGTGGGCAACAAAATGCGTTATCTGCCATGCAGACACGGCTCCTGAATGCCACCTCACACCTCTCTTTTGAGGTCCATGAATTTAGGCTGCAGTTGAACCTTGTGGATTTTTTCAAGCCCAGCTTCTCCAGCCCTGCAGGTAAATCTCTTACCTACCTCTCCCTTCCTCTGTTACTAAAGTACCTTCAATGGTCCCTGTTCATGCTTCGCTTTTACCCATTCAGGATACTACCATGGAGATTTTTCTCCTGACCTCTCCCTTTTGTCTTGCTTCCCAGCCTCTATCCCTCCACTGGCTCCTCCCATCCCATAGCATCAAACTCAGGTCTTCACTCTCAAAGCCCTGTGACTTCTCTGACCATGGCCATTCCCTCCAACAACCAGCCCACGATGGCAACCTCTGTGGACAACCTCCTCATACTTTCTACCACATCTTTGGAAAGGGCTCCTCAGAAACATCCAAAAACCAACGCCACATCAGTCCCCCCAGCCCCTGGTAGAAACCCATCTTTGCCCCCAGTATCTGCACAATGGTCAGATTGCCACAGACCATACTGGCAAGCATCACTTTCCTTCCCCATGTTCCCCTGTTTGCCTGAGTCCACCCATTTTCCTATGTCTCAATCTTGGAAAAGCAAATGTAAGGGTTTGTTGCGTAGCACAGCTTAGCCCAGCTGCAGCTTCTTGTCCTATGGCAACAGAAACCAGGAATAATAATAGCAAGGGGGTGACTCATTAAAACCAATAACCTCAATAATTAGGCTTACTTAACTTTTCCAATTGTATAAACAACTAAGGAAAAAATATCTTAATCTCTTCCAGTATTTTTTACTTTTCCAGTTTCTCACACAGCAATTGTCAGTATTGGGTACTTGTCTCAGTCAAATTTCCTCTCTACACAACAGTAAATTCATAGAGTGAGGTGAAACATTTGCTTTGCCCACATTCTGTTAATGCTAAAGACTCTCCAGCACCTCTTTGCTTCTGAGCAAGGATAAACCCAGCTGCAGCCCTGCCTTGGTGCCGACACTGTTCCAGCTGCCGTTGCTATAGGAAAAAAAAACAAAGGCAGAACTGTCCAAGTTTTGAGTTCCTGAAAAATTTGTTTAAATCAGCAGGGATAGAATCTGGATGCAAATTTCTCTCCAGATCTGATGCTCAGTGAGTGCATCTCTGCCATCCACCACTGCATTCAGCTGCTGCTGGTTGAAGTTGTACCTTGGACGCAGCCTCTTCTCTGCTACCCCTGCTACCTGCCCCTCTCTAAATGACTCTTACCTGCCCATTGCCTTTTGTCAGGGGCAGAGAAGGAGGCATGGACCAAGACAAGAGCTGTGCATGGGATTAAGAAGCCATCAGAAGTGGGAGAACACTTGGGAGAAGGAACCTGCGGGACAGATGGGCAGGTAGCCTGGGGGCAGTGGAGCAAAGAGGCTGGGACAAGGTGGCTCGTGAGATAAGGAGCAGTGCTGGTGGCAGAAGGTGAAAGAGAGGAGACAGGGACCCAGCAAGAAAGTTATGAGAGGACGGGGCTGAAAAGAGGATGAAGGGACCAAACTGGGAAAAGAGGAGGGCTTCAGACCCCTGAGCAGAGCCTCTCACTCCACTCCTCTTCCTCAGTCCTTCACCTTGCATTTCAGGCACACCAGGACCTTGTGTTCAACTCTCTTTTTTTAATTGCAAAAGATCTCAGCATCCTGCAGCTCCCAGGCACAGTGGCAGCAGGAGAAGCTACTGAACCAGCACTGCCCTGGAACTGGCTGCTTAGATCCCAGAAGGGCAACTGCCCTGATGTCAGCACTGGGGAAGCCTTAGTGTAGACAAGACCTCAAGAATTTGACCTCCAGGCTGTCAAACCCGCCCTATAGCCCTCAATGCCCCCAAAACACCCAATGAGTACAATAATACAGTGTTAAAAATGGAAAGTGCTTATGGAGAGACATCAGCTTGCTTTGTTAGGCAGTAGGCAGTTGTATGTCCTGCAATTCCTTTTGATGTAAATGTGTGAAATTACACATTTATTGCAAGATTCAAATGTAGCCATGGCAACATGATTATCAAACAGTTGCATATGGAAGTGTAAATCCATAGATTTCTGGTTGGTGAGATTAAACTGCCCAGGGACAGGGCTCAATGTACACCAAGCCCAGGCTCTTCATGTCCAAAAGGAATCAGCTCTGGCTTCGGTGCCTGGGAAAAATTCATTTCTTTGCATTCAAATTGTCTCCATTCAGCTGGGCTGACCACCAAGCAGATGCGGAAGGGTAACTGTACAAGTTGATACCCTCAGCAGAGATACATCATGCACCTTCTTGCACACTGCTACACAGGGCAGCACTGTCTTCAAGGCTGGTTTAAACAAACTCCTTTGCTCAGCCTTGCAAGGGCCAAGGAGAGTTCAGCCAGAAGCTGCGTCTCTGAAGAGTGGGTTTAAGTTACACTTTGAGCAATCATCAGGCTGCATTCATAGATTTACCATGCAAGAAAACAGGCTGGGCAGCCAATGGCACCGTGTTTGGAGCAGCCAGGGCATTCCCCCACCCACGGTGTGTTCATGTGACAGCGATCTGGTGACATCTGAAGAGAGGACAGGAAAGCTGGCATGCGTACTGGCTGCAAGTAGGAAAAGGCTGCGCCCTTACAGCTTCAAAACTGTGACCTTGCCGGCCATGCCTTGAAAACAGGGCCCATAAATTAATTTTCCACAGCCCCCAGTTACAGGCTGAGCCATAGTATTGCAGCCAAGGAAAGTCTGTTGCAGTCTTCTGCCTTCTGCCCTGGGCATGAGGCAGGCTCCAAAACCTCACGTAGCAGTGTTTGTACATAGACTGTTTGTACATAGACTGTGCTCAGCTCTGAGCCCTGTTGTGTCTGGAGTGATGAGTATATCAAGTGGGCTGTGAAGCAACCGCAAAGCTGTTACTAAAAGAAAAAAAAAAAAAAAAAAAAAAGGAACATGAGGAACATGCACCCCAGCACGGAGGCAGGACAGTGGGGAGGAAATAAAAGTTTTAAATGGACACACAAATTTTGGCAGAATTTGGATGTAAATGAAAACAGAGTAATGGAAGTGCAAATTTGTCCTTGTTTTGCTTTTCTCCAGAGACTTGAGGAGGCTCTTTCACAGAGAAACACCAAAGCAGGGCACGGTCCTCCAGCAGGCACCTGGGAGGTATTCACAGCCCTGAGGTTTGGGTACCTGAGGCAAGACCCCTGGCATCCCTCTGTAATCAACAGCAAAGCAGGTTACACCTAAAATGTTCAATGGCAATGCCCACAATCTATCATATAGAAATTCACAGGGTGGCTTCCTTGGTAGGATGTTCCTATAGTTAATTAACCTCTGATCCTTATTTCCAGTGGGAACATCTCTTGTTTCTGTCTCTAGGAAATAGCTCTTGCAGCACTTTGCCTAACAGATTAGACAGCCTGCTCAAACCTGGTACCTTCTTCTGCCACAGGTATTTCTGGGGACAGATCAAATCCCTTTTAGCCTTCTCTGCTGCAAGGCAAACATACCAGAGCTCCACCAGACTCTTGTTTCCAAACCTTCTCAGTATGTGAAATCCCACATCAGCTGCCTTCCTCAGTTACTTCCTCTGTATGGTGAGGTTTTATAGCAGAACCTCTTTATCTTTGCTCAGAGACTATTTTAAATAGTACTGTTTCACAGCATTTTTTTGTCTTGGAAAAAAAGATAGGCTTTTGTCAATAAAGACAACCCTTTCTCAGTAAACATGAGGCTTTTGATTTTAAAAGTGACAAATAGTGTTTCTTAACTTAAAAACTATTAATTTCCACAAGTTGTTTTAGAAAATTAATAAAAACTACTGCTGCACTAACTGCTGTTACCAAAACAATTTTCACATCAGCTTCTGCCTGTGGCCATGCAGATATGGGTCATTTCACATACAGACTTGCCTTCCAGGCTGCAGCAGGTTAAGTATCTGATTTTTGGTTAGCCGTAAATTATCGCTAAAATAAAGGCACCACAGCCCTGCCGTTAACGCTGCCTGATGCAATGCCCAGACTCCTGCAATGTGGGAGTGCCAGCGTGCTGCCGAACTGTCCAAGCCAGGCTGACGTGGCATCTACTCCCCAAACATGGTCTCTCCTGCTTGAGAAAATGGCCCAAACCCCGCTAAGAGGGGAGGTGAAGCTGTTGCCTGCATCTCCTCGTTCCCTTCGCTGCACTGCCCATTGTAGTCCTTTGATCTCTGTAACTGGAGAATACTAATGGGAGCACTAGAATCTGAAGTGGCTTAAAGACATTTTCTTTATCGCTGGATTAGTGCTGGGAGGGCATGAAATCTGCCAGCGCTCCGCTCAGAGCAAGTCAAGAGCTTTCTGCTTCTCGCAAAGGTTGAGTATGCTGAGTGTAGCGGCCTGCCTCACTACAGCATGGCTAACTGCTTTTATGAATGGAGTTAAAAACAACAGATGCTGTGAAGCTGTTGCTAAGAACCTTTTTTTTTTTTTTTTTTTTCTGGTGTCCTGACTGCTCCAGCCAATGTAAGCCACAGAGCTCCCAAACACCACACAGCCCTGAAATCAAGGAAGTGGGCAGGAAAAGAAAAGCACAGGTTCCCTATCTGTTCTCTGCCTGTGTTTAGTTGAGCAGTTACACAATTCCAGATCTGTGATTATTCCTGGCAAGGTTTGTTCGTCTCATGGGAGACTTTTGGAATAACACGGTGCTTTTGTAGGGAGTGTCAACCACCAGGCGAACGTGCCTTCCAGATCTGTTGGTTTTTTTTTTTTTAAATAATAATGTAAGTAATTGTTTCTTTACAGTTTGGTCTTTGCCTTTTAATGACTCACATTTCTACCTTGTCAGCTTTCAGCACAGGCCCTGCCCTCCCTCCCAGTACTACAATCCTCCCAGATCTCACCCACTGTGCCAGGTCACCCAGGGTGAAATCATGAAAGATGAGAATCCATTTTGTCAGCGCCTTGTCCAGATGTTCTGCTTACGGGGGCTGCTTTTAGGGGGCTGTAGAAACTATGGGCACGGCTGTCAGCAGGCATAAAAAACGAGGTGCAAGCCTGCCTCTAATGCTTTCAAGTAGAGGTTTGTCTGTGGTTTATTATTTGGACAAATCCAGATGTATTTTCACAGAGACAGCAATAGACTCTGATCCCCAGCACTGCTTCTGTGCCAAGCGTCTCAGTCCTGTTCCAGCCTCCTGTGGTGCAAACATACTCTTTAAAATAAAGAGGGAGAAAGCTTAAACATTCATAAAACTAATTCTTTAGTTTTAATCTCAGTGAAATATGACTGCACCTTTTTAAAAAGTTTTTTTTGTGTGTGTAACTTTTCACTTTTCCTTCTTCTCTGAAAAATGTATTCAACTTGAGGCAGGGAGCAATTACAGAAAATTTCAGGCTGAATGGTTAAAGCACGGCCAACTTGTAAAGTAATTGGAAACATAGAAGGGAAAGTGTTTGGTAACATGGGATAAAAGATGCTATGTAAGTGGAGGATTCTTTTTTATTGCAAGCTCTCCTCTCTCCGATACTCTAATTGTGTTTTGCCTGATCCCTTGACAGTTCATTAATTTTTTGTCCAGTTGCAGACTGTTGAGTGCAGATAAATTTCAGGCTATTATGGGAACACCCTAGAAGTTTATATAGAAAGGAAACTCTCTGTTTCCTGTATCATCCTTCTGGGGATCTTGAAAGAGTTCACAAAAGCCACTTAAGCAAACTTTCTTTGCTGGATAACGGAAGGAAAGGAAACTGTGAACAAGCAAACAACACTCAATTCCATGAGACAAGAGATACTCATAGGTCATTAGAGAGAAAGTAAAGTCAATGAATGCAACACACACACACACACACACGCACACACACAGTACCTTGTACTTGGGAATTCTGCACCTGTGCACTATTTCTGATCTATAAAAAGGGACCTCATGCAAACCTCCAGTGAGACAGGTGGTGGAATATCTGTCCCTGCAATGCGTGAAAACTTTCTGAAGTTTTTTGCAATTCAAATACATCACGGGCTGAGTTGCAAATGGTCATGGATCAGCTGAACAGCTTCACTTTCTTCCCGTCATTAACAGTACAGTTGCCAGAGGTCTGCTGCAACCAGGTCTGTATCTTTTGTCATGTACAAATCAAAAGCATAGGTCTGAGTAGCTGTAAGTTTTGCTCGGTCTGGCTTCAAGTGCAGAATTCAGATGGAGCTCAGAGAGCTGAGGCAAAACACAGCATCAAGTGTGCAAATGCAGCCTCTGCCTCCAAGCCCTGGAAATATTGGGAACTCCAATTTCTAGGCTTGTCTCTGAATTTTACACTAGTTTTCTAAGGGTGTGAGGTTGGTTCAACAGTATGCCGCCTTTCCTAAACGTCTTGGCTTCAGCTGCATTTCAGAGGGAGATCAAAACCACAGAGTAGATGAAATGCTGCAAGTTTGTTAAAGTAAGTGCTTAAAGGAGGAGTTTTGCAAGTGGCTCACCTGGAATATGGATTTTGTGGTATTTCAGATGAGTAAATCCACATGGTAGAAAGACCTTGTATCTGCTTAAACCACAGGAAAACAGGTTGAAGTTTGCAGTTAACAGAAAGGCACAGACCTGTAAGAGAAGAAACGGTTTGGGGCAATACTTGGCTAGCAGTAAGCAAAGCAGGGCAGGGGGGAGTGGAGTAAAAGGGGAACAATACAGCAGCATCTCTCATTTCTGGGAAATGAAGCTCAAAACAAGCCAGAAGGGATGATATAAAATACATATCCACTATAAAAAACACTCGCCTTTCTCAGAAGATGAAGAGTTTGTGCAGCAGGGTAACTGATAATCAATATGAAAGGACCAGGCCATCTGGTAGGTCATTTCCAGGACTATCTATCAGGAGAAAACAATCTACGTTTCAACTTGGTTCAGTGCCCTGTACTCCCTGAACAATCCTCTGAACTTCCTCAGCCATGCTCCAACCACAGCCTCACCAAACCATACCGAGAGGTCATGGGGAACAGTGTTGCCTGTCAGGGTTCAGAAAAGAAACCCTAAAGGCAACATCATGGGTTTGCTGAGCACCTCAGAAGGCAGGTGAAAGAGAGAGTGAACTACGATGCCAGCAGCACCAGGCCTGCAGTTCAAGTCTGGTAGATGATCAGACTTTTTTTAGGTAGGGTTTGTAGAAATAGGACAAGGGGGAATGGATTTAACCAAAAGAGGATAGATTTAGATTAAACATTAGGAAGAAATTCTTTACTGTGAGGTTGGTGAGGCACTGGCACATGCTGCCCAGTGAAGCTGTGGATGCCCCATCCCTGAAAGTGTTCAAAGCCAGGCTGGATGGGGCTTTGAGCAACTGGTCTGGTGGCAGGTGTCCCTGCCCATGGCAGGGGGGTTGGAACTAGATGGTCTTTAAGGTCCCTTCCAACCTGAACCATTTGATTCTGTGATAAGAAAAAATGAGAGGTGGTTGGTGGCTGTTCTGTACTTGTATCATTGAAGGGAGGATTTCTGTCTCCAAGGGCACTGACTGAATTTTTGAAAGGCATTTAAGAAAATATCAATTGTGAAAACATTTTTTTTCTGGCAGATTCTGCAACATATGCTTCTGGTCTGACCAAAACCACTAACAAGGGGAAAAAAGAGTGAGGAAGATACATGAAACTTTTGCCAGATGGAAAAAAAAAATATTTTGTTCAAATTTGGAGTAATCCATTCAGGCCAATTCTTTTTTAATTGGGACCGGGGAGGGCCTTTTTTGGCAGAAATACAACTGATTACTTTACAGGAAAAATCTAAATGCCTCAAAAACATTTCTGCTGGTCTCTTCTCAAAGTTATCTTCAGGAACAGTGCTTCCCTGGGGAGCTTGTTAAACCTTCCAAATAACCTCATTGCTAGGAACTTTCTTTCCTCTCAGTTTTATTAACTTCTTTATCTTAAGCTATAACCTCTTGAGTCAGCTCTCAAGGTTGCGAATAATCTCTGTTCAAATCATCACCTTCGGAGCTTCTGTCGTCATTCTGTGCTCTGGCCCAGGTGAGCGCTAGGACATCCTTAGGGAGAGCATCTATCTGGACTCAGCATAAATCATAAATACATTGCCAGTCCAGAAAAATGGGTTGAAACCCATTCAAGGAGAAAGGATCTTTATTCTTATTCTGACATATTCAGAAAATAGTCCCTGCTGCATTTTATTCACTAATAATAGGAGAAGGGGGGGCGGGGGGGGGGGGGGGGGGGGGCGGGGGCGGAGCGGGGAGGGAGTGCGGCGGGAAAGGATGGGACCAAAAAAACAGTAATACAAAACTTCTGGTCCTACCAAAGCAGCCCTGGGTCTTTGAGGTACTTAAATTTGGAGCTTAGTTGCCAGGCTCTGTTTATAGATATGGAAAGAAGCTGCTGAACTGATAGGATTGCCCAAGTAAGAAGAGCAGCAGGAAAGCACATCTCTGTTACCTTCCTGATCTCACTGCTGTTGGCACAGTGTTCACACACAGCTCTACAAAAGAACAGTGACACCTCCAGGTCCCCCTCCAGCAGGTTGTGTTGTAGGCCGGGGAAGATCTGGAAAGTGTTTGAGGAAGATTATGAAGTTGCTTGAGAAAGAACTGGAAAGTGCAGCTGTTTCTATAGGGGTTGGAAGTGAGAACTGGAAGGTGACTTACCCTGGAAGAGACAACACGATGTGAAAGGGCCTGACCATTTTCTGCCAGCCTCTGCAAGCTGAAACAAGGTTTAGGACTGTCACATGAGTCAATGTGCATGGTTTATTCAACAGAAAAGTATTCAATTCTTTATGTAGGGTTTTCTACTAAACCAGCTAGGTGACCAGAGCATATACAATCCGCAGATGAAAAGGAAAGGGAAAGTTGCTCCTTCTGGGAGCAACTAGCTTTTAAATCATTATAGCTGCAAAGTAAAACAAGACTCTTAGAGCAGAAGTGTGCAGTATCCACACTGTGCTTCAGATAGCAGGACTTCCCCAAATCAAACATTGCCTGAAAATTGATGACCGGGGTGATATTCAGTTCTAGGAAAAGGGGAAATTGTTGAACACAACTGTTTTGAGTTAGGTCAAAAACTGTGAATTTGTCCGTTTTCACCCAACTTTTAGAGGGGGAAGCAACCAAAAGAACTCTAAAAAAATCTCAGTATTTTCTGCGGATTTTAATTTTCACTCCTATCAACTTTGGACTTTGGAAATGCACTTTATTTTTTCCTCAAAGTTTATAATTACTTAATTACTTTCTTATGAAACACTTCGGGGTCTGCAGTTGTTTGGTTGTGTTTGGAAATTCAAGTAATTAGAATAAAAAGCATTCACTCAATTCATTTGAGTTTTTCGGCCACAGCTACAACAGTCTTCTCAGGGTTATTCTTGAAACTTGGGTTGCTTAAGTCATTTAAATAGATTTCTATTTCAGAAACAAAAAGAGAGCCAACAATTTCACAATTAAAAGCTTGAGGGCTATAAAACTTGGCTTCACCTAAGACTCTTAACATTGTTTTTATTATCTTAATCACTAGGTTCTTTACATACTAATTTTCCATCCCATTGCCAAGCAGTGCCAATCCAACTTGCTTTTCCATCACCCAGGTGATTGTTACTCATGTTTTCACGAGTATGTAAAAAAAATCCTGAATATAGTCAGCACAACAGTGTCTATTTTTGCGACTGCTCATGGACCTCTGCTAACACTGAGTCATAGCTGCAAAAGTCACTAGCTTAGGTGTAGCTCCTTCTGAGTTGTTTCTTAGAATTTTCCAAAAATACAGAGAACACTGCTGGTTTTCCAGATGCAGTTTTGATGACACAAGGCTAAACAATTTGAAATCCTGTCTATGCCAGGACTCAGAATATTGCAAACACCAATCAGGTATGTGACCGATTAGGCAAGGCAAGAGATGAGATAAATCACAACATGTGGTTATAACAGGCCTTAGCAAAGCAAAGAGTAAAGCGAGTCCTTCAGGAAGGCTATAGAGGCTTCAGGTCCCACCTGGGTGATCAAAACAGACGTGCCAAATAACACGTGCATATCTGAATCCAGCTGTAACTAAAAGGCTGCAAAACAAGAAGGCAGCTTGAACAGGAATTAATGCTCAGTTACTAGAGGTCATGTTTGAGTGTCTAGCGCTACAGACTAAGTGTGCTGTGACTGGATAAAATATGATATTTTATTCTGCACTGGACTAGACTGACTGGTTATCATCTATAAATTAATCCATGAAATGTGTTGTTATGAGAAAGCACTAAGGAATCAAGATCTTACAGGTGAAACTTCAGTAAATTTGGCTTTCTGGCATGCTGCAGGAGCCTGTGCAGCCAGAAAACTAACTGGTCTTTTTTCTGTATTCACCAGTGTAAACTGGCAATAATACCGGCCAGCTTTCACCAGGGTAAGGCTAATGTGAATGAAGTAATTTGAAAATCATCTCAGAGTTAAACAGACTCCTGTACTTCGGGCTTTGGTTCAGGATTTTGCTTCTTTGCAAACCCAGTGTGATGAAAATCCATTTTTCAATTTGGCTTTGAGTAAAAATAGAGAGACCAAAGTACAAATATCCTTGTGTGGCAATGGAAACCACATAAACATCATAGTCATGGTTTAATATGAGGCAGCTCGGAAGGAAAACTGACTAAACTCAGCTCATTGCCCAAGCAGAGAGAAACAGAAAGAGTAAATAGCCTCAAAAAATGAGGGTTTGGTCTCTCCATTGCAAGGGAAGGAGTGACTGAACTGAACAAGCCCTGCAGGTCTCAAATGCTGTCTAGCAGCATTTTAACTGCTCTTGGCACTTAAATGAGGACTGAAGGCCACAGTTCTTGAAGGACTGTCAAGTCATCCTTGTCAACTATAAACTGCACTGGAGTTTAATTCCTCACAGTTTTATTGTGAAGATAATTATAGACCACATAAATTCAAGAGGCAGGATAATTTTTGCAGCTGTTAATACCACTTTTTAGCTGTGCAAACCAGGAAAATAATGATAGGGAACTCTCATTCTTCAAGGCATGAACTCCTGATGAGACCTCACAAGTGGCAGCGGCAGCGGCAGCAGCAGCAGCAGCAGCAAACGTATCTTACAGCCCTTATTAGGATCTTGCCAACATAACTGCTATTAGCTGGAGTCTCCATGATGAGACATTTATTTTCCATATGGGGATGGTGTGGGAAGGTACAGCTACTGCTTTTACACCAGGTTTCAGCCCAGGAGAAAAATAAATGGACCCTACACCTGCACCACCCTGTTTGCTTAGGACTGTTGACATTGCTCTAGGGTGACATGAACCAAATGGCTCCAGATGGGTAAACTCTGGGCACAAGACAGGGCAAAGGGCTAGGTCTCACTCTATACCTGCATGTCCTGTCTGAAGCCATTTGGCTCTCAAACTTCAAAGTCAGTTTTGGCTACCAGCCACAGGCAACCTAAATTGACCTGTGAATCTGCCTACCTGGGTTGCAGTCACAAACTCACATGCAGTATCCTGCTGTCTATAAAACCTTCTTGAGACTTGTTTGTGTCCAGACAAAGTATCTTTGGTTTGCTTGCTTCAAGTCTACAGCCCTCATCCATAGGCAGAAACCAGAAGAAACCCAATGCTTTTAGGGGAAAAAAGAAAGAAAAAAAAAAAAAAAAAAAGGAAAAAAAAAAGGCACCAAGGGACATGGGCCATTTTACACAACCATTAAAGTTCCAGCTTAATGACAGCATATGTTGGGGGAGGGTGGGAAGAAGGGTAAACAGCAGTTTCAAGCCCAGAGCACTGGTTTCCCATCAGATATCTCACCCTTTATGAGAGATACCCTGGGGAGAAGCTACAGGCCAAATGTGTAAAAGTTGAGTCTCATTTTTCACGTCCTCTTCACAAATGTCCTGGCTAGGAGACCTCACCTGGGCTTCTGGGTGCTCAGATTTGCCCAAAGTCCAGCCTCAGGCTTCCCAAACCCATGGCCGCTCCCAGTTAGGAGACACTTCTAAGAGTTGGCTGTGTCAAACATCATTAAGTCTGAAAGCAAGTCAAAACAATCCCATGGGCTTTTGTCCATCCAGATGAAGAATTACCTTTTTTTTATAAAGTCACAGCTTTCAAAGGATTTAGGAGCAGCAGCCCGTCTCATGAGGTTTGGATAATCTAGGAATCCCTGCGTTGCATGTAAAGCAGTTCACACTGGATCTGATTGTTGGCAAACAGTCAACTAAATCCATTATTGCATGATAATGCTCAAACATTTCATTAATTCCTAACCAGCTGTCCTCTGCTCCCTTACCCCTTTCATCATACAAACATTTCTTTAACTGTCTGAGGGAGGGGAGAGGGAGGATCAGACACAGCCTCGTAAAATTCCTTCACCCGCTTTGCCTGCGGCAAGTTATTTCTTTTGACACGCGTGTAAAATAATATTGGGGTTGTTGTTTGTTTGGCTTGGCTGGATGGTAAATTTTCATAACAATTTTGTAAGCCAAGTACCTGTGAAATGGAGTAGAGAGAACTCATGGCAGCTTGTTGATGATCCTGCCGTCTGGTTAATTAACATATCTCATTAAATAGGGAAGACCCCTTGCTCCAGCTTCTATGCCAAGACAGAGGGCAAGGCTTTCAGAGCAGGATATTGCTCTTCAGTGTTCAGAGGTCCTGTAGGTTTTTTTAATATTTTTTTTTTAAGTCCTTTGGTACTGCATGCCAAACAAATCAGTGGAAGCAAGGATAAGTGAGGGAGCAGTACCTTGGGGGTTTCTCCAACTACGTGACTCACAAAATGGAAGCATGCATAATAAGAGTCATAGAGAGATTTTAAGGTGACTTCGGGATGCTTTCTTTAGGGAAAGCTCTTGCTGAAGTGCCTCAACTGGCTACACATTGCCTAAGAACACACTGAGGAAAAGAACTCAAAACCACCACCCGGCTGAGAAGGAACCTGCTAAAGGTCGACTCTCACAAACATGGGGAAGCAGAGCGTGTCCCCAACCTCACCCTCAACCACAGTTTAGGAGCTTTTCTCCCAGTCCCACAAACATCAGTCCCTCTCCTGGGCAAACGTAGCACACGTCTGGACAGCACATCAGTCTCTCAACTGACACTCATTCCTCCCCTGCCAAGACTTGAGGATGCATTTATTTATTATGGATTAAATATTTGGAGTTGAGTAAGAACCTCAGAGGGAAAAGGTGGGTCTGCTTCCTTGGATTTTTTTCCCCCCACTCCCTCACTCTCATTATAAAAAAACAGATTTTTTAAACTAAACTGTTTGTTTTATGGAAAATTACTCTTTATGACTCTAGGCTCAGCTAGACAGTTAACAACACTCAAGTGAAAATAAAATGAGGAAATACAATGGAGAAATATCTGGACACGTCTGGACATGTCTGGACATTGCTGGAACAGGTCTAAAATGGCAGGGTGAGGTAAGGACCACACTTTGCCACAACAGCAGGCAACAAAAAGACACACAAAAAAAGAAGCAATTTTTTCCAGTTATTTTAAAGCAAGGTGTCAAACCATCAGGTACTCCAGGCTGCCACAGATCTATGGGTAAGAAGAAGCACATCTTAGAAGTTGTAACTACACCCACATTTTGAGATCCCTTCTCAGTGTTTTCAGTTCTGTTAGGGTCTCATATAATTTCCACTAAAGTCACTGAAGTCTTTTCTCTTACCACAAATCATTATTCTTCTCTACTACTGTAAATATAGGGTTTTTTTTTTTTCTTCTGTGGCAAAAAAAATAGTGTTTTACTAAGCCATACTACATACATTCACTTCTGATGTAGTGAGTGTCATTTTACTGTCAAGAGTAGGTGTTACACTGGGCTGTCGTCAGTATTGTAGCTTTATCATTTGGCTAATTAAAATAATTATTTTGCCACTTTTTTTTTTCTAAAAAAGCTAGCAATATTGTTAAAATATTTATAAACACCAGCAATATGTCATCAAACCCATCATTCTTTCAACAGACTTCGGGAATCATCATCAGAGAACGGTTGATTCAGTGAGTTATGTATGACCGCGGTCATGCATGCTTTTCAGTCGTTGGTCTAAATTAACCTAAAAATAAATACATATTGATAATAGCATTCCAGAAGAAAAGAATAATGATTTTTTTTTGTTTCTTTAGGGCTTGTAATTGCAGTATTTTTGTCAGACTCAAGATTCCTATTGCTTTTTAATAGTGCATAGATGTGTACAGTTCTTCCATTTTGCCTTCTGTGGTTTTCCTTTTTCTTGAGTCTGGTATGCTTTGTGGTTTATTTATTCATAAGCTGCAGAGAAAGAAGTTTACACTAAAAAAATTGTTTTGGAATATATACTTAATGGCATGTCAAGAAACAGAAAACAACTACACTTACGCAATGTAACGTGCATTTTTACATGCCACTCATACACTACTTTATGCATCCCCAGTTTATGTAAGTAGTGAAAATTAAGTATTACACTACCCTGCCCGTTGCAGTCAGCACAATTAAGGCTAGGAGATGGTAACTGAGAATAAAAAAAACCCCACACCTGTGCTGAAAGAACGTGTTCTTTTATGGCAAGTTTGCAGGGGGTGCTTACAATGTGGCAGGACTATGGCTTCAATCAGGACTGAAGTGTTTCGATTTCCTGAGGGTCCCTGCATGTTGTATATTGAACGTTGTGTATTGCGGGTGTGATGAATGTCAGACTAGACCCTTGTACAGAGCAGGTGACAGGCACTGGCCTGTCACACCCCATTAAAGCGCAGGGCTGGACATGTGGAGAGGAGGCTCCCAGGCTTTGGCGGGCACAGAGCTGATGGAAGGGAAGCACGATGGGACTCTGCGTGTGGCCAAGCCTGAGGAAAAGGTGTTATTTTTCCTCAGGATGCAGGAAAACGTCAACAATTTTGGGCCGACATGTTTGCAGTATCTCAGGTAGGGAAGGGCGTCCACCCCTGCTCTTTCGCAGTTGTTAGTTTGGAGCTGTACTTGGCACAACTTTTTTGGACAGGGGAGAGCGGCTCCGCGCCATGTCCCCACCGAGTTTCTGTGGAAAACGCTGGCTGGCTCGGCGGGAGCAGATCAGGTGGCAGCCTCCAACCGCCCTCAGGTTGCTCGCGGCTCCCTCTCCGGCCAGGAATCCCCCTTCGGCCCCGGGAGAGGTGCCAGCGGGCTCGGCCGCGCGTCCCCCGGCAGCGGGAACGGCCGCTACACCTGACCCGGCCCCGGCAGCCGCCCGCTGCCCTCCCGGCTCCCCTCAGGTGGGAGGGCCGCCCGCGACCCCCGCCCCTGGGCGGATGCCAAGGCGCCCCCGTAGCCCGCCTGCCCGTCACCATAGCAACGCCCCCCGCCCGACCGCCGCCGCCCCCCCGGGCCACGCCCCCTACTGCATATTCATGTACCCCGGCGCGGGAAGGGGGCGGGGGTGGGGAGGGGGCGGAAGCGGAAGCGGGAGACGGTTTCCGAGGAGCCCGGTATAAAGCGGCCGCTGGTACCCCGTATCGCCTGCCGCGCTCGTGCCGCCGTGAGTGACCTCACCCCTCCCTTCTTCCCCCCCTCCCCCACCCTCCCCGCCGGCCGCCGCGGCCACCTCCCGGCACCGCCGCCTCCCCCGCTGCACGGAGCAGGTCCCGGGTGCAGGGGGAGACCCGGGGGCAGGTAAGTGGGTCTGGGGGCGGCTGGGCCTTGGAGGGGTGGCGGCTGAGCTGTGGGGGGTACCTGGAGTGAGGAGGGGGAGTGTGAAGGTAAGGAGAGGTTGGGAAGCAATGGGGTGAGGGACGGCTGAGAAGCTTTTGGGTGAAGGAGTTGGGGCTGGAGAGGGGAGAAAGGGGTGAGGGAGGTGTGAGGCTGCAGAGGGGGAAGGGGGTAAGGAGTGAGGTGAGGGAGACATGGGGCTGCAGAGGTGGCAGTTGGAAAGAGTTGAGCTCTGTGGTGAGGGATTGGGCTAAAGGAAATGTGGGGCTGCAGATGTTGGAAAGGGTTGAGGAATGAATGGTAGGGTGAGTAAGGCTGGGTTGGAGAGGCTTGTCTGGGATAGTGAGTCCTACTGAGTTGAAAATGGGGTGAGAAGGAGGTGGTTGAGTGCCCCTTTGGGACTGTGTTGGGTGTTGAGTGTGCTGCAAGAGGACTTGACCGAGGGGCCAAAGATGGAAATTAGTGTAGCTCTTCAAACTATTAAACTTCACTAGTTTTCCATTTGAATAATTCTACACTTAATCTGTAACTTGATTGCAATATGTTGTCATAAAACAGTTGAGTCTCACCTCTCATAGTCTGATGGTGGGAAGGTACTGGGGGAAGAAATTACTTGGCACATAAGTGTTGCACAAAGGCTGCAGTTTTCCTTAAAATCATGTTATTGGTAACTTGCAACTCCAAGATGCCCTAATTTAGCATCTTTATCAGGTGTAGAAACTGTGTTTGACCTTGAAAAATACTTTCCCTGTGGGGCAGCTTTCTGTTGTTGAGATTGGCCTCCAGTGTTCTCTATGTATAGAGGAAAAGGAGGGGAAGAAACAATCTAGCCAAGGCTCTGACTTGGCATGGGGTGCGGTGAGTGAATCAATGTTGCTAGAGCTTGGCTAATGCAGTGAATTACAAATGGAAAAGGATAGGAAAGATATTGCAGGATGTTGGACAGAGGAGGTGATTTTTCCTTAAGGAAAGGAGAGATGTTACAAGAAGTGGGCCTTCAGGGATAGGCAGCACTAGGTGCAGAGCACAGATAACTGCAACATTATGAGGACTAAGAGGAAATTGCACTGTTACAGCCGTATCCTTACTGCTCTGTAAAAACTGCTCCAGTGTGATCTGCGTCATGTTCCACTGCTTTAATCAGACTGTACTACTAAAATATTTAAGGAAATATGGCTTGAAGGCACTTGAGCTCAAAGAGTGAGCTGGTGAATACTTTGTTTCCCTCTAGAAGTCAGGATTTTTTGTCAGTGTCTGGCAGAAGTGGTTGCTGGTGCAGTTGCATAGATGTAGCTTATATATGCCCTCTTCCCCCACAACAGTATTGCAAAAGAGAAGGTTTTCCTTGCTTGGTTTGTTTAATGATTATACTGGATTGATGAAATGTTCAACAGGCCTAATTTTTCCCTTCCTAAATAAGGAAAGGGATTTCAGACAAGAGATTAAGGTACTTACTTGACACTATGGCTACAAATGCTTCCAGAAGTACTTTTAGCTTTTCAGACTTACAGTGAACACTCAGTAAGCTCCTGAAACTGCATTCAGTAGTCTGAGACATCCACAAACATCTACCAGTTCCTGTGTCTGTCAAAGGTGGTGGCAGCTGCTGTCTTAGAAGTGAGAGCTTCAATCCTGTATTAATGAGATTAAATTGGATATTTAAAGAAGTTTTCATGACAAAACAATTTCCGTGTTGTAAGGGATGGGATCAGTGGAACAACTTTTATTTTAGTTAGCTATTTGTAATATCAGAGGCCAGTTTACATGGGTTGGCTCATGCCTCTGAGCAAGTAAATGGTAGCAGTTCTTGCACTCAATTATGTGTGACTGAGGCATCTTCAGTAAAATTGAAAACATATGGTTCTATAGATAACCCTCCTGTGTAATGCATGTTAACTCCTACAGGAACCTGCTGCTCTGGGAGTTTGCTGAGAAAGCAATGAACAGTATCTGCTGATGGGATCTTCTTGTTTGGATGCTGTGGGGATGGCTTGCAATCAAAAGTAATCCTCTCCCTCAAAGCTGAAATGTATTTTAGCAATTCAGTCTGGTTTAAAAACACTTGTATTATACTGCCTTAAGCAGACAAGGGAGGGTGTCCTTCATTAGTGGCGAGAAGGTTGTTACAAGAACAACTGATGTAGATGATTTTGTTGCTCCTTCTGTCATGTAACTTCAAAATTAATGAAGTACAACTCTGTTCATGTGTCTTTTCTGTGGGGCAACACCAGGGGTGTATTTGTGGCTTCCAATGAAGTATGGTGTAACTGACTGATGCTGCTTGTGTGTCTATGTGTGACCTTCATTTTTTCACACTGAAGTAAATCTGTAGCCTATTTGAGGAGCTTTCTGAACTAACTCCCTTTATTCTGTGTGGAAATACAGGCTCTGAGGAGCTTAGGGAAAGCAGGCTGAATTTGGACCCATCTCACATGGCTGTGACCTCAGAGGTTAATTACCTTTAAACTCGCTCCACTCCTGGATTCACTGACAACTAGAAAGTTAAGTCTTGGTAATTTAGTATCGGTCTGCTTGTATACTAAGGCTGGAATGTATGGGCTTTGTCTGTATAAACTAGTTTTAAATGGATCATTTCTAAAAGCTATGAGAATACTAAATGTTGGGTGGTACCTGCAGAGTATTTCAACAGTGAAACAGCATCTAATGTTTGGAAAAACCTTAAAGTCAAAACGTGTTGCCAACTGAGTAGCTTAGACTTTGATAGGCATCTTATAAATTCCTAGGTAGGAAGTTGATGACTGAAATGGCTTACTAATTGCTAGATAATGCTTGCAGTTGTGAACAGTTCTGTATAACACTTCTGTACTTTCAGCAGACTTAAGCCATAAACAGTTCTTTTGCACAGTAGCATTTGATCTTGTCTAGTTTAATCTGTAAACTCTGCCTGTGATGTGCTGCTGTTGGTCTTAGTTGAATGCCTTATGACTTAAAGCCTCACTTCCTAGAGTAGGTAGCCAGTTTCACCCACAGTATGTGGGCACATCTACATGTATGTTAAGGCAGAAATGGTGAAATCCTTTCACGTCACCCATCACAAAGCTGCAGCTGGCACTTCTTTTTGAGCTTAACTAGGAGTCTGTACCTTTGCTGTTACTCCTAACAGCAGAAGCCACCCTAAAACACTTGCATCAAATGATCAAGCAGTGTGTATGAGCAACAGCACAAGTGCAGTGGTGTTATGCTTGAGATAAAAACAAACTCCACTTACACCTCAAACTGATTTTTAATGTGATGGTTAGTGTAAAAGCATGTAGAACAGAGGCAAAGCTACTTGGGTTGAAACGGGGCTTTCCAGTTGATCTGCCAGGAGAGCTGCTGTGGAAGCAATGAGGCTGTTATGATGGAGGGGGAAGCTTTAGCAGCTTGCGCAATGACTGGTAACATGAAAAAATGTTTGTGCTGCATTTTACTTCTGCAAGCTACTCCCATAACCTTTACCTGTAATAATATTTGCAAGATCCCAGGCTGTGAGCTATTTCAGTTATAGGCATAAGTCATCAAAACTACACTGACAATGGTGTAGTCTTATGTGCAGTTCTGTCTGAGAAGGCTTAATTGATAACTATTCTGTTGGAGCTCCTGGTCCTTCAGCTTGCAGCACATTGTCAGCCTTACTAAACAGCTTTCACTTAACGGTGTGATTAACTTGGGGAATAGAGAGTGCAGGGTTGTCATTTGGGTTAATACACCAGTGCTAAACTGATAGAGGTGTTTGAAACTACTTTTTCTAAGCAGAGCATTCCTTCTGCTTGGTAACTGCTTTAACAAGTCCAATAAACTTTTTAGCAGAGTTGTGCATTTAGGTTGCCATACAGAAGCAGAAGATACAAATCATTCTGGCAAATCTAGTTGCCAGAAAGTTGAAGCAGAATGCTTGCTGTCAGAATGATTGACACCATGTGTGCAGCCTGACAGATAGCTGGTGTTTCAGTTTGAAAGTTGCCTTCCAGACGGGAGCTCCTGAACAGCCCAGAAACCAAGCCTGGGGGTAGACACTCTTAAGCTGTGGGGCTCTGGGCTGTGAACTAAAGGTTTTACATGCTTTTGGTAAGCTGCTGCTGGTCAGGTGACTGTTTTACAGTCAGCAGCTTATCAGTTACCCACACATCTTGCATTTGGGTTACAGCCCTGCTTGGAGTAACCACCCAAAACTTCCACTAGTAAAGGATATTATGTGCTCCAGCTGGGACTGAGGGTCTCTTGAATCCAAGCACTGAATAATACTGCTAGCCTGAATACACTGGTTATTCTGTTATGCTTCTGTATCACAGTTCACTCCTCCAAGTGGAATAAGATACTCTGCATGAAAAAGAGCTGAGTTCATGCTATTAAATCTAGACCTGTGATAGAGTTGCTGGTCTCAAGTTAAAAGCTGAACTTTAGGCATCTCGGCACTGGTTCCAGAGCACTGCAATGTTTGAGGCATTGAGTGGTTTGTGTACTGTGAACTGCCATCTTAGGGAAACTGGCACACAGTAGCTTAACTAAAGCCCCTTACAGCACTTGTTGGAAATAACAGCACTAAAGTCATTTACACTGCAACTGGCATACTGCGTTATAACAACTTGGGAGAAGCAGCCAGGTTTTCTCATCAAACTTACTCTTGGCAAGTGACTCTGGCGAGCATCAGGACACAAGGCTTTCATTGGGTAATGATTTAGTTTGGCTTAGGAGCTGCTTCTGCTCTTGGTTTGCCTCTTGCTGGCATGTAGTCTGCTTGAACATAAATCTCAGTATATAGGTGATGGGAAGTTAGTCTCTGCAACATGGACAACTAATAAAACACTTAAAACCCAGTTAGGGCTGGGGAAGATGTGCTTTCTAGGACTCCCATCTATGAAGGGTATAGGCTATTAAACTAGTCTCTTTAGCTTTAGGACACCTAGCTGGCTTGACACTTCAGGCTTGACTAGAAGTCTCTTTTGCAGTGTTTTATGAAGACTGATTGCTATGGGGTGGCCTGAGGTGCTCTGGGAATGGATTGAGACCTACTTCCTTTACAAGACTAAAATTGTCAGTTAATAGCTGCTACTCATGTAGCAAGATGTAAAAGGGTAGGAGGTAAACAAAACTTCACTGTAAGGAATAGACTGAAGATGCTTTTAAAGATCATGGTGCATAAACAGCAGCAGGAAAGCATTACTCCTGAACTGTTTTGCTAAACTGTCTGAGGTGGGTTTTATCAGCATTCTGGGGAGAGCAAGATTGGTGCTTTTAGAGCAGAGAGAGAACCTAGTTTCCTCATCTTGTTTTAAATGAGAGCTCTAATGTTTTTGTAACTGAAATTGAAACCAGTGTTATGCTGACCCTGCATATTTTCTATCCTTTGCTGGCTGGCCTGGACTACTTCTGCATGCAGTATAGTTCATTTATTTTGGAGACTTGAAAACAAGCCATTATCACCCTTTGGTGCCAGATAAATAAATGATCTAACTGGGGGCTGACCCCAGAGCACTCTTTTTATAAAAGCACAACTGTATGTAACACTTACCATCTTCATTCTGTCCATGAATATATGATCAGTCTTCCTGGACCATGTCCAGAAATCAGTGGCTTAACCCAACAAATGGTGACTACATAACTGTTGGATTTCTGTGCCACTTAATTTCCTATCGTCACTTACACACAGCAGTCTTCCAGAATACATTTAATCTGAGTGCTGTTAAACCTACAACTTGCTTATCAATCATATGGGAGTACAAATAGGAGGAACAGGAATCAACTGGTAGAATAGTCTCAGTGCTGGATCTTTCTTCCAGGTAGTGAGCTTCAGGGTTGGTGTTTGTTTTTGTTTTGCAGGGTGTGGTGGAGAAGGCATGCATACAGGGCAAGAATACTCCTCCCATTTTACAAAGGGACTATATGAGCAAGTATGCTGGCCTGTGCAGTCTGGCTCTGGGTACTCCCAGAGGAGAGATTTTACAGTCTGAACTATTGCTCCTTAGAGTAGTGTGGCTGGCCAGCCAACTCCCAGGAGTTCAAAAAATAACCCAAAACAAATGCACAGCTTGCTTTAACACTAACACATCTAGTGTGCATGTCCTGTTTTCTGTCTGAAATATATCTGGGGGAATCAGCTTGTGATGTAGGTTTGTTCTTGTCCTTTTTCTTGGCTCTTCTGCTTCTGACTTTGGTGTGGAGAGGGAAAAGGTTTACACTTCTTGGTGCAGGAGTTATCATGATTGTTTCCAACATCATAGCACTCCTGTGGCTCCATCTGCCATTCACATCAGTTGTCATAGCCTGAAAGTCAAAACATCTAGCTCTTTTCATGGTCTGAAGAGTGATGAGATGGTTATCTGTACCCTTCATGTTCCTACTGTTACTGCTGGCCTTAGAGTTGGAGCTTTTTCTGCTGCTTTGCTTTCATATCACCTATCCAATTTGTTGTCTTCCAGGTATGGTCTGTTCAGAACTCTCAATATGCAGCTGTGCAGCAGTGAGTCGCTCAGTCTCCTGGAGAAATGGCATTGAACCAGATAAGATGTGTCCTCTTCCAAGTGGTCATTCTGGGATAGTTTGTGTGACAATTCAGGATGCCATTTGAAAATAAGTTTTTTGACCCTTTAGTATAGTGGGATCTTTGTATGCATATGAGCTGAGCTGGACATCCAAGTAGAATATATCTACTGTGGCCTTTCAGCTGTGTAGTAGCTCCCAGTTAAGCTGTATGTAGAAGCATTTGGATGCCTATCCAGTGAACCTTGTGCTAGCATCTTCCATTGATACCTGTTCATGTACTGGACTTGATATTAAGTTGTTGGTAATTCTGCTCGTTAGGAACAGTAGGATATACTTGTGGGCAAGTAAGTCAGTGGTGTGATGACTTAAGATAGAGCTTTACTACTTTGTGTTAGGGTATTCTTAGCCTTTTCATGGCTAGAGCTAAGTAATACTGTTTTGTCTATGTAAAAACCTAGTATCTCAGGGATGTTCAGTATAAATCTGACCCTGTACTCCTTAAACAGATTTCTTTGTATTTTCCTACCTCTGCATAAGTTACTTCATGGAAAGGTACACTTGACACAACCCCAGTACTCAACAACTACAAACTACTAAACATACAGTTCATTAGACTACAAACTTTCAGCTTATTCCAGTAGCCCAACACTGTGTGGTATTTCCCTGAGCTGCACTTCGTAGCTTTCTCTTCTTTAACTATGCTCCTAAATGAATGCTCTTTCCAAGAGATTGGTTCCAGTTCTGTGTTAAAGCTGGTTACTGAATAACTGGCTGTAATTAATGCCTAAATTTATCACTGGTACAATAATAGCTACACTGTTCCCTTAACTTCAGCCTCTTTCAGAAGCTTTTGCTCAACAGACTTGCTGTCTTGTGGTAGGTATTTCTAAAGATCTCACTTACAGGATCCTTCAATGAACTTGATGACAAGTTGTCTTCATTGTGGATCATTACAACCTCATTCTGCCTCCTCAGAATGTAGTAATTGATGTGTCCCTGCCACCCTTCACTGATCTCTGAGGTTTTAGGGACTTTCCCACTGACAAAGCAGTAGACTGGGAGGTGGCCCATGGTCAAACATCCCTACTAGAGAAAGCTTTAAGTCCCTACATAGCAATTACTGTATTAAGACTGAATATATACACTATAGTTTACAAAAGAAATTCTTTAAGTAGGGAATAAGATTTCAACAGTACATGCAGAAATTGCTGCAGGACAAATGATTTGGAGATCTTGCCTCTAGGAGGTGGGCTAAGAGCTGCTGCAGTTCTGTGCTTTGAGTATTCCTGGTAAAATTGCTTTGTACTTGGAAAAAAAAAAGCGTGAACTAGAGACATAATCTAGAAGAGATGTTGGTAATAGTTCCCTAAGCTTTAATACTAAGGGTATATTGTCGAAGGGCAGAGTCTAATGTTAATGTGTTCAAATACTTCAGGTCAGTATTATAACATCACCGTACAATGTACTGTCAATCTTGCATCTGAATTAGTGTGGTGAGGGTGGAAGCAGTGTGTAAATGAAAGCAATACTCTATCTCCAGTAGCAGCATTCAGTTCATTCATATTGCATCTACCTGTAACTTGGAAAATGAGTGGAAGCCTGCAAGTGACAGCTATTAAATGAGAATGTGGTCCTTATTTTTGCTTCAGTGACTGTCCAGCATCCCTTCAAATTCTTACGTGGCGTGGTTATCTTAATGCCATTATAATGCTTCATTTTCTTGCTCAGTAATGGTATTAATTAGTAGGAATTAAGCAATTTTTAATAGCCTGGATAATAGTGGTATCTTTTCAAATAACAGTTAAGAATATGGGCCAATTCTTGGCTTTCACTGAAGAAACTTTGAAAATACTGGGTTAGACTGAGAGCAAACCAGGAAGCCAAGGCTGGAAACTTTTTGACTCTATTGTATCTGATAAAGCAAGCAAGACCCAGAACTTTGCTTCATGAATTTGTTGGCCTCACAGGGCAAACGGTAGCTCTAAGTTCTTAGTGAGCAGCTAAGACTAAAGCTATGTAAGCTTGTTTGGGGTTTTTTTGCATCTGAAAGGGTTTAGGCTTGTAATAGTGCTGTCACACTTGCAGAAAAGAATGAAAATATAGAAGGCTTACATGACTGAATACATCTTCAATTGTTTATATCTGGGCTTGTAGTTTCATGTTAGATCTGCATTATCCAGACCAAGTAGGCTAGGCAAGACTTAAACTCCAGATTGTGCAGGGAAAACCTGAAAGGCTGGGTAGCTTTTCTCCTCAGGTGTGCAGTTTCACTTACAGTGTATGTGGGGAGGATGTATCCAAAGTGACAGACAAGTCTCACTGTTCACAATCTAGTGGGATTTGGAGTATGGCTTTAGTGTGACTGCCAATGCTTCTGAAATCAGCTTAATTGCAGCAAATGGTAGTCACACCTGCTTCTCATGGAAGGAACTGTTTAATAGAAAGCATGTGAGAAGGCCCTGGTTTATTTTCTGCCCAGCAAAGAAATCTGGGATCAGGCCACTTGGGATCCTACCCAGATGACTGGTTATGTTACCCCATGTGTCTCCTGAAGTAAACTGGAGTCTCTTTTGATTGCACTAGTTTCTTCAGTAGGAATTAACATTTTCTACTGAACCTGGGAAACTTGTGTCTATGCTAATTTCAGTCCCATGCTTTGAAGGCTAATAACACTTTATTTGCAGAGTTCTGTTTTCCATGCCAGTGAAAGTTTAAGCCTGGTAGAAGTGTATTGTTACAGGACAAGTATTCTTTCATTGGGGAAAATACAGGATATAGTTACATACTTTATATTCATCCTGTTTCTCCAGACTTCATGATGTTGAGTAGTGAGCAAGGGCATACTAAATCCTTAAAGGACAGTGAGCTGAGAAAGTTGTCCTAGCCAGAACTTTTGGTTATCTGTAGTCAATGCAAACTGCAGTGTGTATAAGTAGGAAGATGTTTGCAGGCAGCATTTGAATTCTTTTCCTGCAGAATTTTTTCCCTAGGAAATTTGTTATCCCCTAAGCTCACTGCAACTTGATTGAGAACCAGAATGCAAGCTAAGGGTAGTAATGTGTCCTGTCATAGCTCTTTTAATGTGGAATTGTAACTTAGAAATTAAAGTCTCATTTGAATTAAAAATAAGTTTAAAACAGAATGGAAGTGACCTTTCAAACTATAGCTGTTTTACTATATAGTGATCTGTACTTTTCCAGACAAGTTCTGCTTCATTCATTTTGCAGAAATATTTTTTTAGAGGAAATATGTTGAACTTAGAAATATGCTACTGGAAGAACAAAAACTTAAAGGTCTTAAAGGATAATAAATGCATTTCACTTAAAGATAACAAGAATGTGGTGCCCCTGTTCTGTCTATTTAATCTTGACTGCTACATAAAGCAACATTAAGATACTTCAAGTCTGTTTAGGCTCTTAAAACATAAAACATTTAAGTATGTTATGCTTAACTGCTCATTGCTTTAATCAAATCTTATTCCTTCAAAAAATCTGGCAGGTGATCATTCGAACAGTAAACATGTTAGTTTATTGCATAAGCTGGTACTGTAATTGGAAAAGTAAAATGACTAAGCACAGTGTTTTCAGTAAAGCTGCCAAACTAAAATACAGCCTGGAGGGGCAAGCTACACTTTTCATTAAAATAAGCTTTAACAACCATGAAACTTTCACCCTAATGTTTTCCTTGCTCTAAGATGTTAAATACCTCCATGTGCTGACCAGTAACTTGCATCAACTTTAAGGTGTTTGTTAGTTAAATACTAAATGTACTTTCTGGTTCTTGTAGCTTGTGAACAAGATAGTTTGCTGCTTCAGCTTTCTGTGTTATCACTGAAGGAGTACAACTGCACATGCAGCATCTATAAATGTGTCTTTGTGGAACCTGGTAGCTAGGCAACTGGATGTGTGATCACCATTGAAGATGCAAGAATTGCAAGGAGCAACCTCAGCTTGTGGAGCCATGTGAAAGTTATCAATGAGTGTGGCAAGGAAGGAGTGAACCTGATTTTTGTCTTATGATGGATAATAACACTTCTGATACTGATACCATGTAGAGACTATGCTATAATCCTGGTTACAACTTGGGCCCATCATTACTTCTCTTGATGGAGATCACTTCATGTTGTCCTTCAACAGTTTTTAAATTTGAAACCTACTGTCAAGCCTTTGTTTAAATAGAATAATCTCATGCCGTTCAGTCTTGTAGTTTTGTCTTTGGGCTCTTGTCCTTTCCATTACTTCCTCCTCCAGCTTTTTCTAGTTGGCTCAGTCTGTTTACACACAGCATGCTTTGCTCACTGAAGTGTTAAGTTTGAATGTTGTGCTTGGTGAGGAATTGTTAGTCCTGTGAGGTGATCATCACTGCTGATGTAACACTAGGACAAAAGTAAGGGTATCTGCTCTCAACAGGATACTGACATGGGTTCTGCTTCTCTGCTATAACCCACAGGCCTTCCTGAAAAATGTGTAATACATTCTCTGCAGGAGCAGTGTTTGAATAAATATTTGGGTTTTTTATGTCAAACTGTCTTTTGCAGTCCTTACAGATCTTTGTTCAGTAAGCTGCAGTGCATGAGTTGATGATATTTCTGGACCAACACTAGAAAGCTCCTGAAACCCTACTCAGAAATACTATTTTGGAGTCAGTTACTCCTTATAGTAAAAGTTGTGGAAGCTGTTGTAATGTTCTAAGTCAATCTGAGTGTCCTACTCACTTCTGTGGTGGTTTCCTCTAAGGTTGCCAGAGCCTTAATATAGGGATGCATGGCACCTACTAATGCTTATTAATAAAAGACCTGTGAAGTCCTGCATAACTGCTGATTTTCTTTTTAAAGCCCTTGTGTTTAGGTAGGATTTGTCCTGGAAGACTTCTTGAGTGACCAAATTTAGGCAATTCCAGTTGTCTAGAATATATTCTAAAAGTCTCTAACTGAAACCAGAGAAGGTCTATAAGCCATCCAATATGCCAAAGGGCTTGCAACAGGCTTTTTAGAAATAGTAAGCAAAAGTGACATCACCCCACAGTCTGACCTGGGTAACTCTGCCACTCAAAGCCTCCTTCACTTGATATTTTTGGTTTGTCTGCTCTTAACAGCCATATACTTTAAGCAGGTGTAACAATTTAAATACTTAGGACTAATATGTACATTACTATGTCAAGGTAAAAACTTTTTTTTCTGCTCTTCAGGAACTTGGCCAAATGCACAGTGAAGTTATTTCTTAACCTGAACAATAAGTCTGTTAATCCCAACAACCTTTTGCTTTTAAACACCTTGCAGTGAGGGAACCAGCCCAAATTTGCACAATAATTCAGGGGCAAATGTGCTATCCCTTGTCAATTCCATGTGTGATAAATTTAGTTAGTTTTAATGCTAGAGAAAGGAATCCTCTAAGTGTTAACTATCTTCATGGGAACTGGGTTGGGAGCCAAGCTGCTATCTTGTACCAGAATTAACTGAATACTTTCTCTTATCAGTTTAAAGTAGAGCAGTTATTTAAAGAAATTGTCTGAAGACTTATCCTGGGCTGCATCAAACAAAGCATGATTGGCAGGTCAAGGGAGGTGATTCTTCCCTCTACACTCTTGTGTGATTGCACATGGAGTACTGTCTAGCTCTGGGGCCCCAATGTAAGAGACATGGACCTGTTGGAGCAAGTCCAGAGGAGGTCCACAAAGATGCTTGAGGGCTAGAGCACCTCTCCTAAGATAACAGACTAAGAGGGGGGGGGGGGGTTGTTCAGCATGGAGAAAAGAGAAGGCTCTGGGGAGACCTTATAGCAGCCTGCCAGTACCTAAAGGGGCCTACAAGAAGCTGCAGAGGGACTTCTTACAAGGGCCTGTAGTGATAGGACAAGGGGGAATGGCTTTAAACTGAAAGAGGGTAGATTTAGGTTAGGTATTAGGAAGAAATTTGTTACTGAGAGAGTGGCGAGGCACAGGCTGCCCAGAGCAGCTGTGGATGCCCCGTACCTGGAAGCGTTCAAGGCCAGGCTGGATGGCGTTTGGAGCAACCTGGTCTAGTGGCAGGTGTCCCTGCCCATGGCAGGGAGTTGGAACTAGATGGTCTTTGAAGGTCCCTTCCAACCCAACCCATTCTTTGATTCAACTATTTTACTTTGACTTGGCAGCTATAGCTCATCCCTTTGTTGTAGGAATTGACAGTCTTCCTGTCATCCCCCTTACCCCCACATGTAAGCCTGTGATTTCCTCTGCACCACAGAAATAAAGCATCCCTTTCAGAAATCTATCTACTCAAAACCACCTAACATTCAACCAGGTGTATGTGAGCTCACATCATACTTTATCTGACCCCTGCATGTGATTAGTGATGCTCCTTGCTTGGGTTGCTGCTGTGGGCAGTTGTCATCTCCTGAAGATAAACATCAAGTCAGTTTTGGAAATGGAGAAATTAGTATATCATAGCAAGTAGAAGCCACCAGGAGTTGATCATGATTGACAGATTAGGGAGCTGGAAATGTAACATCTAGAATATTGTTAAGGTCAGGCTCAGCTTTCCAGAGGAGCAGTGGGAAGCCTATCCATTATACTTTTAAGATCAGAAAGCAATGAAAGCTTAAAGCAAAGAGCTGGATGCCATAGCTTGTGGTATGTGTATTCTCAACAGCTTCTGCTGAATCACAAAAGATTAAAACAGGGCAAAGAGTAGAGGTTAAAAATCTTGTACCAGCATTTCTTCTATGATACAAGCAGAGCAGCAGAGGTGAAGCCAGACTGAACGTGAGCAGAACAAGATGTGGAACAGTCAGTGGTGCAACCACAAACTTAAAGCAGCATAATAAAGGTATGTGGATGACAGAAGATGCATGGAGAGCTATTTAACTATCTTTGTGAAGCCCACGCTGTTGCTATGTGTTATACTCAAGAATAATTAATAGTTTAGAGAGGGCTTCTGTCAAACTGTTGAGATGCGTAAGCACAGTTTCAGTGCATTAAAGGCAGCTTTCATTGATCAGCTCTCAGTGTGGTCAGTTCTTCCTCTGGTATGTTCTGTGAATAGCCATGCAGCCCCTGAAATAGGAGGTCCCTTATATGTGCATGTTAGACTAATCCGAATTACTACTTTGAGCAAGATGTTGCTGTTCCTGTTTGTCCTTCAAATCAACACTCAACAAGTTGCACTTGCTAGTCTCCAAGCTGTAGTTGGTATACATTTTAAAAAATGTAAGTGTCCTCATCTACATTCACTGGACCAGTTCTGGGGTCCTGAATCTATTGTAGCTCTTATTTACACTGAAAGTGTATTCATATTGACTGTGGTGTCCCTTTTATTTTCGTTCCTTTGAAGATGTCTTATGCTAACTACATGTGTATTTTGGTGTCTCTAAACAAAGTTAGAAACCTAAACCTATTTTGTTAGGTGTTCAGGATGCTATTTCTTTCCCTATCTCCCAACTGAATTTCCCACTTGGCTTGAAACTTCATGATCTATCCAGGGTAACAGCATAAGAAAAACTGTTGTTTGTTCTTTTACTCTAGTGCATGCACTTCTGAGTAGAGGATCTGATGCTTTTCTGAGGATATTAGATGTCTGGTAGAATAACCTGCTAACTTGGCTGTTGCACTTCAGTGTCATGCTATTCTGTGTACTGAAGTTCTGGTGTTTCCCTTGTCCTGATCTTCTCACATGCTGCTTTCAGTGCCTGCAAGTATTAAAGCAGCTCTATCCACCTACAGAAATACCTGTGATACTATCTGACCACAAATTCATTCTGCCTCCAAGAATGATCTCAAAAGGTACTGTAGCTGGTATGCAATTAGCTGTGTATAAAGAAACAACCAACCACTCGATTAGCTTTTTTTCTAAAGTCAGTCATGCTTGTATAGGCTGAGCTTCTTGCTACAGTGTTCTTTATGCCAGCAGCCCTGCATCTAGAAAATTACTCAAGTGCAATCACTTTGAACCTTACATCTAAATTAATGTTGGCTATGATTTGTTGACTTTACCCTTTTTATGCGAAGAAACTCTCCTTCTACTACAAAAAGCCTGCCTAGTCCAGTAGAAAATATTGCAACAACATTTTGTCCTTAGAGACATTGAAAAACTGCTTTAGTTTGTGTAATATCGATTCACTGAGGATGTTTTAGGTAATTTAAGGCTGTATAGCTCATCGTAACTGCCAACAGAAAATGCTTGCAAGATACTAGATGCTTTTCAAAGAGCATTTGCTGGTTTTTTTTTATTTTGATGGGGTAGGGGGATAATAGTTTACAAGACCAACCCAATATTCAAGCTAGTTAAATATAGGTTAGCATCTCTAGTGCCTTCGTGGCCTGCCTGTGGTAGCCCCAGCTGGCTTGTAACAATTATAATGCAGATGACAAAAGTGTTATGCTGATACCTCTTAACCACTCTGCCCCTGGAAAATGTCTCTGTGCGGATTTGAAGGGGCATAAGATCTGTGCTCCAGATATTGTGATAATGCTTATGTTTGTGTGGATGAGATCTGCCCCCATCTCATAGTGTAGCTTTGCCCCTAAAGGATTCCTTAGGTCCTATGTAAAACTTCCCTTGAACGATGTCAGCTGTATATTTTGCAGCAAGCATAGAGGAAAAGTTGATGGACTGACAGAGCATGATCAAATTTTCTGAATGTGACAGTACCAAACCTAGACTGTGAGACGTGTTTACTTTCATTTTCACCTGCCGAAGGTGCCTGTCAGCTGTCAGAACTGCAGTAGTGATTGCGCTGATACAACAGCAGACTATAAAGGTTTCGGCTTTGGTACAGAACTGCTGCAAGTCTCATCCCATAATGGTCCAGATGTATGCTGTTAAAAGTGTCATGGATGCTGGAGCTCATGCGTCCTATAGGAGGAGAATGACTAACAGTCACTTCCAAATTAGGTAAAAATATCAAATTCTGACAAGCCTTTGCTAAGTGTTTCATAGTTCTACAAAATCACAAATCGAGGGTGTCTGTGTCCTCTAAATATTTCCCTGCTAGCCGGTCTTTATGTATAGAGTCCAACTGCCAAGAACTTGTAGCCTCTTATTATTTTAGCCTGTGTGTCAGTAAATATGTTATCCTGCCAGTTCTAACAGGGTTGCAGCTTGGCAAAACACATTACTAAAATAGCATGTGTACATAGTTCAAATTCAAAATATGTCCTGATCAAGCTGCTCTTAAATGTGGCCACCAGCTTTCCACAGGGCTGCTTATAAACCAGCTAAATCACATTACTTGCACTAATTTTTCTAAAATGCATCGTTTGTAAATATACTATGTTGGTCAAAGTATTGTCTGTTTTTTACCTGTATTGCTTTCTTCCAGAAGGTGTAACTCTTAAATGTGTAAGTTTAAGCTACTTTGCTTAAAGTACTGTTTTTGGAAGCTCTTACTGTATTGTTCCTAGATGGTATAGATATGGTCTGAAATCAGTGTTGTGATATAACCCTTCTAAGCAGTGATTTATTCATATTATTAGCCAAACAGTATTTCTCTGATATTAAGATTTATTAATTTTATTGATAATTGGTACTAAGAGGGGATTCTTAATTTTGTTTCTTTATCTTACACCTTACTTAAAAATACAGGCTATGCATCGCTGCTAGGCCAGTTCAAGTATTTAGTTAAATAATTGAGAAAATAAATCAGATGGCTATACTTAATGGCAATGAACATAAACATGTCTGTCATTCTGGTATTTGGGACAGTGTGAAAAACCGGAGCAGGGATCTGCTCAAGTGCTTGAGCTATAATTTTTATGAAGCATGCTGTCTCAATGCTTGTTTGTAATCATTTGTGCTTCAGAAGGGAGGCACTGAAGATGTTTACCCAGGGTGCTGCACCATAAAACTGCTGCCCTAACCTATAGCTGTTTTTTCCATTGCATCACAGGCTTGAGGTCATGTGGCTGAGAAGCAGCTATTTTACTGCACCCTTTGCAGCACAGTTGCATTAGCAGGAGGCAGGCCTCCTTGGATGCCAAGGAGGAAGTAAGTAAGGAAAAAAAAGTTAATCTCTAAGCAGCTTTCAGTATCTCTAAACACATTTCTTTCAATACTATAGTGGTGAGTTCCATTTAACACTTCATCAGGGGATGTTAGAATATTTTACTTGGCCCAAATGGAGGGAAGCTATGTGAAGCTGGGATGGGGAAGAGGTGGAAGGGAAGAGATCTCTCCTTTATGCTGATGAGACAATTGCCAGCAATCATGCTGAATCAGTGTGGGCTCAACTGCAGGTTAGGCTGTAAGCAGTTGCTTATTACTAAACCATCACATTGATGATGTACCAGTTTGATCTGTGACTCCAGTCAAAGAAAGCAAAAAGAGAATATTTAGTGCACGATGATGCAACCAGTTATATATAATTGTTTACAAACCCTTCAGAAATTCTGTGGTGTGAGAAACCCTCTTCTGTGTTGTTCTGGGTTTTCTCTAAGGGAGTAATAATGTGAAGAGTTAATAAAATCCAGCCAAGACCTAATTTCTCCATCTTTGTACAAATTTGTACAATTTGAACAAAATTCAATGGGTGCTTTCAAAAGCTTACTTTAACAGAGTTTTCTGAGATTTGAATGATGGTAATGCATTTAGGGATCTGTAATTGGAGATAATTCCAATGAATTAAACTTTGCAGATGTTAATGATATGCGAGGGGGAGTCCGCATATGAAGATCTATGCTGTGCTCTTTTTTTGTCTTGATCTATTGAATAGCTTCTCTAATTGTCTAATACATATTCTGGCAGTATTTGGGTTTCTTAAGCATTTACAGCCTGAAGAAACCAGCCTGTGAATTTTCAGAGCAGTGAATATAATTAGTTCAAATTCCAGTACGTGAAAATAAAGCGTTGCACTCTTCATCATAGGTACAGTAATATCTGCAAGGAATATCTAACTTTGCATATACAGAACTAAGTAATCAGTCCTGGCTTGACTATTTTTTATGGATGATTATTCATGCAAAACACTAATCTCAACCTGTTATAGAAAGTATTGCTCATTCTGGAGAGTAGCAAAGAGTTTGCAAGTGGCTACACTGGTATACTGCATTTCCCACACTGCAATCAGGAGGACAGCCTTGGTGAAAGAACTTGAAAAAAAATAATAAAAAAGCGCTAGTGGCAATGATGTACTGATTATTCTTGCACCACCAGCCCCACTGGGTTAGACATTGTCCTTCCTTCTGCATGAAGGTAAGATTGTTCCAGTTAATCCACTTGGTAATGTATTAAGATGTTCCCTGATAATAGCCTTAATTTTCTTTTACTGTTGTCATTGAGACAGAGGGAATAAATGAATTTAGTTCTGGTGGGAGATAAGTCTAGAGTTCAACAGGGTTTTAAAACTTGAGGATCTTTTAGTAGGGCATGCCTAAGCTGAGCCATGCTTAGCTTGTGCCAGACTGAAGTTTGTGCCTCTCTGACAAAATTAGTGGATTTTCTTAGTGAAAGTTATTTGCAGCATTGTTAGACCATAAGAGAATATTTGCACGCTGGCCTTGAGTGATGTGCATCCCCATGAGTTATGAGTTCTTTGTGCTTATGTAGTGAGTAGATGGTTATTTTTTGGTATCGAAAGTACTTAGCTGTCAGTGCTTGCTATCTTGCCCTTAACCTTTACCTAATTTTGGGGGTAGAACCTGCTACTTGGAGATCCAGTTGTCATCACTAAGGCATGCCTGTGTCTTTGCTGTAGTGTAACATTGCTTCTTAGTGCCTGTTTTTCCAGTGTTGCTGGTCCCAGCTGTTAGATTTTCCACTAGGTAGGAAGGCTTCTCTGTTGCTATTTCTGTCCATGCCACCTTAATGTTTATTTATTTAATGTATCTGTATTAATAAATATGAGGGTAACGGGGCCATATATGAAGTTTTTTACCTAGCATAAAAGAAAAAATAAGTTTAATCAGATAAGGCTACCTACCCAGTTTAAGAAAATGAAGTATTTCCTACTAAAAGCAGAGCAGCAGTGACTTAACAATGTACTCTGATCTAATATTAGTAACAGCGAGTGCCTTTAGAGAGCAGTGTAATATCCAATGCACTGAATAAAGTCTGTCTCACGTGAAATTCTGGATGCCTTTTCAAAAGATGGCTTCCAAGAATTGTTCCAGTAATTTTGTAAAGACTTACGGTTTCCTACATCTTTTCCCCAGTAATGATCAGGCTGTGGCAATGACATTGACCCCCAAAATATGCAGAATGAGGAAGCAGTGCTGTCTGTTACAAAGATGATCTCCCTGATGTCATGAGGACCTTCATTTCTCTTCTTGCATCTTAAGCTTTCTATTCCTCCTTGCATGTCTGGGCAGAAAAAAGCCCATAAGGGGAGCTTGTCATGCACAGATTGCCAGCTGCGACTGCATCGCCATGTCTTCCAGCATGAGCCAAAATCTTATTCTTGGTCATTTTCTGAGTAAGCTGGAAGGGGTGGAAAGAGGATCCCAAGAAAGCCAGGGAGGTTCTAATCAAGGCCATGCTTTATGGAAAGAAATAGGCAGGAAACCCTACAGAAGTTTTAATATTGGCAGGGCTGGAGTTGGAAGCCTGTTTATGTCAGGTTTTATTAATTTCTGGAATTTTGTGTGCATACCAAGGAAATGGTGCAAGAAGTCTTCATTAACCCTTTCAAAATGAAGTGGCACACACCCTTACTATTGTTTTAGATTGTTGTTTGGATATTTTTATGGATTTGTTGGGGGAGTTGAGATGTCTTATGTTCAGCCTTAATAGTAGGAGGGGTGCCAGAATAATTTCTTTCAGCTGAGTATATTTTTCAAAAGTTATGCCCTGACTTAAACAACAGCAAGGCAAAGGTTGTAAGATACATCGACTGGATTACAGTGTGTGAAGAGTCCTGAGGGCAGGCGAAAGTTTTCATTGCAAGAAGTGGAAAGAAACGCTGCTTCTCCATTGAGGTGGATTGCTCCATATCGACTTCATTTGCAACATGCTGCAGAATGATTTCCAGCCTCCCAGATCTTGCTTCAGTGGCCTAAATTTTGTGGTAGCCTTAAAAGTAGGTCAGGATGCAAAAGCACTGTGCTGCTTCCAGTGGCTTCCTTATATGTTGTAGTTTTTTAAATCTCAGGTTTCAAGATGAACTTGTTAAAAATCTCTTTTAAGCTTTCTTTCGCTGTCAGTTGTAGGGTTGCTTAGGCATAGTATCCTTGTAGAACAAGCTGGTTTATGCTGTTGTGTTTCAGTGCCTTTGATTACCTGAATGATGAATTAAATGTTAGGACATGTTGAATGTGATTCTTGATTGCACCCAGTTAGCCTTAACCTTTTTCCTTTGGCAGGCTTTTAGTGATTCAAAACAGGTTAGTCCAGTTTAATGTTAAGACTGTTTTAAAATTAGAGGTTGGCTTTTCTCTCAGGATCTGGAGTAATGTTGCTCACATATGGGACTGTTATTAAGTAATATGTTGCACAATTACTTCTTTAATTATTTCTGAACAACTATAGCCTTTCCTGTCAGATAGGGTTAATGAAGTTCTGTTTTTTAGGAAGCAATAGCTAAAAATCTTTCGATGTTTGCATTTAACTATGGGAGAAGTCTTAATGAGAATTTAAACAACTACCTGCTTGTAATTGCTGCCCTTTTGAACCAAAGGCCTCATGACTCACTTAACATCATGATTCTTCTAGAAAGTCACAGGAAATTTTGAGTCTAAACTTTTATGAAGGAACAACTTAATCAGACCACAGAAGGATACAGCCCCTTTGCTGAACTTCAAATAGATTGGTTGACCACATTTGTCCAGCTGGGCAAAAAAGTCCAGGTATGTTACCTAGATGCTTTTCTTACTGCAGTGGCTGAACACTTGTGTCTTGACATGGGCCAAAGAAACTTCCCCTGTGGCCAGTTCTGTTACTATAAACAGCTGCTAATAATTAGGAACAGAGCCACAAAACAACCAGGGAGAAAATAGCTGCCTGTTGGCTAAGCAAGGAGTGTTCTGCCTTGCATCTGGCAAGTACTAGGGGGCAGAATGCATGATAGCTCTCACAGCATGACTGAAGAGCCTTCTTTTTGCCTTCTGAAAAGAAGGCATCTCGAGCTGCGCTGGTGCGTCTGCCTTTTGACCTTGTAGCCGCAGGGATCCACTGACAACTTCTTTGCTCTGTGTGAGCTGTAATTTTACACTGGCTTTAGGTTTTACTACCCAAAGTAATACTTCTAGCTGCCTCTGTTCCTCCCTTCCCCTGTTATGTTGGTATGGATCCATCCAGCCATGCAATCAGATAAAACTAACCTGACTTTATAAAGGATCTTTTTAGCTTCTTGGACATGTTTTTGTCAGCTTAGTTTTCAACCTAGATCAGTTACACTTTCTGGTTCACTACTTAGATACGTGTGTGGCTGCGCAGGAAGGGGTGGGAGTAAGGAGCCTGGGGCAAAGAAAAGGAAGAAGAGGGTGCTGCTTTTAGAGGAAGTACTTGTTTATGCCAGCTTAAAGTGATTGAGAAACCTATAGTGTAAGCAGTATAATAAGCTGGTAATGTATTTCGTGTGAGATTCCTGTGCAAGCAGCTGGCTGTAAAACAAAACTACCCTTGCTAGCAAAACAGACTTGTCCTAGCAAAAGTATAGTTTGTTAGAATTTGAAGCTGTGATCAGGTTTATACTACAAGGAGTATCTTATCTGTTTCAGCTGCTACTACCTCTGTAGTGCAAGCTACTGTTCCTATTGTAGATCTGTAGAACAAAATTAATCATGGGGCAGACATCTGTACAAAATCAGTTGGATCAGCATCTTCTGGAATTGATCTTACTTTATTTTGAGAATTGACAAATTTTTGTGAGGGGGTATAACCACACTTGCAGAGGGATGAAGGTCAGCCTTGCCTTTAAAAGCTGCTCTTTCACAGCAACATGCTATTTGTCTGTTGGCATGGTGGAGCACCAGAGGATTTGAACTCAAAACATTAGTAATTATCCTTGGACAAATGCCACTTTACTCTTTAAAAGGCCTAAGTCCAAACAATGTATCGTTTTGCAAGCCAGTCGGATGCTGAAGTAGAACCCAGTGTCCCTTTTGCATTTAATCATGGAAGGAATAATAAGTGATATTTGTCTGCAATGTAAGAGTAGAAGTGTTCAGCCAAACATTTATTTAGTCTGAGGAAAAGCCAGATAAACTCAAATGCCTTTCTTTCCAATACTGATATTAAAGCTATACTTAAATCAGTCTAGCTAACGTTTCAAGAGATGGCCAGACTACTTGAAAACCTTAGCATAAACCAGCTTGGCAGAAAAGTTAAGTATTTGACAAATAAATGGAATGACTGGGCAATAATAGGCTTGCCAGCTTAACATGGTTCACAGGTGAAATAGTATGGTTACAAGTGTGTATGTCTGTGGGATGTACTCATTGAAGAACTGAAGGAGGGTAAGGTGTAAGTCTGGGAGAAAACAAAAATCTTGTCCTATTAGACTGGCAATTTCTGGACACTCAACACTTCTCTTTTCCAGTCAAACATTTGCATATTTAATGAAGCAGAATTACACCTGCCTTGGTTTTTTTGTTTATGGTTTTCTCGATATGTCATGCAGGATGTCATCTGAGGACCTGCTAGTGATCCAGTGACAATTGTGAACCGGAATCATTAAAGCCTACTTCTATAAGAACTGTTTCTGAGTGTTTAAGAATTGTTTGAGTGTTTTTCCCTTATGAAGTTAGTGGTAAACAATGAAAAGGCATTTGTACACAATGATGGCTCAAGGCCCCTCTTCATCCTTTCTTGCAGGGTCAAGAAGGTAGAATTCTTTTAGACTGTAGAATCTTTGTTTGAACTAGAGTATTTCCTACATCATTAGAAAACAATTCCCATGGAGCAAAACTGAATGCAGCTCTTCACCATGATTTGAGGAGGCTTTGATCAATCTGTATACTTGCATGTAAGAGAAAGTAATGATAATGTAAGAGGCAGATCTTGAAGACAAGAGCTGGCTAAATAAGTGATTGGAAGTTAATGCAATGAATTTTAAAGACCCAAATGAGAGAAGGGGGTAGTTTCTGCTTGATCCCTTCCATGTTCCCTCAGATATTAGTAGTGTTTGCACAGAACTGTTTCCATCCTTTTCAGTTTACTCATTCTAGTTTTTCTTAGGCTGTGCTTGTTTTTTCCCTTCAGGACTTAGGATTTTGTAACTAGTGCACACCTACCCTGTTGAAATTGTTTCTTACACCAATAAATGCCTTAAGGATTGCCTAATGGCTTCAGAGGAAGAAAGCCCTCCTTAAAGATTTGAAATTTTCTTGTGGTATCCAGTTGGGCCTACTTAATTGTTTTCTACTTGCCAAGCTGTATTACTGCTTGTAAAAGTGCGTGTGTGATTACCTGAAACTTGCTGTATGTTCCATAGCTTAAAGTCATATGCTTTGGCACTGGTGCAGAAAATCTAGTTGCTTGTTGAACAGTACATTCCTATTCCTTGTTAGCAAGAGATATCTGGAAACATGCATTAAAAATAGTTCAGTCTTAAAAGATTTGGGCAGGATCACTGTTAACCCCATTTATTTTGGTATCGATGGGTGTACTGCCAATCTTTTAACCTCCACATGATGGTATTACAAATGCAAAAACACTGCTTGTCAACCTGTAAGTCTTACACTTACAAAACACTCTGGGAAGTGTGATAGAAGTCATTTGCCCAAGGCATTGTGTTGCATAACTGTTCAGTGTGAGCTTTTTGTCCATCTCTAGCATCTTAGTGCTGGCTAGGGAAAAGAAAACCATTGAACTTTGTGGGCCACAAATCTGACGTATATAACTCTTCCTCTTCTTCGGAAAACCCTAAAGGCAGGCAGTAATTTTCCTCTGGTGGTTCAGTGATTCATGTACTTTCTGAAGGATACCTATTGGGAGCCATAGGATTTTTGTGATACAGCCTTGTCAACCTTGTAACATACTGTTTTGTGCTTCACATAGTCATATTAAGACTTATGCCTAGATGGAAGATAGTAAAAATATAACAGATCAGATTACAAGCAATTTGAGCACCTTTTATAAAATTTTGCTTACAGATTAATTTTCAGAATGTTACCTGACTGTTTAGTTGAAATATTAACTAACACTTTATAGGTTTTGTCATTGTTGCAATGTGGCCAAAGGTCAAAGTAAAACATGCAATTAAGTTGAAGAAGAGCTAGTGAAATCAATCCCCTCCTCCCATAAAACACTTTGAAAGATCAGGAATACTTCTGTGTCTAAACTTCTCTTCATATCCAACATCTTTACAACGCCCAACACAAACCTCTTTCCATGGCTGAAATTCACAGAATCACAGACTGCTCAGGGTTGGAAGGGACCTCTAGAGATCATCCAGTCCAGCCCCCTGCTAAAGCAGGATCTCGTAGAGCAGGTTGCACAGGAACGTGTCCAGGTGGGTTTTGAATGTCTCCAGAGAAGGAGACTCCACAGCCTCTCTGGGCAGCCTGTTCCCAGCGCTCTGTCCCTGACCCTCACAGTAAAGAAGTTCTTCCTCATATTCAGAAGGAACTTCCTGCGTTGTAATTTGCGCCCGTTGCCCCTTCTCCTGTCGCTGGGCACCACTGAAAAGAGCCTGGCCCCATCCTCTTGACACTTGCCAACTTTGATCGCCCCTCAGTTCAGTGTTCTCTTCCCCAGGCTAAACAGGCCCAGCTCTCCTCTCCCTGTCCTCTCAGCCTGTCCTCAGAAAGGAGGTGCTCCAGCCCCTTAATCATCTTTGTAGCCCTTCACTGGATACTCTCCAGTATTAGAAATTCTTCATTCCACTTCCTTATTCTTTGTTAGTTATGAAAATGCCTTTTGAAACTTTATGGAAAGTATAGCGAGAGTGCATGGCAGAACAGGGGACATGGTCTCAGCTTTGTGAGAGAAATGCTGTCTCATGCCAGTTTACTTTTTTAATTTATTTTGTATAGCTGCTGCATGACTGGATGGTCAGAAAGGTACAGATGAAAAGGAAGCTGCCTTTCTGAAAACTTTTGCCACCATGTCTCTCAACATCTGTCTGAGGAAGGGAGGCTAACTCTCTTAGTACCTAGTCAGCTTGAATGGTAGGTAAAATGTAAGCCTAATTCATCACTTTTTAAAAAATAATAGTGCTGGCTTATTTCTTAGTTATACGGTTCAAAGGCTTTATCGCATGGAGTATAAGTGAAGGGACTGTATTGGACATTACCATGGATATTCAGTGCTACAATTAAAAAGATTGTCAATTAAGTTTTGGTTTCACTAGCCAACGAACATGGGAGAAAAGAATTTGTGCTAAATGCAGATGTGGGAGCATGCTCTCTTTCATATTTTAATCCATCTCCTCTTTAAATGCCATTTACTTTTGAGTTCTTAGCATAAAAGCTTCAGTAATAATTACTTCCAGCAGGTAAATGAGTTTGTATCTCCTTTTTGATAAGGAAGAATGCCACTATTCAAACTTGCCAAATTCAAAATTAACTTGGAAAGAGCAGTAGCAGAATCTGGATGGGTCTAAAATAAATATGAACACAACCTAGCAGGATTTACAAAAGAACTGGAAGACCTTTCTGAGAGTCTCTTGTTACTCTCTGGCTCTTATGTTAGACATGCACTTGGAGTCAGATGAAAGTGCTGCAGGAAGACTAGTGTTATGCTTACCACAAAATTGACATAATGGAACAGTAATTCTCTGTTCCTTTAGATAAAACCTGTTCATTGTGCCTCTTGCTGTTGCATTTGAATACTGTAACTGCTTTTTCTGGCATGTTTAAATATACTGTTCTTATCATCTGTGTCAATTACAGCTTCAAAGTCTACCTCCATCTATCATCCATTATTCTTGTCTCTTAAATTATCTGATCTCTCCCCATCATCTTCCACTTCAAGAATAACTTTTTCAGTGATCCCTTAAGAGTCTCGCTCAAATGGACTAAATCTCAGATACCCTCTTTTGTCCTGCCTTTTTATCCTTTCCAGTGACAAATGCTCTCAGCCTGGTGTCATCCTGCTTGCATATGCAGGCTGCCCCAGTGCATCATAAAACATTCTAGTGTGATGAACTGCCTTCCTCTCCATGCCTCATTCCGTTACCCTGTAACTGCATATTGAATGAGGTGTTTAGGGAAATGAGTTAAATCCTTCATAGACAGAGACAGGGGGAAACTAAGCATAAGAAAACACCAGAGACTTAAAAGCCATCTTGTACAGGACTGTTATCTGTGAACCTTAGTTTGTAATACAGCACACGTGTTCCAAATAGTAAGAGCTGATATATAAACTTTTAAATTCTACTGAATGTAATTTTGCCTGAGTCTGCCAGCAATTAAACATTTTATGAGTCTGTAATTAAAGTAATTGCTCCTGCTCTGGAACCTGTATTTTGTAGGTTTTACTCACCCATAACTTGTGTTATGAAAAGTGGATGTGTGTTTTTGTAAATACACATAGTACTTCACATTTATGATAAACTAATAGCCCTTCAAGGACTGAGTTGAAACCTCAGACGCTAAAGCAAAGGAAGAGAATCACATCCCTTCCTCTCCTGATGCAGGTTTAACACTGTACTAACTACTAGAAGGAACAAATGAACTTGCCTGCATGCAGGAGCTTGGCTAATCTAAACCTTGACTGGCAGAAAGAAAAACCTATATAAAAACAAGGTGCTTATGAAGAACTTACCTGTCTGTGCCGTAATTCAGTTACCCTAGGAAGTGCATCTCAGCTCCTCCTTTTAATTGTGAGTGGGTGGAGAAACGCTTTGAGTCCATTTTGTTCTGAGCTATTTAATGCTTATAAACTAAAACCTGGAATTTAAAACTTGGCTCAGAGCACGTGTGTTCAGAAAGTTAACTTCTTTTGTGTGATTTAAAGGTTTGACTAGCCCAAAAGCAAATTGTAGTGTTTAAGTTGTTATTGAGGCGATCAAATCGGAGAACTCCAGTAACCTTGGGGAACCTGGGAGGAGAAAAAGCCAGATCAAAAAAGTTGCTCTTGAATGGAAGAACAAAATACATGCAATAAACCCACTGGGGGTACAGGTCAAAGGAGGGTATCAGCAGGAGGGAATGATCAAGATGATGTTCCCATGCTGCACTTCTAGTTGAACAGTGTGTCGGATCACACTGAAACAGAGTTGCTGATGTGATGTGCTTCAAACCCCAAATATGTCATCTTTTTCTTAAGGCTCATTTGTAGGTTCACCACTTAATGATCTGGTTTATGCTCTAGCCACAAAGAGTTTTAGTTGCCACAACTGAAGGGGCAGGGAGCTGAGCTGCAGCATGGGGACTTCTTAGGCCAGCTTTGCTGCCAAAGCCAGCATCTTGTGGAACCAGAACCCCAAGAGGTTTTATCCTGGGATATGAGTTCAGTCATACTGTGTGCATAGATGTTACTATGCATCCTTCTAGTAGAAACATTGTCATCTGACTTTTTTTATACAATGCTTTCCTTTTTTTCTCCTAAGTGCTTAAACACATTTTGACTGACATATTACAGTATGTAGTCTGCTTAGACTTTCTGTGGCACAAAGGAGGTGTTAATACAGGAGAAGCTTGTCTTACCTGGCTGAAATTTATTTTAATAAATTTAATGTATGGTGGAAGATATTGTACCATTCTACTGTCATGGACTTCAGAAGCCTCATAGGATGTGGGAGTGAAATGCTCTGGTCTTGTGAGCAGAAAGTGAAGATGGGTGCATATGCTGTATATATCTTCATTAGAAGTTTAAATACTTAAATATCAATCCTTAAAGTTATATCCCTAATGGCTTATTTTTACTTATGCTTGCTTGAGGAATATTTTCATTATAGGATAGTGAGATGGTTACTGCAAAATAACTGGCAACTTCCAAAAGTCTAAATGGAGATGTCTGTCTGGCCAGCAAGTAAATGGTAATTGATGAATCATCTTCCTGGCATAGTACTGGAATATCCTATGCTGTTTCTGAAATGAAATCTGCATTAAATTTCCCAGAATTTGTTAGTTTTGTGCTCAATGTTCTAAGGATCTCAGACAAATACACTGATATATACAGTTAAGCATCATTTAAAATGTGAAGAGTAACTGCATTTCAGTGGAAAGTCCAGAGGTAGGAGGGAATGTGGAATAAAAGACCTTACACTAGGCAAGGACAATGGAAAGCATTAAGCAGGAAATAGGGTACATGGTTAAGGGGGAGGGGGGGGGCACAATATCCTGAAAAATGCTATTGAAATTTTTAAATGCTTGCTTTTTGTTGCAGATTAATCAGCCACTCGATGGGGATTAACAGTGGAGCACCTCTTTGTGTCGGCTTTCCACCTCTCTGTAGCAAGAATAACAACTTCAGCACTTCTTCAATAATAATTATGAAACTGGTATTAACTGAATGGCAATTATGGATTTTTAACTCTAACTCACAGTAAACCAGCAAGCCATATGTTGAAATTCCTACCAAATAGCTTTTATTTCTTAATGTCTTGTATCTATACAAGAAGTTGCAAGATACCTGTTTGTACAAAAGGAATATAAGCATTACTTGCCTGAGGAGCAGAAGCAGAAAGAGAAGACACCCTAACTTGTTCATGGAGTTATGGTAGTATTATTTATATAGATATAACAAATATATATTTTTTATGGTAATGAAAATGGCTCCCCAGAATGCTGACTCGGAATCTATGCAAGTTCAAGATCTACCTGTGGCACAGCTTCAGAAACCAGAAAACAAGGAGAATGAAAGTAGGGAGGAGACCATTAGTGAAGGATCCATAGACCGGATACCAATACGCCTGTGGGTGATGCATGGTGCAGTAATGTTTGGCAGGGAATTTTGTTATGCCATGGAGACAGCTTTGGTAACACCTGTATTGTTACAAATTGGTAAGTAATTCTCATTTATGTTAATTGAAACTTTCTATACCTTTTTGCATTCATTGAGGTAGAGTAAGAGGGAAGTGGGGTCCACCAACTAAAAGTACGTAAGGTAAAAAGAGTTTTGTTGTTTTATTATTGACTGTGCCACAGATTCAGTTATGTGACCATGTTTAAGTGGGAAGGATTTTTATTTACATTCATCTTCTGTCTAATACTGCTTCTCTGTAAAAATTTTAACCTGATATAAGTCTAAAATTCTTTACTAAAAGGTAAGTGTTGTAGAAACTAGAAACAACATTAGGCTGTAAAAGCTTTTTTTATTTATGGAGAAGCGGTTCAGGATACAATACTTTAAGCAGTTAGATAATTTGGCTTTTCCAACTACTGCTGAAATACTGCATTTATTTAAAACCACTACTGAGTCTTATGTGATCTATCTAGTTTATAACATGAGAGTACATACAAATAAACCATGATACAATTAGTTAATAATGGGGGGGCAGTGAAGTTTAGAATAGGAGTAGACTGTTAAATTTTGTGGTGAGTACTGTATTAGGTTTCTAATAAACTGCTTACAGTATTAACAGTATCTGGTATTACCTTTATCAAATCTAGAAAATCATGTTCTCTATCAGATTTCAGAAACTGTTACAATGAAACTGAATGGAAGTACTGGACTGAGTGTGCTACCTTGAGTGAATAAATCAATGATGTGTGCACACTGTATAGGTGTATATACAATATATGCATGTTAGGTGTTTGCTAATGTTTGCCTTGGCTTATACATGTGGTTGTGCCTTACAGCATGCTTAGCTGTGGCCAAACAGAAGCACTCAACTGACTCTCTGGTTGAGTTGATTTCGAATATGAATTGAATACTATTTACAACATTGCTTAAAAATTGTTTCAAGGTTAGCATCTCAAATGAAACATTTGTATTTTTATATTTGATATGACAAAAAGGAATAAGAGATTGAACTTGTGAGCATCCAATGTACACATACTTTTGTGTAGTTTTCCCACAGTTAAAAATTTGGGTTTTGTATGAAATTACTAGTTGGTTTCTTTTGAGTCAACGGAGCAGTCAATAATCAGTGCAGTTAGGGCCATGAGAGATGCTGATGAATTATTCCTTCAAGTTTTCATGAAAATTTTCATTTTCAGAGCTCATCAAATGTCCTTTTTGGATCTATCTGTGACATAGTTAAAATAGATTATCAATGTTCTGCAAATAGAAGCTTTCTGATCAGCCTGACTTGCTGAATAAAACAGATGCAACTTAATCTAGGAACATTTATATTGTCCATAATATGTTTTGAGTTTTTTTTGTTTTGGGTAAAGTGAGATTTAGCGAATTAAGTAATATGTACTAGCAGTGTTGGTTCAATTACTGTCTATCATGAATGCAAAACATTGCATCCTGCTTTGCATGACCCCCAGTTTTGTAAGTGGCCTGTACTATTTTATAGAAATATAGAATCATTTAGGTTGGAAAAGACATTTAAGATTGAGTCCAACCTTTATCCTAGCGCTGCTAAGTCCATCACTAATAATCATGACCCTAAGTGTCACATTTACATGCCTTTCAATACCTCCAGGGATGGTGACTCCACAGCTTCCCTGGTCAGCCTGTTCCAAGGCGTGACAACCCTTTCGGGGAAGAAATTTTCCCCCATATCCAATCTACTCCCCCCACCCCCCCCGGCACAATTTGAGGTCAATTCCTCTTGTCCTATTGCTTGTTACTTGGGAGAGGAGACCAACCCCCACCTCGGTAGCTGCAGAGAGTGATAAGGTCTCCCCTGAGCCTCTTTTTCTCCAGGCTAAACAACCCCAGTTCCCTCAGCTACTCCTCTTAAGACTTGTGCTCCAGACCCTTCACCACTTTTGTTGCCCTTCTTCTGACATGCTCCAGCACCTCAACGTCTTTCTTTAGTGAGGGGCCCAAAACTGAACACAGGATTTGAGGTACAGTCTCACCAGTGCCAAGTACAGGGGGCTTTCTTGTTTGTGCTGGCACTTGGATGTTTAAAATGTATAGCTGGCTAAGCTTGACCTTACATTACTGTAGAGTAAGGTCAGACAGTATAAATAAACCATCCTGGTAATTACTGACCAGTCTGCTGGTTTACATTTCTTTTGTGAGCTCTTCTAGCATATCTGTTTCCTCCAGATAATTGAGAAATATCTCTTCCTTTCCTTCCCTAACCCCAGTGATCAAAGTAACTTTGGGATTTGGAGGAAGGGAAGAAAAGAGCGCTCGCTTCTAGAAAAGCTGGCAAGTAACAAAGTGATGCAGAAGGCTGTGGGCATGCAATGATGTTTCATGCCATGGAGATAAGAAATGGAGGTAGCTGGTTATAAATGTTAAAATCTTCTGTGCTCTTGCTCATGTTCCCTCAGCAAGGGAATAACCAAGGCTGGATTCACTGAAGGGTTAAGTTATTCACGGGTGACTTATCTAGTTTGTTTGGTAATTACATGGTTCTGTTTACCTTTATCAATCTCAACATCTGTCTGCCTCAACATGAGCTATATTTGCTCCTCACTGGGGGGGTTGCATGTAGCTGTAAGACTCCTGTAATATTCCCTTTGCTGCTTGTTTTGGTAACAGCAACATTCAGTTGTTTTCTGTGAGATTTAAATTGGCTCAAGAAACTATTTTTGAGAAGTGGCACCTGGGGAAGTGTGATGACTTAACCAACTTTGCTTATAATAAACTGAAGATCCAGAAGCCTTTTGGGTATGCAAGAAAGACTATTTCTTACAGATGTATGTTGAATATTAACATTTAAGTTTTACAGTGTATGCTTGTGTCCTGTATCTCAAGAGAAAACTGAAACCAGAGACTCCTATCGGATACCACCATTAGAACCTTAGGCACATTAGTACAATGTTACACACTTTCTGCTGGCAGGTAATTCACTCCCTAGCTGTTTGTGTGCACTGGATCAGAGGTGTAGTTATGATTTGGCAGTTGAACAACCTATTGTACTTGATCTGTAAGCCACCAGATACTAGCAACTGAAGAAGATAGTCCTTTGCATAGTCCCTTTTCATTTCAACAGTGGTTGAATGCCTGTTGTGTTTAAATTTCCTGAAGTTTTGATTTCTTTTTGTAAAGAACTAAAGGCATCAGTGAAAGCTGCTTGCATCAATAGATATTGTGAACTGGAAGCGTCTGGACATGCCGGAGTTGCTGTACCCCTACCAAAATAAGTTCTGATTTGTGACTTTAATCTTTGCCTTTATTGCAATGCTTAGATTGATGTTATATTGGCTTGTTAGAAATGCAGCTACAAATCTGTAAGTCTTCTAGTCCTAACTGGGCTTTAGTAGCTTAGCAACAAGAACAAGCCAAATATGTATTACATGGGTTTTTTATTTTAACTTGCTGTTTGATTTCTTACTGTCTGCAGCTTAAGAATCCAAAATGAGCAGAGGACTTCTTTAGAAGAATTCAGAGGATATAAAAATTTGCCAAATATGTGAAGTGGCAGGCTGACTTCAGATGACATTATATTAGTTGTCACTTTCACAAGTTTTGATCTCTGGAAATCTTCCATTAACCTTTTCTGAAGACCTGTTCAATCAGCAGTTCCTCCCAGCCAGTGTTAAAATTTTATTAGAAAATAAACTGTCAGTAAACCCTAGGTTTACTTGTTCATCCAAGGTTTTTGAGCAACTGAGTGATTTTTGTATTACTCCTGAGTATGTTTGGTGCATTAACACAACTGTTTGCTTGCCCTGTCACATTTCAGCCATGTATTATAAACTCCATAGAAGCAAGATGAGGCCTTTGTTTTCTGAAACATCTGGTACTTAATGCTGCTTATCTGTGAGAGGGAATTAAAATCCTGCTATTGTTTAGATGACAGTGTATTTTCTTCCATCGTTAAACTTGGCTTCTAAGGATTAAATTTCTAAAACTACTTCCAGTTCATAACAGTTCATGGAAAATTTGGATACATTTTAAGGATTATTTTGCAAGGGACTGAGTGAATAAAAGTGAGGAGAAACTGATGACTAGTGTAGTGTAAACTTAGAGAAACTGCTTTTTGAAGAAACTCGTTCAATGAAATTGTAATACATGGCTTCTGTTAATGACACGTTAAGCCATTATTAAATAACGTAATTGGGTAATTTCAGATCCTTTGAGTTGTAATTCAAGCACAATTCGGGTTGTAATGCAACCAGTGAATTACAGTGCTTCTAAAAGTGGGATCCATGTGCCTGTTTCATTAGGACTACGAAAGACAAAAATCTCTGTTCTGTGACTTGGAGTGGCTGCTTCTTTCAGTGTGAAAAACTTGCTTTCTGAGTAGTGGTAGCTGTAAACATGAAGTTTTACATTGTCTAGTTAATAAAAAAGCTTTGCAAAGCCTTTACCATTGCTTCAAAGGCTCTTCCCAATGTCATTGAGTGTTCTATGAATAGTTAATAGGCACAGAAGTGATTGTCAGCACCAGAACTGTTCCTTATGCTTCTGCATAAATTATAGTAACTAGTGCTTTTAAAAAGAAACTATGTACATTTACATAAGGAAAAGACTTGAACAGTTTATATGTGCTGCTTACGTTTATAATGTCACTTCAACTTAGGGCTGTTTCTCTGGTACAGTACTTTGATTTTTATGCATTTCGTATCTGAGTGCCTATCTGTGATAGCATTACTTTGTTTTGCTGTGAGAGTTAATGGGCTCTTGTAGTAAACATTAGCCAGTTTAGCATTAAATGTTGAAGTTGGTCATTTTAAGCATAACCATGATCGTGGTGTTCTTTTTAGGCAGTAACACAAAGGAATAGCATTTATGGAAACTGTATTTCAATGCTAATTAATAAATTTTAATAAAGAGAAGGTCTGAACTAAGCAGAGCAGAATACCATAGATTATTTTTGTTTGGAAAATAAGTTATTTCTCATTATATGCTTTCAAATCAGCAAAATACTGTGGTTCCTCATGTCTCATGAGAGGCAAGAGATACGTTTCTTAGGTCTTATACATGTAGAAAAGCTGTTCAGGAGTTTGGGCTGTCATTTCTCCGTTAGAGCATTTAAACATGTTAGCTCAGAAAAAAATAATCTAACACTCAGAATTCTTCCAGCCTAAAGCTTAGCAGACCATGCTTAAAGGGTCTTCAAATGTAGTTCATGTGAAATTGCCAGTATGGAAAAAGTGTGTTAAGCAATAATTCAAACTGCTGATTCTGAGAAATCTCAGTGTGGTAGCTGAAAAGTCATTATGCTGAAGAGATTTAATATTGCAGACTTTTAGTATGAAGTAGTGAATTTCCCCATTGAAATCTAGTGTTGATACCCGTCTGAGAAGAATGCATGTAGGTAAAGAGGAGGTTATGGAGATGTATTTAGAGACCAAGCATGAAATCTGACAGGTAAGTTAGCTTCTAGGTTTGTTTCTTCAAAGGAATTAGGGTATCAATTGCTGACTCAGTTCAGCGTGGAAGGGGGATAGTTTTCCTAAGGCTAAGCCTGAGATCAAAGGAAATCTAAAAACCTGAAATCTGGTGGGGGAAAGGGGAACAAAGGGATTGGATGAGCTTTTAGAGGATGCCTGTAATTCAAGTGAAAAAAGGCAGACTGGCTGGAAAAAATCTCGTAGATGGGGGAAGCTCTTCAACGTAAAGCAGCACTGACTCCTTACTTTATCACAGCTCAAAGTAGTGAAGTTTATTCCTCATCTCTGCCAGAGGTTACGTTTATGTTAAGGTTATATGTATTTATAACTGTCTTTGTACAAAGCTGCATCTTACCATTTGAGCTGTGCATTGCCTTACCTTGTCTGACCAGGACGAAACTGTTTGAGCTGCTGTAAGCTGCTCTTTGATTCTCAAAGTTAAATTCCTGTACAGTCTAGCTGCATCTGGGCTCCCAGGTGTAGCTGTGTTTGATGCTGACAGTGAATTGCAGGATCTGAATTACTCCTTGGAAGAATTAATGGCTTGAGAGCTGACCTGTCCCAAGAGGGGACTGTAACAGAGCTAATCTAAAGACAAAAATTGAATTTACAGTGGATCCCAAAACCTGAGCATAATAAACAACTAAATAAATTTTTCAGCCTTGTTAGCTTTGAAGCTGGTCTTTAAGATCATGTAAAGTTTGTATTCAAATCTTAATTTGTGGAATGTATAAAATAGCAAATGCTGTGCTTGAGGCACACGTTAATTGCCCTATAAAACCTCCCCACCCATCATTTTTTTACTTATGGACTAATTTTATGTCCACTAAGGAGTTGTGTAAGACTAACTTTACTGTACTTTTGGGTTTTTTAACCAACAAGCAAGTCAGTAAGGCCTTCATATCGTGTCACTGTTCTCTTAGATAAAATATCTTTTGACCTCGAATCAATAGCAGCAGGTTTTGAATGCATGTGGTCCTTAGTGAAAGGTTTGGTTAAGGATGCATTTAAGGCACCTTTAAAGAAAGGTGCTGTGCAGCTAATAAGTTTGTTAATCCTGGGGACAGTAGGAGTACATGCTTTATTTTCATATCAAGGCAAATGCCACATGGTCTGGCAGTTGTGCAACAACTGTTACTTACAGAGCTTTTTTTATATCAATGTTCTGTTTTTCTTTAACACTGAATCTGGCCTTCAGAGGCACAACTGATAACACATGGCAGATTTTCAGCTGGGGTAACATGAGGATCTGTGCTGGCTTTAGGACTGTACAGACTGTGTGACTTTTGGATGAATAGCCTTACTAGGAAAGGGAAGTTGAGTGCAAAGAAATTCAGAGGCTTCTCTTATAGCATGAAAGATGTTTCCTATTACTTAGCAGTAGGTAATGTTTTGTTCCCTTTTTTTTTGGCTGAACATCTGCTAAAGAAGCTACGTATTTTCTAAAATAGGTCTTCTACTTGCTCTGGTGCTGTGTTCTCCCATTCTGAATTTTTAACAAAAGGTCTTGATCTTTTAATTGTGTACTGTGGGAATATTAATACTTTTTTCCCCCCTAGCATAAAGAGTATTTGCAGTAAAAATTGTGTGTGAGAACGCTTCTTTGAATCCTCAGAAGTTTTCCTTTTGAGAGCTTGTATGATCTGAGGTTGGCATGAGGGACCATATGACATGCAAGGAATGCTAACACGTCTGAGAACTGTGGACTGATAGAGGAAGCATGCTGCAAGACAAAGCATACTGTATAAAATGCAGACTGTCAGCTCTTATATAAGGATGGGGGGCTTAAAATTGGGTTTTGGTTTTGTCATCTCCGTTCCTCAAATCTATTTTTTTCTGCAGCGATAGACATTTCAGTCTGATTTGTGGGAAGAGCTTGAGGCCTCCAAAAATAATCACTCCCTAAGAAGGAAATGGACATCTCTATCCTTATGCAGATGCTTCTTTCTACCAGTAAATCTTTCCTGTCCAGCATGCTGTCTCCTTTTTATCTTGAGTAGCCAAGTTTTAAGAGAGGCTAAACTTCTGCAATGACTTAGGAGTACTTTGACATATGTGTTCCCTTTCTTTCCCAATCTCTTGTTCCCTTCTGTCCCAAGGAGATCTAGTAAATCAGCAGAAATAAGGACTAGTTAATAACACTGCTACAGGCTAATAGTGATGAACTGGTTATGGGACTATGTTAAATTATATACAGATTTTTTTGTTGTTTTTAGTTTGCATATCAGCCAATGACTTTTAGATTTTCTTTGTCTATTGTAAATGTGCTTTTTACTTGTCTTTTAACATTGGGTCACTGAACTGTCTTGCAGTTTGTTCCTCCCACACGCATCAGACCCACCTTGTTGCTATAGCCAAGACAAGCCTATAGGTTTCTGCTTTCACGGGCAGCTCTGGAGTAGAAAGGGGCATGTATTGGACTCAAGGAACTGCAGGATCCCTGTATTTTTAGTGCTCCCTTATAAGATCTCCTGTGAGTAGCAGGGAAAGGATGGGAGAAGTAGGGGCAGACTTTCGCCTCCTGAAAATGTACTAAAATTGAGTGGTTTTAAACACGCACATTTACGCAACCTCTTTCCTACTAAACCCCTCCTGTTAATCTTCTTTCCACCCACATACACTCTCAGCCAAATTTACAAAGCCCACATCGTTTCATATTTCTGTCTGAACAGCCTCTAGGAGAGCAAGATGTCGGGTGAATATGTGAACATATGTGCATGCACAATGGCTGTCTGAGTTTCAGTTTGAGTTTGCCCCTCAACTCTGAGAGGTAGCTTTCCCCTCCTGTTAACAGATGAAACACAATAGTGTTTCCATGTTCTTTATTACACAGTAATTGCCACCAGGGGAATTTTCCAGCAGGCAATTGCCTGTTCTTTAGTGTAAAAAGAAAACTTTCAACCCTTTGGATGACGTTCTGGTGGTGGAGACTTGTAGATGCAGGACCAAGATTCGGGCACCCAGCTTCTGAAACTTGCCATGCCAAGACTCAAATCAGTGGTCTTCTGTTGAATGTGGATTGTGAAACAGGTAATGAAAAGGGAGTGGCTGAGAATTCCTTAGTGAACAGGAGTCTTACTTTTCAAGGAAATAAAATTAAGGCCACTTTTGAAATTAAAAGAATGGCAACCGGTTGTTGCCAAATCATGAAATGCTTTAATAAAGCTTGCTTCAAGAGGATTGTCAAAGCTGCAGCCCCTTAAGCTAAGCTCTGTTCCTCTCTGAGTCTCCTGTGTGCTTGTTGCAACAGTGTTTCTGTTGTGATGCACCCTCTGGGACTCCATTTTAATCATCCTCTTTTATCCAAACAACGGTTGAGAAGGTTTCAGATATGCTTTCTGCAGGCTATTTTGCAAGAAATTATTGGAAAAGTGTTGAGCTGCTGGTTCAGTTTGAGGATAAATTTTAATACAAGTCCATTTAACTAAACAGGGGAAAACCAGGTCATAGATTTTATTTACATTGGTTTGGATAAATCCCCAGTAGCTCAGGTAACTCCATAAACATATTCCTCTCTCTGAAGTCTTGAGTAACAGTGGGTACAAAGCAGCACAGATGCAGATTTTTCCATAAGTAAACTCAGCACTATACTGTATTAACATTTGGCGATCTTCAATTGAAGCCCCATGGTGGATTTTTTGCGGTGTAGTTGATACAGAGCATGAAAACTGAGTGTGACCTGTTTTTTTACAGAAATAATCTGGATTTAAAAGGGTTTCATCAGACAAGGAAGCATAACTTGCCTGCAACCAGAATGACCTGAAAGCCTAAACTCACAAAGAAGAGTAAGATGAGTAGGTAGCAAAGGGGAAGAAAAGACTTAGCTGGGAGCAGGTAATGGCTGGCAAGAGCACTAAAGCACTTAGCAAGTGCTGCTAGACTTGGTAGGTGATTCTACTTGCGCTTTGAAACTGAGAAGATATTCAGGTCCTTTATTGTCACTCCTCATTTGAGGAAAGACATGCAATCCACGTGCACGCTGCTGAGGAAGACAGCAAACAAGGTTTCCCCCCTTCCAATCATTGTCATTGGAAACTGTTCCATTTGCGTAAAATAGCATAAAAGTTCATGAAAGCACAGGTCTGCTAAGTAACTGTGCTGTCACTGTAGCATGTTTCAGCAGTCCACATGTATGCTGAATCCCTTTGTAAAGTAGGTGCTTTATGAAGTTGTTTCAACCTTGAAATGCCCAGTGTCCATGTGGCGTTCTGAAAAGGAAGGATTTAGATGCAAATACCTTCTTGGCATTGGGTAAACAGAAGGATTTGAGTCTGAGTTTCTTTTATTATAGGGAATGGTGGCTGCTGCATTACACTGATCTAACACTAGTTAGATGCCATCTCCCAGGGCTGTGAGTAGTGCTGTGTGTGAGGGCAGAGCTGCTGGTTTACGTAGACGCAGGCCCTAGGTAGCTGGAACCACTCAGGCACTCCTGCGTGGGATCCCACCAACGTTTTGCGTAGCAGCTGGAAGGAGACTTTGAAGAAAAGTTAGATGAGCTTAAACTTCAGAGGTAGAGCAGCTGAATGCCGAAATCGTAACTTCGTCGTCTTCCTCCAGATTACTAAATAAAAAACATTTTAATGAAGCAAACTTTCTGCAAATAGAGACTGAATTCCTTGGAAGCCAGAACTGTGTCCATAAAATAACGTCAAAACAAATGTCACTGTGACAGGCAGTCTTCAGAAACGGATTCTGCAGTCAGCTGAAGAAGCCTTAACACATTTCCAAAGCAAAACTACTTTTTCTCCGCAGAAGTGTCAATATGGAGAACAGTGAATCAAAAGGATCAGTCCCTACAGCAGCCTGGTTCTGTCCTCAGTATCAGTTTTGTCTTTGGCAAGTGTCCCACCACAAGGCAGTGCAATCTCTTAATATGCCGATAAATTTTGTATAGCTTCTGCTCAGATTGTCTTAACCTTGAATTTCTATCCTCCTCTGGATCATTTATGTTCTTTCAGGTTCAAGTGATAAACTGAGCGGGATCATTTTCTGTGTTCTTAGGTATAGACTGTTTAAAAACATGAATTTCCTCCTTTTATCAGTTGTGCTGCTCTGTAAACAATGGTCTTTCAATAATTTAGTCTATCAGAATTGAGGCCCTCCAGGATAATCTGCATAATTCCAAAAATACCCTGCTGCTTTTAAATGAGCTCTTGATCTAGAGGTGTTCTAATACCTCTTACAAATGTTACATCTGGATACTTCTGGGAATGAAAATATTTCTTTGGAGACTGGAATTCAAGTTTGCATACTTTACAGTAGGTGGCAGGAAAATTAATATTAAATTGCATATTCTAAGATGTAATACTAAATTTTGATGCTCAAGGAGGAATCTTCGTGAATCTAAACCCAACAAAATGCCTCGGATATTTGGGTAACTGATTGTTTACCAGTATTAATTAATTCTAGTGGATACTGTTGCAGCATTCACTGTTGTTTTCCTTGCCTGATTTGGAAAGTCAGGCATATCATGTATTACGAAGGCAGACATTTTCTGGCAAGGAAGACTCATTACAGGCATACCTGCTGACTTACATGGACTACATCAGGTGATTTAAAAATTACTGTTTATTGTACTCAGATGCAAATTAAACAATTTATGTAGCGATGGGATGCCACTGCAGCCTCAGAAACATCTAATCCGGGGTTTTGTTCCAAACTACAACAGAAATGAAGACCAGATGCACGGTGCTCTGCTCCTTCTCTCCCTCCTTGAGTCGTTATTCTGTAAAACTTTACAAAAATAGGTTTCTGGTTGCTAGACTTCAGTGTCAGTTTATCACCTTTGTACTGGTTCTGCACTACATCTGCTTTTTTAGAAAAACTGCTTATTCAAAAAGTTTGGGGTTTTTTTCACTAAGGGAATTATTCCTAATAATGCCTTTGCCACATAAATTGAATGATGCTTACTTTATATTGACTTTAAATAAGAGCAGAAGGAAACTTTCATGTGTCTGAAATGAAAATTGAATTTAAATTTTCCCCTTTCCTTTTTGACTCAACAAACAGCAATATGCAAGAAACACAGTTTTCAAACCTAAACTGGCTAGCATCTCAAGGTCGTTAGCGACCTGTGGTGAGCAGCAGTGTTGACACCCCTTCCCTAGTGATTTGCAGCATGGCCCCAGATACAGACACGCTGTGTAACAGTGGCAACGCTGAACAGGTGCATGGGGGAGCTTTCAGGCTATTTGGGGACGAAATGAGAAAATAAGATTACGTAATCAGTTAAAAAGCTGAGGGTGGCGCTTCCTCTGTAGTTTAATTAAGGAGTAGTCTTAACAAGTGCTCACCTCTTCTCTGAGGTAGTCAAAGTCATGGGTCATAAATCTTGTGCCAAGGACTGCATCAGTCAGCATATGTGAGAGGTTACAGAGATAAATGAAGGGGAAGGTTATTTTTCTGCACTATGGATTCCTACCCTGTTGATGTGGCAAAACGTGTTTAAGTTTTCAAATGTTTTTGATCTGTAACCTTCAGGCGAGGGGTTCAGTACAACTTCCCCTCTGTCAGATATTAAAGGATTGCCAAATTCAGTCTTGGGGAATTAGTTAGTTTTCAATCTTAAAAATTATATAGGTTTCCTTGGTTGGATGAATAATGCCACGTTGCTGACTACACCTGTAACTTATAAAAGAATGGAACATTATATATATATAAGTCCAAATGACAAGAAAAAGGTTACAAGCAGAGTGATGTAAAGTAAAATTGCCTTTCATGATATGATTAAAAATACTTGTCTGGTTGGTTGGAAGAGTTGTGTTCTACTTGGCCCCTGTTAGGGCCTAATTCTCGTAAAGGAAGTGTCTGCTGTCTTATTTGCTGGTGCGCTCTGCTTGTTAACTTCAGATTTTGATAAATTTATCCTTGTGTGCATAGGCTCACTAATTGTGAAACATAACACGTGCAAGTAAAGATTGCACATAAGAGAATCTGTGGTAAGATGTCTTTTTCATCTTGTATGATTACATTTTATTCCAAAATATTATTTCCAGTTATTTGGTGCAAAGCGATGACTCCATGGGTCTCATTATCCTTCATGTATAAATGCAAGTCGTATAATTTTGAAACAGCTCGGTAAGGGTGGAGGAGCCACTCTTCCGGGATGCAGTAAAGAGTGTTACTTGGAGTGCTGCCTGAGACTTGGAGGTTAAGTTCTGCTCTAGTTACCAAAATTTCCCATGTGTGCAACTTTGTAGTATGACCCTGCAAGCTCAAAATACTAAGAAGATGATTTTTTTTATATAGCTCAAGTTTAGAAGACTTCAATGTGAAAGCAGCTCTGCTTTTAAATCTCCTCAGTACGCATGCAGAATGCGTTTCATGTAAATTCATGTTCAAGCCAAAACATACAAGCTTATAGAAGGTGGCATGTAGGAAAACTTGAAAGTTTGAGGCAGGCAACATAAACACCAACACCATCTTTTTAATCAGCCCACACAATTTCATCTGAGAAGATGGTTTTCTATAATGCTTTACCCACAAGGTGGGCAGTTGGTGGCATGAATAGTTATAAAGGAAAACCACTGTGTTGTTTTTTTTGCGGGGGGTGTGTGTGCTCACTTGATTAAAATTCTCTGTATGATAGTCCTGTGACCAGCATTCATATGTCTAAAGATTGTTAAAACAACTGATGAATTGCAGTGTTTTTCCTGGAGCAGTGGTCTGTGTGGAAAACCATGCCTGCAAACTACAACTTGCAGTTCATTTGTTAAAGCAAATAAGAAAAGCACTAATAGGATTTATGTTTCGCTTGATATACCCACATGAGGAATTAACCTCAATAAAGGGGACTGTGTAGAGGAATGCAATTTCTCTTTAGGAGCTTAGTATGGGTTATTTTCAAAATGCCTCTCTTTTTTTAAAGTATACAATGAATAATGAGTTAGAAGAATCAGTGTGTTTATCTATAATTCAGCAACACCTTTAAAATAGCAAGTAATTTAAAAGTGAATGCAGTGTTACTGTTCTTTGCTGACTTTTAGCTGGTAAGGCTTCCCAGTAGTAGCATAATTGGGATGAAAGTGATCGCAGGCAGAGTGTTTATTCCTGTCATAAACAAACCTATAGCCCTAAAGACTTTAGAAAGGCCAGAAGGTTGATTTTACTGTGTAGTAACAATTAACAATACACTGTTTGTAAGCCTGTTACAGGAATGGTGGCGTTTTGGGAGGCTTTGAGTGAGTATTGAAAAGGGGAGTAAAGCACTTTGAGGCTGCCATGACTTGAATGGCTTAAGGAGTGTAGGTAGATTAATTCAGGTTTTTCCCCCTCTAGTTTGTGCACTTCTAGCTGGAAAAAAACAGCTTTTAGAATATAAAGTTTATACGAGGTACCTATAATGTTTATTAGCTGTTATATTTTTTTGTGTTAGGTCAGCTATGGTAATTATAGAAGGAGCTGCCTGCACCAATTACTGGCTCTTAAAAGGACTATGGAAATGTGATCTCAGCTGAAATTTAAAGATCAACTGTTTGGTCGGTAATCCCCAAGAAGATGAAGGTTTTCAGGTGGTATCTACAGGGGTACACAAGCCAAAACCCACTTTCTTGACTCACTGTTTTCACATGGCTTCCAAATGTGTAGTCACGCCTAAAAATTGAGGAAGAGGATAATTTTTATCAATGTGCAAAGACAAGCTCCTTGTATTTTACTCTGCTGTACACCTTCTGCATTTTCTAATACCCACAATTTGAGGCTGGAAATGAACTGTTTTCCTTGCTGCTTGCAATTCAAGGGCACAAATGTTGTGCAGACCATACTCTGGCTGGCTGCCTGCTTGACAAGAAATACTTTCTTGGCTACCTTCAAGTCTGTTTGCCTTCCTTTTTCAAGTTCCGTTCCTGGATGCACGGACTAGATGCCGTGCTGGGCTACATATGTGCCAGTCATTTGTTTGGCAGTGCGAACTAGATTCTTTATGGTTTCCTAGGGATTGGGGGTTGGTGGGGTAGAGCAGACACATCAGGTGTAAACTTCTGCTGTAGTGAATGGGAGTTTGATACCTAGGTGATGCCTTCTAGCCCAGTGTTTGCTAGAAATGGTATCTTAAAAGACAACCTTGAGTGAGCCTTACAAAATTTGGGATGTCCTAGCCATGCTTTTCATCTTGCCCTTGTTTAGTTGTGTTCGTCACGCTCCTACCTCCCCTTGAGGTCTGGTTAGAGCAGTGCAGAAGGATAGTCAAAGCTTTCCTTAGATGCAAAATCCTTGCACTGCAGAACAGCACAGCATCAGAGCACCCAACCAAGGGCTCAGGCTACGCTCACTGCAGCCTTGTGATGCTGCTGGGCAGCCCCCTCCCAGCTATGACCAGCCCCATGTTGAATAGGTCCCCATTAAGCAAGTATGATTTTAATTGAAAATTTGTTAGGGCAGAACGGAGAAGTTGATCATTAACCATATATTTTTAGGGGATGGGAAAGAGTTCAGTCTGGGTTGGACACCCAGAGTTAACAGTTCAGGTTTGGCTCTACCTGGAGGAAAAAAACCCTGGTGTTAACACCAGGTTTTGCTTAGGATTTGATTCAGCTGTGTAAGTAGATGGTCATATTCCAGGGTATTTATATGTTAATCGCTGCAACAAAAGCTCCACTGTTGAGTAACATAACAGGCTTACGAGTTGGTGCTGAAAGATTTTTCTACTGTACATGTAAAAGTCTTTTGAGTTTGGGAATTGTAAAGACCGTTCGAGTCAAAGTGCCTTTGTTTATTATTTGCCAATATTCTAGAAGTGGTGACGAAAAACGCTATTGAGCTTTGGATAAACTGGGATGCTGTGTATCTTCAGGCAACACATGTCACTGTAATTGATGTCTAATCTTGCAGCGAGACAGAGTGGTGAAGTGCTGCAGTGTTACGTAATGTGTGCGGAGTCAAAGTGGGGCATCATGTACAGCTGATGCATTTTAATTACATCCCGTAAAGGCAAGGGAAGGATTAGTGTGGTAGAACAATTTATTGATTGCTGCATTCATATATGTGTCTGCGTACATTTAGACACTTGTGAGTGATGGGAAATGTATGCTAGTGCAGTTGCGTGTGACCTTTTGAGTCCTGTATCTCCAGCTTGCTTAACTGGCCAGCACGAGGAGACAGCATTTGCAGCCTGGGAATAAATACACTGACACTGTGAGGTTAACCTTGGGTGGTTATACTGATAAGTCTGTATAGTTGAATACAACCTGCGCTTTTCTGGGACCGTGAAGAAAGTTCTCAGCTTTTTAGTTGATGTAAACACCTTTGTTATGTCCCTAAAACTGCTCTTTGGTAGAGGTTAAAGGGAAACTTTTTTATTACTGCTGGTTCGGCACGCTGGAATTTGCATCAGATTTAATCTGTATTCAGTTTCAGCTCATTAAGTGCTGTGATGCAGATTTCTTATTAGTGTCAAAGTGTTATATTTCTAAATATTGGTTAATAAGTGAGAGAGGAAAAAGAGTTAAAAACAGAGCCAAAAAAGATTACATAAATCATCTGGAAAACTGCAGTGAATGAGTTTCAGCAGTGGATGGAAGCTCTTGGCAATGTTGCGTTTCCTCGCACTCTCTGGAGCTTAATTACCTGCTGCAGCATGGAGAAGGCTTGTTTGGCACTCAGTGTTTGAGTATAAAAGGTTCAACTTCTGGATTAAGTAAATCTGGTGCTTTTCACTGATCTGAATGTACCCTGGCAAAAATAAATACCATAATTTTGGTAAGGATGAAATTTGTGCAACCTATAGGAATTGCTTATCATTTTTACTATAGTAAAAAATCTACAACAGTAATTGATTCTTTGGTCTTTGCTTGAGCAGGGCATGTCATATGTGTTGCCTTTGATTCCTCCCCTTCAGGAGCAGCAGGGGTAGCTAATATTGGCACATATGTCTGTTAGCAATTTCTTGATATATTGGATAAGGAAGTAGAAAACTGGATTGTTACAAGGGCAATAAGCTAGAAATAATCTTCTACCTGAATTACTACAGGTTACTCCTGTGGAAGTAGGTTAGTAGGAGGGTTAGAAACTTTAAAATAAATAATTAAAGCTTTACTTGACAGTATTTGTGATTACACTAAAAGGAAAACCGTATTTGCCTGCCTGCAGATCAGTGCGTGTGTTCTTTCTCCGGTGCCTCAGACCTCAGCTGTTCTCAGGCTTTTGCTTCCCTTCTCCGCCTTCCACACGTACCTTTGGCTCCCTTCTCTTAACATACGCTTCTCTTTCCTGACACAGCATCATAAAACTAGGTTATAAACTAGAAATTGTCAGGGAAGCCACATAAACCTTTCTACAACTTTGGCAGAACAGCAGTATAGCAGCAGAGCTTAATGAAACACTGATGACTCCCACGGTTGCCAAATATGAGGAGGAGAGGACAGTGGTAGGAGGCTGAGAAGCAATAATTGAGCGGACAGAAAATGGGAAAACTGGATGATGAAATCCTTTAAGAAGCCTGCTGGTTATTTCCTTAATTCCATTTTTCAGAAGTGTTATTTAACCCAACGTGGTTGCTGCTGGCATACTATTGCATGGGTAAAATCAAAAGTTATTGCTGTACCGAAAGGCAGAATAGCTTTGCCAGAAGGGGATATTACCCTTCTATGGCTTAAAAAACACCTTGAGGACTCTGTGTGTGAAACACTGCACCAATGTTTCTGTACTGAAGCTGCTGAAGAGCAAGAGCATTGCCTTATTACCAGTTTAGTAGTTGTTCTTTCAAAATGGGTGGCTCTAGTCTACTTGTAGGCAGGGCATGTAACAGTTGTAGTTATTTCCAAATTTTTGGAAGCTGGTTCTGCTGCAGAAGTGTGACTTGTTTGCATCCAGCTACTAAGGAAATTTAAGATTTGAAATAAAGTTTTAAGGAAATGTTGGGCATTGTTTCCAGCATATCTAACCTAATTTCATCTTTTAAATATTCCTATTATTTGTTCATATATCTCAAATCTAGATTCAGCTTTCATCTATCATCTTGTCCTTACGACAGGGAGTGACTAAAGCAGAAATGTAGGTGCGTTTTAAAGGTATGAATCTGCTGTAAAAGTTTTGGATGTCACAGCAATGCAGGTAGCAGGTCACCATCCTGGAAGAGGAAGACACAGTGTTCCAGCCCTCTCCCCTGCAAAGTGCCTCTTTGGTCCTGTGGATTTTTTCCCGATGCATTCAGGGTGGGCTGCAGCTGGCTTTTGCTGGTAACTCTGGAAAGAATTGTCTGCATTTTGCGCTTGGATGTCAGTCCTGCAAAGTACTGTGCTTTTTATGCCCTTGTAATATTCCTATTAATTATTTGTTCTTTCGATTATCACACCCCTCAGTGCTGATAACCCCATCCAAATGAAGGAATTGTGCTTTATCCCTCCACTCTCATGTCCCACAGCTAATTCCCTGTTTGCACCAAGAAGGCAGCACTATCCTCACTTCATGTTATCCAGAAAAGGAACAAATCAGCTAAGTGAGGCAGAGAGCCCAGCACTCCCAGCCGTTGTGCAGGCATCCCGGCTGACAAGAGCTAAACAGGAGGGGGAAGGAGTGGATAGACTTCTTGCAAGTGGGTGATAGTTTGTGCTCCAGAAAAGTATGTTCAGATTGCAGAGTGCACGTACTTCTGCCTGTAAGATGTATATAACATGCTGACAGCTTGTGAATGTTGCAGGCTAAGCAGAAAAGCTCTTGTTTGACAGGCACAAGAAGAATTTCAGGATGTGAATTTTACTAGTGGGAAGATTGAAGCCACGGTTTTGATATTGCTCCTATTTTATGTGATGCTTATTGCAATAGGTCATTTCTGAGACACTGAGAGAATAAAGATGCCTGACAACTTGATAGGCTATCATTTTTATGTAGAAAGCTAGAGCAATTAAAAACCACACAGTGCCAATTTTGTTCTGAGTTTTTCCACCTGCGCTCTTGCAACTAAATTGAGCCTTATCACATGTATTGGTCAGTATTTATTTTTTTTCTCCAGTGTTGGGTGTGCTGTTTGCTGCTTGATTAGAGTGGCATCTGAACAGCACTTGGCTTGAGCAAGTGTCATTGTATCATAAAGGCTGGGCAAGCGAAATTTAACAAAGAGCAAAATTTTCACGTAAAAATGAAGTTCAGTATAGGACTTCATTTATTCTCACCCCAGCAGCTGTTACGATACTGTAGCATTAGGGATGCAAATGAGAGGCTCTCTCATCTCATTGGATATTGGACTCTGATTTCAGGTAGTACTTAAAATTATTTCTTTCTTAAAAACTTGTACTCCCACATTTGGAAGCTGCTCAAAGCATGGCAGTGGGCACCAGGAGAAATTACTGTGCTTCTTCATATCCCTTCCCTGTTGGTCAGAGTTCCTATTGCAATCCAGAAGTTAGAAAGTGGTTTCTCGTGGGTGCAATAAACTCAACGTGCAAGTGCTGACTGTACTGCAGTAGTGCTTAGACCACGAGGCAAGCCTACTTCAGTGCATTGGTTCAACATATATTGGCTCGGATATGGTTTTCTTGGCAGCTCAGCATCCCACACGAGCGCTAAACCATTGGAAGCCCTAAAATCTGAGGGGAGATAGAAAGAAGCAAAAGCATTTGTAGCTGAAGTTTCATGGTGATAGTTGTCAAAATAGGCAAGCAGCTTGTTTGCATTTTCTCAGGGGGACCTAAATGTGTGGCAGCTGCGTATTTTTATTTTAAATATCAGAGAGTGGATATCAGGGTGCATTTATGAAATGATTGCAACTGCATTCTGAAATCCCTGTTCCTCATACAGGTGCTCCAAAGCTACAATACTCGGGTTTGCAGTGGTTTCTATGATTCTGTTGTAACAAGATGAAGAGCAGATACTGGGGTTCTAACTTTTTCACAGCTTTTTGACAAGCATTGGTTTTGCTTGCCTACACTCTTGAAAACTACAGTCTAAACAAAGCAGCTTGTATAAGCAATGCATTTTTAAACAGATCAATGTGAACTATCTTTAGCAATACACAGTATTTTATACAGGGATGAAGTTGTGGAATACAAAGTATTTGCAGGGCATGACAGCTTCTTATGTTAGTTCTGAATTTTGTATGGTGTTTACTTTAAGTGTATAAACAAGTCTGTAGGTGATGATTTCTGACAAATGAAAATAGGAGCTCAGCATCCTATTCCCATATCAGATCTTATTGTTAAGCTTATAAAGAACCATTTTTCCCCCAATAGAACTTATCAAAAAGAGGTTTTGAATAGAAACTGCTGCATGTGACTTAATCTTTCTTCCATGTAACTCGTGACCTCACGCAGCCCTTAGACTGATGGTGACACAGTGAGCATTTCCTGTGAACCGTGAGCAGTGCTGGTCCCACTATTGTTGGGGCACTTTTTTTGTCTGGGAAAAAACAAACCCTTATTTACTAGAAGCCAGTGTCCTGTTTGTTTGTAGCTGGCTGGGAAATGCCATATTACAAGGGTCTCAGTGGCAGTCGTCACTGCTAACAGAAGCTGTTGTTGTGTTTTGCTCTTTTCCTCACTGATTTGTATGAGACTTCTGAGTTTGCCTTGTGACCTGCTCCAGATTCAGTTCACGGCACAAATACTAACCTTGTTTATCCAATATGTTTTTTTCCTCCTCGGTGTTTCCTCAGATTAGCTGTCAGTAAAAGGCTAAATAATAATCCTCCAGCTATTATTCCTCCACCAAGAGGCTACCAGGTTACTTTTCCGGGTTGGTGGATGGTGGTTCACTGTTAGAGCTGCTACCTGGCAAGGCAAATGTGGAGGTGGAAAATTACAGACAAAATAAAGAAACAACATTAAACTGGTAATGGGATGCAGCTGCTTTGGCCTTTGAGCCTGCCTGTGAGTCTCAGCAGCCTTTGGTAAAGGCATATGCTGCGTGATACTTCTCTTGGCCATATGAAATCAGTCCCAGTCTAGTTACAGCCTGTTCCAGGTGGGTGTAGCAGCTCTCAGCAGTTGGGTCGTTTCACATTTGGCTGTAAGAGGTTGTAGTGAGGCAGCCATATGGATGACAAGCTTGCTGTGTGATACTGCCTTGAATTCTAGTCAAAACCTGCACCCGTACATCTGTTCTGCATGTCAGAGGCTAGATGCTGCAGTGCTGCTGGCTGGGCACACCACTGTGGCCAAGTTTCTTTAAAATATGTGCTGGAGCTGAGTCCTTGCCACTAGATGGGGTATCGGAAGAAATCTGGTCTCAAAACATTCCCGTTTATCATCATCTTGTCCTGGCTTGCAATGCCTTCTTGACTGTCTTCATTGTATAAAATGGTGACGTTCTGTAGGTATAGCAGCACGTATGTGCAGAGAAAGGAACCGTTAGGGTACGTAATTACTTTCCTCAACTGCCTAGTGCCCTTCACAGGCGTAATTTCTGTAAAGTTTCATTATTGGAGCTCATTCTTGTGAGGCAGCAAACTGTGGAAGACTTGGGTTTTGGGGTGTGTGTATATGTATATATACACGCACAATCTCTTTTTCAACTTTCAGTCTTACTTATTTTGCTTCTACTGCCAAATCATACACGCCAACCTAAACATGCATATCATGTATGCAGACATTTGAGATACTAAAACCAGAACCAGCCTCTTTTAAGGGAAAGAAGTATTTTGGGACTGGAGTCCTCCTTGTCTGTTTGGAACTTTCTCACTTATATGCAAAAACGACTAGTGCTAAAGTGAACCTGTTGTTGAAATGATGTAGGTCCTGTAGATTCTGCCAGTATGAAGCATGAATTTTATGAAGAACATCTGCAAGGTGTGTTTTGAAGTCTTGATTTGTGGGACAGTGGAGGTAGTGCTCAGTGCCTCAGAAAGCTCTTTCTGCAAGACCCGTGGTACAACATGGCTGAGAGTTTTACAAAAGTCTTGACTTTGCAGCAGCAGTGCTGAGTGCAGACAGCAGAGGTGACAGCTACATCTATGCAGAGAGAGAAGGCTCTTACAGGCTCCAGAACTGTTGCCTTGTAGAGTTTTGGTTGACTGGGTAGACTACAGCTCATCAGTAACATCTCAACTTCAAGACAGAGAAAGCAAATGCAAAAAGAAGCTTTGGGTAACAAACTTTACTACCCGTTGCTAAAATGGTTGCTCTGTTTGCCTACCCGTACACTACTCAGGTGAGGAGTCTGCTGTCTGTCAGACAGGTTCAGCAAATTTATTTTTCCTGTGCTGTTTTATTTTAGCTTGCACATGCACCATCTTCCTGCCAGGAATCTTCTCTAACCCCACTCAGTAGTTTTCCACACAAGTAACCAACTACATTCTAATGTAATGATATCACAGTTTACATACTTACAGTAAAGAGAAGTCATACACTTCACTTAAGTATTTTGAGTTCTGCATAACTCTATGTAAAACACATATGATGATTTTATAAACTGCTAGCTTACACTTGGAATACAGTTTATAAGAGCCCTGCCGCTTAGGTTATGGAAGTAGTCCTATAGCATGACTTCTCCAGCAAGGGAAAAAGCAGGTTATGCTCACATTGATGGTTCCTACCATTATACAATCTGTGGGAATTGCTCATGTTTCACTTGAAAGTTATCCCTTTCCTGTTTACTTGGAGGAGCACTGAAAGCTTTTTAGAAATTCTTCCATTTTTCTTGGCATGGGGCTATTACTTCTTGTATAGATTTTTATCATGGTCTCTTTTTCTAAAGATAGATATTTTGGCTGCTAAAGAGTAGTTCAATAAAAAAATATCACAGTGGTTTGGCTAAGGAAAGATCTCCAAATATAATAGTCTTGGATTTTTAAGTGTCCTTTTTACCCTTCCATAAAAGCTGTATCCCTAGCTCTGTTCTGAAATCACTGAGATTCTTGTCTTTGCAAAGTATGCCATTTTCAATGTAAACATTTGGATTTAGGCTTTTATTTATAATACTTAAATGTTAGGAAGATCGCCCTTTTCAGTCAGTGAAAATAAAGTCGTCTCAAAGCATTTCAGTCTCTTTCCTCTGGCTCTTACATGGGAAGGTAAGACTCTCTAATTGCTGGCATGTAACAGGGGCTTTTCCTTTCTTTCACTGGCCTGTAAAATCAAACCAGAATAATAGAATCACCATAGAATGGTTTGAGACTGAAGGGACCTTAAAGGTCAGCTGGCCCCATCCTCACTGTCATGAGCAGGGACACCTTCCGCGAGACCACATTGCCAAAAGCCACATGCAGCCTGGCCTTGGGCACTGCCAGGGATGGGGCGTCCACAGCTTCTCTGGGCAGCCTGTGCCAGTGCCTCACTGCCCTCACATGTAGGCCCTAATCTGATTATCTGATTTTAAGTTATTACATGCAAAGTTGATCTTGATAGTACTGAAGTCAAAGTAATGCCAGCAGTAAAAATCACTGTGTTTTTTCATAGTCTAAGGGTATTTCTTTTTGACAGTTGGTTAACTCTGGCTCTAAAGCAGAAAAAAACAACCCTATCTTTCCAATTTAGAAACATGCAGTTTTTATAGCTGAAGGAAAAATATTTTTGAACAGGTTTTAATTCTCTGCAGAAGTCATTTTCAATCATAATTTCAAATGGATTAATTGTTTTCAGAACTTTTTTAATTAAAATTTGTAGATGCCACAGGCAAGTGCCATTGTAGACTGGAGACAGATAAAGTGGTGGCCACAAGGACAGAGGGATGGTGACCTGTGCAAGCCCCCGCTGTCCCTGGATATACATTCCTATTGCTTGTCTCAGCTGTACTAGTGTTTCCTTGTGTTTCTACTCATAGTCTCTATTAAAATGAGTTGATTGTCTCAGTGGATGTTGGAATATTAGAAGAGAGTCTAGTCTCTTAATTGTCTGGTTTACTTACATCTCCCTATTTAAAGCTGTTTATTCATATAAGATAGGATGATGCTTGTAATGCTAGTAATGGAGCTCTTGCTAGCCTTCATCCCCAGTGTTTATTTAAAGCAACTGTATGATTTACTGCAAAACCATCCCAACATCTCTCAAGTGTTTACTGATGGATAAGCTAGATTAAGATGTCCCAGCTCATACTTCATAAGTCACAACATAAATCAGAAAACGAGCTTCTGTTCTCTACATACAGCCCTCTTTCAGTGATAGGACATCGACTTATTTCAGATGTTGGCAATCACTACAGTAAAGATCAGTGACATTGGTTAAACTTCTAACTTTATTTAAAACAGACTCACTGCAGTGACTTGGCATCACACAGTAGCAACCTCTGATGCATAACTGCTGCTCAACAGGATGGCACTGTGGAGGCAAAATGGGATGAGTATTTACGTATTGCCATTTCTTCTGTGTCCTGCAGAAAAATCATTCACCCAAAATGAATCATAACCTGCCTACAATGTAGTTTTGCTTGCCTTGAACTAAATATTTCCTCCTTCCCATCATTTTTTTTTAAAGCAGATTCCCCCGCCCCATCCCTATCTATATGCCAGCTGAGGCATTGATAAGCATTAGCATCCTGGAGCAGGCGAGGTGTCCGTTAATCCACGGCGCCTGAACTTGCTTGTGTGCTTGGGAAAGCTGTTAAACTCGGTGAAGTTAAAGAGAATGTTGAAACTATGGGGAGATGGAGGTTTTTCCCTGCACTTTTATTTGGATTACTGGCTTGCTGACTTGCACCTGTGATTAGGATAGCACTCATTAAGAGAAGCTGGGTGGTGCAAGTAAGTGTGGGGCTGGGAGCAATGTTGCTAACAGCTATGGCTTCTTGAACAACAGCTTTAAACCTAATATGCCCCTTTACTAAGTATGTCTCAGCTAAAACTTCCGTGTCAGCCAAGACGTCAGTGAACAGTTGGAAAGACTGAGCAAGAGGTAGCAGTTTGAACCGTGATGTGAACAAGGTGCCATCTGTATGAACACAGCCCTTTCCTAGAGATCTAAAACCTGCCACTGAAGGAGGCAGTAGTTAAAAAGGAGTGAACAGGTACGTGGTAAGGGCTGGTACAAAGTATTGGCCTCTGGTACAGGCCTTCAGCTGCCTGTAACAAGGAATGATGGCTAAACCATGATGCCATGCCCATTCCCCTGTGGGCAGGGTCTTCATGGACATATTTGGTCCAAAACCACAGGTTGGATGAGTTCAGAAGAGGCAAGTCTCTTCCAATAACACTTCATTCATCCAGGCGGCTGTTGCCGTTAGCTTGTTTGTTAGCCAAAGTTGAGTGAAATCACAAAGACCTTGGCCTCAGACCTGGATTTTGAATCCTGATGATGAAATTTATTATTTACGGTAAAAAAAATACCTTATTTTCCTATAACATAATTTCTGCATTGCTGTGGAGTGCACAACAGTCTCAGGAAAATCTGATTTATCTGGTGGAAGAAGTCAGCAGTGTTAGTTAAGATTTGATGGTACTTTAAACAGCAGGAGATTAGACTTCCAGATTTGCAGCGTAGGCTATTTTGGGCAGGGATTGGTATAATCCTGCTCGGTAATGGATGCCTCAATGTGCTGAACGGGGAGCACAAGGTACAGGTTGATCTCACCAGCAAAGGTCAAATCCTCCTTGCACTCACGATACATGGTTTTGAATAATAAATGGTTTTCCTTCCTGGGGTAGAGACACTGAGTTTTTCAGGCATGGCAGGAGTTGGACTGCAAGAAATTGTTTTGTTTTCAATGCTTTGCTAAGAAACGTGGTTAGCTGACCTGTGCTGATAAACCGAGAGGGAGGCAGGTCTCACAGAAGCGGAGTGGATGCGCTCCTCTGGGCCAGCCTGCCATCTGCAGGCCATTGCTCTCCGTTGGGAGAGAGGTAACGCAGGGGCTTGGGGGGTTCTTTCCTTCTCCAGAAATTATTTGTAACAAGTTTGTTTGTTTGTTTGTTTTTCCCTAGGTAAATGTTATTTATTTAAATTTAATTTGTTTCCATCTGATCCTATGACTAGTCACCTCGGTTATAGGGAAAAAAAAAAAAAACAACAACCAAAAAACCCAAGGATAGCAGAGATAAGCTCCTTAGATTTCTCTAGAAGTTAATGAATAATTGCTTTTTCTTTTATTGTTCGTTGTTCAATTTTATAAGTAAACATTGTTGTGCTTAGAAATGGGGCATTTCATATGACAGTCAAATTCTGCCCATCATTCTCAATCCATTAAATCTTTAATAACTCTTGGTGGTGGTGGTCTTAGCTGAACAGTACCACTATAAACTTCAACTCCTGTTGGACATTGAAACTTTTGTTGAGATGTGGGCATGTGTATATGAAAACCAGGTACCTTTCCAAGCATCCCAAAGCTTTTTTCATAGTCCACAAATGGAGAGAGGATGCAACAAAGCCATTTGGCTTTTACACAGCAGACCTTGGCTGCTACTTCAGCAAAAATGTGGGTTTTTGGGCAGTAGTAACAAATGTAGACTAGTGAGTCCACTGTGAAGTATTTCTGGGTTTGGGGTTGTTTTTTAACTCTTTTTTTTTTTTTTTCCAGTAGCTTAAATATACCTATTGCTACCTTCTTATTGCCCAGGTCTTTGAAAGATAAATGATCTGTGTTTTCCTTAGCTGTTTTTATAAACCATTGATAAGAAATCTTAACGGAGTTGTTCATTTGGGAGAGAATTTACTGTAAGTAAATTACTGATCAATTTACAGTTCCAAAGGTATGAAAGTTTAATGTATAAAGTTAGTTGTTCAATGTGTAGTACGTAACCTTTACATCATTTTTGTCTTTGTTTTAGGTCTTCCTGAACAATACTACAGCCTCACTTGGTTCCTTAGCCCTATCCTGGGCTTGATCTTCACTCCGCTTATAGGTTCGGCTAGTGACCGCTGCACACTGAGCTGGGGCCGCCGGCGGCCTTTTATTCTTGCTCTCTGCATTGGTGTCCTCTTTGGAGTTGCACTTTTCCTTAATGGTTCTGTTATAGGTAAATAATGAGGAAATCACCTGCGTATATCTCCTGCTAACATACATACCTGCTTTAAGATGTTTATGTAGGAAGTAAAGATAATGATATGCAGTTAATTTAACATATGTTTAATGTTAAAGTTGTTAGAAATCTCTGCAACGCTGCATTTGAGCTATCTATCTTGCATGTTTTTATTCTCACTCAAAAGTTACAGTGCTGTGCTAAGTATTGTGCAATCATAGCTGTAACTGGTAATACAGCATTATTAATACAATGGTTGCCAGCACGTTTGCAGTTGCTGAGATGAATTTGGTCGATCCTTGACATGGGAAAATTGTAGCAACCTGTTCACAGGGAAATGTTTCCTGTTGTGATCCATTTTCCCTTTAATGCATATCTGGCAACACATCCTGTTTCCAGCATTATTTCAGAAATTATCTTTTCACTTTTTCTTGTGCTTTTCTTAGACCTGGTATTGAAAAAGTCCAGAACACAGTTAATATTTGTTTATCAAAAACTTTGTGGGAAAATAATTTTTCCTGAGCCCCCATCAAAGCTGGTAAAAATAGTTTCCCTTGAACATAGTTTACTACAGACCTTAATCTACAATCTCTTTGTAAATTTAGTGTAGGAGAGGTGACAGCAAGTACATTTGGGGAAATGTTTACATCATGGTTGGACTGATGCAAATGAAAGGAACTTAGCACCTAATAACATCCTCTTGGCTCTCATTTTTATCTTGGGTTAGATGAAGTTCTATTGTCAAAAAGTTTTACTAATTGAGGGAAATGAGTGGAACGTTACCTTGGCTCAGCATGTTAGGTTTTTAAAGCCACATTGGGATGCCATATGATCGTTTCCAATTTGCTGCAAACTGCAGTGGACAAGTTGTTCAGGTGAATGACATTTAGCTTATCCTTTTTTAATTTACCCAGGCAATAAATATTATTTGAATTGCTGTCATATGGTATCAATTGTACTTTGTTGTTGTGCCTCCAAGACTTATTCCTCCTCCTCCAGATGTATGCAAGATGTTAGACTGCAGCCTTCTTACAAGATTTTAATTGATAGGAAGCTCTTAGTTCCACACAGGTAGCCATTGGTACTGGCAAGCAAACCTCATATGCAGGTTATAGGCTTAAAGTGTCTCGGCTTCTAATAAATCAGCACAAAATACTGTCTTTAATTTTTCTTTAATTCTTTGTTGCACAGTAATACAGTCTGTTGCATAGCTTTCTAGAAAACTTGTGCTTTCCCAGATACTCCAGTGGTACTTCGGTGCAATGACATTTCTTTAAAACACAGAGGTTATGCATCTGTTCCTGGGACATGGTTATGATACATCTCGAACAAAAACCCTCTTCTGAAAGGCACTTTAAACACCACTGTGCCTCTCAAGGGAACCTGGAGTGAACTGAAGTAAGAGAGCTGTTCCATACTAGAAGATAGAAATTTGCTGCCAATGTTCAGTTTACATCGACGTAAGATAGCACTTGACATCAGCGTAAGACAGAACTTGAACTACTAGTTAGAACAGATGCACAATATGATAAAGTTTATATTAGCCTCTCTTTAATTAAAGTTTTTGAAATTGTGATTTGTCTCACTTTTCAGAGAGAAAAGGCATTGCTTCCCAGTCTCTCGCAAAAGGGGGTGTCAAGCTCTTTGCAGGAAGAGGCCTCATTTGTAACCAGATTTTCTTCTAAATGGACCCTGTATGCTCTTATTGTCTGATTTCTTCCCATTTTAGGTTCACACTTTCCTGTCCTTAGTCTCCAGTTACTGGCAATCACAATTTCAATTTAGGGCTACAGGAGGTGCTGCAAAAACTGACGTGGTCATTGTTTTGTACCATTTTCCATACCCTGGCCTCTGGCAATAGGAGTCGTAGTGAGGAGAACAGGGAACACAAGAGCATGCTGAAGAAGAGGTTCACTAATCCTAATAGTAATAGAACCATGTCCCAGGAGAACAGCTATGTGTAGATCTTATTCAACTCTTGTTCTCTCCACTATATGCACTGTTCAAGTTTCCAACAAATCTAAAGCACGGACACTGCTGGTGTTTTCTGCTGTGAGATTCAGCTTAGTATGGGACACATATAAACTTCATTAGCATTCAGAGGACTTGGTATAAATGAGGATTGAATATGCACTTGAGATTTAGATGATTTTTGGTGGCTTAGCCAGTTCATCTCTTTCCGCAGTCATTTTCATGAGTTATGCTAACGGTTTTATCAGTCTTGCATGTGTGACCTCTAAATCTCTCTGATTCAAGTAATTCATGCTTTTGTCAATGGTTTGTTTCATGAAACATTTTCCAGCTGTATACTAATGCTGCCTTTCTACTTTGTAGAAAAAAAGCATTTCATCCCGTGCTATCAACAGAAGCTGACTGATGCTTTTTGCAATGCAAAATACCTTCATGTTGCTTCATTCCTAAAAGTTTTGCTTGTAAAAATGATCTAGAAAAATGAATGTTTAAGAAAAGCAAAGAGAGAGGTGAAGGGGTTAAATTTCACTTGATTGTGATTTACTGTGACCCTTGCATGTCAGGTACCATGTCAGTAATGCTGTCAACAGTGCAGTTACCTGTGTTTGTAACTGACAGATGAAATATGTCATTTTGCTTTTGGATGCTCTCCTCACCGTGGCTGTCTTACAAAAACAGCCTTCAGCATTTAAAGGAAAACACATCTGAGGATCATGAAATAATATCCAATGCTCTCAGAGGTTTAAGACATACTTTGAAAATAACATTTTGAAAAAGAAATGTCAGTCTTACAAATGTAAAAACAAAATCTTTGTCCCAGACCTTCCATGAAGCTGTGCCAAAGAGTTGAAATTGCCTTTTTACTCTGTAAAGGAACATTTCCAGTGAGTGTGTTGGCCACCTTAAGGAGTTAAGCTTGTGCTTAGTAGTTTTCCCTTTTTGAATAACATGCTCAGATTCCTGTTCCGTTTTTCCCCAGGTCTGGCTATTGGCGATGTCCCAGACAAGCAACCCATTGGTATAGTTCTCACAGTGCTTGGTGTTGTGGTGTTGGACTTTTGCGCTGATGCAACAGAAGGGCCAATTCGGGCCTACTTGTTGGATGTCGTGGACAGTGAAGAACAAGACATGGCCCTTAACATCCATGCGTTTTCAGCTGGTATGGAGTTAGCTGATGTGTTTTTTGGCAGCTGTCAAGTCTTCCTGATGAATGAGTTGTGGCCTAATTATTTTTTTCCTGAGCTCACTTCTCATTTTTTCTTTCCACAGGTCTTGGAGGAGCAATTGGTTATATGTTAGGAGGGCTGGACTGGACACAGACCTTCTTAGGTGGTATTTTTAAATCTCAAGAGCAAGTCCTTTTCTTCTTTGCAGCCATTATTTTCTCTGTCTCAGTTGCTCTCCACCTTTTTAGCATTGAAGAAGAGCAATATAACCCTCAGCAGGACAGGATTGATGATGAAGGAGACACACTTTCCAGTGTCAAATTCAGTGGTAGTCTCCCCCCTCTAAATCGACTGAATGTAATCAGTGAGGAAGACCCATATGGAGCCTCTATGTTCCATGATGAGGTTCAATCAGAGCATGATCTCAATATGGAGTTCCTTGAGGTGAACATTGTAAGAAGCAAGAGCGACTCAGTTCTACACATGCCTGATGCTACATTGGAAATTGAATCGGAGCTGCTTTTTCTGCATGACATCGAACCCTCCATTTTTCAGGATGCTTCGTATCCCAACACTCCCCACAACACAAGCCAAGAGATCATGAAGTCCAAACTCAACCACCTGTCTGCTTTCCTCAGGGACAATGAGAAAGAGGAGGAAATGTTGCTTGATAATCGCTTAAATGAAGATAAAGTCCCAAATGTCAACGGCTCCCTACCAAAAGAGTTCCTCAACGGACACACTAGAATAGGCATGAAGCAATCTAGTACTTCAAATTCCATGCGAAGGCGGAGGCACATGTTTTACCGTCAGCCATCTTACACCTTCTCATACTATGGCAAAATAGGTTCCCACCGCTATCGCTTTCGTCGGGCCAATGCCATTGTCTTGATAAAGTCCTCACGCAGCATGAATGATATCTATGACATGCAGAAGCGGCAGCGACAGAGGTACAGGCACAGGAATCAGAGTGGCACAACAAATTCAAGTGGAGACACAGAGAGCGAAGAGGGGGAAACTGAAACCACTGTCAGACTCTTGTGGTTGTCAATGCTAAAGATGCCAAAGGAGCTGCTGAGACTGTGCGTCTGTCACCTCTTAACTTGGTTTTCGATCATTGCTGAAGCTGTGTTCTATACAGATTTCATGGGACAAGTCATTTTTCAGGGCGATCCAAAGGTAAGAGAACAGTTACCTTTGGCAGACCTGCTTGCAGTTACTCGTTTCTGAGATGCGCTCGTTACAAGAAAGTGGCTTTGCATTTGTGTGTGTTGCAGGCCCCTTCTAACTCAACTGAGCTACACGCCTATAACGCTGGAGTTCAGATGGGATGCTGGGGACTGGTAATTTATGCTGCTACTGCTGCTGTTTGTTCAGGTAAGAGACTATGCACAATCAGACAGTGTAATGCACCTCATAGATGTATTTGCAAGGTAGAAATAGTTTTGCTTCAGTTAGCATCTGCATCCTTGTTTGGTGTGAAGGATATTTTGGAAAAGCATTTGATGGTCAAAGTGGAAGGGGCTTCTTTAAGAATCAATATTAAAAAATCCCTCCAAATGTAGGGGTGGAAATAAGAACAGATCAGTTAAGTGGCATAAAGCACAACATTTTATCAAAGGATATTAATGGCATTTGGTTAGTCATCAGGAAACTAAAATTATGCTTGTTAGAAAATTGAAGCATATGTAAGAAGGTTTTGCAAAGACTTTTTAAAATCAGAATTATAAATATGTATTTCTGAAAGTCTTTCATGTTCTCTAATCAACAGATAAAGCAACTACAGACAATTTAGGCTTGGAATACAGACTCTGAAATTGAGAACTTTTGCCAAATGTAAATTCTGCCAAATTCTGCCTTCTGCAGTACGTGCGCAGGCATGTCTGTACAGATCAGTATCGTGGGGACTGCCTCTTTGTTGAGACATGCCAAGTTGAAGTTCAGGTGGGCAGCTTGTTTCTGAACACAAACTGAAATGGGTCTGTGAACATCAGTTACCTGATCACTTTGTTTAGCGAATGTGCTTGCGTTAGAAACAGAACGGCCTCTGTGCTCGGTGTGTACCTGCATTGACAAAGTTAACGAATAGGTAAAATTACTGAATGGACCGAGTGGACCATGATAGGTTTGAGTCTCAATGCATTTTGTTCTGCCTCAGACTTGTAGCATGGTTTAGGCAAGTCTCTGAGCTCAATTGCTCCCCAGTTTCTGTAGCCGCAACGCGTTTCTTTCCCAATGACAGCTGAGCTATTCTGCCAAGACAAGCCAAATACTCGGTGAGCATCCAAGCCCTAAACAGCATAGCGAGCCATCACGGCCACATCAATACCATAAAACTTTGTCGAGTAAACTGACATTTATGTTTCATTCTTCATCTCTGCAGCTTTGTTGCAGAAATATTTGGACAACTATGACCTTAGTATAAAAGTGATCTACATCCTGGGCACGCTGGGTTTTTCTCTTGGCACTGCGGTGATGGCTATGTTCCCCAACGTGTATGTCACTATGATAATGATCAGCACTATGGGAATAGTCTCCATGAGTATCTCCTACTGTCCCTATGCGCTTTTGGGACAATACCACGATATTAAACAGGTACGTAGAATATTTTGGGTATTTTAATCAAAGCAGAGCCTTCACATTTCACTGAAGATCACAGTGGCAAAATGGATTTATTAAACCCCATTATTTGAGGTATATGCTTTGTTGGGATGTGGGCCAAAGCAGAAATTCATCCTTGATAGTAAATAGCAAGAGCTGCTACTTAAATCTGCTGGTAGTACCAAGCTTCAGGTTGGCTCGGTGGGGTCATGATTACCATGTGCTGAGGTATAAAAGGATTTGGGTGGACGTGGTAGGATGAAGAGAGATGAAATAATTATTGCACTATTTATTATATACCTAGTAGTTATACTGTTTCAGATGTGTTATGTTAGCATTACTCAGGTTTTTCAGAGTCTTAGATATTGACGTGAGTCAACTATCAGTTTGGGGAGATGTAAGGCAAACTGATTCTGCTGGAAAAAAGGACAGATTTACTTTCCATCTTTCAGCACTGTTCCATTTGGATTACAAATTACAGGAGGATTGTTGATTTTAACATGTTTCTGCATTGGGATGGGGATGGGGATTCCTTTTTATAATTTCCACCAACTCTTTCATGTAATTTTTTTCTACAAAACCTGATCTTGGAGCCAGTTGACACTAGGAGTACCCCACTAAATGTCTGTCTCATGGTGCAAGATGAGAATGTGCTTGATAAGTAGGTGAGAAGGCTCTTTGGGCTTGTATAGCCTGCATGATGCACAAGGATGGCATGAAGTCCACCACATCGCAGAGAAATTTGAGGAAGATGCTAATGTTTAACCATTTGATTTAATCCATTGTTTTGCCTCCTAACATGTTTGTCTTTTTCCAGTACATTCACCATAGCCCTGGGAACTCAAAGCGAGGATTTGGCATAGACTGTGCTATTCTGTCATGCCAGGTTTACATCTCTCAGATCCTCGTGGCCTCTGCGCTTGGTGGTGTGGTAGATGCGGTTGGCACAGTCAGTGTCATTCCCATGGTGGCTTCAGTGGGATCCTTCCTGGGGTTTTTGACAGCTACCTTCTTGGTGATATACCCCGAAGTCAATGAAGAGCCAAAGGAAGAACAGAAAGGATTAGGTCCTCCGGAGACAGCCGAGGGCAACGGCATGAGTGCAGAGAAGCCAACTGTGCTGAAGCTCACACGCAAAGGAGCTGCCACATCGGAGCTGGAGAGTGAATCAGCTGTGTGAGACCATCGCTTATTGTTCACTCACATTCCAGGGAGTGCAGGTGCAGGATCAAGAACTTTTTTTTTTCCCCAGGAAAAAAAAATTAGGGTCTTCACTACTTGTAGCTGAAATTGCAAAAGAAAAGGCAGTTTCATGCAAAAATGTAAATGAAATCCTGTAGTCCTTAATATAGATTTGAACAGGTAGCTATGATGCTAATTGCTTTCTCTACAACTTAGAAACGTCATTTCTGAACACTTTTTTATTAAGAATACATTTAGATTGCAAATAAGTTTTATTAATCTGCATGAGACTCACAGTGTATTCAATTAGCAGTTAGAAAAATTAAGTTTTCGGCTGGTTTTAAACTGAAAATGGAAGCTATCTTGACTTACAGTCTCTTGCTGTTTTTTTGTCTGAACATTTCAGATTTCACTAGTGTAATAGCCGAATCAAACGCTTAGACATCTTGATCAATTTTTTCTTAAGCATGATATTATTGGTCTGACAGCTACAGTTTTTTAGCATTAATTTTAGACTTCATGTTTTTGTTAGTGCAATTACTACAGAATAGTTTTATTTACAATTATTTTCAAGAAAAACAAAAGCAATTAGTGCGGTTTCTAAGAAACTGCCGTGAATCCTTTCAGTCACACTGTTCAACAGCTACTCCCAAGTCTGCTGCTTGTCAAGAGAGGGTGACATAGGTGATGTGAACTGTAGAGGGAAGGAGCAGCAGCTGGGAGAGGTGACCAGCACTCACAGGTTTTTATCACAAGTGCTGCACTTCAAGAATGTCGTTGGAATACGCTGTGACAGTTTTTAGCCTGGTGTTTTTCGTGCTGGTGAACTTGAGGGTTTTCTTGGCATTTTAAACCTGGTCATCTCTGGATGAAGCTGCCATAGAGAAAGGGTGTCTCTGGGGTCAGCTTCATGGGAAGGGGGCGTGCGGATTCTCTTTTGTAGGGAAAGTAATTGATTAATTGCACTTTTTATGATCCTTTAACCTCCTGGCTGAGAACACAGCAGCCAAGGTAAAGACACAGTGTCAGTACAACAAGGTGAACCAAAGGCCTACCTCCGTCACTTTATGGCATAGTCTGGGTGTATGAAAAGCTGTGTCAGAAACAGTATTTAGGCCTTAAAATTCAATCCACTAGCATGTGTTGCTGTTCCAGTCCCCGTGTTGGAGGAATTGCAGGCTGGAGCTCTTCTGAGCTGCTGTACTGATGTCGTCAGCGCAACCTCCATCCCCCTTCCTTGATTCAGGATATAGCTGCAGTGTAAAGACATTTTTCTGTGAAGAGCTTGAAAGAGTTGTGCTAATCTGATTTAAAACAGCATTTGGATCGCTAGCAATGCGCCCCAGTCCACGGGCAGCCAAAGCTCAGAGATCCAGCAGTCATTTAAAGCAACTTTAGAAACTGAACTTCTGTTTGTTGTCTTATAAGAAGTGTTTGTGATGCTATTTACTCATTTTCGCATGGGCCTCCGGGCTGCAGTCAGTCCGTCTGCTGAACAGACAAATCACAGCTCGTTGTAAGATTTCTGCTGCCTCAGACTTCTCATACTACAGTACTTTAAAATGCATGTGTAAATCATGCTGCAATATAGTCATTCAAAAGAAGAATATATATTTCAAAATGAAAAGCAGTTTTTAATAAATTACTTGAATTGTCAATGTATTTAAGAAATGTATGTTTTGGTATATTTGAAGTTAACGCGCAGTCTTGGCCAGCATCGTTGACAAATTTTGGTGGCGTACGTGGGTTTCTTAGCTGAAGGCTTTCAGTCAGTGCCGATGCCCTGTGCTATCAAGGGTGACAATGTTGTTTTTAGGCTGGTGAAATCACCGAGCACTAAAGTACACGTAATCGCACAGGACTTAGGGGTTTTAGTTTCATGTGTCTTGAGAAAGTCTTTTTTTCTTTGAGGTGAATATTTTTTTATTTAGAACACATACTGTGAACTGTGTTCAGACAGGGGAATAATACTACTGAAGAATATGAGACCTTACTGAAGAAATCAGTTGTAGGAAACTTTAACTGAACTTCTGCCGTGAATTTTATCATCTCAGTTACATTTAATATATTCTAGTGATGTTCATGTACAACAGAGATGAGTGTTGTATTTCACCCTATAACTGGCATTCATGTAAAATGCACACTGAGTTAGACATTTTAAAGTGGCTTTAATATTTTATTTTTGAAGCTCCTTGAAGATTCTTCTTTTGGTTAAATGAACGCTGTCAAGTATTCCTTATTTTAATCTGTTCCTGGAAAGGTTCTTCTACAGTTTAAAAAATCTGCATCTTCTGACTGGTGCCAGCTTTAGCCTTTTCCCCACGAGTTTCATGGATCGGTGTGGTTTCAAAGCACCACTACTTCACACTGCACCTTTGTAAGCCAAGATTTCTTTCACAGCACCATCGAGCTGACCAAGATCTAGCTCAGGGGTCCTTAAACTATGGCCTGCGGGCTGGATACGGCCCCCCAGAGTCCTCAATCTGGCACCCAGTATTTACAGACCCCCCTGCCCCCCCCCCGCCGGGGTTGGGGGGGGAACCAAGCAGCCGCAGATGGCTGCCTGCCACTGCATCCGCGCACCGGCCCCCTGGTTAAACAGTTTGAGGACCCCTGATTCTAGCTGCAGGGAGGAGTTGAAGCTCCCTCTCGTTTCACACCCAGAAGAGGGGATGTGAAACTGTTTGGGGTATGAGCTCACACACATTGAGCTTTTTTCAGTCAGGGGAAGGGTGAGGAGGGAGGAAGGACATTTTGAACCCAGAGGTTTTCAAAGGCAAGGCAGGCCCAATTCTGTCCCAGCCAGCACTTGGCATAGCCTCGTTTCTAAGAATGGGACGTTCAGATATGTATTTGGAGTTGTTTATGGGGCTGTTTAATTACTGTGTGTAACACATGAATGTGCACACTGCCTTGCAGCAGGAAGCTCTATTTCACTCCCCTGTAAAAGCTGAAGGAAATAATTCTTCATTGTAAACACACTGAAGGTATTTGTAGTATTGCCAGAAGATTTAACTTGGGGGAGCACCAGCCAAAGTATCTCCTCCGGTACCTTGGCTGGCCTGTGAAACCACCACACTGGCTTCACTGTGCTTGCTGGTGAGGGCTCCCGAGGTCTTTCGTAGTAATGCTTTTCCTTGAATTAGAGAGTTTTCTTTCTAGTCCTGGCACTTCTCAGGGTAGAGCAGGCAATGATTTATTTTTTGTGTGTTCCTTACCTTTTGCTACAGAAATGATGATTTTTTTTTTTTTTTTATGGTCACAATTAAAAGGTGAAGTAGTATGATTTTATGTGTTTATTGCAGAAGTTGTGGGAAGAGAGATTTGAAGGAGGGTGGTTTTTTTTTTTTTTTTTACTCCTTATGACAGTAAGTATCATTTTTTGTTTGTCGGTATTACTGTATAGTCCAATTCATCCTGCATGCTCCGTCTTTTTGGACCTTTCCTACAGTAGGCTTAAGGTTTAGTGGTTTCATTCTGTGTTGCTCTATACTGTAAGTAATATTACCATATTCTGCTGCAGTCCTTCTGGTGATGTCTAACACCTCGGACATGAGACACTGTTAGTGCTCAGATTCTTGAGTGCTGTAGTCAGTAAGCTGCACATCTAGAAATATTTCGCATGAGAGCAGAGAAGCTCTCTTTAACCACTCAGAAAGGTGTAGCATGGATTTTTGCACCCTTGGGTTATTGCAAGAGTCTGATCAGATCTGCACTGTTTGTGGATGGCAGTTTCAGACTCCAGAAGCAATAATTTCTTAGGAATGTTTCTCTTCCTGCTGGTTAGATGACTTTCATAGAGATTTATTACCTAAATAGCCTTTTAATAGCATGAATCTGGTCGTTTGCTAGCACTGGCAGTAAGCAGTTATGGAAAGATGTGGATTGTTCATCATCAGAAGGGAGGAAGCCAGTAAATCCAATGGAGGTTAGTGCTCCTTGAAACACACAATGTCCTTCTCCCTTTTCACTTGGAGCCTTGTTCTAGACTATGAAATATTCCCGGCACGGCAGGCTGAAAAGGAGGCAGCTGCACATTTAGCGTCCCAGTTTTCTTGCCAGTGCCGATGCTGGCATGCAGGCCCCGTGATGAAACAGGCTTGCGTGAAGTTTTCCACAGAGGCATGAAGCAAGGGCTGAGCCCTTCTTAGTCCTCCCCCATCTGATCTGAATCCCCCCCTCCGCACTTGGAATGACAGTGGCAACAACAGTGATTATTGCCAGGTACCTCATTAAAACCTCACCTCTATCATTAGAAACACATTCACCCGCCCTCGGTTTGTGGCGAGCTTGGTCTTCCTCCAGCATTCACCATTAAAGGCAGGATTTGCATGGCTGCTAGTAGGGTCTTGCAGCCACGCAGGTTGAGGTTACATTTACAAATAAAGGTGGAGAAATTCACAGTTTGTTCCTGCAAGAGCTCCTTCCATGTCTGGGCGGGAGGGGAGCTGAGGGGCACTGCCTTCCCGGAGGCACGTCACAGGGGTCAGCGTTCGTTTTCAGTGCTCGCTCATGGTTTCAGTAACTCTGCATATACACGTAGCCGGGTTGCACAACACTCCGTTGTTCAGTCCCTGCGACAAATCATAGTTCAGTCACTGAGAGTTGGGTTTTTTTAGGTGCGTGTGCGTGTGTCAATGTATCTGTGTGTGTATACATTTATATACACACTGCTCGGGCCAAAATCTCTTTTGGTGGTTGTGTGCTTGTCATCACTGTACTCAACATTTTCAACTGAGTTCTTCCAGATTTCCTTCATCCTTGTCTGATGCGAGACGAGCTCAGCTATAAATATGTATCCTATTTAAATAATAAGTAAACTCCTGCATGATATTCCAAGCACATGTAGCAGCTTCGGCATCTGAAGTATCTATTGTGAAAGAGAAGTTGGTTTTTATTTGCAGCTGTTTTGTCCTTCTTTCCTTTTAATAGGCCAAATAAATGTAACGAACACCAAATGTTGCACAGAGATGTTATTAATGACTGTGTAGAAGAAATACCAAATTTTATTTTTCTTTGCAGAAACTTTATGGTTACAGAGAGTTCTCTAGCTGTTATTCTTCCTTAAATGACAAAGCTGAACGTTTGTAAAGTGCATCAAAAATGGTCATTTTTAAAAAGTGGAGCTACCCAAAGTTTTCTCTTTCTCATGTTGCATCCAGAACAAGCCATTGGCAGAGGTGAGCTGCAGAAGCTCAGATATCAACTGGCTTTTTGATTTTGAGTTTCAAGACTCAGCAACCCAGTGAGTTAGGAAATAGTCTTAATAACAAAAAGGCTCAACTGCCTTTTCTTACTGTGGCACTAATATCTGCAAAGGTCTGCCCATTAAGATGTTCCAGTTTTTCCTGTAATTTAAATTAAGTTCACCTCCCCAAACACGGTTTTTATTTGGTTCCTCAACCCAAGCAGCCCTGCAGCTCACCTGTCTTTCAATCTTGCCTTCCCTCGCCCGGGAAGCACAGCGGACCATGATGGGTGCCCAGGAGGGACAAATACCTTCCACCCCTAGAAGAGAGCATCTGCTAAAATTAAAAGGCTTTTGATGCCCTTGTGACCTGCTGAAACTTTAGCAAACACGGTTCGATTTGAATACATTTTTTCTTAAATTTTGAAGTTGAGGGTGAAGCTTTAGGAACATTTAGCCGAACTAGGCATCCCCTTATTTAGTCTGCACCTATTGAATCCTTAATGACAGCTAAATTGTAGTAAATAGCCCCAAAAACCAGAAAGACTTTTCTCTCAACAAATTGGCAGTTCCCAACATTAATTTTTATTTTTCTGATGTAACATGAACACTAAGCCCTTTTGGTAGCCAAATGACCAGCTTATTTTAAATGCCTCATATTAATAGAAAGCTGCATATATAGGCATCTCATAGCAGAAAAAAAAAAAAAGAAAAAAAAAGAATATTTAGTTCCTTTGTGAACTGGCCATATGACAACTACTTTTTTATCAACTTATTAAGTTGGGGCACTATAATAGCTCTTGCTGAGTTTAGCAATGTTTATAAGCATGTGTTAAACACATAATGTTGTTTTATGAGGAAAAAGGGATAAAGAAAAGTAATGTCACAGATGAATGTTTGAGTGCGTAGATGGCATAATGTATGTATGATTTTTATTTCTACACTGTTGAGCTTATTTTCTGTTTTAAGGTTAAAAGAAGAGGTTTGTTGCATGAGAACTATTTTATTGTGTTCTGCACTTTCTGTTCTTTTTGTATAATCTTGATTTTTTTTCATTTATGTATAGAAAAAAATCAATTTAGAAATATTCTACTCCACAAAACATTGTGTTCCAATCTGTTGTTCAGAAGTTCGATCTTAATAAACATTTCAGTAAGAGTTGGTGGCTGGAGTTCCTGTGTTGTTTGTAGGGAACGTGAGTGTCCTGGCTGTGGTTGCACCTGTGGGGCTGGCAGCAATGCTGGCTCCCTGCTACTGGCTGAACGCTGCTGCCGCCTCCCCTCGTCCCTGAGCTGTACAAGACAAATAATGTTCACCGGCTTCCCAAAGGTTAATTAATATTTCTAAAAACATTACTACAAAAAAAAAAAAACCCAAACAGTTCACAAACACTTGATAAACTCACCTGACACTTGCAGGGTTCAGGTGCAACAGAGGAGGGAGCGCAGATGGAGAGCAAACAGTGACGCCTGGGAGAGGTGTATGTCCCCAGCTGCAGACTCTGCTCCTGCCCTGGTTGCTCTGACCCCTTCCCAGGGTAGTGGCTGTCACCTGCTGAGCCAGCAAAATCCATCATCTTCATGCCATCACCAAGAGCACTACTGGGGCCTCAGGGCTGTCAGGCCTTCCCTTCCAGTGGGTGGCAGGGAGGGTCTTGTCCCTTCTTTGCCAGCATATTGGCCTTTTCCCACTCCTCTTCCTTACCACGGTGTGGGATTCCTCTGCGCGGGAGGGCCTGGGAGCGTTTCAGGAGGAAACAAATGTAACTAATAAGGAGCTTCCAAAGAAACCAGCTCACACCCAAACTGACTAACCACATGGGCCATTGCTACTGACAAGAAAGGGGAAAGCCAGAGACCAGTCTATCTGATTACAAATGCCAGCTGACAGGGTTAAACTTGCCTTGTGGAGAGCTCAGTTGTCCTGATTTGATTTCTAGCGCTTTACTTGACAGATCTGATCTGTGACTTCCCCTGAAGGCAATTCTTCAGAACTGGTATAAGCAGCTCAGAGAATTTGATGCCTGTGCAGCATTTAGTTCATTTTTGACGAAACCCAGCTCATCTGCGCTCTTTTCTCACTGGACCTGATGTTAAGAAAGAAGTGAAAACATAAAATGCAATAAATCTGACTTTCAGCCTGGGCTATGAACTTGATTTTTCACCAGCATCAGGGAGAGAGCATGGACACTGCCTCCTTGGGGAAGGAGCTATTTCAAATACCTACAGAAGACCCAGCTGTGCTGGTTTTGGCTGGATAGAGTTAACTTTCTTCATAGCACCTCATACAGAGCTGCTATGAAGCATGGGGGAGTGAGGTTGCTGGCTGGGGTGAAACTACGATGAGCAAGAGCCTCCCTTCCTCACCCCACCTGGCAGAGCAGGGCCCTCACCATGGGGAGCTCACCAGGCAGAGCCCAACCAAAGTAAAGTGGGGATTAAGTGGCAGGGACTGCCCTGCATCCCTGTCTTCTCCCAGCACAATTAAAAGTAAAGAAGCCAAAAGGATGTGAAAGGAGTAAAGAAATAACCCTGAACTTCCCTGGGCTGGGTCTTGCAAGGCATGACACTGAGCCCCTCTCTCTGTCCATGCATCTCCTCCCCAGTATCTGCTTGTTAGCTCTGTCCCCTGTGCCAAGAGATGGGGAGGACCGGGCAGTCCGCTTCTTCCTTTCCAGTGTCACAAGGCAGCCAGGGGAGAGTGACAAGAAACAGAAGCCTCTCAGGTGCTGTTGTTCCTGCAGGGTGATGCCCAGAGAGGAGGAAAAGTGCGGAAAGGCATTGCTTGGCTCAGGAGACATGACGTACCCTCTGGCCTAGGAGGGGGAGGCTGCCATCCCCGGGTCCCTCCTCGGGCTGGGAGCAGGGTGCCAAGTCTGGGCTGGCTGAAGCACGCTGAGGAAGGGGTGAGGAAAGAAGAGCTGGTCACCCCTGAGCTATGGTTCAAGTTAAAGTTAAATACAGCCATTAAAAAATAGCTCAGTGGCCTTGGAGTAGCTGGGAACAGCGCGAGAGGGGCCTGCCCCAGTGCTTCCCCCGCTTCCCAGTCTGGACCCAGGATGAAACAACCAGCAAACTAGGACCTTCCTGTCAGCCCCAGTCTGCCCCAGTGGAGTCAGTCCCTGCACCCTGCAGGCTTCGCAGCAGCTGGAGTAACATCTCTCGCACCCTGGGGCAGGGGGCGGGGGTATACTGTGCCCATGTCCACGCCAGCCCTCAGTGCTGGCAGGGAGGTAATGCCACCTACTGCCGAGGGCTACCATTGGGTATTTACAGGGGAGCCCAATGGCCACCTGTTACTGCCTCTGTGCGGCTGTCGCAGGCCCTGCTGAGCAGCCCCAACCCCGCTGTGCCCTGCAGGATCAGGCCCTGTCGTGCACGCTGCCTGCACCCCACGTAGGCACCCGGCAGAGCTGAGACCTCATGCACTCCCGGACTCCCACTACTGCCCACTCCCCAGCAGCTCCAACCTTGCACGACACACTCATAAGCCCAGAGCTCACGGGGACATGGGATGTGACCATCTTCCAGGTGGTGACACCAGACACACACCCTTGAGTTGGGGTCCCACGCAGTGGGCAGCCCTTCGCATCCTGAAAAGGGGCAGGGGGCAGCCACCCGGCAGGGAACTAGCCCTGGAGGGCCGTGGTGATGGATGGGGAGTTGCAGCAGGACAGTGGCCCAAATCCTAGGGCCAAGGGTGGCGGGCAGCCGCTGCCCCAGCTCCCAGCCCTGAGCAGGCAGCATTTGCTTCCTTTTCTTTGGGCCTGGGAGGCTGCACTGGTGCAAAGTGGCATTTGCGCAACATCTTTCCTGACCTAACACCTGGGGTGGCACAAGGGCCACCCACCCGCAGCCAAAAGTGGGGGACCCGTGTGAGGCGCTGGGGCAAAGCACCACGGAGGAGGAAGTCACACAGCCGGGGAAATCCTGCAGCTTACATTCTACCTCAGCCTCAGCCTCCAAATGGCAGCTGACCCCAGCGCAGCTGGCACCCACTCAATGGCACACAGCAAAGGACAGCCCCGCCACCACCCCCTGGGGAGAGGGCTGGGAGCACAGTAGCACAGTAGCTGAAAGAGATGCAGAAAGAGCAACAGAGGCAAGTAATTAAGGGGGGGGGGGGGGGGGGGGGGGTTGGTGTCTGAGGATGGGCTTTTGCTTTGCTGACTGTAGCAAGCTGACAGCAAGACAGGGTTCAGTCAGTACTGATGGCGAAAGGGAACTAGTCCTACAAACAGACCCGCAGAAGCCCATGAATGCAGGCTGGAAGGAGAGGAAGGGGCCATTTCCTACCTTGCTGCACGGCCCTGATCAGCCAGCACAAGTCAGCCCGAATTTCCAAGCAGCTCCCATCTCCGCAGCAGAGTAATTTCTAGAAGCAAACACTGCCATCCCTTGGTTTGAATCGCAGAATCCTAGAAAACCTCCAGCTGGAAGGGCCCCATAAGGATCATCAAGGCCCACTCCCTGCTCCTTGCAGGACTACCTAAAACTAAACCATATGACTACGAGCATCATCCAGACGCTCCTTGAACTCTTGACAGGCTTGGTGCTGTGACCGATTCCCTGGGGAGCCTGATCCAGTGACCAATCACCCTCTCAATGAAGAACATTTTTTTAATGTCCCATCTGAACTTCCCCTGACATGGCTTCATCTCATTCCCTCATGTCCTGTCGTGGTCACCAGAGAGAGAAGATCAGCACCTCCCCCTCCACTGCCCCCCTTGAGGCAGTTGCAGACTGCGATGAGGTCACCCCTCAGCCTTCTCCAGACTGAAGAAACCAATTGGCCTCAGCCACTCCTCCTGTCTTGCCCCTGAGGGTTTTCACCACCCTCCTCTGGACACACTCTAATAGTTTATGCCCTTCTTCTACCGAGGCACTCAAAACTGCGTATAGAACTTGAGGTGGGGCCACACGAGCACAGTGGTGGGACAATCACCTCCCTCCACCAGCTTGCTATGCTGTGCTTGATGCGCCCCAGGACATGGTTTTAGCTGCCAGGGCATGCTGTTAACTCATATTGCCATCAACCCAAACGCCCAGAGCTTTCTACAGGGCTGCTCCCTGTAGTCCTCCCATGTCACCTGTCCTTGTTTCCAATCCATACTTTTTCCACCTAAGGAGGAGACATGCCAGCTGCCCCAGGCAGGAACTTGTCGCCGTGGCCCTCTCTCCCTGGAGTTACCACATTCTGCCCGGTGGAGAGAGGACAGGGAATCCTCTGTCTCATGCCTCCTGGCTGCCTGACAGGCCTGTCCCAGGGAGGCCAGGCACGGTTCCAGTCGTCTGGTTCCCCACCCCGACTCCCTGATCCTCCTCAGCCTACTCCCCTCCTCCCGGTGCTCTGCCACTGAGTGGAGGAGTTCCTCCAGCCGGGCACATCTCCCACGGGAGCGCTCACCGCTGCTGGCTGGTACTGCCGTAAGAGCCGGGCACGGCCTGCCAGCGGGGCACCGGGGTGGCTGCCCGTTCCCACCCGAGCTCTGTCTGGGCAGCTGCGTCAGTCACCGTGGGTGCAGAGCGTAGAGAGGACAGGGCCTTCTGTTGGGTGGATCCCACTGCTCCCTGTCCCAGCCAGCAGAGTCATAACACCCATCCTGTACAAACTGCCGCCCTAAATGTCAGCTGCTAGTGCTCCCCAGGGGTTGCTTTGGGGTTCGGGAGGGTGGGGGGTCAGGGCTTGCCTGCAGTGTCTTCTGGCCCTGTTCTGGTCTCAGCTGCTGTGCCATGACTGCAGGCTCCTGGCGGGTCTCTCTACTCCCCTGAAGTTCCCCGGTTGGGAAAAGCGGGGAAAAATCAGCAGCAAAAAGGAGCTGAACACACATTAGCCTGAACAGCCTGGCAGGATCCAGGGGCTCTGTCTGGTCAATCCACTCATAAATAGCTGAAGAACTTCTGTATTCGCATAGCAACCTCGAGCGCTGTTTTGAGAGTGAGACAATTTCAGGTAGAGTATAAAACCTTCCAGTGTTTGTCAGCCTCTTTAAAGCCCCGACAATCAGCTTTTTAATTGAAAAAGCTCAACAAAAGCTTTATAAAACTCAAGCCATCAAGCACTAGTAGTTACAGCGTCACTACTCACAGGAGTCCTTGTTACATGCCAAGGCAGCACCATGCTAAGCATTACATGAGCACAACCAGAATAGTCTCTGCCTCAAACAGCTTACTCCAGGGTGAAACAACAGCCAGCCAGAGATCACAAAGTCACAAGCCAGTGTGGACTGCGCACAGGCAACTAGACCTGGCAATCTCTTAGTAAGCATCGCAACACAGAGCTCAGAGGACCACTCAAGATCTTAGGATCCCTTCCCCCTATGCCTTCCCACCATCAAGGAGCCCAGGGGAAGTGACTGAAAAACCATCAAAAACTCAACAAAACCCTACCTCACCCTTCCTGCAGATTCATTTCCACAACTGCAACATTGTGGCAAAGCTGAAATGGTAAGTGAACACATACCTGAGTGTCCTCGTTGCACTGGGAGAGACTGACCAACATGATATTGTGCTCCTCATGTCAGTTAAATTGGTATTGCTGGTCCTCCTCCTGCTCTTGGGGACGGGTCAGTGTTCTTGACAGATCTTTGTATCTCATGGTTTTGTCTGAGGTGGTTAAACTCTTCTACACACTGGTCTTCAACAGCTGGTATTAAAGAAAGCAGTGCTTTTAAAAAGGACATACCTACTCAGTAAATTATGTTCCTATTCAATAAATTACTTTGGAGTCTTTCATCAGTGAAAGAACTTATAAGCATGAAAATGGATATTTGCTATTCTTGTCACCTGACATTTTCACAGGCTGGGTACAAACCATTTGAGAAGGCAAAGCCAGGTTTAAGAAGTCTTGCAGGAATGAAAAATCAGTGATGGCAATGACAGCCAGGTGGCAGGTTGTTGTTCACCTCTGTAGCAAGTGAAATTTTATTAACAAGTTCTTTCTAATAATAATAATAAAGTTGTTGGTAGCAACAGCTCACATTTAAAATTTCACATTCCCTTTAGAATGCAGTTTTAAAATGTGGAGCAGAGCTGACATTTTCATCATTGTGTGTCTCTGTACAGAGAAATCTTTTGATTCAGTAAATAATTCATTTCACTTACCATCACCAGTCAGACAGCTGCCAGGACAGGAAATAAGAAGCCTGAAAGTTACAGATGAGAAGCTGATTTTAGAAAGGAGAATATGTAGAGGGAAAAAGCCAGGCAATTACTCCCCATAGTACACAAACAGGATGCAAGTGAGCACTAAAAATCATCATTCTTTTATCGTGTATCAAGTTACACAGGAAAACAAAGAAAGTATAGAGACCAGAGTATCAATATGGTGTTTAATATTCTTAAATTGAAAAATAAAACAAAACTAAAAAGGTACAATTCCAGTTACCATCATATGATAAAACCTTTCATCAGTACATTGAAAGAGTTAGAAATATTACAAGGTGCATATCTCCAGTACTTTACACTTGTATTAGGTCTACACTGTTTCATATTTATTAACAAAAGTAGCAGCCCTTTTTTTCCTTTCTATTTACAATATTTAAAATATTGCCTTCCACTTTCCTCAGCACTGATACAGATAAAACTATTCTGTATATATTTATTGTTTTACTTATAGAGAATTGTCATAAATGGAAAAAAAGACGTACATCAGGAAGCAGTTAGGGAATGCTAAAGAGAATCCTCAGACTGCAATTTGATGATGCTCACTTCAGTAATCAAGGAGTAGTTTGATGACTCTGCAGTAGTTAAAAATTAAAGCAGTTTCTACACAAAATAACAGCAGTTCCTCTGATTGTACTGCTCCTCCTTTCAGTCACAGTCTCCAGGTTTGTTTGCACAGTAACTGAAAGATTGTTTCCAAAAGCAAGTATAATATATACAGAAACCACTTAATTTAAGTGCTTCAGATGAAAGAAAAAAAAAAAAGGTGGGGTTTTTTTTCAGAGAAAAAAAGACCAGTTAGAAATGTCAAGCGCTGTGCATCGTTTTTAAAGAAGAAAAGTTTTTAAGTGCAATGGTCATTAAAAAATATGCAAGTGTCTTGTCTGAGCAGCAGTGAGCTTTCAGTGCCACCAGGAAGAACCTGTCTGTGTTTACATTTGAAATACAGCACCATAAATATACATACAGGGGTAATGGACAGTCTTCCCAGCTGAATCTAGCTGCTAGGTCAGAAAGATACTCAGCATTCATAGTGACTCCACAAGTCCAATAAATGCATTTTGTTTTTTCTTTTTGGTGATCGTTTCCAGCTATTATAGGCTGTAAACACAGTATCTAATTCCATTTTTTAGGCAACACATGCACTGCACAGAACGAGCTCCAGTAGAATTACTGAGCTGGCTTCGATGCTTTCAGTGCCACCTGGCCTATAACCCTGATCCTTCACATCACCACATGGCAAGCTGAATGCCAGTGACCCCTCTGTTCACATTTCTGTTTCTTTACCAAACCTGCAGGAGCAGCACAAGGTGCAAGGAGAGAGTCACTTCCATTTCGATTTTCTACAACGATGTAGGGATTAAAATAATTCAATAAATAGAAAACAGTAACACTGACAGGTGGTTGAAACATGTGCAAAACGCTGGAGTAAACACAGCCTGAGGTCTTCACTTTTTTCCAGCACAGGTAAGACATATTTTGAATAGCTTAACTATTCAGCTTTCCAAATGGCAATCTTCCCTTCTTCCTTTCCAGAGCCGCTGAGGACGTATCTGTCCTCTGCTGAGCACAACGCCTTTACTGTATCAGCGTGACCAACCAACTCTTTCTCCACAGTCTTCTTCTGAGCACTGATCACATAGATCTTCCCTTTGGTTTTGCCTTGCAAACTTCCACTGCTGCCAACCCACATCTGGAATAAAACAAGACCAAACCACAATCATTTTCATTACTTCACATTTCAGGCTAGGACACAGTTGAGGAGTTTGATGTGCCACATTGTATCAATGAGGATTCTCTCTTGCTAGGCTGGAAAAAAAGAAACAGTAAAAATGTCATATATAAGTATCTCCCCACCCCACCTCAAGTCTTTCTGTCTTCCCCACCCCGACTCCCTGATCCTCCTCAGCCTACTCCCCTCCTCCCGGTGCTCTGCCACTGAGTGGAGGAGTTCCTCCAGCTGGGCACATCTCCCACGGGAGCGCTCACCGCTGCTGGCTGGTACTGCCATAAGAGCCGGGCACGGCCTGCAGCGGGGCACCGGGGTGGCTGCCCGTTCCCACCCGAGCTCTGTCTGGGCAGCTGCGTCAGTCACCGTGGGTGCAGAGGACAGGGCCTTCTGTTGGGTGGATCCCCACTGCTCCCTGGTCTAGCCAGCAGAGTCATAACACCCTTCCTGTGCGCCAACTGCTGCACAAACTGCCACATTGTAGCCCATTTGCCTGTCCCCGTTTCTAGCATTCCCCAGGGGTTTCCTTTACAAGTGGGGTGGCTTGCCCACTGTTGACTCTGGCCCTGTTCCAGTCTCCTCAGCCGCTGCCATGTGAGCTGTGGGCTCCTGGCAGGTGTCTCTGCTCCCCTGAAGTTCCCCCAGTTCAGGAAACATCTCTGTGCATCACACTAGAGCGCTCGGCTGCTGATCGTGCCAGCACTGGAGCTGTTCACCTCAGCAACTCAACTTGCCTTTGGTTCCACAGACCCAGTGCAGAGAATAAAACAGAAGGTGTCACTTTACCACTGCATAAACCACAGCATGCCCATTTCTCCAGTGCTGTGTGCTCTGGATATCTGCTCTCTGCACTGCAAGAGCAGTGAAAATCCTGGGAAGATTAACTGCAACTATCAGGAGAAAAAAAACAGCTGTCGTACGAGCAAAGATGGAAAAAGGCAGGACTCCCTAGGCTGGAGAGAAGGCAGCTGAGGAGGGATCACATCAAGGTTTACAAAGTCACAAAAGTGCAGATGAGCAGAATGTAGAATCATTTTTCACATCCCACAGTTAAGTAAGGGTCACATGTGGAAGCAAGTAAGAGTTCAGTTTCACTTAGACAAAAGTACTTCTCTGTACGTGGCTGGCACTGAACTTCTAGAAACAGCTGCTATGGGAAACTGTGGCACCAGCAAGTTCGAAATACAATCAGATCCACAGAGATCTGGTTCAAAAATAGCTAATAAATGGCTGAGACAGATGTGCATACTGTAGTACCCATAAACAAGGACCACGGATAGTGAGGGTGCTTAAGGGGAATGGACTGCAGGTACAGGCCAGGTTCACGTGTGCTCCCTACTTCACACTGCTATTGCCAGCAGTAAGAAGCAGAATACAGGGTCAGAGGTACCTGGTCTGGCGCAGCAGAAAAAACAGAAGCTGTGGTCACCCTGCACAAAACTTTGCACAAGATAAGTACTCACTGCTGTGTATTAGCAATGCTTGGCAGCCAGAAAGCATCTTACTTCAGACAGGCACATTATACAAATGGTTTTGTCTCAGGTTTCTTAAAAGACTAAAATCGGCTGGTTTTTAATTGAAGCACAAGCCTGTGGCAGACAACCCTACCAATGCTGTCACTAGCCTTTAACAAGCTGCAAGTTCATTCTTAGCAACTGCAGCGCTGTGTAGAAGAGGAGTACGTGTGCTCCAGCTACTACAGCAGGCTCCAGACTCGTCCCTGGACAACCAAGGCTGCTGAGCTGTTGGCAGGCTAAAAGATGAGGTGCTGAACACTCAAGTTCAGGAGACATTTCACACAGGGATATCTTCCAGTTGTTCCTTTGGTATCAGTGAGCTGAATTACAATGGTAGTTAAGGTGGAGCTGTGTGAGGAGTAATTGAAAGAGAAAAGGAACACAGTTCTTAGGTAGAACAAAAGAGAGCTTAATGCCTTGGGGTTTCCAAACAATCCTCTTAACCCCCTGGGTTAAATATATTCATCTCTACTTTGAGGAAGGATGTATCAAAAGGTTTTTCTATTTTAGTTCACAAATCTAACCAAGGGCTGAATACACAGAGAGCTTCCTTATCTCATGAGGCACTTCATGAAAAAAAATCATTTTTGAGGAAGGAAGGAGGAAACACCAAAGATTCAGATAGTTGCTTTCCCAATAGATACATCTTAGATATTTATTTGTAAGTTAACCCAGAACCTGTCCACGTGGTATCACAACTACAATCATTTGCACCGCAACAGGTATGACAGGAACACAAGATGCTAAGGTAGGAAGCCCTTGGCTCCTTTTGTCTCTGTTGAGTTACAAATGTGGTAACTAAACAAGAAAAAGGTTATATATAAAAACAGGCTAGCTAGCTGCCATTTACTGTTTGTCTATTAATCTTTTCCAAGGCTTAGTCTTCGGAATCCTGAGATTAAATATCAACAAACCTAAATGTTCAGTTTCTACAGTTCCTCGAAAACGTTAATGGCTAATAAAAGTCACCACACATTTAATTATTGATGAGGCTTTTGGCTTGAGAAGCATTTTAGGCTATACCTGTAACAGCCAGTTGTGGCGGGCAGTCGTTAGCTTCTAATTTCAAAGGGGAATCAAAGTTTCAAACCAGTACATATGGCAAACACCCAGTAAGGACACTAACCAATGACAGCCCGTCAGAGCTGCAAACAAACAAAACTTCAGCAAAGAATTCCACAACAGGTAAACACAGTCCAAATGTCTCTCACCTGATTTTTAACTCTTATCATACAAGTAATCTCAGAGCAATCCTGAAGATTAATCTTTTGAGGTGTACTTGAAAAGTCTTTGGTGTTCCAAATATACACGTCACTACTTTGCGAGTAAGATGCCCACACTTCATCTCTCTGAAGCACAGAAAGATACATTTAACGTGAGTACTGCTGACAGGAGGTATATTGCAATAAGTAACTATGGCTTGTAATGCCACATAGTCATGCTTCCTTTAAACTCTATTGTCAGTTTAGATATAATACCTCAGGAAAGAGCTGGAAGCACAGAAAGTAGGAACACACATCCTTCAGGTGATGCTCAATTTTCATCTGCAGCTGATATTCATGAATTGACACTACAAGTATGCAACTCCGAGTACCTTCAATGTTAAAAATAAAAAGTTAGTAACAGAAGTGCCAACTTCCTCCATCTCTATATATCATGGAGAAAAAAGGCTAAATAAAATGGATGCATCTAACAACTGTCTTGTTTCTCAGTCAACAGTGAAATTTTTGAGGTACTTCTTCCTGGTTTTCACAGTATCCGTTTTCCAGATCGTTCTTTCTCTAAACACTGACTTCTATTCTGCAGCGCTTACGCTTATTAGTTTAGAATCCAAAAACGATTGAGAAAAAAACTCCTTAAAATTAGGACATCTTATACGTAAGAACTTAAGGAGAATAATTATTTTCATCTACAGAACTGAGACCAAGTGTCTGTGCTAAAAGGTTAACAGAGTTGAATCCTTACTCTACTACAGCACCAGCAGCATCACTACTGCCCATAGCAGGACCAGGATCTCCCAAGTCTTTAGCTGCTGTTTTGTTAAGATACGTTTGGATCCAGGCTCTTGCTATGGCAGTACTGAGAATCAGTGCAAAATTCTTGATCCGGTCACCATTTATGAAACGACTTCAAGGTGACCTTTTACCCTAGCAAAAAGCTTGCCTTTGTTCATCTAAATTCCTACAGAGGGAATGAGAAATTTCTACAAGTAGCCAAAATGCAGGTCTGAGGATTACCAAGCCAGACCAATACCATAAAATCTAGCTGAAATATCAAACAAAATTTGCAACTGCTATGGCCCTCTCGACAGGCATCGCTAGGGGAGGTGAGAAAAATACAGTGTAGCCAGAAGTCACACCCTGAAGTAGGGGCAATACCTTGAGGAGCGATCCAAGCTAGCCATCTATGCAAGTGTTTTGGAGGCCTTACCTACACAAGGGTGCTTAAATAGAGAATGGGGGAAGAATACCATGTACATATAAGTCTGAGTTTGAGATTCATGTATTGTTCTAATAAAACAGCGCGTTATGTGAATATGTAGGGGGTTTTTTTAATTATTTGAGAAGTGAACTTACAGCACCACAGTTGGTCATTATGAAGCTTGATAGAAGTGAGATTTTGGCAGGGCAGCTGAAAGATGTGATTAACTTTCAGAGTGCTGATGTTCCAAGCAATAACTGTTCCATCTAAGCTGCTCGAGTATGCTTCACTGTTTGTACAGATTAAAAGAAGAGTATAATATACATTCATGTTCCAAACAGAGCACATACACAGAAGAGACTCACTTGCAAAATAACCAATTTTCAGTGAGCCAAATTAATGTTCCTCATTTCAGAGACTGGAATAGTAAAGCACTGTAATGATTTCAAACAGACTGAAGTCCAAGAGTCTTCAAGGCCAGATACTGTAGTTCTTTTACTAGCAAACAATTAGACTGGTTCAGTTCTTTAAAACAAGGTAACCAGAGTCTTGAGTGCACGGAAGCATGTCCATCCTGTGCCCACATGCCTAGGGAAGGATCTAAACTTCTTTTCTTCCCTCACTGTATTCTAGGTAGCTGGCTCTAGACAGCTGAAAGTGCATTTAAGCAATGAACAGCTCTGGGTCACAACCAGGCATCCAACTTTCAAGCTGCTTATGTCTCCTAGTATTCCAGTAGAGGTACCTTTCTCTTCTTAGGAGTGTACTCTGTATCACTGGAAACACTGCAGGCTAATTCAGAGCTCCAAGTGAACTAGAGTACATGTTACATCATGCATGAGGAGTTAAGTACAACAAAAACTTTCCCTATAATTATCCCGAATATTGTTGCCTATAGGATTTTCTCTTTTTCTCTCAAGTTAGGACAAAAACATCTCAGAACTGTTTGTTACTGCACCTGAGAAAACAAACTATAGTATTTTTTTTCTACCCTTAACATCTGTTGTCTTCAGATGAGAAAACCTTTTTCGGAAGGTTCCAACAACACCTAAGCAAATTCTGCCTGAAACCCATTACGCCTGCTGCACCAATGGCAGAGCTACGGCTGATGTCTGGTCTGGCCTGGGAGTTGCTGCTCCCATGGGAAGACAGCAGGTTAAGGCCTCCAGCCAATCTCTTCCCGGTGCTACCAAAAGATCAAAAGCATTTTGTCTTAACAAAACAATAAATGTATTTTTTTCTTTTACAAACAGGCAGGAAAATCTAGAAGCATGCTGTAAACACCTAGTTGATGATGTGTTCAAAGCACAAGTGAAGTGGTCTTTAAACTGCATCTGTACTGATTCATCATTGGATGCTGCCAATTCCTGGCTGCTCTCATCCTCATCCAAAAAAGCATTCCTTTGTCCTCTTTGTTCCAAAGTACATAATGGCCTTTCTTTAAAAAGGAAATTCTTACTTTACCATATACAATATGGGAGCTACAAAAACAGGCTAAATGAAGGCTTATGTTAGCAGAATAAGCTCCCCCATTTAAAACAATAAATTCTTTCCAACATCTAGGAAGATCAGTCACTGGTTTCCTGTGTGGGCTCCTTTTTCTTTGCCACAAGTTAACTTTTTGCCCTTGTTTCAGTCAAATAATTAAAGCACAACATATATCATTTGGATCTTTAACTAGTCCTCTGCTGACTGCAGGCCAAATTCTCTAGGCTGGTGAATACTATTCTAGCTACATAAATGGCTTTCTACTCAACCACAGGAAGATTTTCCACATGTCTGTGTCTCTTCTGGCGGGTACAGACATCCTTCACATTTGCTCGTATATGTATTTTTAAGAAGAACACACAGTAATTAAATATACCTGGGTATTCCATTCTTTTTCTCCACAATGATGTCTGTAACATCAGAACGATGATCATTTAGTTGCTTATTACAAGACATACTGTGGGTGTTGATAATATAAATAATGGAGTCTTGAGAACCAATCCACACTTGACTCTGTTCTACCATGACCATACAAGTCTAGAGAGAAAAAGTAAGATTAAGTAAGATCTAGAAGAAAAAACACTCTTTAACATAACATGGAAAAAAATTGTATTAAGATGCTAAAGTTTTCTGGTGATTACCATATAAGATCACGACTTGGTGCTCCAGTATTATATCCTTTTCTCTGCTCTATTAAAAATAAGAGAGCACAGATCTCTGCTGAGTTTATTCTTCCGTAAATACAATTAATAATGTATCTTGGTAAATGATTCAAAGCTGTTTTTTCTGACCCAAACAAAGTAAATGCTACAAAGTGCATCAGGGGAAACCACAGAAGTTAGCGTACTTCTCTGTTCTGTACTGGAAGCCATCCTGTCCGATATAAACATACTTCCTACTTCAGTTTGAAGTAGTGTCTAAGAAAACACTGTCTTCTCCTCTATTGACTCCAGGACATACTTCCCTCATTCAGCTGCTCTTCATTTCTCTCCCTCCTGAGTCCCACCAGTTCCAAACTTCCGTCCTCGTTTCTTTCTCTTCTTTATAAGAGGTTGGTATCTGACTCTTCTCCTGGATTTCTATCTTCCCTCCGCCCAGCTCTTCACCATCAGCCTTTCCTCTCCCTTTCTGACTCTTTCCCACACTCACCCACAGAGATGTTTCACATAAGTACCCTATCCAATCCCTTTCTCCGGCATGTTCTCTCTACTGCATGTTTTTCACTCAGTCCACAGCTCTGGTCAGCTTCCCCTTTCATCAAGAGAGTTATTCTTTTCAGGTGGCCTTTCACAAGCAACAATCTTTAACCTGCAGGTTGTGTCATCTTCTTTTTGAGCACTGTCTCTCTTTCAATATCATCCACCTGTCTTCCTTATACCTTTCCCCAGTTTCCAGTTCTTCAGCACAGGTGACACTTCATCTGTTCTTAGGGCTCCCCTTCTCATCTTCTCTTTATATTGATTTTCTTACTCCTTCTCCTCAGCTGTTTCAAACCTGCCTTCCTGCCCCATGAACGCAGGCCATTAGGCCAGCAGGCTTTCCCAATATCCAATTCATCACTTCCACCAGTTGACTCGTTTCATTATGGACCCACCTTCCCTCCTTTCCTTTCTTCTCAAAAATCTCCATTTCTCCAGGTTAACTGAGGCCCAAAAATCTCAACTGTTTTTCTACAACTTTTAAAAGAATGACAGCGATTCAGGGTCGTACAGGCTATAGCAACAAAAGCACCAAACTAAAGCAGCAATCGCAATGTGTGTCAATCTTACCAGTTTAGAGCGGCCCATTTTGAAACAGTGCTGTTGAATAGACCAGGTAGATGCATCGAAGACCACCACCTTCCCCTCATTTAAAGCACACCACAGTTTGGGATGAGCATTGCCAGGTCTTTCTGAAGGGTCAAGATGTCCTAGAAATAAAGCAGAGAAGATGAGAGAGATACAAGAAAATAAACCACTTTTGGAGATGTGTGGGAAAACCATTATTAGGCAGAGCAGCTTTCTAACAAAATACATCTGTATTCTGGAACTTACATCATCAGCATACAACACAGTTCTCACAACGCATTTGTGCTTGTTCTCATCCATTTGTTGAGCTCACCTGATGATTCAATCTTACACTTCAAAGTTATTCAGAGCAGAGGCAATGTTTTTCGTTGATAATGTACTTAGCTAACTGGGATTGCCGGAAGGCTTTTAAGCTCTATGAAATACAACTAATAAATCTACTCATTCTGCCTGCTCCATTAGAGCTCCACTTTGTAGTATGAGGCTTCTAAGAAAGAAAAGCACCACTGAACCAACCACCACCCACCCACCCAAAGTTGCTCCTTCCCACTTTCTTAACGCTGGAATTCCACTAACTTTCCCCTTTTGTCTAAAATTGCCCAAATATCAGGAATCTCATACGAACTTACATCAGAAGACTAGCAAGGTTATGAAGCTAAGAGTTAGGAACTTCCAGAACTAATCTGCTATCTAAATTCATGCCCACTGCACGCAGTCCTTAGCTTTGGGGTTGGGTTTGGGTTTTTTTTTTCCTCTAATGCTTTTTGAGTTAGCCAGATATAAATGTGCCAAGTATCACCAAAAAGCTCACAAGGAAATTGATAGTGCTTTCTGCAGGGATGGATTTAAGTTACATGTGATGAACAGTACGTTAAATCACATAATATACAATGAGAGTCATGGGCATATAGGTCTGCCTGAGATTTCAAGAGGTGGTACGCTATTCCCTGCACTGTTTCAAACATCCCCATATGACTCTACTGAAAAATAAAAAAAATTAAAATGAATATTGATCAATAGTGGAGCATCATTCACCACCCCCCCCCCGCTCAATAAATAAGGCAGAAGTCTTAATGGGAAATCAGCACATTAACACATAATTGAGGTCTACTATAAGGCATATAAACACAGGAAGACACATTAAGACTGTGAAAGCTATGCCTTGGAGTATCTTACTCCAATTATTACCGTTTTTTTTTTAATGATTTTCTGCTTTAGTATTCAACACACAACCAAAGCATGTCAGAATGTGAACAAAATCAGGCAGTTATAATACCAAGCGTTATGAGATAACATGCTTTATAGACTAATTAAAGCTGGGCTAACATAAAGCAAGCAATACATCACATTACCTGGTGTATAAAGCAAGACATCTATTGCCTGTGGAAATGTCTCACCAGCTGAGGGGTTGATCTTGTGCTTTAATGTCTCTGAAGTTGTTTTGGGGACCATCATAGGCACTAAAACAATTTTTAAAAGGTCATGAAGCACACATTTAAGCCTGAAATAGATTCTCGTGAAATAAGAATTCTGCACCATTTATTCACATTTCTCACTTTTCTTTCCCTCTAGCCTTAGCTGACTGGGAGAGTCCAAACACCATTTGTATGAATTCTGGTAGCAGAAGCATGCACACAACACCCAAGCAGTCTAAACAACCAAAACAAAAACACTGCATCCAATATGGAGACACACATACCAACTAAGGTTCTGATGCACAGAAGAAAAAGAAAACAACAAACAAAACCCTCAACCCTAAGCTTTCTAGTAATACTATTTAATAAGCTATATCTGTGAAAGTGCAATCAAGACTAACATCTTTTTATATTTCTACAGAAAATCAGTTTGAAAAACAGAAGATAAACAGAAAGAGCTGAGACACATGATACAACAGCAGCAGGCTTTATATCATTGCTATGTGACTGACCTTCATTTTTCATCCTGTCAAAATAAGACAGTTTAGAGGCTGCATATATGGTTTTGGAGGACTGCAGGGCACCAACCACAGCATCCATCAGAAGAACATTTGTCAATGCTTGCTGAATATACTGAGGATCCTAAAACCAAAAATCTTACTGTAGTTTATCTATTGCTCATTATTACAATCTCCACATTCAACAACACGTCTTTCTTAACACAAGCACTGACCAGTTGCTGCCCTGCAGCATAATTCATGCAACTTACAGTGAAACCGCACTTCCACATTACGTGTTCCACTCCCAAGAAAGGGCATGGAGCAGGGAGTCAAGAGCCAGTGTAAATTCATTAGACTGGATGAATACTTCAGATCTGATGTAATCTTGATACAGATGTGCCAATGAAACCATATGAATGGCACTGATGGAAAACATACAGCAGACATAGGATGGGTACCCATTTTCAGGCTAGATCTTTCTTCACAGGAGGGAATTACACATTGTGCTTCCTTCCCGAAAAACCACCAAGCTATATTTTCACTATTATATTCAGCAGTCACGAAGAATCATGTAGTTTAAATGAAAACCCTGCTTCTGTGGCAGAACACATTTTGCTCCATTCATTGAAAGATTCTACAGTCACCAGGGTCCCAGCATGGCCAAATTCTTTCTACACATTATATTTTGAAGCAAGGTGAAGAAAATTTTCTGTTAGGATCATTACTCTCATATGTTGTTAGCTTCAGAAACTGCTTCACAGAATTGGTGAGTAAATCAAAAGTTCTGTGCCAACGAGTAAGAAAAAACAATCTATAACTTTATTTCTTTCCTTTTTTTATTATTCCAGAAGTATTCTATTTAGAAGCAAAATTTAAAGTTTTTTAGCTATTTTTTGCTGGAACTTAGACATTCTAAGATTGATACATGAATTATTTAGAACAGAAAGCACATAATTCATACTTATCTGTTTAGAAATTCCCATATTTATACCTTGTGATCATCTGCCATTTTTTTTCCAGCCCACATTTCTTTCACTATCAGGTACCAGAGATCACACTCAGTTTTAAGGTTAGCTTCAAAGACTTCTTTTTTATAGAATGTTTTAATCCTCAGAGTAGGTATTCTCAAAAGAAGGAAAGCTACAGTTGTGCTCTTAACATCCTAGAAAGGTATGAGAAAAAAGAAAACAAGGAGGATGTATCACAGATAAGGTGCAGCACCTACCCCTACAGGGCAACTCTCTATTCCTAACTATAGCTAATAATTTCAATTGTCCATACACACCGTTAAGCTGAGATGGTTTTATGAAAATGGAAGTTCCAGACAGCATCATACAGACTTCACTCTACAGTGGATACAAGTTTCACTGACACCAACAAAATAAATTCAAATAAGCACACTTACAGCTCGTGTTAAACTTCTCTAGCTCTATATCCCATGTGCTGCACTGTGCACATTTCTGTACATTGAGAGGCTACAACCTCTAGATTTTTATTCTATTTCATCCTAGCACCTAGCAAACCACACTACATCACCTCTGATGTTTTTGGTCCAAAGACTCAGAATTTTATCTAATCACTCGTAGGTTACGGACTTCAGAGGTTTCCTACACTCCTTACTGAAACTAAGTTGAGAGACAGATCATTTTGCAGAATGGAACATGGCTTATATCCATAGGCATGCAAGAGAACAAGAAGTTACGTGATGCTCACCTCTATATCCCTGAAAGCAGCAATCTGGACATAGCCAGGATGTCCTCCTTCAGTCAAAAGGAACAAGCGCTTTTGGGTCAGAGCTATTTTTCCTACACCATAGTTAGTTTTAACTGAGCACGATAACTTGTAGACACATTCATTTTTATCTAGATGTTCTATTACTGTTGGTGGTAGATTCACCTCTTGAGCTTCTGCTTCAGTTTCTTTCCAGTAGTTGTAGAAATCTCTGAATGTTTCAGGATCAATTTGTTTCTGACGTCCTAAAATTTTTTTTAAATTGCAACAGTTGAAGACTTCAGCAATAGTTACTCCAAGTAATTAATTATTCTAAAAGTTCAAGTGTTTGGACAGCAGAATCTCAAGCAAACACAAATTCTTGTGAGATGCTACCTCTGGCTTCAGAAAGTCTTGCTATTTTGACCAGTGTTTAATCCTTTGCGGCCACAAAATACAACAGTTACCAGGATAATGAGGCACAGAAGATAATTGAGTAGTATTTTATAAAAGCACCCTCAAACAATTTTTTTTAGAAATCAATCACAAGATTCAGATCTCATTCAGGAGAAAAGAAAATTCTCTCAAGTTTATACAAAACCTCTCCTTTTGCTATGATGACCATCCATGAGGAATTTAATTGTAGCTACTTGAATTCTGGATTTTGTTAGTTTATTTTTAACAGACCACCACCTTGTCATGTTACTTAGTGGTTTTATAACACAGAGCTATTTTCCATTAGGAGAGTTTGTATTCACTTCACTCATAATATACGCCAAAGCAGAACTGCACACCATCAGATCATAAAACTACCTCACCTACACAACATGAAAAATTGAAAATTGTGTGCCCAAATATAAGTAGACTTGTCGTCTTCATTGTGGATGCAAGTATAGGCATTCTTGAATACATTAAAGCTATTCTCTGTAATTATCCTAATTAAATAAAGTTGTCCATAAAGCTCACATATTGTGAGTTTTCAGAGGCCCAGAAAATGTTGAATAATAATTAAAGTCAACTGGAGACAAATTTTACTTTGGTGCAATAATAATTTTGAACTTTTTTTTTTTTTATGAACCTATGTAGACGGTCACTAAAAATGTATCTTATACTCACCTACTGTTAGGGCATCAAATAACCGATGTATAGTGTCTATATCTTTGACAATCCCAGATTCCTGGATTCGCTTCACAAAATCATCAAGTTGCATGTGCGTTTTTGGTAATTCAAAGTTTTTTACATGATCATCTATTTTCACAACTTCTCTTTGTTTTTCCATCACTCGACTTATCAGCTTCTTCAGCTCAGGTTTGCGGTCTGCTTGCAAACGCTCAGAAGGAGGCATGGTTTCCACTATTTTTCTTACAAGATCAGTAGGGAAAATTCTTAAGTCTGTTTTATCTAGGTTCTGAAAGTCAGAAAGCGCATTTAGTAGTTTGCCTTGCATCAAGCTTATAAGTCCCCGGAGGTAGAAGTACCTTGCCAGCAATGCTGAGTTATCAGGTGGTAAGGTATTTATAGCTTTGCTGAGATGATTGAAGAAGTCTGTATAGTAGGAGTGAACACACTGGAACATCAGAGGAAAGTGAATTTCTGGGATTTTGAACATACTGACTGATTTGGAGGGCATTCTCACAGCTAAAAACAAACAAAAAGTACATTAGTTAGAAGAAGCAGTGAGTAAAAGCGCAAGTATCTTCACAACCAGCAATACTATAAACAATAAAAAGAATCCCCATCACAGCAACAAGCAATTACATCACGTGAAATTCAAGTAAGATTACAGTTGTGCTAAGGACACAAATATATTTCTCTGTCCGCTGTTCTTACCATCAGAATATTCCCACATCTGATAGTGCCAATTCTGGGAAAGAAAAAACAAAAAAACCCCAACATGCAGTTTTATTAAGACTCACCTTGTTAAACAGTGATAAGCCTAAGCCTATGTTTAAAGGTAGTGGAGAACTAGACATAAGGTGGGCGAGGACTGAACATGGTCACTGCCCCAGGAAGCGATTCTCCGTCAGTCCTATTGTGACCAATCAGTCTTTTGTCAATCAGGCACAGCAAAAGTTACAGCAGGCTGCAGACTGATTTAACATGCAAGAAGCACAGATGCAAAATGACTCAGCTCACCAGTTCTTTACAGCATCTGACCCTGTTTCTGTGAAAATCACTCAGTGATGTCACCCATAAAGACAACAGAAAAAACACCGTATTTGTTCAACACATCCTTCTCTTACCAACGCCTGTTTCTATTCTTTGAAGTGAGGAATTTCTCGTAGGGCCCTCTGGCAGCTTGATATCTTGGAGATTAGGCATACTGATTACCATACGCCTATTAATTATGCGCTGTGGATTAAATTGTTTAGAAGCCATTTTCTCAATAGTCAGTCTTCTCGGGCTATGAAACATCAAGTTTAATCTGAGAAAAACAAAGATTATATATAAACTATATAATCAAAATTCAGTATACATACACACTAAATTACTAAATTATTATTTTTTTTATAATAGTATTAAATTACAATTATAGTACCAATTTACAATTTCAACAGCCATTGCTGGACAGGTTCATATCACCCTTGTAATCTTAATAAAATGGCCTATCAATTAGCCATCATCTTATTCAAAGATGACCTAATCTCATACCAATAGAGTCAAAAGGACTTATATCACTGATACGAACAAAAGAGTCAAAATCAGAATAAGGAATAAGAAAACTTTACCTCTCCTCTTCAGACTGGGTACTCAACTCAAGTCGAGCAAAAGCATCCATCTTTCTGTTCAGACGAGCTTTAAGAAAAGAGTGAAACATGTAGGTCTCTAAAACCTGTGAGACACAAACTGGTTAGCCATGGATCATTTACAAATTACATTTTTCTTAGCATTTTTTTCTCATTTTTATTACCTTTACATATGCAAAGCTGAGAATAGCAATCACAAAACCAAAAATATTTGAAAGCTTCAACAATGGAACACTAACTCAATTTCCATTCACCTTCCGTACCACGATACTTGCTTAGGGGCAAACAGTAATCTCAGACTGCCCTCAAAAAGATGAAACAAAAAAACCCCGAAGAAATATTAAGCAAAACAGAGTTTTAGCTACAAGTTTAACAGAATCTTTTCTGCCTAAGTGCTGATAATATTGTCTATGATTTGGATTAAGAAGTCTGCATAATGTTAATTTATAGTGTCACAATCAAAGTAAAATGACAAGAGAGGCATCTTTACTCCTGCTAACCACCAAAATTTTTCCCTGTCCAGGTAATTATCATAGTTTTATCCAGAAATAATTCCTAAAAGGTCAAATTGCTATTGTTAGGATAGACGCCGCCGTAAAAAATAACAAGTGTGAATTAAAGAGAGTGGAGAGCTATCACCTCTCACCACTGCAAATTAAAACAAGATGAAAGCTAGAATTTGAGGCAATACAACATGTGTACTATATGACTGTTAGTTCTAGCACTGGGCTTTTAGCATTGTTTGACATAAATAACTCTGAAAACTAATCTGTTTAGCAAATCAAAAGCAAATTTCATCAGGAGACAATACTGTCATAACCAGGAATCCTGTCTTTATGTTTATACAACCTCTAGGCTTTAGAAACTTACTGACAGACAGCTGTATCTTTGAATGTAACTATGAAAAACTACTATGATTAACGATACATCCCAGAGGCTTGCCTAAAGTACCCTAGTTAGTCTTGGAGTTTATCACAAGATCAAAAAAACCACCAAACCAACCCCCAAAAAACACTGATCAGTGTATTTCTATGATGTTTTTAAAAAGCAAATGAGAAAGATTCATAAGTAACCTAGATACTCTGAAATTAATAGAAATATTTCACCAACAAATAAGCTATTCTTATTCAAGATGCCGCTTATCAATCCATTTGAAACGTATCCTGTAAAATGACATCTACAAAGACATTAAGATTTCATAGAATGGTTTGGGTTGGAAGCGACCTTAAAGATCATCTAGTTCCAATCCCCTGTCACAGGCAAGGACACCTTCCGCTAGACTACATCGCTAAAAGTCACATGCACCCTGGCCTTGAACACTCCCAAGGATGGCGCATCCACAGCTTCTCTGGGCAACCTGTGCCAGTGTCTCACCAACCTCACAGTAAAGAATTTCTTCCTAATACCTAACCTAAATCCACTCTATTTCACTTTAAAGCTGCTCCTCCTTGTCCTGCCACTACAGATCCTTGTAAGAAGTCCCTCTGCAGCTTTTTGTAGGCCCTTTAGGTACCGGAAGGCTGCTCTCCCCAGAACCTTCTCTTCTCCAGGCTGAACCACCACAACTCTCTCAGCCTGTCTTGATAGGAGAGGTGCTCCAGCCCTCTGATCATCCTTGTGGCTCTCATCTGGACTTGCTCCAACAGGTCCATGTCCTTCTTGTGTCAAGGGCCCCAGAGCTGTATCCTTCAGGCAGTACTCCAGGTGGGGTCTCACCACAGCAGAGGGGGAGAATCACCTCCTTCAACCTGCTGGCCACACTTCTTTTGATTTGGCCCAGGATACAGTTGGCTTTCTGGTCTGCAAACACATTACTGGGTCATGTTGAGCTTTTTGTCCATCAGCACCCCCAGGTCTGTCTCCTTGTCGCAGCACTCAAAACTAGCCGGCTGCAACAAGGCTTTTACCATCCCATACCAGGTTAACTTCAATAAGTAGCTCCCACACCTTGCCCTGGCACAGCCACCAATCCACCACAAGGTTTCAAAAGTTCATCTACTGTCCACGCTGTTTCTTCATCCTCTGCAGGCCAGTCCACCCTGTTTCTTGCCTCTGCTGCGTCCAGATTCTCTCTTCATCCAGGCTCCTCTTCCAGCCAGCCTCTCCTCATCCAGGCCCCCTGCTTCTCCCAGGGCCTCTCCTACATCCAGAACACTCTCTCTCTCCTCCCTCTGCTTCTTACAGGTCTCTCTTCACCCCGGGCTCCTCTTCACCCCATCCTTAGAGCTATTTAACTACTTAACAGAACCAGCCACAGCTGCATATCATCCACATCAACTAACCCTCCACCCCTGAAGCCAGCCCACAGCTGCATATTATCAACATTAATTAATCCAGCTTCATTCCTCTATAATTACTCTACATTTCCTCAGGGCTACTCTCAATTTATTTTCCTCCCAGCCTGTATCCGTGCTTAGGATTGCCCTGACCCATATGCAGGACTTTGCACTTGGCCTTGTTGAACCTGATGAGGTTCACACGAGCCCACCTCTTGAGTCTGTCAAGGTCCCTCTGGATGGCATCCCTGCCCTCCAGCATGTGAACTGCACCACACAGCCTGGTGTCATCAGCAAACTTGCTGAGGGTGCACTCAACCCCTGTGCTCATGTCACCCATGAAGATGTTGAACAGCACCTGCTTTTACATATTTCGCCAGTAGATGGCATATTTTGTTGGCAATTGTGTGTGTAGGAGATGACAAGCTGCAGGAACTGGAAGAGTCTCTTCTAACGCTTTTTTGGAGTTCTCTTTATATAATTCTAGATACTATTAGTAACTATTCCATACTGTGTTATCTTCTAAGATTTACTTGAAGGCAAACCTGCCCCTAGTTATTTACTACTGAAGCGAGTCAACTGCTTAAAGCTCTTCTTAAATATGCACATCTGAATTTTAAATTATTTTTAAATTTCAATTCATAGAACTGCCACTGTTTCATTTTAAGCCTCAGAAACTGCTACTGAAAATACTTTAATTATTTCTATTCATTTGCAATCCTGGTCAGAACATTTCTGATTAGCTTCTCTCCTGATGGCATATTAATAGGTTCTTTTTAACTTTTTCTTTTTGTTTGTTTTTAAGAATATTTGCTAGTGTTGGAAGCTTTATCCAACAAACATTATTTCTTATTTAGGATTCATCAGTTTATCTTTGAATTGCCAGATATTCTGCCAAGTTTGACAACTACCACTTAAGTAAAATGAGATACTTTTCTGATCATTTCCTTCACACACTGACATGTCGTTAAAACAGATGATCAGAAACTTTTCTTACCATATGTTTGAAGTACAAAACAAAACAGGAAACTAAAAAGGTGTTATCAACCACAGCCTGTTGACCTTAGTGAACAGTTCTTTTTGCCAGGTATAAAACAGTTACTCCAGAGAGTTAACTGCCAAATTCTAGTGGCAAAGAAAACCTCTGGAACTTTCATATGCACACATGGAACATAATTAAAAGCAAATGTAAGATGGTAGGTGCACTTTCTTACATTCCTTGTTAAACCTTTGCTTTGACCCACAGGTTTGTTAAACAAGCTATAGTATCACCAAAAAAAGTGGGGCCATATTCCATAATATTTTACTTTTGAGAAGCTTAACTAACAGCACAACATGTCTTACAGCTGGTTAGAATAAGAAGCTACTTAATAAAGCATCTGTTAAAAACTACTATGTAAGTTGCATCAAAGGGTGCAAGAAGCCAAGAAAGATGTCTCACATCCCTTCAGAAATTAGGTATCAACCATAGACACTCCCAGTTCAAGGTAACACTCTTCCAAACAACTATTACTTTTTTTAACTAAGGCAAACCTTTTATTTGGTTAATAGTCACAACACAAAAAAAAAAACAAAAACACAGGAGTTTATAACTTTGGATTTTGGCTTGCTATGTCAAGACCAAATTCTCCTAGAACACTATGTGGGTAGATACAAATGCTTAAAACATGTAAATTCTGTTTCTCACATACACAACAGTTTAGTTCTTTGAAGGCAAATACTAATTTAATCAGGTGTAAACAGTTTAATGTAAAATAACTGTCTCAACTGCAAGGATGAAACTCTCAACCTTCCCACTTCTGGGCAGAGTACCCTAACACTGCAAGATAGTCTCACAGGAACCCGTGCACTCTCAGTCTCTTTCTTTCACTGCTCCTTTCCTTCTATTCCCCCTTCCTTTCTCCTTCCTTCTTACCCAAAGTAACTCCAACCTTTGATGGTCAGTGACAGTCCTACACCAAAGGCATGGAGAACTGCTCCAAATTCTACAGCCTGGTGACAAAGACATCCTCCTTTCAATGAGAAATTAAATCCACACCATTGCCTCACGATATACAAAGCCATTACAGAAAAGGGCAGATTCAGGCACTGGTACCACCTGTGCTCCATGGGATAACAGACCTGCATCCTTCATAAAAAGCTGGTTCACTGTATACACTGGGTGAAAACTGAGTCATTTTGGACCTTCAGCTGATTGAGCTGATGCTAACGAAGGATCAAGCTGATCAGTGCAAGCACAAAAGGGACTCAGGGCTTAAATGGAAAAATTCCACCCCCCTACAGGTTTTCAAACTCAGATAAGTATCTAATCAGCTGAATTAGCAGGAGGGCTAAAAAAACCCAAACAACTAAGTGGAGATTTCAGGTTGTCTCTTAGCCTCTGGCTCTACTGGGCCTGGCCTGAGGCTATGCACTATTTGAGTATTACTTCACAGGCTTCACCAGCACTTACAGTTATACTACTTGGTAAAATACATGTAAGCTAAATCAACCCACATCCTACGTGCCATGTCACACTGCAGGCCCTAAGGACACCAGTGCCCACTTACGCACTCACAGTCGGCATCATGCATTCACCGTGACTCGTTGTGGGCAACAGGCTCATGGCCTGGTGCCAAACAGGCATCGTTAACTCCATGCCCTGTTGCTCAGGATTCAGATAAAGCAGGTACTTCAATTTGTGTCATTGAAGCTCCCTTCCGCTGTGCTCACAGGCTTGCTGAAAAGTCATGTCTACATATGGGCTTTGGTCCAAAAAGTCTGGACAAGTGCCTGCACTTAGAATACAGTTTAGATATAGCTTTACTGACCACCTGCCATAGGTTAATCTCACCCCCGTCGAATTACATTTAATTTGCTCTGGAACTACACAGTACATTGCTCTCCAAAATACTGTCAACTATTTTATCTGTTTATAGGAAATAAAATAAATTTGGTAAAGCATTCCATGAAAGCTGGTGGTTCAACACCACCACACAGACCAAACTGTGACCATTTCATTAATATTTGACATTAATCCTAAAATTAATAACAGAGAATCACAATGTATTTAACACTGATTTTACCTTTTTGTAAAATGGCTGGTCTCCAATTGCCCTTGTTTTCAGAAATTCTTCACTGTTGAACACTCTGTGTTCATAATTTAGATGGTCTTTTACCTCCCTGGCGAAAAAAATAAATACATAGATAAATATACTTGCAGATTTGTAAGCAAGCTGCACTTTTGCAGTTGCAGCAGCCCACTGGTTCTACTAGAAATATGCTGCAGCATCAGAAGGCAGTTAGAAATATGCTGCAGTATCAGAAGGCAACCTCAGTTTTAATGAAAAAGTCTGAGTTACTGAATCATAGAAAAAGAATGTAAACTCTTCTAAGTAGTAGGGCAGGCTACCTGCTGCCACTGTCATTTCAAATCAGCAAATTCACTTTAGAGTCTTAGGTTTAGGAAACCACAGAGGAGAATCTATATATTTGGGCTCTATATTTATTAAATCTATATTTATGATTTAGGCTCCAATCCTGGAATTACATTTACATACACAGCTCCTGAATCACATACAACCCATCTGGAGCACTAAAAAGACAAGTGTAACTATCTGCATAGGCCATTTGGAAGCTGTCATCTGACCTCAACACTGCCTTATTACATTTCATCTGTAACACACACATGAAATATTACAGATTACATAACTTTTTGTTGCACTCTCAAACATGGCTTATAAAGCCAGCAGCAACTAGCAATTGTGTTAAAGACACCAAACCGTTGACAGAAAGAGAAAGCAAGATAAAGAATTGATGCATATTTTACTATATGCATGGTCACAGCAGGCAGCAGAGGTCCTATGCTATCCCTGGAAAACCAGACATCAATAGTAACTTCCGTGCCCTAAAGGTGAGCCAGAAAAAGCTGTTTCAGAAGCAGAAAGTGGGAGTTTTTCAGAAAAAAAAAAACTGTTCTCCAAACTGCAGTCTGTGAGTAAGAAATCCAAGTTATTTAACAGGTATGTGCAAGTGGTTAAATCAGGGCTCTTATTATTACATCTTATTTCATCTACTCATGCTGGGTATTGATGAATAAGAAATTCCCATGAAAAAACATGAATGAAGAAAATAAATTGGTAAGCTAAAATCTGAATGTAAGCACAAAAGGGGAATCTTATACCCATGCAGAAAACATACATCGCTTGTCTTTCACAGATCAGTGATAAAAGTGCATAAGTTTACCAAGCTGTATGGGTTCAGAAAAACAATCATTAGTAGAAGTACATAGTTCTATATAATTCTACATAATTTAGCATTGTTTGCTTTAAACGGGGAACCTACACAGACACAAAAATACTACAGTGCTTCACTGAAGACAGTAACAACTGGCAGAACAATTGCATCGCAGATTTACTTCCCTTCACTCCTGGACACTGGTAGTTATAGCATTAGAAGATAGAAGAAACAAGGCTGAAAAAAAAGAACAGAGAACGTAAGTTTGAAGGAAAGGAGAATGAAAGCAAGTGAAGAATCAATCCCTTTGCAAAACATATTGTCTCTTAGACAGCAAAACACCTGTTCATTTTTTGTAGCCAAGCATTTAGTGCATTAAAGAGCTCAAGCTGTCAGCAGCAAAATGCCTTTCTCCTCATCTTTATCTGGACCATATTGTTTCTAAACACTGAAATCCACCAGATCCCACTGTGGTAGCACAACAGGTTGTAAATGCATTTCAGTTTCCATATCCAGCTTGCTGTAAAGTCTGTTCTATATTCCACACCCAGCAGCTATTGTCCTCCTGGAGGGCCCAGCCACTTGTATGTATGCTCCCTAAGCTGATCCAACGAAAGCAAGCAGGTTATCAGAGACCTGGTATTTGGACTATATAAAATAACCCAGCATCTTCTGACTGAAAGTGTTAGGGAGCATTCGTGTGAGTCATTGAGTAGCTGATCCAGTGGGGAGCACCATCTCCAACAAAAGGCAGGAAGAAATAGCTGGGCATGGCCATGTGCACAGCTATTTGCTGACCTCTGTCCGTATTTCTTTAGAAGTACCAGGTAGGCAGTTTCACTTTCACGGTTGAGTATGTTAGTATCTATGCAAAAAGAAATGAAGCATGTGCAAACCAGCTGCCCATTTTCCACAATTTTTTTTGTACAAATCTCCTACCACACTTCTATTCTCTCCCCATATACAAGCAAATAGTAGCAGAATTTACAACCAGTACCCTGACAGGTAAGATAAAGCAACTATGGGTATCAACACATTACATTAGATTAAGAACAGGGAAAACTAGCATAGCTGAACCTTTTTCTAGAGGAGAAAAAAACAACCTAAACCCAAACCCTACTCCACATCATTGTTAAAAAAATAATTTCTTGTGCCAAGACTGTGTCCTTGAGCTTAAACTGCTCCTCTCCTTCCTTCATTCCCATGTGGTTGCATTCTCCAGATATTTTATCCTTTCTCAGCATTTGTTTAGTTAGCCAAAACACACTCAGGTGCTTCGAACTCCCGATTCTGCTTTCAGCTCTTCTACCCTGGTCTGGCTCGAATTAATTTTCCCCTAACAAAAGTGACCAAGATTGTGTCCATTTACAAATTGATACTTCTACTGGGCCTTAAACGCCTCCCAATTACAAAATGAAGACTGCGCTTCTCTTCCTGGAATCTTCATACAAAAGACATACAAGTTCAAAATTAGAACAATTTTATCTAAGATGTCCTAGCAATGTATATGCACCCAAATACTTTAATTATTGATATTCCAGCAGGTTAGCAGGATGTTCTTCTCATATTCCCTCACAAAACTTAAAAGATTTATAAAATATCTATACAGAAAGACAAAACAAGAAAATTTTCAGTGACAGTAAAAGTATCTTAACCAGTACCATGTGCTCTTATAAGAAAAAATACTATATCCACCCACCTGAAGATATTAACAATTAACTGCAAAGTTGTTTGCTGAACTTCTGTATTCAGTTTCTGTTGCCAAGCCCTTCTACGCATTTGGAGTTCACCAAGATCTGTGCTGGCTCGCTGATGGCAGAGCTCTAAATCATAATGCAGCTGAAGACTCTCCACTCTACAGAGAGAAGAAAATTATCAAGTTACATCCCAACACCAACAATTTTTTTCATACCTTTTAAAAAGAGTCATTTAGGCCTCACACATCTTACAGCCAGAGAAAGTGCCAGATTGATTTGCAAGTGTTGACAAGCTAACAAGATTCCTGGAAGTCCTATTAGCACATGTAAACCACAGTGCACTCAGTCTTCTTTGTAGAGAACAGTAAAGTTCAGAAAATAATCAGTAAGAAAAAAAGAAACAGTAATTCCAGGTGTAGCAAAATAATTTGGTTATGATTATTATTGCTTACAGTTACCTGTATAATCCATCAATTGAAATTTTCAGTTTTCCCTTATCAAACAAAGTGGGGTTTATATGAATGAAAGAGTGTAATAATAAATAATACAAAGTAAGAGAAAGAATGTCAAGCATGATTTATGCACTAAGATAAACACAACTTCAAAATCTTTTCACCTTTTTATGAAAGCTTCTGCTGCTTGTGCTGGAACATCTGGAATTTCAGGTTCCTCTTCAGCCACTTTTGAATGTGTAATATCTCCATTATCTATATTAATTAGAATTAAATCTTCAGTTTCCTTTTAACAAAAGAAAATAGAATGACTGTAAATATACTTTTTTTTTTTTTAAAGACATTCGTTCTCTTTTCTTTAATCCTCAGACAATGAATTATTTGAGCAAGGAGGTAAACCAGAGGTTTGACTTCTTTCCCAAACTAAAATGGATAACTAAACAATTACTTTCAAGAAAGATAAATGTCATTAATAGACATTAATCTCAGTACATAAACATTTACTAACCCAGTATGATCTTCATGCAGTATTAAATTAATACTGGATCTCTAAGCCCATCCTTGAAAAGCTATACATTATGATGATATGCACAAAGCCATACATATGTACACAAAGAGGCTCGCAGAAAGCTTTGTGGCAGTCCTTTTTGTCACCAAACACGAGGCACGAAGGGGTTGAGGTAATGCCAGATTCGATTCAAGTGTACTGGATTGAATTTATAGCTGTTATTGCTGTTTAGCTATTAATCAGCAGGCTCCTGTGCTTGCCATGGGGCTCGCTTGCCTTACTGTATACTTAAGAGTCTAGAGCTCGTTAGTGGCTGCTTTTCACTTTCATTGCTTGCTGTACCGCTGCATTGCTTGTCATCTTACTGTGCTGTGCCCGGAAACACTCTGATAACATCAATGGCGATGCGCCGGGGCTGGCAGATGGCCAGGGCATTGCTGCTGTTTCTGTGCTGCTGTACTGGACAGGCTGGAAATCCAGTGTGAGCTCGAGTCGAAGGGACTGAGACCTGCGGATGAGTCCATGCAGGAGCAGGACACCCCAAAACATCTGTGGCCATGAATAAGCCCATGCCCAAGCAGGTGTCTCTCAGGGTGTCTGCGGCCATGGTCATGCCTGTGCTGCAGCAGGTATGCCTCTGAAGGGACTGTGGCCCAAGGATAAGTTCACACTGGAAAAGGTACACGTCAAAGCATCTGTGGCTGTGGATAAGTCCCTGCTGCAACAGGTACACCTTAAAGCACCAGTGGCTGTGCGGGAGGACATGATCGGCCACCTCAAACTGCATGGCCATGGATAAGCCCACAATAGAGCAGGTATACCCCTGGACGGACTGCAGCCAGGGGTAAGGCCGTGTTGGAGCAAGTCTACCTCTGAAGGCACTGCAGCTGTGGGTAAGGCCACGCTGGAGCAGGTCTGTCTCTGAAGGCATTGTGGCCCATGGACAAGGCCACGCTTGAACAGGTGTGCCTCAAAGCGACTATGGCTGTAGATAAGTCTATGCCACAGCAGGTATACTCTTGGAGAGACTGTGGCTCATAGATGAGGCTCCACTTGGAGCATTTACTCTTGTATTTACCCCATGGGATGACAGGGTGAGATGATAGAGAGAGGGAGGGTTTATGTATCAGTCCAAAACACAGAAACACATGCTAATGCACAAAAAGTCACACAGAGGTAAAGCCCATGCTTATCCCTCAGTTTGCAATTTTAATAACCTTAAAGATCAGTCTGCAACACAGTGTATATAAAAGTAAACATAAAATCTTTCCAATTACATCAAAGAAAAATGTGTTCTCTAATCTGTACTTATTTATCTCCTTCATTTTAACATTTTTTTATTTTGGACTTGTCTAGGTGGACCAGTGTCACTTTGGCTTATAATCAGATAGATAAATCTAATAAAAATTAACATAATTTTTCTGTGTTCCATTTTGAACACCCACAGAAACCTTATGTGAAATCCTCAAAAAAGTAGATTCTCATCAGCCCTCTACTATGAAGTTGAGTTCTTCTGAAATCTTTTTGGGTAACCAAGATAATGTTACCCACTGAAAGAGACTTTATTAAATTATATTCTGAAAAAAAGACAAGAAAAAAAATCAGAAGAGTTGTGAGATTACATTCTTTACATTGCTTTTTCTTTCTTATTTTATTAAATAATTAACTCCACTATGGGGAACAGCAGCATCATTAGAGTATTTTCAAGTGCATGCTCAATTCTTAACCCAGATGCCTGGAAAAGGCACCTAATTCATCCCACACGAGACTGAGCAAAAAATAACCTCACCAATCTGAGGGAAAACTATTTATACTACACAAATGACATGTAAGGAGAATTTTTGCCCAAATGAAACTTGAACTCACAAAAATCTTTATATTATCCTGCAAAGAAAAGAAAGGTAAGGGATACAATAAGCTTTTTCCAATAAGCCAGTGGTCACATCAGTATGGCTCCATTACTTTTACTTTTTTTCCTTCTCACACACCTAAAGCCACACTAAAGCCAGTTTCTGCATACATCTGAAAGAAGGGGATAGTGAACAGCAAGAGTGGTAATAGTCTAAAACCTACCGTGCTAACTTCCTCAAAATGATCAATATGACATCCCATAAGAAAAGATGTTGGGGCCATTACAAAATCCAGCATTTGACGAGACAGAATAGGCACAAAAGTGTGCTGCCACTGAAGAGGATGAAGGTACAACATAAAGCATTCAGCAACGAGCGTCAACAGAGCCCAATCTGAAGAGAAGAAAACTATTTTCCGTTCAGTCAAAATACAGGTCATAATCTGGAAAAACCAAAATGCTAAATGTTTACAAAGAGTTGTATCTAGAACATACTAGATATGCACAAATATTTCATCTGCTTGTGAAACTCAGCCTCACAAGTTCTGTTTTTTTAATAGCTACCTTACATATTTACAAACTGAAATAATGTCCACTTAAGGATTCTTACAAAACTAAGAGGAGGAGAAAACAGAAAAGGAGAGGTGGTGAAGTGACAGTGGAAGTTAATAAGACTTTTGCCACCAATGTCAACAAGGCTAGGATCTAGCTGGAATTACTCAGACCTGTCGCATTTCTTTCGCAGTATTAGACCATAAAATGTCAATTAAAAAGTATCCAGATGAAGACTATAAGCAAACCTGTCTTTGATGGTGAACACAAAGGCCATTTACGTTTCAGACATCTCAGCCAAACATCTATTCCAGATGACAGCTGGTCGAGGTTCCTTATAGTGCCACTAGGGAGCAGTGCTTTCACAGAGCAATTCAGGAAGCTACCTGGAGATGTCCAGCCTTTTCCACTTACAGAAAGGGATCCAGTGGCATCTAAGCACCAGATGCCTCAAATTAGGTGGGATGAATTCAAGCCAAGACTAACGGCACACAGACGACATCTCACAATGGTGCCAATGTAAAATTCATAAAGCTCAAGATGCACCAGCTGCAGAAGACCATTTAGGATTTGAGATAGTTTTATTCATAACGTGCACATGTGGGCAGAATCCCAAAAAATAAACCAGTCTGCCTACTCTCAGGATTAAGGAAGCTTGCAATCATCCCTGGAAATAGACCTCCAACCTGCTCTTTTTAGAGGAAGTGGCACCAATAATACTGATGACCTTGAGCAACCTAACTTCACAGGTGGCCTTTGAGTGGGGAATTGGGTCAGGAAACCTACAAAGGACACTCCAAGCTCAAATTACCGTAAGATTCTATGAAGCACTGAAAAAAATCTTTGCAAATAGTTTGTATTTATTCTTCTTTTATATATATATATATATATATACACATATACACACACTTCTTTCTACATCATTTACACTTTATTTGTATGAGTGCCAATTGTTACCAATCCATCCTACAGGTCCTTTTCTTACACATTAAGAAGGTTCTTATAAATCTTGTAGAAATGCAAGAAATGAGAACTCAAAATCTGCCAATCAGCTTGGGAATTTATGTTTTAAAACTTACTCTTAAGAAATTTAATACCTATTGCTAAACCACAGGAGAAAAATCCAGCATGCCTTGATCTAATTGGTCTATAAACAACAAAATATCTTACTAAGAAATATACTTTATTGTGCCATGTGTCTAATATGTAGAATTATCACTACTTTGAATTCCTGGGTTTATAATGTTTTTTGGGTAACTAAACACTTTTACTTTTTCTAATACCAGTACTGTCAATGTCTAACACATTTTAAAGTATCAGTTAGTTTTACCTGCAGCACCTGCTTTGGCTTGAAACACAGCAATGGAAGATGAAGATCCAAATCAATAATTGGACTGTCTGGATCCTCTCGTGAAGGAATTATTATTTGAAGTGGTTTCATATTAAATACCTGTAATAACAGATGTTTTCCCATTTAGTTGTTAATGAAAATGCTCCCACAGCATGTATAGTTTGGGATTTTAGTTCCAACCTACAAAATATTAATATTAATTGAGACCAAGACAATAGATATTTACAGACTGCAGAAAACTGAAATAGAAAGCCATAATAACTAGTTTGAAAGATTAACATGGACTATCTCATTTCACTCTCATAGGTTGTTTAACCAGTAAAACCTTGGAAGTGTATGTGCGTGTATATATATATTCTTTTAACAGAATTAAACTTGCTTTGTTATAAAGATAATAAAATAATGGAATTTATATTTGTAGATACAACTGGGAAATCAAAAGCATTGATAAAATTCATACAGAAAATAGAAAAAATAGCTGAGCATAGGTGCTCATGTTAAAAAGATAGAATAAGCCAAAATGAATGTGCTCTTTCAGTGTTTCACATACTCTAGCTCAAATCTCTGGAGGCCAGATCCTGCACGTGCCGGATAGTTCAGCATGTCACAGCTGGTTTAGCCAATCATTCAGACAATTTTCCATCTATGCTATTTTTAATCCTGCTCCTAACCCCTCATCCCAAGGGCCAAGGAAAGCAGCTAAGAAGTCCATGGCCAAAGCACTTCTTCCCTAGAAGCCATTTCAGAGGTCAAAAGAGAGAGTGTGCTGAAATCACTGCTTCAGATAACATCTAGCTGGACTTGGGAAGGGTTATAAAGAAGCAAACACAGCCCACACACCTCAGCTTCTACACTGAATACAAATGTTTATGTGAGTTTCTCCTTTCAGCTAGGTCTTATCCAGGCAGCAGCCAATCCAGAACATTTAATTCACTCACCAGAACATTTAATCCACTCCACACTGTTCTGCTTCTCTAGAGTCATTCACACACACAAAAAGAACAAGTCCACAGCTGTACGTGTTGTTCCAAGCAACTGATTTCTTTGGCGCCTTCTCTCTCACAGGGACTGCACTACTTCTCAGTCTCACAGCTGCATGTCCACCCATCACACCATCAGGATGATAGCCATAAGCATCCGCATCAGGCAGCGTGTGTTGATATCAGACACGAGATGGGCAATTCCCACACTTTGGTGGACTAAATAGTTACATGATTTACTGGAGTTCATGCATGTGTATTCAATGACATGGTAATGCCATACTGTCCAGGTGAAAGGCAAGCTTCCATTCTTCTACAGTAGTTACAGACTGGAGCTTCCAACCACCTGTAGTAAAGATTATGTGGGCTGACCTTCTAGAAATCACAAGCTAGACTACGCTGTCCCAGACCTATCTAGGCATCATCTCAAACAGTAAACAGTTGGCATGAGCCAAATCCTCCCCAGAAGAGTACTAAAAATTAAGCAGCACGACCAACTGGTATGCCAGTGCTCAAGCCTGCACCTTGATTACCCTGTTATTTTAGGTACTAATAATGCACAGCCTTATTTTCAAAGCACGGGTAATGAGATCAATTTTATATCAGCAAGTACAACCTCTGACCTGAGAGTGAAGAAAGCTCCCAATTTATAGAAAACAACATCTTAGCGCTTTATAAAACATAATGTTAAATTAATTACGACATTCAGCATCAGTGATTACCAAGTGGAGTGGTCCTGGTGGCGGGCTGGGTATCAAAAATAACTTTGCTGCAAATTCTTTTAGGTGCTCCTCAACATCTAAATCCTTGAAAGGTTGCAATTGCACTAGTAGGCTGAAATTAAATTATAGAAAAATTACTTACAAACAGTAATATGCAAACAGAAAATGTGCCTTTCTGCTGATAACCTAGAACTAAAAAAAAATAAATAATAAATTACAAGCAATGAAGCTATTACTGCAGCTAATTAATTTCTAATTTATTAGATACTTTAGTGGCTCCATTTAATTTTAATGATGCTGCTATGTCAGAAGCAGGGGTTTTTTTACTTGCATGCATAAAATACTGCTGCATCATATATATCAGGGGATGCAGATAGTACACTGGGTCTCATGATGACAAAGAAAATGGAGAGGCAAGACACAGCTAAAGCAATGTGTCTTAAAGATTGCTTGAGGAACAAAACACCCACAGCTGCAACACAGTGCCATGGCATTTCTCTCATCCCAAGCACCAGACACCAGCTCTGGGATGGAAAATAGCATCAGAGAAAAAGAGAGGTTGTAGACATGGGCTTAACTGCAGAGGAGTGTGAAGCAAGAACCATATCTAGCGTAAAGCCTAAGCCTGCAGGAACACTGCTCTTTGCTATTGTTCCTAACTGTAAAAGAACAAATACAGTTATGCAAACCTGCCAAATGTTTCTATTTTAGAACAGTATTACCATTACCCTTGCTGTGTCAAAGCCACAAAGGTCATGCAGCTTATGTTATTACCAGATCAATTCATGAACATTTAAACATACACATTATTAAGACTGCAAACCATTAAGTCTAACTGCATTTCTGAAATGTAACAATTAACAAGTTTGTAGTCAGAAAGGGCATTTTATTCAAGATTGAATATATATTTATAGCAAAAAAACCCCAATCACTCAACCCCCCAAAAACCACACCTAAACCCAAAAAACCCCAAACCTTTACAAAATCAGAAATTTAAGCCTGCAAGTCTATATATACAGAAACTAGGAACTTAAAATGGTTATATTCTCCCTTGCAGTTTTGTTTCAGTTTGGTTTTACTGGTTTCATGCAGAAGAATACTTGCTCTTCAGGAATAAAGTGGTCTAGAAAGCAGCCGAGTAGGTCAAGAGGTATATTAGAATTCAGGACATTGTATTTGTGTATGGCACTTAGATTCCAGAATAAAAATATTCTGCCATATACTACTGAACTTTTAATCAATATTAATGAGACATTTAAATTCACAAATTCACATTTGGAAACTGCCCTGGGCTGAGTACTAGGCTGTTACACATATCCCCAAAAAAGCCAATCAGCTATTCAGGGGTGCAGATGAAGAAGGAAAATTGAGAATTACCAAAGAAAAAACTGATAGCAGAGCCATCAATTTAAACAAATACGCTGTCACACTTTGTAATGCCCTAGGTGCGGCCCAAGAGCATAGGTAGCATGCTTGGGGTTTTTTTTCTTTTCTGGTGTGTTTTTTTTTTTTTTAGACATAAAGCACATATCAACACATTCAGTCAATGTTAACAACAGAAACAACCTGACTCTGACACTGAAAAAGCAGCTGATGTACAGAAAAGAAGGTAAAGTGCTCCCTAGTCAGTACACTGTGTCCATTAATGCAACATAATAGCATTTGACAGGTCTGCACTGCAAACGTCTGCTGAAATAAATGAAGTAATCTCTAAAACATTAAAGTGGAGAGCTAAGGAGTTTATGAACCTTCCATTACCTCTATTAACTGTCCACAGACAGATATTTCAGAAAGCAAGAACATCTAAGAATAGGTCCTTTGTACGACCGCAGTGCTGTAAGCTATTTCCACAGTTCCACCTTTCCTCAAGGCAGCTGAAAGGACTAATACACAGGTTGGAAGATTTACTGTTTGAATGAAGCCTATTCATCCATCCAAGATGGGAGTTCATCCAGAAGGGGATTACTGCCAGGAATATTTCACTTTTCACGCAGTGTTACAGATTGAGGCAAAACTACCTGTGCAAAGCGCCAAAACCTCTCAATTTAAAATTGAATCTTTTCAAATAATGTAGAATAATCCAACAGTCACAGTGTTGTGAAACACTCTAGATGCACATCTGCTTGCTTTGGAGAAAGGCAGACACACTCCATTCAAATTGTTCCAGATTTGAAAGCACTGTATAATAGTAATATTTTAGTTTAAAAATTAATTGCACAATAATGAAGGTCTTCCTATTCTATGTTGAAAGTCTGCAAGTTCTTGCAGTTCAAAGCACCTACAAGGATTTATAGTTGAATGTTGCCTTTGCATGTCAGTTTAACCTCAGTTTTCAGTTATGGCTTTTACTATGCCATCTGAAAAAGTTTTAGGAACATGGATTTTTATCCGAGAACGTTTAAGATTATAAAATACCTTTAAGGACTGTTCTGAATGAGAACAAGTACCACCCCACCTATAAGCAATCCTGTGCACTGCAGGTCCTGGAAAGAAGAAGATAGGCATAGAAGAATTCTGGAGGAGAATGAAATCTGTTGCTGCACAAAGATCCTGAATGAAAGCAGAACCCCTTTAGAAGCTACTTCAACATCAGGCCGTCATTAGCAATGACAATTAGTGTTCTTCAGCTAGTTCTCATGAGGAAAGGGCTATACACTAGAAATAAGCGGTTTGAGGTCCACCAGCAAGTGTTTTCAAATCCCCAGACTTGCAGAACAATTAATGTTGAAGCATCCTGCAAAACACCACTGAAGTACACCAAAGATAGAAGTGCACTGAACACATTATTACTTAAGTATATAGGAACTACTACTTGAGTACACTCAGTCAACAAAAACATTTAATTAAATTTTTAACTATTTGGCCACCTGATTACAGTTAAGGCATCCAAAATGACAATAACTCCCTTTCTGGTTTACAGGAAAACAACATCAATGTTTTGTAATGTTACAAAAAGCTGAAACATCCCCAGCTGTACAGGGCACTACACTGAAAATACATCATAGTTGTCTTTACTGTAATTGCTTATATCACATTCAGAACGGCCATACATCCCAGCAGCTGTTTCATGCCATACGGAAAAATTTCAGTGACTCAATCAAAACAAGGAAAAACAGTACCTCTCCACCCCTTCCTTTACTCCCACTCAAGTATACTCTAGCACAGCAAAATATCTTTTCCAAAAAAATGTAAGGGCAGACATCCTGAAATTATCTATCAAATAGTATCAAAGAAAATATGTGGTGATTATGATATTTAAGAAAAAAAAATCCAGAGGAAATTATAATGGAAACTTAATCAGTTTGAGTTTCCAGTGCAATGGGAAACACCAGCATCAAATACAGCTTTGTCACTTGCATTCCCCCTCTCCTGCCAGTTACACAGACTTGCACCTCACATTCAGATGCAGCAGCAAAAAGGAAAGAGAAAAGCTGTGCAGGTATATGACAAACTCCCCTGTTAAATGCCCAGGACAACATAGAGTACTAATGTGGAAGGCTACTGTCCTGCTGAAAACTCCTCTATAATTATTCACATATCTACAAAACACTTAAAGCTTAGATGGCAGGTTACTGATAAATCTGAACTCCCCTTTGAAACCAGCACAGATTCAGCTTAAAGGGGAAAGCCATCCATAGTAGTTAGCTTGGACATTAATGCTTTAAATAGCTGCAAAACCCTACTACATATGATCAACCCAGAGATGTTTAATTATGATGTTTAAAATACCCACCAGAGGCAAAGCTTGCATCTCTAGAGAGTTAACTCCACCTGGTTCCTGTCTGCTCTAAACAAACATGAGATCTAGAAACAGCTTTGTAACCTCTGGAATTTTCCATGGTTCTCTTAAATGTTATCCCACTTCTCCCTCAGTGGGCTCTAAAAAATCCATTTGCAAACTGACTGCTTCTCCCAGCTCAGAGATGTCTCACTTTAGAGAAGCAATTACTCATTTATGGATATACTATATAAACCACTGACGAACACCATAACGGTAAAGCTGAATCTACCCTATTTCCCACCAGGTGGAAAGCTCATCTGCAGTGCACCCTCATACAGACTGAATTGACAGCATAAAAGCATGAGTCCTGTTACAAAGACTGGATATAAACAGCAGAGCACCACAGCTCAGGTATACAGCTGTAAGAGCTACATACGCAGATTAGTGTTTGAGATTTGAGGCTATAAAAAGACAGCAATGAATCAGCTCCTGCAATACCAACAACAGATACAACTGGCTTAAACATAAGAAGTGGGAAAAGTGACCTGATCAGGAAAGGAGAAAGGGAAACAAACACTTTCTTTCTATTCTTTTTACAGCTCATCACAATTTCACACTAACCTGTGCCTACATAGTTTCCAACATGTTGAAGTCCCTCACTCACATTAAACCCCTTCACTAACGCTTTGAAAATGACAGAGCAAAGGGTAGGGTGAACACCATGAGTGGTGTGTTTGCTCATACTTAAGGGCTGCCAGAGTGACTCTTTTCTGCTATCGCAGTTTTTTTGATGGCAACATCTGAATTGCCCAAGCGGCACTGCTTTGTTCCTCCAGGGCTCTCTTCAACCATGGAAAAGCCAGGGAAAGCCAGTCAGTGCTCCAAACAGTTCCAAGCCCACAGCACTGGGAAGAAGAGGTGCGTGGGGTGAGGAAATGAGTGCTCAGGTCTCATCCTGTTACGGAGTCAGGTTAGGGGCTAGTGATGCACCTCAGCTAGTGCCCAGAAAGCACACCCTTGCTTGCTCATCTGTTCAACACACCAACCACTGGCAGAACAAGCTGGAAGACTCAAACTCCAACCTAAAACACTAACATCTTTCATCTTCCGTATAAGCAGCAAAGACCTGCAAAAGGAAAACACCTGACTTCAAATTTGACTCTAGAAAGCTTGACTGGAATTTGGTGAAAAAAAACTCTTCTACCTTTGGCCCACAAGTAAAGATCACCCAGTAATGTCCAGCGTACAGAGACAGGCTCCCCAACGCAAGGAGTTTTTAATACGCTTCAGAATGGAAGTTCATGGATTTTAGCAGTTTAAAGCAACACACAACCTCAAAAGAAGTTAAATTACTAAATAATAAGACAGACCCAGATTCACTTATCTTTTAACTCACCTACACTGCAGAGTGTTTAAGTGTTTCTAATCCATGAAGTATTCTGTATCCTAAGATTTTTGCTCCTAGATCTACGACAGGGAAGTACTCACTATACTCCCTCAAATGACTTGGATTATTCAGTTAAAGTGTCATTAACTGCTTATCAATACATATATTCATGTTCTTAGGACATTTATTTGGTGCACTGTAAAGAAGGGTTTGTGCTTTCCAAGTGATTTCCACTAGTGTGGTAAAATTATAGTCAACTCTCTTCCAAAAAAAAAAACAAAACAAAAAAACCCTAAACAAAAACAAAACACCAGCCACCAAAATCTGCAAAATCTATTTCCTGCAAGTTAGTATTTTCTACAATAACCTCAAAGAAAACAAAGACAACATCACTAATTTCCTTGATATTTAGAACTTGTGCTTACTCTCTGGTAACATTCACATTACCTTTCTTCTTTTCCTCTCTGTCCTGGTTTTGTCTGGTACAGAGTCAATTTTCTTCCCAGTAGTTGGTACAATGCTGTGTTTTGGATTTAGTATAAGAATAACGTTGGTAACACACATAGCACGTTTTCAGTTGTTGCTAAGTACAGTTGATACTAAGTCAAAGACTTTGCAGTTTCTTAGGCCCTGCCAGTAAGAAGGCTGGAGGGCCACAAAAAAATCGGGAGGGGACACAGCCAGGACAGCTCAGCCAAACTGGCCAGAGGTATTCCATGCCGTGCTTGGTATATTAACAGGCGGGAGTTGGTCAGGGCCTGCTGACTGGTGCTCAGGGACTGGCTGGGCCTTGGTCAGCGGGTGGTGAGCAGTCGTTTTGTACATCACTTGGGTTTTTTTCTTCTCTTTGGATTTTACTCTCTCTTTTTCATTACAATTGATGATGATGATGATGTTATTATTTTATTTCAATTATTAAATTGTTCTTACCTCAACCCTCAAGTTTTACCTTTTTCCTGGGATGTTCCTCCCCATCCCACTGGGGGTGGGGAGGAGGGGTGAGCCAGAAGCTGTGTGGTACTTAGTTGCCAGCTGGGGTTGAACCACAATACACCCTCGCACACACCTCACACTACTGTAACAGAGAACTAACACCCGCTTTAGTATTATGCAGCTATCCTGACCACATGATGCAAATTCACATATTAAAACCAGCACAGTGACTTTGAGAAGCACACAGCACAGCAAGCCTTACCAAGAAAGACAATCCTTGAGGGCATTAAAATATGGATATCTGGATATAACACAAACAGCAAATGGTACAAAACAGACAGGCACCTTCCCAGTCTGCGCAGATTCCCAATGGGCCAGCGAAATACAGCCATCCTGCAAGAAAACTACAGATTATGTATTTATGTTAATCATTAATTTATAGCTCATATTGTCTTGAGAACCATAGAGATATGATACCCAATTCCCTCTAAATTTCCAGGGGATTTGGATGTCTATCTCCCTTAGGCCCTCCAGAAAAATGCCAGCCCACAAGACCCAGACATACGTATTAAAAAGAATTTCAGCACAAAAGATATTCAGAAAGAAAACAGGGTACAATCTTCACCAAAAAAAAAAAAAAAAATCATCGAAGGGACAAAGTCTGCTCCTAAATATTCAAAACTCCTAACTGAAATCCATAACAGTTCCTCCCAATGCAATGCTGTTCCAATGTACTTAATATACAATGACAATATAAAGTACAATTAGTTCGGTATTCCTACTAACATAAAAACGTATCTGTTCACTAATTTCATAATTTAAACCTGAAATTATTCTCAAAATGTTTTTTTTTATGTATCTTTTAATATATTTTAATAAAAGCATGAGTTAAGGAACATACTTGCATAGGCTGGTAATACTGTGCAACAACACCGTATGTTCTGTTACCACAGACATCTGTGAAGACCAGGAAATGAATGTGGTCCTCTTTTGATTCAGAAGTTACATAAAGTCCTCCTGCAATGAAGGCAGAAACCTTTTTTTAACTACATATTTAACTACAGCTGCTTGGAAAGCAATTAATGACAAATACTGCACATTTCCACTTAATTTCAAGAGAAATGTCTCATTTCAAGGGATTAAAATGCATGTATACAGTCCGTTTGATCCAAGGGTTGTTACAAAGGCTGCACATCACTGAGGAAGAAAAATATTATGTAATTATTCTTCATTTTAAGTGGCAAAATACAATAGATGGATTTTGTTCCCTTTTTTTTTTCCTTTCAAGATGTTTGTAAGATCTGCAATAGTGACATGAATATTAAAATTTCTGCAATTAAACCTGGAGGAAACAGTCACTACCTCAGGTATATCTTCACAGCAAATGAAAAGCGAAAGGGTATTTGGTCATGGGGCAGGGAGGGCGTGGATTTTAAAAGTGTGCATTTCATTCTAACTCAGATTTACCCATAAGGGGTAAAGTGACTTTCAACTTCCCTCTCTTGCAGGTGTTGCAGCTACTACTGCTAATAGATCCGTTTCACATAATGTGGCCATACAGAGTAAGCACACCCATTCCAGTTAACAGCTGCTTTCATCACTGACCTGCTCACACACAGACACACTTTTTATACTGGGAAAGACAAAGAGATAGATAAGATCATAAAAAAAATTGGCTGTACTATGGGTCAACAAATATGTATTAAAACAGTTCTCATTAAAAAGCGTAAACTCTACTGTACCTGGGAAGCATAGCTGTGGCAAACCAATAAGATCAATGTCCTTTGGAACTGTGATGTCTTCAGCGTCAGGTGCTTTCTGCTCCCCATTGAGACTCTTGACATTTTCAATCTTTGGTCTCTCCTTTTTCTTTCGGAAAGATCGGCGTTTGCTTTTATTCAAGTTATTACCAGCATTAATCACCTGAATATCATCTCTGCTGATAAATGGTGGCACAAATACAGAAAGAACTTCCGGATCAAGAGGAGGAAGACTTTTGGGTTTTCTTTGTGTACCCTATAAAAAAAACAAAACAAACAACCACTAAGTTGACACTCATCCTAATATTTTTTTAAAACTATTTTTAGCCCTGTTTTCTCTCCACCCCTTAAGCTGTGGCTTTAGACTACATTTTTTCTTCTTCCTAAATATTTGATTTTTCCTTCTAATTTCTTGCTTCATGTATGTTAACACATAGGGAATACTCTGGGCATTTTCAGTAGGTAAAGAATCATTCCTCATCATTCAAAATGCACCATATCAGTATTACACCTTTGGCACAAGAAAACTAACAAATATCAAACACTGTATTTCCTCCTTTGAAATGTAAGCTATACTTAAAATAAACACTGGTAGTAAGCAGAACCAAGCAACAAATACACAAAAACAAAGAAAACCAACTGAACTGCCTAGATAAGCCTTTGTTCATTTTTAGGGAAAGTGACATATTAAGGGAGAATAACTACTACAGGAAAAAAACACCACCAAGAAAACACATAAGGTTTCACATGACAACTTTTAATTTTATAAGACAATTAAGAAAGTACAATTAAAACTTACAATCACTGTTACAATAAACACAATTTTAAGACACTGTACAACATGAAGCCATGAAAAAACCTCTGTATACCGATGACTAAGTGCAACAGGCATCCCAAGAGCATATATAAAATTGCAACATTCTTCAGGAGGCAGCATTTAAAGTACTACTGCACTGAAACGCCTTGCAGCTTGACTATGAAAGACCTGTGGAGGAAGCAATCAGAAGAGGAGATTTCCTTGTACTTGCAAGCACTTTTTGTATTCTTGACCCTGCAGTAGAGACAAGTAGCTGCATTTTCAATTACTTCACTGCTATTTTAATTCTTCCTGCAAGGTCAAAACAGCAAGTAAAAAAAAAAAAAAAAAAAAAGCCTTGTTTAGTCAACGGATATTTGGAAACAGGAAAGGCAAGCTAACTGTGGCTAAAAAGCTGTTTCATTTTCAACTTTTTGCTAACTAATTCAAAGACAGATGCAGCATACATGCTGCATTCATCGTGTCTGAAGGTAAAAGCATCAGTATTGTATGTAAGATGTTCCTTCAGAATCAATGCTGGCCTCTCTCAATTTCCCTGCTTTTTAAAATAGCTACGACATAAAAAGCTCTATTGTTTCACTGAAGCCAATCTTCCTCCATCCAAGTTTTGGAACAGAAAGTCTCAGGTTATTTGTCCTAGTAGATGAGTCCACCAGTAGTCTTCTTCACATTTGAGCATCACAGGAAAAATGCGAAGGAATACTTACCTTCATGATATAGTTGTTACTGTATCATAAGCTCCACCATATTCTATACTAGGATACTTGAAACAAAGTACTTCAATAAAAATAACAAGTGAAAAAATACTTTTAATAAACACAGAGCCTGAACTAGAAAGAGATTAGAGTGGAAAAGATAAAACTTCAGGAAGTATCCACTGGGATATTCAGAAGACAGGAATTACCTTAAAAAGCTGTCCTGGTTTTGGCTGGGATAATTTTCTTATTAGTAGCTAGTGCAGTGCTGCGTTTTGGATTTAGTATGAGAATAATGTTGGTAACCCACTGATGGTTTTAGTTGTTGCTAAATAGTGTTTTCACAAAGTCAAGGACTTTGCAGTTCCTTAGGCCCTGCCAGCATGAAGGCTGGAGGGGCACAAGAAACAGGGAGGGGGACAGCCAGGACAGCTGACCCCAACTAGCCAGAGGGATATTCCATACCATTGGACGCCACGCTCTGTATATAAACTGGGTGAGTTGGCCAGGGCCTGTGGATCATTTCTGGGGGACTGGCTGGTCAGTGGGTGGTGAGCAATTATATTGTGTATCACTTGTTTTCTGTTCTCACTTCCCTTTGGATTTTCATTCCTCTCCCTTCTTTTCATTATAACTGTTATTATTATTGTTCTTTTGTTTTTATTTTATCTCAATTATTAAATTGCTCTTACCTCAACACCAGAGTTTTGCATTCCTCTCCGATTCTCCTTCCCAGCCCTCTGGGTGAGGGTGGAGTGAGTGAGCAGCTGTGTGGCACTTAATTACCAGCCAAGGTTAAACCACAACAAAAGCACATTACAAACTGGGGTACTCAGTGACAGATCCTGCCATGCTAAAAACTTTGTGTCATTTTCCTTAGCTGGCAGCTGACATCCATATCAAGTGAATAAACTGGAAACGCAGATAAATCCAACAGGATCACTCAAAATAACATGCAGCTCAACATTTCAGAAGCAAATGAACAATTATCGATCAGCCCTGAGGCTGTTATGCAAAAAAACCACTGACCTATTCAAACAGTAGCAATCTTAATTTGGCAGATTTGCCCTGCAGAGGTTTCCATACAAAGTTGCTTTGAGAGGGCAATCCCTGACTTACATTGAAGGAATCTCTGTGATACAAGTGCTGGATGACAGCCAGCAATTTAATAGCCTCACAGCCTACAAGCTTCTAAAATTGCAGGTCCTTAATGTCTTGAACTACAACAGAGGCATTAAACACCATTTTCCATCAGCCCCCGCCCCAGAAAAAGCACAGTCAGCATTGTCACTGACCCAGCGACTCAGTCAATCAGCATCCAAGTTGGCTCGTATTAACATCTGCAGCCAAAGTTGTACTTTCTTACACTTTCAGTTCAGAGATAGTGAGCAGGCAGCAACAGAGCAACAGTCACTTGTTTCTACTATTCTTTGAACACTTTGTAGTCTTTGCTTCTACTGTTAATTCTTCATTTCGAAATGCTTCTCCTCTATCGCTTTTTACTATCAAATGTCCTTGCATCATGCATAACCTCTTATAAATACTAATGCCTTTTCTTCCCTGTAATTCTGCAAGATTCCAGAAATCAGGGACATTGGTCCATCCCCATTTACCAATTATGTTCCTGTAACAATGATGCCATACAGAACAGACAAGACTTTTTACACTGACCACACTATTTTAGACACAAACAAGAAGTAGTGTGTTGAAACCACAGATTAGAGTGTGATCTCAGCTATTTGGTGTTTCCTTGATCTCATTCTCGTCATCACTGAAGAAGTTAATATTGTTTTAAATGCCACGAAAGAACGAGCTTCTTTAAGGAATAACTGGGCAGGGAAAAGTATGAAGACTTCGAATACTTAGGTTGGAAGAGACCTCTGGAAGTTCTAGTGCAACCCTTTGCTCAAAGCAATGGTAACTTTGAAGTTAAATCAGGTTACATTAGGTCTCGTCCAGTCAAGTTTCAGAAATCCCTTAGGAAGGAGATTCTTCCATCCTTGTGCTTCAGCCCTCATATAGGGTAGCTTCTTCTGGTCTCACTGCCATTGGCGTGCAGTTCTCTGGTATCAAGGTACCCAAATGTGGGACAGTATTCCAGATGTGACCTAAAGAGCATTGACTAATAACAATAATAGTAATAATCCCTTCCCTTCACCTACGAGCTATGGTCCTGATGATGCAGGCCATTACGCACTCACTTTTCACTGCTGCAGAAATCAGGGCCTCTGGTTGGAAGGGACCTCTCGAGATCACCCAGCCCAACCCCCTGCTAAAGCAGGGTCTCCTAGAGCAGGATGAACAGAGTCTCGTCCAGGTAGGTTTTGAATGTCTCCAGAGAAGGAGACTCCACAGCCTCTCTGGACAGCCTGTTCCAGTGCTCTTTCACCTGCAAACTAAAGAGTTTTTCCTCATATTCAGAAGGAACTTCTTGTGTTGCAGTTTGTGCCCGTTACCCCTTCTCTTCTTGCTGGGCACTACCGTAAAGAGCCCGGCCTCATCCTCTTGACACTTGCAGACATTGAAAAGATCCCCTCTCAGTCTTCTCCAGGCTAAAGAGGCCAAGGTCTCTCAGCCTTTTCTCAGAAGGGAGGTGCTCCAGTGTCTCAGAGCGACAGTATCTTGAGAATAGGAACAACTGATGGATGACAGCCCAGAAACTTCAGTTTCATGACCTTCCGTGCAAAACTGTATCTCCACCTCTCCCCTCATCATCTGTGTAGCCCTCTGCTGGACCCTCTCCTGTACCACCCTGTCTCTCTAGAACTGGGGAGCCCAGAACTGGACACAGCACTCCGGGTGCAGCCCCACTAGGGCAGAATAGAGGGGGAGGATCACCTACCTCGACCTGCTGGCCACACTCCTCCTGATGCACCCCAGAATCCCATTGGCATCCTTGGCCACACAGGCACGCTGCTGGCTCACAGGCAACTTGCTGCCCACCAGAACGCTCAGGTCCCTCTCTGCAGAGCTGCCTCCCAGCAGGTCAGCCCCAGCCTGTACTGGTGCATGGGGTTGTTCCTCTCCAGGTGGCAGGACCTTACACTGGCCTTTGTTGAACTACATTAGGCTCTTCTCCATCCAGCTCTCTGGCCTATCCAGGTCTTACACCAGAAGGCTATGCTGCCATTCGGCCACTTCTCCCAGTTTTGTATCATCAGGAAGCCTGCTGAGGGTACACTCTGTCCCTTCTATCCCTCTGTCCCACAAGCACACACTACTAACTAATGCTCAATTTGATCACACCTCATTCCTTTCATACAACTTGACACCCAGGAGGGCGTTACAGAAAAAGAAAAAATATGGTTTGGTGGTTATGTCTGCATTAGCAGGGCCAGAAAGCACGATGCAGACACTGTAAGAGACAAGATCTATACCACTGACTGTGGTAGGTAGATACAGAACCCAACAATGGAGCCAACAGGAAGATCTGAGACACCTCACTGATAGTTTGCACATCATACTTGTCATATCAAACCCCAGCTTTATAGCTGAAGATAACTTAGGGGAAAGAAGTTTTATCAAAGATGGCTGTATGATCTTCACTATTGTACATCTCATTCTTACAAAATAACACACTTCCAACACTAAAAAGTAATCTCTAGCTGAAAATAGCAGCCTTTGAGCTCTTAAAATTTAAATCTTAGAGTGACAGTATCCTGGCAATAAGGACAACTGATGGATGACAGCCCAGACACTTCAGTTTCATGAGCTTCAGTGCAAAACTTTATCTTTTTTTCCATTGGAATCTCCATTGACAACAGGTCAGTCATACAAGACTTTTCTTTGACAGTGGGTTATATCACATTCCCACTAACTTCATTGACTTTGTTACAGTAAAGAACATATTGCAATAAAGTTAAGAATACCAAACACACTTTCAAGACCAAGATTTGAAGCATTATCGAGATTTTTACTCTGCTGTTTCATCTGTAAATATCATCAGAGGTCCACTACTTTCCATTGAAATGTTCTTATTTTCTTTCAACAAGATCTCTTCTTTCTACATTCACTGAAATTAGACACAAAAATATTCCACTATTCCTTTACATAGATAGTGCTGCAGAAGGAAGAAGAAGCAGACTAAATCTATAAACTTGTCCTGAGACAGCGACTGAAAACCCTGTGGTGTAACAGCTTGCAGGGATGTTACTACAGTTAATACTGTCAAGCATAGGGACTACTTCCCTTTCTGACACTCCATTTTACACCTTCAGCAAAAAAACAATTCAAAACCTGTGGCGCGACCAGAATATTGGAATGGTTTCTATGTTTGTTGCCAATTATCTTATTTGTTGTTCTACAGGTTTTTTTTGGAAGCAATGAGTTCCAACTGAGCAGACTGGAATGAAAAAGAAATTGCCCTTCTTTTGGGTTTACTGTACACGCAGGTGCTGAAGCAACACACACACATACACCAATTTCAAAAGTCTGGTGGTGACATTTATGGCAAAACTATTTCTCAAATTTGAATGTATACAGGAATGAGATCCTGGAATTTGAAGCTCTGCTTAGCTGGTATCACTTAAGAAGCTGACATCAGCAAAAGCCATCTCCTCAGCGAGTTAGCAGCAACAAGTTTAACAAAGACTTCTTTATCTAATGGTATTAGAGCGCACAATCAAATTCAAGTTCAAGCAAGACAACAGCGATCCCTGGGAACAGCTTGGCTTTTCCGCACGTGCTGGCACCACAGCTACTCCCACAGTCAGGCAGCTGATAGGCATCTCACAAAATCATCTGCACATTTTAATAAAGCAAAATCAGGATGAGGCCTTTAATTTTTACCTCACATGTGAAAAGGCTACAGTCATAAACAAATTATAAACCACATATTCAAAGCAGGAACAAACTCATTAACTTCTGCCAGATCTGAGTTGCTCCGGTCCTGCTAAATTCAGAGCACTGAACTCAGGGGTTTAGACCTGGTTGTTGGCCTAAGGATGCAAGTCACCAGGCTTTATTCCCCTGTCTTTAGCTTTTATCTCAAGGGATGGCAGGAAATGGTGTATCATCCCGTAAAGGATATGCATTGTTCAAGCATTTTACTGTTCCTGCTTATATAAAGCCACATCGCATTCTTTGTCTAAGCTCAGATCTTTGAAAAAGCGTAATTCCTTAACATCGCTACCAAACTACTCCTACTTTGCTGAGGTTCGCCTTGTCAAAACAAGTTTTCTTTAAAGTATTGCAGCTCTACCCGATATATAACAGCAACGACCCAATCGTTTTATTCAAGTCCGCAGGAGGGAGAGGCCCCGCTAACCGGCTCTGGCTCGGGCCAGACCTCGGAGCAGAGCACGGCGCTGCCCCACACACCAGCCGGGACACCCGGCCGGCGGGCACCGCCAGCCCGCCCCGCGCCCCCTCACCACCCCGCGCCCCTCTCACCTGCAGGAGCGCCCTCACCCGGTCCCTAGGCACACCGACCAGCAGGCATATCTCGAGCAGGCCGGAGGGCAGCACGTCCTCCATGGCACAGCGGGGCAGAGGCTGCCAGCACAGCCGCCGGCGGCGGCGGCGACTCCTTCCCGCAGGGCCGCTCGGTCCCTCCCCGCGGGCTGGAGCGGGCTTGGGCGGAGAAGAGAGAACACCCGCTCCCTCGCCCAGGCAAGCACTCGCACAGCAGCCGTCCCCACCCCTCACGGTAATGCGCGCTTTGATTGGCTGTCTCTCCCGTCGCTCTGATGGGCTATAACCAATCAGAATGGTAGCACGCGTGTGCCTCGGCCTCGCGGGCCGGGCGGGGGCGGGGCGTAGCTCGTCACTGCCCGTTGGCGGGCGGGGCGCGAGGTGCCTGAGATGAGGGCTGAGGAAAGCTGAGGGCATGGCTGCCCCGCCGTCGCACGGCGGCCGGTGCTTGCAGTTAGCCGCACGTAGCCACCCTCTGCTCGCCTCACGCCAGGAGAGCCCCCAGGGAAGGCGCTTACCGACCCAAGGAGTAGTTAATTTTTCTCCTGGCCTGCCACGGGCTGATTTCCCGGTGAGGCTGTTGGCCCAAAGGAGCTGCGGTGCCTCAGGGTTGGCCATCACCGGCACATCGAGCGGTGGGTGAAGTCATGCCTCGTGCTTTGACAAGTGATGTCATTCCCTCTTGTTTGCTCCAGGTGACTCAGCAGGGGTATGTGACTGCTGCTAAATAAGAGCCTTTATCATGGGTCATAGTTTCAATGAACTGTAAGCACACAGCTGATGGCAGACTGGGTGGTGCTCTCACCTCGCGAGCAGCAGGGTTTTCAGTGGAGCTACCTGCACAGCAGAGAAACAACATAGGGGACTCAGGATTTCTTTTTGAGGTGTTTAATCTAAACAGACAATGAGTCACTCTGTATGTATTGGCGCTGTAGATCTTCACTGAGAGAAATGTGTTTCCTCTCAGACCAGGTCATAAAGTACCTGAAAATGTAGAGAGCAATTACTCTGAAACTGAAAGTGTGAGACATAGTTTTATCATAGCGACAAACTTTTTTTGCAGGCTAACATTCATGCATTTAAAATGCCAAAATTCCCAGTATAAATGGCTCCAGGCTTTCACAAGTTTGCAATCAGTCCAGGGTTCAGAACAGACTTCTTCAGAAAGTACAGAGAACATCAGAAACACAAGATGTGGTCTTTGTGGGGATTTTATTATCTGTATTTTTGTGGTGTTAAAGCTCAGGATTATATGGCCCCTTTAGAGGAAGTCACAGATGCAGAATGTAGGAAACTGTTTCTATAGCACTGACTAAAAGAAGGAAATTCTTGAAAACCTGGAAGTTCAGGGATCACTTCTTCAAAGTGATAGAAGATCAGAGGCTCAAAGATTTAGGTTAATAAAGTTTAAGGTCATAAGGGAGTGTTAAAATCCTCTTGTTTAGCTTGTGTAGCCCAGGTCACAGAATCAGACTGGTTCCTGTATTAAATTTGTCACTTTTGGCTGACACCATGAATTCCTGCAACAGGGATTACTAACAGTCACTGTTAAAAGTTAGGCATCTCATTTTTAGTTTCACTGTTTCGTTTAGCTTTTTGCCACTGATGATGTTACAGTTTTCCTGCTGTTTGAACAGATTCTTTACTACGAAAAGACTTCTTGCAGAATTCAAGATTGTTAATTTCTTTTTAAGACATTATACAATTCATACTTTTTAAATTTCTTTCCTGATCACTTGTGTGTATCTTTTCTCAGCATCTTCAAATGTTTCCAATATTCTTTTTTAATTATGAACACCAGAAATAAGCTTTACTATTGCCGAATATACAGTGGTATGTCACACTGCTATTTCTAACTGATATCCCTACCTAATTAAATCAGAGAAAGACCCATATTTGAATCATTCAAAACGGGTGTAAAGTTTAATTGGTTATCGACCATAACCCTGTATGGTTTTCTTAGGTTTATTACTTCCAACATGACAATCCTACCTCTTATATTCATTGGCCAATGATTATGACCTAGCATTTGACCACATTAAAAGGAAATTACAAATGAACTGAGGCTATTAAGCAAATCCAGGTCACACTGTAGTTAATTAATCTGTATCATGATTAGTTTCTGATTTCTCTGCTATCTGCAATGATAAATACTGAATGATTCTTGTTCATAATTAATGTAGCCCTTAAAGCAAAGATACAGTGAAGTTATTATCAGAACAGAACTACAAGATGAAAGGTACTAATGTGAATCTGATAAAATCTCAAAAGCTCTGGAAGTAGGAAACCTGCTATACAGGGTCACTGGTAAGAGACAAAATAATTCACATAGAGAAGAACCTCTTTGTGCTACAAAAAGATTTGTGTAGTTAAATCATTTTTTTCCTAAGAAAAATTGCCAACTGAGGAAGAAATGCCAGCTTTTGTTACGTGTTTTGTTTTCATAAGACTGCAAATACAGTAAATGTTTGTTTGTTTAACTGTCTGATGTGGTACTTGGCTGCTTAGAGCTATATGCAGAAAAAACACTGATCTTGATATATCCTCAACACGGATAAGGCTTTATCAGACCTGAGAGCCATATCTGAATAATTAAAGATTTCCTTGACATAGAAATCAAATTCAGCTTCCAAATACAGGGTATTATATTTCAGATAGACTGCCTCTGTTAAGAGGAGAAAATAATTTAACAAGTCATGTGTTTCTTTGATGCAGTCTTGCTGATAAAATATACCCTAGCCAATCAGATGAGAAGCCATGAGCTGGCTCTAGTTTAACAAGGCCACCCTCAAAATCCCACACTCATAGATGATATAATACAGCCTTCTGTGTTCAGCCTTACATTTGAAATACATTCCAAAATAATCTCCAAGCTTCTGCCCTCACCTCTTTCAAATTACTGCTGTAAATTAGTAATTGCACATGGAATTTGTCTGACAAGCATGCTGTAGACTGCATGGAAATGGTTGAGTTGCTCTCCATCAAGACTGAAAGGAGCTCTGAGTGACTTGTTGAGTTGTAGATTCCTATGGGATATGGACCAGGTGAAGAGTAGAGTCAGAACCCTGAATTTTAGGACAAACTTTCAGTTGTTTAAGGAATTAGTGAATGGGACCCACTGGGAAACTGCTCTCAAGAAGCTGAAAAGACTTGGCAGTTCTTTAAAGGACATTGTCCTTAGAGACAAGAGCTTTCAACTCCCATCTGTAAGAAATCAAGCAAGGAGGGCGGAAGACTGGCATGGGTCAGTAAGGACTTTCTGCTCCAACTAAAGTGTAAGAAAGAAATGCACAAGCAGTGGAATGAGGAAGAATATGGGACATATTCCCTGAGCAGGAAAGCTAAGGGCACAGTTGGAGCTGCCTTTGCCAAGGGATGCGAAGAATAATAAGAAGGGCTTCTACAGGCATGTTGGGCAAAAACTGAAAATTACAGAAAGAGTATACACACACACACACACAGAGATAAATAAGACAGGAGAACTGGTGAAAACCAACGTGGAGAAGGCTGAGGTACTCAACAATTTTTTTTTGCCTCCATTTTCAATCATAATCTCTCTTCCTACATCTCTCAAGCCCCTGAACCTCAAGGTAAAGTGTCGCAGCACTCTCCAAACTCTCGCTCTCTCGCTCTCTCGCTCTCCCATTTTAAGTGAAGATCGGGTTCAAGATCCCCTGTAGAACACACATAAGTCCATGGGAGCCAATGACATGCATCCCAGAGTCCTGAGGGAATGGGCCAATGTAGTTGCCAAGCCACTTTCCCATCATATTTGAAAAGTCATGGCAGTTAGGTGCCCCCAGTCACTGGAAAAAGGGAAACATCATGCCTATTTTTAAAAGGGAGGACCCTGGGAACTACCAACCAGTCAGCCTCACCTCTGTGCCTTGTAAAATGGAGCAGATCCTCCTGAATGACATGTTGAAACATATGGAAGACAGGAGGTAATTAGAGACAGCCATGATGGCTTTACCAAGGGCAAATTGTGCCTAATTGATCTGATGACCTTCTATGATGAAGTGGCTGCATCAGTGGACAAGGGAAGAACTACAGATGTCATCTACCTGGACTTCTGTAAGGCTTTGATATGGTCCCATACAGCATTCTTGCCTCTAAATTGGAGAGATTCGGGTTTGATGGATGGGCTGTTAGGCAGATAAAGAATTGGTTGGATGGTTGTATCTGAAGAGTTGCAGTCAATAGCTCGATGTCCAAATGGAAATCACTAACAAGCAGGGTCCCTCAAGGGTCCATAATGGAACCAGTATTATTCAATATATTCATCAATGACACAGGCAGTGGGATTGAGTGCATCCTCAGCAAATTTGTGAATGATAGACACCAAGCTGAGTGGTGCAGTTGATTCACTTGAGGGACAGAATGCCAGCTAGAGGGACCTTGACAGGTTTGAGGAGTGGGCCCATGTGAACTTCATGAAGTTCAGGAAGGCCAAGTGGAAGGTCTTGCACTTGAGTCAGGGCAATCCCCAGTATCAGTACAGACTGGGTAATGAATCAACTGAGAGCAGCCCTGAGGAGAAGGACTTGGGAATACTGGTGGATGAAAGACTGGACAAGAGCTGGCAATGTGCACTTGCAGCCCAGAAAGCCAACTGTATCCTGGGCTGCATGAAAAGCAATGTGGCCAGCAGGTCAAGGGAGGTGATTCTGCCCCTTTACTTCCATGAGACCCCACCTGGAGTACTGTGTTCACCTTAGGGAATCGCAGCACAAGAAAGATATGAACCTGTTAGAGTGGGTCCAGGGGAGAGCTATGGAAATGGTCAGAGGGGTGGAACAGCTCTGCTGTGAAGACAGGCTGGGAGAGTTGGGGTTGTTCAGCCTGGAGAAGAGAAGGCTCCAGGGAGACCTTATTGCAGCCTTTCAACACTTAAAAAGGGGCTATAAGAAAGACAGAGAGAATCTTTTTACCAAGGCCTGCAGTGGTAGGACAAGGGACAATGGTTTTAAACTGAAAGAGGGTAGATTTAGATTGAACATAAGAAAGAATTTATTTTACAATGAGGGTGGTGAGGCACTGGCACAAGTTGCCCAGAGAAGTTGTAGATGCCCCATCCCTGGAAGTGTTCAAGGTCAGGCTGGTCAGAGCTTTGAGCAACCTGATCTGGTGAAAGATGTCCCTGCCTATGGCAGGGAGGTTGGACTAGATGACCTTGAAAGGTTCCTTCCGACCCAAACTGTTCTATGATTCTATTTAGTGAAATGAATCCTATCCCATGGAGTGGTAAAGCCATTCAATATATCTTCATCATAGCATCTTCTCTCACATATATGTAATCTTTTATCTTTGGTACCCATAATACAGGACTGAGTCCTCAACCATTAATATGTTCCCCCCTGATGGATATGATAAAACCACCTGATAACAACAGCTCTGCAGTAAATCTAAGAAAGGAAATTGACCTCCAGAAACTCTAGGGCTGTATGCTGTAAAGTCTCTATGTGACTTAAGGAGTTTCAAAATACTATGATTATTAGGCATGTTCTTTTAGTACTGATTTATATTCATGCTTGTGCATCATTTCAAATAGTGCTGAGAACTAAATGTAGGCAAACTCAGGACTTTGTCCATGAACTCTTGCAGAGTTTCACCATGATGTGTTTAAGGACTACAGGAATTTCCTTTTGAAACTGAATGTAGACATCACTTGTATTCTGCAGGTTTATTGATACGTTGCTCAGTTCAATATCCTGTCTTTGGCTTACGTTTATGTGTGTTGCACGGTAGTGTCTTTAGGTGAGAACTGAAACTCAGGTCACTGCTTTATTCCAGTACCTGGCTCAGAGGAATGTATGTTGCCCAGAGAGATGGGTAGATGCTCCACCCCTGGAAACATTCAAGGTCAGGTTGGAGGGGGCTCTGAGCAACCGGACCTAGTTGAAGATGTCCCTCTTCATTGCAGGGGAGTTGAACTAGTTGACCTTTAAAGGTCTCTTCTAACCCAAACTACTCTATGATTCTATGATTCTGTGATTTCTGTGTCTATGCTAAGCAAGACTGCATAGATATGAAGTCTTTACTCAGTCTGGCAAGAACTGTGTGCTCTATCCAAAGGGAAGGCAGGAAGTACAGCATGATGTGTGCTGCTCTGACATGATTAGACAACTCTGTGCAGTCTAGAAGTCCATCCAAAAACACTGCATCTCAGGATTTTAAACCCTTTGTCTCTAACATCAGTTCTTATTAACAAGGTCATTCATAGGGGGAAGGATTCGTTTTGAACAAAACTCAGGGAGTCAGCTTGACGTATTCTCTCCAGCTTCAACATTTCTCATTTTATATTCCTTCTTCCAGAATAATGAAGCAGGAGAATTTGATGAATCTGCAGATAAAGATCTTTATTGGCAGATGTAACATTTCTTTCATTGCAGGAAAATACACTTTCTAAATTTACACTGATATTAGCAACCAAGCAATCACTTGGTAACTGATTATGCAAATTGAATCTTGATTTTCAAACTAGGCCCCTGCAGTCTTAAAATTCCTCTCTCAGTGTTTCAGACATTTATTCCCATTCTTAATAATGCTACAGAAACTTACTATGAGAATTCTTCGTTGTCACAGGTATCATCCGATTCAGTGCAATGACTTTGACCCCAGTATTGTTCTGTAAAAGGTCACCAGGTTCCGTGTAAATATATCAGAAGGAAAGAAGGGGCAGTCTAGGGATCTCTGTGTCTATTAACAGTTCCATTTGCATCTTCTTTCTTTTTTACTTGGCTTGTCTGGTTCGTGCTGCCACCGTTTATGGTATAACAGAACACAAATTTTCTGCAACATTAACTGTCATTTAGCATGCATCTCTTCAATAATACATAGATATGTTTCACTGACATGACAGAAAAATGCTAGCACGAGACCAGTTTTTCAACATATCGCCAGATTGTATTCTCCACAGCTTGTACCTGCCTGTGTGCTGGAGAACTCAGCTACTGTCTGCGATTTTCTCTGTTCTCAAGCTATGGAAAGTTAGCCCCAGTTCAAACTTATATAGGGAAATACACCCCTTAAAGATCAGATCCTTGGGATTTGTCCACCTATGTTGAAGAGCTTTGTCATATTTCTCTGCCACCTCTGAATAAGGCAGTGCAAGTACTAAAAACAAATAGCAGTGAAGTGAGGCATTTCAGCCTAGGAGGGCTCTTAAAGTACCTGAGCTAGTAGCTCTTCTCTGCACTACCGCATGCAGTATAGATATATCCTAGAACTGTCAATAGCAGTCTTTTTAAGATGAAAAATTATCAGATTAATTTAATATGTTGTTTGCAGAATATTCTTTGGATTATATTATGGCTGTAATTAGTTACGTGAATGTCTGCCATCCTTTTAAACATAAATACAGATCAAGCCACACTGTGAATGAGGGCAGGATATGGGAGGGAGAGAAGGGTGCCTCACACACAGCTGTGTTTTGTGACCTGATATTTGTGCCCCACCAGGGAGGGAGAGAGTGCTTATGAGGATAATAAAGATTCCTTAGCCCCACTTTCATCCCATAACATAATAGAAGCTTCTGCAAGGACTGTAGGATTACCATATGCAAGACTGGGATAAAGACATTGATAAACCGAAACAAGTTCAGCAGAGAGCTACCAAGATGGTTGGGGCTGAAGCACTTGCCCTGTGAGGAGGGCCTGAGGCCACAGGGCTGGAGAAGAGATGGCTTCAGGGGAACCAGCAGCATCCCAGTACCTACAGGGAGGTCATCAAGAAGACAGAGCCAGACTCTTTACCAAGGTGCACAGCCAGAGGTGGAGAAACAACAGTCATAAACTAAAACAGGGGAAGTGCAGACTGTATCTAAGGCAAATGGTTTTAATTCTGAGATTAGCTGAGCACTGGAGCAGAGGCCTAGAGATGTGCCATCTCCATCATCAGAGGTTTTCAAGAAGAGGCTGAATAAAGCTGTGAACAAACTGGTCTGATCTGACAGCTGACCCTGCTTTGAGCAGGAGGTTGGACTGGAGATCTCCTGGTGCCCCTTCTAACTTGGACGATTCTGTCATTCTCAGGGACTCTGTGTACAAATACAGCAAGAGGGTTAAAAAATTTTATATGAAGGAAAAAAAAGTTAGAATTCCAGTCAACCAAGTAAGGAAGATCCTTAGCCAGTTGTACAGTCAATAACCTTTCAATTTAACATGCATAATTTTTTTGTGATAGGATAACTGAGGCCCAAGGAAATAGCTTTGGATGTCAGTGCAACACTTATTCCTCATCATTTCTGTATTTCTGATAAGGAGGCTGGCTGTAGTTTTATTTCTCTGAGAAAAAAAAATCTGTTGAAAGTTCTGGGAGGGAGAAAAAAAAGCTGAGCTTTTTCACAGCCCCTGCATCTAGACAAGTATAGCACCACTAAGCTGCCAAGTCTTGGCAAAGAACCACACTAATGTGAGTGCTCTGAATATTAGAAACACTTTGCATTGTAGATATTATGAGATATTCCTGAGGCTACAGAAGAGCTTATTCCTAAATCTAATCACTCTAGGGTCATTTTTAGCGGTGTTTTATTTATGTGAGTTGCATAACATGTCCCTCAAACCTGACTTGCTTAACATGACATTTATTATACTTCCGGGTCTTTACCATCTGGCACATTCTCAGGCAGCCAAAGAGATTTTGCAGCTGTTTTTATAGTAGCATTAAGATTTCATAACATTTGTCCTTTTACTGCAGTCCTATAAAAGAAGTACAGATTCAGAATTACTGAAGTGGAGGGACAAGAGAGAGGAGAGGTCAATTAGTACAGAAAGACAGTCAGATACAGAAAATAAAATTTCAGGAAGAACAGTTTTTGTGTAATAGCTTTTTGTATACATCAGTGTAAGAAACTTTAAAATGCATAAGCATAGATATAATAATTCATAACCATGAACTGTTTTTTTTAATAAACTTGGGTTTGTCCCTGGAATTTGAAGAATCTCTTGAGATACTCCACTGTGTTCAGAAAACATCTATCAGCAGTTCATAGCTTGACAAAAGCACAATATAGTACGCTTCACTGGTAATTAATGTTACCTTAGTGAAACCCATATTAAAATCCAAACCCTTTCCCTCTTGATCTTTTTGTAGCTGCCCCTACATCACTCTCTTTATGAAAAACCAGCATATGTAAATAAAAATAACTTTGTTACATAAAACCTAGTCTTCTCTAAGCTTGTGAACTGTTTAAATATGATGTTTTTTCATTTTTAAATATTCACATTACTAGGTTGTTGAAGAAGATTAATCCAGGTTTGGATCTAACCAGAATACCAAACAGTTGTATTTTCCATGTAAAATAATTAGCTTCCAAGTGACCTCAGCTTATTCCCAGATAAAATTGCATCAAGAAGAACTGTAGCAAGGCAGCATACAGCAAGTAACCTTTATAACAGTCTAATGTAAACACAAAAATAGGAGAATCCATGGGCTTTAGCCAGTCTGGTTATGTACAGCATGAGACCATTCTAACTTGACAGCATTTCATGTTGATGCTTCTCTTTCTCTAGCAGGCAAGTCAACATCATGGAGCAAGAGCTCATTAACACCCTTTGTAAGCACAGAAGGAACAAGGTGCCTAGAAGCAGTGAGCATGGGTTTAGCAAGGGCAATCATCCCTTAACACCCTGTGTGCCTTTCCTTGATGACCGACTCGGTGGAGGAAAGCAGAGTAATGGATGTCATTTACCTTCTCACATGGCATGACACAGTCTCCCATCCTAGCTAAGCTGGGAAGATATGGACTAGATAGGTGAAGCACAAGGTGGTTGAAAACTGTCAGGACCATCAGTTTCAAAGTGTTGGGATGAACAGTTTGAAATCTAACAGCTGGTTATGAGTGGCATTCCTCAGTGTTTGATACTGGGGCTAATACTTAGCATCCTCATCATGAATGTGGACAATACAATGAGAGGCATCCTCAGCAAGTGTGTGCATTCCTATATACAGGGGAAGGCTGACGGGCAGAGCTGCCATAAGAGAAGGCTAAGGAGAGATCTAGAGATCTAATTGCCATCTACCTGAAGAGAAGTTATAAAGAAGAGCAACACAAACTCTTCTCAGAGGCACACAGTGGGAGGACAAGAGGCAACAGTTGAAAGTTGCAGCAAGAGATTTCCATTTGAATATGAGGAAGAAAGTTTTCGCCATGAGAATGATTAAGCACTTCAGCAGGTCCCCAGGGAGGCAGTGTAATCTCCTTCTTTAGAGATTTTTGAAACCTGGCTGCATGGCAGCCACATCTGACTTTGAAGTTATTGCTGCTTTGAGCAAAGAGTTGGACTAGAGACCACCAAAGGTCCCTTCTAAACATTTGCCTCTATAACTAATTAAGTCCATATAGTTTTATTTGCATCCAAGAGTCCTTAGAGATTTTGAAAGTGCAGCAGACAGAAATGAAAGTTCATCCATTTGCATAGCTAAACATATCATACTTTTAGGTGTACTTCTATATCAGTATAAAATGAGTATATTTAAATATTGCCTGACACGTCAACTATAGCAATTAGGCACATGTTGCTGTATCATGTATGACTGAAACTGGACAGAACGTAAATTCTGATAAATAATTAATTCCCTTTTATTGCTTAAAAATCCCTGATTTGCATGAAGACATTACGGGGCAACTTCTGCTGTGAGATCAGGCATGCTTTGCTGCCACAAGGCCAGGGAAGATTCTGCATAGCGGACTGTATAAAGAAAAATCGTAGTAGTATAAGCACTACCTGATAGTCTGTGCTTGCTTTCCGTGTTGCACTTCTGATGTTAAAACAAAGAACTGCCAAATTTGGGGTTGGAAAACTTAATTGACCGTGTGTCCCCACTGTCTTGTTTTCTATGGTTCTTTATTCATCCATAATAGCTATTCTAGTTTTCTGTAGGGTATCTAGTTAGTTGAAGAGCAGAGATATCTCATCTACAAAGCTGAATTATTCATCAAAGGTATTTTAAGAAACCATTTTTAGAGCAATTTAGGCTTGCTTTTCTGGCACAGCTGAATCTAATGCTGTCTTTCCTTATTTCAGTTTGTCTTTCTTTGCTGTTTGGAAAACTTTTCAGAGTTGATTTACCTCAAATCTTCAAATCTTCTAGTAGGAGAAACCCACCAAAATATAACGTTTCAACTTGGTGAAATAACATAACCTGACATATATGGAAATGACTGAAAATTATAAAAGTAGCTTCATATTCCACAAAGATTAACCTTATGTCCAATTTTTTTACTGTCAGAAAGCACAAACCGTTTATGACAACTCTGGCCTTCCTAGGTAAGGTGATCCTTCTGAAGGGTAGCTATTAATTTTCTGTGTTTGTAGAGCACACACAACAACAGGAGCCCAGTTTGGTCAGCTGCCAAATGCTGTTATAATGTTATAGGAGTGCTCATGGTGATTGTGGGGCAAAAAAAGGGTTTTATTTGATTAAGAGTTGAATGCAAAGGCAATTATTGTATTCTAGAGTGGAAAAAGAGTTTGTTGTGTGATTTGGGAAAGCTTCCTCTTACAGGAAGCAGTTACTCAGAAAACACTGCTCATAACTTTCTATAGTATTGTCACCAAAGCTGTTCACTTAGTGAAGGTAAATTAAGTAATATAAAAATATATAGAATTTTGAGAGATTGTATTAAGTACATTTGTATGAAAAACTAAAAATAGATATAGCCCAAGCTAGAGTTGGAAGCAAATTTATTAGTGCTTCCACAGACTACAGGTTTTATTTTTAAGTCCTGGCCAAAAGAGACAGACTTCTTTTGAGTTCTCACATTATGCAGACTGAAGGCTTAAACAACAATGTTTTCCTATTAGTTCTGTTCTCATCTACATGTTATGTATTGGCAAGTTCACTTGCTGCATCTTTTCTACAATTAAGCCTTCAGCCACAGTTTCTTCTTCAGGATCAAGCCCACACAACTCAGTATTGCATCGCAACCTTAGATCATAAATGCCTCAGGGTAGGAGGGTTTCTCCGAGTGTAGTACAGCAGGGCACTGATCCAAGGTGTGAGGATAACAGCACAACAACTACTTGCTTTCTGGTATTTCTTTGTTAAAGTTCCACCATTGTTTTAAAAGACAGCTGCTTTACATCTTTCAGCAGATTGCATTTTGGCCTTTTCACCAAATGTGGCTGGAAGTGACATTAATATAAATCGTGAAATATATTATTCTGCACTGTCCCACATTGCACCAAAAGAGGTAATTTTTCAAGCATGCTAGGTATGTGTAGTTTGGCACAACATGTGAGGCATTCCCTTTCAGGACTTTCTTCAGGCAGTGCAAGTTGCTCATAAGTCAAAAAGTTGATCACACACTGATAGAATCCATGTGTCTTTAATGGCAAGAATACATGCTTCTAGTAAAAGCTGGTTCAAAAAAATTTCTTGTGTCTTTCCTGTCTTTCCTTGGCTATAGTTACAAGAAAGCAACATTAGTGCAGTTCGTAAATGAATCTATGAACAGACTTTCCTGCTGAGTCTATTCTTTAATACATATTTCCCTGGGTTTTCTCCCAGATTTAACAAGATTTTTCACAAAAGCTTTCTTAGTGATTTGCTGCCAATATCTATGCAGCACCAGTAGAGAGCTGACTTGAACAGATACAATCACTTCTTCATAATGACATGCATGATTACCCCTGCAAATCATGTAATTATGATAAAGATTTCAAAGGAAAGAAGGTAATTTATTTACATACTGTCCAGAAACATTCAGTCTCTTGATGCAGAGCAAAATCTGAATCTCAATATGGAAGTATTTAGAGTTACTGCATAAAGACCAGAGTTAAACAGGAAGGAATCAAAGAGGCTATTAGTAAAGCAGTGCCGAAAAATGTACTACAGGGCACTGTGCTGCAGTATATATTTATAATATGTTATAAAGGCTGCATTTATTTCAAAATTAACATCTTTTAAAAGCAGCACATTTTGTTTTGGAGAAAGCAACCCTCAAACTGAGTTTCCAAGTGATCTGGACCTATCTAAATCTTGTGAAATAACAACCAAGCCTTCTGTTTTTCAGCTCAGCCAAAAAACAAACTTTAAACAAACCACACAAAAGCTTTGGCACTAAGCATAATCTGTAATTCAGCACTAATCCAGCTATTGAATCCCCCGTACAATATTTTTTTACTCTGATTTTTTTTCCTACCACCTAGATACCCCATGGGGGCTTGAAACACCACTGATGCTTGGTGCCTTACGGACCCATGGCATAGTCTTTTCTCAAAAGAGCTTACAGAACCATCAGCCAAGCAACATGGGCTTGTTTTGTCTTTATTCTCTGTGTACAGATGGTGTTCAGTTCTGCTAAGTTAAAATAAATGCTACAACTTAAATATAACATCTACATCCTCCAGACAAGTGATTGCATGAATATGCAGAATTTGCAGCCTTGTTTTTGTATTAATTCTAACTGCATCTCACTTACATCATCATGCAATGTTTTCTGCTTATTATCTTTCACTACCAGTCTCATTTCAGACAGCAAAGCCAGCTCCAGACACATGACAACTCTATGATAACAAAACATCCATGGCTACCTCTGTAGTCTATGTCAGAGCTCTGAAAGATGTGCTTACCCCTCCAGCTGCCAGCAAGGAAAAGGGAGAAGGAGTGTGAAATGAAGATTCAAAGGTTGCCAGCACGTAAGCAACAGCTATGGGCTCCTACATTCCCATTCTGTTCAAGGCACAAAAAGTATGCTCAGCTCTTCACAGCTTTCCCATGTGTTTTCTAGCCCAGGTCTTCTCCTTCACCTATTCATCCTGTTTTCTATGCCAGGAAATGCTTAGTCTCAGCCAGGCATCTGTCCTCACTCCTTAGGATGACAGAATTCAGATTGCCTGCAGAGACAGTAACCCTGAATTATCTGTACCTGAAAACCAGGGATTTATAGGTATTGTCTGGTTTCAGTGCTTAACATTTGTCAATGTTGCTTTCACCCTGTAGCTATAGTGCCACTCAAAAGCATCATGGAAATACCCAATTAATGATTTTTTCCTTTTGTCATTTTACAAGACATTTGCTGATTTGCAGCAAGGGAGTATGCAAGGTTTCTATGAAAGAAAAGGGTCAGGAAGGAGGCTGAGGTCATCAGTTTTTTCAGTTACAAGTGGTTTTCTCTACAGACCACATAACCCTTACCTTTGCCAATGGAGCTCAAAATGGTTCCTAAAGAAGTCATTACTACTTGTATTCCAGTGGTACCTAAAGCCACCAGGATCCAGGCTTTGCTAAATGCAGTATAAACTTGTAGTGTTTACCCTAGGGAATATTCATTCTCCATCTTTCCTCACCCTCATTGCATATTTTGCCCCAAGGCAGAATGGAAGCAGTCAGTGGTAGCTATAATGATGACTGCTGTCAGGTGAACACTTTCCACTGCAAATTGTGTGGATGCCAATACTGATTTCTCTTCAAACACACTACTGATTTCATGACATTCAGTCACCCTCAGTAATGGCTAAGTCTAAACTGCAAACTAGGCTGTAGTCTCCACTCTTGTAATCATCTGCCCAACAAGTTTTTCTTCCTTTTAATTAATCATGAAATTCCCATTCCTCAGCAATCTAATCTAATTTACATGTTACCCCTGCTTCAAGACTGGAGACACTGGTTCGAGGCTAGAGAGCTCCAGAGAACCCTTCCAACTTGAATTTTTCTTGATTCTACATTTTATAAAAGCATGCATATTGGGTGTTCATGTCCATGTGGTGACAGCCGGGGGGCTGCAGTGCTGATCTCTGAGTCAGAGCCAGCTCCAGCCAGCTCCAAAATGGACCCACTACAGGACACAGCTGAGACAATCAGCTACACTGTTGGAACCTCTGGGAAAACATAGTTGAAGGACCAAAAAGCTGTGCAGCAGCAGAGAGGAGCGAGAAGAAGGTGAGAGAAGCAATCCTGTAGACACCAAGGTCAGTGAAGAAAAAGGGAGAGGAGGTGCTCCGGGTGTCAGAGCAGAGATTCCCCAGCAGCCCCTGGGGAAGACCATGGTGACACATGATCTCCCTACAGCCCATGGAGGATCCTGTTGGAGCAGGTAGATGTGCGCCAAAGGAAGCTGCATCTCATGGAGAATCCACACCAGAGCAGGCTCCTGGCAGGAGCTGTGGCCCATGGAGATGAGCCCATTCAGCGTCAGGCTTTCTGGCAGGACCTGTGGCCCTTTGGGGACCCATGTTGGAACAGTCTGTTGCTGAAGGACTGTAGCCTGAGAAAAGGACCCACACTGGAGCAGTTCTTGAAGAGCTACAGCTGGTGGGAAGGGCATACCCTGGAAAAGGTCATGAAGGACTGTATCCTGTGGTAGGGACCCCACAATGGAGCAGGGGAAGAACATGAACAGGGAGCCGCAGAGATGAAGTGTTATGGACTGACTACAACCCCTATTCCCCATCCCCCTGTACTGGACGGGGAGAAGGGTTGTAGAGTTGGGAAGGAAGGAATGAAATTGAGCCTGGGAAATAGGGAGCAGAGGGGGAAAGGTGGTTTTAGTTTTAGTTTTGTTCTCACCGTACTGCTCTATTTTGAACTGGCAAGAAATTAAGTTAGTTTTCCCCAAGTCAAGTCTGTTTTGCCCGTGACAGTAACTAGTAAGTGATCTCCCTGTCTTTATCTTGACCTGTGAACTTTTTGATCTTATTCCTCCCCACCACCCTGTTTATGAGGGGGAGTGAGAGAGCAGCTGGGTAGAGGGTCTGGCAGCCAGCCAAGGTCAATCCCATGGCAGCAGGTACTGAACTTTGCAAGCAATTGCAGCCATGCCCTGATCACTTTAAGCACATGAACCACATTGTAGAACTCGTAGTGGAATTTATTCAAGTGCATAAAGGCATCAGGGTATGCCCTTTCATGGTTATACTAGATCACCTCTACCAAATGTCTTCAGCCTGTGCACAGCAGAGGTCAAAGTGTGCTGCACTCTGCCACTCACAGGATGAAACAGTAACACACGAAAGTACGTGACTCTCATGCTACAGCTGTAAACCTATACCTCTTTACGAAATCATAGAAATTATGCTAACAGATATCAAAGCAGGTATTTTTTGTAAACAGTTTTGAGGAAAATAAGAGTGAAAGAAAATCTTGCAGCAAGGCTTTCCTATTTATAGTTAGACAGGCTAAATCATTTACTATCACTCAAACCACTTAATGATTTCCTAATTTAATTAGGAAACAATAAAGTTTCAAATGTCAATGTAAGTTCTTTGCTTTCAGTGCTGATCTTTTGGGTGAATGAATACAAGCATGATACATAAATGTAACAAAGACTATTTCTCAACAGGTAAAGAAAAACAAGAAAACCCAGTAGTAAGGCAATACTATAAATGATGGCAGACCGGAGTTACTTAGCCCAAACTGGACTGATTGGTTTCACACACAAAGGTGAGGAACTGTCATTGTTATCTCCTTTCCCCCAGTGCAGCTATTTTCTTGGTAAGTTTTAATCCTCTGCTCTCACTAGTGTCCACTTTTTTCCAGGAGGAAAAAAAAATACTTCTGTTAGCACCGGGATGGAAGGAATAAGGAAAGTACAAGATTGGGAAAAGGCTGTTTACTAGTGAGTAGTGCGTAGAGTTTATTCTGCCTGTGTTGGTAAAACCTGCTGTGAATGTTTCAAAACTGTGCACTTGCAGATCAAACAAAAGCAAACCTCCAAAAACTTAGCAGCTGCAGGGCAGAGTTACAGGCTCAGATGATAACTAAGGAATTAGCAATGCCAAATGAAGTATGTCACTTCAGATTCACAACATCAAATCTGGTCACCCCTGCTTGCAATATATACCAGCACTAGCTGCACATAAAAAATAGGAAAAAGCAGGAGGTGAGCTGGTAAAAAAAGCTTAAATGGAAGCATCACTTCTCTTGGGGAAGAGAGGGGAAATGCAACCTTTTTAATGATGTATTCAATATGACAGATATGACAGCTGTTTGTGACACACCATTGATGTGCAAGATCCTACTGAAAGGAACCTGTCTTTGTAAGTGTGTGCAAACATCCTGGATGCAGCCCATGAAACTGTAAACAAAGGTGGAAAGGTTTACTTTTGACTAGTAGTGGTGTGAGCAAACATGGTATGAGAAAATAATTGTAGCGCTGTAACCAGAAGTTCCCTGTCTCCTAAGTCTACCCACAAGTAACCAACTGCAAAAGCTGGTGACAGTTAATGATATTCCACAAGCATTTGAATTTCTGAGTGTCAATGCCACCAATTTTATATCTTAGCAGACCAAAGCAAGTCTTTTCCCTCCAGCCTGTCATGCTTCAGGCTTGTAGATACTGCTTATACACAGCAGTGTATAAAAACAATGAGTTGGTTTTGAAAGTATACCTTTTGCTTGTAACAACTGTGGAGCAACTCAGACCAGGTTTCAACCTGACAGTTGGATGAAGACAATACTGAGAACAGAAGGAGCTTACAGTGGATTTCAGTTTAGGTACTTCGGTTGGTACTTAAAGACCAATGTGACAAACCTCAGCTTAATTGCTGTAATAAGAATACAGAAACATTAGAACAATAAATACATATAGGAAGCTGCAAATTTCTCAAGAAGTGTTTGTACATCTGCAGTTACACCTCCCAGTTACAAATGAGGAGAAAAAAATTTCACATTTGATGTCATCTGTGCATTCAGTACTTAGATTCTCATTGGAATTATTAAGAAGATGCTAGGTTATATAATGTGTTTTTTCACTTGTTTTTCACTGCTAACAAGAAGTTACTAAGACTAGCAAATGACTCTGCCTGAAAGATTAGTTTGAAAGCTTAGAAAGGTAATAGTTAAGATTACTTAAGTTAGAATAGTTAAAATAGTTAAAATAACAAGCTGGATTTCCTTTCCCTGCCAGCCTGTTCATGTTGAATAGTACCAGCAGCATTCTCCATATGATGCACAGTAATACTGTTATTTGGTTCCTTTAGTTTATAAATAAAGTACTTGTATCTGCACCTCTCTTCACCGTGACTCACCTCTGTAAGATCACATGAGAAAGATCAGTGCACCACTTTCTTCTCTAACAGGCAAACTGTGTTGGCTGCCATTGTGCCTTGACATTCAGGACCTGAGCTGCCTGCCTCTTTGTTTCACCTTCTGTGCAGAAAAAACAGGTACAATAGTTCCACAGGTTGTTTTTTTTTAGCAGCTTATTTTGTTTGCTCCATCTGTTCAAAGCAAACAAACACTGTGAACAGGGCAGGTAAGAGGCTAGGCTAGATGTACAGAGGTGGTTACCTGTTTTATTTTATGCAACTTCTGATCTTCAAATTCAATAAAGAAGGTCTTCTTTCAAGCTCTGTTCAAGCATTAACTCATAAAAATACCCATGAAGGAACAGGTAAGAAGCAACCATTTCACAAATAAGACAAAATATATCAGTTTGGGGGCAGTGGGGTGTGGGTGTTGGTGTTCTTAAGCTGGACAACTTGAGCTAAAACTCCTGTGAGTATGGCAACTGAGGTTTTTAACCTGGGTTAGTAGTAAATGAATACTTAAAAAGGAAACTTGAGGATATAACCAGTCCTCTCTATTAAAACCCCAGCTGACTTGTCTATGTATGAGGAGTGTACTTTCTGCTTGCATTCTTTCTTTGGAATGTAAGCACGTTCCAAATGGAGACAGGGAATTTCAGAAGTAGCTACTGATTTTGACTGGTTTTGTATGTTGAGTTTGAGGTAGCTTAAGAGAAATTTTGAGAAATGCTGTCTCTGACTGCAGTATAAACTGGAGGTATACAGCCATCACGGCTTCTTGGCAGCCAGAGACATCTCTGAGGAAGCTTGGGGGAAAACTACTTACCCCCTCTCTGAAAAACAGAAGTCGGATAAAATGCTGGTAAACTATGGACTTCCCTTCCCTACTACTGCTGATAAGAGAGGAGAAAAAGCTATACTTATTTGTTCCTTGCCAGCATGTGTACAGACTGAAGTCAAAGTCTTCATCAAAGGGCCTACTTGGAACAAACTGTTTCCTACAACTGAGATCGGGGTTTCCCCCACCACAAAGTACTCCTTTTATCTTCCTTTTTATGTGTAGTGTCTTCCAGCTGAGAAACCCCCAGCTCCTTTTGTCCACTGCCACTTAACTCTTGGTAGGCCTACTTCCAGATTCTCTGGAAAAGCTATTTGATTTTCACTGACACTCAACAATACTGTTTTAGATTTCACAGAGACTTAAATAATTCAGACTTGATAAAATACCCTAACATGTGTCCACAGCCACAGAGTGAGCTCATGTCTGAGCTAGCCTGAAACTAGAGCTTAGGACTTGTTAAATTAGTTCCCTATGATGTCTATGCAGATTATCTAACCCACCACCCCTCTTCATGAACAAGGAAATACTTCCAGTGTCATAAACTTCCTTTTTGGTATGGGGCAATCAGATTTAGAATTGTTTGAAAGAGGAAGAATGCTGTTCTTCTATGGGGCTCCAGATCTGAAGGTCATGAGGAGAAGGCAGGAGTTATTTCAACTGGTAATGACAGAAAATATTCATTCAAATACAATCAGCGTGTCAAGTGGCATTTTAAAAATCCTTTGAGGGCAAGATGGACACAGCTGCAGGCAACTGCTTTTGTCTAGGCAGGAACAGGGCACAGAGGGGTCACATTTGCTCAAGACTGAATCATCTTGCACAAATCACACTAGAAAGATTCTAAAGGCTTCTTGAAAAAGATTGGATTTGACAACCTCAAATTCAACTCTTACAAATGTGACAGAGGTAATCTCATGTTTAAGAAACAGTGGCAAACAAGTCTTTGCAGTAATTCAAAAGGATACAAAACCAGAGGATCTGTTTTTCAGGAAATATATTTTAGTTTCTGTTGCATGTCACAAATAACTGTAACTTCATACAGTCTTTTTCACAGTGGTCCTCCCAGTTGTCTTCACTGCAGACAGCAGACCAAGAATATTCAGGGTCAGCGGGCAGTGGGCTGTGTCAGGAATTTACTCTGAGGAGCTTTGTGAGATTAAAAGTTGGAGTCCTTTAAAAGTTATTTTCTGTTCCAAACAATACTTTCAAAATCAAATTTTATGGGGCACTGAGACATGCTTAAGAGAAATGTTGGGTTTAGATATGACGCTTCCTTCATTATAGTTACCTCACTTGTGCCGAGATGGGTTAACTGTTTTGACAGTAACATGCTAGCTAGAAGTCTTGCTGTGTATTTTAGTTCTTTTATGCCAACACATGGGTAAGTAGGTCTCTTGCCCCCAGTGAAATGTCTTTTACTTCCTGAAATGAATACACACACTAGTACTAAAGCCAGAGCAGCCACAACCAGTATTTTAGCCACTGCAAATGAAAATAAAACCCAATCTGATATGGCAGAGTCTGCAATTGCTAAAAAATCCCTTTGGCAATCTTCATCTTAATGACCTTCTCTGCTCATATCAGAAGGTTATGGCCTAGTGTCTTCCAATTTCTTTGCTTGTCATCTGTCTAAAGTCATGCTGCCTTTCTTTAAAATTATTCTAAGTATTTTCTCTGGAATGATTAATTTAACAATACTCTACTCTTCAATGGTATTTAAACACACTTAGACATGCTCATGAATTAACCTTCATAACCTCCATTACAAATTCATGGGTATCATACTTACTACACAAATTAGTTACTGTTAGATGTTCAAACAATCAATTTCATGCTTTCTCTCATGCTTTGGGCTTACAAAAATATTTACAGAGCTCTCTCATTAGCTTTCCTCAAATCCATCATTAAAATGTTTTTGCCACAATACGGAAGCCTTGGCAACAGCTTATACCCTGTGGTGGCTGTCTATCACGCTGATCAGTATTGCTTCACTGTTGCTTTAAATTCCCCTCTGTGACTGTATCCATCTGTTGTTTCTTGTCTCACACCTCAAAAGCAATTTGGGGCAGGATTACCTTTTCATTTCAGATTTTTATTGCTTCAGTCACAATAGGATCGTTTTCTGTGACTGCAGTTCCAACATCCAACATGCACAGTAGTGAACAAATGGAGAGACAGACAGGAAAAGGCAAAATGACTTGCCTAAAATATCCTGTGATGGCTAGGAGTCAGGGCACTATCCATCTTCCTGTGTTTGCATCCTTTTTCTCAAAGTTTTCATCTTTCTCATTGCAGAGGAAGTCCAAGAATTCTAGCAAGGATGAAAAATCAATTTGCAAAAGGAAGGAAGACTACGATGGGTAGTTATATGGAAAATGAAGAGTTACTCATCCAGTTTCCCAAGAGCTTCATAACGCTAGCAAACCTCATGTACAACATGTCATGGGTGCTTTTAACCACTAGGAGCCGTATTCAGACCATCTCCCGCCTATAACGGACCTGGCAAATTTTAGCATTTAGATCAAGGGAATAGTTAAGATCTTCAGTCACCCAGGGCTGCCAGATGCTGCAGTCACCTACACCTTATCCTTATGTCTGGGATTGCCAGGCTCTCATGATGCCTGGAAATGGTCGACATGTCCCAGCCTGAGCTGAGACTTAAGCTCCGTTACAACACCAACTCGGAAAGAGGTACCTACCTCTAGTTTAGATTTCCTTACTGTCCCAGTATGATCCCATCCCACCCAGCACAGCCAGCCAGTATTGACAGAGCTAGAGGGAGGGTTCTAGTGATACTTACACAAAAAAGTTCTGCAAAATTTGTAAAGGTTGTAAGCCTTACTGATCCCAGAAGTGTTTGTATCTATAACTCCTACTTCTCAGACAGTTACTTCAGCTAAAGGCCCCATTCTCATTAATGACCCATCTTGTTTTCACAAAGCTCTGGGCTCCAGAAAGGTCTGGAAAGGGGGCAATCATGGCTTGGCTAGTACTGTTAATTGTTATGGGTTATACACATTTTTTCCTTCAGTTTGCCTGAAAACCTGATGATGTTGGGTGTTTGATCGTTTGAAATGTTCATTCTTGCAAAGCTTGAAATGTCTCTTCTGGGAGATTTTGCACTTCAATGATATTCATCATTTCAAAGCTCAGATATCACAAATGCCTTTAGAAAAAGTATGCTAGGTCAGCTGCAGAAAGACTGGAATCTCTCTATCCATTGCCTATTTTGCCAAACAGTCTTCAAATATGAGGAGCTTAATGCAAAAAATCCAGATCTTTGCCACCTTTTTCAAACAAATTCTGTCCAGTCTAACCAGTTCATGCACACACAAATTTGCAGGACATTAACAAGCTTGTACAGAATTCAAAAGCTTAGAAAGTTATTTAGAAAGCAAACCTTTTGCTCGCTCTTCCAGTATTCAAGAACCCAACAAATCTGCATTTAAAAATGCATATAAAATTTTCTAGGTACTATGGCTGTGATTTATTATAGCAACTTCCACAGCCTCACTACATTGGCCACCTCCCTGGAAGCTGAAACACATCTTCTCATATTTGCTAGCCTACTACAGGTGTGAGCAAGGAGGATTAATTAGTTGATGCTTTGACAGGTATTTAACTTTGTGTGATGCAACAGAATTGCAGTGCTGTGTGGTTCTCATAGAAAGAACAAGTACTTAATAAACACCTAAATAATCTACAGATGAAATTTGGTCCCCTGAGGCTTAGAGTTCAACAGGTATAAGCCAAATGCTGCTTGATACAATAGCAGGTATGAGAAGACCCAGCACTGAAGGCATCTGTAATGAAGTATGTGGCATCACAATGACCGGTGTGTTACAGTTTGGACATAGGTATGAATCTTGTTTTACAAAAAAGCTGAAAGTCTATGCTGCTAGCTACGTGTCTGTCTTGTGTGCTAGTGGCTACTGAAATTGTCATGCCTTTACCCCGCTGCCTTTGGCACACTACAAGCCTTCATCTATTTTACTGAAGTGTAACATAAGCTACATAAAACAAGCTGGTTGTACCTGACTTAACAGTTCTTCATCTGCAAAGACTACAGAGCCAGAGCTTGAAAACTGTTGTGCTGGGCAACCAAACCATGAGAACCAAATAGGTGGGACCAGGCCACAACTGTGTGGCAGCAATGCAGCAGATGCACACCAGTCAAACTGGTGTCTACTGCATGCTCCTCGTGCATCTTCAGGGCTGGACCCCCTTACCCAGCCTGTCTTGTAACCCTGAGCAAACCATCCTACCTGCCTGCCAGACATTTCTCCTCTGTAAAATGAGAAGGCTTCCCTCATCCATGGGGATAACTTCCTAACATATGCAAAGTGCTTCGAGACATTCTGATTAAAGGGGTAAATTTGGATGTTTTATTTAGTAATACATGAATTATTTCAAAGACTGCATTTCTAGCATGTGATGTTGATACACTGTCAACTTTTTCTAAAAGGAAGCAATGTTGTAACTGTGGAGTAGGTTATTTTAAACTACCTATGCAGAGATGTCTTTCTAGCAACCTGCAAAACTTGCACAGTAGTTTTTGACCACCAGTGAATCCTGGCTTCCTGGAAACTTGTACCCTGATTGACTGCCTTCCATATCTAAAGAAGCAAAATCACCAAGTGAATCTTTTCCCACAATAGCAGCACCTACAAGGTGTCCCTACACCTGGATTCTCTAATGGTGCATGAGTTTCCAGCCTTTACTTCACTTAAGTATGCTTACAGGTACTTTAATTTCTACCCATCTGCCTACTTTCACAAAGGTGGCATGAACTTCTGTTCAGCATTTTGCCCTTCCGACATATTTGAATTAAAACAGATTGAAGGTCTCTTTCCAGGCAGCACAGGACATCCAAATGTAGCCTTTTCCTCTGGAATCCAGCACTGACTGGATTTTTTGCTCAGCTTGCATATATTGTTGCTGTACTCAGGAAGCACCTAGGTCTTTATCTGATCTCCGTGGCAAAAAACAAGGATAGGTAAATTTGCAAAATCTGCTTTTTATGTCCCTGCTTAGACAAAATAAAATATATTGAGAGAAGGGCTGACAACTTTCTGGAAGCAGCAAGAAACCTTCTCTGGCTACGTTCCCGACATAAAAACATCAATTGTTGAGATGCTAATTATGTTGTACACATCTGTTACTTTTTGTGCTTTTCACAAGTTAAGAGTCGCTGCCACAGATCCAGCTTTCATGGAACTAGCCTCCCTACTCTGCAGGGTTAATGTTTGCAAACAAATGCACATTCATTTGTTTATGCTTAGCTGCATGGATGATACACACAGTTATGTGCAAACACCGCCTCATTTTGTAGGTAGCAAGTCACATGCCTAACATTAAAGTGTAAGTCATGTGCAAACTCATCTCTGACCCTTGTTCAGATCCCTGCTTACCCTCCTGTATATGAATATACAACATTAGATGGCACTGAATACCTAAATTGAAGCGCTCTTAAGTTTTATTGAAGTAACAGACTGCAGCTCCTTTTGGTCTTTGCCAGCACACAGGTGGGAAGAGCCATCTTGGTCCCAAATTACATGCAGAAGGCAGCACGCTTAAGCAACTTATTATATTACTACAGTATCTTAAATGACTTCTAACAACAGTTCAGAGACCTCCTACCCAGGCTTGGCAGAGCCTGGCCTCCACGGCCTAGTAGTTGTGGGTAGCAGGTGGCCTGAATTGCTCTCATGACGTCAGTATGCCATGTTATTCCATCTGTCACAGGCACCATAAGGTATGTCCACCCTGTATATTAAGCCTGCCATGCAGAGTGAGCTGCCCAGCTGAGGCTGGTGTCTGCTTGTGAGCACTTTCAGCCCTCTCGTTTCTGTCTCCTTGATCACTGAGCAGAGCTGAGCACAGGGATCAGCTGAACCAGAGGAAGGAGCAGCTGAACAGAAATTGGGAGGAGCTTAGTGCCATCCTAGCCCACCCTGTGAAGTTCTAACCCTGGGGTCTCCTAACCCTTGGCTAAAGGGCACTGTAGCCCAGAGGTTTTACAGTGTGATCAGCAAGCCCAGGTTTGATACATCATGTGAACACAGCCATAGTAAGCAGATGGGTGAAGTAATATTATTAGGGTCTATTATATTATAATAAAATTGTAATTAAATATATGTAATTATATATATTTAGACCCATTTCAGGATATAGCCTAAAGAAAAAAAGTTGGGTGTGATTCAGTGTGTTTTCCAAACTGTACATAAAATTACCAGCACTCTGGGATTCAGAGAGGGGAAGGCCACTGCATGCTCCACTGATAAAACTGCTTGCTGGGATCTGGCTTTGAAATTTTTTGTGCTTGATAGTCAAAATGCTGTTTGTGCACAGCCCAAATAGTACAAGGGACCAGCACAGCAAACAGCACTTCACCTGGGAAGAATTGCCTGCAGGCTCCCATGGGAGCAGAGATTGCTTCTTCCCATCACTCAGCAGAGCATGAGGATATCCAAGTGCCATCACCTCACTTGACAGGCTTTGAGATGTGGTTTCAGTGGGTAGCTGCTAATTTAAATGTTCTGGCTAGAGGTTGTAGCACTTCAGATACGCTTTTTAACTTCAAAAAAGGCACACCTGACAGTGCAAATTAGTCACAGCTAAGGAAAACCTAAGAAAATGCATTAAAATTAGAGCAAAGACGTGGCTCTCAGGAGAGACTGATGTTTTCATTAGCTGCAAAATACAGATAAGATTTTGTGACTGCTTCCTATTTACATTTTGAGAGCCAGAGTTGCTGGATATTCCCTTCAAACAGGAGCTCTTGAGTGCTTCACACCTCAGCTGTTTTCCATGATTTCTGCACTAATCACTTCTGGAAAATTCAGTTCAAGCCCCTGTCTTACCTCTAATGTAGGGAAGCTTCAAAAATCTGAGGTATATTCTTTTTGCATCCGTCTATATTTGTATCACTACAAACATTTTCCTGCTGTGTGGGTCTGCAGTAAAGTTCTTACTGTGAAATTCTTGCCTTCTGAGGTACAATAGAGAAGGAAATCCGAAGGGAAATGTCCCTTTTGTAGGTTTTGGGGAGGCTTGTGAGCCAAAGCACAGCCAAACCAAAATGCAGATGAGGTCAAAAGGACATACACAAGTGCCAGACGGTTCAGCCTCTCACCGCTCATGCTGCACACCACAGCTGGAGCAGGATATTTTGCCAGGAAGTCACCTCCTAACCCCTGGTGGGATTTCCCCTAGTATGCAGATCGCTCTGGTGTGATGCAGAAGTCCCACTGCTTCCTAAGCAGTTCCCCCTCCTCCTGTACCATCAACTTTGATGCTGAGGCTGCTCTGGGGTTTTGCGGGGATCTAGTCACAGCAAAGGGTTCTGGGAGGCTATATCAGCCTTGTCCAGGCAGCAGTATCTGTGGGATGAGCAAGGATCTGGCTATAATAAGATCGTATGGCCTCTGGTTTACGGTCCAGCTCTAGTACTCTGCCAAGGAAGGATTTCACTGGGTTATGTTCAGGACCAGCAATTAAACTTTTTCCAGATGTTGCCCAGAGAGGGCCTCTGAAGGAGGAAAGGAGGTAGTGGATTTGTGGTTTGGTCGGGTTTTTTTATAAAAGGTAGAGGTTTGTTTTCTGACAGCTGGACTGCATTTGAACAGCTTGTCAAACCCTTACATCAGTTTTAAAAATACATTTTCCTACAAAGTGATTTCTGCTACAAAAAAACCCAGTGGGGAAGTAGGTGCTTTTTATAAAAATATTTCAAATTATCATTCTAGAAGAGGAAACAAGACAAAAGGCAAACTCAGTTTCACATTGTCTTCCCCATGGAGAATAATCCATCACTGTATATCACACGTGGTGCAGGTGGATGGGCAAGGAGGTGAGCTCCTGCTAGGCCAGGACATGGGAGTTCAGACTCAGAAGGAAGATGTCACATTCTTTGTTGTTATGGTATACAGAGGCAATACTTAGCCAGCAGTAATGTCCCAACAGCATGAAATACCACAAGATTTTCATAATAAACAGAGCTGATTAGCTGTGAAGAAACAATTAGTTTAAAGGACAGATGAATGAAAGTTTGGCCATTTACCTGAAGCCTCATATCAACACATTAATCAGGAGGAAAGCAAGGGACAGATCCCAGAGTGAAGGAAACAGACAGTTCCAAAACTATTTCTATGAAGATAAATCACCACAGAGGAAGAGCATGAATATTAATGTAGTACTGAATATTAACTTGTGTGCATGTGCTCTTTAGAGGCTTGAGATAAATCCCATTTGGGGTGCATCTACCAGAGTCCTGTGCAGTTCTGTGGAATTTGTTCCAGAAGTTCAGGGCTGAAATCAGAAATTCTGTAGTCATGCATATGAGAACATACAGATACATATATATGAAGTTCCACACTTTGGAGAGGTGGCAAGCAATGTTTGTAATAGCATTAACTTGCTTAAACTTTATAGTGAAGTAGACTGAAAATATGAGGTAAGGGAAATGGGCTGGAGATGAATGAAAGTAAGAATTGAGCTATCCTGAAAAGACACTGGAACAGGACAAGACCTTGGAGACTTCCCTCCTCCAGATACAGCTGAGCGTGACTGTATTTCCATTGTAGCTGAGATGGCAGTCTCCTACAGGAACTGTGGCTGTAAGCATGGTGGCTAATTCCTGTTTTGGAAATGTGTTCCTTTCCACCCACCATGAACAATTCCCTGCCCGTAGCACCCTGCATCACCTTCCATGTAGCTTTCGGTCAGGCCCTGGAAGGTGCAGCACTTGATGCTTTTGGTTGTGGAATGACACATGACACACAGAAGCACCCGGTATGGGCTGTGCCGAGCTACCTTCAGACAGCCTGTCCCACCTACCGTGCTTCTCCAGGCAGCAGCAGACTTCTTGCCTTTTGTGTGGTGGCCCTGTGGCATGTGGCCTCTCCCCAGTTCCTGCACTATGGAGGGGCATGATTTTTTCCTCTCCTCAGGTCCCTTCCCTTCCTCCCTCTCCATGGGTGTCACTGCCCATTTGCCACAGCAGTACTGGATACCAGCACCATGAGTAAAAGCTGGGAGACTACCAGCAGAGGAAATGCTTTGAAAATGAGATTTCCTACTTCTGTGCAGAGGAACAGGCTATTTTAGGATCAGATTGTGTTGGAGATACGGGCTGGGACAGGATTACTGCAGCTGCTAAAGGAAACGCTGCTGTATCCAAAGCTTCCCAATAAGCAAGGCAATAGACATCACGTAAAGAAACCCTCCAAGGCTCATCAGCTCCTCTCCTCCCTCATGGGCATGGCCTCTGGACTCAGAAGCATTAGGCAGGAATTACCCCAACCATAGAGACCACTGCTGGTTTACAGCAATGTAAGGGAGCAACCCCATCATTCACAGCTACCTAGAAGAGTAAAGATTTCCACACAGGCTCCTAATTACAGCAGAAAGAAAAGGTAGTCCTGCTGTCAGTCTGAGGGCAACACAAAGGAGCATGGTGACAAACAAAACTCAGCAGTCCTAGGCATGTTTAGCAGCATGGCTAAGAAAATTCAGTCCTGAGCAGCTCCCAAGGAAATAACACTCCCTTATCTGCCTGAGATTCACTGATACGCCCTCCAGCTGCAGCTCACCAGCCATTTAAATGACATCAGATAATTAAACATATTATGAAATGAGCTACAATGCTTGTCGAAGCTCTGTTGAGTTTCATCAGAGATGCTTAAGCTGAAACTTTTAGTTCTTAAATTTTCCTATAAGCAGTCCATTGGGACTGGCAGGCCACATGTATTTGTCATCACCTGTGTCTTCAATACATAGTTCCCATCTGCTGAGGCAACAGCCTCTAGCATGCAGTACCCAAAAGCTATCCCAGCAGCCTGACTTGGTGTATTACCTCTCTAAGCTACATCTCCATGCTACAAACAGGAGAAGCCGCAAGCCACGCTGCAGACCTTTGTCTGTCATTGTGCTGAACAGTCGCTCTGAGACTTACCTGCAGATTTATTACCCTTCACCCTAACTTGAGAAGAACGTTGCTGTCTCTATTCTTAGACAGATTTACAGCTCATTCTGCCTAGAAATGAGGCTTTTTTCTTTTTTAATTGAGTGGTCTGTCTTTTGGGGAAATATTTTATTTTGTGCTGTATGTTTCAAGGTCTTTGACTGTGTCACTTCTACTTTATTTAGCTACCCTGTCATACCAGCCTTGTGTACTCCCTGTTCCACTATCCATGGCAACCTTCATGGCTCATACATTTATTTTTCCTTTTACGCGTCTCCTTGATTCTTCCCAAACTGACTCTTGAGACTGGAATGTAGCTCTAAATTAGGACTTATCAACATGGGAGACTTTTCCAGAGATTTTGGGATAACTCCTCTCTGTGGAAAGACTTGCTGCAACATACATATGCACAGCTGGGAATTATACCACTGAGCTGTCATAGTTCACTGTGCCTTTGTGCCACGATAAACTAGTACAAACACTAACTCAGAAAAAAATCCTTGTCTATTTCTGGAGAAAGGTCAGTTAAGAACTGCATTTACTGTGTGGTTGCATCCAAAAAGCAAACATACGAGGCTATACAAAGGATGGGATAAAGGGTTATATAATTCAGTGACACAATGTATGTGATTGCTGTCATTAGAAGACTGTCTTCAGTGCTTGTTACTTTGTCTAAAAAATAAAGAACAGGACCAGGGTGTTCAGGGACAAGCAGCATTCTTGCAGGAATGAACTATAAAATTAAAAGAAGGATTGGAGCCATTTATCTGGAAGAATAAAATGTGATAAATCAGATAATGTACAGTCTAGAACATGTGGATTAAGCATGCCTATTTTCCCTTTCATATATTAAAAAAGCAGTGTGTCATTTGAAGAGATGAGAAATAGCAAATTACTATTTTACAGTGGAAGCACTTGCTGGACATAATTACAAACCACAGAGCTCTGGAATTTACTTATAACCCAGAATGTAAGAAATCTTGATGTGATAACAGGAACGTGTACAGTTGCAACACTGAAAGGTAATAAGAAACAACCCAAAAGGGAGATAAATGCTTTGCTATCTATTTTATACAAGGGATTGATACTACACCATCAGGGGAAAAGATACCAGGGCTTGTTTCCACCCTCTACTGATGTCTCCATTACTAAACCCTCTCATAAAAAAGCTATCCCACCAAATGGCCAATGCATCCAACAGTACAGTGATGTCTGTGTTCCTAAGGAACAATAACAGCACTGAAGGCAAAGGAGCTGCCTCTTATTTCCAGAAATTTGTAACATCTGCCTATTGTGGCCTTGCTGATACTCAAAATGGCTGTGCACACTAGAGCCACTGTTCAGAAACAACTTTCAAAGATGCCAGTTCAGCCAGTGAAAAATATTATGTCTGAAAGATCTTGGATTCAGTGAACTTTCATCAGATCTGAATTCCAGCTCTGGTTGCCCTGGAAACACTGGGATGCTGAAGACACCTGTCTCAGGGCAGCTTTGTTTGAGGCTCAGCATCAGGAGCCTCAGCCACTGCAGCACTTTCCAAGACAAGGATGAGAGCATTAATTTCACTCAGCAACTGCCGGGTGGGTCAAATTTCTCCTTCCTAGAATTAATATTGATTCACATCCAGCCCAGACCTTTTGAGATGAGTTTTCCTGGTAATAATGCACGTCTGTACCATATGGCTCCTGGCTTTGAGTTACTCATTCCCCCAGGTGGGTGCAGACACCGTGTCTCTTTATTTGCCCTGACAAAGCGGCAGAGGGAGCTCAAGCAGTTCAAACACATCCTAGAAGAACCTGAACTTTGAATAGACCTCTCGCCACTGTATCACAGTTTGCAACCAAACACACAGCTGTTCTCCAGTTGCATTACAAGATGGAGCTAGACCGACTATTCTCAGCTCTGTTACCAGTTTTCCACTCGTCTTCTTGGCTGCCTGGCCTCCATGCCTCATGAAGCTGAGAAACTGCAGAATTTGTAAATTTCATTAGGAGAACACAAGAGTGTTCAGTGCCTCTTGGACCAGGACTCTGTTTTATTCTGCTCTAAAGGATGGTATTTTGTGGCCAAGTTTCTCCCTCAATCCCAAATTTTACAAAGTTCTAATAAAAAAAGTTATGCAGCCTAAAATCTAAATCACTACCTAAATCCCCAGATGACAGGGCATTCTAGGAGTTAATCACAATCATTTAGGATGCAAAAAATGCTTAAGATCATCGAGTCCAACCATAAACCCTATACTGCCAAGTCCACCACTAAACCATGTCCCTAAGCACCATGTCTATATGCCTTTTAAATACCTCCAGGGCTCATCACTCAACCACCTCCACAGGCAGCCTGTTCCAGTGCTTGATAACCCTTCTGGTGAAGAAATTTTTCCTAATATCTAATCTAAACTTCCCCTGGTGCAACTCGAGGCCATTTCCTTTTGTCCTATCACTTGTAACTTGGGAGAGGAGACCAGGCCCCACCTGTCTACATCCTCCTTTCAGGTAGTTGTAGAGAGCCATAAGGTCTCCCCTGAGCCTCCTTTTCTCCAGGCTAAACAACCCCAGTTCCTTTAGCTGCTTCTTGTAAAACTTGTTCTCTAGATCCTTCACTAGCTTTGTTGCTCTTTGGACACACTCCAGCACCTCAACGTCTTTCTTGTAGAAAGCATTAAGTACCTCAGCCTTTTCCTCAGCTTTTGTCACTATGTTTCCCCTGCATCCAATAAAGCGTGTAGATTCTTCTTAGCCCTCCTTTTGTTGCTAATATATTTATAGAAACATTTTTTAATTTTTTTTTATTGCAGTAGCCAAATTAAGTTCTAGTTGGGCTTTGGCCCTTCTGATTTTCTCACTGCATAGCCTCACAACATCTTTGTAGGCCTCACGAGTTGCCTGCCCCTTCTTCCAAATGTAAACTTTTTTTTTTCCCTGTATTCCAGCCAAAGCTCTCTATTCAGCCAGGCCTGTCTTCTTCGCTGCCAACTTGTCTTTCAGCACATGGGGATGGTCTGCTCCTGCAGCTTTAAGCTTTTTTTCTTAAAGAATGTCCAGGCTTCCTGGACTCCTTTGCCCTTCAGGACTGCCTCCCCAGGGACTCTGTCAACCAGGCTCCTAAACAGGCCGAAGACTCCCTCCAGAAGTCCAAGGTAGCAGTTCTGCTGACCTCCCTCCTTACTTCTCCGAGAATTAAAAACTCTATCGTTGCATCATCACTACGCCCAAGATGGTCTCCAACCATCACTTCACTCAGTCCTTCTCTGTTCACAAACAACAGGTCCAGCAGGACGCCTTCCCTAGTTGGCTCACTGACCAGCTGTGTCAGGAAGTTCTCTTCCACACACTCCAGGAACCTCCTAGACTGTTTCCTCTCTGCTGTACTGTATTTCAAGCAGACATCTGGTAAGGTGAAGTCCCCCATGAGAACAAGGGCTAGCAATCACAAGACTTCTCCCAGCTGCTTATAGAATACTTCATCTGCCTCTTTATCCAGGCTGGGTGGTCTGTAACAGACTCCCACCATGATATCTGCCTCGTTAGCCTTTCCCCAGATTCTTACCTGTAAATGCTCAACTCTTTCATCACCATCATAAAGCTCTAGACTGTCAAAACACTCCCAAACATACAGTTACCCCACTTCCTGTCCTCATTTGCCTGTCTACCCCTTTCAAAGGGCTTATAGCCATCCATTGCAGCACTCCAGTTGTATGAGTCATCCCACCACATTTCTGTGATTGTAATTACATCATAGTTTTCCAGCTGCGCAATGGCTTCTCCAGCTCCTCCTGTTTATTGCCCATGCTGTGTGCATTAGTGTAGAGGCACTTCAGTTCAGCTATTGATCTTTTACTGGGGAAGAAGCCCTAATTCCTGTGTGATTGCTCTCAGGCACTTCCATGATTTCTAACACATCAACAACCCTTATGTCTTGGCTACCATATGCAGCTCCATCCCCTACCCGCACTGAGATGGCTAAGGTGCTGTGTTCATCAGTACAGGGACATTTCAAATGTGCTCCAATGTACTCGGCACATCATGGAGCAGACTGAAGGACCTTGCTAGCACACCATCCCTCAAACACTGTCATGCCACCCCCAGACTTATCTCTAGCAAGCCTGGTTTTATCCCTTTCCCGCTTTAAGTGTAGTTTAAAGGTCTTGCAGTGAGCCCTGCTAACTCTGTGCAGAGCCTTTTCCCCCTCTGAGACAGGCATACCCCGCCTGTTGCCAGCAGGCATCATGTCATGTAGATCAGCTCATGACAAAAACACCCACAATTCTGCCGGTGACACCAGTCACGGAGCCAGGTATTGATCTGCTGAATCTGCCTGTTGCTTCCCTCATCGTTCCCTGCAGCTGGAAGGATAAAGGAGAGCACTGCTGTGCTCCTGATCCCTCAACCAGGCATCCTAAGGCCTGAAGCCTCTCTTGATCACCCTTGGATTTATGGCAGCTTCATCGCTGCCCACATAAAAAGCCACTAACGGATAACAATGAGGGCTGTACCAGGGTAGGAAGTTTCCTCTTCACACCTTTAACCTGGGCTCCTGGGAGGCAGCAGGCTGCCCTGAGAGAAGTGGGTCCAGTCAGCATGTTGGGCCTTCTGTGTCCCTCAGAAGAGAGTCTTCAATGACAATGACCCGACTTCTTTTCTTTGTGGAAGTGGTTTTCACACAGGGCATAGGCTGACTTAACCTTGGCAACACCTCCAACCTAGATGAACTGTTGTCCTCGTCATTGTTCAGTTCCACTGGTGGAGCCTTGTACCTATGATGCAAAGGCACCTGGGGAGGTAGGGTAGTCGTGGAGGAGATGTGCCTGCTGTGCCGGGCAGGAAGTTGTCGCCGTGGCCCTCTCTCCCTGGAGTTACCACATTCTGCCCGGTGGAGAGAGGACAGGGAATCCTCTGTCTCATGCCTCCTGGCTGCCTGACAGGCCTGTCCCAGGGAGGCCAGGCACGGTTCCAGTCGTCTGGTTCCCCACCCCGACTCCCTGATCCTCCTCAGCCTACTCCCCTCCTCCCGGTGCTCTGCCACTGAGTGGAGGAGTTCCTCCAGCCGGGCATATCTCCCACGGGAGCGCTCACCGCTGCTGGCTGGTACTGCCGTAAGAGCCGGGCACGGCCTGCCAGCGGGGCACCGGGGTGGCTGCCCGTTCCCACCCGAGCTCTGTCTGGGCAGCTGCATCAGTCACGGTGGGTGCAGAGGACAGGGCCTTCTGTTGGGTGGATCCCACTGCTCCCTGGTCTAGCCAGCAGAGTTACAACACTGTGCCATGTTGCACCATGCCATTTCCCTGTCCCAGTTGCTAGCACTCCCCAGGGGATTCTTCTACAGGTGTGGATTGTGCTGGCACAAATTGATCCCCTGGCCACTGAGTGCTCATTTCCATTACACTGCATTTAAATCTCCCACCATTGCTTCTGACCCAATACAGGTCTCCTCAGCCAGAGCTGCAGGCTCCTGGCAGGTCCATCAACTCCCCTGAAGATCTCCTGGTTCAGGAAACCTGCCTGTGCACTGTGCTGGAGCGCTCCGCTGCCAATCGTGCTGGCACCAGAGCTGCTAGCCTCAGTGACAGAGTGGGAATGTCTTCACTGCAGAGCATTCAATAGCTGTGATGGACAGCTGGACATGCCGGAACATCATGACTAGGATCCAACCATAACTGATATGTGCTTGGGTTTTTTCCAAAGAAACAAGTACTTAATGACTACCATAATTAATTATGATAATTATTGTTCTCTCTGAAGTGCCTTCCAGTTAAGGATCTCCACAAGTTTTTTTCTGCACCGTTTAATTAATTGCCCTGTTCTTTGAGGTACATGTTATCTATGACCATGGGCAAGTCACTTAGCAGCCCTTTAACTTCCACATTAACAGAATGAGGTTAATAAGAACATTCTGTTTCACCGGCAGGAGGATACTATTAAAGAGATTATAGGATGTTCAACTTAGAAGAAGCTGGAGAACATATAAATGTCTAAGAGACCCATGGAGGAAACAGAGTTAGAGGAAAGCACCAGAGCTAGAAGTTTAACTGTCCTCCACACTTGCTGTCAGGCCACGCTGGTGGCATACCAGCTTGAGGCAACCCAGAGTCAAAGTCAGTTTGGACATGAGCCGTGGGCAAGGTTTCCGCAGGTATGCTTCTGGTAGATGCATTCAGGCTAAGTAGCCTTTAGGGCTAAATACAAGCTTTGGTTTAGATTTTTGTTTTCGCAAGCTATCCAACCCAAAATGCACTTCCCAGTGGTTTCCTTAGTAACCAGTCCATATGTCAGGAACGTATTTAAGATTATTATGTGTGAGGTAAACAACTCGAGATTAAAACAGGTTTAAACAGTAGCCCGTATCTACCAGATTTAGGGAAGAAAGCCACAGAATTCCCTCCATTTCTATTAATTCTTTTACATACATGGGAAGAAGTGTCTGTAGACTAGAAATCATGAAACTATCAGCTCTGCTATGGATTTATTGTCTGGGTAGAGAAAGAAGCAATTACAGTTAAGGGAACAGTATGAAAAATAACTGCCTTGAATATTTCTTTCCAATTTTAATCAATGTTAGGTATAACAGCAGAAAAGTTAGTGTTTATATTTAATGTCTTAAGTTCATAACTCTGCAAATTATAAAGTTCTTTTCAGGTAAAAGCATTGATAGTGAGTACATTTCACGTTGAGAATGAATAGCTAAAAAGGTTTTCATTTGCAGACAAATATTCATGGCTGATCTTTCATGCCCTTGAATATGTAGGGAATGGAAACAGCATCACATTACTTCTCCAACTAGGTGGAAATAACACAGCCTTAATGTTGAATCAATTCACAGAATAAACCCTGTGAATAGCTGCCGAGGAAATCAATATGAGGAAATAGTGAACTGAACATCCATTCTGCAAACAGTCAGACAAAAAAAAAATAAAATAAAATTGCAGCTATCCTGTTCTTGGTATCCCTGAAAAGTCTGGTCCTAGAAGCCAGTTGGGCACCCAGTTCCCATCCAGATTAACAAATTAATTGAGAACCAACTGGGAAGGTTGTGGAGAAAGAAATAAAGAAAAGAAATTGAAATAAAAGAAGGGTGATGGAGGGAAGCTGGGCAGTTACAGATAAGCAGTAGCATGGATAGGTAAGGGGAGAAGAGTATCAAATGAAGGAACTATTCAAAAGAGGAAGGAGTTAGAAAGAGGAAGTGGGATGGGGTTAAAGGCAGCAGGTAGAGGCAAAGTTCAGTGTTTTTCTTTCTATTACAAGATGGGAGACCTCTGTAAGAGAAAAACTGCCAGATGAAGAGGATAAGACCTCTGAGAAGTTGGAGGGAGAAAGATACCAGAAATAGAGCCAGATGTGACCATTGGATTTGACGTCCTGTATAGCCCTTAAATTTCACTCTTCTGCCTTCTCCCTTTTTGACAAATGGCAGATTTCCCTTGAAGTGATACAGTCTTAAAGGTTCAAAGAGTTGGAAAATTATCTTGGATAGCTGTGATCTTATCCATGATAGAGGAAAGATTCCAGGGACAGCACGACCAAAAGAGAAGGATAGGAGGAAGATGATTGCAAGGAGTCAGAGTACACAGAGGTTATGGGAGGGGAGGGTCAGAAAAGAGAGAAATGTTACAGATGAGGAAGAAAAACAGAGTGCAAATAAAGCTTTGTGCTGGTGAGAGCTGGGGAAGAATGGGTTGGAAAAGGAGAGAAGGAAGAGATGACTATTCTAATGTGGATTAGGATGACATCAGAAAAACTGTCTGTGCATTGATGCTGACACAGCAACCAGTTTGCCCAGGCTAGCAGTTGATAATTGATACCATCATTTGGGAGCTGCTGATCATCAAAGCTTTTTAGTATAACCCCAGAAACCACCACTCTCTCCTTGCTCTTAATTTGTTTTAATGGAACACTTTTCCTGCCTCTTCCTGTATTTTTTAGCAACTCCTTGCAACCTTTCTTTATCCGCAGCACTTTAAGCAAGTGATAAGCTGCTGGTAACCTTGTTTGCAATTTGCAGTTCATTAGAAGTTCAGTTGGAGGTAAGAGCAACAGCTGGGTGCAGGGTGAATTGTTAAGCTGATGTGTTTGGTCTGAGCCTTGTCTCAGTCAGCCACTTACAGGTGCCACCTAATCCAGATCAGTCAGCACTCACTGGGGTTTTTTGCTTTGCCACTCTGGTGTCAGTGGTGATAACCATCAAAATGGGGAAAAAAACCCCAAGTATTAACTGCACAAAAAGCACAAAGTTAAACACAACTGTCACAGAAAAACAAGGGGCAGGAGAAGATGAGGCAGGAGCAAGATGAGTGAGCATTGAGGATGTACTTACTGCAGTCATCAGTTGTCACCAAGCTGCAGATTGCCAGACTGAGTCCCAACTCCCTTGTTTCACACTCACCAAAATGCCCCTCAGTGAAGGTGATACTTCTCCCTGACCTGCAAACTTCAATGCCAGGAGGCCCGCAGACCCAGACTATGCCCCACTTTCCTAGAGCATGGAGCGCACACCCAATCCTGCAGCTGGGATGAGAAAGAAAAATGGAGGTGGATGAGCCATAAGGTTAAGATATTTATATTTGAAAACACAGGGAAGCCCATCTCCACTGGGTATGGTGCCCTAATCATATATACAGTGCCCTAACTGTATATACAGTGCAATGCAACTCCAGGCAGAAACCTAACAGCCTTCTCCGCCTTTCTGGTTCCCATTGTTGTTCCCCAAGCAGCACCTTCAAGCACTGCAAGGAGACTCAAAAGAGTGACAGAAACAGGGGCAATGCCCACATACTCAGAAAGAGTTGCAGGATTTGAGCCTGTCATGTGGCAAATGTCCTCCAACACAGAATTTCTACAAAAGCTGTGTCCTAGCAGTACAACTTATACGTAACCTCTGCTCTCACCTGGCAAAAGAGAAAGTTGACTGCCCAGTCCACATCATCAAGCCCTTCTGCATTTTATTGGCCTGTGTCTTCTTCCCCCGTTACAGTATTTCAAGAATCTTCAAGGTTCTTGCCCAGATCTTTTCTGGTGAAGTTTCACAATGTAATTTCTGTTTTACAGTCCAAGACTGGTCCCTTAAAATGGCATTTTCTGAGAGCTTGTGCTCTTCATCTTTGCGCAGGTCCAGGGCTTGATGCTGACACAGGGTCTTCCTGTGCTTACACATAGATCAGTGTTCTGTGTTTAAAAAATAAAACCTCAATGTGAAGATCACCTCTTTGAAAAGCAAGAAGCAATCCTAGCCCCCAGTCTCTCTCTTAAGGTAGGGAGATACTTGTAGAATATAGACAGCGAGGAATATTACTAGAACACGTACTTGTTTGCCATAATAGTAGCAGAGCTTAACACTTACAAATTCTCCAGATTTATTAGTGTTGAACTCATCATCTAGCCATATAACTGAACTCAAATGTTCAGGGAAGTGATTAATATTACTCAGAACTACCAGTTTATGGATCATTGTCTGTAATCAGGTTGTGGTAGTCCAACAAGATCCACATTTCCTGTGGTTGACAATGGATTATTCACATAGGATGTGCGGCATAATTGAGTTAAGGTTATGGAAGCAAACGTACCTTCTGGAATTTGCCCGATATGAGTCACATAGTTTGGTAAAGTTGCATAATTCAGGAGTATTTTTATGCACTTACACTATAAAAAACACTATGATCATACGTTCTGAAGAACAACAAGAATGTGATAGGAACTGTCTTAGTTCATGCTAGGATCTAGTCAAATAAATTAAAAGTACAGTGCAGTGTTTGGGAGGTTTAATTTATAAAGCTATTTCAAGAAACCCATGAGGATTTCACTAAACTGCAGCTGCAATGTGTGCACGCAAACAGGATGCTTTTCTATCACCAAAGGAATAACAAACAATTCCAAAAGAGGGGGTAATTTAGTTAAATATAGCACTTGAAATAATAAACTAAGAATTCACGTTTTGTGGTCATTCTACCTTCTTTGTGCAGTGGATAGTAGCAAAATCCTCAAACTGCTAATGATCGCAAAAGGTGTCCCTGTAAGAGAAAAAATGGGAATTTGGAGATGGCAAGCTAAAGGACAGCAAGGCAAGCACAGGCTCTAGGAAATAAGATAAAAAGAAAAAAGCACCTGAATGTTTAAGATCATTGCTTTGTCTGCTTCCCTAGGTCAGATTCTTGAGGTCTGTACTGGTTTTTGCTGGGATAGAGTTAATTTTCTTCACAGTAGCCAGTATGGGGCTGTGTTCTGGATTTGTGCTGGAAACAGTGTGGATAACACAGGGAATTTTTCATTATTGCTGAGCAGCGCTGACACAGAGCCAAGGGCTTTGCTGCTTCTCACCCCACTCCGCCAGCAAGGAAGCTGGGAGTGCACGAGGAGTTGGGAGGGGACACAGCTGGGACAGCTGACCCCAGCTGACCCAGGGGATATTCTAGACCATATGACATCATGCTCAGCATATAAAACTGGGGGGAGAAGAAGGAAGGGCGGGTACATTCAGAGTACATACATTTGATGGAGCCCTGCTTTACTAGAACACCTGCTTGCTGATGGGAAGTGGTGAATGAATTCCTTGTTTTGTTTTGCTTACACATGCAGCTTCTGCTTTACCTAGTAAACTGTCTTTATCTCAACCCACAAGTTTTCTCACTTTGTTCTTCTGATTCTCTTCCCCATCCCAGCTCGGGGGGAGTGAGTGAGTGGCAGTGTGGGGCTTAGTTGCTAGATGTGGTTAAACCACAAAGTCTTAAATGCACAGCAATGCTGAGATAAATGTACAATACTCTAACCACTGTGAAGGTGCTGATGGTCAGTGCATGAGCTTATTCCCTGATTTAGTGCAGCCTGAGGGCCAATCTCTGTTGTCTCTAAGAATCCTCTTACATCAGCCAAAGTAGATTCTTCAGGAAGAGGGTAAGAATTGGACAAAGCAGACTCCCAGTCTGCAATCATTTGCAGTTCAGGGACTTCCTGAAAAGGTGAGCTTCATATATTAATAACTCTCAATCTGTTTCTTTTCCTTGAAGAGGCTGCTAGAAGGGATACTTTTGAAGCCACATCAGCTTTTCGTTCCCACAACACACTGTGACAGGAAGTTCCAAAGTTTAACTACAGACACGAGGAGTCACTTCCTTCCGTTTGCTCTGAGCTTGTCCTCTCCACTTAAAATTGCTGCTTCCTTATTCTTTTATTGGAAAATGCAATGAAAAATCAATCTTTTCTGCTTCTCTATGATGTTCAAGATGTTAAAAATTTATCCTGGTCATCTCTTAGATTGAAGAGGTAACCTATTTAGTTCTTCCTTGTATCAACTAGTTCTGTACTCCTATCATCCTTGTTATTCTCATTGAATCTTTTTAGCTTTATTGTTTCCTTTTTAAGTGAGAGGACCAGAGCTGCCTATGGGCTTCAAGCTAGAATAGCCATAGATTTATACAATTGCGTAACAACATTCCCTGTTTTGTTCTCCATCCCTTAGCTGGCGATTCCTAACATTTGGTTTGCTTTATGGACTGTTTCTAAATGCTTAGCTGACTTTTTCATGGAACTATCTATTACAGCCCCAAGTTTTCACTCCTGGCCAGTAACAGCCAGTTCAGGGCTACATATGAGCTGAGAGCTGCTTTCTCCCTTGTGCATCATTTCACTGTCCAGCCACTGAGATTCTGCAGTTCTTCACAGTCTATCCTTATCTTTAATAACCATAGTAGATTTGTGTCAGGACTAAACCTTGTCATTTCACTGTTTACTCCTTCCCAGCTCATATATGATTTTGCTGAGCAAATAGCATATATCTCCAGGGGAAACACTGCTGATCAACCTCTACCACAAGACCTGACCATGAGCTCCCACTCTGTTTTTTAGGTTTTTGATTCATTGCTTTTTTATTTATCCAGGGATCTTCCCATTTACATCTTGACTTTCCATAAAAACCTCTAGTGAGAGATGCTGTCTGCAGCTTTCAGGAAATGCTGGTTATATCAACAGGATATCCTTTATCCAAAGACTTGTTGACACCTTCAGAGAACTCAAGTGGGACTATATGGCAGGACTTCCCTTTTTAAAAGCCATGCTGACTCTTACACAGTACATCACATTTACCCATGTGTCCACTAATTCCATTTTTTTTTGATAGTTTTTACAAAGCAGCAGTACAATACCAATCTGCACTTAGTTTCTTATGCTGCTGGAAGAGCTGAGGCCTCATGTTAATCTGAAAGGTTGGGGCAAAGGCACTTTCACTGGATCTGTATTTTCCAGACTGCAACATTCAAATGCCGGAAAAGCAAGAGTTAGGATTTTTTTTCCAGAATTTCCTCTTACTGTTTATTGGTTTTGGTCAGGTATACAAGTGAATGCATGACACTCAGACAGCAGCATCGTTTCCCCATGCTAGGATTCCTCTACCTACCCCAAAATGTTACAAGCAAAATTCCCTGCTGGCAGTAATAGAATCATGGAATTGTTTAGATTGGAAAAGACCTTTGAGATCATCAAGCCCAACCATTAACCCAGGGCTGCCATGTCCATCACTAAACCCTGTCCGTCCACAGACGGTGATTCCATCACCTCCCTGGGCAGCCTGTTCCAATGCTTGACAACCCTTTCAGTGAAGAAATGTTTCCTAGTATCCAATCTAAACCTCCCCTGGCACAACTTGAGGCCATTTCCTCCTGTCCTGTCACTTGTTACCTGGAGAAGAGACCTGCCACAGCCTGCCTACAGCCTCCTTTCAGGTAGCTGTAGAGAGCAATAATATCCCCCCTGAGTATCCTCTTCAGACTAAACAACCCAAGTTCCCTCAGCCACTCCTCATGAGGCTTGTGCTCTAGAGCCTTCACCAGCCTCGTTGCCCTTCTCTGGACATGCTCCAGCACCAATACATCCTTCTTGAAGTGAAGGGCCCAAAACTGAACACAGAATTCGAGATGTGGCCTCATCAGTGGCAACTACAGGGGGACAAATCCTTTTCCTGCTGGCCACACTGTTTCTGATACAAGCCAGGATGCTATTGGCCACCTGGGCACACCGTTGGCTCATATTCAGCTGGCTGTCAACCGACAGCCCCAGGTCCCTTTCCATCGGTCAGCATTCCTGCCACTCTTCCCCAAGCCTGGAACATTGCGTGGGGTTGTTGTGACCCAAGTGTAAGACCTGGCACTTCTCCTTGTTGAACCTCACACAACTGGCCTCAGCTCATTGGTCCAGCCAGTTCAGATTCACTGCAGAGCTTTCCTACCCTCAAGCAGATCAGCACTCCTGCCCAGCTTGGGCAAGAGTTCCAATTAATCCAAGGAAGTCAGTCCAAATCATTGATAAAGATATTAAACAGAACTGGCCCCAGTACTGCACTCTGGGGAACACCACTTGTGACCAGCCACCAACTGTATTTAACTCCATTTCCCACCACTCTTCAGGCTCAGCCACTCAGCCAGCTGTTTACCCAGCGCAGAGCACACCCATCCAAGCCATGAGCAGCCGGCTTCTCTGGGAGAATGCTGTGGGAAACAGTGTCAAAGGCTTTACTAAGGTCCAGGTAGACAACATCCACAGCCTTTCCCTCATCCACTAGGTGTGTCATCTTGTCACAGAAGGAGATCAGGTTCATCAGGCAGGACCTGCCTTTCATAAACCCATGCTGGCTGGGCCTGATACCCTGGTTGTCCTGCATATGCCGTGTGATGGCACCCAGGATGATCTGCTCCATAACCTTCCCTGGCACCGAGGGGAGGTTGACAGGCCTATAGCTTCCCACATCATCCTTCCTGCCCTTCTTGTAGATGGCCATCACATTGGATAACCTTCAGTTTTCTGGGATTTCCCCAGTTAGCCAGCACTGTTGATAAATAATGGACAGTGGCTTGGCGAGCTCTTCTGCCAGCTCTCTCAGTGTCCTCGGGTGGATCCCACCTGGCCCCATAGACTTGTGCATGTCTAAGTGGAGCAGGTCACTAACCATTTCCTCCTGGGCTATGAGGACTTTGTTCTGCTCCTCCTCCTCACTGTCTTCCAGCTCAGGGGGGCGAGTACCCTGAGGGTAACTGGTCTTTCTCTTAAAGATGGAAGCAAAGAAATCATGAAGTACCTCAGCCTTTGTGGCAATGCTCCCCACCAGTCAGTGCTCAGTCCTCTCCACATTGTCAGAACTGCAAGATGGGCACTCACCTCCCTTTGCTCACATCTCCAAGGGGCAAGAAATGCCCCTTTCTCACCACATCCCCTAAAAACCTGGGGGTGGGAATCCTGCCAAATGAGGGGAGGAAGCACCAGACAAGTTAGTTGCTGCCAGCCACCAGTTGCAGTCAGTCCCCAAGGAAAAGCAGTTATTTAGCATGTGGTGAATCAGGAACACGTTTATAGCTCCCAGACAGCCAGCCCCCACCCCTCCCTTTTAAGAGGGAAGTTCATGCAGGCAACAATCTGGCTTCATCAAATAAGCCAACATTAATTATTTCAATGATCAGGATGATTTTTTTGTTTTGAGGGTGCCAATTCATCAATCAATTTACCTGCCCTGATTGCCTGGGAAAGCAGAGGACTAAATCATCTAACCAGTCTCACACCACTCTTCTTGGGGTGGTGGGGTTATGACTTCCTCTTTAAATTTTGGAAAATACTGAAAGCAAAATAAATGATGCGAAAAGTGCAGCTGCTAAACAGCTCAAGAAGGGCCTTGTGGTCGTTTCCTCAAAA